>NC_133761.1:66960010-68160010 GCF_036562045.2 Rhinolophus sinicus
GCACTAGCCCTGGGCCCTCGAAGCCGGGGATTCCTCCAGCTCTTCAGCTCGACTGGGGCCCCTTAGAGATTTCCTCAGCAGATCCTGTAAGTCCTGAATCGGAGCCACATGAAGTCATATATCCTGCTGAAATCCCAATCTCAAAACATACGTACAGTGACGAGCATTCACACACATGTGCGTGGGCATGTGTACACACACACGTGCATACACACACATGCATACACACACATGCACACACACGTGCACACACACATGCATACACACACGCGTGCACACACACACACACTTTCTGACATAAAGGTTTTCCAAAGTTCACTATTAGGACCCAAGTCCAGACCCCAGTTATAAAAATTATCTTTAGAGGTGCTACATTTAGTGAGACGGTAGAAACTTATGCCTTGTTCATTTTTGCATTCGTGTAAGAGTCTTAAAGAATGACCAAAATATTTTTGGAACCATCACAGCAATGACGCACAAACACACACACCTCCCCAGACACTGTTGAAAAATCTTGAGGAGTCCAACTGAGCAAGTGGTTTCATTTCTTCCAGTGGGTGTGTTTGGGGAGGAATATTTCAATGATGAACTTTTCAAATATTCGATTTTCTTTCACATTTTCACCCACTTCTGCGTTGTTGTTTTTTTTCCCTCCCCATATTTCTATGCAACCAGGAATTGCGTGAGAATTTAAATTTCCCTTTGACATTCTGACGACAGAATGAACTGTCATTCAGCCCTGGGCACTACTGAAGGGTTCGATGTCCCAGCAGGCTTGCCCTCCAGGCTGTGGGAAGGTCAGCTCACTGTGCCACATGCATCTCAGGCCACTGTGAAATCCCAATGTCCTGCTCGCCTCTCCACTGCCCCAAAGACCGACCCTCCTGCCCCTGGTAACCAGTGGGCAGTGCCACCTTTTTACTTGCCAAGACCCCCTACAATGAGAACTAAAACTAATTCACGGAACGCCAATCTCTCATGACAATCTTACTTTCGCGTCTTTCCTCTGCTACTTTCCTGGTTGGTGTTTTGCGTACTGTTTACACGCAGTATTTCCTTATTGTTTTAACCGACTTCAGATGTGGTTGTGCTAAGTGGATGCGGAGCTGAGGATCATGGGATATCACTGGGATGGCTTTCAACCAGGCGCGGCTCCAGAATCTCTGAACTAAGCCCACACTTCCCTCTCTGTCACACTCCTGCTCTTTTTAGTTCTGTCATCTGGCAGGAAAAGCGCATTCTGTCTACATACTTTGTCCCGCAGAGTGAGAAAGAGATCTCTGCGTGACCAACTGAATCCTTAAGACCAAACACACTGGTGCTTCCTTCCCGAGCTGCCAGGGAGAATGTCCACTGTGTAGATGTCACAGTGACCTGATGGCAGGAAACCCGGGAGCAGGACATTCGGCACAGGATGGCTTTCCAAGCTGGCCCTTCTGAGCCCTGCACGGTCACTTTAATGGGGAAACCCACAGTGACAGCAAATTCCCCATTGAGTCACCAGGCGTCCCGCCTGACAGGCCGCTGCTCAGACATCTGCACGTGTGGTCGGTGTTTAACATGTTTTAAAAATGTGGATAGTGAGAGAATGCATTTGAAGCAGAAATTGAGAATGAGGTAATCGCGCATGAGCAGATAAACAGGAGGGGGAAAGCGGGGAGAGGGGAGAGAGAGAAAATCAAATATGCACCAGTCATTTCATTCCCTAATCATGTCAGATGTGAATTTTCTTTCTAATTAAAAAAAGTAAAGGAAGTTCATATGTGAAAAGAAAAAGAAAACACTGAAATTGCACTGGCATAAATGTTATTCTATGATCCACTACAGTTACTGCAGTATTTATGCAAACTGTTTAAGAAAACATGACTTCAGGTATCTTATGTTTCACAGCACGCTTTTCACTGGTCCGCGTGGCTCCAGCAGGGTCTGCCATCCATGGCGCTGCCCCTGCACACACGTGTGTCCCCTTCACGTCTGACCCAGCTGTCCTGAGCTGTGTGTGTGAGCGGATGAGTACTGGGGGCATGTTCTAGGACTAGCCGCACAGGTGGGGTGATTGCCTGGCTGCTGGCTGTGCTCACACCTGACACGTTCGGGAAAGGGACGGGTGTGCACTCAGGCAGAGGCCACGCACCCTCTCTAACTACTTCCAGCCTGGCCACACGCAAAGCCTTGCTGTGGTTCGGCTCACAGCGGTAACCACAAACCCTCATGACTCACCACAGAGCCACGAGGACACCCGAGGACCAGCGCCATCCCTTCCCCACCCCCGGCGGGCCCACAGCTGCGCACCACTGGGAAGCAGAAACCCGATCATTAACGACCACGGTACAGCCATTCCAACAGGACCTTTAGGAAAGGGGCTTGGGGGAGGCAGTGGGCAGGGGTGGAGGTGCCTGGCTGGCACGCCCACTCTCCTGGGGTCTCCTGAGGGGCCACAAGCTCTTTCCGAAGTTTCAAAAGATGTTGCATTTCACGGACCCATGGATGCTTCTCCACACCCAGCCTCTCAGGGCCGCTTTGCAGGCCGGGCTGCAGGCGTCTCTGTGTTCACAGCCTGGCCCAGGAGTCAGCAGAGCTTCCGGAGGGAAGTGCTCTTGTCAGCTTTCTCCCTCATCTCCACCCCCAGTGAAACCTCAGGCCCCCCGGCAACAAGATGCAGGATGTGACTAAAGCCACAGAGACCAGACTTCAGAGCAAACATGGATTGCAATGCCGCCAACCAGCACAGAAGTGGGAAGAGTGAGGACGATGCTACCATCATCCACCTCATGGGCTTCTCAAGCATTAAATGAGGCGGTGCGAGCATGACAGACACTTAAGACATGTCCTTTGCTGGTATTTTGATCAGCTGATAGGTCATCGATAATAAATAAAAATGCTCCAAAGTTGACAAACTGAAAATGTTTCGTCGGCTGTGGCAAGACCATATATATTTGCAAACCTGAAACCGACGTCCTTTCCACTGAGACTGTTTTAATCAGAGAAGTGAGAACTTCTCTGGGTCAGATAGCGGGTGGGTGACGAGGAATTTGGTTGCTTTGAAAAAGTGTCAGGAAAAATAAACAGTGTCTCTGTTCACCTCACACAATCTAGGATTTATGAATTTTAAAGGAAACATTTCTATACCCAAATGACATTCGCAGAGTTAAAAACAAGGCTCAAATTACATAGTTTTCATTTATTAGTAATTATACAGTAGACTGAGAGAAAGACAGCCAAGCATCTGAAGAATCCGTTTTGAAGGCGTGTTTAATGCTTCGCAGAAGTGTTTATTTTACAACTGGGGGAATGGAAGCCCCTTTTCCTACTCAGCCAAAGAGCAACCACAGCACAGTTTGCTCTGGGAAGCAGCCACTCCGACGTCACCACTGACTGGTCGCTGCCAGGTCGACGGCCGATTTGCAGTTTATGATCTAATTTCACGAAGTTGAAACTTAAAAAGTTACCTCTGACTTTCTCTGTTAAGGGAAGCTTACGGACAACACGGAATCCACAGATAAGCCAAGAAATCAAATTTTAAACTGTTCCCTACGTCCTTTCCGTTCCGAGCTGAGAGCTATTCTGAAGTGCCTACGGCCACGTGGAGAACTAGGAGTGGTGCAGGGGTGACCTTGAACTTGGTGTGGGTATATTCACTGAGCCACCAGGAGGCTCGAATGAAGAGTCTTATGTCCTGGACACCGAAGTTTGGAAGTGCCCAAGAGATGGCAGGAGGCGGGGTGCCCCGCCCCCACCACCAGCTGCAGGAATAGCCATGGACCTGGGTGCTCTCTCGGGAAGCACAGTGAAGGGTCTGAGCAGCTCAGAGTATTATTAACGTGATCCCTAATGTCTTACCAGAGCCGCTCTCTGTCTAAGCGGCTGACCCCCGGGGGTCAGGAGACCCCACAGCTGAGCTGGCCTTGGGACATGGGGTGGGGAGAGGGTGGGCACGTTTCCTGTTCTCACTACTGGAAGACGCAATAACTAATGGTACCTAACAAGCCACACACTCACTGTCCTGCTGTTACAACGCATTTAAAAGACAAGGGAACTGAGACCTCAAGGAGTTTCCTCACTCTAAGGTCCCCTGGGCAGTGCAGGGTTCACAGACTTAAAATCACTTGTTTTCATTTTTCCCAGCTGTGGATATGCAAGAATCAATAACTCCCCTAAATAGTCAAGAGTTGGCAACAACGCAGCTGCATAAACATTTTCCGACGTGTAAATTAACGCTGCCTGGCTGTGAAAAGGCCTGGTGAGCACACATTCGTAGTTCCCTTCCTGGGCAGGGCTTAGAACGGAGCATAGCATTTTATAAAACAAATGTGATCCGATATAAGACATTTCAGTATCACTATGATCACGGTCTTAGCAAAATCTATGAGTACACGACAAAAATTAAAGGGCAGCTTCTTTGCAAAATGTTGCAGGCTCTTTTAGACTAATCTTTCCTGTTATTTCCGCTGCCACGTGGTTAAAAAAATACAAAACGAATTGGTAATATAGATTTTCTGTCTTTCACATACAAATACATATCCCTGAGCAATCTGATGAATTATTAATTTGTTATGTCCAAAAAAATTGGTAAGTATTTGGCTTTAATGATCTTGTTAGGTAATCAGTTCCCCGCTCCCCTTAGTTCTTCACCCCAAAGACCCCTCTTTTCTTTTCCCAGTCCAAACGATTCAGAATAAGTCTTGGTCAGCTGAATGATTTTTTTTTCCCTTTATTTCAACCTCTGATCTTACTGAGCAGAATTTTAATAAGCTAAGGGAAATGATATAATAATAAGTAACAAGTATATCTAGGTCTTAAAGAGTAGTTTTATTCTAACTCTACAAACTCTAAAAAAAGGAAAAACCTTGGATATATAGAACAGACACATATAAGTAACAGTTCTCCTATGAGTATCAAGTTGCAAGGATTTTACTGATTGTGATGTTACTTTTTAGTACAAGTGGAAACAGAACAGACAAACTACAATAAACCTCACTAATTCAAAACAATTCAACAGGGAAACAGAAAGCTGAATTTACGTTACTTACATGTAATTTTAGTGATCTCACCCCATGCTTTCTCTTAAGCAATACACTTAACATAATGCTTCACATTTAAAGGGGTTCATCGCGCCCGATGCAACATTAAATTACCGAGTTTTCCTCCCTGTTCTTTCATTAATTCATTGTGTGTGTGTCTCAGAAAGGACCTGCCAGAAGCGTTGGGTGAAGTTATGTAAAATAGAGGAAAGGGCTTTGATAAAAGCTCAAAGATCTAAGCAAACATTTTCTCCTCAGAAATTGCAGCGGAAATAACAGGAAAGATTAGTCTAAAAGAGCCTGCAACATTTTGCAAAGAAGCTGCCCTTTAATTTTTGTCATGTACTCATAGATTTTGCTAAGACCGTGATCATAGTGAAATACCTTATTTAAAGAGTTTAATGTTTACAATTGGATTTTTAAATACATGACATTGACAATACTTTTAATGCCCTGAATTTCTGCTTCTGCTGCTGGTTTTAGATAGTTAGATACTCATGAGTTAAGACACTCAGTAGGAAACAGAAAGGCATTCTTTAAACTTCCTATCAAAAATAAAACCCTAATACAGTGTCTGAGTTGGCGCAGAGTTCAAGTTGCTGAGTCGTAGTTAATGAACCAACAACAAATCGTGTAGAGCTTTGTGGATTTTCCTGGATTCTGTATTTCTTGCTGGTTGTAGGCAAAAATTTCTTACTGTGTTTCCCATTCTTGTGTTGACTAGACCATCTTGTTTCATTCTTTTAAAATGACCAACACTTATTCTTTCCAGGACAAGTACGTCATGTTCATATCTTGGTTTCAGACCTGTTGGAAACGCCTAACCATACCTGTCCTGGGGCGATATTGCAGCAAAGATGGGCCCCGGTCCCGTGACCCAGGGAACCGGGGTGGGGACCACATGGCACAGGGAAGCGCACATCTGTGTCTGACCATTTCATGGCCTTGGTGCCCGAGGACTAAGATCAACCAAAGATGTCACCAGGTTTCCTACCCAATCAACTCTGGGCATTGAGGTTTGCAGGATACCAGTTGTATAAAATGAACGGATGATTTTGTAGATTGTTGAGTGCCTTTCTTTCAGCAATTTCTGCTGAAAAGAGTGTTCTAATGCTAATCTTTAGTTTCGGGTAAGCGTCTCTTCCCCATGGCACTCTCCTCCCTGCTCTGGGTCCCTCTCCGGCCTGGTCACCCTCTAAGACCTACAGGAGAGGAAACCCCTGGCTCTAAGCAGCCTTTTGTGGGGAACAAAGCCAGACAGGAAGCTGCCCAGGGCCCTGCAACCGCCCTGTGGCCCGGGGACTCAACAGGAGTACTTTAAAAGAGGGATTTCTTTCAAACGCTGAATTATGAAGGAGTATTGATTGGATGGGTAGAAATACCCAGAAGAGCACATCTTTTGTCTTCTAGACGAACGTTATAATGTGGAGAAATGTTTCAAGTCAACCATTTATTTCAGCTAGAGGAGCTTGTCGGCTAAACGCACATTTATATCCCCAGGTTACCTTTTCTCTCGGTAGCAAAGTTGCAGAGCCCTAGCAAGTAACGTGTGCTGTGTTGGGCTCGCAGCCACACGCATACAAAATAATATTTTAATTGGCTAAGCTAACATTTGATCCAGATTTATAAAAGTTTGAAATCAAATAATTAAATGCAAATACAGCCTTCATCCCAAAGACGATAAGAATGCCTTTAAGCTAATATTTTTAACAAGAACTCTTCCACAGCATTCTCTTGTAAATTTTATCATACCTGAGGCGGTTTCCCCTTTCGATTAGCTGGAAAGCTGAATTTATCCCGAGGCAAAGCAGACATCTAGCGTGGGCTAAACCCAACAACTGGAGCTTAAATTTGGCTTAATATATCCCCACTTGGATCTGCCTGTTTAATTCTCTTTCATATGATAACGTTGGTTTATTCAGTCCCAACTTGCCACCTGAACACCCTGAACCTTGTGTCTTATTCTAAGAGAATAAGAAAACTTTGCAAAAACCACAAAAGTTCTCGAATGGAGATCAAATGGCTCAAAATCTGCGTTAGGGTGTACTGCGAGAAAGGGGGGACAGCTGTCCTGTGAGGGAGGCTGCTTTGCATGTGGACGCTTCACATTCTGAGGGGACAGATGGTCTTTATAATAAGATAAGGACCGGCATCCCCTCGGTGCGCACTTGACACGCAACCCTTAGGGTGACGTCTGTTGACACCCACTTTACTTGAAATTTAGGGGAAAACCAGGAAGTGGCTTCATCCTGGGCCCCTTTAAATTCTGTTACCTGGCTCAAAATAATCAATCAAGTCCCAGCCAGAGAACTCACTTTTGCCTTTGATTCTCCTGTGTTTTTATGTGGTTTTTACTGTCATCTGGTATGTAGAGTTTGATAAAACATATCACATTTCAATTCATGATCTTCAAACCGCTTTAGTAAAGCCTCAATCCCCAGTTTTATCCCTAAGAATGCTGGGAAACAGATGCAAATTAATACAGAAACGGGAATGTCCTTTGTCAGCTGATGTGGACCCTGACACAGCACAGCCCCCCAACAGGTTTCCCTCAGCACAGTCTCGCCGCCACTTCATGCATCAAACAAACCATCTTTCTCCTGCTCCCACCCATTGAACTCAAGTTCCTCACTTTTGAATCAAACTAGACTTTTCTAGAGATTAATTCTGGGAGACGTGTTCTGTTGTAGGTGACACTGGTTCTGAATTTAACAAGGTGAGGGACTTTAAGGTGTTTAAGTGTCTCACAGATCGGGCTCTTGGCACGCGGAAGGCGCTCACTAGATTCTTAGAGAATGAATTTGCTTATCGGTTCCATTCATGGGTGGAACCCAAATCAGCAAGTTCCGTAGCACATACACTGGTGTCTTTTATGTGTGTGGCGCGTACTTGTGCTGTGTGGGAAATAAACAGAAGACAGGTTCCCTGCCTTCAGAGAGAACGCAGTTTGTGCGGCCATGGGGGGGCACAGACGGGTGACTGGAGGATCAAGAAAAGCTTAGCAAGGAAATACGATTGGAAATATTGGGAGGATCTTCCAGACGCAAGGGGGAGACTGATGTATGCGTGAGGTGAAAATATGTTCTTTCATTCAACAAGCGGGGAGCGGGTCCCCCTTTGTCCAGGCACGTGCTGGGCCAGGGAAGGAGGCCAGGCGACCGTTCACAGGGCTGTCACAGTGGACAGTCAGGTCACACCCAGTGCCTGTCCTGCGTGATGACAGGTAGGGTGCTGCAGACTCAGCAGAGACGGGCTGGGGGGCTTCCTGGAGGCAGTGCCGTCCGATGCCAGAGGATACTAATCGGTGTCGGAAACGCAGAAGGAGCAGGCTCAGGAAACTGGAGGGTGGGGTGTTAGGCGCTGTTAGTTGGGGATGCCCACGAGCCGTCCAGGTCGAGCTGTGCAATCAGCAGTGTCCACAGCAGCTGAGACAGCCCCCGCCTGGGTCCCTGAGTGAGCTGCAGGAGGAGGGGGGCCGGGTGCGGCCAGGTACAACGTCCTACATGGAGAGAAGTCCAAAGACTTCAAGAAACGCAGGCAGGCAGGCAGGCACTGCAGGCGAAGCCCCCAGCCACAAAAATCCCCTTTGAATCTGTTCCTCAAGAAAGCACAATACATAATGGAGCTTTCCGCACGCTGTTACGAAACAATTCTACATGAAACAAAATAACGTCTTCATGAATCTGATATGGAAGAAGGACAGCCAAGGGGAAAAGAAAAGGAGAAAAGCGTGTGGTTTGGGGCAAAGCAGTGTTTCTTCAGAGACATGTTCCTTCTTTCCTCACGTATTTACTGAGGACCCTCTCGGAGCTGAGTGCGGGCCTGGGGGCAGGGGACAAGCTGCAGACAGGCGACGTCCTGCCTTCACGCTGTCACTCTTGGGGGCTGGCAGGAGGTTTTCTAAATCACACAAATATATGCGTCCTGTAAGGTCGGTCAAACAAACAGCAGGAACGTATAGTTTGGGGACACAAGAGAAGAGGAAAGAAAGTGGACAGCAGTCAGTCTGGGGCCTTGGGAATCAGTTCCTGGGCTACACACGCCGGCAGCCTGCGGGGCTGGGCGGTGACAGGGTCCCACACTCCCAGCTCATCTTTCCTAGTGTTTAAAATCTCTCCCAGACATGACTCTTCCAACCTTAGCTGTGGTGAGCTCCACAGGACAGTGAGGTTACCATCCGGGCTGCTGCCCAGTGTCGGCCCGGGAGGGCCAGCTAAGGGCAGTTACTGCTGCACGCTCAGCCTGCAGAGCACTTCTTGTCCTGCAAAACCAACCCCTGTGCCTAATCACCAACCCCGGGCCCGGCCCCCACCCTTCTGCCTACTGTCTCCATGAACTTGACTGTTCTAGGGACCTTGGACAAGGGAACCGCGCGGGATTTGTCCTGTTGTGACCGGCTTATGTCCCTGTGCAGTGTCCTCCAGGTCCATCCAGGTGGCAGCAGGGCTCAGTGTCCTCCCTTTGTAAAGCCGAGTGACAGTCCGAGAATGTGCACACCATAAAGAAAAACAGGCAGAGTGAGGGGACAGAGTGACTTGATAGCGAGGCATTCAGACTAGAGAGGCGGTCAGAAAGGTGATGCCTGAGCAGAGAGCGGGGTGAGGGGAGAAAGTGAGTCCTACACAGTAGGGAGAGAACCATCTAGAAGGAGGGGACAGCAAGTGTGGAGGTCCTGAGGCAGAAGCAGGCCTGTGTGCCGAGGTCCCCTGAGATCAGACGTCCACCGAGCAGGAGGCAGAGCCGCGGTCTCAGCGTTAGGCTCTGGTGAGGGATTTCAGTTTTGTTCTGGGAAGGAAACCCATGTCAACTCACAGAATCTCATTTTGTTCACAGTATGTAAATGCCGCCGTTTGTATTCAGTGCTGCATTGGGTGTGCTCAGAAAAGACTTCTGACGTGTGTCAGCACACGGGCTGGCTGTGCAACCTCTGCAAGCTTGGGATGTGTGCATTCTCCCCTTTCCCCTCATCCTCTCGGGTCCTGGGGCTTTCCTCCTTCCGTCCACTGAGGAGGCCTCGCTGCCGAGGTCTGGACCCTGATTTCCACCTCTGATACCCTTCATGCTCCTAAAGTCAGCTCCTGAACTCTCGTGATACCCTGCTGCTCCTACACTCATTAGACACAGCCCCTCGTTCTGCTCTTCTGCCCAAGTGGTGGCCGCCCCGTCCCTCGCTTGACCTACACCCCGAAGCCACCCGGCCCACAGTCTCGCCTACGCTCCACCATCAGCCAACAAGCTCTGTTGAGCCAACCACCACGTGGACGCCTGTCGCTCCATCCGCGCCCTGGCGGCCCACAGTATGTCCCCCCCATCGCTGCCGCAGGCCCCCCACCTCTCCCTTCACGCTTGCCGCCCCGCCCACCCCCGCCCTCATCACGGCCCCACCAGCCCCTTCTCCACACTCTGGCGCGGGGCTCTGTCGAAACCAGACAGCTGCTCATTCCTTCCTCCTCGAAATCTTCCAAGGCTTCTGCCTGTTGTTTTCAGAACAAATTCCAGACTCTGCCTGACATGCAAGGCCCTTCTCAGTCTTAAACCTTGTGGTCCGTCCTTATCTCGGCCCCCGCTCTCCGTCTCCTCGGGAGTTCAACCCTTTCCAGTGTTCCAAGGACCTCCTGGTCCCTTGTTGCGACGCTGTGTGTGCCCAGAACACTGGCTGCCAGACGCCTTTCTCCCATGCGTTGCTCGGCTCACTCTGCCTCATTTTTCAGGACCTGCCCATGTCACCTCCCCCAGGAACCCTGCTTGTCCCCCAAGCCCTGGGCTGGGTGCCCTTCCTGTGTGTGTCCAAGGCACCTACCGCTTGCCTCTGTCACATGAAACTCCTTGACACAGAGCCTATGTCTGCTATTCCTGTATCGACACCTGGCCCAGGGCTGTCAGACTGAATGAATGCACGAGGGAATGAATGAATTCACATATTGTACGTACATGGAGGTGGGACACAATGAAAATGCGACTCTTTGGCAGGAGCTGTAAAGTGTGTTGCTTATGTACATAGAAATAATAAGCCCTTACACCTGATTTACAATGCAGTCTAACATGCATTTTTTCTTTTAATTATTCTTTCTACGTGCATAAACAACACATGCTACATGTCCACAGTTGTCCACACAGCTCTTGCCGAGAGTTGTGTTTTGTTGTTAGTAATTTGCATATAAAGGTGCTGAATTGTATGTTCTGATTGCTAAAAATAACTCTTGGATTAATAAGCATATACACACATATTTTTATAAAAGACTTAACAGTGATCAATTTAAAATCTTGAGTTTCAAGCTCTGCTGGAAATAGCAAATCTTAGCTATCAGCACTAAAACTCCCTTGCTCCCATCTCTCACCCCAAACAGCCCTCACCCTCCAGAAGTAAACTTTGTTCAGAGGAAAAGCTGATCTCAAACTTCTCACCAAGTTACATGTACAAATTATTTCAATGTAGCCCTTTAAAAACAATTTTAAAAGTAAGTCCTACAGAAAATTCACTTCCTTTCTCCTTGTCTGGCTTAGCAAAGCAAAGGGTCTTCTGGGGACAAACTGTGTGCCAATTTACAGACCGTCATCCCTCCAAAAACCCCAAGGAAAAGAAGTGTTCTCTGGTGCGACGTGGTACCTCTTTTTTCCCACTTTTATATCTTTTAAAGGGCAGGATGAGATTTGTTCCCCCATGTATGGAAAATTAACAAAGATAATCATCTTCTCAGCCAAAGACGGCGCCTCCTACCCCCCAACTCCCTTGCTCAGCCAAGTACCCATCGCTGGAAAGTGTGCCGAGTGGGGGACCCACAGGTCGTGCCCCGTGGCAGGGACCAGAGAGGCAGAGATCAGCATCCCTGCCTGCAGAGACAGCCTGAGAGCCGTGTACGACGGAAAAGCTGGCGCTGTAATGTATTCAAGAAGACCTGAGGGTTTACTTTCCAATAAGGATGGAAGCAAAGCTGAGACCCCACTGCGAGCTTTTCATAATGCAGCTTCATATCAAAAGTTGGTAATTAGTCCCTGAGTGAATAAAGTAGAATAGATGATCAGAGATTGATACTTAGAGGAGAAGCACAAAATGCTTTACCGGTCATCAAAATTTAAAGGCTGTGGAGACAGGGTTGAGAAAATGCCTCTGTCTGTTTACACACAATTTTCAACCCAGAATTTGTAATGATGGGGTTCATTAGCTCGTGTTTTTAAATTGTATTAAAATGAAGCTTACGTGGCTTTCAAAGGAGCACACAGTGCCAAACGCAGGAGACTCTGCGCTCCAGCGTAAAACGCCACAGGAGCACCGGGGGTGGGGGGGCTTGGGTCTCATGTCAATCTCTGCCCTCCAGCTGGGTCTTTCTCTGAGATCCAAATGGGGTCCATTGCTATTTAATACGGGAACCGGATCTGAGGCAGATCTCAAAAACATCTATTTCTAAGGATTCCAGAACGTTTGTCCAGATTTCGTTTTCTCATATAATTTAATGTCAGTTCATTCATGGATTTCTGGTGGGACCGCCTCCTGCTGTAGATAAGACCCACCTCCGCCAGCCCCCGCTTGTTCCTCAGCGTAGAACAGCATCGGGTGGGAGGAGGGACGGCCCAGAGAACATGGTTCAGAGTGGAAATGTATCTCACGATTAAACGTTCACGAAAGGGCGTGAACTGACAGAAAAACCAATCCCATGGGAATTGGAGGAGCCCTCTTACATTTCTGGACTCTCCCTAAAAACTGAATACAAGTGAACTACAGAAAAGAGAAAACTCCAAGTCTCTGAGGCACGCTCATCGTGTTTTACACACTGTCTTCTCCACACCTGAGGTCCTTGGGAACCGTCTCACCATGGTGGGAAAACCAAGGTTCTCGGGACCCAGGGACCCAGATTCAGATGTGAATGGGGGTACCTTTCCCTTAAAGCAAACTGACCAGGGAGAACCCTCATGTAAACAGTACACCGAGACTTGTAAATTCAGGTCGCAAAGGAGTTCCCTGCATGGTTCCTTAGAGAGAATACACTGTGGCATTTAAAATACTCATTTCGGGGCTCTATTGTATTTACCAGTTTTTGAAAGCCAGCTTCGAATTAGCAAAGGAAAGGAACTTGGCTTATAAGATACTTGACAGTTAGCGTAAGAGGTCATTCCACACTTCCATCAATCTTGGACAAATACACCAGTAACATAAAGCAAACATTAATGGGAGAACTCCCAAGAGTAATGCACAGCCCTCACCCCAAGATGCTGACAGCCTACCCTGGGAACAGACGGTGAATAAAGCGCCATGACAGGGACACACGGCTGAAAATAAACCAGCCAGCACAGAGGTGGTCCAGGAACTATCGGTCAGTAAATGAAGGAATCCAGTCAAAATCTTTTTCTTTCTTATTTTACTTCACCTTATAGCTTTAATATCCGTGTCTTTGCCACCTAATTACAAATTGCCTGTATAGACACAGAAACAAAATAGACAGTCAGTAAGAAAGTACCTTCAGGGCCGTCGGCATCTCTGTTGTTGTATTTGATAACTTCACAGACAGTGGAAAAGGTGATTAATTGTCATGTGACTTCAACCGTAATGAACTTGAGAGAAAAACTATGTGTGGCCAAGTGTGAGAAGCCTTATGATTTCCTTCAGAAGGAAACTGCATATACTTTTAAGCTCTTGGAAGAAAGGTGCCAGTTTGGACCAGAATTTATGGAAATTATCCAGCGAATGCTGAGGACTTTAAATGATCATTCTATAATAATAGCAAGTGAATAAACCTGACTTAGATCTATCCTTTGGCTTATGTTTGTTAGTAGTTTTATTCTTTCTTAACAGAGTGGCATAATTTATCATAGGAGGTTGAACCTAGTTCTCAAAAAAAAGCAACACATTTATCAGAAACAGAAAGTTTCTAAAAGCTTATTATGCGTCTGTCTTACATTTTACACTGCAAATTCCTACATCTTCCCTACTAACCTCTGTGACTTTTCTTAGCTTTGCTTGTGAGAATATCTTTAATTGTAGTACAAAATAATCCTCCACTGCAAGTTTTTTCTGGAATTGTGGTTAAATCACTGGACGTTGCTCGTTTTCTTTTGTAACTTCTTTGGCGTATGTAAACGAGAAAGCTGCATTCTGTCTTCTCTAAGTTGGGTGGACGGCAAAAAGAAGCAGGTCGAGAAATCTGTCAGAACTCAGATGAATTATTTGAATTAGCTTGGCTCTCTGCTGTGCTGCTGAAGGAAGGATCTGTCTCCATGACCAGAAGGTGAGCCTGTGAAAGTGTAACAGACGAGGCAGAGGCAGAGGACAGAGCTAACCTGTAGGTTTTTCGGTCCAGGATTCAGGTACAATGTATCAAAGGTGTTTCCAGTTGTTTCCATTTTGTAACATTGAACCAAATGTAACTAATATTTATCCGTACTTTAATTTATAATAATTTTCAAGAATTTGAACGGAGATAGATGGAAAATGTTTTTAACTGCTAAGGGCCACGTGCTTATAATAGGTCAAGCAGATCGCACCTTGGCTGCCAGTTTCAAGGCCACAGGAAGACTCAGAATTCCTCATGGTGTGGCATTTGTCACAAGTTCATTAATAAATAATCAATTATCATTGATTCTGCCATCTCAGTTTGAAATAGACGTGGCCCCGAAGGCTCAGAGCCTCTATCTATTTCAGTGCAAATCCCTCACTGTTTTGAATCTGGGCCAGACCTGGGGATGGAAGGAGGGAGCATGCTTGGGGCGCAGAAGGTAAGCACGGAACCCATCCAGAACCCATTCCAGTAGCAAGGCAAGGCGACCCTGTGAAGCCTTCAGAGATCCCAGAATGGACACGGCCCTAAGTACAGGCTCAGAGAGAAACAGCACAGAGGCCAAAATACTGGCGGGAATTACTCTGGTAGCGACTGACGGTTTAGCACTGAACCGCTGCTGAGTCAGAGTCTGACGTGGTTTTCTTCAGAATCATTCTTACTCATTTTTGTCCATTAGAAAATAAAGCGGGGCTGGAGGGTGGCTGCATTGTTTTCCTTCCTAAGCATACACGTATGTAAACACACACACACACACACCTCTGAATTTTTCCAGAGGCTTCTATAAATACATTGGATGAAAGCTGTACTGTTAACGTAAACAAATCCCACAAGTAAAATGCCAACATCACCATTCTCCCGCTCACTGTCTGTCTGCCTGCTTGTCTGTCAGTCTGTCTTCTCGGACCCCGTGTCTCCCTGTCTTGCAGTATTTACACGGACCTCGAGGGCGGGTGCCTCACGACTGGACAGTCCCCAGGAGTGATGCCGGCGGGACTGCCTGTGCGCCCCCAGCCCCCCTCTCCAACGTCTGTCTGGGACCCGGGAGGAAACAGAAAAGGAAAGCACAGGCTTCGATACCACTTTCGGGTTAAAGGGCACCAGCCACCCTGGCTTGTGTTCTGCCTAAAGGACACGGCTTTCATTTGATGAAGATCATTAGTCACCGAGATATATATTTTAGAGTGTTCCCAGCAGCGAGCAACCCGTTGGCAGTCAGTGGAGTGTACCAGATGGTTCATTAGCATAGGCCAGACGAGGCAGAGGCTTTCAGAATCATTTAGAAAATGTCAAACAGAAACAAGAACCCTGTCACTTTTTATTAGAATTAACTACATCATACCCTGGACAGAGATTTCACCTTGGGTCAGAAAAATTAATACAGAATTATATGAATTGTGCACTATACTGGGTTAAGATAGGTCTTTCTCCAGGGACTCATTTGCTGGCGATACATCACGATCCCTCTACTTTCGGAGCCCTCAGACCTTTCCTTTTGTAAGATAGGAAAAGAGCTGACCTTGCTCGAAATCCATTGGTGTCTAATTGATGTGAGGTATATGCAGAATTTCCACAAGATCTCCTTGCCAAGCCCCTCTGTGCTCATTCGCCCCGGAAGCTGGGTGAGTGGGGCGCCCTCGGGCCCGGGAACTTAGACAGTGAGCTTTCTGCCAGGAGGAAAACGCCGCCGTGAGCTGAACCCACGGCTGGAGTAAACAGGAATTAAACGCCATTGAAATTTTGTGTGCTTTCTTTTTTCCCCCCTTAAATCCAGATGTCAAAAACCTTGAGAACTTCCAGCTGGTGGAGGGGGTCCAGGAACAAGTGAACGCCGCCCTGTTGGACTACACGGTGTGCAACTACCCGCAGCAAACGGAGAAATTTGGGCAGCTGCTCCTCCGACTGCCGGAAATCCGGGCCATCAGCCTGCAGGCAGAAGAATACCTGTATTGCAAGCACCTGAACGGGGACGTACCCTACAATAACCTCCTCATCGAAATGCTGCACGCGAAAAGGGCCTAAGCGACGTGCCCAGGGCTCTGCTTCCGAAACACAAAGAGACGGTGGGTGGGGGGGAGGAACAGGAAGAAAGAAAGGGGGAAAGCTACTCTGAAGTGCTCCAAGCAACACTAATTAAAAACTTGGTTTAAAGAGATTGGATTTAAAAAGGCATAATAATCAAATACTTAATAGCAAATAAATGATGTACCAGGGTATTTGTATTGCAAACTGTGAATCAAAACCCCAAAGGAGTCCAATCAGAGACACGGAGTGGACTCAGCTCCCAAGTGGACACGACACCACACGTCAGAACAGAAATGGACAGAACAATTCCTGTATATTTAAGCTGATCTCTGCTGTGAAGACACTTAGGAACTGGTCTGTGTTATTAATTAGGCTTCTGCAGCAAGGGATCCGAGCGTACAGAATTCCTCTTTGGTGAGGCTGAACTCAGTGGTTCTCAAGGGTCCCTCAGCTGCACCCAGAGAAGCCCTTCCTTCCTCCTTTCAAGGACCCAGCACCTGTCTGACCTTGGACTCTGTACTAAGGATTCACGCTCAGCCACACCCACTAGCTCCATGGTATCAGGAAAAGCCTAATTTTGAGTGTCCTTGTCTTAGACCTGCAAACAGCTGATAAGAACAGTCTCTTAATATGTTAGCCGTTTTCAATATGTCCTGGTATGTTTTGTCCTGTGTTCATAATGTTAAGAAAAAGCAGGCAGTATCCCTCTTCTGACCTTATATTCATTACTATTAAGGGAAATGGCTACAAACTTTTAAAGCACATGCACCGTAGCCGAAGCCAGACCTTCCGTCTGCTACTGCTACTGAAATGTGGCATTGTGGAATTTCACAAAAATTTCCGGCCGAAAGGCTGGTTAGGGTACATCCGTGCTTTTAACCATCCAAGTTTGTAGTTCATTTAAAGATAAAACCCGCAACCTATTTTGCTGGGATGTCACACAGTCACCGTTCTAAGCAGTTGGGAACCACACTGAAGCGTGTTATGCTATGCAAACAGAAAAGACAGGACGAGCTGACGGTCCATTCTTGCTGCCACCAAACACCCCCTAACACAGAATGGAAACAGTGATTTTTACAGATGGCCTGGAAGGATAGTAGAGTCATGCAGATCTTCCGCCAAAGGGAGAGGAAGAGAGTGATACTGGCCTTTCTAAGTCATAGACCAAAGTCTGCTATAGAACAAACACTGGAGGGCAGAGAGCTGCCAAAGAACTCTCCAGCCAGCACTATCTGTTATCAACAAGCGACAGCACAGGTAGGGGTCTTGCCTTATTTCACAATTCCGAGAGGTAGCTGTGCACATGTGGATCAACATTTGTTTAAATAAAGTATTAATACTTTCAAGTCAAATAAAATATAGTGTTTACATTCTTTAGGTCCTGAGGGCGTGGGGGGGAGGGAGGGAGACTGGGACATGACAAAATAGCTAAAGCAGTAATTTCCTTAATGTTATTTTTCTGATTGGTAATTATTTTTAACAGTCCTTAATTATTGTATGTCGTGAGACACTAAAATCAGAAACAGGAATCTCATTTAGACTTTAATTTTTTGTTGAGTTTATCGGCAGCACAATCACTTGTAGAAACTGTAAAGAAAATAAAAGTATCTCCTAGTCCCTTAATTTTTTTCATAAATGTGTCTGGCTTTTGAACAGTTTATTTATATTGTATATCATAGTTTCAAGTGTAGACAATTATGATGCTAATTTATTCCTTGGTTTCACCTCTGTATAAGATGTAGCAAGACTGAAGAAACCAAATATATGTGTTTACTGTAGCATGTCTTCAAGTTGGTGAAACATAGTTCAGGAACAGAGAAGGGTCTTAATGAATTAAAATCAGTCACTTGATTAAATGTCTGTAAATCTTTCTAATTCTCTCTGTAGTTTATTTAATATCTATTGTAAATTATGTGACTTGTAGCTTCCTCCGTTTTCAAATGAATTTAACAAGGGTGGAGTCTTACCTGGTTTTCCTTCCCAAGCATTGTAAGTTGTATACCAAAGATCTTAGTTATTACTTCTGTGTGTACAAAGGACTCTTATTTTTATTAATCACCTCTGATACTCGTCCACGTGAAGGGTACATATTAGCTCAGCAGAGTGCTGGTCACCTGTGTTCTCTTCATGGCTCAAAGGACAACGGCACCTGCTGCCCAGAGCCCATCTGCAGAGCACTGAGTAGGGTGACAGCATCATTTTTCTTCCAGTTAAAGACTCAGTTGGCTGGAAGATGCGTGCAGAGGGATGGGGTCGTCAGCAGTCAGTCACATGGTTCCATCATGCACGTGGGCCACTGATGGGGGCAGTTATGAGAGCTGTGGGGTCGTTATTTGAAAGGTCTTTAACATTGCAAAAATAAAAAAAAAACACTTATGTTTTCTTAGTTTAAATATACAGTACTCCCCAATGAATATTAACCTGAAACAAATGTCACGTGTTGGTATGTTGTTAACCTAGTAAAGTACACCCTGAGAACAGTTAGAAAGATGGGCAACACGCAGAGTCCCTTGTACCCCGCTTGCTGGTGACGTCAAGGACAGAAGCTAATACACGAAACGCACCACTGCCAATGTGCATGGCCCATGGAACGTGAGCCAAAGCTGGCAGATAACAGCTCTCCAGGGTTCGTGGCTAAACGGTTTGTAAGCAGACATCTACTTAGCAGCCGCCTTATCCATGACAGGACTCAGGAGTAGAAGCAGACTCCGAGACAAAGGGTTTGGGCTTAGTCGGGTCGGTTACAGTTGGTCTCTGTTTGTAAACAGACCATCTGTAATGTCTGAATATTTCTATGACGGATCTTCTCCAGTGACTTTGGACCTGAATCCATGCAATGTTTAGAGTGTGAAGTCGGTTACTTGTTGACGTTTTCTTACTGTATCAGTGAAATACATATTGTCATGTCCGTTCTTGCCAGGAATTTCTCAACAAAATGGAATTTTCTTTTCAGTATTCCAATAAATATTGATATGCCCAGCCTGATCATTTTTAAAAGCCTTTAATGTTGTCCTCATTCTATTGGGTACTGAAGCTTCTAGGTAATTAAGATACTTGACTAGCAATGGAGTCCAAAGAATTCCACACGAATAGATACTTTTCCATGTCTGGATATTTTCTAGAATGATCCACTGTCCTTAGTGGGGTACGTGAAGCATTAAACTCAATCTGTGCATCATTTCTCTACACAGAAAAAAGCACTTTATTTCACTCACTGGTATAAGTGGTGGGTGGAAAACCTCACCCATCTAACACTTGTGTAGAGCTCACTGTACCGAGGTCCTCAGAACTGCTCATGAGCTGTTACTCTGCTCACCTTAAAGCTTCCTGCTCAAAGCGACACAATACTTAGTGGAGGCCAGGATTTGAGCGCACGCTGCCAGTTTGGCTCCAGGGTCCACGTTCTAACCACAGCCCCACACTGTCTCTCAACCAGGGTGACCCTCAGGACTTGCTTCAAAAAGAAAAGATATTAGAGAAAATCAGGCATTGAGTCGCCACTCACTATACCAACCATGACGCAGAAACAAAAGCCTTTACACTTTCTGGAATTTAGCCCTAAAAAGTAGCATCTGTGTTCCAGAAATTAGCCTCCTTCAGAGCCACTGAAGCTTAGGAGATGCTTAAAGCAAGAAAACACCTCCAACATCCATTTTGGAAGTTAATAATTACCTCTATTACCGAAGAGCAAGAATCACTAGACAGTTAACAGCGCACATGGAACGTGTGACCCAGGCCCCGCTTTCCCATGCCCCCCTTCACACCCCAGCCGCTGCCAAGAAAAGCGGAGCCGTCCATTATCCCTTTGCCAAGCGCTGGTTTTTCTTAGGGTCCTACAGAAAGATACTGGGAACCGACCCAGCACACTGCACCTCGGGTCCAGTACGTTCCAGAACTAAGACTTTTAAGCAACTACAAAGTGGCCTGCAGACCACATGGCCCCTGTGTCCCTCTTACTAGGAGGAACTTAAATTATTCTAGTTGGCATTCTATGGAATATGAAAGTATACATTCACACAGAAGACGGTACCGTCTGAGACGTTTTTGCGCGTATATGTACACAGCCACATCCTCGTCACACAGGGCAAGCAAGACGCGGGACGCCATTTTTTTAAATGTGTTTTCAGAAGTGCTCATATACATTTTTGAAGCACTGGTGGAGAGGGGGTTTCTGGAGAGCCCCAGCCGGCAGCCAGCAGAGGTCATTCTGATGGGAGCAGAGGCCTCCCTGCTGGCTCTTAGGAAAACATGCCCCAAGTTGCTAAGCCCGTTAGCGTGGGGCAGCCCCTGGGAGAAGGGCGGCCAGGCCGAGCGCATTTCATTGTTTCAGCCGCGATTCACCCCAGCTTTGAAGAGGTCTGTACCTTTAACTAAGTTTGACGTTCAGTTTGAAGCCACCTCTGATGTGTGTTTTTATGAGAAACACGTGGAGAGTGTGTTCAGCCTAACACAGGTCAAAACGCTGTGAAACTTAGCGATCTTGACATTTTCCTGGAATAATAAAGACCAATTTTCCTTAACACTGAACAGGAAGTGTATAGTTGAGTCACTCAAAATAAATATTCTTGCAATACTTCGTTCCCTGTAGGCATTTGTTTTATGTTAAGTGAGGAATTAATAATTCAGGGACCGATAGCAGGCTGTGATTGGGGTTTCATTTGTAGACGAGCTGAGAACCAGTCTGAAAGGTTGCATGTTTAATTGTTGCTAGAAAAGAGCAAAAGAGGCGAAAGGGGGGTGTAATTAGGCTAATTGCTGCGGGTCCCTGAAGTGAGTTTGACACGGACCATTAAGAACCCAGCGGATTGCAGGGTGCTGTGCCCTCCACGCCCCACGGAGCTGAGGCCACCACGGCTCAGACCCCAGGCAGCCCCGGAAGTGCTGTAGGTCCCAGACTGGACTGCCTGGGACACAAGCAGTGAGGCGGCCCTCAGGCCACGTCAGTCAGAAAAAGCCAAAGGGAGAGGGAGCTGTCTTGCAAGGAGATGGTTGACCCCTGGTTTGCATCTAACTCTTGAACTCCACAGAGTAGGACACACTCGTCTGCTGACCCAGCAGCAGCCCCCAGCCCCGTCTCAGGACGAAGCCCAGCATCTCTGACTCAGCCAGGCCCCTAGCACGGCAGCGACAGGAGAAAACGCCCCTGCAGATTGTCTGCAACCTGGGCCCCCCCTAGGGCTCCCCACCAGCTTCCTCAGATGCCTGCCCCTCCCCCCACAGCACCCCACTCTCCAGGTCCCAGCAGTTACGTTGCCTGGTTCTCCTTTACACCCACCTGCCCCTGACCATCCTGCAGCTTCTGATCGGGCCCTTGGCTCGTCTTCCCTCAAACGACGCACTCGCCTCCGGGCTGGTCCCCTGCCCTGGACGCCAGCGCTCAGCAAACCTCACTTCACACAGCTGCCAGTGCCTCTTCCTCCAATGTCAGAGACAAGCCACCTTTCTGACGCTGGCTCTGCTCCCGCCCCTGCCCTTCATGGGACCCCCAGTGTGGACAGCGGTCAGATGATGGGGCAAGATGGAAGGACCTGGGTCCCTCGATGACCTGGTGAGACTCAGGCGAGAAGGAAATACACCACTCTTGTTTAAGGGTCGGTATTTTGGGGTCTCTTTGTTTCCAAAGCTTAGATTTCCTCCCGATATACAAAACTGATCCCACGAATGTTCAAGACTGCCCCATGTTACAACTAAGGGAGCTACATTCAGAAGAGAAACAACCGCCCAGAGTCCTGCAACAGAAGGGATGGGGCCGGGGTGCTGACAGTTCTCTGATGCCAGAGCCCCTGCTTTCCACCCCCCAAGTCGCGCTGCCTTCCTGAAAGCACCCAGGAGGCATCCTGCAGGATCAGTCCTCAGTTCACTAACAGAACACTTTTCTTTAGGATTCAGAACAAGCAACGGTGACAGACAACGTGTCTTTAAATGCTGCCACCAAAAGCAAAACCGTTCTTTGCCTCAGCAGGAGCCCAAATAAGCTCGGTCACAACCACCGACCTGTGATACAGGATTCACTGCCCAGGCCCTTGGGAATCCACACACTGAACTTCTGTGACTCTTACAATAAAGGAGAATTTGGGTAACATGGTAACATGTACCTTACACCGTCCCAACAAGAAACGTCACCGTGACCACCACCTCTGCTCAAATTTTAGGACTGACCATGTTGTAACTTTAAGAGCTGCTCTCTGTTTCCCTATTTATTTTACAAAAAAATCATTCGAGAAACATCCTACACGTATTAACCACTGTGGGCTATGAGACACCAAAGCAATAATGTTTATAAAGAGGAAACATTTTATGCTGGTCATTTCGGCTCACATTCCATTGCCACTGGCCCAGTTACTACTCACTATTTAAAAGAAAATCTAGACCTGAGGATTTTCCCCAGAAATAAATTAGGACTGTTGAAAGCTCTCTGCTCTGGAGGTAGAATGAGCTTCTATAAATAAGTGTGGAAACACGTGTCCCATTGCCCCTGAGGGTTGCTGTAATGGGTTTTATTTCCCCTCTGCTCCTGCCATGCGGCCTTGTGTTATTTGAGTGTCAAATGTCCCTACGACCATTGTGCGGCCTGGAGTCCAGCCAAGCTCCCTGGGCAGGCGATGCCCGGCCAGGGCTTGCTCACCTCCCCAGTCCATTACAGGAGCCGCAAAGCGGTGCCACCCCCTGGGGGAGTAAGAGGGAGCCTTGCATCCCTCGTGTGGCTGCCAGACACACAGCACATGGGCGACCCTGCCAGCCACCCGTCCACACCCAGCGTCACTTAAGAAAATGAGGACGAGGATGGTGAACAACGACTGTGGCCTTCCAAGCGCTGGTTCCCCTTTAGTTCAACTGTCTCCTTTCATGTTCACAGCAAGTCTACCAGGGGGCACCATCCAAGTCCTGCCGCAGATGAGGAAACGAGCTGGATGCTGAACGCTCCCCAAGGTCACACAGCTGGAAAGGGGCCAGGGCACAACCCCAGCTCCCTCTGACCACAGCCCAGGCCTCTCAGCGCTCGGCCACACGTCCCAGTTCGCATGAATACAGAAGCTGTGACACCAAACGTGGACGGGGTGGGCTGCTAAACTCCACAGCTACTTTTCCATTTGCTCTCGGTGGGACACAGCTCCCTTTGCTCAACTTCCCTGAAGACACATCTACCGAGAAAAGGCAAGAAGACACCCCGTTATCACGTGATGACTGCACATCTGTAAAAACGGTCCCCTTGGCATCAAGCACATAGTAAGGAGAGTGCAGCTCGGGGGTTTCTGCTTTGTGTGCTTGTTTCCTTTTTGTTTTGCTTTTATTTCGTTTCATTTTAGACACAGGCCCTCATCCAGCCAGATCGGTGCCAGAAATGTTACTGGCCAAAGAGAATGTTATGGAAGGTGCAGCATTTAAATGGTGTGGGTGCTGCTTCCAAAGGCTGAGCACCGAGAGGGAGCGTCACCCACCGACAGGGACAAGACCGGCAGACAAGGGCATATCAGGGACAAAAGTATGAGCTCAAAATATGCAGGGATTTTCTTTTTTCTTTTCTTTTTTCTTTTTTTCAGGAGGTGTGATGAGGCTGTTAAACGGCAAAAACAAAAAGCACGTCCTCTAGGATCAACCAGGTAACAATGAGAAGCGTAACTGTTTTTCTAATATTAAAACCGGCGCTGTATTACCTCATTCTGTGGAAAACTGTGGCCAAATAAGGCATCATTGTGCTGAGAGCTGGTACCAAGGGATTTTACGTATCATTTTTTAGCTGCACGAAGCATCCTCAGAACTTCCTGCGTTTTTTTCACAAGGTGCGGTAAGAGCTTAGATGGCACGGTGAGCGTCCGTAGAAGGGGGTTTCCATCCAACTTTGATTTATGATCCACAAAGATGCCAACTTCCTGTTTTTCAAGCGCTGCGGAAACTTTCCCAAGTCCGATCTGATATTCCACAAAGCCCCATCGCATGGGGCGGTGCAGGGAGGCCCAGAGCACGGCCGGCGCCGCGGCTTTAATCTTGAGGCGAACTTGGGGCTGCTTGTGTTTTTAGGCCCTAACGCAGCTCCCTGTCGTCACGGAGAAAACTCAGCTAGTAAAAGACTTGGTGTTAATCATCTGGGTTTGCATCTTAGCTCTCCAAGCAGAATGAAGCCGTGAGGTGGCTCGTCAGCCCCCCATCAGGGGCTTCTCAGGGGCTCGGGGCCGGAAACCCCTCGTGTGGTCATCCCATCAGCACTTACACGGGGGCTCACTGACTTCAGTGTGCAAATCGGGGAAGGGAATGAAGTGACTGTGCAAACACAGGGTGAGGGACACATCTGCCACTTGTTTATCTGGGGACTTCCCAGAGAAACCGTCAGGCTCCCAGAGATGGAGGGGGAAGGGACCTCTCCACACTGCCTGTCCTCACGCTCCGCTGTGTCATCCCTTACCCTGAAATCAGGTCACTGAGCTCCAGAACGAGCCAGTACTTGGCCCACGCAGCCGGTCCGTCACCGCACCTACGGCTGCAGCAGTGGTTTTATTTGGCCAGTCTGTCCCTCCTCACTCTGGGGGCGTCCTCCACGTGGGCCTGGCCTCCATGTCCGAGCCCCAGCACCTAACACACTCCAGGAGCCTTCCTAAGGCTGCTTCACAGGCTCTCACTAAATAGTTCTGGAATAAATGGTTCCTATCTATTTACTAAACTTGCTCTAGAAAGGACGTCTCCTAGTCAGTTGATTTGTAGCCCAGCTTCTTCAGCTGGGGGTCCCCAGTCCTTGACGCGTGGTCTACAGACAAGCAGTGTCGTCACCTGGGAGCTCGTCAGAAATATCGGCCCCACCGGACCGGCTCCTCAGAATCCGCTCCGGATAATGGAAAGTCAGGCAGTTTCATTTCCTTTACAATAACTCTGTGACTCAGACCTTTCACCCTTTTTTCTAAAGTCATAGACAAGCCTAAGCTAATTTGTAAAAAGAGGTTTTACTAAAATTCTGGTGTGCTAATGTGAGGAGAAGGTTTGATGGAAAATACAAAGTCTCATTTGCCTTTGATACCATTGCAGCCACAGGCTGCGAGAGGCCCAGAGGAAAGATGGGGCAGGACGTGGGGGGTGGCATCCTGACACACAGACGAGGAAGAGGACACAGACGGAAAGACGGTCCTGAGGGAGAGAAGAGCAGGGCACAGACAGCCCTGAGCTCAGAACTCCGTGTCATTGCAGATGTTCAGCATGCCAGTGCCTGGGGGGTGGGGGGTGGATGGTGAGGCCGAGGGGGGCAGCCAGGAGGACCAGAAGCTGATGGGTGTTCAGAGAATCGGGTTTGTACACTGGGGAGCCCAGGCCAGCCACAAGCCGTGGGTGTGGGGGGAGGACAGGGCCAGATGCTCTAAGAAACACTGAAACGCAGGCGGCTTCCAGCTCATTCGCGACAGGAAGAACATCTTTTCAAATGAACGACCAGTGGATGTGAACTTGACAGCATGGATGGCACACCCAGGATAGGCTATGGGATCTCGTCACCACACCGAGGATTCGCCAAATGGTCATCCACCTGTGCCTGAAAACAGCTTCTTCCGTGAGGAGCACAAAATGTTTATCCTATAAACACAATGAATTAGCCCTGCAAAAACTGGGAGCGTAAAGTTCGACACACTCTCCGCCCTAAAAACCACAGCTTGCAGATGGACGCATGAAATTCCGGGAGACGGAAAATGGCAGCTTCGCCTGCCTTTACTGCTATGTGGCCACAGTGTGTGCGACCACGCCATCCACGCTGGCCATGCTGGGCTTTGCTGTCCCCACTGAGTACGAGGACATCAGCGGCAGGTCACCAGTAACTCAGGGGCCTATGCTGCGGTGAAACTATGGTGACACCGACACCAGCATGTGAATTCCTGTGACCCTTCAGTGTCATGCAACGCTGAAATCTGCCTCCCAAATGGGAAGTGAAAGAAAGACAAATCCTGCCTCAAAAATGGAGGAAAGAATAAAATGACCCGACAGGCAAACGGTCAGTGTCCCGAGGCAGCACCGTTTGTCTGCAGGCCACGGGAGCAGCCTGGGGACGGAGGGCAGGAGGGCCCGTCAGAAGCCTTGTGTGGCCCTCAGGTCAGAAAGCCTGGCCACCCTGGGCATTAACCCAACAGGACAAGATTCAGACTGTGGGGGCGACGGCTAAACAAACGTCACGCTGAGGAAGAAATCAGACGCCAACAAACGACGATAAGCAAGGTGTAATCTGGAAAGACCCGAGCCCCGCCTGCCGTGTGCGGGGTGGGGGCCCCACAGACGTCAAACTGCATGTAGAGTCTGTGAACAAGAAGAACCAGAAAAGCAGCGCCATTTGCAACAGCAGCCGGGACCGTAACCTCTCCTGACGAATTCCTTCTCCATTAATTTGACCGGCTCCCCAGAACTGTCTGGAAGGGTCCAGGCAGGAGTTACTCTTCACCCGTCTCACAGAGAAGAAAGCTGCGCTCCAGAGACAAGAAGTGTGGGCCATCCACACCGTGGCCGTACTTCTTTACTCCCTGCTCACGGCTCCGTGTGACACTTAGTTCTTGAAGAAGTCGCAGGGCAAAGAGCCACTCCTTTTAAGCAAATCTGTGCTTTCAAAGTATAAACATATTTGTCCCACCAGGAGGACTGGCAACCTTGCCCAATGTTTGCCCACAGGTGCCAATCCTGCTCAGACAGATTTGGCCCCACACTCCTGAAAGCCACTGCCGTTGTGAATCATTGCATAGCTGGTGACGGTCAAGAAAGAACTTAGAAAGCCACTGAAAAACGCAGCCATCTGCCAGAACATAGCATGGCAGAGTGGTAAGAGCGCAGCCGAAGGGAAATGACCAGGGCAGTGGACTTGGGGGTGGCACGGCACAGGGGATCCTGTCACCCCCCATCTCCCATGTGCATCCAGAGGCGGGTCCCTGAAGGCAGACCAGACCGCAGGGACGCCAGGCTGGACCCCTGGGCTCACCTGCAGGTGTGAGGACGAAGGGGATCCTGGGTGCACTTGTGGCCCCACAGTCCTTGGGGACGCTGCTGCCGGCCCTTTTCATTCCCGGCTCATCATTTTCTCTGAGTTCACATACCGTCCCACAGCCAGTCCACAGCCGCACTCCCGTGCACGTCCCCTCCTCCCACTGGTCTCCCCTGAAACCTCCCCTCCCATGGCCTGCTCGTCCCCTTGCAAAGGGGCCGCTGTCCTCTGCTGACGTCCCAGTCCCTCCCCGTCCCTCACTGCAAAGGACTCTGGCCCCTGGGCCACACGCTTCCGCGCCCACACCCGCCGCGCGTCATCTCCATGTCCTGGTCGTCATGTCAAAGGCTTAGTTAGGTGACGCCCGTCTTGAAGTTTCTCCTTGGGCATCTCACAGTCCGTCTGTCCAAATCCAGTGGTCACTCACTTCTCCCCAAGGGGTGCCGAGTTCAGCGTCCGGCACATCCACCCCGCACCCCCAGCTCCACAAGCCAGACCCGGAAGCCTGCATCGCTCCCTCATCTCACGTCCCTGCGGGTATTCGGGGGCTTCTCAGGGGAGCCTCCTTCGGCACCTCAGGCCCAGGCCAGCTCTTCAGCGCCGGCTGCTCTGCCCAGAAGGACCCTGAGAGGGAGGGGCGCCGCGCTTTGTTTCATCCAACCTCGACCTTCACTTTTTCATGAAATATCAGTGTGCTGGAATACGTACTAAAAATATCCCGATTTGCCGTTATTTTCACAAAAAGTTAACTTCTAAAAGCAAGAGCGTTTCTATTAGTATTTAATAAGCTAGTTCTGAGCTGCATTTGGCTGAAACCAAAGGTACAATCCAGTCGGTTTAAACACAACTTCTTCTGGATGTTCTTGGAGAGACAGGCAATCAAACGGGGCCGGGAGAGTTTCCCTCGTGCCCATCACGCTTCCCTTCACCTACACACGTCAAGAACGTTCAAGTGTTAGGACACGATGTTCAGCATTCTAGCAATTAGCTCAACAGAACCTGGAAATGAAAACGGGGAAAATGAAATAAAACGACTCTGAAAGCGGACGCAGTGCACTTAGACCCCTCAGGACACGTCCCCAGCTGAACTGCACACGTTCGGCTGAAAAGGAAACCATTTGCGACCAAACACTGAAACATTTCTACTAATTACAGTGTTTAAAATGCACCCGCTCCCTAGTTCTTCTTTCTATATTGGAACCTCACTGTTTTTCTTTCTGCTTCCTAACGTGGATGACTTGGAAACATGTGGTTTCAAGGCTAAGTTGCCATTTATGTTTGTTCTGTCCCATTCTTTTCCTCAAAGTCTTTTGTTTTCTTCATCCATTGGAAAATCATGTCGGTAATTGTAAAGCTTGTAGGTTATAAGTTCTTTACATTTTTAAAAACACTTGGTTGAATAAACGAAGACCCCGATATCTAAATTAGAAGGACCATAAATTCTTATTCCTTCAGTAGGAGAAAAAACCCACGGTGATCTAGTTGAAACAGTGACACTGGGGACCTATGCACACGGGGTGCCCTGGATTAAAGTCTGGGACAGACCAATTCCCAGCTTTCAATTCCCCCAGTGATACAGTTGCATTTTAGTGATTATTTAAGTGTCCCGTGAAGAAGGTGAGGAAGGCAAAATTCTAATTCCGAGGTTGAAATTAAATGGGTGCACTTTCATGAGGAATTTGGGGTAGCTCTGCAAACACAGAGTACAGTAGAGTTGGGGAATTGGTCTTTTCCTGTAACGATTTCATTGTATCAATAATCCATGGAAACAGTCAGTCATGGCAGGAGTGAGGCGGCGGATTTTCCCCACCTGGTTTGTCTTGAGTTGGTGTGGACTGAGCACAGGGAGCTCCCATTGCCTCCTGAGCCCGCGCCCGACACCAGGCAATGTTACAGCTGCGCTTAAAGAGGAGTTGGACACACTGCACAGCAATCCAGGCTCTGGGTTGCCCACCCATGATCAAACGCTCTATTAAGTGAAACAGTGGACGGAGAAGCTGGGCTTGTTGGGTCGGTGGTGACGGTCATAAGAAACTTATTGGGATGTGAACAGATTAAAATGAGTGGCTGGAATTGCCACGACAGACCTCTAATTTCAGTGAACAGCAGAAAGAAAGACGCTGGTAACACCTCAGACAGCTCCACTGTGTGCCCCAGTCTCTGATCGTGGACAATTCATGCCACTTGCCTAGACCTGTTTCTCCATCTGTAAATGAGAAGGGTACCTGGACGGACCTCACATGCGGTGATTCAATTAACGTGAACCTGCACATATCACATTCCAAAACCAGGAGTAAACTCTAATCAGGAGGATACAGGACGACACGATCCAGCCACTAATTTTTTTAACGCAGGTACAAAGAATAGATTTGCAATTCCCAGAAATTAAATAGAAATGGCTCAACATATTCAAAGATGTTCAACGTCGTTTTTAATTTTAAAATGTAAATATAAACAATGACATACCATTTGCACCTACCTATCTTGATGAGCAAAGATGAAATGTTTAGAGACCCGGTGGTTATTGGGTGGGGTAAGCTGGAGCTTCCGACGCTGTTGGTACGGATGGAAATTGGTGTAGTCTTTTCAGAGGTTAATTTGTAAAATGCAAATGCCCTTTGAACAAACAATTTCCCTTCTAGGAATTTAGCTTACACATATACTTGCAAAAGTACACCAAACTGTGTACAGGAATGTACGTGACAGAACAGTTTGAAATGCAACCAGGAATATACCATTAATGCCCATTCATAGGAAAAGGGTTAAATAAACGATAGTGCTTCCACTGCATGGGTGATTATGTAGCTGCTGAAAAACTCTTTGCGTGCCGATGTGGAAAGATGCTAAGAATACTATTAGGTGAAAAAGCAAACTGGAGAACAATATCAGTAACGTGATGCGACTTGTTAAAAATCAATTAAACCAGAAAAGATGATAGATACACAGATGTTGGTACACAGATGCTTGTAAAGTCGAAAAATCATTAAGTGGAACCATCATAAGTTGGGACTGTCTATAGAGAGAGAAATTTTCCAGAACTGCATCATTTTGGTCACCTCAGGGTCTAGGGCCTGGTGGGTACGGGGTGAAGAGGAGACCTTTCCTTCCATTTTATGACATTACTTTCTATTTGAATGCCATGGAATATATATATATATATATACCTCAAGATATAGATGTATCTTCTTAAAACAGAAACAGCCTTGAGAAACAGCAGGGAAGAAAGAAAGGTCAGAGCATGGCGGTGCCCAGCCTGATGCCTGGGGATGTCGTGCCCGGCGGCAGCTGGGCCCCGGCTGCAGGTGGGTGTGTACGGGATCCGTGGGCACGAGCAGCCCACCAGGTGTGTTTCTACCTGCCCAGGAGCCCCCTCCCCTTCTTGGGTAACAGGACCTACTTTCCTTTGGACAGGGGGCCCCTGGCCCGCCGTGCAGACGCCGTCTCAATGGCTCCTGTTACCTTAGACTTACATGAGCCAATACATTCTCCTTCCTCCATGAGCTGATCCACGCTAGGCTCCTATCAGTTTCAAGCAGTGGGCCCCACAAACAGCATCTCAGGGCTTCCTGCAGCAGCTGGCGGCACCCTCCCAGCCTCCCAGCAGGGTGGGCCCCACGCAGGAGCAGCTGAAAGTATTTTGTCATCCATCTGCCTGTGGTTTCCTTACCCTTCCACCCTGGTCCTAGCAGGAGCTCAGCGCGATGTTTTCTGCGTGAGGCAATTGCTCGCATTTTCCAGATCCCAGCGGTGCCTCTGCGTAAGACGTAAATAGGTTTCTGTGCCCACTGTTTCCTTACGTGTCAGGTCTTTTCAGGGGCTAGGACTTCGAGATGGAAGGCTTGAAGCCACAGATTCCCTGAGTCCCAATCCTACACCCTACAGCAGTTTTTGCAAAACCCAAAGGCTCCGCCACACAAAGGCTTCCCAAAGCTGTTCCTCTAACGCTTGGCTTTTCCTATTTATAAATCCCAGCACAAGCAGTAGCAGCGTGAGCACTCTAAGGATGGAAGAAATCCTCTAAGTGAGGGCCCCACTTATTTTTTCCCCTCTTATTTCTCTTGGTCCTGATTTTGTTCTAGTTTGCTCACAAATTCTTAAACAACGTTAGCCATGTGAAGGGTTTCAGAAGTTGAAACGAACGCAAGTTTCCATCTTTCCCTAGTTCTGATAGCTGCTCGGCGTCCTCTCTCAGACGCACGACAACTAAGGTGCCAGGCATCCCAGTTATCGTCTCTCATGAGCCCGAATCTGCTGTCCGGGACGTGGAAACTGTACATCGAGGCGCCCATCCCATCGCACCTGAAACCGACCGTGAGCTCCTGTCACTCAGGGGGAATTTCTAGCCCATTTATGATACAAACTGCCCTCCCAGAAACTGGCAGAAGGAAACATCGTGGACCGCTGGCAGAGGCCCACATTTCTTTCTTTACAGGTGTCACATCACACGCTTAGTGGCCGCAGCTCAGTGTCCCTGCTCGGCACCCTGACGCAGTGAGGACAGGTGAGCCCTGTCCCAGGCGCCCACGCCTGCACGTGCAGTGTCACCACCGGCACGACTCCTGCAGCCGCTCGCACATCTGGGCAGGTCTGGGGGCCGTGTCTGGGGCCCACCCTGAGAGACACCAGGGTCCCTCACCACCCCTCCCACAGACTGAGACCCATCCGACAGCCTGCAGCAGGAAGTGACAGTCACAAGGAGACACCTGTGGGCGGCTGGATGGCTCAGTTGGTTAGAGCGTGAGCTCCCAACAACAAGGTTGCTGGTTCGATTCCCACATGGGATGGTGGGCTACACCCCCTGCAACTAAAGATTGAAAACGGCGACTGGACTTGGAGCTGAGCTGCACCCTCGACAACTGCATTGAAGGACAACGACTTGGAGCTGATGGGCCCTGGAGAAACACACTGCTCCCCAATGTTCCCCAATTAAAAAAACAAAAAGATACCCTGCGTGTTTGGCATGATGGGCGGACGAGAGGAAAGCACAGAGAACACATCTGTTCACAGTATTGAAATGATTCCTCAGTGGCTGCAGGAAAATTCTAGAAGCCCCTCAGCCATCCACGGCCTGGTCTCCCTCTTCCTTCCCGCGAAAGAGCCCATTCCACACAAATGGGCTCAATTACCGCCCCGGTCCCGTCGCTCATCCGAGTGCAATTCCCCAGAAACCTTCTCTACTTTTATTTATGTCACTAACAGGCTGAAAGGATCTTGAAGGCAGAAATCATGTTATAGTCAGCTAACCTGATGCTGGATAAAATATAAACACATAAATACGAAGCAATAGGTGATTAATAACTTTTTTAATTGATCGATTACGCCTTGTATTGATTGACTGATCAATCGATCGATTATGCCTCGTAAGACCCAGCTCCGACGCCATCACTTCCACAGGCCTCCGGGCCCTTCTTCTCCTCACGATCCCTTCCTCCTCTGAACGGTTCTAGCATCTATTGTCCACACAGTTCCTTGAGCAAACAACCATGACATACACTCCTTTCACTAGTTTCCGAGCTGCTATTTCTGTTTTTCATGAGTCTATGGTTTATCTCTGCGGGACCAGGAAATGCCTTTCCCTCCCACAGCCTCTGGAGTCCCAAACCGGTCCCTCAATTAGCACAAACAATATCCACCTCATTTGCCAAAGTGAATTCTAACCGGGTATGTTGTTTAATTACAGGCAACTAGTATTCATGACGAATGAAAGCCAGACAGGTTTTTGAAGCATGCCAGAGTTTTGCAACCCGGCATTGTTTTCCCATAAATCAAGCTCTTCCTCCACATCTTCTAACCACAGTGCAGGACACAGAAAACAGGACCCTTTGGTACTAAATCTGGAAGCTGAAGTGTAATTCCCACAAGCAACATTGTGAAGGGAGATGTGCGAGTTGTCCGACGCTCCGTCCTGACGTGTGTACACGTGTACGTTATTTTGTCTCTCACCTTTCATAGCCGCCTGCTTCCACAGTGGCGCTCGTGGATCTTGCTCGCTGATCTTCACTCTCCAGGTAGAACTGTGGTCTCCTCCCGAGTGGACAGGGCTCACCTGTAACCAAGAGGACATCGTGCAGATGAAGGAGTGTGATTTCCAAAGCTACATCGGAAAGGACCCTGCGGCCCCGCCCTTTGTGCGCTTAGGCCCACTCACTGTCATCGGGCCTGTGTGACAGGAACCGAGGCCTCCTGCAGACGCCAGCGCTGACCTGCCAGCCCAGTGAGCCAGTCACCTGGGAAACAGACCCCGCCCCCCGGCCCCGGTCAAGCCTTCAGCTGACGGCAGCCCCAACGGGCGTTTCAACCTCAGTTTCCGGAGAGAACCTGAGCCAGGAAACGCAGCTTCTCCCATGTTCCTGACCCACAGAAATTGTATGAGATAGTAACTGTCCACTGCTAAGTTCGGGGGTCATTTGTTATGTGTCTCTATATCACCCATACATCTTACCATGAAAAACCTCACGGAATATAAAAAATAAAGAGTTTCTATGACAAACCAGGCAATTGTAAGTACAGAGGGAAAGACTGGACTTTGTGTGGGAAAAGACGACCAGAGACAAATGAGTTTCCTAGAGTGCGATGGTCTCAATCAACTCAAAGGCAGGTCCACAACGAGCAAACTGAAAAACCCAAGAGAAAAACGCCACTGGCATATTTCCCTCAGCTGTTCCCATGGCTCCAAGACGTTTAGGCAAAGCCAGCCCTGGTCGTGGTGGCACGCCATGGGTGCTGGGTGTCAGATGACCCATAAGAGCTGGAGAAAACATGGCGACCCAGGGGTAAGGATACGTGGCTACGACGGCCGGCGGGAAAGAGCTGCTGGCAACTGTGACTTGATCCTGTTTTCAGGTTATAAAAAAGTGCCTTCTAGCTCAAAAGCATGCCTTTCTCAGTTCCCTACACATGTCTCTTCCCTCCCTTGCAGGGCTGCTGGCCCTTCTGCTGTGGGCTCCCCCTTCTCCCGTTCCACCTCTACCCAAAACATCCCCCACTGAACCCAGGGTTTGGGATCCGGCAGACCTGGGTCAGTCGAGTTATTTCCTCAAAAGAAACCTGTGGGTGGCCGGATGGCTCAGTTGGTTAGAGCGCGAGCTCTCAACAACAAGGTTGCTGGTTCGATTCCCGCATGGGATGATGGGCTACACCTCCTGCAACTAAAGATTGAAAACGGAGACTGGTCTTGGAGCTGAGCTGCACCCTCGACAACTGCATTGAAGGACAACGACTTGGAGCTGACGGGCCCTGGAGAAACACACTGCTCCCCAATGTTCCCCAATTAAAAAAAGCAAAAAGATACCCTGCGTGTTTGGCATGATGGGCGGACGAGAGGAAAGCACAGAGAACACATCTGTTCACAGTATTGAAATGATTCCTCAGTGGCTGCAGGAAAATTCTAGAAGCCCCTCAGCCATCCACGGCCTGGTCTCCTTCTTCCTTCCCGCGAAAGAGCCCATTCCACACACATGGGCTCAATTACCGCCCCGGTCCCGTCGCTCATACGAGTCCAATTCCCCAGAAACCTTCTCTACTTTTATTTATGTCACTAAAAGGCTGAAAGGATCTTGAAGGCAGAAATCATTTCATAGTCAGCTAACCTGATGCTAGATAAAATATAAACACATAAATATGAAGCAATAGGTGATTAATAACTTTTTTAATTGATCGATTACGCCTTGTATTGATTGACTGATCAATCGATCGATTATGCCTCGTAAGACCCAGCTCCGACGCCATCACTTCCACAGGCCTCCGGGCCCTTCTCCTCACGATCCCTTCCTCCTCTGAACGGTTCTAGCATCTATTGTCCACACAGTTCCTTTAGCAAACAACCATGACATACTCTCCTTTCACTAGTTTCCGAGCTGCTATTTCTGTTTTTCATGAGTCTATGGTTTTATCTCTGCGGGACCAGGAAATGCCTTTCCCTCCCACAGCCTCTGGAGTCCCAAACCGGTCCCTCAATTAGCACAAACAATATCCACCTCATTTGCCAAAGTGAATTCTAACCGGGTATGTTGTTTAATTACAGGCAACTAGTATTCATGACGAATGAAAGCCTGACAGGTTTTTGAAGCATGCCAGAATTTTGCAACCCGGCATTGTTTTCCCATAAATCAAGCTCTTCCTCCACATCTTCTAACCACAGTGCAGGACACAGAAAACAGGACCCTTTGGTACTAAATCTGGAAGCTGAAGTGTAATTCCCACAAGCAACATTGTGAAGGGAGATGTGCGAGTTGTCCGATGCTCCGTCCTGACGTGTGTACACGTAATGCGTTATTGTGTCTCTCACCTTTCATAGCCGCCTGCTTCCACAGTGGCGCTCGTGGATCTTGCTCGCTGATCTTCACGCTCCAGGTAGAACTGTGGTCTCCTCCTGAGTGGACAGGGCTCACCTGTAACCAAGAGGACATCGTGCAGATGAAGGAGTGTGATTTCCAAAGCTACATCGGAAAGGACCCTGCGGCCCTGCCCTTTGTGCTCTTAGTCCCACTCACTGTCATCAGGCCTGTGTGACAGGAACCGAGGCCTCCTGCAGACGCCAGCGCTGACCTGCCAGCCCAGTGAGCCAGTCACCTGGGAAACAGACCCCGCCCCCCGGCCCCGGTCAAGCCTTCAGCTGACGGCAGCCCCAACGGGCGTTTCAACCTCAGTTTCCGGAGAGAACCTGAGCCAGGAAACGCAGCTTCTCCCATGTTCCTGACCCACAGAAATTGTATGAGATAGTAACTGTCCACTGCTAAGTTCGGGGGTCATTTGTTATGTGTCTCTATATCACCCATACATCTTACCATGAAAAACCTCACGGAATATAAAAAATAAAGAGTTTCTATGACAAACCAGGCAATTGTAAGTACAGAGGGAAAGACTGGACTTTGTGTGGGAAAAGACGACCAGAGACAAATGAGTTTCCTAGAGTGCGATGAACTGAATGAACTTATATTTGAAATATGGAGAAAATATTTTAAAACTTAACCAAAGTGGGGGAAAAACAATATCGAAGGCCTCGCTGTTTTAGGTCCTATTGCTTGGTTAGGTTGATGAGAGAGCCCAAGGGTGCACACAACGATCGTGACATGTAACAAAAGGAAGATGGAGGCATGTCTGTCACCCTCCGAGACCAGGCCGGTGTCATGTCACCTCCACCACAATAACAGCCTCAACTAGTCTCCCCAAAACCTCTCTGTCTCCCGTATGTTCAGACAGAAGCCAGAGTTCTTTTTAATGTTAAAATCTTATTACACCACCATTGCTTTAAAACACTTAAAAACACATTCCCTTGCTCCTGAAACGTTCCCCTTCCCCTCCCGCCCTGAGTCCCCAAGCTTGTCACGGCCCCTCCCAGCCCCAGGCCTTTGCACATGCTGCTCTCTCGGTCTGACACACTCCTCCAGCCCAGCCCAGCCCAGACCCGCGTCCCCACCCTTCGGACCCCTCCAGGGTCAGTCCCTCCGGGAGCCCGCTGATGGCCTGAGCCAGGTGAGGGTCTTGAAGGCTCCCTTTGCCCCTGGGCCTTGGCTGGCGTCACTCGATGTGTGTGTCTCCCACAGCTGTGAGTAGAGCCACCCTGACTGTATTTGCGTCACTGGCAATAAAATCCTGCCTGGACTCTGCTTGCCAAGCTGTGCCCAGCTCAGCAGCACCCACCTTTGATCCTCCATCTTTAGCGAGTGGGTGGGGGGAATTTGCACTTCTCACACCACGAGGACAGAGATGGTTTCTGATTCGGGTCACCCTTGAATCCCCAAAAATTAGCACAGGGAAGACACGCAACAAATACTGGTAAAATCAGTCAACGTGCTCATTAAGGGCCAGTGCAGCCAGGACCTACCTTAACCTTGCATTTCCCCTGTTCTCCCGCCGTCCCTCAGCCCTGCTCTGACCACAAACACCTCTGGGAAGGGTAACAGACTAGCTCAGTAACAACTTAACGTGAGCTAATTTAGCCAAGGTTAAAAAGCCAATGGGTTCATAAGACGCCAAGAAAATGAGACAAGGAACAGGTGAGTTTTAAAGGGAAAGAAAGCGCCAGAAACTTCCCAATTTTTTTCCCAGGCTCTAAGCTCTTTCTCTGACAAGAAATAGTTATAATAAATCCTAACATACACTTCTTTTCACCGTAGAATGAAAGAATCATTTGACATTAGTCAGTTTCCTACCATTTAGGCTGATGAGACCCCACTACACAACCACACCCCTTGTTCTCTTCTGACTTTTCCATGACATACTTTCAACCAGGGCCGGGTCTAGGTTTGGGGCGCCTAAGCTAATACAATGTGGGGGATCTTGTTTCAGGAAAACACGTAAAGTACAAATAGGAAACGCCGTGATGGTTATGAACACGAAACGTCCACAGCTACGCTGACAGCACCCAGCATGAGAGGGAACGGAAAGTGGTTGTGGTTAAGATGTATGACTTTTCCAAAGTTTGCAAAAGCTACGACGGTCTGACTATCAACGTGACACACCCCTCGCAGAGGCCGGGGAGAAGCCGCTTTTGGAGACCCTGCGGCCTCCCCCAAATCCTCGCCCCGCTCTCTCCTGATTCCTGCAGAAAGCGCCCGTTTCTCATTTCACATCCATAAGCCCACGGTCCTTCTCAAGCCCTGACGCCGCATGACGATCTCTCTCTCTTTCCGTTCGCTCCGTAACACCTCATCCTGAATCTTCTCACCCACTATAGCTGCCGTCACTGTTGGTCAGTCAATCAACAGACCAGCAGTCTCTGCTGCTAGACCCCTCGGTGAGCACTTCCCCGGGGCCCGGCTCCATCCGAGGCCCTGGGGGTACAGCCAAGAACAGGGGAGCCGAGGTACAGGCTTTCCCCGGGGTCCAGGAGGGAGGCGATACACAGATCAATAAACAGTCAAATGTCAGGGAGAGGTAAGCTATGAGCAGTAGGGAGTTGTGGTAAAGAGTGACGAGGTGACAACCTCTCCGAGAAGGTGGCACCTAAGACGAGCCCTGAGTCACAAGAAAGGAGGGCCACTCAAAGCTGGTGAAGATCATCGATGTATGAGGAAGCCCTCAGAGCCCCGAGCCCGTCCAAGGAGCAGCCAGAGGGGGGCTTCCGGGCAGGGATTTGATCCTCAGTGCAGCGAGCAGCCCCCGGAGGGAACTGAGTAAGATGGCGACATGACAGGATTTGCACGTTTAAATCATCTGTCTGGCTACTGGGCAAAGGATGGCTTTACCGTGGGAGCACGGACGCCAGGGAGGAAGGGGGCTGTGGGGTGGGACGACAGGGTGAAGTGGAGTTACTGGTCACAGCAGAGCCACCCTCCCAGGGCCACACGGCACTCAGGCCGGATCAGGCGTCTGGCAGGGCCCCGAGAAATAACGCAGCTGCCCACAGCCTACCCAACAGTGCTGAGCTCTTCCAGAAGTGCTTTTCCAAATGTCGTGCCTTAGTGGTCGGAGGGTGAGGACGGAGGCTGGGGAGGTGGGAAGATGACGGCTTCTCCATCTTCCCTTTAAAGAGAGAAAGAAAGGATTCCTCGACGCAGAGGCCGCGAAATCAGAACAAACCCACCCAACCCAGCTCAGGAGTTCGGCAGACAGACAGAATCAGGACTCTCGTGACGGGACCTCCCTCGACCTCTCGGAACCTCGGTTTCCGGGTCCCTAAGATCAGCTTCACCATAGGGTCCGGCATTTCAGCGGGTGCGTGAAGTGCACGGCTTCTTGCTAAGCAAACCACAGGACCGCTGCCCTCCCTCACGTGAACACTTGGCCCCAGACATGGGTTTCCAGGGGCCTGGGAGGAGACGCCACCATGGTCCTTCCCCTGCAGTTCACCCCACCACTCCCGAGCAAGCCTTTGAAGCCTACGCAAGCACACAGGACTGCTTTTACTGGTGACACGTCTCTGAGAAGTTCAGTTGTGTTTCGGTCCAAAACCATTTGCCGTTCTCCTGCCCGGACACAGAGGTCCCTGTGTGTTGATCTAACCAATCGGCAGTGTTTTGAGTCATACATCACGAGGCCGACGGTGCCGTAAGGATGGATGACGCTCATACATCATCCAAGCCATAGCCTGTCATGATATATGACTTTCATACGTCATTGGGGTGCCACGGCTTTGATGATGCATTGCTCGGAACCATGGCAACCCCTAGGAAGATCAAGGTAAGTTTTGTATTTTTTAAACTTAGTCTCAGTGAGTACCATGTTTTGAGTTTCCACAACGAGGTTTGTGTTCACAGGAGGACGCAGGCGCTCCTGCGAAGCCCCGAGACGTTTCCCTGGCCGTCCTTCCTCCACTCTGCACTCTCCACCCTGCTCTTTAGTTCATTTGAAAACACGTATCCAGACCCCATAAAACATAATCTCACTGCTGACTGTCTGAGCCGATCAGCTGTCTGATTTCCCCACGTCAGCGTTACAGGTGCCCGTGTGGAGAGCAACTGTTTTTCTCATGGCAGTTCCAGCATTTTCGACCCAACTTTCCAAAGGATCCTAGGCTGTGCACGGGCAGAAGTGTCCACCAGGACTCTTCTGGGGAAGCTCACTCGGTCCACGTGACATCGGAGCCACCTGCGTCTCTTCTCTTCTCTTCTTTGTTACCACATGAGAGGGAGCGTGTGCGCGTGTAAGACGGAGGTTCTCTCTGAGACGTTTTCAATATGTCAGAGGGATTGAAATCTAAATCGCAAATCTCCCACCTGACGGCCTTGAGCCTTCACTACTTTCAGCACACTGAGAATTGGCAAAGAAACAAGCATAGTAGAATCGCAACAAGAGTATCAATAATACACGGAAACGTTTTAGTCCAGATCCTTGTGGCAAATCTAAGAGTTCACTCACCTGGGAATGGTCTGAAACACACACACACACACACACACACACACACACACACACACACACGGAAAACAAGACGCTGCTTTCAAGGAGCTGGCCCCAAAACAGGCCTCCGTGAAAAGACCCTGGTATTCTACTAACCACCGCCCCTGGAATTCAACTATTAAAAATGAATTCATAAGAAACTCCAGAATCAGTGTCCCTCAGAGAGGGATAAACCACTTCCAGAGCAGAGTTCTGAAGTTTCTCAAATACTCTTGCAGTTTGGCATGTTGTGTCTTCTAAAGCATCCAGCCAATGGCTCTGCACCAACCCGAAGTGACAGGGGGGTGTCTGTCACATCTATCACCCCGTCCCTCTGAACTCCCCCCCGGGGCAGGACAGGGCAGACCTCCCCTCCCGAGGGCCTGACTTGGGGGCTGAATTCTCTGTCCCTTTCTCTCGGCTGGGGCTGCCAGGGAGCCAGCTGCCGAGGACAGATTAGGCCAAAAGTGATGAGCTGGCACCTCTCTTCCTGCCCTGTGCTCAGCGACCAGCCTCGTCTCAATCAGCAGAAGGAAAAGGCGCAGGGAAGAGGCGAGAAGACTCATGCCAGCAAAGGGAAGAATGACCAAGCGCCTCACACAAAGAAACGGGAGATTTGTGATAAGGTCGGGAGGAAGAAGAAAAATGTACCAAATTCTTTGTGGTTGGTTCTTGAAGGCAACTAGAGAAAGGGGGCCTGCTTGCTCAGAAACCACCAATATACACGGAGCCACCAGGCCCCTCAGACACTAGAGTCCAACCTCTGGTGTTACAAAGAGCTGGGGGAGGAGGGGCCTGCCATCTCCAGAGCAGAATTGGAGGGGTTCACAATCACTGCGTTCTCTGGCCCTCAAAAAGGAGTGTGAGTTCTTCTGTGCCCAGGATGGCCACCCACCCTCATCTGCCGCACTCGGCCCCCATCCTGCTGCTTGTTTAAAGCCAAGCCTAAGCTTCCTTCCTCCAGGAAGCCTTCCTGACTTCCCCTGACTATCCCTTAGCTTTGCTCATTTGCTACTTTGGGTGCACTTGCCCTTTTTCAGAGATGCCCAGTAACTTCAACTTAGGGAGCTTCAGAAAGGGCAGCCCGTGGGGACATGTGAATGTGCTAGGAGCAGGGCTGGCCGTGGTGGCAGGCAGGGGCTGAAGCACAGATTCTGGGAGGGGAAGCAGGCCTGTCGCATGCTGTGTGCATGCCTGCAAAGCACCTTCCTCCAAGCCGGTGTCCTGAAGGTGGGAAACAGAGTCCCACACGGTCTGTTGTACAGACTGCGAGATTCTTAATATATAATCTATGTGTCGCCTGTTTCCTGACTCTATGGACAACCTATGTTGGTTATTTGCAAGAGGAAGGAAAATGCTTGCAAGTCCCTTCAATCGGGGGGCAAAATAAAACCTGGGCGCCCTCTTTTTACCATTATACTCCAATCGTTTCTTTGCGAAGTTTTAAGATGATACTGGTACAGTGTCATTTTTATATCTGGTTGGATATATGAAGATATAGTTAGATATGTAGAGATATATGGCATCTGCTGTTTCTTTGCTCACACTCAGCCAGATGAGACTCTTCCTTCACTCTCCTCACTTTTCCCACAAACCACTCAGAGCTCTTGAGAATCAACTGAACTCTCCTGACATAAGAAAAGGCACATTTGGGGCAAAGCATTCGCTTTCCAAATTCATAAGACACGTCCTTTTAAATGACATCTTGGACAGGACCTGCCAGGCCTTCAGTTAAAATACTTCACAGGGGGCCGGCCCGGTGGCTCAGGCGGTTAGAGTTCCATGCTCCTAAAGCTGAAGGCTGCCGGTTCGATTCCCACATGGGCCAGTGGGCTCTCAACCACAGGGTTGCCAGTTCAATTCCTCGAGTCCCACAGGGGATGGTGGGCTGTGCCCCCTGCAACTAGAAAATGGCAACTGGACCTGGAGCTGGGCTGCACCCTCCACAACTAAAATTGAAAGGACAACAACTTGACTTGGAAAAAAGGCCTGGAAGTACACACTGTTCCCCAATAAAGTCCTGTTCCCCTTCCCCAATCAAATCTTTAAAAAAAAAAAAATAGTTCACAGGTTAGTAGGAGATTAAATCACGGTTTACCGATGTGGCAAAACCACCCAGGGAGTGGGTTTCACGCAACGTAAGTCACTAACCGCGCTGCCTGCCTTCCCCTCGCAAGCCTCGGACGCCTAACAGAACAGCACAAAAACTGTTTCCCGCCAGGGTCAGGATGTAGCATTTTTGCTTCACATACAATGGACAGATTCCTTTCCTTTTTCACTTTCCATTGATCACGTGTGTCAAGCAGATACCAAGTGTACTTCCGAAACCTCAGCGTCCGTGCAGACACTGGATGGAGGAAAGCGATAGCCACGTGACCCTTTTCTGAGGCAAAACACTTCTCCGCAGGAAAAGACGTGCTCAGGCCTTCTGCTCATCCCCCTGACTCTAGTTTCTTCTTGACCTTCCTTCCTGCTGGTGTTGCGTCCTTTGTCGCCAAGATAAGTTGTTTATCAAAGTGCTTGTATCAGTTACTGAAAACAAGGCACATGTGCTTTCCCGGGGCGGGGAGGGGGGTGGGTAGTGAAAGGGACGCCAGGATCACACAAGGAACGAGGGAGCCTCTGCTTTCTGAGTCCTAACTTATGAAGGGATTTGAACTTAAAAAGCTGCCGTTTGGAAACGCGAATCCCCTCCCTCCAGGGTAGACGTATTGCTCTGAAAAGTACAACTACTTTACGTTTCTTTCCTCTTTCTTTCCTCTTTCACAATATTGTATGATAGTGTTTCTGACACTTACAAACACATGCGTGGATGAGTGTATGGGGACAGATGTTAACGAGACTCTCTGTGGCGATCATTTGGCCATATATATATATACAAATATCAAATCGTTATGTTGTACACCTGAAACTAACATAACGTTATGTCAATTACACCTTAATTGTTTTAAGAAAATGTATGTGTGCGTTGCTTTCTCAGGTGCAGTTGGCACATCTTGCGAAGCCCGCCCCGCCTGGCTGTGTCCTGTCCATTCTGCACTGTGGTCCCCACCCTAACCCTGTGCTCACTGGACCCCTGACCTTTCCTTAAGTGACGCCTCCACCGGGAACCCCCTCTCCACCCTTTGCCTGGCCAATGACGACTTGTATCTCAAGTCTCAGATGAGGCTTCCCTCACCCCAAGAAGCGTCCCCCGAGGTCTCAGACCTTTACGAGGACAGATGCTCTTCCTGTGTCCCCACAGCCCACTGCGGTCCCCTTCTCACACCGTTTGTCACACTGCACTGCAAACGTCTGCTTCCTTCTCCAGCGGCCTCCCAGGACGGAGGCTCCCAGGGGCCAGGAACCCCGTCTTTCTCATCACTATGCACCCAGCACCCAGCAGTGCTCGGCACGCAGCAGGTGTATCACACCTTGGCGGACGAGGGAGTGACAGGACCCATAAATGTCTAAGCTTCTGCACACGCTCAGAGAAGAGCAGGGGCTACACCCCTGCACAGAAAGCTGCACGTCGATCGAGCGCAGCTCCCCCATCCCGGCCCTTCTCTCTCTGCCTAAACTGTGATCCTTCAGATCTCTGTGTGGCTGGAGCTGTCATTCCTATGCCACCTGAGGGCCACCTCCTGAGAGGGGCCACCTTGCCTGCCATGCTACCTAAATGAAGTCGCTAGCACTAGACACCATCTTGCCTGTGAGGTTTCTTGCATGGCTCACACCCCTGCCCTGCTGCTTTATCCCTGGGCCTGTTGATTCTGTCTCTACCTCCAGTGAGTGAGGCCCCGCCTGCCTTCTTCACAGCTGTATATAGTAGGTGGTGAATGAATAAATGAATGAACCAGTAAAAGCTCCAAAAGTTCTTCAGTCTAAGTCAAAGTTATCATGAAAATATTCAGAAAATGCTTCAAAGTCAACTAGAGAAACCACTAGGCTTCCCTGTGTTTCTTGTCTCAGGACAACCTTTGACCAAGACTAGAAAACACATCCCTTTGGGGTCTTAAGGGGCAATCTGCCTCTGTCCTTCCGAGGACACCCAACACCCATGAGAGCCACCGGCCCAGCAAAAGTCACAGCCACAGGGCCCCAGAACCAGCAACAGTGCTGTCAGCCATCCCCCCGAAGACAAGTGATGCTGCACACGCCGACCCGCCTGCACTCCAGACTCTTCCCCTTAGTCACTGTGTGACACTGGGCAGGTTCCTTAACCTCTCTGAGGGACGGGCGTCTATCTCTTATAAAATACCGAATGATACGCTCGCAGGGCTATTGGCAAAGCTAAGGCGCTGAGGTATAAAACCTCTGAGCAGAGAGACAGGGTTCCACACCTCACCGCCGGCTACTGTGATTATCATTGCCATCAGTAAGTAAGAGCGGTTGTTACAGAGAGACAAATGCTGCAGTTTCAGTTATGTGTTTCCTTTTACAAAAGAGCCACCAAAGACGAGTCCAAAGTCCAAAGCTCAGGTTACTGCGTGCCGGCTCCCCACCCCTTTCTGAGCAACCCCTCTGCAATGCCGGGTGCAGAAGCCAACACGACACGGTGTTGGCAGCGTGTTTCTGCTTCTCCAGAAGGAATTATACTGTGTATCCGCAGGATGCGACGCTCGTCTCTCAGGCTATAATTACTTTGTGTCCATTAAGTAACGGTTGCACAGCGTCCTAGTAATTTACTTCGATGCTAAATTATAAGGCTCCCTTCTGAGAATGTTGCTGGAGCTTCCTTCCTCCTTCCCAGGCTTCCCTGCTTTTCTGCCGAGCAGGACACAGAGCCACAAGTCACCCACCCAACCCGATCCTTAACGTCACCAATAAAGGAGCAAGTTCACGCGGCCACTGGGAAAGCCAGGAGGCAAAAGAGCGCACACAGAATGAACGGCGACACCCCTGCCTGCTCCGTACCGCTGCCCAAACCCGGCTGTAGGAAGCATCACGGGTCTGTGTGTGACATTCATGATGTTAAATTGTTCGCAAACAGACTGTGAGGTAGAGTGTGCCCTGTTGAGCGAGTAAATTTAAATCAGTGACACACACTCTGCAACAGTCTTTATAGAGATTGTCGCCTTTTTTTTTTTTTTTAATTAAATTTATTGGGGTGACAATTGTTAGTAAAATTACATAGATTTCAGGTGTACAATTCTGTATTACATCATCTATAAATCCCATTGTGTGTTCATCACCCAGAGTTAGTTCTCCTTCCATCACCATATATTCGATCCCCCTTACCCTCATCTCCCACCCTCCACCCCCCACCCCCCGCCCCCCTTACCCTCTGGCAACCACTAAACTATTGTCTGCTTTTTAACAGGAAGAAGGAGCATCTGCTAGGACCAGTTATCATTTCCAATGTTACGGAAACGGACTTTCAAAATCTTAAGTTATGTTATGAAAATGAAAAGCACAGCCATCCTTTTTTAAGGAGGTAGAGTGTATCGAACACAAAAATGAAAGTGCATTCACTTAGAAAATTTAAAGCTAATCAATATCACATAAGTCACAGGTTACTGGAAATTGAGTGGTTGGTTTTGTAGAAAGAGAATTTACACTGTTCTTTATTATGGGCTTAAACAGCATGACCCAAAGCACAACCTGGAAACAGAGTCAGGGGCAAAGCACATGGTCTGCACACCTGAAATGGACGCGATGAATTGACATGACGTTAAAAAAACTAACGGACGACGGGCTCTGTTACCTCGGCGGCAGTGACAGGGGCTGACTGGCCCTGGAGTCTCTTGTCCTTGAGGGTCAGCCATCTACTTAGGAAAACACCCCCAAGCCGGGGTGGGGGGCCGTCCCCATGAGTCTCCCACCAACTCCACTGCATGCCCCATGTTCCATTTCCATTTTCTTATCCAATTATATCTTGCTCAGTTCGTCACTGAAATTTATAGCAAACTTTGCAAAGCTTTTGACCTGTATCATCTCATTAAACTTTTATGAAAAATCAATGGCGTTCCATCGTGCCACGGGGCTGGCTGGCCGTCCGCTTAGTCGGTGGGGAGGCCGGAGGCTGCTCCTCCCCCAGCCGCAGGAGGAGACGGGTGGGAACAGCAGGAAGTTGTCCCTTCACAGCCTGGGAGCAATAAATAGGAAACTCCAACATTTTTCAAAAACATGCATTTCAAGAGTTGCGACCCTATGACCATGCGCCTGAAAGGAAAACAGAAGAGGAAGTTGTTCATCGTGTGTCTCGTGTTGTTGTCGTGATTCTCCTTGGCTCGTCCCCAGAATAATGCCTCAGTCCCTGGGTCACAGAGAACCCCGGAGGCTGACGTGGCAAAGCAGTTGATTGGCTCGAGAGAAAGAGACAGGTGTGCAGAGCTGGGCCACGAAGAGAGATGGCGCTGGTGCCTGAGGGACACGCAGAGCTCAGACACCCAGCCACGGCGCACACATGCCCAACTCCCCCCACCAGCGCTCGTGGGGGGCTTTCTCAACGACTCGCACGTGTACGGAAATGCCAGGCTGGCTGTCTTCACATGGCTGACATCCCTCCGCCCCCTCTGCGTCGTCCCCAGACTGCACCAGATTAGGCTCCAGAAGTTTCCAAACAGAATTCAAGAACTGCGTGAGGAACTCATGCTGGGGGCCCAGGCTTGTCCCCTGCTCTGTCCACCGTGAGGACATACCACGCGAAGGGCACCTTCCCAGCCTCTTCCCTGAACCCTGGGTCCGTGTACCCAGCCACCTTCCCCACCTGGCTGCCCCGTGGCCCCTCCCAGCCGCCCTCACCACGCGTGCTCCAAACCTGTCTTGCTGACATGCGCCTACGTTCGCCCTGACAGACTACCTGGCATCCTCTTACCTCCTGAATATGGGAACCTGTGCCCCCTCGCCCAGCCCCCTCTCCACCCCCAACTCACTTCACAGCCACAACGTAGCCCTCAACATGTCTCTTCTGGACTCAGACATTGTCCTGTTTCCTTGCCCTCCCATCTTGGCCATATAAATTCCTGATACACTGTGACCCCCATAATGGTCTACCCCAGAGAACAATGACCATGCACTGCTCTCCAGTAAAATTCTTCTGGGATTCCATCAGTCACCCTCAGAACAAAGCCCAGCTACCCTGTGATGGGCCCAAACTTTCTTCTCATTCGTGGGCTTATTCAGCCATCATTTCCTGAGCTGTCAAGGCCAAGGGCAGAGCCAGGAACAATGCTTGTCCGACACACAGGCTCACAGCCCGACCAAAAGCCCACCTCTCGAATCCTGAGACCCGGCGACCTGAGTTGGGTTTCTGTTAAGAAAGAAAATATGGCAAGAGACTCTGAAACCCACACACCATCCTTCTGCCAACAATTTCTCTGTCTCCTTCACCTTTAAGGGCTGTCGTGACCTTTCTGGGGAAGAAACAGCTGCAGTGAAAAGAAGAGGCCTAAAAAGATAATCATGAACTTAAACCCCATCGAGCTGGCTGAAGAGGAAGGCGGCAAGGAAATGAGAGCGTTAACAGGATGGACCACTTTCTACCTGCAGGAGGGCGGGCTGCCCTGGAACACAAGTGGGGGCGGACAGACCGAGCTCAGGTCCCCTCTGCACTTACTCAGTGGCAGGTCTCCATACGTACTTCATCTAGCGAGCCTTACTCCCCTCACCTGCAAATGGAGACACTCAAGCGTGTGTGACGCAGCGGGTTCCCGGGAAGACGCAGCGAGAACGTGACAGAGACCCGAATGTGACAAAGAGCTCGGTCGATGGCAGTCCTCAGTAACACGTGACCGAACAAGAGTTCCCGCGAGCCATCGCTTTCTCTGTCCTCCACCTCACCCTTCTCCTCCACGGCCTACGTGTCTCCTGCACTAATGTTCTCCACTCGGTCCCCTGCATGTCAGGCAACCCCGCCCAAGTCAACCAGAGAGTCGGGCAAACGTGAAGACACGTTTCAACACAACTCAGGAGTCTCCTTTCTCCGAACGCTCCTGAAGTCTGGACGCTCCGTCCCTTCGGGGGTAGCTCAGCCATTTCTCCTACGGTGCAGTGACCTTGCTGGTTGGCCACCATGTTCCTTTTCCTGACAGAATGCCGGTGCTATTCAAGTAACTGTCTCTCCCTCTGGTGCGTCCCGAGCGTGCCAGCTGCACCTCAAGCTCCAGGGGCCCCCACTCTTCAGGTGGACGGACTGAAGAGTTTGGGGAACGCCTTCTGTGCCTTGTTCTTCTAAGAGAGACATTTCAAATACGGTCTCTGTTCTTTTGGCCACTGTGCAAGGTGCCCGTGGATGACGCCTGGGGCTGAGGGAGCCGTCGGCCGCTGGGCAGGGAGAAGGTGTCGTGCAAGCAGCCAGAGCCCAGAGTGTGTCAGAGCAACACGGCGGGAGCCCCGATGAAACGGCCTGGTGACTTCCCTCTGGGCTTTTTCATTTTTCCAAGACAAGAAATCTCTCGATTGTTGAAGCATTTTGAGGTGGAGTTTTATAATTACTTGCAGTCCAAAGTATCCTGACAGATGCACGTGGTCTCAGTCCCAGCAGAAGCCGAGAAGTTCAAGTTTCCGTCTCCAGCAAGAGCCTTCTTCCTAAGCTCCAGACCCGTACATCTGGGCACTGCCTGATATACCACCGACGGCACAGAGACTTGCGCTCACTGTCTTCCCTCAATCGCCGGCTCCCGTCCTCTACTCTCTGCCTCGGTCCCTTAGTGCTGCTTGCCACTGACCCCGCTCTCCCTTTCAGATCCTTGCCCTGTCCCCTCCAGGTCCATGGGTCACCAGACCCCGTTGCTTAGACCTTCTAAACCCCTGTAATTTATACCTCTTCCTTCCCCGCTGCCACTGCCTTCGGCCATCATTTGTCCCCTGGAGTAACACAGAAGGGCAGCTCGCCTGCCTGCCCCAGCTTCGCAGCAGCCAGCCCAGGGCTGTGACAGTAATGAACACCCAGCACTTACTGAGCACGCGTGTGATGCACCATGAAGATGCCTGCAGGCATGAACTCGTGTCCCCCACATAGGACACCGCATGGAGGTGACAGACAGACGGGAACCCACACAGGGCAGGCCGTGGCCACCGGACTTTGTAATCACAGCCCTCGAGCACCTCAAATCCTCCAGGGAGCCCTAACAACCCAAGCCCTGCCGTGCTGGCCGAAGCGCATCGTCCTCTCCCTCACGCACCGAGGGCAGTTCCCCAAGTCCCCTCTGACCTCCCTGCTTGTGCACAGGTGCCCCCACCACCAGGCATGTGCATTTCTCTCAGGTACGAACTCCTACACACGCTCTAAGACCCGGCCCAGTTTCACCTTCTCCCCAGCTCCAGCATTAAAGCCAGCCTTACTTGCCCATCATGCTTTTCACGCTATAACATGAATGTCTGTTGCCTCCCCTATTTGACACGAGGCTCCCTGGACTGTGACACACTCCACTCTGCCCCTAGTGAGTGGCACATAGTCGGTCTAAATAATATTCGTGGACTGATGAATTTATTATACTCGTGGCGGTCCAAAGGACTGCCTAGGGTTGGAAGCAAGATTACCCATGAATACTGAAAGTTACTTAACGGCTTCCAACACACTTAAAAATTACTAAAAATCTGTTGAAACTGTGAGCACTGAACCAAATAAATCTTATAACAATCTAGGTAACGAGCAACTGAAACACAGATAAAGCAGAAGAAAGAAAGAAATCGTACACCCCTGCCTCCATGCAAAAGTCATTAGAAGTCAAGATTTTCTCAAGACAAGAGCCAACAAACATCTTGGCAGTGAACTGGGGCAGTCAAATTTAGTTAAAATGATATTATCACAGACAGGAATTTATCCAGTGGGGCCCTCTTCTAAAACGACTCATGCCATCCTGATGGTGCCTCTGAAGGGAAAACAATGCTCTCTGACTTGAACCTTGATTACCATGGGGGAAAGCCTTACATGGGACGTTCTTTTGGTGATAGATGCAACATGTGCTGACGCGTCACAGAACACAAGCACCGCTCTCCAAGGATCCAAGTGTTTAGTCATTCTACGGCCAACACTGTCTCATGCTCTATTTTTATAAAGCTCTGTTTATAAATATGGCTGATTGTGCAGCACTTGCCTAGAACCTGCATTTTTACTGCCTTTTCATCCATTAGCCGTATAGCACAGAACTAAGGCAATTCATGGACATTTGCTTTAAGAAAAAGGGAGCCTACTAGGTAAACAATATTGTCCACTATTCTAACCACCAATTTACAGCCATTGGTGCTGGGGAAACCTTGGGACTGTAAGGACATTTGGAAAAAGAGTGTGTGTATCAAAGAGGGGAAGTAACGTGAGGAAGTAACCAAGTCATACAACGTTGGAACTAGAAGACCTTACAGATCACGAGACTTTGATTCCGACTCATCCCCAAGGCCCAGTAAAATCAACAACAACATGCAGTTAACATCCCGCTACAAGCTTTTCTGTCCCCCCAGACTCTTATTTAGACTTATTTAGGGATGTGTTTCAGCCCTAATCAGATAAACAAGTGCTGTATTTCCAGTTATTTGCAAAGCCACTAAGCCATTGGTTCGTTCGTTTGTTTGTTTTTAATTCTAGTGGGATCAACTCTGTTGACCTTTTATTACACATTTACAGTTATCACACCATATATCAGGTGTGTTACAGGGAAACCTGGTGTCAGATTAATCCAATCTTCCCAGCTGTAACCTTGTGCTCTTTTATAAATCAGAGCTCACTGCACTGAAAGATTTCTCCATCAATGACTACAAAGCAACAATGTTCCTCTTAGTGCAATAATTAAGGCAGAAGCTACAAATAAATATTGCAAATGTCATAGACTCAAAAGCACTCATAAGCAACAATCTTCCATCAGAATATTCATTTTTGTCAGCTTTTCCATAAGAGCCTATCACCATTTACATTCCCAAAATACTTGAGTGGCATCTGAAACCCAGGCCACACCCCTGGCATGCTGATGGCAGCGCGTGAGCAGGGAAAACTGAAAACTGGATGGCATTTAAGGTTTGGGTTTCAAAATAGGTACTTTTTCAAAAGTCAACAAAATTTAAAAGACTATGTAACATTCACAAAAATGATTTTGTGAAATTCAAGAATGTTTGAAAGGATAGTATGTTTTAGGAGAAATAAGAAGAAAATGAAAATAATAAGATACCCCTTCTGTGGAGACAGAATTAAGAAAAGGGCATCAAAAGCTTTTAGGGGGAAGAAAATACACGTCTCAAGTGTGTAACTTTGCACAACATAAGTTGAAACGTGGATGATATCTAAATTTGAATTGTTTTCAAAAGTATACCATGCCATCTAATAAACACGAGAAAACATATGGCTTAGGATTTGAAGAAGCAAGTTTTTTAGTTGATGTGACTCCAGAGACACTGGCAGGTGTCTGCAATGCCCCCAGAAATACCTCTCCTACAAGGTAAGGAGCCTAGAATTCCAGAATCCTATTTCCTTAGCTTAGGATTTTATCTTATTTGAAAATACAAATAGTCCTGCGAACGTCTGGCTATGAAGCAAACCGTTGTTTATACTGCAGTGTGAACTCGTTTCTTTTCTCATAAGCTCTCGAAGTGTTGATAAGGGAGAAGTAGAAATGATGGAGGGTCTGGACACCTAAGAGGCAGAAGGAAGCAAAAACAGAGGGCAACACGAGCTAAACTTCTGCTAATTCTCTATTTGGCTGGAGTTCAAGCGATGTCTAAATTTTGACCAATTTAGTACGAAGAAAGTGCTAGAAGGCCTTCACGTAGCTAGCCGGGTTTGCACAGCTGTTAACCTCGGGTTATGTAACAGCCAAAGGCCTTGGCTTTCACCCCATTTCAGAGCCGCCCTGACCAGGTTGGCTTAATTAGTACTCAGGATACCAGTCAGAAGTTAACATTATCTGCTCCTAGATAATGACAGCATTCAGCATGTGCTAAGTAAAACAGGAATTAACACAATTCCAATGGCTTACTTGAATGATAAATAATGAGCCATTTTAAGGAAGAGGTCTCCTGGGGTGTGCGGAAAAACATGGGGCTGCAGGCGGGCTGGCCCGGATGTGGGACTCGGCACCGGCATAAACAGGAAACCAGGGGCTCACATGAGCACGACAGGCCGGCTGGGAAGGGCTCACAGAAAGTGGGCACAGGGCTTGGTCCCTGGCAGAAGCCAAAACTCTTGTTTTGCTCCATTTTAGCTCCACATCTATACTATTCACACGTTTAAAACTCCTACCTGAGACATCCACGAAAAGAGCACACCTACCAACAACCAATAAAATGGTCTCACTCATCCAAATTACAGAGGACGCGTGCTGTTCTCTCTGCTTCCACCCTGCCTCTTGACAGGGCATCTAACAAAACCACGGTCAGAGAAAAGTTCCAGATGCTCCAAGGCTCTCGAGAGAAGGCTTACGTGTTTCTTGTGTATTTGTATCATGGTATACACGAAATGTACCTGTGGCAGATGAACTTTTTATGGACAGTCTGTTTTTCTTTAAACTTCACCATGGGTGCTAAAGCTTTGAATTTCATGTGACAATGAAAAGGTCTACAACTGTATAAAATACACAGGCGATCAAAACCTGTTCCTTGTCAGATTCACTGCTAGGGTCTGATTTACCAGGACAACTGTGAACGCAAGACTGTCCCCACTGCAAACAGAGCTGAGCCCCTCTTCCTGTGACCATAACAGCCCAGCATCAAACTTCCTTTGAGGACATTACATACTGTCAGTCAAGTTTGGTTCTGTGTCATGGCACATGACATCGTTCGATACCCTTCTTGGTCTTAACTTTAAAAAAAGGTTATTTCTAGAGAAACAGGCCAACAAATCACATTTTCTTAAACACTTGAGTTTAATCATTTATGAGTTCACCCATCTCTAGAAACACATCAGAAAACTTGAAGTCTGGTAACTTAGAAATGACACAACAAATGGTATTTGGTTATTTTTCAAAGGTCACCCAACTATGATATAAAATCATGTTAAAATTATCTATTTATAGAGAAAATAATTATTCGAATTAATTATTGAGCTTGCATGTGTGGAGATCTTTTCTGTTGTTCTTCTACTTTGAATTTTAGGACAAATGAATAAACAGTATGATTTTAGTATGTACTCATTTTTCTTTTTGGTAGGTTCTCACAAAAACAATTGATAGCAAATAACAAGCCTGAGTACAGGGACAGTTTTTCTGGATCCTTCTTTAACCAGAAATAAGCTGGACACCCCATCAGACTTGTCTTATCTGTTATCAATGGCAACACAACCAAGCTTTAGCAATGTAAGCAGGGCATCTGGAATTCGTAAAGGGGATGCCACAAAGAGGCCAGAGGAGGAAGCCACGAAAGTTCAGGTTTATCATTCATAGATATTAATCCCCAATAAGACAGGGTGTAGCATCACAACCTCTGGGAGGAAGAAAATAAAACCATTCACTGCGTAAAGGTCCCCAGCAAGGAGCCAAGGAGCTCAGAGGCCAGTCTGCTGAGGCTGAGAGCGGTCATCCATCCATCCATCCATCCCTCCCTCCCTCCCTCCCTCTGTCCCTCTCTCCCTCTATCCATCCATCCATCCATCCATCCATCCCTCTATCTTTCCCTCCCTCGCTCTCTCCCTCCATCCATCCATCCATCCATGACTCACTCTGGCCAGAGAAGGGGCTGTGCTTCATTTATTGGGCCTGAGCCCCAGGTTGCAATAGACAATCAATAAAACAGAATCTGGGGCACATCACTTAAAGTGTCTGAAACACATGACTGGTTGACATCACTCCGTGTCCTAACTCACTCTCCAAGTTCACTTTCCAGAGGCGCCGAGTGCCCCGGCAACAGTTTATAAAAGGCTGGTATCCTCCATGGCTGGGGGGTAAGTGCCTCGGCAGTGACACAACATAAACTTCACGACATGAAATCCTGGAAGTTGATGTAAACAGTTTTTAATAGCAGTGACCATTTGTCTGCTTTGTTTAGACCATCTGGATGTTCCATTGTGTTCGCTTTAGCACTGCCGGCCGCCGGTGACAGTTGATATATGTGTAGTACCAGCAAAGCGCCTGGGCCACTCTGGGGACCTTAAAGAGAACTTCTTAGTGACGGGTGGAATATTCTGTCAGATCACGGCCAGTTGCCTACATCCTTCGTGGCTATGTGCCAAAGGCCTCGGGCTTTGTGTTTTTGTTTTTTTGTTTTTTCTATCAAAGAGGAGTTTTGCTTTTACTGTTCGAAAGGTTAGGAAAACTGTGCCAAAGTTCTCGCAGGCAGCTCGGAGAGCTCGCTGGCAGGAGTCGTCTTCACACGGAGGAAAGAGTTTGAGTGACGCAGTTCCTCAAAGAACACGGGCTTTGCTTGTGGAACACGCACCAGGACACACCAGCCACTAAAACGCCACCCAGGAGGAGCCTGCCTGCAAACAGAAAGAGGCTGGAAAGGACAGGTCACCTGGACGAGCATGCACCGTACGTCCGTGCACCTTCCAGGCCGGTGGTGCATGAAATAGTCGTTCAAGAGTAACAATGCCACTAGGAAAAGCAAGAGAACCACACAAGTCCACATGACAGCGTGTAAAATGTACACAAGCACAGTGGGTGCCCGGCAGCGCAAAGGGGGGGCCGGGAAATCCACCCCAATCACGGAGCCACCAGGCCGGCTTTCCCGGAACATATGCGGAACGCGTGTTTGCACTCCTGGATTCCCCGGCACCCACTGCTGTCCCTGCGGCCGGAGTGGAACTGAAATTGAGGGAAGTGGCAGCGGTGGGTTTGGGAGATGAAAATATCCCTCCATTTCTCAGTTTGGGTTTTTTTGTTTACTATGTCAGTGTAAAACTGGTTTAATAAATGGGATTTCACTTTACTGCGGACGATATAGAAAGTAGATAATGTATATATAATGGCTTGATGGCAGATTGTTCACGTCAGAAACTCAACGATACCCCCTTGTGTTTGGAACCCGGCCAAAACTCAACGCGCCGTAGAAATGTGGGGCAGAAATTTTATGCATAAGTGAAATCTATGATTTCGATAACTCTGGGTACATGATTAGGTAACATGTGCTTCTGACAAGTACCACAATTGTTGCACGTTCCACAGGTAAGGGAAAGGAAAGGTGATGAGAACAGGTGGTCTCATCTGGGAAGCAGGGGCGTCATACACCACCAGAGATTTCTCCTGAAGGTTCAACAACACTGTGCCTGCAAAGATGCCTGGTACACGGGCAGGCATTTCAACAAATGTGAGTTGAAGAATTATCATTAGAAAATCTATATTGGAAATTTGATTCAGTGAAGTCATTATATTGGCAGATAAGGAAGGACCCACAATGATGGTTTTAAAAATACATTAATAAATAGCTAAGTTATTTTTTGAGAGAGGTCTCTGTTTCTATTGAACAATTTACATGAAACATTCCAACATCCACAATGGATTAATGGAAGATAAACCTTCCCATAGCATCTAAAAATTGCCTCTGTCACTTAATTCTTTTCATGATTAAAAATTTTAAAAAGAAGCCTTAGTCAATAGTTCAAAAGACCACAGAGAAATGTACCGTATCTGTTAAATAAAAGTCATACATACGGTACCGTGTACATTAAAAACACCACCCTGCAAATAACTGTTCAAGTGGCCAGAACAGTGCCTGGCAGATTGCAGAAGCAGAATAAATATTCATTGAATCAATGAAAGAACTTTTGAAGATCCCAGATACATAATTCTACAATACAGCATGCTTATCTTTCAGCAAACACCAAACACTACACCCCAGCAAATGATACTGAGTTTCCAATGTAACAATATATAGCGACTGACCAAATAGAATTTCCTGAAACAGTGGGGCTCCTTTTTGTCAGAACACAACAGATTTTCAAAAGATAGTCACATAGATATTGACTAAACAATTGTCATGATTTTGTTTTTTTAAATCCATGGCGTTTATTTCCCATTGTATCTTATGTTATAGATTATAGATTTCAAAGTCCTTTCATAACAATTATCTCATAAAAAATGACCTCTCTTTATGCCCTTTTCTCTGAAATAAAACACAACGTAGAGCATATTATTTAAAGAACATAGTTGAATTATTAGAATCACGCCTGATTTTCCATTCACTTTTTACCTCCCTCAAATTAAGTTGTATGTAAAATAATACATGTTTACAAAGGGGTTAAACAAATGGGTTCTGTGACCAATCATACCATCCAAGGATGGACGACATCTGTCATCCCACAAGCTCTCCTATCACTGTGACCTTGAAGGTCCGCCCTCCGAGGGGTGGCGTCTATGTTCCCCCTCCCTGGACCTGGCCGACCGCCATGCCTGCCTCAACCACGGAGTGATGCAGTGTGACTTCCGAGGCTCGGGTCTGTAAATGCCACGTCCTCCTGCCTTATTCTCTTGGGACCAGGCCACCATGCTGGAAGGTGGCCGTTGCACCCAAGCCACCGTGAGAGGCCCACAGCGGAGGCTGAGCGCCTGGCTGACAGCCAGCACCACCCCACCAGCCATCTGAGAAAGCGCCTAGAAAGCGGGTCCTCTGGCGGGTCCAGCCTCCCCAGCGGCTGAACTCCGACCAAACTGCAGACTCATGAACAAAATACATGATTTCTCTGTTTAGACCACAAGTTTAGGGCCGGTTGGTTATGCAGACACAGATATCGCTTCTAAGGTTAGCATTGTAACATCCTACAAAGCTGTTCTATGTTGACTATTTAGAACACTTTGCTTAAGTGGTTGGCAGAATAGTTACTATTTGTGCAACCTGTTAGAAACCGGGGATTAAATCTTAGTGCTAACAAACTATCCTGGAGCTCTTATCTGAACATCGCATCTCTCTTCACCTGCAAAACGCAAGGAGAGGTTTACTTTCAGGGTTTGTTTACACTTTCCAGAAGCTGTCTGTCCATAATAGGGGCTGTGAAATGACATCGTTTCAAATCATTAGAGCACATAATTATTATTCAGTCAGTTGAGTCAACTGAGCCACAGGTTTATTAAAAAAAAAATTTAAAAAACATTTCCCTGAAATATAAAACTTGATTGCTGATCAAATGAAAGAATGTAAGTGGAAAAAGACTTTGCAAACCATAAGACACTCTGCTGAGAGAAGTTGAGGTTTTAAAAAAAAACCCAACACTTTTCATTTCAAAGTCTAACATTTAGCTTGTTCCACAGACATGATTGGAACATTGTAAATAATACATTTATAAATTCATTAATCCTTTTTAAAATGCCAGACTAATGAAAAATAGTGCATTTTTAAACAGCTACTTGGGTAGCAGGGGATTGCATTAGATGACCTTTTAAAGTTCTTTTCAGGGCCTATGAGTCTGCGGAATACAAGCTGCCTTGCTATCTGCACACACCAGATCACAGAGGATTTTAAATCTAATTTCAATTACTTACATTCTAGGCATTATGCAAAAACTAAAGAAGTCCACCTCAAAGCCTGTGTTAATGAATTAATAATTAAATCAAGTTTCAAAACAAATAGCATTAATGTAAAGATCATTCGTTTCTCAAAAACATGAATATTCTTTGCCTCTGTTTTATAAATAACCACTGAGTATTTTTTTAATTTTTAAAAGGTAACAACCTTCTAATAGCTACAGGAAAAAATACGGTTATAGATTAATAGAATGTCATCGTTGCGAGAGCATATTCCTAAATAATCATATTTCACGCAGGACCCAAATACGAGTAGTGAAATAATTCTTAAAATCGTGCTGAAGAGCTCTCACTGATGGGATTTTTAAAGTGTTGAATGGGCTCATTAATATTCATGACTGGATCTGCATAAGCACAAGAAGAATCTTGTTTGTTCCTCAGTTTTCTGTATAAATATGAGTTTAAATATTTGCTACCTCGGAAACAAAAACAGAACCTCATTGGATACTGAAAATAGTAAAGAGACACATAAAAAGCACATTGTAACCAGTGGCCGCGGCAGCAGATTCCGAAGCAGAGGGTCTGAAATGTAATGTCACCTGGTGTTTGAAGAAGCAAAGATGCTAATTCTGCTGATGAAGATGTTGGTCCCCCCTCTTGTGCCCCATTCATTATACAAGGCTGCGGATACCAAGTGCCGACGCGTGACCCCGGCAAGCTAATGATGTCCCACACCTGCTCGCCTGGTACGATTTTAATTAACACTCCAAGGAGGTTTGTCAAGAGTAATCAAAAACATTGTCGCTTATAAAGCTGTGGCAAGAAATCAATAGTTTTCATCAGAAAAGGTGAGGTCTGGCATAACTGGACCATTTAATTGCTTCATTCCAATAAACAGAAACCGCACGTTTTAATGACTTGATTCGGAAGATCGATACCCAGCCACGTCCGGCATTAAAACAGCAACATGTGGGGACGGGCGCCGTCCTCTCCACGCCGAGAGCAGCATCCCTCTTTTTTATTTCTTCCCGAGTGGCACTAGGTTGCTCCATGTATGCGGTGCCGTGATTGATGTCAAGTGAGTGACCTCTAGGGCCGTAAGACGAGAACGGGTGACTAGTTCTCAATGGTAAGCGGCTGGCACTTGACAAAGTGCCTGAAGCAGAATGAATTTACTTCTCTTTTCCTCAATCATCAACAGGATCGCCCTGACCCCCACTCTCACTCCCTATAACAAGATCTCCTGTCGCTGCCTGAAAAATTTACTGTCGCGTCTACTTCTCAAATTCCAGTGACTGCTTCTGTCACCTTCAGTGAACTGAGTCCGCAGAGATTTAACTAAACACCAGCCCTAGTTTAAAAACCGAAGAGTGTTTCCCGCAAGGCAGATGTTCAGAGGCATCTCTCTCCGGATCGGCTAGCTTTGCTAGAAAGTTACATTTTCCTTTGTGCTACATTTAATTCAGAGCAACGTTTGAGCCTGCAAACCTCATGCATTCACGCGGGCCGTGAACGGGCAGCTCTCCTTTAAAACGACAGACCTGAAGACCCACCTCTGCGTCATCGGTTGCCCTCGGAAGACTGAAGAGGCATGACATTTAAATCGTTCTGATTGTTACTTGAAAACAGAAATTCTTCAGTGTTGAAAAATACTCGGAACACCCTCATGTGCCTCTGCAACGAGAACACAGGTTTGCAAGAGGAAATAAAGACATCGGATTAAACAGTTGAAGCGCGCTGATGGACTCAGGCACCTGCCTTCGTAGCGATATTTTAAAATATTATAGTCAATAAACGTTTCTCAGCAATGACTTCAAATACTCTCAGATGGTAAGCATCAACACCTTCTAATACTCGCCAGTGAAACACCTACACAAAGTGTAAACCCACCTCTATGCGATGTACGTGATTTTAATAACCGGCTTCAAATAATTAAGCAATCAAGACCAACATTTGCAAACCCCCCTGTCAACCATGAGGCAATTAAAAGATTGACGTTTGATGGTTTCTTCCATCTCACTAAAACCTTACGCAAAATTTCCACTCCCTCTTTCATTTTCAATTCTTCCACCCTCGCTGCTTCACAGCTCCTGGCTATTGGCTTTTACAATCTGTCCCTGGAGAGGGAGGAGTTATTACCCCTGTCGATGGGAGAGAAAGGGATGTTATTCCCTTGTCACCCTCTCCGGCTCCGGCAGGTTCTGAGGGCTGATGTACAGCCTTCATTGGAGAAAGGCGGCCGAGACACTGTGAGTCAGGCCTGTCAGACCCGTCTACCTGCGCCACCAGCATCACTTACTGGACTCAGAGTGACACTCCACGTCCCCAGGGTCACCGACAAACTCCAGGCGCGAACGCTGCACAGGGCGCCCTGCTCCTGGGGGCGACATCACGACACATGTCGTAGGAAGGAGGCTGGGAACCTCTGCAGCTTGGGCATAATAACAGATGCAAGAGTTTACGGGCAACATCCTTCCAAATCATACCAAGTTTATTGTTTAAGGCACTGAGGTTAAACTAAACATTGTGACGACGCATGAAAATGCCGAGGGAAGCTGATTCAAAATGCTGTGGGGACGCCACGCCATGAGGTCACACCGTCGTCCATCATTTCATGCTTCTTGTTATTGTGATTTCCTCAATATGTCACGACAGTCAAGGGACGGGAAATCTCTACTTAACACGTCATGTTCAGACTCAACATTTCTCTCTCTCTCTCATGTTCAAAATGTGAATAGCTGCTTCCATCATTTGTCACAAAACAATTATTTTTAAATGATTTAAGAATGTTATCAAAACGCACTCTTCCCCACGGCCAGGAAATGAATATTCATTTCCAGAATTCAGCCGAGTTCCCCACCCGGGGAATCTGGTCGGGCTCTAGGGACGCTCCTCCCAAAGTCACGTAGAACTTTTATTCTTTGTGTCTTCAGTTCGCAGGTCCCCTCTGCCCGGCTGCCCCACTGTCTGCAACCTCAGGGGGGTAATTGGTGGGGCTCAGTCAAGGTCCTCGCCCAGGGGACGGGAGGCCCTCGCCCTGATGAGGTCGGTGTCAGTCACCAGCCCGGCCAGGTGGCTCTGGGTCTCTTCGATCACAGCCGGTGTCAGGAAGAGGCCTCCTGGGCCTGTCCCCTCACCGTGTGTCCCTTTACTCATCTATAAATTACGTACAACTGCATGTCCCTCACCCTCATCCAAAATCCTCAGAACCAAACATGCTTCACATTTTCTGATTTTTACAAGGTAACTGAGGGCATACGCCATACATTAGGTAACAGTCAATGGCGGGGTGTCTAGGGCACCCCGTAATGAAACAAACACATCAAGATTTCTGCAGACAGCTGTCTGATTATTCTGGGGATGCACGCTGGTCATGCTAAAAAAAAAAAAAAAGCTGCAAACAGGCGCACATCAGTCAGGCCAAATGAAGTGCAGAGTAACTCCTGGCTTCCGGGGCTTCCAGGGCTTTCTGGCCCCCCGGGATGGTGGGTGAGGGATCATGAATCTACCACCATCTCAGGTACGGCATGAAACATATGCAAAAACAAATAAAGAGATAAATACAAGGGGAGAGAAAAAACGGAAAAGGAAACTCTACTATTTTCCTCTGGCGTGCTCACAGTGACACACATGTCCTCTTGGAGGCCAATAGATGCTATTCTCCAGGGGCTGCGAGAGGTGTGCCCAGGTGAAAACGACTCCAGCAGGATGCAGGCCCCAGAACCACGTCCGTAGTTCTCCTGCCCCCAGAAAACGCAAAAGTTCACGTTGTCTGCAGTCCAAAGCCAACGGGAGGCCAGCCCTTCCTGTCCCCTCACGCCCTGAGGACACACATGCCTGCATAGGCAGACTTTCCTGCAAGCCTGGAAAAGAAAGGAGCTAAGAAGCATGGTGAACGGAAGAAAGCTGCTCCTTTGCTAAACTGATTTGCTTATTAATGATGGGGCGACACACTCATGTCCTTTCAATTCTGTGCTTGCCGACACTCTTCCGCGGGACTAGATGTAACACCAATTGTATTTCTCTAGGATTGACCCAGCCTCACCACTTCTGGCAGTAATATTTTAGGACGAGTCAATGATCTATTTCCCAGAGTGACCTTGTTACCCCCATGGGGCCAGGTGAATTGAGGAGCGAAAAAAGCTGAATGAAGCACACGGATAAGGGTACGACGTGTGCTTGAAATCCTCACGGAAGGAAGTTTGAAAAATTGTAACATGAAGCCCTTTTCACGGAGAGCCACCATTCGTCATCAATGGCTCTTCCCTCACCCCCAAGTGCTCACTGCCTCCCCTTTTCATGAGACGAACCTCCCGGAGGCCAGGTGTCTGACTGGTGCTGCCAGGGGACCCCGGGCCCCACGAGTTATAACTGCCTTTCGTCTAAGCCTTCCGTTGGCTCGTGCGCATGTGGCCCCCGCCGAGCCCATAAGGATGGTGCTTCTTCCTGTCACTCCTGACATTCCCAGTGACACTGCTAGAAACAGACCCCTTCCCCCCCCCCACCCCTGGACTCTCTACCATCGCCCCCTATCGGTCCCGGCCTGCACGCACCCCATGCAGGGCTCTGGGCAGGTAGGATGGAAAAGAACCCTACAGATCAATGCAGGAAGTGGTACAAGCTCACCAGCTGGCCTTGTTCCCAGGCACCTGCCGGAACGTAAGGCTCACAGGTCAGAGCAGCTCTGAGCGGGGTCCTGCCTGAGAACCCCTGGGCTGTCATGCCTGCTCATTTCACGCCAGCATTTGAAAGAAGGTCCTGGGCCACTTTGTCTTTTCAGCAGGGAAAGGCTTTCCACCCCAGAACGGTGAGGTTCCACAAGGCCGGAGCCGTCTCAGGCCCGAGCACAGAAACGGCCGTAAACACAGACTCTGGCCCCCCCACAGTGGACGTGGAGATTCCAGTTCCTCCACACACTTTCCCCAGAGAAAGGGAAACTGACAGCCTTTCTGCCTCGTGTGTGAAATGTGTTGCTTCGCTTATTAGATTGTCGTCTCTCACTCGTGTCTGATGAGCAGAAACGTTCCCCCGAGTGTAAAGACAGGGGTGTCTGACCCCACGGGTGGCCCCCCAGGTCACAGCTACGGGCCCGGGCACAGCAGCAGCAAGTTCCAGCCACCTTTCCCGAGGCAGTTCAGTCACTCCCACTGATGGAGACGTACACGTGGGCACTGAGGCCGGGAGGCCTAGAGCAGTGGCCCCACACTCAGCTCCGTAGGTGACGGACGCGTCCACAGGGGCTTGCGTGGCCGCCCCCCCTCACGGGCTCCCGTACAGACCTGGTCCTTAGCAGCTGCTGCTGTTGCGCCTCTGTTTGGAAGGGAACATTCTTAACAATTGTTTTCTCTACTCATGTTGTAAACATCGATACCGAAAGCAGGTGTCTTTGCCGCCCCGACGACAAAGGCCAGCTTTGAGCATCACAGGAAACGTACCAGCACCCTAGGGACACGCCATCCTTCTCGGTGTCACCTGTGCCCTGTCCTCACAGTGCAGATGTGCACAGCTGACCGAGCCCTCACCGGGGGTCCACACAACACTGACGTCCTACAAAGGCAAAGTGAGTGTGAGACACAGGTCGTCCCGGTCAAAGCCTGCACACTCCACACCACGTCCCACTGTGGACGCCACTTATCACGTGACTTTCTTCTTGTAAGTGAAGACCCCGCTGCTGGGAAAGGCTCTTCCCCAACATGATTCAATGTCACTGTCATGTCTGTCCAGATAACAATGACAGAAATACTAACACCTTCAACAGAAGACTTGCGGGCAACCTTGCAATAATGCCGCGTTCCCCCACGGTCTGGAAGACAACAGGTAGGTGATGCCTTATCTAAAAAATGGATGGACAGCAAGTAATCTGGGCAATCCTCCATAAACATTGCTTCTCTCGGAGCTTTGGGAAGGGATTCACGGTGGTGAGTTCGAGATTATATTTCCTGATAAGAGCCTGGAAAGCAGCTATTCCAGGCAGCCAGTTAAAAGCAAAAGACTTATCAGATGCGGGTTCCCTGAATGTGTACAGTGTGTGTTCAACTCTGGAAAGTAGTTCTAGGTAACAAAGCTCACCGCCTTTCTTGTCTGCATCATCACAATCACAGCTCTTTCTACCTATTAATTTTGCTAACCAGCTGAAACCACCACTCACGCATAACGTACAATAAGGTATCACATGCCACCGAAGTGCCACTTAGCAAATTAAATGCACATGCACTGATATGTAACACGAAATCCTGTATGTCATAAAATAATCACCGATGCAACTTTACAGGATTCAACAGTTGAAGTTCAAACCACTCATTTTATAAACAAGGGCGATATTTCACCATGTGATTTGTCAGGGCAGCCAATGCTTTTTTGAATTGTTCCTTTGGAGGCAAGAACACTGCTTTCCAGCCACGGCCAGTCTGCACAGAAAGCATCTCAGTCAGTCCCGTTGAAATAGTGGAATCATTAAGGTCAAGATCCGACGACTACTTTGTACTAAGCCATCAGCATGTACACGCCACTGTGCCAGGAGCTGACCCAGGCCCCCGCGCCCGTAAGACACTAACTTCTGCGACAGACACAGAGGCGCTAAATGGGATGAAACACACGTCACCAGGAAGACGAGCAGGGGTTCATCTGTGAGAGACGGAAGATCAATGTCAAAGAGCTCGCCTCTGCAAAGGACAGTCACTCTGACACTGAGCCTCCCGCCATTCACGTTCTCGGACGAGGAGTCAGTCAGGTCAAACCTCCATAAATGGTACCAGTGTCTGAGAGGGGACCACGCTCATCACCTGCTCCGGGAAAACAAGGCCGTTCCGCCATCCGGCAGGCCTGTTTCAACTCCCCTTTAAAGAAAGGTTTCTGCTAAATGTTCCCTTTTGTTTTCTTAATTTATACGAGTTATTTCAAAAGAGAAAAACAAGCAACCCACCACTACCCATGCCGTGGACCAAACAATCAATCCTGTGATCGAGCGGAGGGGACCCCTGCATCCGCATCGATTGGATTCAAAATGCAAATGTGGATGCAGCTAATCTCCGCACAAGTGTAACAGGTACGGCATTGATTCCTGTCCCTGGTGGTCACATCAAACTCTAACTCCAGTGGGGAGCAAAGGAGGAATGTAGTATGATTTGAAGGCGGATTGTGCTAAGTTAAAGACGCATATGCTAATGTCTAAAGCAGCCACTAACACACAGACACACACACACATGCACACATACACACGCACACACGTGCACACATACACACGTGCACACACATACACACATGCACGTACACGTGCACACACAGAATGAGCACGGCTAAAAGTCAATAGAGAGGAGATAAAATGGAATACTACAAAATACTCAATTTGCCCCAAAGAAGGCAGGAAAGGAGGAAGAAATGAACAAAGAAGAGTTGGGACAAACACAGAACAAAGGTGGTAGGTTTGAATCCGACCATATCAAAAGCTCCAACTAAAGTCATGGCAGAAAATTTGTGAGAAAGGGACAAGTGACCATAACACTGACCACCACTTGACATCTTTTTATCTGTAGTAGAACTTTGCAATGTATGTAATATGTTGTGTTTGTTTCAATCACGTGTGTTCCTCGATAACTGGCCCCCACCCGGGAGGAAAAATGATGATTCACTGCACAGTTGTCACCTGCGGCTCCATCAGCAAAGTCCCTCAACAGAGAGTGACATGGTGGCTGCACCCTCGCTGAGGCTGCTGCCATCATAGAAATGCTTGTGCATTTACCCGATGGCTGCTGCCTCCATCGGGGGGCCAGGGACTCAGAAAGGCGTGCGCTGGACGTAGCAGACACACCTCGTGCTCGCACACTGTTTGCTCCCCATAGTAACTGCTCCTGTGAACCCAAAACACCTTCTTGATGCTGCAAGAAAGATTAAATAAAGAAAGGTCAAGGTGTTAGTCACACACACGTGCACACAAACATCTCAAGAAATTCTGACATTAGGAAGAAAGTGATATAATGTCTGCACATCGACAGCTACTGATATTTAATAATGAGAGCTTCTGGATCTCGCGAACAGAATAATACAGCAACATTTTTACAGCAAAGCAGACTGAATGTCTGTGATAAATAAATCTCCAGCCCCACACAGGCTGGAGTCTGTAGGAATTTCTGCTTTAACAACAAGAGGGTTTCAGTCCAACGCCAATGAGTTATGCTGGACACTCCCCTCCGGCCCTGACCCCTGCTTCCATAGCTGCACACACAAGGAACCACAGCGGCACTGCCCCTCGCTTTTGAAGGGACACGAGACGTCAACACTTCACTGTGCCATTTGATGGCCTCAAACAACTAACACTTTCCACGGAGCTACCGAGGTTTTAGCGAACAAGTCATTTAACCCTTGGCTGAAGACATCCTCTATTAATCGCGATTTCAAAATGGATTTTCGTCTTAGGGTTGTGACATTCGACGACACGTGTGCCACTGACTCGTCCTGCAACCTTGAAAAGAAATAGGATTTTCTTCTCACACCTCCGTGCTACACCTCTGACCCCGACCACCGCCACCTCTTACCTGCGTTCTCGCAATACCGTCCTAACAGACGACTTCCTGCCTGGCTCTGAATTCTTCACACTGAATTCTCTGCTCTTCCCTCGGAGCCTTTGCATGGCCTGTATGTCCCAGGGGATGTGACAGTCCTCTCCCCACACTGCTCGGCCCTCACTCCCCACCACTCCACCCATCACTCGTTGGTCCCACCGCAGCCCCACATGGGCCTCTGGCCCAATTTGATTGTAAAAGAAAAGGAAAGAAACCGAGGGAGGGATGGCTGGTTCCCAAATGTTCTTCCTTTTGTGTGCTACAAACCCGGGCAGGGCCCACCGCCCACCCCCCGCCCCACCAAGCAACGCTAATGACAACACGAGCCACGGCCGGGCTATTCACCTGTCACTGCGGGGTCGGGCTAAAGCAAACTATTGCTGTGACCAGGTTATAAACCTTTTTTTAAAAAAACCTTAATGGAAAGATGAACGGCTCATTAGCTATAACGAGGGCCATTGCAGAGAATGGTCCCAGCAGAGTGAGGGGCGCTGAGGCCACAGATGGACCACACCAGGCAGTAAGGTCCCCGTGTCAGGGCCACTGCTCTGCCGTTGTGTGTGACTTCCCCGCTTCCCAAATCAGGTAAAACCCAGCTGGCGTACACGACCTGACTTGTGCCGTGAGACAAGGCAACATGTCTGTGGGGCAGCTGACAAAGAGGGGAAGTCAGCGACCGGCGTGGACAGTGAGATCGTCAGCCTGACACGGGGCTGCCGGCCGCCGTTATCACAAACAAGCTGTGTGCTGGCAGTTAGCGTCTATTTCTGGACACTGTTTACCTAAATGAAATCACTTACCCACTGGGGCAGGGTTCAGAGCTCAAAAGAAAAGTGCAGCTGCCGCTGGAAGGATGCACGCCTGGGAAAACAGGGAACAAGGCCAAAGTTAGAAGCCATCCTAGGAAAAAAGTCTCAGAGCTGTAAAAATGACGTGGCATGCGTTCAGACCATCGATTCATTTTAATTCCAAAAGTTCAAAGCCACTGTTGACGGGAACTAATTAAGAGCTAATATTCTCCCCAAAGTGATCTGGAAGGAGTGACCACTCTCCCAAGGTCACTGAACAGTCCACCCCCAAAGTCGTTACAGGTAGCGCTAGCCTGTCCCTGGAGGACAGGTCTGGGAAGCCCCACGCCTGCAACAACAATGACACGTGCGAGGTCTTCCTCAGATCCTTCCTGGATTGTCACTGTATCTCTGGGGACTTGGCTCACCACAGTCATATTGAGTTATGACCTTTGTCACCCTTGAGTTATGGAAAAGTTGATCCTAAGGTCCAGGCCGCATCTTGTCACATGTAGGTTCTATTACGATTGCTCTTTGCATCGGCCACCAGAGGAGAAAGCTCTCATTTGACATTCAGCCACAGGTGCAGAGTGCCAAGTGCATCAGATGCCTCAGTTTACGGCGTGTTATCCTCACCGGTCAATATCCGTGCCCTCTCCTGAGTGTTTGAAAAATTCCCCTTGGTCTCCCTCCTCCCTCCCGTCCTCGTCCCTCCCACCTGAGGCTGCAGACGTCTGACGTCTACTCTGCCTGTTGGGGAACCAGGCGAGTGATGCTTCGCGTCCACAGTTTTCTTTTTGCTCAACACCCTCTTACCCTGTCTTTCTTTCATTCATGTGACGATCTCGTCCTTGTCTGTTTGCAGTTTCATTGCTGGCACATTTTAAGTGATAGTATCTATCATGGGATTTCCCCCCCGGACTGTAATAGTCTCTTTTTTCTTATCTCCCTGCACCCCCAGCAGGAGGTCCCTGCTCACGGTACAGCAAGGCCTCCCCCCCACACATTTCTCCGGGGTCATTCAATCCCTTGAATTAGTGGGTACACACGTGTGTGTGCACGCATGTGTGTGCGTGTGCTCGGGTTTAATGAAACCAGTCCCATAATCCTATCTCTGCATCTCTGTTGAGACCATGACATAGCGAAGAGAAAGCAGAGGATCCTAAGGGAGGGAGGGGCCCTGAGAAGTCAAGTCATTGGACAAACATGGGAGAAGCCCCTCGTTAAAGAGCTCGTGGGCCCTCACGGGGAAAGGCGAGCATGACACATGTGCCAGGTGGGCAGGCGTGCACAGCTGTGCAAAACCTAAACACAGAACCGACCGCCTCACGGAGGACGTGGCATCTGCCCGGGGCCTGGGAGGGAAGGAGACCAGACAACAGATGCCCTCACAGCACAGCTCACGGCAAGTGTGGCCAGGGCTCTTCTAAACGCTTTGGGAGAATTCTCTCAGTGAGTCTTCACAATAATCTCACGCTTATAGAGGAAACACACATTTGAGATGTTAGAAGTGAAAAAATGAGGTGAATTAACTTAGTGTAAATCACAGGTCGGGGTCGCACCGCAAATTGAATCCAGGTCTTTTTTACTCCGAAAGCCCTGGGTCCCTGTACCTCCCTGTGCTCAGCACCCCTGTAACTTTCCCCCCAAGAAAGGGGGCAAAGAGCGAGGGCTCAGGGAGACGGGGCTTTAACGAGGCCCTGGCCCCAGGTCCAAGATGGAGGAGCAGGTAAACGCTGCGCCTGCCTCATCTGTGACCACGTTAAAATTACAACCAAATCATAGAACAATTAGCCTGGAGACGCGTCTGAAGTCTGGCGGAACAGAAGTTGTGTGACTAAGGATACAAAGAAGAGGCAGCGTCGAGGCTGGTGGGGGGGGCAGGGATGCAGAACAGGCCCCAGACCTCCACGTGGTGGGTGGGAAACTGGGAGGGAGCTCAGCTGCACGGCTCCCCCCAGAGGCGCGAGGGACCCCAGCTGCGGTACTGGTGCCGGGAAGAGGAGCCCCCACAACATCTGCCTGTGAGAAACAGCAGGAGTTCCCACCGTCCGGGTGGGATGGATGGAAGGCACCGTGAAACCCTGCCGTCCTCCACACAGACGCACTCGCTCTCGGGCACTCACCCTGGGCTCCAGCTGAGGGACTGACGGACGGTGACTCGGGGCGTTGGCGACACACGGGCACAGACTGAAGTGTGTGGCTGTGAGGCGAGGGCGGGAGGACAGTCAGCATTTTCCCTCCTGTGCAGGCGCCATCTTTCCTGTGTTGAGCCCGCCCCCTCCAGGCAAATCCGAATCTGATTGGCCTGGTGAGCTCCGGGGCTCCGCCCCACTGACTCACTGGGACCCCGCCCACCCACCTGCCTCTCCCGAAGCCAGAGGCACTTTTTCCCCAGCAGCCAGCCCTGCCTGCATTGCACTCTTTCTGGAAAACTATCGGAGTCCGAGGGCCCCAGGTGGGATTGGCCTCAATGTGCTCCGAGACTTTTGCTGAGTCGCTCCAGGCTCAGCACTGGCACCAAACCAGAGTCTACATTAACCTGTGACCACAACTCTTCCCCCTCTAGTGACTCCCTGAGGCCCTGCCTTACTTAACGCACGTACCACAGGAGGTGTTATCAGCGGCTGAATCTTAAGGGAACCAACAGGTGGCAGCAGGCCTTGGGGTGTCCTGGCTTTTTGCAGAGCTGCCCCAGGCCAGACGCTGGTGGCAGCCAGAGTGGCCTCTCCCATGTGCCTCCAGGGTTAGCACAAGCAGCAATAACTGCAGATCGCTTTGTAGCTCCTACCCGGTAGCCCCCGGGCGGTCACAAGCAGTGGGTGACCTGGGCCTAACGTAATATTGTATGTTAGCTTTATTTTTTTGTCAGTCTTTTTTTAAATGATCCTTAAAAAAATGAAAAGGCTTGACTCCCAGGAAGGCAGCTGGACTTCTGATGACGGCTACTAGGGGGTGACAGAGAAAGGAGGAGGGAGGGGACCTGGACCGATGTGGGGAGATGAGAACCCCGCCGGCCCTTTTCCGATTTAAACAGGGACCTTCAGCCTGTTTTCATGGATCTCCTTATGGATGCCTTCCTGTGCTGCCAAAGTCTGTATTTATCCACCAGAGGAGCTCAGGACCAGTTTCTGGTTGATCAAACCAGAGGCCAGGTCGTCATTACGGAGAGAATCATTCAATGATGCTCCCGAGAAACCTGCACCAGAAATACCCGAGCAGCCGGGGCAGCGCCAATCGTTTCACCAGGAACCACTTCTTCCCGCCAGGACGCCACTCCAAACCGTAATTCACGTCTAGTGAAAACATCAACCGCTTTTATACATTCATTAAAGGTCATGTATTCATCAGGGTCGATCCTTTTAATTCTTTGTTACTTAATAATAAACAGGCATCACCCAGCACGAGGGAAGTATTCTCAAGAAACAGCCAAGAGACTCAGTGAGCACGTACATACAGTTTTAAATCACCCAAGAAGCAGCTCAGATGTTTATTATTATTCGTCTTCACAATCAGAAAGCTTGATAATGTATCGTAGGCGCGTAGCGTCATCGTTCTAGATGCTAAAAGCAGGTGCCAGAGCAGAAATGACAGGAGGACTTCTCCCCTGGACATCCTGCCTCTCATGCCGTATGGAAAGTGCTGGCACCGTGACGTTCTGCTGCAAAGCTGGTGATACAAGGACTGGCGTGCCGTGCCATCCCACATGCTCTCCAGGGCATCTGGGAACCGACCCGCCTTCACGCTGCCAACGGAGATGACGCTCTAATAAAACGACTCCTTGCATTTGAAATGAATGATGTCGGTAGCCTCCACCAGGGGCGTCTGGGATGGGACCTCCAGAACCTCCAAACTCACTGCTCAAGAGACTAACTATCCCCTGTAGGCCTGTTATTCCTGAGCTAAAAATACCCTCCAGGCTGGATACATTGGAAGACAACTAAGGCTTCTCAATATTTCCAGCAGCGAGGCCTGTGTCTGTTGCTGCTTGGCTGCTTCCCTATGAGGCAGTGAGACAGGACACTGCAGAGCACGTGAGCCAGAAAGACCCCAACACAACACATACTTGGAGCCACCCCGTGGCGGGTGAGGCACAAATTAAAGAGACAGGGAGTAAAAGATGGCAAGAAATGTAAACACACTGCCTTAAGGTGTGAGAAATGGTTCATCTATATATAGAACCAGTTTAATATCAACAATTAATCTATTAATCTCCAATTATTACCAACTAAAACCGAGATATTCCACTTCATAATCTTTAAAATTGGCAACTCAGCTCCTGGCATGTGTTAACTAATAACTTTTCTATTTTGGACTTTGCCATATTAACACACACACACACACACACACACGCACACACACACACACCCCAAAGCTGAGGAATGCAGCCTGTCCACAAAGCATTTTCTCTGGGAAGCTGCAACCCCACCATTCAGCTGGCTGCTATGCCCCCAGCCGCTGGAGACCGATGACACCGCCAAGGCCTGCAGCTTTTATCTCCTACACATATTTCACCTAACAGGAGAGGCCATCCGTTATCAGATGCACCGTTGTCTGATGTGCCTCTAAGAAAGAAAACACATAGCCAAATCCAAGCCTCATCACAATTTCTGAGATAAAAATATGAAGTGTACATCTCAGAACTAATGTAATATGGCATCTATTCTCAGTTCCCTCTGATCCCCGTGTCACCACCCAGGCCAGGCCCCCTTCATGTGTCACCTGGAGCTGAGCCATTACCCTCTAATGGACCCCTTGACCCTTGACCCCTCCGATTCTTCCTCTACTCCGCTGCCAACACGACCACTTCTACAACACAAATCTGATCATTCTGGCCTCCAAAGTGTTCAAAGGCTTCCTAACGGCCTCGGGACAAAGACCTAACCCCTTGGGCCCAGCAGCCCTAGAGTAACCTGACTTCTGTCACCTCTCCCACCTCATCTCTCACTCACCTCCTCACCTCAGAACACCCGACCGTCAGTGCTTCAAAGGCCAAGCTCCACGCACCTCTCAACGTCCACACCCTCCTTCCTCGGCGAGCTCGTCCACCTGGCTCACACCTGCTCGTCTGTCTCCTACACCCTGTCTGTCCCAACCCTCCCTGACCACTCTGCCCGAAGAGCAGACCTCTGCCATGTGCGCCCCGAGCACCATGCGTGATGCCAGCACAGCGGGCGGTAGCCGGAGTGACGGCCTGAATTATGAACGACGAGCCTTTCCAACTTCACGCTCTACGAGTCCCCGTGTCTAGCATGGTACCCGGGACGTGTTGGGTGCTCCGTGTTTGCTGACTGACCAAAAAGCACCACGTCTTGGATGATGGCTAACGCACTCTCCCCAACACTGGCAGATACGACGTTTTGCTGGAAGATGCTCACAGGGCTCTAAGGAACAGCGTCTCAAATTGGGGTGCTGCGCACACAGTAGGCACTTCTTCATTGTTAGGTGTGATGCAGCTGCTGCCGCTGACAGCCACGAAGGTGGAAACACTGCAAGAAATAAAACGTCATTGCTATTGAAGAGGATTCGTTTCTTTAAATACGCCATGATCGAGCTCTGTAGTTTTTCTTTACCCTGACAAGTGTGTGAGCATGACTTCTCATAACTACGTTAACCATTGATTCTAAAATTCCAGGACAGAAAAACAACCCTAGGACCAGGTTACAAAGCAGAAACTGACACTGACAACAAATGCGGTCAGTGAAGTATATTTTCTCCTCCGGTATAAGGATACAAATTTTAAAATGTAATAAGAGAAACAGATTTGATGTGTCTTTTAAATTCCAAGGGATAGAAACCACAAAGTCTGAGCTACAACAAAAAGTGACTTTTCTCATTTGCCAACTCAAATGACATCTGGTCATTTGTAACAGAACAGGTGTTCTCCAGGTAAACATTCCCTGGGCACACGGTGTCTCCATTTCATATCAGACAGTCCCCAGCTGACCATCACGTTCCAGCTGATTCCCCGGGATTTGCAGTGAATTTTCCCACGACGTTAAGTTCTGAGACGCGGCCTTACTAACTCCTACCGGACTGCAGAGTGCTGTGCCCACTGTGGATTAACAGGCTTTATGTGCTGTGAAACGCTGGATTAAACATGCGTTATGAGTTCACTTTAGATCCGGGACACATTGCCTAGTACGGTTTCTATGAGAAAAGGACCCCAGGGAAGCCAGCAGCAACGGAAATGCACAGCTCCCTTCACTTTCTCTGCCCGTCCAGCCCCTCAGCTCCGCCCCAGGATGGCGGCAGCAGCCCCCACTGGGCAGAAGCCCAGAGCCCCCCCAGGCTCTGTCCATGGCAGCACGGCCCCCTCAGTCCCCTGTGGCACTGCCGTTCCCTCCGCAGAGCCCGGGCAACCCCAGGTCCTCACCTCTCCCCTCACACTTCACCAGAAACATTAATAAAGCCGCTCCTCACCCTCATCAGACCCCGGTCCAGGTCCCCCCCATCCCCTTCACTCGTCACTCTCACTTCGCCTCCTCCGTGACCTCCCCGGCTCAGCCGCAGGCTTCAAACCATTTCCCAAAGGGAATCTGTTTCCCAAAGTCTCCTTTCGCTGTCCCACCTGCACAGCTTTGCTCCTGTGGTCTCGTCTCTCCTGGGCCCGTCTCTCCAAACTCCAGTCTCAGGAATACCACCCCGCCAACCCGCACCTCGGACCCCACCGGGCTCCTGACACCTGCTAGACCAGCCGACCTGGCCGGCTCCTTACCTGCACACACCTCCGCCTGCCTTGCCTTTCTAATGCGACCTGCCTGTCTTCCTTCCTTTCCTCCTGGAGTTCCCTGAGGACAGGCAGGGCTTCACCGGGCGACCTGGCCCCCAGCGTGTGCGCACACACATGCACACGCACACACACACGCACGCACGCGTGCACACCCAGCTTACAGCAGACACAACGTGGTGAGTGAACACAACAGGACTCAGTGGGCAGTGTCCCCCTCAGTCAAAAAGAGGCTGAAGGCAGTGCAGCAAGGGTTCTGTAACCCACTTAAAAAAGGGGGGGAAATAACGCCAACGCTTAGGCAAAAGCAAAAGGCTACGGGAAAATAAATCAAGGCACGAACAGCAAAATAGTAAGACAGAAAGCCAACTGTTCTCTTCTTGGAACCATTAACATTTCATCACAGAAGAGAAAATGCTCCCTTCTAACACCCGCAGGAAGTGACACCACTCATGACTTTGCCCTCGCTGGGTGCTATGACCCAGTAAAGTGCGTCTCCCCACTGTCACCCCACTGCATTCTCCTAACAACCCTACGATTATCCCTGCTTTACCTCTGAGGAAACTGAGTCACGGGGCAGTTAATTAACCTTCCCAGGGCCTCGCCATCAGCGGGGCAGAGCTTAGGTCTGAACCCCAGAACCACCTCTTCCTGATCCAAACTCATCCCCTGAATTCAGCTATTGACTGTGCTGTCTTTGCAGCATTTGTGTGGGGTGTGGGGCACACGGCGCCCTCCTACCAGAGAAAGCAATGCTCCCACGCATGCCCGGTGCTACAGCCGCTGAGCCCCCACAGTCCCTGGCTCAGGTGAGTTTCTCATGTCTCATAGCAAACCCAGGAGCTGTGTGTACACCACAACCCAGACAGGTGAGCCGACTCGGTCCAAGTCACACTGGACCCGGTGTGACGGTCCCTCTGCAGTCAGCCACCTTCCTCGGGTGACACCACCCACGCCCGAGGTGGTGGGGACGCGTAGGCCACCACCGCTGGTCAGCGACAGCCAGCAGGAGAGGCACCCGTCCCACTCAGGCTGGTGGCGTTTTTCTTATCGCTCTTTAAAAACATAGTGTTTTCTTTGAGCCTCACGGAATTCCGCAACCTCAGCAGAAAACAGTGAGATGAAGGAAAAAGACCCTTTCTCTCCACTGACCACCTCTTCCCCCAAACACCCTCTCGAAGAATCATTTGATACTCAAAATGACACCACGATGCATTACACATAAAAAGCGGACTAATCAAACAACACGGGGGCTCAGCTAACATTTGCCAAGTGTCCCAGTGCCTCACGGCTAAATGCCTTCTCGGGTCGTTTGCGCGAATCCCCGCCGATTGTTCCCCTGCGGGCGATCCGCAGCCTCCCCACACTGCAATGCTGCCTGGTCTTCCCACCAAGGAAGCCGCGTAAACCACCGCAGGTTAAAACAGCTCGTACTAGAGGAACCAACCCGAAGCGCGCTCCCGGCCTCAGCCCCGCGCGCCCCCGACCACATCCGCGCGCCCCCGACCGCATCCACGTGCTCCCATCCCAGCCCTGCGCGTGCCCGACCACATCCGCGCGCGCCCATCCAGCCCCGCGCGCCCCCGACCGCATCCGCGCGCCCCCATCCCAGGCCCGCGCGCCCCGACCTACCGCATCCGCGCACCCCCACCTGAGACCGTGCGCCCCACCCCTGCAGCCCCCACGCTCCCCTGGTCCCAGGCCCGCGCGCACCCCCACTCCGCGATCGCAGGCCCCGCAGCCCCGCAGAGCAGAGAGCTAAGGCACCCGGCGGCCCGCCGCGGGCTGGGCAGGTTGGCTCCCCCTGGGGGCCGAGCTCTTGCAAAAGGCAGACTGAGCTTGAGCACGAGCTGGTCCAACCCTCTTGCCTGGAAGAATCACATCCACACCACAAAATCCGTTAGGTGCGCAGTCCGGCCGGCATTGCTGTATTTACTGCGACCTTTATTCACACATTCAGAGAATGACTATCCTGAGAGTGGGACCCGTTGGAAAGGTTACGCTCTCTCCTCTACAAACTCATCGCGCACAAACCCAGCCCTGCGGGTGCCGGTGCGTCTCCGCGGTCACTCCGCGCCAGGCAGACGCCCAGCGCCCAGGGAGTCCAAATTAGAACTGCACTAGGACCCGCATCAGTAAGAATTCCCACATTTTAGACACAGTTAGGGTTCATGCTTTTTAATCGATGATATTATTGACGCCTCTGAATACGCCCCACATCAGAGGCCAGCTGGAGCTTCCCACACTTGTCCAGCTGGAACCGCAGAGCCCGGAACAAGGGCCAAGTGACGCTCTTCTCCAAACACCCAGACCGCGCACAGGCTGCAGCGTGGAAGGTGCTAGATCGGGCCTTGCTCCCAACAAGCCTGGGCTCGCTGACATCTGGGCTGCATGACGCACGCCAATTAACACGTCCCCAGGTTTCCTTGCACACCCCACTCTCACGTGAAACACAGACGACTGTTCTTTTCAGCGCAGTCTGCTGCCAGAAGAGCCATTTCTCACTCTGTAAGAACCTCACAGGAATTGCCACTAAATGAAACTGCTCCACAACGACCTAATTTGTTCATTCAGGAGGATAAAGTCGTCCGATCCATCCGCTGCCGTTGGCGTGGTTTCCGTTATTAGGTTGGTGCAAAAGTCATTGTGGTTTAAAAGGTTAAAATAATTGCAAAAGCCGCAATGACTTTTGCACCCACCTAATACCTTAGCCATAAAAGGCCCAAGGCTTACCAAGACTATTTTGGAAATAAAGGTTTTCAGAACATGAATCTTAATGAGATCCTTATTTAAATCGTGCCTGAGAAGGTGCTTTACTTTTTAGATGCCTTTTTTTTTTTTTTTCACTTTCTACATTTATTTTAAGTGTGTTTTTCCAGGACCCATCAGCTCCAAGTCAAGTAGGTGTTTCAATCTAATTGTGGAGGGTGCAGCTCACAGTGGCCCATGTGGGGATCCAACCGGCAACTTTGGTGTTACGAGCGCCGCGTTCAAACCAACTGAGCTAACCAGCCACCCTAGATGCTCCTTTCTATTTTCACCCATTTGTAATCCCAAACGCACTTTTTTAAAAATGTTGTAAAATGTATTTTCTCCTAAGATGTCCGTTCACTATCTTAGACCTGTTGCCTTTTGGGCCTTAGGTTATTTTGTGGTGAATGAAAGATAAAATATGTAATTATGAGAGGTTTTCCATAATGATACACCCCTTCATGCCCGCCACCCTTCAAATCAGACCCCTTCACAGTCTTTGCCTTCCTCTGTCCACTCTTCCTCCGATGGAGGCTTTTCAAACAGGAACGAATCCATAAACCCGTGCTTCCTGAGGTGAGGTTCTTAGAATACCAGTCTGGCAAGATCCCCCGTGGGAAAGGAAGGGGCCCATGCATGTGGCATGCAGGTATTTGCTCCACCTCCGATACCCACAAGTCACATGAAGGCTGGTGGTCCAAACCTGTCCAACCTGGGGGAGCCCAGCATATCTCAGGTTCGAATATGCATCCTTTTTCCCAGCAAACTTGTGAATATGCTGCGGAACTTTTATCTCTAGGATTTCACTGCCAGAATTAGGTACGTAAACCATCTAACATGTGGAATAATTATAGGTCAAATAAAACTGAGATGCAAGAGGGAGCAGGAGAATTCGTTTTAGGGAATGAAGAGGAAGCTGGCCCTAATTGCTGTTTGTGAATTTCATTTAGCCACTGTGTTTACCAAAAGAAAAAAGAAAAATAAATGCTTTGGGTGAACAGACACCACGTCAGAACCCTGAGGCTACACAGAATAAGGAGGTTCCAGAAATATCCCTTTCCTCCCATGGGAACTAGGATCCAGAGTGGGGGAGCCCAGGCTGTTGAGTCAGCCTCTCCATCACCCCACACACCGGAGGTCTTTAAAAACAGTCCCCTACCCAGTGCCCTTGGAAGCCCCCTGCAGTGCCCTTGGAAGTGAACTGTGCTCAGGAGAGAGGGCCACCCTTCTAAAACTGATGGACTCGGGGTGGCTGGTTAGCTCAGTTGGTTAGAGTGCGGTGCTGGTAGCACCAAGGTTGCCGGTTGGATCCCCGCATGGGCCACTGTGAGCTGCGCCCTCCTTTAAAAAAATAAAATAATAAAATAAAATAAAGCTGATGGACTGCTCCAGCCCCACCGTTGCCCCCAGAAGATAACCGTGCACCCCTCCCAGCTCACCGCTGCCAGAAGATGGGCACGGTTGACAAGATTTTGATGCACTTTTTCCCCCTTGTGGCAGAACCAACAGAAAACAAACTGCACGAACACCATCCTTGAGAACACGACCCAGACGCTAGCAGCCTAAAGGCTGTTCACACTATGGCCCATCTGGACCAATTTTCATTCACTGAAAACATTTTACCAAAGGAACTCCAGCTGCATCAAGCACCGGGGCGAAGAGGAAGTGGTGGGGCGGAGGGGCAACCAAATGAAAAAGCCGCCTTCAGTCCTTCCCCGCCAGACATTGTTCAGAAAGCTAGGGAAGCGTTTATGGAGAACACTTAACAAATCGCCCTTAGACATGCCTGCCCATGGGGCTCCCAGCAGGACACCTTCTCCCCCTCCCCCCCACACTCACACATGAAGGCACAAAAGGTAATGTGACTATAACTAAGAAATTATGCATGATATTTGTCTCCTGTTCCTCACAACACTTAGCAGAGGACTAGGCAAAAAATAGATGCTCCATAAAAACTAATCAATTGATGAGTTAATTGATCGACTAATGGCCCTTCTAAAGCTACTTATTATCTGAGAGAAGCTGGATATAGGCTGTAAACACTTTGTTCCTTTTTTACCCCAGAGATTATTTTCTATTTCACAGGAGCCTCACAGTTCAAACTGGACTATGAAAAATGAACCAAAACAGGGTGGCAAATAGTTCTCAAATTCTATCCCACCCACAAAATTTGCATTATGACCGTTGATATTTATCAAATGTCACCAGGCCCCTTCTATCTATCATCTTCACCCACACAGAATAGCCTGAACTGTGCGTATGTGCTTTCTGTTACCTAATAACAATGAATTTTATGGAAACTCCTCAACGGAATAGAAATGATAAGCAAAATATATTTCCTCTCTATTTATATTTCATCTATAAAGCCCCCTAAAGAATTGCTTTCTTAGGTCTGATGCTTGATGTGTTTAAAATATAAGCACTTGCTAATTTCATCGCTAAGAATTATGAGTATCACATGACATATGCCATCAAACGAACGAGTCCATCCTGAGAAATTTCACTGTAACCAGCCATCTGAAGACCAGGATCTGCTACTTAAAATGCTTCGAGTTGGGCTGGCTAGATATGTTGAAGGTGGGAAACGTTCCCCGGTGTGTGTCTGATCAAGAGACGGTGAGCAAAGGTCCGTGTTTCTTGTACTTTCACAGAAAATGAAAGTGATTCTTAACTACCAGAATAAAAATCCTGTGAATTTACATGTGTGAAACAACTTCCCTTTTTCTGTTATTTTCAGTCCCCCAAGGAGTGGAAGAACTGAAAGATCTTTCGGTGTCGGTTCAAAGAAACTGCAGCATTTTTCTGTTCACAAGAAGTAGCGTCTTAAAGCAGCTTGCATGATATTTAAGCAATGATACCACGTAGTAAAATAAAGTTCTAATCGCAGCCTGGGAAATTATATTCATCGTCTAGAACGTAAGTGCTTTGGATTTAGTCAGTGATCAGCTCTGTGTTTCTCTGCAATGGAGCTCACCCCCCAGCCAAAGTAACAGGGTGGGGGGTGGGAGATGAGGGTCAGGGGGATCAAATATATGGTGATGGAAGGAGAACTGACTCTGGGTGGTGAACACACAATGGGATTTATAGATGATGTAATACAGAATTGTACACCTGAAATCTATGTAATTTTACCAACAATTGTCACTCCAATAAATTTTTTTTAAAAAGAAAGAAAAAAGAAAAGAAAGAACATAAGAGAAATTAATAAACTAGAGGGGGGGAAAAGGGAACGTTTACCAAACGTTCTCTTTCACTTTGTCTGAACAGCCCAGCACTGCTCATCCAATCTTGCCCCACTCCCCCAGGAATGTTGTAGGGCGCTTTGAGGGCACACATACGCACAATCTACCCAGGCCAAAAGGCAAAGTTACCGAGGGGACGTCATAGCCATAAACGCTGACATTTTAACCTTGAAAGTTCCCCGGGGTCAGGGAAACGGGGCAGCTGCAGGCTGGTGTCTCTGCTGCCACCTGTTGGCCGTACAAGGAAAGACATAACAGGAGAGGCGAGGAGAAAGCCTGTCACCTTCATGCTGTGTTTGTGTTACGATCCATAAATACTGCTTCAATGTGGCAAGGGGAGTACACAGCCCCTTCAGAGAGTATTACAAAAGTCCTGGACCCCTCCCTGGAAAAAACACATACACAAAACATTTTGGTAGACGACTCGGGCCGACCTGAAGCCCAGCCACGCACCCCTTCTGGCCCACACATACCCCAGGCAAACCTTTTTTGTGCTATGCCAAAAGCTCTGCAGAAGGAAGAAAATGGGCATTCCGGAAGGGTGATTAGCATGTGAGCTTCAGAAGAAAGCTTTTCACATCCAGCGAGTTTTAGTTCGAAATTGGTCCTTATCGAAAAAAAGAATAAAGACCTTCTTGAACTTTCCCCTGCAGCCGACAAAGATTGGATTTTGTTTCAGCATTGATCAGTGGGAAAGGCTCTCTGGGAATTGCGGGGGGGCATTTCCAATGGAAATGCTGTGTGCTTTTGACACCCCCACTGCTGACGTCTTAGCACCTCCCACAGCTGAGTTTTGGATGGACCACGCAGTCTGGCACACGTGGTCCGTTGGCTTGGTTCACAGAAATGCCTTGTGTTTCCACGAACATTGTGCAGCAAAGGCTGCAGGATGGCCGCTGCCTCTGCATTGTTCTGAACACACCCCAAAGCGGTCCTCTCTGGAGGCCTCCCCGGTCCTCCGTTCCCTACCTGGGCAAGGGTATGTGAGAAGCTGCTGGAACCAATCCGTCCATCTTCCTGCCTAAGAAGTGACCTGTGGACTCCTAAGGAGGGGACCACTGGCCCCGTCAGTGCAACACACTGGTCCCTGGGACCTGTCAGTGTGGCCTAGGGATTAACCCAGAAATGCCCAGCACCCTAGACACTCTCTCTCCGTGAAACCCCCTCGGATCTGAGGTGGAGGCAGGAAGGGAGCTCGTGTCACCTGTGTGGTCACACAACCTCACGGCTCTGTCTGCCTCCAGAGACAAGAGCTTCTCCCCTTCTTTTTGTCCTCAAGGGTTCGATCTCTACTTCTGCTTGGGCCCTCCCACAGCCCGCGTAGAGCATGTTTCTCCACCCGCAGGGAATGGTTCACCTTGAAAAATAAATGCTCGTTGTCTTCTGGGGGGAAGGGCTCCCCGTGCACTACAGCAGTTTGACGGAGAGCTAACTGAGCAGGGAGCCCCGGGGTGCTGCGCCCGGCCCCCCGACCCCTCGCGAGTTCACACGTTTTGTTGATGTAATAAAATGTAGCTTTTACAGTCATCTGCAGTATGTAATTCCAGACGCACACAGTGATATTACCAGGGTGATGCTTGGGTTTCTTTTCCCGTTAATGGAAACTACATTTAACATGAATTATGCAAAGACTCGATGATGGCTTGTACAAGTCTGTCCACACGTCGATGTTTTAGAGGCAATTCCACTTGTGGCGGCCCTCTCCTTGGTAACAGGTTTTGTTCCAAAAGGTGATCTTAAACATACACGTAAAGCGGTGCTATCCACGGATAAAACAAACATGTATAAAACTCCGTTTTATGAGAGAATGGTAGATGTGGAACACGGCATCAGTTCTCATAAAATTTTGTCCAGAGAGCATTTACATTTTGACTATGTTCTTTGCATCACAAAGAATGTTGACAACAGGGACTCTGAACCTGTCCAGAACGAAACCACCGTGGTTTTCTCCCAGGGTCCCCATCACAGGGGACAGGCCCCAAACCAAAGCCCAAGGGTAACCCCATCTTCCTCCTCTCTCACCCGTCACCACGTTTTGTTGATTTGCTCCCTAAGTGTCTCTTGAATCCATGTACTTCTGCCCACACCCACTGTCACACTCTGAGCTACATGAGATCTCACCTGGGGCCCCGCGATGGTCACATATCCCACCTTCAACCAAAGAACTGGAATAGTTGAAATCGGGGTATCTGGTTTACTCAAGGTGAAAAAACTTCTAGAACTCGTCCATTGACAAGAATAGAATGGACAGGTTCATGAAATCTGAAGGGAAGATTCTTCCCCTACTCAGAGAAGGGGGAAGAGAAGGCCACCAGCGTGTGTCGGGCAGGAGCTGTGTGGCAGCCACCACGAGACACTTCCGAGTAGGTTATTTCATTGAGCGCACAAGCACAGACACCTCGTCTTATCCTCACCTGACAGGTGAACACCTGACGCCAAGCCGGTTCACATTTTTTGCTAATGGGACCACAGCAATTAGCAGCCGAGTTAATAGCTGAACCCCAGGCCGACAATCACGTACACGCTTTTTCATGGGATGCCACTGTGACAACTCTGTGCCCTCACCTGTTTTAACAGGTAGCTCTCCCAATGGAGTGACTTCCAACACTCTTTCCTATCACATGTGACAATTATTGTTAGGTTTTTATCCATACGTCCCTCCTCTTTTATCTTCTAGAATGCTAAAATTGACCTCACCTCTCATTTGTGTTACTTTACACACAGTCACTGCCTTCTCTTTTCGGGGACCTCCACCAGACGCGTGTCCCAGGGTGTGACTGTCCCCAGCCCTCTGGGAACCTGCGACACACTCTCTGACCCTCCCAGGATGTTCAAGGCCCCTCTCGGATCTTAACAATTGACAGAAAAACCATGAATAAAACACACATGCGAATTTGGCCTGGATTGTTGGTAAGTATATAGTTATTTGAGCCTAGACCGGTGATGAAAAATGACAGCAAGAGAATGACCAGAGTAATTCACTGTCCTATTTAAGAATATTTCACAAAGTCGAGGTTAAAACAATGAATGAACAAATTAAGTTGTGTTCAGAAACACAGGTATTGTTCATACTCCTCGACATTAAAAAAGGAAAAACTTTCCTTTGCAACAGCTTTAACGTATCTCAGGACAGATTGTTTGAAACCTTACAAAAACTTTTTTTCAGTACCTTCCACTGATACAATCTTTACTTTTCCAACTGACGTTTCAAATTTCTGACTATGGGAACTTTAAGATTGGGACAACAGAACCGCCTTCTCCAAGACTGAAAACAGCCCCTCCTTGGTGCCCGACCAGTTTGAGGCCTCTGCTGTCATGTAACTCAGATTCCTGAGGGGAAAAGGTCCATTTCGCGTTTGTTTCTTAGTCCAGTGGCATGAGCCTCACCCAGGATTTGGGCCGAGGGCTGCTGGGCCGGGCAGCCCAGACCTGTGTAAAGACTGTGCGTCCTGGGTGTCCCGGCAAAAACGTGCAGAGGGAGTTCACGGTGAGATGCCCGCGCTCTCTGCAATCACACTGCGCTGCGTATGGAAGGAAGGGAAGGAGCTGCCACTGGTGAGAGCTGCAGTCTCACACGGGTGACGGGGGTGTTTGCAGATCCCTGGAGGGCAGGGTTACTGCACTCGGCCTGCCGGCACCTTCAGCTGCCCACCCACACCTGCTAGGAGTCCTGAGTTCATCAGATTAATATATAACCACAGCGATGGAAGGAATCATTTCCCCATCTGCATGTCGCCTCAGATTTCAAATTCCTTTAGGTAGAAAGCAGGCAGCAGCCCGGCTCTGCGCTGTCTGACGTGTTTGCTCTTCCTCTTCAGACTGAAAGCATTCCAAAAGCTGAACAAAAATACAGCGCAAGAGCCCGCCTGTCTGCACCATTTACATGTGTTCCATGCCCTAAAAATGCGGAGCTCATTAAGGACTGATATTCCAACCTTTTCAGTCGGCTTCTTATTAGCACAACACCCTGAACTCACAAGTGTCACACCATCGCACGGAACCGGTCACCTTCATGGTGTTTAATATAAAGATAGCACAGTATTTATATCCCCTGCAATGAAGAGAAGGATTGTTTTAAGGTTGCACAGCCTCGATGTGATAAAGAAAGAAGGAACCTTACAAAATGATAAATATTTTCATTAAAAAACTTTAAAACTAAAAGTTCAAAGATATGTTCTCCTCTCCTATTTCTTGTCAAAACATGACTTAAGACCCAAAACTAATCTACTTTCAATTTTATTCCATATTTCAGCGCTGTCATAGTACTCAGCAGAGAGTATTGGAATACGATCATTTTTTATTTTCTTGATGTTACCGACAGCTTTATTTCACAAAGCAATCTTACATTACGCCTACCAGTGGCAGGGCACAGAGGTCAAGCAGTCCATCCTTACAGGTGGAGAGCTTATTAAACGGCACGTCTATTAAACCCAGTGGACAACATAAAGAAACATCCCAGCAAAATACTTTTAACATAGTTCAATGAAGGTATGGTTCAAAAGGGTAGTAAATAATTTAAACGGAGACCAATAGGGAATTTGTTATACTTTTCACTAGCATCTTCAAAATTATATTTCAAACAAAGTGCTCAGAATAGAGACAAACACGAAAGCTGCCGAGAAGGGCTGGTGTTCCACAGCCATCGCATGGAGTGTGGCTACTTCACTGTAATTCCAAACATGTATAAATCAATTCAATCGCAGAGCTCATTTAAAATAATCTAGGCATACAGAGTAGGTGATTGTGAACGGAGACAACAGCTTTGGAAAAAGAACCATCCTGTCGTTTTTATTACTGTTTTGGAAAACAGTTGATTTTTAAATTTTGCGTCTAATAACATTTATTGATGACAAAACTCCACTTCAAAGGAAAACACTGCATCAGACGAATAGTCAAAATAATATGGGAAATATCTGTTGACACATTACATTAGACTTGGTGTGAACCTCTTTATGTGATTACAAAGCATTAGCCAAAAGCATTTGTAAATGCAAACTTGGGGTTTTCTTTTTTTTCTTCTGGTGTCTCTGGTAACTCAAACCTATCATCCTTTGAATCGCAGCGTTTCCTCCTGTATGTGGTTAACCATATTCACTAAAACTCCAAAAACAAAACGAAAAAAACAACAGGAAAAAATGAAATGCATAAGAGCCAACTTCGTCACAGGCAGGCTGTGGTTTTTTCACCGAAATAACCGCCTAAATCAATGACTTTTAGCAAGCGCCTCATAAACACCATATCTCTTCATCTTGAGCTTGGCCACCGCGTCTCTTACCGGGAACAGAAACTACTTGATCAAGGGTTATTAGCAGGCCACCTGGTAGGATAATTAATAAGATACAGAACCATCACCCCTGGCTGTTAAAGTTTACAATTCCCTTCCCTCACAGCCCTACCCCACAGGCACTGTCCTTGCTTCGGCACATGATAAATCATCGACCTAAGTGTATTTGCACCCAATCATTTTTTAAAGTCACAATCTTTGGAGTGTCAACTTGTCAAGGGTCAAAGGGAAGAAGAGACAAGATTCCCAAATCAATCTGCCTGTAGAAACTGTCTCATTTCATTTCAAATTACCTGCTGTGCTTGAAACAGGCTACGGACAAACTGCCTTCTTCCATAAACCGTGACAGCCCAGGTCGAACCTGTGCGATCCTTCATACGCGGCGAGAGTCATGCTCGTTCTGTCATTAACTACTTTTAAACGGCTGTGCAGGGTTAAGTGAGCTTGCAAGGCAGCCGCAGACATAAATACTGTTTGGACAGTTTAATGTCGGGAGACAACTCCTCTGGGATTAAAACTGTGTAACCCAATAGAACAGTTGTCGATAGAAGGATTAAGGTACTTTGGTATTGTTACTTGGAGCCCTGCCTTTCCGTGTGTTTTGTGTAAGTGACCCCCGAGGAGACTCCGAACGTCACCCGTCTGCATCATGCGACTCCTGGACAGTGTTCTGAGGGTGGGCGTTCGGGGGTCCCCGTTCCCAGCGCTTGTCCTTGGGAGGGTGACAGGAAAATGCGAGCACCCTGGTGGTGTGGATGGGTACCTGGCCGCAGCAGCAAGCCATGGGCTCCTAGGGTCATGGTCCGTGGGAATCCAAAGGTCTAAGCTGCCCCTGAAATCAGGCAGTCAGGTCACCCCCTGTGCACAACAGAGCCAGGATCTAAGGACGAAGACACAGCATGATCCCAGGGCCGCTGCAGAGCTCACGCCTGAGGCAAGCGCCGTACCATCTGAAGACACCAGTAGCTAATGTCCCCCAGTGCTTAGCATACAGTGGCACTGAGTTAACTGCCTCCCACGGAGGACCTCACATAAATGTCACAACAGCACACTTAGGCACCTGGAGAGGGGGCAAGCCCAGAGGACCTCGGTTTTCATCGGCCTGATGTCCTACCATGAGCCACACGCTACAAACCAGGCTCACAGGGGTAACCAAATCACCCATCAGACTGTGACAGGAAAACCACAGCCCCTTAAAAAATATACCAGTGGAAATAACCCTGCTGTCTTACATTCATGACACTGTCAGACGTGTCAATTATACAAGATCAGATATTTGTAGTAATGAACCTCAAACGTCAACTAGATAGCGAAGCATACGTTACAGTGTTTTTAATGGAGATCTTTAATGACTTTTTTTTAACAACTCAACCAAGTCCCCCAAAAAATTCATAAATAGCAAGATTAGAAAATGCAGCTGGGCAAAACCGAGAAAACAAAATTAACCCAGAATCTCATCACCCAGAGACAAGAAAAATAGAATCTATTGAACACATTCTTTTGGAAATCTGATATTAATACTGGCTCCTCAAGCTCTGTTCCAACCCCTTTTTCACCAATAAACTCTACAGCTGATCCTTGTCACTTTAATGGGACTGTACAGGACTAATGCCCTGAAGACATGCTGTCTCTTCTGACCTTACAAGGGAGGACACAGAGGCCCAAGAAGTGACGTAGCCTAAACCCTGAGTCCGGTGCTCTCCCCTGAACCAAGCAGCCGCCAAAACAAAAGCAGTACCAGTGAGGGGTCTACGCATGCCCGACAGGCATTTTTGGCTGAGCTGCCCATGTGAAAACATTTTCATACATTTGACCCCAGTTTAGAAGGCTCAGCTGACCAAGTGGGCATCTGATAGCCAAATCTCTAAAAGAAAAAAAGCCAGGACACTCCAGGCTGGGACGCTCAAAACAAGCTCTCTGGAAAGTGCTGCCGGGGCCCTACCACGCGGGAGCTTAGTTACTACATGAGTGAATACACGGCGATCCCAGCCTTCGGAAAATTCCCCGTCTGGTGGAGGCCGTGGCAACACACCCACAAAGGCTCAGAGAGCAGAGGCAGCATACTGAGTGGAGTAGAGCACAATGTGAGCCAAACACTCGATGCCCAACAAACAGAACAAAGGGGCCATCACAGTGAGGAGAGGTCAGGCACTCAGGCACCAGCCAACACGTATTTGTCGGGCGCCTGTGTGCCAGGCAGTGGTCCAGGCTCTGGGGGCTCAGCGATGGTCCAGGCTGGGCAGCCTGGCACTTGGGACAAGCCTCAGACACAACCAAGCCTGTGTGAGAGCAATCCTCCCGACCCCTCTCCAGCCGGCGAGGCAAGTGATATCACAGGAGCCTCAGTTTCTTCAATGAGAAGACAAAGGAAACAGCTAGCCCACTGTGTGAAAGGAGGTAATAGGTTAAAATACGTGGTGCATAGTGGGAAGCCAACAGATGTTACTGGGGGGCGGGGGGTCTCCCCTGACTGAGAGCTGGTGTGCTCCACCCATCACTGCCTGTGGGCTCCCTGACTCCTCACAACTTACCAGCATCCTACTGCGTCATCCTACTACTTGACGGATGACAAAACAGAGGCACAGGAACCGCCCAAGCGCAAGCCACTAAGGAGGGAAGGCAGTTTGTCTCCAGAGCTGGCGCCCAGGACACTGGACCAGCCCCTCTCTCCCCTGCCGTTTCCTGTCCGGGTTCTGAGGGAGGGGGAGGACAGGGGTCCAGGGCACCCTAGACGGCTGGGCCTCTCTCAGGGACCCCACATATACTCGCTGTCACTTGCCAGTCCCTCCTTGCCTGTCTGTGGCTGCCAACCCCTTCTCCCTTGAATTGCTCACTGCCTAGCAGAGCTAGAGCCCTGGTCCCAGTAGTTCCTTCGTCTGACTGAGTCCCCACTGTGTGTGCTCCTAGGGCACAAGGTACAGCACCCGTGACAAGCTGCTGATGGCACGTCAGTGCCTGTGATCCTTTTAGTACAAATGTGTGCGCAGATTCCGTCAGAATCCCTGCTTGTTCTGTACATGGGGTCCCAGTAAGTACGCTGGGCACAGCCTGTCCCGGTCAGTGGTGTCAGGGCTTGACCCTGAGCTCCCGGTGCAGGGGACAGGGGATGGCAGGCTGCCTCCTGGAGATGGTCTCCCCCAAGGCTTCCCAAGTGCACCTGAAGGACGCTTAAAGGCCAGATGCCGTAATTCACTGTCCAAACCGATGCTTTAGAGAGCGAAAGGGGGTGCTAGGAATAACTACCCTGGGACAACAGGTCTCGATGGGACCCGTGCTTGTCAGCCAGAAGCCACAGTCACCTCCAGCTCCCCGAGTCTGAGTCGGATTCACCGCTGCCACTGCCACCAGCACCACCAGCACCTCCACCACCGAAGGGCGACTTTCCCACGGCTTCAGCGTTCCATTTACCTGGCCCTGGGTCACCTGGGCCCCAACTGGCTCGACCTGGGTGGGGTGGACGGTCCAGCCTTGGCCTACACTGTGGCCAGGACATGGGATGTCATCCACTGGCTTCACCGAGGTCAGGGCCTGGTGTCCGCTTCCCCTGAAACTGTCAAGAGACACCGCCACGCGGCGGTGACACACGGGCTCTGAAGGTGGCGGCCGGGAGCTGTCACGCCCGTGCTCAATCCCCGGCCTTGGGGAAAAGCACATCCTGTGACTTGCTCCTAACCAGCAGCCACGACCAGGTGACGACTGCCCCTAATTAGGATTGATGGGCTCGTCGCGGCTGGGTCGCTGCGGCCTTGTTTCCCTGGGCGGCTCCATCATGCAGCGGCCACGCGGAGGAAAGGACCTGGGCGAGACCCGGGATTCCGGCCCCGGTACCATGGGTGGGTTTTCCCCACACCCGCCGGGGGCCTGCCGTCCACCTCAGGTGGGACACTGTCCACCCGGAGATGCGTCAGGTCCCACAGGGGACGAGCTCACCCCACGAGATGCCCCCCCCCCCAGACGCCCAGGACAAGCCCAGGTTGTCACCTGTGCTTCTGACTGACCAGCCCACGACTGGAGTTGCTAACGACCCCTCCTCAGGCTCATGAATGTGCCAGAGCAGCTGACAGAACAGAGAAACGTGGTACTTACTGGGCCCTGAGCGACGTGGGGGGGGGGGACACTGACCCTCCCTGCAGCCGCCGGGAAACTTAACTGCAACTGGGCCTTCACACCCGCGGATGCAGCCAACCGAGACTTGCAAACAGTAGCTTCCATCCGCGGTTGGGAACAAGAGAATAGTCCTGGGTCCGGGTGGGGGATGTGAAAGTACTGTTCGGGGTGTTATGTTTATGCAGCGAGAGATACTGAGGCAGCCACCAAAGCAAACAGCGCTGTCGGTCACAGAAACGGGGCGAGACGCCGGACGACAAGGCCCAGCACAACTGCAGGGAGGGACCCCAGGCTGGGTGCTTCCCTTCTGTCGTGCCCTCCGCAGGTTGAATAGCCAAGGACCTGTGTTGTGAGTGATTACAAAATAAATTCGCGTCACCATCCTATTTTACCGCCCTTAACATAAAAACGCATGTTAAGGGGGAGAAAAGAGCACCTTAACTATATACAATTTTCAGTTGTCAACCAAACCTCAGTAAATCCGGGGGGGGGGAAATGTAATCTTTGGTTTTGAACCATTCATACCAGCAAAATTCTAGCTGCCATCGAATAATTGTGTTTAAAACTCACTGCCATCAGCATGTGACGTGCTGGTAAGATTAGTCAAAACTAAAGGAAACAACCGCAATAAATTTAAAATGATTAACAGTATTCAGTATTAGAGTACATGCTGACTTGTTCACGTAACCAAGCTATTTCAAAGAATAATATTTTCAATTTTTACATGTAGAGAACTCACAAATCATACACTTGATGAATTAAGTTTGATGAACTTTTAGAAGTGAAAATACCCATGTAACCACCACCTTCATCTTGCCCAATCAAATGTGATCTCCATAAATACTAGAGGTAACAAAGCCTATTAATATAGGAGACGTTTGAAGCATCCAGCAGCCCCCTTCCTCTCCGGTAATTCTGGATATTCCCTGGATATGAATTATTACATATGTCAGCCCAAAGGTAATTTCTCAAGGATGAGAAGATGAAAATTACAAAAGGAGGGGACATATATATACACGCACACACACATATGCACATATATACATATATATATAGTCTTCTCCCAGTTAGGGCAGCTTCTGTGTACACATACGCAAACACAAACGTATACACACACACACACACACACCAAGAAGAAACTGTACCAAACTTATAACAGTGATTCTCTCTCTGTAGTGGGGTTGTCGATTTTTTTAAATTTCCTCCTTATACTTGTCTGTGTTTTCCAATTATTCCATAACGAACAGTTATTTCTCTTTATAATCAGGACAAAAGTGCATTTTTTAAAGGAGGGAATTAAACTGGGTTAGTTCAAAATAAAACACTGTGCTTCCAGTTTAAGCTCCTGTGTTGTTTGGACCCAGAGGTCAGAGGGGACAGTCTGTCACCTTCTGCAAGTCACCGGGGAGGGAGACGGATAAGCTGTGAGAGTAAACAGAGAAGGATGAGATCCCAGGGACAGGAGCTGCCCCAGGAAGGTCCAGTGGCACCTGAGCCTGAGCCAGAGGGAGCGAGGGGCGGGCTCCCAGCCAAGTCTGGGTCCTTCCTACACATCCACAGGAAGAGAGGAAACACACAGGTATGGCAGGCCCCCAAAGCCCAAACTACACTTCCAGGACGGTGCTGTCCCCAGGGGAGGGGACAGACGGGGCCAGGCAGAGAAGAGAGTTTCATTAAAGACTTTATTATACAGCCAGAAAAATATTCACAATTTAATGTTAAGGAAAACGTTACACATACAACACGACGTCTGTGGCTCACACTGCTGTATGGTATATTTCAAAGCTAAGCGAGTAAATCCTAGTTCTCATCACAAGGAAAAACAAAACGTTTTTTCATCTGTATGAGATGATGGATGTTAACTAAGCTTATGGTGGTTATCATTTCACAGCACACGGAGGTCAAATCAATATGCTGTGCACTTGAAACTTGCACAGTGCTGTATGTCAGTTACCTCTCAGTAGTACTGAAAGAAAAAATATTTGTAAAAGACAAAGCTACATAAAGAATATTATCCCATTTCTTTACAAAAAAATACACGCACTGGAAAAATTCTGTATGTTAATGGTGGTAACCACTGGGAGATACGAATGATGGCGATTTTTCAGTTTCTTTTGTATTTACCAAGTTTTCTGCAATGAGCACACGTTACTTTTATCATCTGGAAAAAGACAGAGAAACGATTCATGTTGCTAACACATCCATAACAGGCAGGGCTCCAGATCTCAGCCGGGCTGAGGTGCCTGGAGCAGAGCAAGGTGAAGGCCCATCTGTGTGACCGCAGGGGCTCAGGACCCCTGGGCAAGGCCCGGGCACAGTGGGCACGAGGCAGAACTGGGCGGCCCAGAAGCCCAGAGCCCAGTGGTCAGGGACGTGAGCCCAGAGGCTTGTTCAGGGCTGACCAGGTAGCACAGGGCCGCTAACCTCAGACGCAAAGCCTCTGCTCCTGTGTCTGAGAACAGGGCAGGCGCTGACGCAGAAGTGGGACGTCAACACCGGGAAATTGAGGGCAAACCCACACCGTCTTGCCACCTGGTAACTTACCCCACTGCTGCTAGAGAGGACCCTCCTCGCCCATTCCACAGATTTGGCTTCTAACCTCATTTCTAGGCATTGGGGAAAAAAAAAAAAGTTATTAAACACAAAAATACTATATCACATGATGGCCCATGTCCTCTGTGCAGACTGGCCTGTGCTCTATTGATGGTTAAACATTTGGGATCTTAGCCCTGGGTGAGAGCAGACCTCTCGTGGAGAAGAGCCCCTGAAATCCTTGCCCAAATCCTGGGAGCACGGAGGAGGCTGGGCCATCAGAACGGGATTGAGGGCTGGGAGCTGCCCACGTAGGAACGGGTGGGTCCACGGTGGAGCTCACTGTTGCCTGGGACATCATCACGTTCCCTTTAAGCTGGGACAGGGAGCATCACCAGCCAATTTGATGTTGGGAAATTATCAGCCTCATCTGTAATATCATCTGTAATCATTTTAGTTCGCTCTTACCCTGCCCTGGGCAACCGTGAAATTGAAGCAGAAGTCAACACAAAAAAGATGAGTGACTAACTCAGATTTGCCTTGAATTAATCTGCATTTAACCAAATCAAAAAGAGATCAGAGAGCTTGCATTTGACCCAGAAAAAGTATAAAACCAGCGTGGGCAGTGACAGTATAATCTATTTATAACCCTCCTCTTAAGAGATGCTGAATTTTATAATCGGCGAATGTTTTAGCAAGGAACCAACTACAGCAGAAGAAAATAAAGGCAGTAAGTGCCTTGTGCTTCCTCGCTGATTTAGCAAAGTGTTCTGAATGAATTTTGGCCTCAGAGACACCTCTTAAGGTTATTAATATTCAGTCTAGAAGTGTAACCATTTTTTAACCATGCCGTGATTGATTTTGGAATATCAATATTATGGTGATTTTTTTGGAAAAGCTTTCAGAAAGCAAGAGAAAACCAGTTTGGCAGTTTCTCACTAAGTGAAACATAGAATTACCATCTGACCAGCAATTCCACTCCGAGGTACAGACCCAAGAGAACAGGAAGCAGGTGTTCAGTTAGTAACTTGCATCCAAATGTTTGCAGCGCATTTTTCACAAACAGTCAGAAGGTGGAAACACCCCAGACGTCCACCGATGGATGTGTGGGTAAATGAAATGTGGTCCATCACGTGATGGAATATTACCCAGCCGTAAAGAGGAGTGAGCCAGCCACGCGTCACAGCATGGAGGGACCCTGAAGACATTCTGCAGAGTGGAAGAAGCCAGACACAAAGGCCACAGACGATGGCTCCACCTCTATGAAAGGCCCGCAACAGGCAAATCCACAGACGGCAAGCAGGGGCTGCAGGAAGCAGAGACGGGGGAGAGACTACGTCATGCGTTCGGGGCTTCCTCTCGGGTGGTGAAGACGGCCTGGAACTGGCTGCACGACACTGTAACTGCACCCTCTGCCATAGAACTGTACACTTGAAAATGGTTAAATTCAAGAATTTTGTCTTATATACTATAACAAATAAATAAATAAAAAAAGTAAACGAAGGCAAGTGGGTTGTGAGACCCTGAGGACAGGGTCTTGTGACCACAGCTCTTGGGAGCATCAGTGTCACCACCATCACCGTCAGCTCCTCCCACCGCCCCCTCCTGGGGCTCCCCTTGCACAGACAGCCCCTCCTCCCTGGCAGGTGTTCTCTTAAGGACTCGGGGATTAGGTGCTGCATCTTGAATAGCTAACTTCTTTAACCACATGGAAAAGACTGTTGCAAAGTATTTGTTTCCCTGATTCTTTATGTAAAGAAACTAAGGACGACTATGTTTTACTTATAAAAGTAAGTCATTTGTCGCTCTGTCCAGAAATGTTTAGCTCTGTTCTTAAGGGTGAGCTTGTAAAGAGATACAAGTCAAAGCAGCTTCGGGTGAAAAACTCTTTGGTGGCCACAGAGTCTAACTGCAGGCCGGCTGGGTGAGCGGCTCCGGACGGGGGGCTGTGGACATGCCCGAGGAAGGAGGACGCGTTTCTGGACATGGGACCGTCACTGAAATCACCAGCTTACCTGCTTTTAATGTCAGGTGGCCGTCACGTGTGCGTGTGGTGAATGAATGAACACACATCAGTATGCCCTGCCAGGGACAGAGACAGCTCACTGCTCGTCTGTGGAAAATTCTTTCACCAAAAAAAGAAAGAAAAGAAAAAAACGTACAAGTTTAGACTTCCTATAGCTTTCTGAGTCAACAACAACATCAGAAGCTGCTATTTTAAAACCAAATTAGAGAATTTTTTATGACAGGAAACTGTCCCAAGTGACACCTTGTTTCCTGAAAACTACAAGCAAATCCCACAGATGCCTCACTGACTTTGGAGGCGCCCAGGAGCTCTGTCCCCACATCCTCTCACGTGAATGGGGACGCCACGTGTCCTCTGCAGCAAAGCACGCTTGCCATCGGAGGTCTGACTCAGCGCTTGAGCAACAGACAAAGGTTTGGATGAGCTAAAAATACCGAAAACATAAAAACTTGAGAAAGGTCGATGTGATCCCCGTTTACTTTGATTTCAGTGAGACGTCAGTGTTGCGTAACTGAAAGGCTCTCGGAAAAGTCTAATGTGGTACGAGTCATTGCAGCAGCCGCTCCCAGCACAGCTTTTCCCACTGCCTGGGACGGTGCTGCCTTTCTCCCTTCTCAGCCGGAAGTGCCAGTGAATGGACAGAAGACGCAGGCTTTTCTCTCCTCACACAAGTGTTTGGGATTCGGACACTGAGATGCAGAGAGAAGAGGCAGTGTCACCCCGAGTCCCACGCACACCTGTCGTTGAGGTGGCCCTTGGCTTGTGGCCCAGGTCTGCACACCAGCCCCTCTGGAGGGTCCCAGGAGTCTGGAGCCGTGGACTCTGCTTCACTTTAACACAACGCTCCCCAGACTTACCTGACCACACCTTTGTCCAGTCACATGGCTACCATTCCACAGACACCTGGGGCGGTGCCGGCCTGGCCGGTTCTGCTGACGTTATGGCTCTGACGCTGTGGACCATCACAGTTTGAGTCGAGAAGCGTCCTGGATGGTGGAGTGTTTTGCTTTTGCGGAGTCATGAGAAACCCCACACCAGCAGAAAGCACACGTCAGTCGTCTCACCCTTCATCCCGTTCTGGCCAGTTAGGACTTTCAAGACCCTTTGGGAGACAATGGTCAGTCTGAGATGTGGAACATAGGCCCTGACAGTGACCAGCGAGTTTCTCTTTGGCATATACCCAAGGGGTTACCAAAAGTGCCACTGTCAAAAAGAAAAAAAAGACCCACATTTTAGGGTGACTAAGGGTCTCCCTAATGTCATGGGGAGCAGGTATGAGTGTGGGTGTCCATGGAAACCCCGCAGAAATGCATGCTGGGTAATGGCTGGGCTGTGGGGAGCTGGGGAGGGAGGTGGAGCCGATGGTGCAGCACTGGGTGATGGACAGATGGCACCAGGGCCTCTGTTCCTAGGCAAGTACTTCCCTTGCTGAGTCTCCGCCTCCGTGAAATGAAGACATCAATCACTATGTGACAGGGCTGTCCTGGAATCCCATGTGACAATGTTCAGCACCACACCTGGCACATGACGAGCCCTCACCACATGCTGGCTTTCAGTGACTGACAGGAAAAGAACGGGTTTGGGAGAAGGGGCCCAGGAGGGTGGGGGCCTGGGAGCCTCTGCACTTAAGAAACAGGCTAAGGAGCGGACCAAGGGCACTGAGAGGGGAAAAAAACAAAACAAACGAAGAAAAGAAGACAGCAAGCAGACCAGCCTCCAGAAAGCTGCTCACTGACGTGTGCCTCCACGTACCTGCCCACCCTAAGGAAATACAATGTTCTAAAATTCAGGAAAATATTTCTATAAACTGTTTACAGCTGAGCCTTAAACCTGAACGCAAACAGAGAAGAGTTACATAAATTGTGTTACATTCACAGGACTTACCATGTTTCCCCGAAAATAAGACCTAGCTGGACAATGAGCTCTAATGCATCTTTTGGAACAAAATTAATATAAGACCCGGTCTTATTTTACTATAAGATTGGGTCTATAATATAATATGATATGATATATAATACCTGATAATATATCATATCATATCATATATCATAAAGACCCGGTCTTATGTTGTAGTAAAATAAGACCGGGTAATATATTAATGTTTGCTCCAAAAGACGCATTAGAGCTGACTGTCTGGCTAGGCCTTCCTTTCAGGGAAACACGGTACTTTTTAATGGGGGGGGGGGGGGTCAGAGCTGAGAACACTCAAACCCGAACAAAATGTACCAACTATTAATAGAAATCAGGTTATATTTTATGAGAACTTCTGATTTTTGTCACTTCCTTAGTTCATTACAATAAATGTGTGTTGTTCACATATACACACCCTCAAACCCCCACCTGAAAAAAAGACCTAAAAGGAAATAAATCAAACAGTATTTTACTGGGGTGAGAAAAGAAGGAATACTCACCTTGCTTTCAGTACCATAATAGGACCTCTACTGTCCCATGTTTGTTTCTGGTGATTCCTCATCATAGAATCCACCTCCAGTTTGAGTTTTCCCACCCCCACCCCCAGCACCGTCCAGAGACTAACACCCCTAACTGGGCAGGCGTCTGTCAGAACAGCACCCCTCCCACCAGCGCCTCGGGCGCGTATCTCTAATCTCCTCTAGTCAGTGACTCTGGTTCTGTGCGTCTTTGGAGGCATCACTATTTCATTTCATGCCAAACACACTCACCTCGAGGTCATTCCTACAGCCAAGCTTCAGGCCTCTGTAAACACTCAGAGCATCACACAACTGTGTGCAGCGCACACAGGGGCATTTTTCTGGGAGAGATTTCCCGTAACTTTCACCAGATTCTCAAATCGTCGGAGACCCGAAAGAGGGTAAGAAACACGGTTTCATCCCCATTTGGTGCTTCTGGCCCACCCACTGCACAGTCACCTGCAGGATTTATCCAGAGCGCTGTCTCCTGGGCGCCTGGAAAAGAGCCTGGCACAAAACAGGCTTTCGGCTGTTGGAGCCACAGAGATGGTGGCGCTTACCGAGTGGAAAGGGGAATGTGGTGAGAAGGAAGGAAAAGAAAACCTGAACTCCTCCAATTTAGAGATTCATCACCGCCCAAACAAGAGCAAAAGTGAAAGTGAAATGACTATTTTCTCTGAAGCCACGAGCCCTTCAGGGCCTGTGGGTCCCTGACTCACCCCGTTCTTGGGTAGTAATTCTCTCAAACTGGCTGTCCCTCGTGTCCATTTATGGAACGTGGAAAATAATGTGTTCCCCTTCGCTGCCAGATGAGGAGGCTTAAGGAAACCGGCCGGCACACAGCATGCTGTCAGGACACCTTCCCAAATCCTCTCATCTGAGAGCCGGAGAGCGAAAGGCCCCAGGGCGGCAAAGCTTGTCCTGGGAGCGGCCTGCTTTCAGGTCTGAAGTATTTCACATTTCGCAGGGATGGTCAACCTCGGACTGGAATGCACTCCGACCACAGGCCAGGGCCGCCCTTCGCCGCAATCTTCAACCCACATTCCCGTGTGATAAGCACAGAAATCTCCCTCTCTTTTAGAATTCCGTACTATGAAAACAAGGGCTTGTTTTTTCCCCCTTTCAAAGTACATAGTTTTCTAATAAAGATGACACAACAGGAAAAGATCCGCATGGATAGATCTCAGAGGGGTTATGCTGAGTGAAAGAAGCCAGGCCCAAAAGCATCCCATAGCTGTGACGTGCTCACAGGGCAAACTGTGTCACCCACCGTCCACACGCATTTACTGCATGTGAATTATGCAGCAAGGAAACTGTCTTAGAAAATTCTACTGCAACACTGGATCTTTTTCAAGGAAATAGCATCCTGTCCACCTGTCCCCATAAACAGTGCCCTAAAAAGTGAGTGACCGGCCACCTCTCTGTGTCTGACTCACCTTGAGCCCCCAGGACGCGGCAGCACCCCTCATTCCCACGGGGACCTGGGGGTTCGTGCCCCAGCTCCCTCACCTCCTGCCTCTTTCTCCTCCTCATACTTCATTCCAGGGGCAGCAGGAATCCACAGACGCCGCCCTGGGGTCCCCGTGTGGTCCCTGGGTGTATTTCCAGCTGCCACTCACCACCTGGTGACTTGATCTGCTTAGATTTGTGTCCCATGAGACTGTACCCCTGAAGGGCTTCTTAGCCTTTTTTTATGCCTCAGTCTCCTTGGGCAGCCTCCTCAGAATATGGTAAACTACGCAGGTATACGCAGAAAACTAACTGACATACAGTTATGAAGCTATTCAAACATATATTGCTGTAATAACATATGTCCCTTTTTATGGACGCAGTCAACGACCAGAGCTAGTGGTAGGTGCAGTGACTGCCAGCATTTCACAGTGACACGTGTACACAGTACTTCAGGAGAGCTGCAAATATACGATATGAAAATGCGTGTGATTTCTTGGGGACAGGCGCACAGCAGATACTGTATTTCCACCTCCGAAGGAAAGACTACGCTGCGCTCAGAGGTCAAAGTGCTGCTTTTCTCCATCCAGGTGCACAAGGGCCCTGAGTCCCACCCAGGGACATGGACCCATGGACGCCTGGGTACGAGCTGCTATTCAGCGAGGCCGTGGACATACACCTGTGTCCTCAGAGCTCTGAGCACCTGGAGGGAATCTCAACATCCAGCCACAGAACACTGCGATGATAACAATACTGAGTATAAATTCAGAAACAAGGAGAAATCGTGTCTCCTGCGAGCAACTGTGACCACCACTGCTAACATGCGTACACCAGTTCTGTCCTGGGACACTGTACCGACTGCCAAAGCCACCCAAACACATCATCACGGCACCACGGCACTCCCTGGCCACCCTGTCACAGGTTCTGCAGCCCTGCAGGCATCAGATGCGTGAAACCCTGAGGAGAGAACTTCTGTAGGTGGAGGGCGATGGGGGCAGAAAGCCAGTTCCCTCACCTGACCGCCCCACGTCCAACGTGAACTTCACGTGCACAGGGAGCCCTGGACACACAAGGACAGCAGCCAGCCCCTGTGCTCAGCAGCCAGCCCCTGTGCTCAGCATCAAGCCCCTGTGCTCAGCATCAAGCCCCTGTGCTCAGCAGCCAGCCCCTGGGCTCAGCAGCAAGCCCCTGGGCTCAGCCTGCTCTGCCCATTGCAGCTGCGAATAACGCAAGAGGCTGTGTCCCCACCGTATTACTAAACCTGGCCTTTCTTCTCTTTTTGTTCTTGCCATTATCGTTGAGAACATTTCATAAGAGTGTGAAAAAAAGAAACAGGTTCCAGGGAGCTGAACAGCAGTGGAGCACCTGGGGGGCCTGTTCCCTACACATTCTCCCGTGACCTCTGGCGTCATGACCAGCACGCCCAGGCCTGTCCCCGCTGGGCTGGCAGCTCCTGGCCCCCACCCTCACCCGTTCCTTTGCTTTCTTAACTTCCAGCACAATTCAAATGAACGAAGGTGAGCAGAACACATTTCTCATAAAACCCCCGGGTCACTCCTGCCCAGGAAACGAGAGCTGCTCTTAACCTCACTCTGTCAACTTCCCCAGACTGGAGCGACCTCTGACCCACCCACCGCAGCCAGTCCTGTCCCAGGTCGGGTCCCAGCTCTAAGCGTCTGCAAGGCCAGAAGTGCACGATGCAGAGATAAGCCGCTGGGAAACTGAGCATCTGGGGCAGCGGCTGCCTGCCCGAGTGCAGGCCCGTGAACCCTACAGAATGACAGGCTGAGGTCCTTGCTCGCTCCCAGGAAGAGAAGGAGCCAGAAGGCACCCTGACTAGCAGGGCTCCTTGTATCCAGCAGGAGGGACATCTGTGTCTCCATTCTCACTCCCAGCTTTTCGCCTTTCGCCTGCGGACATGGTCAAACCGATTGCATGTGGAGAGGAATAACCACACCCTTGCACCACTTCTGCTAAGCGTTACTACACTGCTGCCCTGTTATCTGGGTTCTAACCTAAGAGAGCAGTCCGTGGTGATGTCCCCACTTCCCCCCTCGGGTCCCCTCCTCTAGCCTCTCTCAGCTGCACTGGCTGCAGTTAATTCATTGGATGGTCTGTGCCAGTCAGCGACCCCATCACAGCCGACTGGACCCAATGCACGGCCCTGGGTCCTGGGCGGCGTCTCCCAGGTGTGCAGCCGTCCCCTCCCCCTGGAAACAGCTCTCCCCTCTCCTCCTGCTCCTTCTTAGTTTCTCCTGCATCTTCTTTCCACGCTGGTGTTCCTGACTTTCCTTTTTTAATCCTCTTGTCTCACTCCATCTAACCATTGTCCTTAGAGCTAATCCCCTGGGCTTCACACTCATTGGCTCACAAATCCGCTAAAATGAAAACTACATGCCCCTAAGCAACATCTAATTTGGTATCCAATTTTTGTAACCCAACTTTCAGTGTCTGCAAAGACTCTACTTCATAGCACTATTTTTAATAGTCACACCTTTTACACCATTTTTATGTTTTAACCCCTATTTCCAGTCTACTTACCCAATGATTTTCTTAACAGATTTTTTTGAGAGTTAAATCACATGTCATACAATTCACCCATTAAAAGTGTACGAATTAATGGGTTTTAGCAAATCCAGAGTGGTGCAACCATCACCACAATCAATCTTAGAGCATTTTCATCTCCCGGAAAGAAACCTCGGTCGCACTGGCTGTCCCTCCCCATTCCCACCCCCCACCCACCCTCGCACAACCCCACAGTGGCTCGACTTCCTGTCCACAGAACGTCCTGCTTGGGACATTTCGTACAAACGGAATCACACACTATTCGTCTCTGGGTCTGCCCTCTCCCACTTAGCCCAGTGTTTTCAAGGTTCGGCCATGTCATAGCGTGAATCGGTTCTTCGTTCGTTTTTATTGTCCCTTAATGTCCCCTTACATGGGTACGCAACCTTTGTTTCTCATCAGTTGGTAGACATTTGGGTTGTTTCTCCTTTTTGGCTATTGTGAGTAACAGGGCTGTAGGCACCTGTGTACGAGTTTCTGTGTTACCCCCAGGTTTTAAACCCAGTTTATTGTCACGCTTTGAAATCTGCTGTGGACAACCTTTTCGTAAGTCTCATCCACAAACTCCATACATTAATCAAACTTTAAAGTAAAAGGTAAAAAAAAAACACATCTGTGACCATCATCCACTAAGGACAGATTCTTCTGAGCTGAGCAGCAGTCGATTCCAATGGATCAAACAGCAGACAACGGATGGAAGCATCACAAGTACACCACAAACTGGTGATTATTAAACACTGAAAGTAAAATTTTATTGGAAATGCACCCTCTGATGAGACGCCTGGGGTTTATTTTCCAGTCGTGACTCATGGGTCCGTGGGTGCCTCCCAACGCTCTGGTACGATTTTCTCTTTAAGACACAATCCAGGAGAAAGTGAACAAATAAGTGAATACATGGAAGTGTTCCACTCACAGTGAAGTCACTCAGATCTCTGCAAGTCGTAGCCCCCAAATCGCTGGGTCTCCTGGCATCACATACGACACGTCACCTTCAAACGTGTGAAAGCCAGCCACCGGGCCACCTGCCCTGGAGGACGTGTCCCACCCTTCGCCCTTCACTCACATGGCGTGTGTTGACTCGCCCCCGTCTGGGCCCAGGAGGTTTCTGTTCACTCCCAAACACACCCCGGTGAGATGTGTCTTTTTGCTTGAAATGGGAGATGGACTTACTCTCAGGGGATCCATTTCAGAAACGGCTGTACAATGTATGGATGACGGGTGTCAGAATTAGCTCCCCTCACCCAGACGCTGATTTCATTGACACCACACCCCAGCTCAGCTGTCTCCGAGCCGGCCCTGTAGCCTACTCAGCCCTGGTGCCCTCAAGTGTCCCAGGTTGAGTTAATGTCCCCAAATCTGTCTCCCCCATATTTCCAGGGACTCACATGCTCTCTGGTCACCAACATGCTGGACCAACCAGCTCCGCAAGCAAGCCAAGTCACCGCCCTGCTCCGAATGCTTCCCAAATGCCCAGAAGTGTCTGGACCCTTTGTGTGGACAGAGCCTCCTGTGAGAGATACAGGGAAGCCAGATCAGATCCACTCCAGAGCTCTCCACACATGACCCGTTAAAAAGGAACAGACCTCCAGGGGACAAGACAGGTTCATGGGTACAAGGATGGTTTCTGGAACAGGCCTACCTGGGTTAACCTGAGGGAAACCTTTCACCTCCCTGAGGCATCTCTTCACCTACACAGCACAATGCTATCTTTCTCACAGGGTGGGTAGGAGTAAGTCATTAAATGCATGCAACTGGAGAGCAGGGGAAGACGGCAACATGTCCTAGCCGTGGTCGCCATGAAACAAACAACCAAAGTCTCCAGCTGAGTGTCCACGTCCACCTCTCCTGCGTCCTGTCTGGCCTCTGCCTGCCCCCCGCCCAGGCTCCCCCCGCCACACCGCAGGCTGCTCTCCCCGCCTCCCTCCCCAGTCAGGTTCTCAGTCCTCAGGGTCTTTCCTTCATCTCAAGGTCCCCCCACCCTTTCCTGATGAGTGTCACCTCCACAACGACCTCAAGTCTGACCCCTCCTCTTCTTCCAGAACGCTCAGAGTTGGGGTGCCCCACGGCTCCATCCTTTGACCTCTTATCTCCCCTGGCAACACTCCCTCTATCATCTATCTCCAGACTCTAACTATTTACATGCTGACAATTTCCAAACGTGTGTCACCAGGTCAGACAGCTCTCTCTTTCCAATGTTGGATATCAAGTGGACATCTCAACATGGTCAAAACGAACCCCTGGTGTTCTGCCCAAATCTGTCCCTTCTGACCCCGTCCCATCGTGACCCCGGGTCAGAGCCGCCGTCTGCCCTGGTCCTGACTTGCCTCCCTGCTCCAACCTGCCCTGCAAGTCTAGTCCCAATCGACAGTCAGAACCATCTTTTTAAAGCCTCAGTCACGCCAGGTTCCTTCCTCTGCCCGACACCCAGCCACGGCTCCATATTTCTCTCGTGGTGAAAGTCAAGTCCGTAAGATGCTGCTGAGCGGTCTGACTCCCTCACCTGTCTGACCTCACCTTCCACCACTTCCCTCACTCACTCTGCCCACTCGCCCTGACTTCTGTGCTGTCTCACCAGGAGGTAATTTCCTATTTTGCCTTAGCTGTTTCCTCTGCCTGGAAATTCCTCCCACCAGGTCCCCCATGTGCTAACTCACTCATCAACTCCACCTCTGCTCAACAAGAGCCCTGGGCGGGGCTCAGACACGCACACCTGAGCTGGCAGGGCCCCCCCTCCTCCTGGGCTCCCAGGATGCTGACTCAGGACCAGTCATGTTGGGCCTCTGAGGAAGGGGAACAGAAAACTCACTGCTGAGTGTCTGCTCTGGCCCCTTGCTAGGGCCTGAGAAGAAAAGGCACCGTCCTAATTCCAGGGGCCAAATCAATTGTCCCAGATCACCAGGCTTATAACCAACTGGGCCTCAATCCGCACCTGCCTGGCGTCCACCCTGCACCCTTTCCTTAGCCCGCTGGGTGGGGGCTGGGGCCCAGGGTCCCTGTCCTGCCCCAACCAACACAGGCCCTTCCCTGACCTGAGCAACATGTGCCCAATTCCAGCTCTAACCAGGGGTCGGATGATAAAGGCAGTGACTTAGGGCTTTGTTTGTTCTTTTAATGCCAAGTCCTTACATTACGTCCATCAACCGAAGCTGGAGAGAAAAACACCACAGATTTTTAACAGGTTTCACGTTTTCATCTGTAGGCGTTCGGTACAGGAGAAGTATCCTAAGTTAGAATCTTCCTACGTCCCACAGGGCTCCTGGGTGCTCACCGCAGCCTTTCTGCCCTTTTTGCCCTCCCCTGCCCCCTCTGGATAGTTCGGAGAAAAAGCCAGAACTCAACCAACGCAAGCTGTTCTTTCCATATTTAGTGCTACTTGCCAGCGAGGAGTCATTTTTATGAGCTACGAGGCTCTCTCCATGGGGTGAAACACCAGGACACCGTCACTCTGCCTGGGTTCAAACCCCCACGCGGCCCCACTTAGGAGTGCTGTGGGAATGGCTTAGCCTCCAGGGTGGGGACAGTCAGCTTTAAGGCATTAAAAAGAAGAGTTTCTCCTCACAGGTGATGTCTACGGGGAATGAGGGTACCCAGGGAAAGCGCTTGGCATGGCTGGGGCTGCTACTTCACGGGACCGGTCTCTCACGTCCCACCCACAGGCAACCCAGCTGCTCGTGCTCAATGAGAACCATGGTGACCATGATGAGAAGGACTGGCAAGCTGCCCACGCCACACTCTACTGGAGCATCAGCTTAACTGGGTCTACAACTGTCTGCCTTGTGAAACGACCTGGGGGTGTTTGTTAATTCTGGGACACAGAAATTTCCGACTTCCTTGCTGGAGGGACGTCTGCATTCTCTGTAGTTCCAAATACTCACTTTAAAGAGAATTATTTTTATAGCATAAAACTGAAATGGCAATGCTAAATACAAATTACACCGTCTTTTTTCCTTTTTTCTATCTATAGCCCACATTCCATCCTGGGTTCTGTAAACTTTCTGACTCTAAGGAAACTCGGTCACTTCCTGCCACTTCCCTATTCGTGCTGTTGTAGTAACGTCTCCTGTCAAATCAACTACATGATCAAAATAGGAAAACAGACTTCCTAAATGTTCCGCTGCCGTCACGCGCCAGCTCTCAATAGCTGATTCACCAGTGTTTTGTTGTTGTTGATGCTTTAAAAGAAAACGATTGGAGAATCTTAATTATGCAAAACTTCAGAGTGATGGCAAAGACTCATTTTTCTCCTTTTTCCAAACATTGCAAGATAACTGCTTTGCTATTTATATTCATTTTCACTTTCTAAGAACAGGAAGAAGTAGTTAAAAGAACTTCACCAAGCAATTACTAACCAGAAACCGGACTTAGACAAGCAGCAATCTCTCAGGACGTTTTAAGGTTAAGGAGTTAGTAAGTCAGTATGTATCTATGCGTTACCCCCCCCCCCCCAGGCTCCTTCCTGGCGTTTACATAACAACACAGCAGCGCTTTGATTTTCTGCAGTGCTTTCCAGGGTGCACAGTTTGACTCGGCAAAGACTGGGTGACTCAGCACATTCTAGCAGCGGACCTCAGGTTGAGGGCGGATGCCTGCCTCAGAGATGTCGGGCTGGACCGGTTTGCAAGGTCAGTCTCATAGGTGTCTACCAGCAAGAGCCACAAAAAGACAATGGAGAAAAGCGAAACAAGATTGTCATGAAAACAAATCTATCTGATGGGGGGTGGGAGGGGGGCACTGTTGTACATTCTATTAGCATTAACCTGCCCAGTAGGACTCTGGGAAAGCTACAAAGGTGGGGAAGCGAGAAGTCTGCACCTTTTAGCTCCTTTTTTTTTTTTTTAAGTGAAGCCAGTTTATCCACCATCAGGATAAACAGACCACAGCACAAGGTGAAATAGCTCGTGTTGTTTACGAAAAGGCAAATTAACGACCTTTTTTCATTAGAAAGACTATGAAGCTGAGGAATTAAGAATTTTGGGCACCAAGCTTTTCTAGTGGTGTCTGCAAGTGGTTCCCAAATCAGGCAGATGGTGGACAGGGCAGGGGAGTCTTTGTAAATGTAAATTCCCAAGCCTTTCCGGCCCCCTGCGGATGTGGGAGGTGTGGGTGCAGCCCCTGAGTCTGTGAACTGCTCCGCTGTGATCCCCGGCCAGGCCAGCCTAGAGCACCAAGAGGCAGCCAGACGACAGAGTCACACCTCCCCCAGCCCAGCTGTAATCGTGAGGGTGAAGAGCCAAAGAACACTTTAAAATTTAGAGGCTGCACCTTCACATGTTAAAGCTGTTACTAAATAGTAGTAATATTCTTAATTGTCCTAACTTTCCAAATTCTCAATGAAGTCCCAACTTGGGGACATGACCTTGACCTAGACACATCTCTGTCTGAAACAAAGACTCCTTCCCCAGGCCCTGTGCTTGCTAATCCCCTCCTACGGGCTCCTGCAAATCTCCACAGCAAACCCTGGGAGTGGCTACTACTGTCCCATTTCCCAGGTGAGGGAAGTGGAGGCCCTGGCAAGTCAGTTGTTCTAGTGACAAAGCCCAGATTCCCACCCAGGGCGTCTGCTGGTGCTGGCTGCTGGGGACAGGTGAGACTTGGATTGTTCAAACGTTAAAGAAGCCCAGGTCTGGCAAACCAGGCACTGCACGCAGATGCAGGGCGCCACCAGCTCCCTGCCCCCTCGGGGGTGGGCGGGGAGAGGCAGACGGGAGTGAGCTCTCCAGGAGGGCTCTGGACTTTGTTCACTTATCTGTCCCCTTGTCGCCAGGAGCACATCTCCACTTTTGATTCAGAAACTCCAATTGTGGGCACAGACGCTGAGGTGCAGGGCTCTAAAAGGCTTCACAGAGGAGGGGGCCATGCGCTGCAGGTTGAAGAGTCCAGTAAGTCAAGAGGAGAGAGGGTGTCCGGTCCCAGCACAGCACGTGCGAACCCGCCTTGTCTAGCAGGGGACAGTGAGGCTGACGTGCAGCCGGGGGTGAGGGTCACAAGGGATGGGACGCTGGGAAAAGGCCAAGAAGGGGCTTTGGGGCCAGGAGCGTTTAGGCTGAAGGGATGCAAAGGGGACCGGCAGTGGTTCACACCCTGGGTTCCTAGCCCTGGATTCGGATTTGGGGAGAGAATGCTCATCTCGGGCACAGAGTTCTGTGTGAAAGGCATGGGCTCTGCACCGGGAAGGTGGGAGCCGATCCAGCCCAAACGAAAGCCCTCATCCTGAGGCTGCAAAAGGGGCCTCGTGGGAGAACTGCTGCGGCTCAAGGGTCGAGCGTTGGAGCCGGGGGCCGGCCGGCTGGGGTGAGGGCCAGGAGGACAGAGGGTACAGGGCAGCTCCACGGTTTCCGAGCGGACGGTGAAGGCACGTCGTTAGCCAGGCTGGAGACAAGAAAGGGACCGGGAGCAAAGGAAAGGCCGTGAGCTTGGTTCTGAGCATGCTGAGCCCGCATGGGGGCCAGGGTTTGTCTGATGGCCAGTGGGTTAGAAATAGACTGAAGAGGGGTCAGAGGTGGAAGAACCTGTCAGGAGCCCGGGATCACAGCTGACGCCCTGGGGGTGGGATTTCAGGGACCAGAATACTGACCGGAAACCAGAGAGGCAGTGATTCTGTTCCAAACGGTAGCTCTAGTCCAGGCCTATCAGAAAGAGCCAGTGAACAAAATTGCCCGAGAGCCACCTACACGCCAGGCTCTGCCCGAGCCTGGGACACATGGAGCTCACACTGCCGTGGGGCAGACAAGCCAGTGGGCTGCTGGGCAGTGGGGAAGCGGGAGAGATGCTGACGGCCTGGGGGGGTCAGGTAAGGCCTGCCGAGTGCGTGACCGCGGAGCTGAGACCTGAGATGGCACACACGTGACCTGAGGGCTTCCTCAGCGCCAGGCTCCTTCGGAGCCGCACACGCGTCTCACCGCACGCATTTGGGCCTCGCTGCTCCGATACCCACCGTGACAAGGAGAGGAGGAGCCACGGGGGGCGAGTCACCGGCCCACACAGCTCGTCGGCGGCGGAGGAGACCGTGGCCCAGGCAGTCTGGCTCCAGACAGAGTCTGTGCTCTTACCTGCTGCACAAATCGCCGGTCGCCCACGGATAAATGCGCGGAGAAAATGACCGTTAAGAAGGGGACGCGACCACAGACCATCGCAGCGGTCTGGGGTAGTGAGTGGTTGGCAAGGGTTTGCTGTGTCGTTCTCTGCAGCGTGACCGCCTCACGCGAAGCGCCCGAAGCCCCGGACGTAAACGCCGGCTCTCCATTCACCAATTCTGCAACCGTGCGCCTCAGCTCTGTTCATCTGTAAGACAGATCTAACCTGATGCTGAAGACACGGGGACACTCCCACGTGAAGTGCTCTCTCAGCAGCTGGAGAAAGGCCCGGGTGCAGGTGGGACACCGGCACCGACGGCTGCATCCGCTCGGAGGGGTCTGCATGCGGCGCACGGCCTGATAGCTGTTCTGAGAAAAACCTGGGGAGGGCAGGGAGTCCCTCGGAGATCTCGCCCTGGTCGTACCAATCATTCAGGAACATTCCGTTTACTTCCACTTGGATCCGCTACAGGGGAGTTCATTCCACTGAGCTCAGTGCATCCCAGAGTGGCCCCCTCGGGACAGGCGGGCTTCTCCTGCACTGTCCCTTGTCTCCCTACCATCCTCATTCTGTCCCTCATGAGGCAAAAACAAGCGGCGAAATGAAGGCACATTAGCTCATGGGAGGGACACTGAGACCCCAAAGTGCGACGTAAAGTGACCCGGGCAGGTGGCAAGCAGGCTTTGGTTGTGGCTCTCAGGGGCACCGGCAAGGCCCTGGGAGGCACGGCGCGGCCCACCGGCGTCGCCCACGAAGCTCCCCACAGTGTCCCCCATATTGTCCCCCACGGCATCTCCCCCCGTACCCCTCCATGGCGTCCCCCACAGCGCCCCCTCGGCGCCCCCACGCCTGACCACGACCACCCTAAGGCAGCTCTGTTCTCCAGCACAGCCAGCCGCCCGTGGGGCAGCTCCACTCGCCCCAGCCAGGGGCCCTGCTGGCTGCTCTGCCAGCCTCCCGTGGCACCTGCGGCTGGGCTCCCACCTGCTCATGCCACACCCGCCACACAAAGTCACACTAACCTTCCACTTTACTGTCTTTAGAGTACTTAAAACTATGAAAAATGACCTTGTTCGCTGCTTTCCTTTCTCCCCCCCTCACCCCCCACCCCTGCTAAAATTGTAAGCCCACGCGTGTGGAGATCTCGTCTTTCTTGTTCGCCCTCACAGTCCCAGCACCTGGCAGAAGGAGCAGAACTCAGTAAATATTTACTGAATCAATAAAGTAACACCAAAGAGCACGGTCCAGTTGCAGAGGAGGAAAAGTGGGCGCGGAGGCTGAGAAAGCGTTGAGCAGCGGCCGCCGGGGAGGGGCTGGACGGGAGGCGAGGCCCTCACAGGCCTGACCAGAGAGCTGTGCTGGGAAGGGCTGCACGCCTGGATGGACGGCATGACACCCGCAAACCAAGAGGAAATCATTCCTTACCCCTAAAGCCGGCAAAGGTTAAGTCTGTGGGGTCATCACCTACAGCGTGGCGACTACAGCTAACAATACTCTACTGTATGTAAGTTGCTAAGACAGTAGATCTTAAAAGTGCTCATCACAGGAAAAAAAATGTTTCAAAATAAATTTAAAAATATAAGTCTGACAAGTGTTGGAGCGTATTTGGGGAAACAGTTTTCAAACAGTTGAAAATCAGGTTGGTAATGTCTCTTAAAAGTGAATCAGGCATATTCAAAATGTAGCCATTCGGCATCTAGGTATCTAACCTAAGAAACTGTTTCCTACCTGCGACAGAGGTAAAAAAATTCCACAAGCAATGTTTATGTTAGTGAAAAATTCTAAACAATCCACATATCCACTAATGGACTGGTTAATAAAATGTGGTATTAGTCATACCATGAAATACCAGACAGCAATTAAAAACCATGCTGTGCATGTGTAATATGTACACTTCTTTATAGTAGATATAAAAGCATGGCTAGATCTCAGAAATGTTCAGTGAAAGTAAGAACGATGGGCACAGAGGGAACCATTCATGTATATTTAAGCCCATAAAACAATACATGTTAATTGGGGGTACACGTAAATATATATATAAAGTATTTGTAAAGCCCATACCAAACTGAACATGGGCTCTGTGAGGGGGGGAGCGAAGGAGGGGATGGGACTGGAATTAGTGTTTAAAGGGAAGTTGACCTTATCACTAGTGTTTTGTTTCATTAAAAAAACCGAAACAGATACGACAAAAATCACAGTTAATTTTGGATGATGGGAATATAGTAGTTTTTCCTGGGAATCAGAAGAGAATGAGAGACACAGGAAAAACTCTAAGGATCTCAGGACTGGCCTGAGTAGTAGGGTATAAATAATGCTGAAAGAATAGAGTTAAAATTACACTTTTTTTATTTTAATGATGACAACCTGGCCACGCCATTAAAAGCACTAAGAAGACATTGTGTCCCATTTTAAACAGGTGTGTTTTATGAATCACTCAGCTGATATCCAGCAAGCAGTCAAAACGCAAAACCCAAGCTGATGCTTCATCCCTGTCCTGGGGGAGCGAGGAATGAAGCGGTTCCTCAATCAATTTCTTTTAAAAAACAAAACAGTTTTTCAGGTCCTTAGAGCATTCACTTGTGTATTTGGTTTGTGTATAACACATACAGAAACCTAAGCACAATGCCCTGTACTCACAGAATGTTAGTCTCTCTCTCTGAAAGTCAGGTTACTAAATTTTAATACACATTTCTAGAAAGCCTGGGGGGGGGGAGGGGTCTGAGCTCTGACAGTCAATTAAGCACTCCAGTTAGGCAACTTGCTAACAGTTTCCTCTTGGGAAGTAACATAGATTAAGAGAGCAAACAATGACCTAAATTCACTGTTCAAATAAAAAATTTCAAGCATAAAACTATTTTGAAATCAAACTCCCCATTCTTACATCGAGATGACCAGCTTCCAATCACGCAAAGAATGCGTTTACCTTGATTAAAATGCACCCCTCTGATATTTCATATCTGCATGTTTGCATGTGTTGCAACCCCTGAAAAAGTCAATAGTCTTAGCTTTTCTCTAAAGAGGGAAACGCAAGACAGTGGGGTGGCTGGTCAGGGTGACTCACGGGCAGTGGATATTGGAACTCGGAACCCTGAACCCAGTTCCTAAAACCAGGAGGCTCCCGCTGACCCAGCAGAACTGACTCCTTCACCAGCCTCCACTTCTTTGAGGCCCCCGGAGGGGAATGTCAGTTTCCAAAGCTTTCTCCTTCAAAAGTAGCCAACAGTCGTCAGAAACAAAAGCTTGGCCTGCAAGGTGTCTTCTTTAAAAGTTTCAGAACATCTGAATTGAAAAGATTCCGTGCTCTAACCTTTGCTTTTTAACAGGGTGTAGCGGAACTCCACTGCTACAACGTAACAATCTCCACAACCAATGTAACTTTGCTGGTGAGCTGTTTAGAGAACTCTCTCTTCAGACTGGGTTACATTCAAATCGATCCGTAAGGTTTGCACTATTTGCTGTTTGCTCGGCTTAGTGCTATCTTGGACGAGCCAAGGACTGGTCTGCAGGGACTGACCTTACAAAGCCAACAGTTAGGGACTGTGTGTGTATAGGATTTAAGAGGGTATTTTACCTGAATAAAGTTAATATGTTGCCATCTAGCATATAGGGCGTCTCTTTCCGTTAACAAATTCAAGAGTTCATAAACACCTGAAATTAAATGACAGCTTAAAAAATAAACTAATATGCTACAATTTAGGTTTGCTGACAGGATCAGATATTTTCAGTGAAAAAAACAACCTGACAGTGGTTTCTGATGATGGCCTTCCTGTGCAACAAATATGTTTTTCACTACCACTTATTTCTCATTCCAGTTTGGGGAAAAAAAGAAAAAAGAAAAAAAGTCCAGCAACTTATCCAAAGTCAGACAGCCAGTTCATAGCAGAAATCAAATAAGAGCACATATTTAATTTAGCAAATGAAGACTCTGATATAACGTGTCCTTTTTGCTAGGCTGCGTTGCCTCCTTTTATTTCCCTTAAAAAATAATTGTTGACATCTCAAAGTGGCCACACCAAAATAGAAAAGAAAGCCAGCTCCTTTCCTGAAGCAACAAAAACAATCAGGTTTGCGCTCAAAAAGAAGCTACATCTTAATAATTTCACCTACAAGTTGAAGCCTTCATCACATTCATTAATTAAAATGCCACAAATCTTCCTTTCCTGTTTGCTGAGAGTCTTAAACTGGCCTGCAAGGCACCGAAACGCACATCAGCCACAACACACGCACATCACTCAATCTGGGGTCCCATAGTCTTGCCAAGGTCAGTATCGTGTATTCCTGAAATTTTCACTTGTAGAATGAATAGATGTTTTGTAAGGATTATCTATTCAGGCAGAAAAAGAGGGGGCTGGGGTTGAAAACAAGAAACAATTAGCTATTCAACTGGCACTGAGCACATTCCAAGTATGAAATCCTTTGTTTGTTTTATTTTGTTTTTGTTTTTCTTACCTACCTCGGGACTCCAGTCCACGAAAAAAAAAAAAAATCCATCTCATGAGATTTTTCGAGAGCCTTTCCACAGGAGACCATGATGTCAGCTTTGGCTTTATTTTATAGCCAGGGGACTGGAACCTAGAACCATGTACTTGCATTTGCATTTCAACACCCTTCTTTTGTTTTCTGTCCCGACAGACAGAGCATCAACCAGATCAAACAGCAGGTAAGGCTGTTCTAACCACCCCAGAAAACTCAGAGGAGAAAACGCCTGCAAACAATGCGGGTATTTTAGCTAAAAGCTGTCACTTCATCAGTAAGCCTTCAAAGCCCAAGCTAGACCGACGTGTTAAAAATTTACCTTACATTGTTCTTAATTCTCTCTCTGCCCCCAAAGGGAGTGGGGACTGGAGGGGGGAGGGGGGCAGTGCTGCCTCCTGGAATCTCTCCTGAATAAATACCAGCAAAATGCTCAAATGTTCACAGGAATGACAGGTCCCAACGTCACACTGATTCTGAAAGCGACAGGCTCTATCCTTTCTGCTGAAGGAGCTCCCCACGCAGCACTAACAAAAGTCAGAGAGAGAAACACTTGTCAGGTAGAGTTGGAGGGGGCGGGGGACGTTGCAGCCTGCCCAGAACCTTCCGTCACTGGCCCCCATGCTGCTGGTGCAGGATTCCTGTCACACCCACTCCGATGACCACAAGACTTGGTCAAGATTCCCCCGGGCGACCCAGAAGGCAGCTTCCCAAGAGCGTCATATTCCAAGAGGCATCAGCAGGGAGATCATTGCACATTTTCAATGGCAACTCCCTCAGGGTTGGTGCTGAGCGTCAGTGTTTGGGAAAAGCCGACATGGAGGCCAGAGTCCCAGATTACAGACGGAAGGGACCATGACATTCACTTCCGCTAGGTCCATAGTCACACAGCCCAGGACTGTGAGGTACGGCTCTGGGCTCCCAACCCTGAGCCCTTGGTCCCCAAACCTGCCTAGCTGGGACCCACAGTGAGACGGTGTCACGTGGAACTCTGGGGCTGGGCGAGCCGGCCTCCCACGAAGACAGAGCCCCACAGTCTCAAAGGCCTGGCCCTGTCATCAGCACCTGTGACGTTACCAACCAGCTTTCAGCTCCCTGCTCAGCATCCATCCTTCAGGTGAATTTCCTTCTTGACAAGCCCTTTAACTGCCCTCCCGCTGGTATTTCCTGCAGACCCACCTGGGGAGACAGCAGCTGTCTCCTTTCCCCTTGGACCTGCGTGAGCAGTCCCTTGGCTGGAGACAAAAGGGGAGATGGGCTCACGTCCGACCCCCAGGTGGGCCCTCAGCACTGGCTCACACGTAACACACTTTGTTTCTCTTTTAAACTGGCTTCCAACAGCTGTGTGACACCTTGTCGGCCCTAAACTCCCAACACCCCCGTGCCTCCCTCTGCTGTTCAGATGAGGGCTCCCTGGAACCCCGGTTCCATCACAGCCCCATCTGCCTCCCGGTACCTGGTGGGTGGGCTCCGGCTCCCCAGCTCTGCCTTCTCTCCCCTCCTCACGTCTCCGCACACGTGACCACTTGCTGCTCGACTCACACGTCAGTTCACAGAAAAGCCTATTGTTTCTGCATCCAAAATATATTCAAACGGCACCGTTTCTCGTGGGCCCCGGGGCGCCCACCTCACCCAGGCGCTCCTGTCTCATGGAGCCGGTGAAGGGCCTCCCGCCTCCGCCCGTGCAGTTATTCTCAGCACAGCCTCTGAGTGAGCTCCACAATCGTCAGCAGGGCATACATATCTCCTCGCTTAACACCTTCCAGTGCTTTCCACTTCCCCGAGTCAAAGCGACGCCCCTACCAGGGCCTACGACACTGTAGGCCCATCCGATAGAACTTTCTGGGACAATGGAAATGCTCTGTGCCTCACGATCCAACACGGCAGCCACTGGCTGCACGGCCACGGAGCGTGTCAGTGTGAGGAGGGCAACAGGCCGGGAACGTGAACTAGTTAATTGCCTTCACTCTACCTCAATGACATGAACTCACCTTCCAGGAGCCCACTTGATTAATTATCTTAATTTCTTGTAATGAACTCACATTCAGAGAGCCACCTGTGGCTGGGGGGTCACACGGGGAAGCATAGCGCAACGTGACCCCCGCGCCCCTTCCCTGACTCTACACCACACTGGAAAAGCTCCCTTCAAGTCAGGTGACGCCAGTTCTCTGCTCAGAAACCTCAACAGCTTCCTAGCTTCTCAAAATAAAAGCCAACGAATGTCCTCACCTCCACTGAATGGCCTTGCGGGATGTGGCCGCCCCACCCACCTCTCTGGCCTCTGTCCTGGGTCCCTGGGTCCCTATCCCAGTCTCTGCCTCGTTCACCCCGCCTGCTGCTCCTACTGGCCCCCAGTCTGGGCCGCCTCCCCCCAATATTCCCACAAGCTCAGGCCTCCCTTCCTGCCTTCAGGAGCTGCTCCAACGTACTCTCATCGGCCATCATGTGACCTGAAAGCCGTACCCGAACCCCGACTGTCCCCCCGACTCTGTCTCCATATCCTGCTTCCTGTTACAGCTCAGCCGCCACCTAATAAACCAAGTCTGTTTACTTATTTATGGTCTGTCTCCCCCAGCAGGGCAGGGCATCTGCTGTGTTCACAGCAGCACCCCTATACCCGAAAAGGGCCTGGCTTATCATAGGCACCCCCAAAAAATGCTGAATTTGATGAAAGAGGATGGATGCTTCCTGATGCTGAGAACTACTTCCAACGTCTCACCCTCGGGCCTGGGATCAAGCACGTCCCACAGCTGTTCCCTAGGGAGAGGGGAAGAACTGGGTTCCTGTCTAGAGTACCCCACCTGCAAGAGGGCAGCTGGGGGCCCTAACTCTATTAGCTCTAATCCATGCACAACGCACCCAACCGTACAGAAACAGAGCGCTGACGTGCAGGCACCAGCTCAGGTAGCGTGACCTTCACCTGTCTCCTCAGGGTGCAAAGCCCGTATGCATGGAAGTGACCACAGAGCTTCGTGCTGAAATCTCCCGCCGGACTCTGCTTTCACAGGAGAAAAGGAGAATGACTACTTTCCAAATGCTGAATAAAATATTGTTGGCCTTCTCTTGTGTTTGAAGGTGTCGCTGCTGACAGCGCTATCTTTTATGCTAAAATGTTTCTGGTCAGCAGATAAAGTGATGGTCAGTAAATTCAAGTCCAGTTCCACAGACTGAATCAACTTCCTCTGAACCTGCTGGACGGGAGTGAACGCTGTTGTCCTCTCCTGATTTTACATTTAGCAAGTGAGTGCAGAGCCCAGATGGCCTAAGTCAATTCAAGCCACAGGAAGTTAAAAGAGTTTAGCCATTAGTTCTTATTCTATATGCCCGAAATCCTTCAGGGGAAATGTCAAACTACAAACGTAGGTTTGTGTTCCTCACGCCGTTTCCTTCCAGGGCTGCCTGAGAGACTCACCCGTGCCGGCGGAAATGAGATCTCTGGCTACAAAAGATGGAAATACAATGGGAGTCCCCGCCTGACAGAGTGCTTGAAAAAGTGTCGGGGCTTTGGGACTCCTGTTTCTCACATCCTGGCTTGTCAGAGGGGGAAACCCACGTCCAGGATTTGTGGCAAATCAGTCAGTGTGACCAAGTCACCCACTCCCTGCGGTCTGTGTGTGTCACCAAAACCGAATGAGGACCCTCCAATTGGTGGGAGGAGAGAATTTCCACAGAAGACCTGCAGAGGCTGCTTCTGCTGCAGTTCAGTTATGAATTGCAAATTACTTTTCAAAATTACTTCTCTCAAAATACCCAGACGCCACCTGGCCACACAGCCGACCTGCTGCTAAAACAGGCACCTGGGTCAGCTCGCCCTGTGACTTCAACCATTCGGCTCATTCGACCACAGAGACAGAGACGTCTGCCAAAAGAAATATGAACGACTCTGGGAACTGATTACAAAATTGGGACGGGTCCAGACTTTTCAGAAGTGATGTCTCTGTGGTCTGGAATGTCTCGCAGCCTGGACATTTTTCTCAACAAGTCAGCTCTCTGTAATGAAAGCAATTACACAAAATTCAGAAGCACAGAACCCTCCCTGCCTAATATGGGAATAATCATTAACCGCCCAAGAATGTCAGCACTGGCTAGAGATGATGATTCACCTTTAAAATGCAAAGAAAAAGGTCAAACCTTCTGTAAAGCAGTGTAACCACGTGTGTCCAGGCAGAAGAATGTCTATTCCCTTTGACACAGTAATCTTATTGCTGGAAACTGATCTTAAGAAATGATCCAGAAGGAAAAAGGTGCTCACTACCAAATCTGAATCAGCCTCAAGGCCCCACAGGGAGGTCAATGATGGTCCATCTCCCTCACGAAATATTACACAGCCGTGAAAAATGACTTATGAAGACTCCCGATGTGGAAAAAGTGCTGAGGACAATTTAAACTGCAGAGCAGAATGCCAATTCCATCTGCATTACGATTGCAACCACACTCAAATGTATTTTCATGCATAGAAAAAAGGAAGGCAGGATGATGGATGACTTTTCCCCCTTTTTTTCTTAACCTTTTGTAATGTTGATGTACTGTGTCCATAATTTTCAAAAGGAAAAGGTATTATATACAATACTTCGTACTTTGCTCTGTGTAAGTAAATCAGCACATAAATACTTTTTAAGATATCAACAGCTCATTTAAAATGTTTTCCTTTAAAAATCGGGGTCAGGGCACTTGCCCAACATTTGGTAGCTGGCAGAATATTCACATGGTTCTGCCTCAAGCCCGTCTCTGCAGTCAGGCCAGGTCCGCTGGAGCCCAGGATAGTCAGACACAGGCTGAGGACCCCCGCCCCCCCCCCCCCGGGGACCCCTGGCTCCCTCCATCTCCTGAAGAACCCAGTCGTAGGGATCTGTGTCCCAAGCCCCGGCCACTTCCCGAGAGGACAGGTTTGTGCAAACCTCTGAGTTGGTCCCCTGCAGCCACCCCCTGCTCTGGCCTTTCTGGACTGGACTTTGAATCCTGGACCCAAGGGTACGAAAGTCCACAGCTGGGAGACCTCTGCTTGGATGTGTGTCACGCCCAGGGCCCCTGGCAGCAGCTCTCTCCCGGACACACCTCCAGCTCCCCGCAGGCAGGTGAGCAGGTGGGGCTGCCCTCCTGGTACCCACATGAGTGGCTCACCCCACAAACGGCACAGGAAATGAGCCTGTGCTGGGACAACACAGGACGCCGCCACACAGATGCTGTTACTCAAGTTGACCCATGAAAGGACATGGAGCTTTTGTTGGTTATTAAAGCATCAAAAAGGAAAAAAATCTAAACTCTACAGAAATCTGTCTCAAGTATAGCTATTGCTAAGCAAATGTTCGTGAACTCAGAGAGGCACTTTGGTATGTCAGTAAATAATAAGAAATGAAAAGAGGCCCCGTTTTCATTATTGATATGTATGAATCCCACTGTTTCAGATGAATGCTTTTGTGAATAATTCTTCAAAGGGAAAAATTATAATTCCACGGGACTTGTTTTTCTCTCTCAAGCGCTTTCGAACCATCACACCTACGTTGCTCAAAAATTGTTGAGACCTTGGGTCAAGGAGACGCTGGTGTTGGCTTTCACCAGCAAATGTGCTTCTCCGCACGAAAACGCCACTTAAGCAAGAATGTGGGAATGATTTATCTCAGCAGGCTCCAAACTGGATCTTCACTCCAGCGAGGGCATGACTGCACAATCAGTCAGGGCCAAGTGCTTACTTACATGCGCCCAAAAAGAATGGGCTCCGGATGAGCAACAGCGTCGAGTGTGTAACATGCCCTAAGCACCTGCAGAAGGTGCCCACATCCCAAAGAGTCACGGCCACTGACAATAATGACGGTTGAGTGTTAGGAACAGCAGACCATAAACCAGATCTACTGACGTCACCTAAAGACCGCGTTCCGGACGTGACGCTATGTTAAGCCATGACGTTAGCAGTGTGTTAGCACAAAGTCAGAAAGGAGGAAAGAAGCGGCATAACCAGGGAAGACAGCGAGAGCAGAGGCGACTGTGTGTGTCGTTCACTGCAGTGTTTCCAGGACCTAGTAAGTTCTCAGTCAATATTTCTTGAGTAAATGCATGCGCCAATAAAGGCCCAGAGCTCATCAAAATAAAAAAGCACTTTGTAATGTGAAATCAGAGAGGCATGCCCAAAAGGGAGCAAGTTTGCTGCACATGATGTTTGAAAACTGGGTGTTAAAACGTAGGCACAGATCCTGCATGTGAAACATGGCGAAAATACGAATAGGACCAACCCACAAGATGGTCTCTGCAGACTCAGCCATGCTGGTTCCGGAAGAGGCTGGTCGGACCGACGAGAATGGGTGCTGAGCACTGCCCCACTCCACCCCACCTCACCCTCCTCCACCCGCCTGTCAGTGGACTGAGGCTCAGAGGCTGCCCCAGAGGCATTAGGAGAAGAGACACAGGCCAAGCTGTGCCCAGCTCTTCCTAGAGCCGTGCTCCAAAGGGCACCCCAGCCCCCCACTTTTGCACGCCAGCCTGTGTCCTCCCTGGCAGCACTTGCCACGATGAGTCACCTCATCTGCTGTCCTGTCTGCCCGCTCCCACCAGAAAGCCACCTCTAGGAGAGCAGGAACCTTGGCTGTCTCAGCAGATCATGTGTCCCCACCTGACACAGGTGCCCAGCAGACATGCAAACCTCAGGGATGGATGAATGAGGGACGAAAAGAATCCTAGATCCCAGGGGAGATAAACATGTCTGAGCAAACATGTGCTCAGGCTGCCACTCCAGGCTGCAATGTGACAATATAGGATGATTTTAAAATGAGATTTGGGAAAAGGCTTCCTAAGTAAGTGACACATAACCCATGGATGAGTGAGCCACGCCTTCCCATTCTTAGGATAGGGAGAGCCTATGAAAGAGCTTGACAGTTCAAAGTTCAAGCCGCTCCCAAATTTCAGGAGTGGGCTGCATCCCCAAAATAATTATTTTAAAAATGAAGGTATCAAAAACTGCAAGATCCCAGCTACAGCATCAGCTGCAAGCCCACTCGATTTAACAAGGAACAAGAAATCTGTCATGCTTCTTAACTGTCACCAGGATGCTGAAAATACTGTTTACTAATTCAACAGTGAATTTGGAGAAACTCAATCAGACAGAGACGTTTGAATTTCTGTGCTTTGCCTTCACCTGGTAGCTTTAGGACGCGCGCCTGCTCCCGCACACCTGGTTCTCAGGAAAAGAGTTTCCTTAACAAGACCTTTCCCATCAGCAGGAGTAAGGAAATCAGATCATCGAGGCCTCGCTAACTTCACCACTGGCCCGATTCCCGCCCCACTAGCGGCCGTGCGGTTCCTCTGTGCTCCCTGAATTACTGCCCGGTTCCCAGTCCCGTCAGGCCCTGGGGTGCGGCCACGTCCAGGCCCACCCTGAGTGAGCCTGGGCATAAAAGACGTGCTGCTATCGGTCCACACAATCCGTTGACGAGGGGACCCCAACAACAACCCAGAGGCACACACGCCGGCCCTGCTCCGACATGGCCCAGGCGGCTCGCGGTGTCCTCGGGGAACCTAACGCCTCGCTGAACAGGAAAGCATAAACATACGATGCTCGTTTTCAGCTTTTCAACTCACTTTAACCACCCTCTCCATACACTGGGTTCGATGTAATAGGTCAGAGTTTTGCCCACATCAATAAACATTCCAAAACCAGGAGTAGCATGGATACAGTTCCTCGGCTGGTTTGCTTTTATTTTTCTACAAATATTACAGCGGCATCAATGGGCATCAACACAAAGGAAGAAACACAGTACACTGCCACCGCACCAAACCAAACACCTCGTTCCTTACCCACGCGGGAACACACTTTAAACTGCATTCTTAGCATACATGGTCTGGGAGTTTGGGCCTTTCTGCTTTACAGAAGCCCCTGTGGCCAGACACTTCACATTAAAATTTTCAGTGGTTAAAAGTGCCACCAGATAAATTCCGTAACTTTTTCATGCTCCTCCCGTGGGACATCAGGCGCGTCTCCTGTTTGGGGTGGGGTGGGGGGCATCAGGAATACCAGTGCACATACATCTCACTAGATTCTGAAACAAGTCTGGGACTGGCATCACCAAGTCCAGGAATGTGCCCATGTTCACATCTTGATCGCATTTCACCAGATTTAAAAGTTTGTTCTCAGAAGCATGAGTAATCTGGGTGTTCCAGGAAATACATACTGAATATTAAAACGGTTTTTGTTTACGTCAAGAAAGGCACTGGAGAGACAGGAAAGAAGTCACAGCCAGTGGCTGCTCCATGCAGCCCAGGGCTTTATGGGAAGCGGCAGGGATGTGTCCCCAAAACATCTCAGTTTTCTCAGCACCGTCCTGGAGTAATTACCCATGAAACTGTCTAAACACACATCCATCCAGAAGCCCGCTGTAACAGTGCCTGACGTGGGGATGGCAGGACCGTTACCTGTCCAGTTCACAGCACGGCACCTGGACCCCACAGGGCAGGCAGGCAGGTGTTCGGTGCCACTTGTTGAATGACTGCTAAGAGAGCGAAGAAGGCTGAACTCACTACGTCTGTCTAATCTGGGCAGAAGCCTTTCTTTTCCACTCACGGGACCGTAGCTTACTTACCGAGCTGCACGTTACCTGCCTGACAGAGCTCCTGGTCAGAACGCATCTCACGGAACGAAGATGAGAGAAGAACACTAAGCAGTGAGTCCGTGAGGGAAGGTCGGGCTGAAATCCGAACTCCCCTCTGAGGTCCTGCCATTCCAGCCACAGTGACCTTGAAACGGTCTATCCCACGCAGCCCGACTCCCTGAGACACATCTACACTCTTTGACAGATGGTTTATATTTTCCTATTCCCTAAAGGACCGATCTCTATACAGGGAGAGCAGATCGATTTAATAGGAAGAAATAGGGTGAGAAAAACAGTGGTGAGAATCATAGCTAGCGCTCTTTCAAGGAAATTGATGGCGGGAATCACAGAATGAAAAGACCAAACCACAAATCCCTGAGGAGACCACAGCGGCCCTTTGGCAGACCTTCCCACCTATGACTTAAGAGCCAAATGTGACTCTTCAAAAGAGCCCAGCAGCCCTCCAGGGTGACCATGGAATCAGAACAAGGCGGGAGGGAGGAAAAGAGAATTCAGCGGAGAGACTACACAAAGAGAGGAAGCTTTACTCAGCTGCCTTCCAATCTGCTCGTGGCACCCAGGTAATAGAAGCTGATCAACAGCGGCTGCAGAGCGAAAGCAGCCGTCTGTAAAATCATGCCCCGAGGTTTCCTGAGGTTTCTAACCAAAGGCTCCTTAAGGATGTAGGCAAACGTTACTCTGCCCCAGTTACATCCCGCCAAGTACCAGACAGGGGTTAATGAATCCCCCTCCTCGATCCCGCCTCGGTCTCCATGTGGCCTCTGGTAACTGACGGATGCTCAATGCTGCATCCAAGGAAGCAAGAGTGACGCTGTGGCTTCAGCAGTGACAGAAACGGGAGTAAAATTCCCGACGTGCTGTCATGTAAAGCCACAGGGTGCGGAGGAGACAATCGTCCCCAAGGACCAGAGGAAAGCCAGGAGTTTTAGAGACTGTAACAAAGGCCACACCTGTTAAAGGCACAGGTTATGCAGAACTAAAACACATTTCTACCAAAACCCTTAATATTCGTGAAAGAGACAACCCATTTCAGTTTCCCTGTGAAAATCAATTCTCCTTCAAAAAGAAAAGGGGTGCAGGATGGATTGCCAAACAGAGAACACCTATGACTGTTCCGGAGCTCAGAGAGGCTATGAGTGACACCCCAGTGACACAGTTCACGTGTCTTCTCTGCACAGACGGCTGCAGCTCCGATGACTAACCGCGCGAGTCACTGGGGTAAGAAGTTCTCATATTAACAAAAGCTCCATCAGTAATCATGAAAGTGAGTTTCAGTTTCACAGTAACTTAAAATGGAGCAAACCATATTCCAACTAAATGAGGAGAGTGCGTTTGAAGACACTACGTTAGCACACGCCTTTCGCTTCTGATAACACTGGCACTTCATAAAATCTAGGCCAGCTCATTTTGGTTGTTTTCTGCAGAACTTGACTTGTTAGACACACGTGTCACTGAAGACAAATTGGAAAACACAAACAAGCGAAGACAGACAAGACCCACCCAGAATCCCATCACCTGGACATAACACATTGCTAACCCTCGTAGAGTCCTTCCCACACATCCACTCTTACAAAGAGAAAACAGGAACCATCCTATACTTTGTTTTACAACTTCTACAGAAATGCAATGGTGAGTCAACTTGTCTGGACATTTAGAAGGTCTCCATTTCTCACTGTTATAAACAGTGCTGGATGAACACCTCTGTGTATCTCAGTCCATATCCCGTAAGATTCCCGTAGAAAATGTCCCAAGAACTGTAACTGGTGGCTCAAATGCACTATGCATATTCCAAGGCTTTTGATACAAAGGGAAGCTGTACTAATTTAAACTACCAACGGGCAGGGTATGAAAGTTTAGTCCACTTCAAAGGGAGGTTACATTAACGTCACGTTTAACGTACATGATCTTAAATCAAAAGGTTGGCAGCATCAATGAACAAAAGGAAAATGGCCAACAGACCTAAGAAAACAACTTTCACAATAATCACAAAAACGCAAATTAAAGTGACTGCATTTCCCCTCCATCCGGGGGCAACATTTCTTAGAGAGAAATACACAGCATTGGGCGAGTGGGCACAGCAGGGGTACCTCCACACACTGCGGGTGAGTGTGCCGACAGGCCCCGTTTGGGGGTGAATGCAGCAGTATGAGAGCCTGGAGGACTTTCAGAGCCTTTAACCTGCGGAGTCTGCCTACACACCTTATCCTGCTGAAATACTCCAAGACAGGTACACACATTCTACACAAGGCATGCAGGGTCACGTATGTCACATCTAACAGTGACCATGTGCCAGCAACCTGTGTGTGACGGGGCACCCGGGAACTCCACTAGCATTTAAAAACACACAGAAAAATAATAAAAAGGACAAAAATGTATGTGCATAGAGAAAACTGAAAGGAAATACAACAGAATGGTAATTAAATGGTCGCCTGAGTGCTGGATGCTTGTTTTCTTTTTGTATCTCCCAGGCTCTGAACACTCTTGATAATCAGAGATAACAAAAGGAACAAAAATGTTTGAGTCATGAATTTAACTTCTTCGGGTGAAGGGAAAATGCTCAATTCCTCCGTCAGCCCTGGAGTTTCATACTCAGCGTCCTGGCTCTCACAGGTCACCTAGGACTAGGAGAAACTATTTTTGATTCTAAATGTTGCCCCATAATTTCTGGATATGTCACGAAAGGGTTTGAAATTTGCCTTTCTTAGGATAATTTCCTCGTATATGAGCTTTTACCAGCACCGTGAGCTGGCCGCTGAAGACCTAGCTAAGGCACGTGGTGCAACAAAAGGCGGTCCTGTCACACAGAGCGACAGACAGGAGGCGGATCAAAGGAAAAGAACTCTGTCACCCACTCTCTGTTTCACTGCTCTGTGCGAGGGACACTGGAAACCGAGTGAGGAAAAGGAAATGGGACAGAGGCCTTTCGAACTGTTTACTCCTTCGGAGGATTAGAACGTGGCACAAACACTGATGCAGAAACTACAGGTACAAACAGAAGCCCCCCACCCTTCCCTTTCCATCTCCCGCCCTCATTCCCTGGAGAAGCGATAAAATCCAGCCGGAGTACAAGCTACTCCATGATGTCTTCTAGAGCAGTGTTTTTCAAGTTACAGGTGGCATTTTAGGGGGTTCCATACAGCACTTTTAATGAATGAAACAGAATAAAACAGATCAGAGGGCGACAATAAAGAGAATCTGTGCGAAAACTTTACGTCTATTACGCTTTCTATCTTTGACTGTGGGGTCATGGAAAAAAGTTTGAAAGTTTCTATTGTGATGTAATGGAGAAACAAGGAAACCAACAATAAACTCTTCCGCACCCCTAATCGAAAATTAAATCCCCAAATCAAGTATTCCTGGAAAGTAAGAAAAAATACCCGGAGGCAGAAGGATTGCCAGTTACGCTCCCAAGTTACATCAGTCGTGGCCCAGGTCTCAGTGCTCGGTTTCCCTGCTGCACCGTCATTACACAGCCTGTTACCACGACCAAGCCCAGCTCTCAGGGGTTCGTGTCCTGCCCCCCCCCTCCGTTTAAAGCCCTCCCTGTGTCCTCTGGGACTCACACCCCATAATTACAGTCCCCTGAACCTGAACCCCGGCATCAGTGAAGCCCGTCCCCTGCCCGCGTTCTTTCACTCATGTACCACGGACTGAAGCCGCGGAGGGTGACAGGCCCGGTCCTGCGTTCACGGCCGCGGGTCAGGAGCACAGGGTGCAGCCTGAGAAAGTCTGGCTGCAGAGTGACCCCAGGCCTCCCAGGAAGTTTGGATTTTGTCCGAAGAGCAGCAGGAAACACTGAAGCGTTTGAAGCAGGGAGTGGCTTGATCTGAGTGATTCTACAGGAAATGGATTGCATGGCGGCAAAAACAGTACAAGGAGGTGAGGACGTGCACAGGTCTGAACAGGGAGAAGGGCGGTGGCACCGCGGTGGCGGCAGTGAGAACAGCGCGGGCTCATGGGACATAGATTCCGTAAACCATCAGGAGGATCTACCAGCAGCCTGAAGGGAGAGAAGACAGACTCGGCTTTGGGGCTGGGCGGGCCGTGTCCTCCCCAGCACACAGACCTTTCTGTGACCTCCTGCAAAGCGAGTTTCCTTGAGCCTCGTGACACTGGGCTATGTCCCTGCCCACCCTTCTCTTCGCTGACATCTGTAACCGCCTGGCCATCTCCTCCCAGCCCCGCCATCGTTCTGAGTACCCTCCACGCCCATGTGAACCAGCAGCCATCACGCTCGCCATCACTCCCGTCCACCTTCCTTCTGGCCTGTGCCACCTCAGTCACATCCCTCACAGCGGCGGGGACCTCGTCAGGCCCGGACCTGCTCCACCTGATACATTCCACTCTGACCCACCCCCTCTCCTCCCGCCCTCCCCATCTAATTCCCACACTGGTCCTCCCCCCAGGGAGGGTGCTTTCCTTCCCGCCTGTGCCCTTCCATCCAGCGGGGCTGCCACCATGCAGCTCCATTTCCCTTAGCTGTCCTGCCCCCCACCCGGCCCTTCCAGCCGCGGTCAGTCGTCCTCGGACATGGCCCCGTCTCCTGCCGCTCTCTGCCTGCCCACTCCCCTGCCCTCTCACGTGTCCGTGAGCCCCACACCAGGCCACCTGCCCCGCGCACGCCCATTGCAGCCTCACTTCCTCCTCTCCGCCTGCCCTGCGTTAGGCCCTTCTCCGGCAGGAGGCTCGGAGCTCCAGAGGAGGGACCATGCCTGATTCTGAGCTCTGGTGCCAGCAGCTCCCAGTATCCAGCACACTGTAAACAGGGCCATGCAGTGACGTCCTATTTTAAAGACGGAACCATTACCAGGGGAGTGATTTTGGAGTTGAAAAGTGAAGTCCTATTGTTAGGTCTCTCACCAAACTCCCCTCGTCAGCGATCCTTCGTGCAGAAAGGAAACGCCCTCCCTCTAGGAAAGGGGACAGAGCTGGCTTGCCACCAGCAAGGACCGAGTTGACAGTTCTCACGCCTTTGATGCCCCAGGCCCAATGGCGTGAGCCGGCCGCACGGAAGCACAACGTGTCCGAACACAGACTCTTATAAATGCTCCTGAATTTATTCCTTTTTGGCAACGTTTCATTTAAAGAAATCACCTCTTAAAAGTTTTATGGCATTAAATCAACTGGAAAAGACCAATTAGTGTGTATGTCACCATGTTAAAATGTGAGGCCTCGACAAAGAGGCAAATCTGTTACTAATCTTATCAGGTATCTTTTAGAACTTTTTTGCTAAAAATCACTACGTGTACCAGTCAAATGAAATCCTTACCAAGTACGAGTGGCATCTTAATGAGAGAACAACAAAATAGTGGTTTGCATTTAGAGGTGTCTGATGCTCTCCTAAATTATGTTTTATGCCTGACATTCGCGTATTTCGAAGGTTAAAGTTAAGTCCCAAATACAAACAGGAAGTTTTGTTTTCCTTTCTACCTATCTTTTCTAGAAAACGTTAAATGGACTCACTAGCTAAACAAGGAAGGATCCCAGGAAACCATCCATCGGATCACAAACTTAGGCAGCAGAAAACCACATGGCGCTTCTGTTTTTAAAAAAGTTTCAAAATATTCGCCACGTATCTTTGATTCCGCAGTTCATTCTCTAAGACCTACATTAAACTGCTTCAGAACAGACTCCTCAGTAGGCCAAAATTCAAAGAAATAGTTACTATATAAACACTGGAGTTGTTATTCTTGAATATATCCTTCTATTTTCTATTTTTACTCTATAGTGATGCTGAACATGAAACAAATCAAACTGCATGGTACATACACAACCCTCCCACCGTTATACAATTTCTATTTCTGAGAAGCTGTATTTCCTTTTATCTACTTATTCATATTTATTAAGCAAGAATGCTATAGCAGGATAACAAGTGTTTCTGTAAATTGTTATATTTTGTGGAAACAAAGTGAGGAAGGTGGTGATATTTACACTAAATTTCCTTTATATTCATCTTTCCAAAGGAAACCATCAAAGCAATCTGAACATCACAGAGATAGAAAATAACCTAGTTTTTCATGTTACAAAATTTGCTCTCCTCCAGAAAAACTCTCCCAGGGTGCAAATTCCAAATGTTAGCACTATAAACTACACACACTGGAAACTGCAGACAAACAGCTGGGCCCAGGAGCGTGGACACAGCCTGACTCGGAGATCGCCAATAGGACACGGGCAATTCTGTAAAACCAGAGCCCTTCGCTCCTAGACATTCAGGGAGCCCCGTCCTGCCAGCCCACCTCTTTACGTAACCCAGGTGGGCATCACGCAGCTCAAAAGTTCTGCACTTGTCCCAGAGCTCCAAGCCCTGGGCACCCACATTACACTGACACGTGGTACCAGGCTGGTCGATGGGCCTGGTGGAAGGGGTCCCGGCTCTAAAGCGTTCTCGCTGCACCACTTAGGTGTTTCTCTGGTGGAGTGTCCCAAGCCAACCTGCTCATCTGTGAAATGAGATTAATAGTATCCTGCCTTTCAGGTTTGTCGGGAGAGCATGCAAAATGAGGCACAAAGTAGGTGCTCAACAAATGATTCTCGCCAAGCAGCCCATGTGCGACCCCTGGAGCTGTCGTCGGCAGCCCTGGGTTCCTCGGGTGACACTTCGCATGCTGGCAGACCCTACCCCAGGTGAACAGGCCCACAGCCATCGGGGGCTCCTGGGGTTTTTTCATGCAGCTCCTGCGACCCGTGCACTCGAGTTTCAAGTCCTGTACAAACCGCTCCTCCTAACAATGTAACATCCCTCCTTTCTCCTCCATGGGTACCAGGAAACGCCGCTGGTCTGAAGCAGGAACTGGCACTCGGTCCCTCTGTCACCTTTCATGTGGCATACAGGTGCTATGCAGGTAACGCACAAAATTAGACTGTCGTTAAGGAGGGGATTTCTTTTTTAAAGAAAACACAGACACTTGGAATAAAAGGTTTAGATCTCTCTTCCTTGACTACTTTCTTTTTGAAATGTTAACTATAAACATGAAACGAATATAAATAGTGAGTTTTAGTTGACGGCAAATAATTTACTCTCATTAAAGAAATTAGGCTGATCCCAAATTCTAAATACCACATAATAACCCTAAATCTATCGTGTGTCCCCAAAAATAAGACCCAGCCGGACAATCAGCACTAATGTATCTTTTGGAGCAAAAATTAATATAAGACCCACTATTATATTATATTATATTATATTATATTATATTATATTATATTATATTATTATATAAAACCCGGTTTTATAGTAAAATAAGACTGGGTCTTATATTAATTTTGCTTCAAAAGAGGCACTAGAGCTGACTGTCCGGTTAGGTCTTGTTTTCGGGGACTCACGGTAATATCACAGTGAGCCAGAAATTGTCCAGAATACACCAGAATGATTAGAGCTTTGAGTAAAACCTACAGATGCCTCTGGCATTCCGTTAGCAATTTTAATTTCAAATTTAAGCAGTAAGTTCCTTTAGCTAACCAACAGTTGTCAGGTAAATCAATGGTCAGAAATGAAAGGCTTTAAAATAAGCTTACGAATTAAATCACTGCATCAGGCAGGCCCAAGGAGTTTTTCTACGAAAGCTTCTCACTAAAAATTGCCCATTTTTAATCACACCTGAGGCCTGAATTCGTTTCTCAAACAGCGACTGGTGAGGTGGTCTGAGTACTCCAGACGGGCTTGCCATCTGTCCCCAAAGGACCCCCGCGGTGACCCTTGGAGCTTTCCCCACCGCGGCCCTGCCATCCTGTGCTGATTCTTGCTTTCGGGGGCTGTCCTGGCCTCTGGGGGGTGTTTAGCAACACCCCTAGCCTCTTCCCATTAGGTGCCAGTAGCATACCACCTGGCTCCAAGGTGTGACAACCACAAACGCCTCCAGGTAATGCCCCTGGGGACATGTGCTCCCGGCTGGGCTGAGAAGCACTCATTTGCTCCTTGCTCTGCAGTCCCCCCACCACACACACCCCTGTGAAGCGCACACGCATCCCGGGGGAGGGGAGTTCACGCTGATCTACCGGAAACTGCTGACACCTCTGAACAGCCAAGCGCCAGGACCCACGTGGTGGGTGCTAGGAGCCCCACCTCACAGAAGAGGAAGGTGAGGTCGCTTCACGGTGCAGGAGCCCAGCTGTCAATCAGGTCTCTCTAGAAAGCATCCCATCTCCTTCCCTAGGCCACAAGACCTTTGAGGAAAGAAGACACAGTAGACAAGCAGAGTTGCAGACAAAACAAACCCACAAGATTTAGGGTCGTGAAGGGGTTTCACCAAGTAAGTCCACCATGGCGGTAGCCGTAGGAGACAGCGGGTCACATCCCTGCCTGGGTCTGTTTGTCACCAGTGCTATGGACACCCCCGTGGCCTAGCACACAGGTGCAGGGTGACAGGCAGGTAATTATCATCAGTGGGCATCAGTTCCCTCACATCTCATGCCCCAGGTTCACTTCCCGTCCTGTGGGTCTCTTCCCGCGTTTCCCTTCCGGGTCTCCCTAGCTGAAAGAACGCAGGCCTCTTCCGGGTCCCTTATTTCTCTCCCTAGCCCCACCCTGCCCCACATCCTATGGTGCATTTGTTCACCCAGCTCCCCCCAGAATTGAAGGGGACTTCGTTCCGTTCTCTTTTCACCTCTGTCACCTAGAATGGAGCCTGGCACATAGTGGGCACCCATGTATTTGCTCAGTGGACTGGCCTTTTAAGAACTAAACCGGCAATTGTCGCTCTGCATGGTGATGGATGACAACTAGACTCACTGCGGTGGCCACTGCGCAATACAGACATGTATCAGATCTTCACGGTGTACCCCCCAAACTAATGCCATGGTGCATGTCAGTTCCAGCTCAATAATAAAACAGTGAACAAAAAAGGAAAAAACAAAACTAAACCGGTGAAACTGGAATTAATGACTGTGGGAGTCGGATGGGTGCTGATTAGCGATGAGAAAGGAGAGCCCAGGAGTGAAGGCGGGAGCACGGGTGAGTTTGGGGGCACTGCTTCCCAAACCATCACATACCCGAAGGACCATGCTAAAACGTGGGTTCTGACTCAGCAGGCCAGGGGTGCTGACATTCTGGTGCCAGTGATGCCATGTGGCTGGTCCGTTTGCAGCCCAGGCCCTGGACAGGCAGAGAGGGCACTTGAGAACAATCTATTAGGTGGGAGCAAAAGCAACTGCGGTTTAAAAGCTTAAAAATAATTGCGAAACCCGCAACTGCTTTTGCACCCACCTAGTAAGTCTGCACCCAGGAGACCGGGGGCGGCAGAGGACCGGCGAGGGGAGCCGTGTACTAACGAAAGCACAAGTCACATTTCTCGGTACTGACTTCCTTTCAGCCTCTAGGGCTGATGAGACACATGGACGCTTTCTGGAATGAACAGTCTGCAAGTCCCAGAGCTGAAGAATTTATTCATGTGGCAACTTCTTCACAAAGCAGCGCTCACCTAGGTCCATTCTGGTCTTGTTTGGGAAGTAATACGCTGAAATGCTTAGTATTGAAAATGTATTTAGCTTAGTTTCTGATTACCGTATCAGTAATAAATCAAAATACTAATGACAGGTGTATCTGACTTCAATAACAGATCAGCAAAAGCTTTCTCTTCCATAATCACCTGCTTCAACGTTACTTAATACTTAATGCCACACACACACACACACACACACACACACACACACACACACACAGAACCTCTGAGTTTAGTAGTTGCTGGATTAAGAGCAGCTGAAAATTGTGAGAATAAACGGAGGAAGGAATATGTTCCGAGTTCAAGACCAGGCAGCGGTCTGGTCCCTCCAGTTTCAATCTGGACAAGAACATAATTGGCACGAGAATCCAGAGGAGTCCGGAGTATCACCATTTCCCACCTAAACACTATGTTTACTTAGGAGCCTCTGGGAACAGAAGACGCTCAGTTCATTTGTTACAAAAGGCAGCTTGAAATCCCATCAGCAAGGTGCAACTATACAATTATCAAAGCATCTCTTTTTACCTATTCCTAACTTAACATCAAGTGATGCTGTATTTATAAAAGAAGGAAAACTATGACTTAAACTTATTCATTAATTAATAAATGAACAGGTTTCAGTTAACCGAATGGTTTCATAGAACCAATCTTGGGAAGGAATAGCCAAGTTTTTGAGACGTCCATTTCCAGAGTGTAAGCTAAGCTGATGCTTTCTGTGTTCTCATCTATTCAAATGCACTATAGCGATCATTTTTAAGGGATTATTCATTTCACATGTTCAGTGTAAACACTCAATATCTTTGTTTAATTTTTACTTTTCAACAGACCTTTCTAGCAATGCATTGTATTTTTACCAAATGAAAACTTGCATTTTCTTCAAGGAAAGATCGTTGAGTTACATTTGATTCTAGACCCAAACAAGTGCTGCTGTTCTCCTAGAAAGTCTCCTAAAGAGGTGAAGTGGTCGCTCTTGACACACAGGGAGAAAGCGCACACACCTTAAACCTTTGTGAACAAAGAATTCCAAAACGACCCCTGTCCTGTGAAGCTCAATTTTCTAGGCATGTTTATCAGAAATGAGATTTTTCAAAACCCAAATCAACTTGGGTTCAGGCAGTGCTTTGCTCCCTACTGACAGGCTAAACTTTTTTCCTTTCTCTTCCCAATCTTAGTAACGCGAAACACATTAATCTTATTTACCGCTGAGTAAGGTCCTCACCATCTGCTCTTGCTAGTAGTTCATCTGAAAATATAATTCTTTTTTATGTATTCAGCCCCAGTAATTTGTGTTCTGACTATTTTATTACAAAGCACATAGATGGGGGAGGGCGGTAGTGAGAATAAATGTGATCATCTAAATAACTATTTATACCTGGCTTATAAACAAAACCACTAACTGAATTCTGAAAGGCAAGTCCACAAATATTTTGAATTTCTGCTCTCACATTCAGCTACCAAAATGCCAACCGATATTTCAGTACTGAACATTTTTAACAAACAGTACTTTCAGCCGGTTCAAAATGTTTTTGTATTTTACTTCCAGATGGAGAACTGGTTCAGTTGGGTGAATGACTGAATATAAGCCAGAGTGATCGTTTCTTATTCAATTATAAAATGCACATTATTTATTTCAGGTTTGGAAATCAGAAAGATAATTTCCATCATTAAATGCCACGGGAAGCCTTGAAATTATTTCATAATTTAACATCCAACCCTCTAATATTTTACTTGTATGCTGCATAAGATTTCAATTACATACACAGATGAACTGACAGGATTTAAAAGCAAAAGATATTTCCTGTTATAATTCTTTCTTTACTACTTGATATTTAGTTAAGAACGAAAATGATCTTTTACCTTGTATTGCAAATTAGTTGCAATAGTACTGTTTTTTCCCAATTAAGCTGTTCACTCATACTAAATTACAGTAATTCAAAATCTCTAGTTAAGAGAGAAAATTTAAATGTTATTAGACACATACTACTATGCAAGTGGTTCTTTTTCTCCCGTCTTTTCCTAAATACTATCTTTTCTCCTTTTTGTAAGTCATGCACGGCAGCATCATCAGCAAAAATACCATTATATCATTCATTCATCTCTCCTTGCCAAATGTCAAGTTTAGAGGTTTAATAAAATCAAAGAGTAAACAAAACAAAAAAACCTGTGATTTCCTATTCATTCTACCAGTCTTCTCTACAAATCTCCCCAAATCACACTTTAATTTTGCCTTCGTAACGCATGCCTGGGACTCACCAGCAGTAACCCTTAGGAACTCGCCTCAGTTCACCATTATTGCCCATCTCCCAAAAGCATCTCCTTCAAATCTTTAAGGTCTTTTCATTCTCTGACCGTGGTAAAAACGTCCATTAATGTAACCTCCTTCCACCCCTTTCCACTCTTTCCTTACACAATAGTCCTTCCTTCCCTTTCACAGACAAATCTGTCACAACAGTTTTACTATTTTGTTTTTTACACTAGGTTCAACATTCATAATTTTTTTTTACATTCAAATACACCCTGACTAAACTGTTAAGTCTAGTCACAACCTAATTTTTTCCTTACTAAAGATGAGGCAATTTAAAAAGTGAAGAGTGTAATGGTTTCAGATTACTCTTGCAAATTTTCCTAAACTAAACCTTTAAGAGATCAGCTAACCGACATAAACACTCATAAAAAAAACACAGCTAGCTATCCCAAATGTGACTGAGTATAGAAACATCTGTATCTTAGGGGACTTAATTTAAAAAGCTTTTTAAACATTTGGAACTTCTGCAGCTTTTCTCCCAAATCCAAAGGAATAAAATCCCACAGTAATCTGCCTTACAAACAACATAATCCATAACAGTATTCGCACAATTTTAAGATGTTCGTTGAAAGGCTACTTATAACGAAAGTGGAAAGTCGTACAATATCCATTTTTTAAACTGTCTTAACGCACTTACGCAGTGCTATAACCTGGCCACTAAGTTTTCTAATGTTGTGACTATGGATGAGTCAACTTTACATACCGGATGTACTAAACGCAAAGATTTACATAATAATTTTCATTCCTTTACCTTGTCCATTTGCAAGACGAAAACTGCAGGTCTCTCCTCAGTCTGCTTTCTAATCTCTAGCATGCACTCTTGTTGTTTTGGCCACTAAGTGAGAAAATGCAGCCTCAGAAAGGATTTCCAGTTCCACCTCTGAACTGACCACAGCCGCGGCCTGTCCACTCATGGACATCCAGTTCCACCTCTAAACTGACCAAAGCCATGGCCTGTCCACTCATGGACGCCCAGTTCCACCTCTGAACTGACCACAGCCATGGCCTGTCCACTCATGGACGCCCAGTTCCACCTCTGAACTGACCACAGCTGCGGCCTGTCCACTCATGGACGCCCACAATGACACCCATTTCCAGTTCTCACTATCCTCCCAAAAGAAGGAACTCGCTTGCACATGTTTGCACTTGGCTTTCTTGGAGGAAGAGCCTAGTTTAATATGCAACCCGAAATAAAATACCCTGTTTCCCCAAAAAGAAGACCTAGCCAGACAATCAGCTCTAATGCGTCTTTTGGAGCAAAAATTAATATATGACCTGGTCTTATATAAGACCCGGTATTATATTATATATTATATTATATTATATTATATTATATTATATTATATTATGTTATATTATACCCAGTCTTACAGTAAAATAAGACCGGGCCTTACACTAACTTTTGCTCCAAAAGACGCATTAGAGCTGATTGTCCGGCGAGGTCTTATTTTCAGGGAAATACAGTAGTTATATTGCTGATTTGTCATTCAGTTTTGCAATCCATTCTTAAACAATTAATCTAAAAAATGTCACTTCCAGACTTAAAAAGCTGTACTTATCCCAAAACTCAAGATTAAAACTTTAGTTCTCAACTGAAACTTTAACTTTCCAATAGATAATGCTTATAAAACAAGATTCTTATTTAAGTAGGATAAATGAGTCACAAGTTAAAATTAAACAACACTTTTCAAAGCAAAACTTTAAAAAATAATTATTAATTAGGGAGTTTCCAACTTTTTACCACCTCACACTTTTTCATCGTCACACGATTTGCCTTTATACACTGCACTTGGGAATGTCTTTTTTGGTGGGTTGGGAATGGAGAGCTTTTGTCTTATTTCCTCAATTCTGTGCACATTCACTTAACCACATAACAGTAATTTTGACTGCAATTGTGTTGGGTTAGAAAAATTATTTAAAATTTTCACCAAGCACTGGAAGCAGGAAAGATTTAGTATCTAAACACAAAGATGAGGCATCTTTTCCCCAGGTTGGGAATGTAAACAGAAGTCGACCATTTGTCTGTGGAGTTATTTATTAATTGTCCCACAATAGGAGTAAAGTCCACACCAAACCAAAGTACCAACAGAAAGCTGAACTGAAAGAATGACAAAATGAGGCGCGTTTTCCAATCAGAGAGCTCCTTTGGCCTCCTAGTTACTGAATTTCTTCTCCAGGACCCCTGTGGATACTGGAGTCAATTTTATGTTCTTTTCCTTCCAAACCTTTCCTTTCCTTCTCCATTCTAAGAGATCCTTCCCTCCTTAACACACTACCCACACAGAGAAAGGATTCTTCCCCCTCTGCGATGTACGGTCTGAATCCTTCTTTTCCTCCAGCTGTTTATCTGCATTCCCCAAGAGACACGGATTTCAACATCCGTACAGCAAGCTTTTACAGGCTTATCTCCCAGGCTTCGACCTAGCTAGAGCTCAGGCTATACCAATGCCGGTCTTCACGTTACGAACTCAGGCTGAGTCCTCGGTAAAGAGGTGTGAGTTGCTTGTGGGCTCTCATTTTTGCCAAAATACTTAGGAGGGAAGCTACTTCCGCACCCCTAACGGGCCACAGCAATTGACTGTAATTATACGCTGTGAACACATTTCTTTGTTGATGAAAATACTGAACTACTGTCAAGTCTCCCATCTCCATGGTACTTATTATCAGATGAGAAACTGTGCAAAGAACTGTTAAGTTCTATCCAACTCCTTGTGTGACCAGTTTATCACAAAACTCCCCGGTTCTATGTAACCTAAATGTGTTCCATAAACGCCAAGTAATTAAACTGCAGTGAAGGACATTTGAAAGTACCCTTAATATTTGATGCTTTTTTAGTTCAGGTATTGACTTCCTAATTTATTTGTACAGTAACATTTTAGTATTTAGACAGTCTTCTAAGGCCAAGATTCTTAACCGGGGGTCCACAGGTTAAACAATTTTTAGGGGGTCAGGAGAAGGGCTTTGTGAGCATAGAGACAGACTTCCAATTTTCCTGCACACGCACATTTCTAACGTATGGGGGTGGGGAGACCAATTCCATTATGAGCTACCCCGAGTCCCCAACCCAAACAACCCAAACGATGTCATGTGCTTCTTCCCCAGGGCGAGCTAAAGCGCCTCAGGAATTTAAACAGACTCTACTTGTTAGCCACGCTCACCTACAGTCAATACTTTTTAAAAAACAAAACAGGTACAAAGCAAGCAGAAATAATTTCTATATTGGCTATACCCTCTTTATGGTAATAATTTTTTAAAACTATCATCTCACAGGGAATGGTTAGATTTTTTTGATCAAAACAAAAGTCCCAGATACTGTCTTCATGTGAATGTTCATTTTCAGTAATAAGGACGCTAAAAATACAGTCAGTGGAACTAACAACATTTTTCCTCCAAATCAGGACTCTGTCATCTCAGAGGGAAGCATCGGGTTGGCAAACCAGCACAGCTCTCCTCTTAATTACCAGGAAGGATCCCGTAACCAAAACATTCGTGGGACTTTACTGACATAACCTCATGCAGCATGACGCATGGGTCATATCACAGCACTGACAGAGTCTTGCATCACATTTTAAAAATGAAATCCTGTCATGTATCACAGAGAGCAAGACCATAAAGCTGAGAAAATGAGGCGTCAGATGTAGTTTACTCTAAAAATGTAACTTCAACATTCAGAAACTCATTTTTTTGAGGGAAGTTTTTCAGTTTAACAGGAACCTATGAAGGATTGTATAGGCTCAAGAGGCCATATTGCTCAAACTGTCACCCAGCACAGCTTAAATGCCACAATTGGCACGTAACTACGAAATGCCAGACCAGGAAAGAACAGTTCATCTGATTACTGTGACACAGAAAACTAAATATAAAGAAGAAATACTTGTATCACTGTTTGCAATTTTTTAAAAAATTAAAAGTTTTAAGTACAGGGTTTTCCCCCCTATTTTTCTGTTCTCATGACTGAATGACATCACAAATGACCGACCAGTAACTGCTAGGTCACGGTTGCCCTGATCCTGAATTTACAGCAGCACGACAGAAACCCAAAAGCAGTTTCCTATTTCCTACTCCAAGTCTGAAAAGTAAAAACCTTCCCTTTAAAGTTATCATATTCAGACAGACATTCCACAGAAGGAATAAAAAGGGGGTGGGGGGTAAAAAAAATTACTGTTAGGGGTAATCAGAACAGAGAAACAAATCGCCTGTGCAGTGAAATCAGAGCTGGATTTCAACGCAGAATCAGTGAGATTCTGAGCGCTCCTGTCCAAGAAAATGAGCAAATCTAGTGAATGTCAACCTTGGCAAAGGTAAAACGAATTTTATTTTCCTAATCATATGGGCCCACAAGCAGATTATTCCTCTACTGAGAAATCTATTTTTATGCTTAATATAATTTATCATTTCCCCACCATAGTATCATATAAGGAAGACCTATTCTACTCTACCCTTTAATATTTTTACTAAGTCAACACCTGTAGCACTAAATTTCAAAGCCTAATTTCTCATTTTATGTTGCCATCTACAAATTTTTTCTCCTTCATGTTTAAGTGAACATATTTACTGACTTATAAATACCTATTCTGCATCTTCAATATTTACCTCTCAGCTCTTTCCTTCTAACAGCTATTCTTGCAACCTTTTAAAACATTGTTAGACTATGATTTAACAATACATTTTTCCTACTAAAAATGCTCAAGGCCATTTTTGTGTCATACGCTTATTTTATTACAACCTTTTAGAGGCAAAAAGGATGTACCTACACCCAAGTTACTGGAGTCTGATTTAAAATGAAGCCTCAATAAATAATCTCTCTGGAATCACGTTTGGCGTGGCTGACCCAATCTCAATAAAACACATTCTAATTTACATGTTAAATTTCTATCCTTCCATAGTGCGCCTCAGGCACAAGGAAAATATTCAACCAATTGTCAAATAAAGCAAGAAACATGCAATATAATTTAAAAGTTTTCTAAAAACACACAATAAAAATACCAGTCCCTAAACTGCACGTTATAGCATGAATATTTTATGAAATGTTAACAGAAAAATCTGAACGCTGTGACTGGAATATTAAGTGATAGCTCCTTTCTTCAATTTTGTGATTAACAGGTCTTTTATTGGTAGTAAACTAGAGCAAACAATCAGAATAATAATACATATGCAGTTTTCAGTACACACAATAAAAGTTAAAGAAATTCAAAACCTGTATAAAACAAAACACTGGAGAAAAATACAGCTTAAGAGATAACAGTGGTAAAGGTCCTCTCCATCCTCTGATTACAGCGTGTACTCTGTACTCAACAGAACTCAACTGCACTTTCCGAAATAAGAACTACAAACTTTTTAGAATTGAGCGCATTTAAGAGGATTAAACACATTTTCTAAGGATTTTGCAATAACAAATAGGTGACCCTTTAGCTGATAAACACTTAAGGGAGGAAGGTGGGGAGAGGAAATTAACTAGCATTTTGTAACCATTTTTAATAATTTCTTCTTTTCCAAACACTGCTTTCATAAGTGTTTTACACTTGCACAATATTAATTACTTTATTATACATGGAAGCCTGTGGTAGGCTGATTACACAATAAGACTGCAAACAACCAGTGGTACTTTTCTGACGTCAGAAGAGTACATAAGACTGAAACATCACCAAAAGTACATAAAAAAACTCATCAGCATAAACACCAAAGTACATTAAAAAATATAATCAGGAAAAAAATACAATTGCTAAGAAGTGGTTTAGAGCAGAGCCACTAGCAGCAGCTGCAAATGGCAATTAGCATTGATAGCAAGTTCTGATGACTTTACAAGACCCCTGTACAATACTGACTAACACACCCTTTCAATGGACCTCCAAGGCTGCGATTTCACAGAGGCTCTGATGTCATAACTAAACGAGACCCTCTTCTCCCTCACATTAGCTGTGTCACCAGTTGGAATTACACCCTTATTAGAGTCTGTAGGGCTTTATTATACATGAAAATCTGGGGGGCGGGGGGTGTTGACTTTATTGTTTAGTATCTGGATGCCATAGGCATATAAAATGCATAATGAAATTACCTATAGAATGTAAATCATTCTAAAATCGAAACTGCCAAGACAGAAAGAAGGAACAAGGAACTCTTAGAGAGATTAGTTAACAAAAGAGACCCCCAGAAGTGTGGGTGACATGTACGAATACAGACAAGAGGGCAATGTCTTTAGGCCATGTATAAAAACCAGACCCCAAATTTCAAAGAACGGTGTAATTCCAACTGGGGTTCTAATACTGGGACCAACCACTTGGGCTTCGACATTCTTCTAGATGTCAGCGGACTCCTAATGGAATTACAGCCTGTTACAGTGGGGATAAGGAAAGGGTGCTTTTCTTACTTCTTTCATTAAAGCTATCATTCCAGGCTTTGATCAAAGATCCAAGAATATTTGTTCTACCAGGCTGGAATGAATGTGGTTTGGAAGTTCAGAGTACATTTAAAAGCTGCAACAAAATACAGGTAGCCAACATCTCAGAATTTTGGATCAGCCCAGATGGAGACAGCTATTTGAAATGTTTTCAATCCCCCACTTAAATGATGAAATGTGTATCACATCAGCCCCGATAGAGCGTTTGAAATGTTCCCGATCCCTTACTTAAATGATGAAATGTGTATCATACTATCTGTAAATTGGATATTCCATTACAGTGAAACGTACAGAATTCCCATGCGTTATTACACTTTCCTGAGAGTGAAGCAATTAGAATAACCTTAATCCTAGCAACAAAGTTTTTTTGTGTTTTTTTTTTGTTTTGTTTTTTTGTAGGTTTTTTTTTGTGTTTTTTGTTTTTTGTGTTTTTTTTTGCAGTTAAAACTTTTGGGCTATTCCCTGACGATCTATACATGTAAATTTGATTGCTAAACATTGTCACTTTGAATGGCAAACTATTTTTAATCTATTGATTTTGATTAAAAATCATAATACAAACAGAGCTAAAATCACGCTAACAAAATAAACTAAATATGAAAAGTTGCATTGAAAGGGCATTACATTATTCTTAATAGGATCGTGTAGAAACATTCCAATGGCAGTGTTCTCAAAATAAAACAAAATTACATTAGAAGACCTCCAGCCCGGTCACTCTGGGGACCTTACCGGTAACTCTGGCTGGTGGGTGTCTTTCCTCTCGTACTACATGGCTCACTTACATCAGACATCATGTTTGTATACCCTGAGAAATCTGACACTGAAGTCCTTACTCTACTGTCCACTTCTCCGTTAGAGTTACTGATAAAGCTCATTGGCACCCTGCTGCCCGACTTGAACTGAGAACCGAATGCTTGTGCAAAGTTCTCAATCTGGTACGTCGTTCTAGGCTCTGGGTCTTTCTGAGGCTCTATCTGGCTAGCTAACTCCTGAGATGGAATCTGAAAGCTGGCTGAGGACTCTAAGTTTTTCTGTTGTTCCTTCTGGCTAGTCAGTTTCTGAGATGAGGACTGAAAGGCTGAAGAGGTCTCCAGATTCTTCTGAGAATCTATCAGATCATCCAGCTCCTGGGAAGGTGTCAACTGCTGATGGGTGGCATCCAAAGCAGACAGGTAAAGACCTGGTTGAGATCCAAACAACATCCCAAAAGGAGGCTTTGGCAATGAAGATGGCAACACTGAGGTAACAGACTGGCCGAAACCACACTCCAAAGGAGACGTAGTGTATATCTGTTTTTCTGGAAATAAAGTGTGGTTGTGGAGAGGCGAAGACAAGCTGACAAACTGGAAACCGTGTCCAAGCGTAAAACCCGCATTCGTGGATTTTTCAAAAGCCTGCTGGAGGTACTTGGAGTATTCTTGCAACATGCTTGCCTTCTCAGAGGAAGGGGTCTGGGTGCCTGGGCTCAAATTCTCTTCTTGAACCAACTCAGAGTGTTCTCCTGAGGTGTGTAAGTCCACTCGTGGTTCTGTTATGTTGAAAGGATCCTCCTTCTGGCTTTCTGACTTGTTGGAGTACTGATCCAAAATACTCTGCAAAACCTCATCCGGAATTCCAGACTTGTCATGACAAGACTTAATTTCAGTATTTAGAGCTGAGGAGTCGATAAGTGACAATGGGGCCTCACTGTCCAAAACACTGACCCCTGCAGACTGAATGACGGACTGCTGGGAGACCATGTGTCCCACGTTTATAGAGAAGGCACTGTTGCTGCTGGCAGTTGGTAAGTATCTTCTTTTCTTTGAAAACTGCATGGCATCGTCATAATTACTATTCATCTGGCCTTGCTTGCCACCTGCACCCTGGAGAAGACTAATGGTCTCCACACCAGTGCTCGATGCTATGCCAAGTGAGCCACCTGGTTTCCCAGACAAAGGCTTCTGACCAACTATGTCTGGTAATGGTGACACAAAGTTAAGGTAGTTTTTGTCTGTACTCTTTCTGCTTCCTTTCTTAAAGATCAATTTTGGCACCCTTTTCTGCAGTTCGTCCACACCAGGGCCAATTATGCCTCCACCGGAAGACATAGCAGGCATCTCGACGGAGTAACTCTGCACGCTCAGGCTGTTGGAAATTGGTGATTCGGTCGCTTTAGCAGTCTTGTGTTCCTTATTTTCGACAGCTATGCTTTTTGACTTGGTTTTTCTCCTTGAAGAACTGGTGTTTCCCTGAGACAACACAGCCAGGTGACCCATACTGTGAGGGTTTGACGACCCAGGTTCTGCGCTCACGGCTCCTTTCGCTATGGCTTCACCACACGTGCGTCTGTGCTTCAACAGTCTATCAGTCCTCGAAAAATACTGTTGGCAAGTGTCGCACTTATATGGCTTTTCTCCACTATGTGTCCTCTTGTGTCTCTCCATGTGGTACTTCTGGATGAACTTCATGCTACACTGGTCACAGCCAAACGGCTTCTCTCTGCTGTGGATCTTCTCATGCCGCTGCAGGAGGTATTTCTGAATGAAACCCATGCTGCACTGGCTGCACTGGAAAGGCCTCTCTCCCGTGTGGATGAGCACGTGTCTCCGCAGGTGATAGGAGCTTCTGAAAGCAGCGCTACAGTGATCGCAGATATGAGGTTTCTGACTTGGGGAGAGGATGGCGCCTTCTCCATCTCCAACCACAGGAGGTTTGGAAGAGGCGCTGGGCTTCCTCTTGGCTTTGATTCCCTGAGATTCTGGCTTTGGCCTCTTCGCCTTTTTGACTAAGTTAGTGTCCTGCTTTGGCTCCCCGTTGTCATGGCGCTCGTCGGTCCTGGCGCTGGCCAGGTGGTGCTGGGCGGGCTGCGGCTGGCCATGCTGGTGGAGGACGCTGAGGTCCTGGATGACGCCGTGGCTGCCCCCTTCCCCGCTGCCCCCCAGGCCCGGGCATCTGTCTTCGGCCCCCGCGAACAGCCCCCCGTAGTGGTGGTGGTGGTGGTGGTGGGCCGGCTGCTCGTCGGGGTCCGCCGGCTTCTCCTGCTTGATGCTGACCAGGGACTGCAGGAAGCCCCAGGAGGTCCGCTGCGCCGGGAAGGCCGCGCCGGAGGCCGCCGGCTCCTTCTTGAAAGTCATGTCCGGGGCCGGCGCAGGGGGGGGCTCGGCCGCCGGGGCCGCGGAGGTAGAGGCGGCGAGCACGCACTGCGGGGGAGGGGCGGCCGGGCCGGCCGGCCGGGTGAAGCTGGCGACCGGGGGCAGCCGGTGGTTGAACATGACCAGACCCTGCGGGAAGCTGGGCTCCATCTCCGCCCGCCGGCCGCCGGAGCCGCCGCTGCCGCTCAGGAACCCGCCGCCGACTTTCATGCCCCGGAGGAGGCCTGGCTGCGGGCGGGAGGGACAGGGAGAGGGGACAAGAGAGGCGGTGGGACCGGGCCCGCGGGACCCCGCGCCCGACCCGCCGCCGCCCAGCCCGCAGCGCCCGCACGGAGCGCAGCGCGGTCCCCTCGGCGCCGCGCGCACGGCCCCGCGCCCCCCCCGGCCTCGCCCGCCCCGCGCCCACCCCCCCGCAACACTTACGGTCCCGCCGCCGCCGCCGCCGCCGCCGCCGCCTCCAGTTAATAAAAATAACGCCGTCCTCTCCACAATGGAATTAAAAGCCTCCCCCGCACTGCGCAGGCGCGGCGCGGGGTCTGCTGGGAACTCCCCGGCCCGGCCCGAGGGGAGCGCTGCGCGGCCAGCGCGCAGGCGCCGCAGCTTCCGCCCGGCTCGCCTGTCAATCACCGGGACGGTTGGGCGGAGGGGCTGGAGGGGCGGGGCTTTGGGGACCCTCAAAAACCGGGCTTCCGCGGCGGCCAGGCGTGATTGGTGGGCCGCAGGGAAGGGACTGGACGTGGTGAGGGCCTCGGTGGCAAAGGCGCGCCGGAGGTGGACCCCGGGGGCGGGAAGTTCTGCGGGAGGGGGCTGCAGGAGGAGGCTGCAGGACTGGGGGAAACTGAGGCCTGCATGTCGCGGCTCCCTCCACTTGACAACTTGCTGTCCAGGTCGTGACTCAAAATCCAGACCCACAAAGTGCCTCCCTTGGGGCACTTTTGATTCCACCTAGACACATTCAACTTCAAAGGCTCAGCCTTTAGGAAAACACATTGTTTCTGTTGTCTCTCTTCGTGCGGGGACACTTCCATAATGGGCCCACATGCTTTGCTTTTGCAGGAGGAGCCTATTTGGAAACCGCAATAGAAGTACCGTTGCAAGGAATAAGAAAAAAGAAGCAGCAGCAGCAGCTGTGTTGCTGCCAACGTACCTGAAGGCTACTGGAAAAGGAAGGCTGTCATCCAGGTGTGGCAGGCAGCCTGTAAAACACGCCCACAAGCGCCTTCATCAGTAGGTGTTGTTTAAATGCCCACCACACCTTCCTAGGCTGGCTGATGAGTCTGTTGGCCACGTCACACTGCTACCTGGCACCTTATGTGACTCCCGAAAAATTGACTGCCTGTCCCTCCTAAGAGCTCCGCCAGGCTCCCCTCTGGCCTCCCCAGTACAGAATCCTGAGAATCACATGCAAAATTGGGAACGTGACCAGGTGACATCTCGAAATCAAAGTTAGATCAACAAAAATCAAGTATTTGGTCAGTGCGTAATGTACACAAGGCACTCATTTTCTTAGTAAGCATGTAAAAATCTAAACCAGCAACTTTTCCTAACAAACAGTATATATCACAGACGTTTTTTCATAAAAGAACTAGAACTATGACAATATTTTATTTACATAGCATGTTTTTTCTTATTGAAATTACAAGTCCATTTTCTCAACATTTCTAGCTAAATAACTTCTCATAATTCAACAATAAATGACTTCTCTGAGAAATTGCACCTTTGAAACCGTAAAGATTATTAACAAATCCTCATGGGCCTCCCTAAAGCCTGCTTGAAAACTTAGAAAGACAATATTTCATGAGCATTTTGAGATAAGAAACAGTAGCATTTTTAAATGCCATGCAGCTACATGCAAGTATTCTGCCCCTAAAACCGCAACTTTAATACTGTCAAGTACAGTTAAGTGTTAAAAGAAAGACTGAAAATTCATAAACTTAAGGCAGTAGTAAAATATTAGCCAATGCCTATGAGAAATGAGGCTGTCCGCTTACTCGGGTGTCAGCGTTGAATGGTAAGCTGGGATGCATATAAGCTTATCCAAGCATGAAGGGCAGTAGGACACTCATATGAAAAGCCAAGTTTGTTCCTCAGTTATCAAGATAAGAAACCTGTCATTTCTCTCATTCACTCTGTCAGCCTTGAGATACTCCAAGCGGACTTACCTCTGTGTTGTACACCCCATATATCAGGAAGATGAAGAGACCCTGTAAAATAAAACGGAGGGAAAAAGCTGTTAACGCTAATCATTTCAGCAGTAGAAATACCTGAAATAAACTTTCCTGGGAACAGACAAAAGAAGACACACTTCATCAAGGTCAATTTATTTTTCTATTTTTCAACATTAGAAGCGGCACCTTGAGCATTTATAAGATAACATACTCGCACATCACTTAGAGTGCCGGTGCTATTCAATTCTTTAGAAATAGAAAATAAAAGTACCATCCCAGGTACATAGAATGTTAATTAGAAAAACCAGCATGCTAGTCTCTGAAAGATAGCTGGGTCATAAAAAAAAACTCAGAAAAATGTCATCAAACTAATAGAAAGCACTAAGCATTGGAATTTCTAAGCACTGTTTTAGGCTGCAGCAAGTAGAATATGTTTGTTACAGTCTTCAAAGGGGTAAAATTCTTTAAAAACATTAAAGTACAAAACAGCTAAAAGGATAAACTTAGAGTAATAAGTATAAATAGTTCTAAAATAATACTTAAAATGCCAGTTCAAGTTAAGGTAAATTTTCACATTATCAGCTGTTGTAAAACTGCATCCATTTTTATTGTATCCTATATATAATAAAAGCTCCAAAAATCTGCTATGCATTAGTTCTTAGCTTTAGAAAGTAATTAATTGTAAAATATAAATTAAATCTCATTCTGAAATCTAAAGTCTTAACTTTTTAAAGTAGATAAAACTGGTATGGCTTAAACTTATTTGAGATAATTGGGAGCAAGAAATTTTCCATGTGTTTCTTCCTTACAGAGGAAAGAAAAATGTACATTATACTATCCTAATAAACCAGATATTAAATAGGGTCTGGACTAAAATCTGGAAATGGTTCAAATAGTGAATGTGACCCTTTCAAAAGGAACGTTATCACAGGAATATTTTTATATTTGTTTACCCCTGACTCCTTACATCTCACAGATAATGGAAACAATCCTGGAACAAGGAGATTGCATAAACAGAACCAAGATTTGTTCTTGTTAGTTTCTTTTTCAAAAGAGCTCTTTTTTTTTTTAAGAACAATTTTAGGTTGACAGAACACTTGCGAAGACAGTACTGAGCGTTCGCATGTATCCCGTATTGTCAACATTTTATATTAGTACGGTACATTTGCTCTAATTATTCTTATTAGTTTTCAATACTGCTGTCTACATAATTTCAGAAACTAAAACTATTGCACTACATGCATTGGATTAATAAGAAAGATTAACAGAGTTTTCAAACAATCGAATACTTCCATTTGGGTCATAACCTTTTGAAAATTCAAGTATAGTGACAGTTTTGTCACTGTATATATATGATGTCCCAGAGCTCAATAGCAACACTCCATTCCATCTTTCAAGTGGCCTTCGTCAAAATCTACAAAGTGTGCAGTGAATTCAAGGTGCTTCGATGGGTCTCATTTCATAGGTGACTTGTTTGCCCCTGTCCTAAATAACTCAGGAAAAAAATATTTCTTCTCTGACTTACGAAAAAAACTATACACTAATCAGCAGTCCTCCTTCCCATAGTAATTGCTAAGTCTATTTCATATTGTGGTACATCGGTGTAAAATTAAGAGGTCACTCAAATTTTAATTCTGTTTATGAGATAGGAGGATTTTATTTTGTGCACTAGATGAGTCCCTGATGAAATACACTTTCCTGTATATTGAACAATATGCACTGTGCTTTCTCGATGTTCAGAAACAACGGTTTGCATGGAACCTGTATGATGCTTTGTAAATCAAAGTGCCTTTCTGTGATGTGTGGAACCACTCCTGGAATTTATCTGCTTTGTACATTCGATTTTCTCTAAAAGAAATGAGAGTTCTTTAAAAGTCACACTTCCCCCCATGTCTTGGTAAAGTGAGAATATAGGGCATGTCTTAATATTTTTATTTCCTGCACTTCTGTTACTTGCTCTACGTTTTACATTTTAATACATTTAACCCTTTACACTAATGTAGAATGACCGACAACTAACATCTTCCTTTGGAAAAAAGGATTTAGACTGTTTGAAACATAGTTTTAAATAAAGCCAGCTCCAATCTCAACGGTTTGTTCTTGCTCCTTTTTCTTCACAGGTGCACAGTTGCAAGCACAAATGGCAAGCCCCAAAGTGATGCCATGTAAAGACCCTGAGAAAGTCTGCGACTGGAAACCACCCCCAGGAGTCTCTGCCCGCCTTTCTCTTGTGCTGTCCCCCTGATGCCACCACAACCAGCGGAAAGGTAAAACGTTCATAATAATTCACTGAATTGCATGCTTCACACATGACAACTCTTTTCCCCACTGGTTTTACCAGCTACTGACAGTGTGATGATTTGGACTGAACTGTACAGAACTTCGTAACCCCTCACTGCTGAGTAAACACCCCATTGTCTCCGTTCCCCAAAGGGAAGGACCAAAACAGAAACAGCAAAACCTAAAAATCGGAAGCCGCAACTAGGAGCCCCTTTTAAATTTCTGCCGAGAGAATACCTCAAAGAACAGCCAGAAGGAACCAACTGCCAAATTGCAACTGGCACTGAGATTTCTGGAACTTGTTTGCCCAACATTCTGTCCTACCCGAGAGTGAAAGCACGCCCCACTCGTGAAATGCACGGCCCCTCCTGTCTGCTGTCGTTTCTGCTGGGCCACCATAGACGTATTCATGCATCGTCCGTAGGGTGTATTCATTTATAGAGCTACCAATTCTGCAGGATTTAGTCACGGTCCAAATACCAGTCACGGTGGGCAGGAAGCATCCCAGTGTGGCTGGATTCCTGTCGCATGTGTGTACTTTATGAGCAGGAGTCAGGCCCAGCAAAGGATCACCAGGATATTACATCGGATACTGCGCAGGAGTTAAAAATAGAAACGTAAGGGGGAAAATCATGCTCTTTGCTTTCCTTCTCGTTTATCTATGAACCATTAAAAACCGAGGCAGCTTTGTCAATGTTTTCCCTGTTCCGGAAGTCCACTGAACACTCACTGCCAGCAGTTTCAACAGCTGACATCTAGTCTGTTACTTTTATATTGATCATTCTGTTCTTTCCTAGCACTGCGTGGCTGCTACAAAGTCAGTCTTTTCAGGGGTGGCATGTTCTTTCCTGGAGAGGCAGAGGACAGGGAAGGGCCACCGTACCCAGGACACTGTCTACTCGAGAGTCAGAATAATACCAACAGTGCTGGTACATGGCAGCTCTCTCAGAGCACTCTCATTTACCTTTGTTCCTCCCTGCAGTACTGCGGAGGGGGCAGCGTGCTTATTGGTGGCTTTACTTTATAAAGGGGGCTTTTGAGGCTTGCTCCAAGTGCTGTGAAGCTGACAGGTCAGCCAGCCAAGGCTCAGTAGTCCGACTCCTAATAGAATCTTCGATTCTATTAACACACTGCCTAAATAGACAGCTTCCTAACTCGTAAGTCATCGGCTGCGAGGTAACACACTTGGGGAGACAGACCTTGCCAAGCCGAGCTGGTTGGAAGCGTGTTGCAGCTCGACGAGCTCATTAGATCAGGACCTCAGCCCCCAGTAATCCTGGTCCTCTTGCCGTCTGGGGAGGCCTCGCAAGTACAGGAGGGAAAATGCTCTCAGCAGTGACGTGCCAGGTTCTGGCTTTTGTGCTTTTCCTTACAAATCCTCCTTCAATGGTGAACCCTTGCTAGTTGCTGGGAAACATACCTTTCCCACCACAGGCTGCTAGGTAACCGCATAGTCAAATACCCTTCTCATTATCATCATTTCCTGAACTTCTCAGAATGTATGGCACTCTGCTGTGTGCATATATTTATTTTTAAACCATGCTCCCACCGACCTGCTGTGCACAAGTCCCGTTTGGGGGCCTAAATCCCACCGAAACAGAAGTACTGTACTGCTGTGCCCGGGGGTGTGTATTTGAGGTGGCTGCTGCTGCCCACGTGTAGTGGCAAAGAACCTGAAGCCCCCCGAGTGCCCTCTGACAGGGACGGCGGGGTAAATTGTGGAGCTCCATCTCTTCGGGTCCTAGGCAGCTGGAAGAGGGAGTCAGAGCGGTTTGTTAGCCTGGAGAGATTTCCACGCGCTGTTAAATGAGAAAAGCAAGAGAAGAAGATGCGTGGGATGTATGTTCTCATTTTGTAAAACAAATAACGCAGCCCTTTCTTCCCACCCCCCTTCCCAAATATAACTGATCAGGCGGGAGAAAGCTGTGGAAACACGCACACCCAACTGTCGTCACTGGTTCCCGAGTGGGAAGGTGGAGAGGGAGAGGAGGGGAATCAGAAACAAGTGCGACAGAGGCAAACTAGCAAAACGTCAGGGCATTACCGACAGAGGCCGTGGGGTATGCAAGTCCATGGGGCATGTTACCATGGATACAGGAAACAGAACCCGCACACGGGTAGGATCTAAGTATCAGATGGACAGATGAAATATTCATTTGATTTGGGGATAAGATTCTAGGGGGGTTTTCTCCATTCCTATTACTTTAATGTAAAGACAACAATACATTCAAACAAAAAAGATGCAAATAGGTTTGTTCAAGGTGAAGTTACTGTTAAATGAGTTAATACTTTTTAAATAAATGTATATGAATTTTGATTAGTAGACCAAAAGAAACATCAGTTTACACAATAGAACAAATGATCAGTTTTGCCAGGGAAAGAGGGTGGATGGCGGAAGGGGAGCTAAAATGGATTATGAAGTGACTGCCTCTTTTGTGTTTCGCGTTCCTTTTCTGAAGATCTGACTCTTGAAAGGGGAGGAAGAGTGACCAGGAGACTCCTGGCATTTCAGAGACTCTGAAAAAGCACAGTGTTGTGAGACCGCACAGCTCTCCAGGGGACCTGCCAGGAGTTTGGAATTGCTCCAGCCGGTGGTTTCCAGGTGGGAGAAGGGAGGGAAGCTGATGAATGAAACCAGAGGGGCAATAGGGCCGGACCATGAAAGGCCTTGCGTGTCATGCCAAGGAGTTCCCCACGTCTTCTCTGGGAAAGGGGGACAGTTGAAGGATTTTAATCAGGAAAGTGATGTCATGAGATTTTTTGCAGTAACTCTAGTAGTGATGAGGGAGATGGATTGAAGCAACAGAGACTAGCAGCTGGGCAACCAGGTAGGAAGTTATTGTCAGGGTAAGAGACCGAACTAAGGGAGGCGGCCATGAGGACTCAGAGACGTGTAGGAGGTACAGGCACGTGGCCCGGGAGGCTAAGTGGACGTGGCGGGAAAGCGCGAGGGCCGAGTTACATGTGATTCTTAGATTCCTGGCTTCAGTGAGAGCTGCATGGCGGTACCCTTTTCTCAGATAGAGCATTAAGCGGAAAGAGGGCACGTGTGTTGGGAAAAGAATCCATTCAGAGTTGCATATGTGAGACGGGAGTGTGGCCCAGTGAGCAGTGGACTCAGGTGCCTGGGCCTTCGCGTGCTCTCTGGGACAGAGACCGGACGCAGGCATCGCCGGGGCGGGTGGAAGTCCACGCCGTGAACTAGGACGCGTGCAGAGTAAATAGAGGCAACGGCCTGGACAGCATTCTGGGAAATGTCAGCTCTGATTCAGAGATGAGCAGAAAGAAAAGCCCCGATGAAAGAGGAGTCAGAGAGGTTGAAAGAGGGAGTTTTCATGGATGCCAGCAGAAGAGGGTTTCAAGGAGAAAGGAATGACTCATGCCAAACGTCGACCCTGAAGGCGGACGGCCTGGCTCCCAGGCCTAGCTCTGCTGCTTACCAGCTGTGTGAGCTGGGGCGAATCCCCAGGTGTTTCTGCTCCTCATGTTCATCACATATAAAATGCACACAGGAATCGTGCCTGTGTCCGGGAGTCGTGGGAGTTAAATAAATTAGTGCGTAGAACGGCGCCTGGCATCACATAATTGCTGCATGAGTTCCATCGACTGTCAGTCAGGTCCGATAAGAAATGACCTGAACATGCCATTCATTCATTCCAGTCACCTCCGAGTACCTACGGCAGGCCCCGAGGACACCGCCATGAGCAAAACGCTGACCCTGCCCTCGATGGAGCTCGCATTCTGGTGAGGAGCGAGCGCTCTTGGATGCGTGCGCTGTGCGCTGTTCCAGTCAGCTGACCAGTGTCACCTTGTTCGTGCCTCACAATCACTACAGGAGGAAAGGTCCTGTCACTGTGCCATTGTCCAGACAGGAGCCATGACAAGCACAGACGGCTCAGCAAGGTCCCAGAGCCACGAGGAGGCAGAGGCAGGATCTGACCGGAGCTGGACTGGCTGTGGAGGACACCTCTAACTCGTATCATCTCCGGGGGCCCCTCACTGCAGTGCTGTAGCAGCGTGGTGGGGGCCACATCCAGACGGCAGTGAGCAGAGCCCCAATTGGGAGGCGGTGGAGAGAGTCTGAAAGCACTTCCACAGAGAACCACACTCCAAAGGCCGAGCAAGGGGTTTGTGGTGTGTTTCTCTTGTGTGAAGGGTGAGTAAGGAACACAGGAGGACTGAACAGCAAGCGTGCTTTGGTCAAGTGCTTCCCAAGTATGTTTCCAGGCTTCCTCTGCAATAAGCTGGGTGGGGAGACCCAGGTCTCTAGATAGTGCCTGGAGGGGGATGTATTTGGTAGTATTTATTGAAGCAAGGTCAGTGTCATTTAAATGTCAGCTCCACCTGTGGTAGCATCTCATTCTAGGACAAAAGTCAAGGTGAGAGAGAACGTGTCTTCTCGATGAATTTAAGATCAGTAAAGGCTGCCTGCCGATGGGAGGTCAGAATCTTCTGGTAAGTGTGAGACGTCTAAAGAGGCCTTACCTCCTCTAGGTCTGCTTCTGAGTCAGCAGGTCCCAGGGACCTGCCTTTTGACACGCCCTCCAGGGTCCGATGCATGACCACATTTAAGAATCAATTCCAGCTCCACCAGCGCTAGCCTGTGGCCTAGAGCAAATTAATCTATCTGTGCTTCCGTTTCCTCGTTGGAAACAGAGATAATAATAGTAGTTACCTCCGAGGTTTGTTGGGAGCAAAGGAGCTAAATTGTTAACCCAACACCTGGCTCAAAATAAGCATTCAGCAATACCTGTTATGGGAAATAAATCACTTTTTAAGGGATAGTCAGCAAATAAGTGCCTACAACTTTAGGGAGGTTCAAGTTAGCCTTATTTGAAGACGAAATAAATTCTATATTGCATTAACTTGGGGTTATAACCAAAAGGCTGTGGGAGGCCAATAAATAAGGAAGAATTTCAGGACAGAATGTAAAGAGTTCTGGCAACACAAATTTTCTTCTACAGCTTTTTTTAAGTTAAGACAATTGGCCCGATATGACAGCCGGCATACCATGTATTGGGGTTACCATTTTACAGATCTACGCGTATACTATAAGGATTTCAAATTTTAGTTTAAATAGTATATGAACCAGGCTCCTTTGGTTGCAAATGACAGAAACCCAGCTTAAACCAGATGAAATAAAAAAAGGGGAGATTTATTGAAAGGAGACTGGCATAGCTATCAGAATTGAATAAATAGTTGAATAATTAAATCTAGGAATGGCAAGAAGAGGAGTGAACAAAGAAGTCTCTGTCTGCTTCTCAACCATTCTCCCAGATCGTTTTTTTGTGGTGGGAGATGTAGCACCCAACAGGTCCAGGCTCCCATTGTTCCAGCTCCTATATCCAGGGGAAAACTGGCTTTACTCTCTCACCCCTTGAGATAGGATTCTGGCCCCATTTGGGTCACACTATCCCTCCGTGGACCAATCACTGCAGTCTAAGGAACGGACTGTTGTGATTGGCTCAGACTGGTTTCCAAGCCTGTCCCTTAACCAATCCTGTGATCAGAAAGGCCAGATCACAAAAGAAGAGGACCACTTCCATTCAGACCACTCAGCCAGAGCCAGAGGAGGGAGGAGGAACAGAAATCGTCACCTGAGGAATGTCAGCTCCCCAGTTCGTGTTTACTCCAGACATGGTCACTGGCCTCAGGACTCACAGCTTAGTGGGTGAGCAAAACAAATACGTGTGTACATAGGAAATGAAGAAAGGCTTATAAATGTGGGCTATGGTGTGAGGAAAATGCACAGTTAGATATTAAAGGAGCCCTGGGGAACTGGGATTCTGAGTCTTAAAAGAGGAGAGAAAATCATAGTGACCATTGAGACCAGGTCTTGCACCCAAGAGACTAAGAATTAAACTCATAGGAAAAGGACTGGTTACGCCGATCACGACAGACTGATGTGATGGAACATTATGCAGACATTAAAAATAGTTTTTACGGAAAGATTTTTCATCCTGTGGGAAACTGCTTAAGATACATGAGGAAGAACAACAGCCTACAAAAAGTATTATTTCAGTGACGTGAAAGAAAATGCATTTAAGAGAAAGAAAGGAAATATTCCCAAATATTCCTGATGAGTGCCCTGGACTTGTAGGATTATAGATAATCTTTATTTTTCTTATATTACTATATATTTTTCAAATTTTTGTTTTATTATCAGAAATATTTTCGAAAAAATAGATCTTAAAAGATTTTTCGTAGCATGGGGAAATAAGTCTCCTAAACTGTTAAATGACCAATGTATCGCAATATAATCACTATATAAAAATGCACTTAGATAAAATGGACAGTCACACACTAAAAAGTGTAAATGTGGTACCATGAGGTAAAATTTAAGGAAACATCTTTTTCCTGCATTTTCAGTCTTTCTCTCTTGTTTCTCCAATGGGTTTCTGCTTCTTTTATCATCAGAACTGCCCCCGCCCCCGATAATGTAAAAAGAGCTCCATAAATAAAAAAACCTAATAAATCTGAAATATCCAAAGTAGCTACTCTGTTAATTATTTATGAACTGTATCAGTATAAATCTATACCTCCACTTTGTTTTTCATTTAAAAACTCTATACATTTCTAGGAAAGCATTTTGAAAGAATATCTTAATATTTAGCAGAAATGAACAACCTGTTGAGTTTCCTAGAACTTTCCAGAAGATCAGAGCTAACAAGTTCTGCACTTCCTGTCGTGTCTAGAAGATAATTACATAGAGCAGACTGTCCAAGGGAAACAGGGATATTATGCTACTTTGCTGCCTGGTGACAGAACCCAGAGGAGACAAGTTGTCGTTATGAACCAAAGAGGCTGCCGTCGCCTCTTTTGTGGAATTTGGATAAATTGTTCTAGGCAAGCAAGTTCACTGAGTGATGTCTGTTGGAAAGTTTGAAGAAAAAAAAAAGAAAAAAAAGCCTAAGAATCTTGGCCTGTTGAGTTGTGTCTTTTGCCAAAGCCCACTATAGTTTTTGGAGCACATAGCATTTGGACTTGCGAGCTTAGTTCCCTGTAGCTCCCTTGTCAAGCTGGCCTGACGCACCTTCCGGGTTGAACTTCATCAAGGCCTGTGTGATTGGACACGTCCTGTTGAGAGCTTCCTGTGAGCAGCTATGGCTGCACGCTCATATTGCCTGGAGAGCCAACTTTCAGAACTCTAGTCTGTAGACTGCAACCTAGCAGCGCCTGTGATATATATATATACCAATTGGGGTAAAATTTGCTGAATTATATATATACCACCCCCCAAATCTTTTTGAAATAAACAATCAGTATAAAATTTTAAAAATCAACAATAAGATGGCACAAGGCCCAGATGTTTGGAAATCCCCCCAAAGCCTAACCCTCATCATAGTTTTTTGTAAGAGCCAGAACTCCTAGAGGGCAGACCCGGGCGAGTTCCCTTTTCCAGTTCCTGACGTTTAATTTGTTCATCCGTAAACACTTGTCTGGTACTTTATACTTTGTAAGTTACATTTATGGAGCATGATCTCATTTTGACTTCAGTACCATCCCATTTGAAAACCGAAGGAAATAAGTGACTTGTCCAATGTTAGAAAATAAAGTAGCAGAGCCTGGATTGTGTGGTTGCCAGTTGGGCATTTGTTCTGCCAGAGATGAATTGGCCCATTCATGTGCTTCTCTTTCTTTTATACTCACAGTTATCGTCTTTGTCCACTTCGTATGGGAGACCAAAAATTAATTGGTGAATTTCTTACAGAAGATAGTGTGTAAGTACAAATTCCTTAGATGGATTTAAAAATCTCATCTCACCCTTCTTTAAAAGGTGAAACTGAGTAACTCTGCTGTTTCTGCCAAATATCTTGAACATTTTTTTACTCAACACATTTTTGGATTCAACCTACAATCTTATGAGAAGCTTAAGCAGCTTTCGAGAGCCATGGGTCCACTTTAGCTTACGTCCTGTTTTATTTCACCACAAGAAGCTCAGAACAACATGGATCTTCGCAACACAACCAGACTTTCAGTTCTCGACTCCATAAACAGTAACTAAGTTGTCCCTAAATCTTGAACCATTAGCCATTCTTCTTCAAACCTGTCGTATAATATTACTGCTTAAAGCAGGGGACAGCACCTTCGCTCCTACCGAGTATAAAATCAGGCTTCGTTGTAGACTCCTCGTTATTTTAATTTATAGTTGAATGAAAGAACGGTTATTCTATGAACTGAATAAGCCTCAGCCTCTCTGCCGATGGCCTGGAGTGTTCTCTCCCTGGATGCTGACTTCAGAAGCAGCTAATCCCATTTCTTAGTAGAGTAGGACGCGGCAACTTAGCATCAAATGTATGGACATTAAGAGTGTCGCCGTCAGTAGAACGACTTGGACATTAGAAGAGCTGGAAAATGACTCTGGTCAGCAGGCGGGGACCCACACACTTGGGACTGTCTCTATGATTGACGTCCTGAGTGGTCCATGGCCGCAGTCTTCAGGTCAGAGTTCTTCAGGCCAAATCAACGTCTTCCGTGTTACTGCAGCAAGATTCCGGGCTTCTAGATAGCTCTAAAAATATTTGGAAGCATATGTGCATGGACAAGTGTGCAAGCGTGTACAGAGGTTGTTGGTGTGGCTGCTGTATCTGGCTTCTAAACTCATGGGAAGCCCTTCCATAAACAACACACAACACCGACACTTTGGGCACTTGACAGGGTTTCAAGCCCCCACTGACCCAATCCAGCACCACCACAGGCTCGCGAGACACCTGATACTGTGAGCTGGTATCTAGGGTGTATGGCAGCTACTCCTCGGTTCCCTGAGCACTACTCCTGTACAACGTTAGACCACCAGAGAGCAAGACGTTCGACTGCATCACACGGCTCCCTAGAGAAGTGCCTTCAATGAGGAATGACATCATCTACATTAATTTTTAAATGTAATTTGTGTGGCTATCAGAGTTACCCATGCACATGGTTCTCCAAGACCTGTAATAATAAACATTAACCTCCAATTTCCCATTCCCCAGAGGGAAATAATTGTTTTCGTACTTAACTCAATATGTCAAAATCATATGCTGATATTGCTACTTCCTGGCTTTCAGTGTTCATTCTATGGGCTTTCCCCATGGAAAGTGTGAACTTGGCTCTCTTCCACCCACTTTACCTCATGGACCCTTGGATTTCCTTCCCGGGGGTTTACTCCTTCTTTTTGGTGAGGTACACCCTTCAGTAGCTTCCCGAGAGAGGGTGAAGGGGCAGCAAAGGTTCGTCGTCACATAACTGAAAGCCCTCTCACTTTGCCTCACACACAATGTATCGCACTGAATTTTAGTTTGGAAATGATTTTCCCTCAGAATTTGGAAGGCATTCCTCAGGTTTCTTCTAGCTCCTGGGCTGCTGCTGAGTTATTTGCCACTCTCATACGTGGTCCTTCCATGAGACCTTCTTGTCTCTCTGGATGCGGACTTCTCTCATCATTCCTGGCGTTTGATGTTGTTGGTGTGGGTGAAGGTTCATTCATTGAGCTGGGAGTCTGGGGTCCTTTCAGTCTGAACATTCTTAACTTTCATGTCTGGGAAATTTTCTTAATTTGTTTCTTTGATGATTTCCTCCCCTTCCCCTAATTTCTCTGCCCCAGACCCCTTTGGAACACGCTACTATTTGAATGTTGGCTGTCCTGGATAGAATATCTGATTTACTTCTTTTTCTTACATTTCATCTCTTTTTATTCTGCTTTCCGGGGCATTTCCTCAATTTTATCTTCTTCCCTTTTATTGAGTTTTTATTTGTCATGCGATAGTGTTTTAATTTTCAAAAACTCCGTTTTGTTCTCTGAATTGTTTTTTCTTTTAACAGTATTACTCTCACCTCATGGATGCTAATGATATTAATTAATAATTTGGGGGCATCTTTTTAAAAAGTTGTTTCTTATGTATATTCATGAGTGGGCCACAAAAATAGTTACCTGACAGCTCTGTGCCTCGGATCGGGGGCGTCACCAAATGGCTGTTTTACTGGCTTAAAATACCACGTCATGAGCAGTTTGCTAAGTCATTATAAACCCCTCAAAAGAGCAATTTTTACAAACAGCAAGTTAGGATTAACAACATTTATTTCACTATTTCTCTAATTTCCACTTTTCACTTTTGTATTTATCCTTGTTCACATTCTGGTTATTTCCTTGGATGAGAGGTTAACTCCTAGAAGAGAAGCTCCAACCAGCTGGTGAGAGGGTTTGTTTTGATGTAAATTCCTGGGAAGCAATTTGACAGTATTTTTCAGACTTAATGTTCATATTCTTCGACCAACTAGTAGGTAGTTAAGAGTCTGGGATTTCGAGTCAAACGGGCAGGAATGGCTCCATATCCACCACCCACACGTCACTTAGGCTTCAAGGCTTCATGCAGTGCCTGAATCTAAGTAAATAATACATGGTAGCCCCTCTGAGTACCTTACTCCTCTGCACCCGCATGGAACAATTGATGGAAATCTGATATGTTGTTTTCCTTCATTTGAATTTCTTTTTAAGAATGAGCTCTGTCTTTTTACCCCTCCTTGTGTTGGCATTGAAATTTCTTCTTTTGTGAACTGTTTGTTCAGGTCCTCATAAATATTTCCACAAAGGCACTTGAGATCTTATTGATTTGTAAGCACTCTTTATATATTAAAAAAACCCACAATACAATTCTCCATCCCAGCTTATCATTTTAAAAGTCAGATTTTAAAAGTTAAAATAGCTTTTGGAGCTTTTTTATCATCTGTTAAAGTGACATATACTTATTTTAGACTACTTTCCTACTGAAACCTGAATGACAAGTGAGAAAATTACTTTCAAAAGTCATTTGTAATTTTACAACGTGAGGTGACCACTGGTATCAGCTTGGCACATCCCTTTCTCATCTTTTTTTCATACCTAAATATATACGTACATTCTTTTGAAGAGAGAGGGGGAGCCCATTCTTTATTTTCTGTTCCACAACCTGCTGTTTCCGCATAAGACACATTAGAAAGGCATTTGCATTATCATTAAATTTAAGTTGTTTTCTTTTCAGAGTTCTGTCTACCTTGTACATAATGTCAGCCTCACTTTAACAGCTTTGCAAATTTTAGAGAAAAATCCACCAATAATGAACTTGAATGTATTTCCAAGGAAACAAACTGATTTTGAAACAAAAAACCTGATCTTTTACAACTTTTCTTGCTGAGAAATGCAACATGAGCAAATCTACAGAGAACTTGAGTTTCTACCAAAAATGATAATCCAGAAAGTTCTCTATTTGAGTTTGAAGGAATGCAGAATGTGATTTTGACAAGAATTTGAATTGGGTTCTGAACGGCATTCACATATATATGACAAAAATGGAATCAACATTGCAAAGTCAGATGAGTGGCAAACTTGATTCTAGGGAACGTGGCCACGGTCACCCCAAAGAAACAGAGTGTCCAGTCCGGGAGCTCCCAGTGGAACACTGGAACCCCAATCCCCATGTGACCAGGTCATTCTGTAAGTGACCACAGTCCCTGGAGTGAAGCATTCAGGAATTGGGAAGCCAGAATTTTAAATCCTTTTTTAGATTTCTTTTTATCTTGTGTGGGTTTAGTTTGTCTGGTTTTATGAAGTGATCCTCTCGGTATCTCACAAGACCTGAGGCAGACAGACGAGGGTCCAGACAATTTGGTGGTGTCTGCTGGACACTTTATATATTTCATCAACTTATTCCCCAGATAACCCTTTTGCAGATAAGAAAAAGGTCTCAGAGAAGCCCACAAACTTGCCCAAGGTCACAGGTTAATAGGTAACAGGGATCCGAGCCCAGGTCCAAGCTCATTTTCTTTCTCTGAGACCACACTGCCTTCTCGTGGAATCCCATGGAAGAGTGATGGATCCTGTGCCCCAATGACAGTGCTCGTGATGTTGTAAAGAGTAGAGCACGTGCTTGGCACTCGTGAGGCGTGTACTCGGGGAGGTGACAGGGAGGCCCAGTGACTACGTCCCAGTTATTTGCGACAGTCCCAATTTCTGCCTCGCCTCGCGAGTACTCCCCGACGTGACTGACCGTGAGCTCTGATTCTGAGTTTATCAAATCTTGTCCGCAGCGGTTCAGGTAATCCTGAAAACAGACTTAATGCTAATGACTCCTTTTTATAGCTCAGGACATTAAACCAGGTTCAGAGGAGAGGGTCCCTGCGTGAAAACACAAGAGTTCCATTTGCCGGTGTCCAGAAGGAAGGACAAACATGTCCGCAAGTGACTGAGCTGTGATCACTCATCCCCACAAAGAGCTTGTGTCTGGGAGCATAAGTGGAAGCAGAGACAAAGCTGAGATTTAAGAGGATGACAATCACTGTTCCTTAAAGTGGAAGGTTTCCTCCAAGACTCTCAACGAGCACGTGCCTGAAATTAGTAAAACCCCAGGTCTTGTTCACAGAAGCGGCGTGCTTTTTACTTTCTTCTTTGTACTTTGACCACCCAGCGCCGAAGGGGCTCTCGCTGAAAACCGATTCTCTCCCTCATCCGTCTTTCCTAAGACTGTTCGCCTTGACCAACCCTGTGTGACCCTCCTGTGTGACACCGTTCCGCCTCAACTACTGGCGGTGATCCTCTGGCTGAAGCCTCGCTTAACGCCACCGGGAAACTGAGTCAGTAGGACTAGATCCAATTTTTTACAGAGAATAAATACTTTTTAAAAGCAGTGAACTTCTCTTTTACTCATAAAAAGCTAGTCTACAGACCAAAATGAAGCAGATGAAACAAAAGAGAGACAAGCTCTGATTTCATATCTTCCAACTAAAACCCAAGAGAGGGACGGACAACTTGACCAGTTCTGTGAAATACAAAAAAGACCCTACCCTCAATAAGCACACTGTTTATAGGGAAACTCAGCTCTAGCTCTGCCATATTGGATAAGAACCACCAGAGAAGTCCAGGGAAAGTACTAGTAGGATTCACGGAAGCCAGAGGTAGTCCCCTGGTGGAGGTGGGGGGACTGGGGGGAGGGGTTAACAAGGATGAAGGGGGGCGGGGGAGCAAAAGTTCTCCTTTTGTAATCTTATTTTAGAAATTACCCTTTTCTAATTTTAATTAGATTCACTAAATTAATCAACGTGGGCTTTGAGGCAGAAGTGGATGGATATGCAAAGATGGGAAAAGTGTCATTTACATGTGTAAACATGATGGAAGCAAGAGAAAGTGCAGAGCAGGTTAAAAACAGGTCAAAAAAATAAGACCAGTAGCATTCCAACACATATTCAACCACAAGTTACTCAACACAGTAGAAGAAAAGCCTCCATAGGCATCAGTGACAAGTCAGGCGAAGTCCTGAGTAATTCGTCACCAAGATTCAAGTTCACGTAAAACTCCGTCCTGTAAAGATGTGTGTCTTGTACTCTGGCAGCAGGAACAAGCATGGTAAAAATGTCGATTCTCCCTAAAATAAATGCTAAATTTCAAAATGCAATGCAATCCTAATCAGAATAACAAAAGGAGTTTGGAGCAGGGTGAGACTTGACTAAATTGTATTAAAATTTATCTGGGAAAATAGGCACATGGGACAGCAGTTCCCAAACTTTGCTGCACATTGTAGTCACCTGGGGAGTTTTCAAAATGCCAACTCCCTGGTCACATTCTAAAGCACCCCGGTGACTCTAATGTCCCCCGAAGTTTGAAAACCACGGATATGACAGTACTTGAGACTTTTCTTAAAGAGGTCGGGGGGCAGGGGTGTGCGTTACTTCTGTCCTGCACCAAAGTGTAATATAAAGTTAGAGCAACTGAACAGTTGGTACTGGCACAGAGAGGTATGCGACAGGTGGGTGACACAGAGCCCAGAAGACGCTCCCTGTCCCAGGGGATGTGGAGTGTAAATGAGGAAGGTTCAAGGAAAGGTTAGTTAGTTAACAATATGGTGCCGCTGGCTACACGGCCTCACTCCTTATGATCAACCTGAAGGACTGTCCCCAACCGGATCCGTTCACACAGCAGCCCAAGTAACCGCACACCCATGGCCAGTCCCCCTCTGTCCTCCCAGAACCGTCCATGGCTTCCGATCGCTTTAGAGTGAAATCCAGACCCTGAGCTGCCTGCCTTCAAGGCCCTGACAAGCTGCTCCAGGCTGTCTCCTCAGCCTCCTGTCTGCCCCGCTCCCCGACCCTCTGCACCGTCACCCAACTGTCTCCATGTCAGGGACTTCCTGTTGGCTTGGCCTCCGCCTGGTCCTGGCAAAGCCAGCTTCCTCTTGCCTTCAGGTCTCTGCTTCAATGTCACCTCCACCAAGGGGCCTTTTCCTGACCTCTCGAGGCCATGATTCTGCATCCCGTGGCCATGATCCTCCATCACTGCGTTCAGCTACACAGCCTCCTTACCTCCTTATTAGCTGTGACCAGGGTGATAATGGTTATAACTGCCTATTTGTCTGTTACACTTGCCCATCTGCTCTCAACTCTGTGAGGGAAGCCCTTGGCAGTCTGGTCACTGCGAGTGTCAGGACCCAGTACCCAGCAGGTGCTCAGTGAAATCTTGGTGTGTGAGCAGCAGCCTCGTAGGAGGTGGAAGCTGGGCCTGAGCGCTAAGAGGATGGCGAGCTGTTTGTTCCGTCAGCAAAACCCTGCAGCGACTCGGGACGACTGGTGTTACTCTGGAGGGAACTCGCGTAAATCTTAAGGGTCCCAGCGGCCAGGGGGATCCCTTCCCTTGTTAGGAGCAGTAACCCAAGGCCTAGAGTCAGGGTCCTCAGCTGAACGTTTGGCTGGAGATCTGGCATCCAAGCTGGGCATCAAATCCTTCTCGGCCACTCTTTCCAGTATCAAGGCCATTCTTCTTGATGGAAGCAAAACAACAGTTAGCATCACAATTCCGATTTCTCTCTACATCTGATGACTAGGACCGGTTAATTATACATGTTACAGCTAGAAAGTGCCTTAAATGCCATCTCCTAATGACTATAAAACAGTCCTTTTTATTTCACAGATGAGGAAATTCACTCCTGGTCAGCGTGAGGTGGTACCTCCGGCATCTGATTTGCGTTTCCCTGAGGACTGGTGATGGTGAGCGTCTTTTCGTGAGCTTATGGGCCATTCGTCTGTCTTCTTTGGAGAAAGGTCTGTTCAGATCCTTTGCCCATTATTTAAACTGGGTTATTTGTCTGTTTATTATTCAGCTGTAAAAGTTCTTTATAGAGTCTAGAAAGAAGTTCTTTATGTTTTCAAATATTTCCTTCCATCCTGTGGGTGCTTTTCGTTCTTTGTGGTGTCCTTTGAAGCACCAAAAATTTCAACGTTGATGACATCCCGTTTATTTGTTGTTGTTGTTTGTGCTTTTGGTGTCATAGTGAAAAGCCTGTTGTCAAATCCAAGGTCACGAAGATGTATTCTTACATCTAAGAGTTTTCCGACGTTAGGTGTTCGCTTCATTTTGAGTTCACTTTTGTCTACGCTACGAGCTTAGGGTCCAATGTCACTCTTCTGCATACAGCTATCCCAGGACTGTTTTCACCAGGGAGCATTTTAGCTTTATAATGATAAACAGCTCTGTGAAACACAGCTTGGCGCGCTCTGAAAGGATGTGGTTGGTAACAGCGTCCACTACATCACAAAGCATCCTTTACGAAGACCCTCAGAAGGACTGTTCTCAGGCCTTGGTTCCAGGAAACTCCCTGTCTTATGGATCCAGTGAACTTGCCACAGAGCAGGACACTTGCTTTGGCAGCTGACAAGGCTCGGACTCACACACGCTGCCCACATCTAGTACCACTGCTGCTCAAGGCGGCATCTGTGGACGGCACTGACTGACGTCGTCTCCTTTCCCTGCCTGTCTAGTCCCGATTTCCTTGTGTGTTTTCATTCTGTGGCATGACGTGTGTCCTTGGAGCCACCCCAAATCATTTTCTGAAACCTAATGAGGTAGAAATAAGTAAACAAAGACTTTATAAAAAACCCTTTGGTGTCCTCCTTTGCACCCTAAAGTTGGAGAAATAGTGCCTTGAGGTGATAACATCTGGGAGGGGTAACATTTTAACTCATTGGCGTAGGTATGAATGCTTTCCATGTTAAAAGAAAAAAAAAAAAAGAGGAAGGACATGTGAGGACCCCAAAAACATCAATGCAAGAAATCCAAAGACACATGTCTTTTTCAAAAATTTGCCTAGGTTTAGTTTTGTGGGGAAGTGAACACAATCTAGTCAAAATTCTATAAGCTTAAAGATTCAGGTGATATAGCTTATATTTATTATAAATTCCATGAATTTTGTTGGCCTATAATCAGGGATAGTTATACTGTAAGAAATATGACACAAAAACAATAATTTTTAGAAGCAAAGGTTAATTTTCGTGGACCTTCTATATATAGGCCGAAGATGGCTAGTTTGCTTTGAAAAGGAGGTGGCAACATTAATTTGGCAGCTTGCACTTTGGAAAAGACCCTGAGTGGGGTCTGCCTGCAGACCCTTCCCAAGTGTGAGATAGAAGAGAAATACCAGGCAGGTGGCCAGAGTTTTAAAGATTGGACAGAAAGTAACTCTTTTTCTTTTGACTTGGGACAGTGAAACCTAACCATCTCTTCTGCATTTGAAGACATATTTTTGGCATACTTTTACAGTACTAGTAAATAACACTTTTTAACTGAAAAATCCCCAAAACAATCATATAGAAACCATGCCTCATAATCTTTATTCTTTCCTCATGTAAGCATGGGTCATTCATGTTTTAAAAGCAGCGTCAGCAAAATCCCCTGGTTTCAATTTCATTAAGATAACTCTTTCATTCATTCTTTCTGATAATATACTTCTAAGCCAAACTCCTTACCCAATCCCTGTTGTATCCAGAGAAATCCATTCCCTGCCCCAGCCCCAGCCCCCATACACATGCATCTCAGAATGCAAAATACTCTAAGACACCTGAAACACCAATCTTTCACAACCTCCGATAGTGCAACTTGCTTGAAATTTCTAAGAGACATAAGAAAAAGATTAGGTAACTTAAGAAAGTGGAACTTTAAATAATAAAAGCTGTATTTGATATGCTAAATTTACTAGGGAAAATGGGAGCAACTTAAATGTCTAATGACAAAAACATTGTTAAATGGATTGTTTTCATCCAAATGATAAAATACTATGCAGTCATTCATTTTTTCAGAGAATTTTCAGCACCTTAAAACTTTGCTTACGATAGATGCAGGGTTTGCAGAATAAGGGGATAGATCCTAAATTACAAAATACATTGGGATCTGAAAACTGAAAAGACGGGGGATCGTCTTCAGTTGTAGAATTTTCTGTTATTTTCATTATCTTGTTTATCTTTTCCTAAATTTCCTAGTTTTTCCCCAAAAATAACTCCCCTACACTATAAGTAATTTTATTTCTTCGGTTTTTTTGTCTGTTATTTTTAGTGCATGTGCTAACAAAGCAAGCACTGTCAGCAAATGTTGAAGAGCTGGAATCATGAAACTGCACTATCTTTCCTCCATGACTTGTGTCAGGGCCCGTCTCTCGGCTCTTACCCTAAATTAGACTGTGCACAGTGTCAGCTGGCACATTCCCCCCCCCTCATGATTCCCCAAGTAGCTCCAGGACCCTGAACTTTTAACAGGAGTGGGTGGCGGGTGATCTGACCCAGGTGGGAAACGGCCGCCTAACATACGGCCTCCAATGCCCTAACCCGCCCCCCGTTGCTGCCTCCGCTCACTGATTGTGCCAACCAGTCGATCTTCCGGGAGAGCAGTGATTTCATGGCTTCTTATCTCCATTCAGCCCCGGGCTTAGGCACTCCTGACGGGGACCTGGACCCCAGTAGGCACCTGTGCAAGTCCCACGTCAGGGCGTCACCTTCCTGTCTGTCCTCTGAGTACAGACTCTCCCCCTGCTCTTCACCCCACTTACCAATAGGTTCCTCTTTGGAGTTTGTGTATCGGGTTCCTTGCTTAGAACTGGGCCACCAGTTTAATAGCCATAAGCAAGTGATGTCATCGCGCTAAGCCTCACTTTCCTCTTCTGAGCAGGAGAGTAACATCATGGATGGCCATGGAGGACCAGGGATAGCCTGAAATGTCTCAGGAGGGCGCGCTCAGAGACAGCAATTACTGTTATTCACAAGGATGGAGTTTGTTGAGAGGCAAAACAAATCAACTCAAATTACAGCTTGATGTTACTTCCCCGAGCCCACCTAAAAAATGCATGTACACACAAGAATTACTTTGAGTTTTGGATTCCCAAAAAACATATCATAATTGTCACTTTCTTTGTCAAAAATAAATGAATCCTGCTGAGCTAAATCAAAACATATTTAAGAAATAACACTCATGGCATGGAGTAGAAAACATAATGAACTGCTTTTGCGGGTGACTAAATGCCCAAGTGGTTGGATAACCACATATGTAATGGTTGTGAGTTCCTGCCAATGCCCAAAGTATTATCACTAATACGTGACAAGGAGTCAACAAACCACAAAGGAGAAGGGGAAATAGTTTGTTCCCTCTGTGACAGTCAGGGTGGGGGCTGTGAGTAGAACACACACACACAGTCACACACACTCACTGAAGCTACCTCGGTGACAAACTCTGAAGGACACCACGTGTTTCAGTGTCACGCTGGGTCACCAGTGCGCTGACTTGATTACTGTATCACGGATACTGTGGGTCTTTAAGGCAGAAGAGGCTGCCCTACCAAACATGTCCAAGTAGCCAGAGAGCAAACTATGAAGGGACTGATACCAAAATTATTTGAAAAGGCAAATACGAAAGGACTAATGCCAAAAATACACGTGAAAGGGCAAGAGAAGAGAAACTGAGCAATACAAGGGGAGGGGAAAAGAGCCGGTGGGAACCAACATTAAGGAAAGATGAATGACAGGAGATACTACTGATCAAATACAAACTCAGCACTGATCACACGTCACGGGCAGGTGTGAGGGAGCACCTCCTGCTGGCCTCGCCCGGGAGGGACGAGGGGGGAGGTGGAGGCAGCCCCGCCCTCCTTTATTGTCGAATGGGGGCAGGTCTGTGGCAGCCAGATTATTATTTGTTCAGTCACCAGTCATCTAGCATCGTTTATAAGCCAGGCTCCATTCTACGCATGGACCCACGTGCATAAAAACAGGAGAAGACAAAAAATTACGAGTTCAGAAGAAACAGGGCAGTTCTGGGATTGGAGCTGGGATAACACACTAATAGCAATGTGCACAGACACGGCCGAGTATTCTGATGGTGTCGTTCACCAGTGACTCAATGCAGACGGCTCACTCGTGTTAGATGCTACGCTGGTATCACGTTACCCTAAGGCAGGGGCATAGGAAATGCATTTAAAACTAGGAAAGGAAACATGTTCTCTATCTCCCGAACCTGGTTTAATACAGAAATTAGATACTTGCCAAACTGATACTTGCATTTTTAACGCTGCTTCAAATTGTTTATGATGACCATTTATTTTGGGACCGGAAGTCACGACGCGGTTTATATTATGATTACTCTAATGAGTCATTCTCCCTACTTCACAGGAGCTGCCTTGAACACACGGTGTACTTTGAATAGTAGGAACAAGGATAACTGTACCATTAGGAGCCTAGCAAATGCAAACACACCGGCCTGGGGGCCTTCTTAGAGCCCTAGCGTGAGTGTGAATTCAGGCAAAGGGACAACTCAAGTTAAATTGAACATTCAGGCAAGACACACATTCTTACATTCCACTGCATTGACATAAACATTGATAAAAAGTAATGAGGACGTGTACTCACAATCCAATGGCAGTTCTCCCCCAGTGTTTAAACGCCTTCAGTTCCTTCTGTTTCCACTAAAGGCCCAGTCCTTTTTCTCCCGAGCACCTGTGCTGTTTTCCTAACTCCCGGCCTGGCGCCTTCCTCTTTCCAGCTGCTACAGGCAGGCTCCCCAGGTGCCTTCCACCCCGTTCTCACCTTGCTCAGGATGTGACTTGCTGTACTCTGTTATTCATCCCTTTTGTCTCCAGGAATAGTCACCTCACTCTCCCAACTGGATCCGAAGAGATTTAAACATGCTCGCGATTCTCCCTTCTCAGTAAAAACCAAAACCTTCCTTAGACTGGCTCTCCTTCCCCAGCCTCACCTCTCCCTTCCTCTTTACAACCAGATTTCTAAAGACTCATCTTTACTTCCTATATATTTCTTCACTTCCCACTCCCCCTCAACTCACTTTAAAACCGCCACCACCACCCCAACTTACCCCCAAACAGCTCCCACTAAAAATGATCCTCTCCACTCCCTGGTCGTAATGAGACCACGTCTCACTTGACCTTGTGCTTGAAATATCTGCGTTGGCTTCGCTAATAGCAGGGTCTCATTTTCTTCCCACCTGTTGGCTGCACTACAGCAAACGGCTCAGGGAGTCCTGGAGTGTTTAGTTCACACACTGAGAAGAGGTGAGAGGTGGTCACTTTCCAGGCTTCACCCTCAGGTGCCCTTCCATCCTAAAAGCCCAGAGGCCAGTCTCTCCCCAGATGAGTGATTGGTTCAAGTTCTAGAATTATTCCCAGGGAACTGCGGACGGGCCCCAGGAGATAGGCGCACGTGACAGAGAGACAGGTTTTGAGACTGGGAATGGGGCCTGAAAACTTTCCTCCCCTTTCCCCTTTCTCCACCCATCCGTCCTAAATTTTCAAACAGCTCCCATCTACCTATTTACATAAGAAAAGGAAAAGCCGATGGACCACACTGTAACTCAGGAAATGGGAATCAAAATAGCAATATTTAACCCTTGAAAGGATTTTGAACAGGAGAGAGATATGGTCTAAATGTTTGGTAAATTAACACCTTTGTTCAATTAAAGAGTTTAGAGCAGTGGGTAGCCATCTAGATTTGTCTCAAGACATAAATGACTCAGATCAGAATCTGTAGAATATGAGATAACGGTATGTTTTTCCATAAAAAGAAATAGTACAATATACTGGAATGCTAGAATTCGTGAAGCGAGGTTTGCAATCTGGACCCTAGTTTTCCCTCTTTGCTGAGGAGAGGAAAGAGCAAATCATATCCTGCCCACACCTAGCAGGGGTCTCCACAGTGCTTTGCTGTGATGGAAGGCAGACCCCCCAGCTCTGTTTCAATCCTAAGTCAACTTAGACTCTAAGTTACATTTTGTCTTCTACTCCCATGTCCCCTTTGTATCCGTCACAGTGCCGAAAACGTGGGGGAACCATTCAGGCCAGAAGTACTGTTGCTTTTTACTAAAGAGTACGTTCGTTATAAAAGTACAGAATAAAGGCTTAAAATTAACTACCAGGACAAAAACAGAATAAGGTTAGACTGCGTTTAAAGTATAAAATTTGATATTTAAAATTTCATAAAAGAAAAAGACAGCCAGCATAACACTGTGTTATAGCACCTACGTTAGTGCTGGCTTTTAGTTTTGAAGTCACCCATATTGAAAAATCCTAATGTTATATACGTAACTATAACAGACAATTTTTTAAAAAGTGGTGGAAATTAAATTCAATGACCATTTGATTAGTTTCTCGTGCAAGACATGCCAGAAGCCCAAAGGGTCTCAAAGATGAGGGCAACTGGCTTTGACAACCTTAAAATATAGTAAAGAATGACACGGAAATAACTGTAATGTAAACAGAATTTTAGAATTATAAGTAAGAAATATTGTGATGGGGGACAAGGGATAGACAGGAAGGTTTCATGGAAGAGGAAGCCTTTCCAATGGTCCTTGAAGAATTACCGACACTTTGACAGACAGATATTCCCAGCACCAGGAACTAAATAACATCCATGAAAAAAATCAATAAAGCCCACGCCACTGTTGACACTTCTGTTCTCCACTGAATGGTTCCTTCAGTTACCTGAAGACTGTTTCTCCTTCTTTGAGCTGTTAATCTAAGGCTGTACTTTGGAGCAGGGCTGTTTTTATGTCCAGAAGTCTCACCTCCCCAACTGGGGCTCAGTCACTGTCACTGAATTATAACCTAATGACTCCACACGGGACTGGCCGCGGGTGAGTTGAAGGTCTGCAGAGAATTTAAGAGAGTGTAAATTCCCCCAAATTTAAAAACTGAGAAAAATCTAATCAATCACGCTGAAAGGCAGAGACGCGTAGAGAGTCACAGGTGCAAAGGTTCTAGAAGACGTGATCAGATTTGGCTGGATAGTCACACTTACCCCAGTGTAAATTCATTGTCCTTTTGGAAGTTTTCACCAGCTACTCCTAATGCAATAGGGTCTGTCAGTGCCCAACATGTAGCAGGTGCTCGATAAATATTAGCAAAACGACAAGATCTTTTTTTCACATGGCTTTTGTACCCACTTTTAAGACAAGCTGTTCACATGTTACATAAATATATCTAAACACTCAGTTCTGCATTTATTTAATGTCTTTTATGTCCAAAGAATTGATAGTGCACGTACCTCTTCTGTTTTCAGAATGCTTTCTCATACAATATTTTATTTGATCCTTAGTAGAATCTAGAGATTAGTAGGGCAAAGGCCATCGCTCCCATTTTATAGATAGAACTATTGAGACTTTTCAAGGTCGAGAGAAGTGTCCAAGGTCAGAGAACTACACCTCGCCTTGGACTTAGATTTGCCCTCAGTCTACTTTCCACAATGTCACACAGCTTCCAGAGGTCAGTGCCATTCTTTGTTACTAGTGTTAATCAATAATCCTTGCATCAGCTGTGTTAATGTGGCTTCACTTATGTAACAGCTGATTATTCCTACCTGTCTATACTTGCTATCTACCTATCAAGAGAGGACATATATATATATATATATACAAATATAAAAGCAGTTGCATATATATATACATGTATATACACACACACACATATCTATATATATATATGCAGTTGCATTTAATTTTCAAATGTTAAAGCAAAAACTTTTTATAGTAAATTCTAATGAGAAAGGGGGTGTGGTAGACGCAAGGAAAAAGGGATCAAATATATGGTGATGGAAGGAGATCTGACTCTGGGTGGTGAACACACAATACAACAAACATACAGATGATGTATTATAGAATCGTACACTTGAAATCTATACAATTTTACTAACCATTGTCACCCCCAATTATTTTAATTAGAAAATAATTCGAATGAGAAAGGATTGATTTACGCTTAATATTATACTAGTAACATTCATGAAAATATTACAGAACAGTTAGAAAAATATCTCTAGCTAACTACCTTAAGATTTCTGAGAAATCACTTCTCGTCATTGCTAAGAGTGGACCCAGGACTTATTTCTGTGTGGACAGGATGTGCGGTGCTGATTGTGTTCACGACACAAAATGTTCTCAAGTTTTCTTTGGCCAGTGGACTAAGAGCCTGACTTACACTTCACACATGGAAATACGTAGTCATTTGATGTTTAGCTCATTACAGGGATGTGGTAGCGGGGAAACAGCCACCGTACATCTAAGCCGGAATTTTAGGGTGCGCCCAGAATCCTCCCGTGATTTGTTTATGATGTAGAGATGATTGACTCTGTCAGTTACTAATAAATGGTAAATAAAAAAGTAACCTGTGATATTCAAGTACTACATTAACCATCTTGTGATTAAATGACAGTAACACCAGCAGCTATAAACCTTTATGAAATCTTCTCAAGCATGCAGTAATTCTCCTAACTATACTATTATGTAGAGCACAAATATTTCTTTGTAAGTCCTGAGCAATACATCAGGGGAGCATTTACTGCAGAAGCTAGATTGAGAGTAAATGCATCTTGGATTGCTATGAATAAAAGCTCTAGCTTCTCATTACTTTATGACAAGACACAGAAATTCACTTTACTTTTCACTTAAGCTTTTCGGCTTCCGTTTATAGATGTATGCTTCACGCTTTTATTCCCCTCCTGCTCCAGCCGTACGTAATAAATGATTATAAATTTTCACATTTGACCACCTCTCTGCCGGTCTCATGCTTAATGCACAAAGTTAGGAAGCTGCAGGTGAAAATCTCACAAACACTTTTATTTATGATGTTGTCCTTGGTAACGGGAATTTCAATGTACTGAAATGAAAAGTATGATTAAAGGGATACGACGTCCTGACAAGGATGGTGGAGGGCAGCCTTCTATTTCCTGCCGAAAATATATAATACTTTTCTGACATCAATTTCATAGAGAATAGACATGGGTTAGTCATGTGAAAAAAAGACACAAACATGTTTCTAACTTCAGTGTTCTTGAATGTTCCCTTTTATGACTTACATTAGAAATATCGCATTGGCCCTGATGAGCTTACGATTTGAAAAACATTGGAGCTGAATTAAAATGCAAAAGCAAGGACTGAACAGAAATTGGGGAGAAACGTAGTTTGGAACGAAAGAATTCTTTTTCTGGAAAACCATATAACTAGAAAAGTACTGATTTTTTTTTCTTAACTGTTCAAATTATTTCCATAACTGCTTTTATTATTTTAAATCTATGAGGTGAAAAAGAGATGGTCAAGAAAAAATGCAAAAGTTAGAAACATTCCTCTAGAAACATATTAGCATCTTTTGTGGTGCCCCAAAATCACCATTAGGCAAACAAAATGCAACGTGTGTCCACTATTGAAATGTTAAATGTATTTGAGTGCTTGAGACGATGAGTTACCAGTTTCCTACAATTTAAGGGAGAAAAGAAATTAAATGATTGGTAGAACTCCCCCTAGTAATTTCTCAAATAAAAATTTGCTGCTAAGAAGTACACTTTCTGTGCCTGGAAATTACAATTGCTTGAGACATGCTGGTTTCACCCACGAGTCTTACTCTGATCACCAAACTGTTCATGAAACATGTTATCAGTAGATTTGAGTTCAAGAATCATTCTAACGCCTCAGCCTTGGGCTACCACACTGGGGCCCGGAAAGCTATCTCCTCCTCGCTGAGGAAGCATACATCGTGATTCCCAATCTCGGGACATAAGATATTGTGGAAATTTAAACATACACATTCTCTTGATTTTATGGAAATCTATGGAACTAGGAAACTGGAAACTCACTCGGAATCACCTGCCACAGGTTGAGCCCGGGACATGGCCCATCTCGGCATTCGCACCTGGGTCACCTTGATGACATTCTGAGTCTCTAGCTTAAATGTCACTGACTCATCGGAGTTCCCACGCTGCCGAGCACCACACTAACCCCGGAGGGAGGGCAGATGCACACGGAGAGCCGCCAGCACCACGCCTGCCATCCAGGAGCTTAGAGTCTGGCAAGGAAGCTAAGACTTGACACACGCAAACAACTGAAATCACAGCAAATAATCAGAGGTACCCGGGCAGGGACATACAGATGACGCAATTCTGTCCCTCTGGCAGGGTGGGTGTAACTGCCATCTGGGAGCCGCAGGGAGTTTGGGTGGTCTGTGCGGCCGGCACAGTTCACAGCTGGGGCAGAGGTCAGTCAATTCAGGAGATGTGAGCAAAGGACCAAGAGCTAATGACCCTGCAGTGTCCTTGGTGCCCAGTCGGAGGAGAGAACGAGAGAGCGGCAAAGGGAACAGGAGGTGAGGCAGGGCAGCAGGCAGCCACAGCATCAAGAAAGACCTTTGGAAGATGCACTGCAAGTTTTGCATGAATGAAAATAGGAGGATTTTAACAGCCTCAGCAGACAGCTTGCTATGTGACCCCAGTCCACAGTCATTACATTTGTAGGCAAGTATTCTACTGAGGCATGGGCTCAAAAATTGTTTCAGTCTCTGCAGCATTTCAACAACCTCACAGCTTTCTTCAATAACTGTTCCTACAAATACTTTCTGACACCTTCCGCTCGCTGTGTTATTGCAGAACCCTGAAAAATATATTACGTCTCATGTCAGTTATAAAAATAACACCACAAATTATAACCCAAACAAAATTACCCAGTAATTATCATTTAGATGTCCGTTTGAATCCTTTTCAGAGTTACTGTTACTTTAGTCTGCCCTTACGAGCCAGACAATTTAACACAAGGCACGCTGGAGGGGTTTATTTAAATCTTTCTCCTTTCCCATGTGCTACGAGAATATCTGAAACCCACCTTTCTGAGCTCTCTCTGAATGCCTTAATCTCAAGAGCAATTCCATATACATTGAATACTTACAGCCCTAAATTGGACAAAAATAGGCATCGTAAACATGTGGTGTCAATTATAGGGAAAAACTGCACAAAGGTTAGAGGCATAAGCACAGAGCTGACGCTTTCTTTTAACTTGTTAATGTCTCTGACCCTTTTGTACAAAAACTCACTTTAATCAACATTATATGCATTGCATTGTGGCCTCACCATTTAACAGCCTGTAAGAAGTGTTTGGCGATCAATTATACACATCAAGTTGATGGGCTGCAGAGCTGGGGTCATTTACGTGCTCAATTAAATCTGAGAGGGCTTCGGGAGACCCACATGGTTAGCAGGACTTCCTCTCTCCCCCGTCTCAGCCTTCCTGAAGCTGCAGGAGATGAGGGAACTTAATTACATGCATCCGAGATGGCCTTTGTCGTCTTAGGAGTCGCAAAGCCATGAGCGTCGACAGAGTGGGTTTCAAATCAAGGGCCTTCTCCCCGCCCGCCTTGCACTGTCCGCTCTGTCACTACTCACACGTCACATAGCCAGTCTCACACCAACACACAGACCCACACAATCCAGATATTAGTCAAGTAAATGTGTGACACATTGACGCTCGACGCGCTTTGAGTCCCATCTGAAGCCAAACCAGTCATCCAAGTCTCAGAACGGCCGCTGACGTCCGCAGCGCTGGTGTAAGATGTGGGTCAGTGTCCCGTCCACAGCCACGCGCTGGGGGCCATGGCACGGCTCACGTGCTCTGACATGAACAGTGATGGCATGTGCCATCTACGATGAGGAGATTCTCAGTGAAGTGGTGATGAACAGGTGTGGCTCAGACCCACCTCAACAGCCCAGAGTCCACTCTGCAAACCACACAGAAAAGGGAAACCCTCACATGTCTAGCCGAGCACGGGCGGAGGTGTCCAGTGGTGCTCTGCATACATCAGAAAAGGAGGCTAGGGCCCCAGAGCAGGTAAATATTTGGCTTCTTTTATCGAACTTCATGGATTTTTCCCTCCCCTTCCTTCTCTTCAGCTTCTTACTCTCAGATAAGAGGAGCCAGCCCCTGGATTTCAAAATAGAATTGAAATATGTCCGTCAACATTCATACAACAAATGTTTATTGAGTGTCTACCATGTGTAGGACATGGCTAGGTGCTGACTTCGATTTATGACTAATACTTTGTGAATATGTACAGTGTGTTGGAGTCAAATTCATCTGATATGATATAGTGCCTAATCCCCAAAGAACTCCCACTTAGATTGAGCAGTGCTAGGAATTAGGAAAGAAGACGTAACTCCGGATGCCAGGTAGGGGCAGCCATTCCATCTCCAGCTTCACGATATGGAGACTGATTGCTGTGTGCAAGGAGCACCTATTTTTAATTGCTACATTTTGACTGGCCCTGAGTCCTGTCTGGTCTCTTCCTCTATGTGTTCGGTTGTTATAATAGCGTGGGTATATGGTAAGGAAAGCAGAGAAAGAGAGAAAACAGAGAGATGTTTCTTAACATTGTATTATTTTACGATCTGAGCACCTCAGCCTTGCCCCTGAAAGCACATTTTCTTCTCGTGCTTGTTTTTGAGCAGTTTTCAACATCCCACTAACGAATAAACCATTTATATCAGAAGACTGTATAGATGAATGGGAAAGCCTACTTTCCATCTAGGAGTCTAATTGCATATATCCTGTGAAGGTAACTCCCCACATAAATCAATTTTCTATTAAAAAGCGGTGTTTTGTTTGAAGGAAGTATTTTTTAATCACTTCTTGTTATGCACCTAATTGTTCTTAAGTGTTTTGTTTTAAATGTAAATGTGGAAGAGTCTAACAGTCTCACACAATTATATTCTCCCAGTCATATCCTCACGGGCTTAAAATATATGTCCACACATCCCCCAAATGTTAGAGTGAATGGGAGAAACTAGCTGACCAAGAAATGAACATGTCTGTTTTCCAAGTCAATACTGATTATTTTTTGATGCTCAGTGTCGTTGAGATGCCATAAAAGTTTAACTTCCAAACAGAAGGCAGTATCCACACTTTCACTGACAGGATTTTACAAACCATTCTCCATGGGTTTACGCAAAAAAGAGACTATTACAAATTGCTTACAAATGAACTTGGAATTATTTTATCTGGTTTAAGAAGAGCAAGAAGGAATAAAGTCCAGAGTCACTTTAAACACCTGAAAATATGGAGTCAGAGAAGCAAGAAAGCAGAGGGAGTTTCTAGTTCTCCCTTCCTCTCCAGGGGAGGCGAAGCGTATGGCTGAGTTATTGCAATGCATTGATCTGCCTCCAACCCGAAGTTACCAAGGTTTTATAAGGCTGCAATAAAGCTTTCTTTGCATTAACCAGCCAAGCACATAAACATTTTAATGAACTGTTTTTACATGGTTCATTGGGCAGCTACCAGGCTACTGTAATACAAATCACCACCCCACCACATCCAGCTTTCTCGTGATGGCTGTAGTTTTTCAGTTTACCAAATGCAAATTGAATATCACAGCCAGGGAGCTTAATCAAATACTTGACTATTCGAGCATGGGAAATTCTTAGCCTGGAATTTACTGTATGCAGGGATAGTCTGTTCAAAGGACGGAATCTCAGAGAATTTCAGCTCTCAAGGCTCCAAACCGAGAGTGAGGTTTATCATGACAGTCATTGAGATTACTGAAAAAATAAGCCCCTCAAAGTGAACACTGTGGGTTGAAATGGTTTTAGGCAACGAATGACAGTGGTTCCATGAGGAGTAAGTGGCTGAATCACCATTAGTCACAAAGAGATGGTGTCCCCAAACTGATATTTCTCTTAGTGACCTGAAAGCTTGAATGAATTATTGAACTCAAGACCAGTGCAGATCAAATCTCCTTGGAATAATTAAGTATCATTACTGACAAACGTGTGTGCAATCGAGTCAACACTTACAGCAACACTAAATTATAAAATATTTATTATGTCTTCTGAGAGCTTTATGACACTGTATGCATTTTTACGACTAGAGATTAACCCAACACATAATTGAATAATGAATGCAAATTATAAATGAATATTTAACAAACCATACCACATTTTATGTCCTAACATGTCTTCTGCCACTGAGAGGAATGCCTGAGAAATGCATCCGTGATGTACTGTCCCGCTTCCTAAAGCCCCAGTGAAAACAAGGTGTTTTCACCTTGACGTGGCCTTTAAAATAAATTAATTTGTTAACATTTAAAAATGCAGTGCAACAGATGACATAAAACATTTACAAGACAGTTTATAATGCAGCCAACCATGTTCTAATCCAATAATATTTATCAAAACATTTTACTTGGCTAATCATTTCACGGTCAAGATTTGGAAATATTTGTTTTTCACGTTGAGACAAGGATTTAAATGCTACTTACGGTACCATAAAGATGTTATATGGTGTTCATATAACCTGAGTATTAAAAATATAATGAATTTGCTATTTATGAACCATTAAGTTTTACCTCACCCCAGAATAAATTTTATATCATTACAGACCTAGTAATACACCCTCTCTGTGGTAACGTCCTCCTAATTCCAACTGCCTTCCCTGAGATATATTCGCAAGCCAAATTTACAGATATGTGAGATAAATCAGAATTTTTTTCCTAATTCTGAACAATTTGTTTGTATTGAACACAAGGTACAAAATGGTGCTTTTTTTCACTTTAAATTCTCTTGATGGTTAGAATGTCAGTGTTTCTGAATAAGCCAGGAACCGCTCCACATATTAACAGGACGTGGGTCAGATACGCAAATTCACTGGGAAAGAAGTTTGAGCTTCTGCAAAAGAACCTTTCCTTCTGTTATTGAGAAATTAAAGAGCCTCTGACTTCTCTAACTATGTAAACTATTTAACCAGTGACTCTGGGACGATAACACAGAGGAAATCCTGGTCATTAAAATGTTTGCACAAACAAACATATTTGCCAGTAAAACCCTGGAAACAACCTCAAAAGGAGCCCTGGGGCAACCCTGGGCCACCTAGTGGATGGGATAGTGTATAGCCACCAAAATTGTGTCTGAATCACACTGAAGACCAGAGCAAATGCTGTGTCAAGGTATAAGCTGGGGGGCGGGAGTAGAAAATGGAACCCGGTGCCTGAGTAGAATGCACTCATGTCAAATAAAACAGAGCCCTAAACTAAGAAGAAAATGACAATAAAACCCAGAAAGCATGAGCAGTTGCTATTAGTGATCGTTGGTGAGATACTGTACGTAGTATATGAAATCGTTGAAAACAAAACATCTTTTTAAATGAAATGAGTTTGCATTCAGGCTGCTGGTTTATAATACGCATTCCTCATCCCGGTCACACAGTATCTGGAAACATCTGGAGTGTGTCCGAATGGCAGTGCACCCTGATTTGATCTCCTGGGCTTCTGTAACCACAGCTGAAAACCTGGCTCTCTTACTTGCTGGAGTTAAAACACATCCCATACCTGTCTGTCACCTTACAATAGATCCACTCGCGGGACCAGGGCAGGGTTTGGCAAGCAAGGAATGAATCCCTGTGAAATGCCTGCCTGGGGAAAGGAATCCTCTCAGATGTAAGGTCACTGTAAGTTTTAGCAGAGGGAGCTCATTTCCATCGACTCTTAGTTGTGAAGTTAGGAGGTGTCAACCCTGGAATGTAAAGGCAGGATTAACTCAAGTGCCTTTGCTGTCTCAGAAGCCACCCAGAAAGTAGAAACGGGAAGGAAATTCGGCATGTCCCCCTGGCTGGTGAGCAAGCTTTCTGAGTGCTTTGCGTCTGCCCTTGAAGTTGGACCCCTGCTTTGTAGAGTCAGCCGAGAACACCTGTGAAGTGGAAGACGCCAAATTGTATGGAAGCCTTTCAAGCATCTTTACAGGTGCCTCTGTCCTGTCAGGCCCACCCACAGATACCCTGTAAACGTGAGACGCTTTCCACTCGTGATTTCACGCCAAATCATGACCACGACTCAGAACGTACAGCGCTGTTTCACGTAAGTCACCTCGCTTCTTTGGAACCGTGCTGAGTGGTAGCCGCTCTTCTGCTTTTCCGAGTGGAAGGAGGACAAGGGCATCAGGACACCCACACCAGCCGACGCTCCCGCCGACAGGACGCCGAGTTTGGGGTGGCAACCCAGTTCCCCCGACTCTGACCGTAGGTACCTAAGCAAAGCATCGCACGGCCGCTCCGTGCAATCCACCATGAGCTCTGCCTTTTCACATGTGACCCCACGCACGAGGGGGGACAGAACCAGTCCCCCCAGAGGTACAGACAAAGAAGACCCCACCCCGGAGGGGCCTGGTAATAAGTGGCCGCGGGGAGTCTCCCTGTGAACAGCCTGAAAGGCAGGCGAGTTATTAGCTCAGCCCTGAACGTGCTACTTAATGTAGGACCACTGCTGATGGTTACCAGAGCCTGGCTGAGGTGACAAGCCTGGGACCTGCTCGAGGAAATCCAATTGAAAGGCAGCCAAGAGGAACTGCGAGCTGGAAACAGATGTCCCAGCTAGCGGGCTGCGCCTACATTTAACCTGTGAAGCTGGGGTGGGATGGGAGCGTGTGCTTCTCCACAGGCTGATTCCACCTCTTCCCCCACGTACCTACTGTCAAGTTCAATTAGAGCCACCTGCATTGGTGTTGTCAAACTTCCAGCAATTTCTTTAAAATGAGAAGATGGCGAAAGCATCACAGCTGTTCAGGGAGTTCAGGGTATTTGGTTTACCTACCGAGTTTGACTAAAACATTTCAGCCAAATTGTACACTCGTAAACTGCAGTTTTGTAGCCACTGAAAATGATCTTTAAAAACAAAACAAAAAAAACCCTGCCCAAATGAAATTCAAACGGTTCATGTAATTATGAGATGTAATATTACCTCTGGTGACTTATCAGTGAGTTTTAGTTTCATTCGTCTTTTCTTAGCCCCTTCTGGTGACTGACTGCAAACGGGAGTTGATGTCGAAAGAGGTGTGACCACCGTGCAAACACGGACCAGACCCTGACAAAAATCAGCTCATTGGATTTGAAAGAGAGCAGAGGCCTGGGGCGCTGGCAGTACGTCCCCACACATTAGGAAGCGTTCCCCCGTCACGTCCGCACCGTCTGGTTTTCTCTAATGGGATCAGAGGAGGGAGACCATCTCACTGTTGATTTGTCTCCAACTTAGGACAATGTGAGTGAGCGCACGCTGCACCGAGAGCAGGCCCACCCCCAAATCCTGCTGCTGTGATGTGTATCTGAGGCAAACAGCTGCCCAGGAAGGTCTCCCTGGTAACCCTTCATTTTTGCTCGATGGGTTTGCACGTGACACATTTTGGGGTCACCGCACCCTGATGTGCTGCAGGATGCCATTTATACCATCCTGTGGAGGAGAGGCGCGTGAGAGGTCGTTCTGTGCTGAAATTTATTGACGGTATTTACGAAGACTGTTCTGGAGCAATGCATGCTTTTAAAAGCCGAGAACAGCAGCAGAAATAATCAGGAATCCATCCCTAATTTATACAGGAATCACAAGGGAGGTAAAAACGTTCACTAAATTATGGATTTACAAGTAAACTTTGATTCGGGGACCTGGGGAAATCATTTCATTGGAATATGGATCCCTTTTCCCTAAAAACAATTTTCACTTCAACTTCAGAGATAAGAAACATAAAACCAAGCCCCTCTATGAAATTTTGAGGGGCACTCTTTTCTGATACCAGAGGGGACCCGTGGCAGGGGTCCAAAGGGCTCCCCTGCTCTCACAAACGCAGGGCTGGGGGTCTCTGGTGCGTCCCTAACTCATTCCCATGAATTCTGAATTGTCAACACCTAAGGTTAATGATACCTGTCTTCTTGCTGTCATAAACAGTTAGGGAGGTTCAGCGCGAGATAAATCACCCTCACACGGGGCTTGCCCTATTGTTCTCATCAGACAAAGGACACGGCTTATTCCAACATAAACTTGAGACATCGGTGTAAGTGAACAGACTGCTTTCCCTCTTATGCCCAGGTGAAATCGTCAGCCCGCACTTTTCTTTCTTGACTTGGAACATGTATTTTTGTTTGTTTGTTTAAGGTTGCAGAGTAATCGTGAAGAGGACCCCACAGTAGCAAGTGTCAACCATCTTTCTGATTGCTAGATACCCAACGCCCTGATCTGAAACGTCTTCCACTCAATTGAGGAGGAAACGTTTAGCTGCAGAATAAATGCAGGTAATAAGCAGGGAGGGGAAAGGAATAGGAACATGACCACCAAGAGCCAACAAGTTCACCTTGCCAGCCGTTACACAGGAACAAAAATATCCTCTCATGAAAAACACTTTTTAAAGAAAATACAAGCAAGTTTTCCCGCCCATCCAAACTTTAAATAATGTGTTTCTTTCCTGAACATGTTCCTTATGTGATTCGATAAGCACACTACTCATTTTAGAACGCAAGGTCAGGAATGCCGTAAGTTGGGTGTATTGGATGTTATATGCTTTTCATACACACCAGGTACATATCCGACCCAGTATCAGTAGGAACGTTACACATAGGAGGGACTTCATTAGACCCCCTTGAAAGGAGGTAAGGCCAAGCAAGAGTTGAGCAACTAATGACATAACGTGCTTAGAGACAACTCTGCAAGTTTTCTAGAGAATGTCCTTGAGCTAGGAACAGAGGCGGGAGAGCAGAGATGGTGGCAGAGTCAGTCAATTGTGCTACAGATGGGTTGCAATGGAAAACATATTATATCTTATGGAAATTGCCAAAAATAGCAGATGAAGATTTACCTGTGAGTGGGTAAACAGCTTTTTCCCTACCAACCCTCCCTCCACAACCCCACCACACACGCACACACTTCCTGTGACTTCACCCCTGGTACGGTACATGCTTACGCTGCTCTGGGAACTGTCACTGTGACTGTCCCCCTTGGCACCCTGGGACCCTGCGGACTTGGCCATGGGCACAGCACAGATTCTGGGGGTTCATGTTCTGGTTTCAATTGGATCCATATTTGCCAGACACTGTGATGAAAAGGGTATTTGCTGTCCCGCCTCAGCCATGCCCCAGGCAGCTGCTGGAGCCGGTACTGCTGGCTGCATGCGTGTTGTTTTCCAGGTCGGTATAAACCACAGGTGGTAGGGACAGCCCTCCAGAGAAGTGACGCCAGTGCCACACAGCCAAGCGACGGCAGGGCCACCTGGCAGCCTAGGCTTTGCCTAGTCACGCCTCACCTCGTCTACTTTTGGTGCCCTCTGGCCTCAGGGAGCTGGCCGGGGGGGAAGGTAGCAGACACGAAGTTTTCATAGATTTTCTTCCGTCTGCACAAAACGCACACCCCATGGACACCTCCCGTGGCCATTTTGCATCAGGCAGCTGAGTTGTGTCTCTTCTGCCTTTTGTGTCTCCATCTCCCGTTTTGTTTTAGAAAAAGCAAACCAGTAACCATTGCCTTTGATTCTGCAGCCACTGCCTCATTCAGCCGACAGAGATTTCCTGAGCGCCAGAGCTGCCAGACTTAGGTCCAGGGGCCACGCAGCGAGAGAAGTAACCAGACCAGCAGTCAGGGGTCCACTGCTGTGGAAGCAGCAATGTGGGGGCACCTCCCCCAGACTGGAGGCTGGGGAGACTTCCCCCAGGGAGAGCCAGACTCACAGACCTGAAGGGTGCGTGGGCTTAGGCCACGGACTGTTACTATGGATACGAGCGGTGTTCTTTCACGTCTTCTACATCGTGTCGTTGTCACCATAATTCTCCTGAGAGAGAAGTAGGCAGGGCAGGCCTTGACTGCACTTACAAACAAACCAACCCGAATAAACAGAACAACAGGCTTCAGGCTGGTCAGTACTGGAGCCAGGTGCCAGGTGAGGAGCAGGTGTCTGAGGGGCTCCCAGCAGACACCTGTTCTCCTAAAGCGCCTCAGGGGGTAGGGGTGGGGCTCAGGGACAACGTCTCACTCTATGCGGGGCCCACCCCACCCTCTGGGACCCCACTCCCTCTTTGCCTTGGTTTCCTTGGACCACAGGAGCTGTGATTTGCAGCCAAGACGGTCCCGCCAGGCCACTGAGAGGACGTGCCTGCACTGGGGGCCTCAGGCCACATCGGGCCTCAGTGCCTGCACGACACCCCAAGAGAGTAGCCCGTGCACGGGCCTCTCGCCAGCCCAGGACGCTGCCCACGGCCACCTCTGCGGCCTCCACCTGCCTGCCCACGCCCTTCTCTTTTCCCCGTGGCTCTCCCCACCCTGAATGCCTGGGCAAGCAGGCCGGCTTCCTTCCCCGGCCCTTACACACACGCGCGTGCACACACACACTCCTAGCCTTCCCCCTTCCTGTCTCCGGCGGGGATTCTGAGCCACTGCTCGCCGTCTTCCTGGTCAGGGTTACCCCGGCCGCTCCAGAAATAGGAAGGCACAGCCACGGCTCAGAGGAAGGTTTCTGGTTTGTAACATTTTATTTGGGACTTTTCAACCAGTCAGCCTGACACTTGTGTTTTCCATGTGTCAAGGTGAAATACTCAGTATTAAAAAATCTTTCTACAGTATGAGCAATTTACCCTCTGCTGCTTTTACAGTTTTCTGCCCTTTTCACAATTTCTACGATGATGTATAGCTCTCATAATCACACAAAAACAATTTTAAAATGTTAAAGTATTCCCACTTAGGGACAGAAAAATGACTAAAGCTTTCCTCAAAGGGGTGACTCAGAGGGTGACTGGTTTTTCTTTATTCCATATATTTCCAAATTATCTAGAATTAACACAGGTTCCTTCTAGATTTGTACACTGTGTCAGTCACCAGTGATTTCTGAGTGACGAGGAACAACTCCCAACAGTTGAACGAGCACTTACAGGGCGAAAGCATTTCAGAAACCCCACTAACAGCCAAGATGGAAGGAAACAGGTAGAAACGGAGCCTAACTGTCCACCAGCCATCACCTTCATCTGAGGCTGGTGATCCATGGCCAACGGCCGTCATGGACCCGCCACGGTCTGCAGTTTTTACGCAGGTTCAAAGCCTATTATGACTGAAATGGTAGAAGAAACACAGGAAACAAAGACGGCATTATGGCAAAATCTGTCTGTCTAAACGCCCGCTAGTTCCTTTCACGCTGTGTGGACCTGCTAGGAAGCACTTCCCATAGTTGAAAGAGCCAAAACCAGAGAGAGAGGAATGACGGTCGCACCCCAGCACCCCAGCATTAAGGCAGCCGTTGGCTGCCAGTGTACGGTTACTGCTTTCCATGTGATTTTTACTTCTCATCTTCTTGGAAAAGACGGTGAATTTATGGCGGAACCCGTGCACTGCTACCTACTCTCCCGAAGAGAAAATTACTTCTTCTAGAGGATCTGCTTGCACCAGCGTAAAAACTCTGCGGCCGCCTGAACAGCACAGGAACAGCTCTGAGGCTCTGAGATGCCCACCTGGCCCTTTGGAGTTACCTGTTCCAGGGCCCTGTGGGCAGGTTTGCCCCGCACGTCACTCTCCTGATAAGTTCATTCGTCCACGTCACCAAGCGTCTTACTGAGTGCCTCCTACGTGCACCTGACCTCACTTGCTGCTGCGAGGGACACACAGATCGGCCAGCACAGGGTCCTGGCATGACAGGGCTCAGTCTCACAGGGGACATGGCAGAGCAGAGCACCCGCGGAGGGACTGGGGGAAGGTCGTCCTAAGTGGGGGGAAAGACAAGCCCCTGACGAGGACATGAGCCCCAAGGTCAACAGCGCTGCAAGGGGCCAGGAGGGCTGAGAATGGACAGGTGGGTACGGGTCAGGCCTGTGCGGCTGAGACCTGTGAGCAAGGGAATGCTGACATCTGCTTTGCTTTGTAACCATCCACCTAGCTATGAAGATAATAGGTACAGGGGGCTAAGAACAGGAGACCACTTAGGAGGCAACTGCAGGGGTCTTGGCTGGAGAAGAGGGTGAGCTGGACCAGGGTGGCAGCACGGAGGGGAGGTCACTGACACTTGTGGACACAAAGCCCAGAGGCTCAGTGTCCTGACAGCTACACACCACTAGGAAGCACCTGGACGGACATGGAGCTGAAGACAACCATTCCCAGATCGGAGACCAGGGAACTCCCGCGAGGCACAGGGCTCTCGAGGCCATGCTGACGTTAGACTCACCTCGTTCAGAAGATGTCTTCCCTTCCATCTAGAGACGTCCATGGGTCCCAACAGACGTGCTCTGTGATCCCACAATGAAACGACTTCCGGCCCAGAGAGCACGCTAAGGAGGCAAGTTAACACCACAGTCAAATGAAGCGGGTAACCTGAATGTGCACCCCTCTGGCCTCCCTCCCAGCCTGCTGCACCCCTGCCGACATTACGTTTACAGCTAGAAAGCCTCGGCGAGGGCCGGGAGCTGGCAGAGCGGACGGAGACAGCTGTAGCGGAGGAACCCCTGGGAAGGCCACTTCCCTGCCATGTGGGCCCTGTCTGGAGTCACCTGCTTGCCCAGGGAGAGGCCAGGGCAGAAGTCACCGCACAGTGGATGTGAGAACAGCCGCACCCCTAGATAATCAAATGTACCCCCAGATGGCTGTGCAAGAGAAAGAAAGAGAGATGGGGGGGGTGCCTGGAGAGCCTTTAAAATATACCTGCCCCCAGGCCCCACCCAGGCTGATTCCATCAGAGTCTCTGGCATGAGGCTCTGGCAGGCACCCATCGCTTTTCAAAGCTCCCTGGTGATTCTCAGGTGCGTCAGGTAGAGAAGCACTGCCAGGTGAGGTGAGCCTTTCCTATCTGCCCTTCACCATAGGACATTGAGGGATCCCACGAACAGGCCACAGCTGTCGACGCAGAGACAGAAACACACACATGCGTGCACAGCAGCTTTACTCCTAAGAGCCCAAAGTGGAGACATTCCCGATGTCCACCCACCAACAAGTGGACATTTAGTGTCATGGCGCCTCCTCCTTCTCAGGCACCAGTATTTGTCTGTACTTGTCTCACGACTTTTCACGGCCTCCACTGCCAGGTACTCGTGGAAGTTCCAGCTTTTCTTCTGCAGGAGATCGGGTTTCGTGATTCAGAGACTCTGCTCTGAGCTACAGCATCCACCAGAGCCCAGCGACATCCGTGCCCACGCTCTGCCCCACACCGGGGACTTTGCGGGCGCCCCCTCAGCTCCCCACACTCAGCCCACGCCCTGCAGTGAACCTGGACATGCTCATGGATTCACACACACACTTCACAGACTCACTGTGTTCTGGGTTTCACACTGGGACCTGCGAGGACACACAACACACTCAATGACGCCAACCGTGCCCCTGCCCTCAGAGGACACACTTCCTGGTCAGGTGATAGTACGTCGTGTGTTAGAAGGTCTTGGTGCTATTTTAACGGGCAGCCATGCAGCACAGGTAGGGGGTGGGGCTGTAAGTTTTGAAAGCACAGTCAGAGTGGATGCATGGAGAAGGCGACAGGTGACAAAATCTTGGAGGGGGAAACCAGGGAACGTGTCTGGAGCAGACAGAGAACTCCAGTGGGGAGCGGCCAGTGCAAAGGCGGGGGTGGGGCTGAGAGATGGGTGAGCGGCAGGAGCGGAGGTGACAGGGGACAGAGGGCAAAGCAGGGCCAGCGGCTGGGCTTCACTCGGGACCTGGGGACCCCTGGGGTATAGGCTGAGGAGTGACCACCTACGAGGACCCATCTGGCTCCTGCAGGAGGACAAGCTGATGTCAGTCGCTCATCTGAGACCCTCACTTGACCGGGAACCCCAGCCCTTGGAAGGGACGGGGCCTCTGGGGGCCATGAGTTTGCAGCCCCCTCCACCTCCTTCTATCCCTGAACACCACCTCCTCCCCAAGGGAGGTTCACGGCTACTCAGAAGTTCGCCTGGTGCACAGACTGGAAAACCGAGTGAGGACGTGGAAAGGTGCCGATTCTGCGGCTTTTCTCCTCTTTTCTCTTAGCCCCCCTTTCGAGCACCTTACTCATCTCTACCACCTCCCCCCACGGGCTGTGCACACCACACACGTAGGTGGGACGAGTGACTTAAATGCACGGGCGTCTGTTATATGACTGAGAGGACACCGGTCATGACGGTCGTCATGAGAATGACTCACGCCTTTGAGGACGCGCTAGGGGGACAGCCTCTGTTTGGGCTGCTGGTCCCTCACCCCGCTGATGTCTGATCAAGTCATGCACCAAGACCCGTTTACAACATGGGAGAGCCACACTTACACCCCTAGAGAGCAGACATATTAAAATTCATGTGAGTGGATGCTTTTATTGCAGACTTCAGGGAGGAACGTTCTTTATTCAAAAACTGTTTGCGCTAGTACATAAATTAGCTATTTATGAAACTTTCTCTGTCGACATAATTCTCAGGAGTTCTTCTGCACTTTATATTTAAAGGTACAGAATGCAAGCTGGGGGAAATTATATATTCAGAAAATTACAGAAGCCTGTTTCCAGTACAGCCCTGAGCTCTACCTACATATCTGCTCATCTTTGCGCACACGTGTGCCTAAGGGAAATAGAAATGCATTTTTCCTGCAAATTACTGGTATGTTTAAAGTTCAAAGTTGATTGACACATGCTTTCGCTTAATGAAGGTAATTACAAAGAATAACAATTCCATGCAGATCTGGTCAGTGTTAACAGTCCCTTCCCACCGCGGAGATCCCGTTGAGAGCTGTCAGATGGGCCGTTCTGCCACCAGCCAGGCATAAGCACGTTTGGGAGACAAGAAACAGATTAATAAGCATCAACACTTTCTTCTAAACACTTGTTGAAAAGCATAAAAGCTGCTGGCGCTGAAGGAAATGATTCGAGGCTGGAAGCTTTCTCTCTCCGGCCTCCAAGAAAACAACCCTGCGAGATCGTTGGGAAGCACAAAAGGGCACGGCGACCTCACCCAAAGGCAGCGCTCGGCTTTTCCGGGCACTGTTTTCCCTAATACTTTGGGCACATATTGCTTTTACTAAAAATCTCGCCTGCACCCTCTGACTAAGGAACAGTCCCGACAGAAGGACTGCTTCAGCCCCAGACAGTTAGCCCGTGTTGGGTACCTACTCTGTGGTCTAGGCCCGTCTGGCTATAAGCAGGTGGGTCCCCGTTTGATGGAGCTCACGCCCCAGACCTCACCTGGGGAATGTGAATACGTATGGAAAGGGCCCGTGATTCAGTCATTGCTGCGAGGCGGGTCTGCTTCTAAGTTCAAACACCAAGAGTACAAAAGTAGGTTCCACGATAGTTAAGTCATCCTGACAAACACATTAAGTCGATGAATATATGGTAGGGCGTAAAAGAGCAACGCGTGGGTTTTCCACTTGCTTTTCCCCACCGTGTGTAAATTGCACGTAAAATGAAAGCGGACGGACAAAGAGCATTGAAACAATCAAACAGTATATAACATGAACTTTGTTACTATATCATAATTGTGGGGGCTTTTATTCCAAAGCTGGTTGGGATTTGGGGTCATGTTTTTTTATAGCAAGAGGGCATAGAATTATAGCCCGTCAGTTATATGATCTCAGCCTAGTCATTAATGTAACGTGACTGTGTTTGCTTTTGTGTGACACAGGCATTACGAGACACCGCTGACATCCCAGAGAACGGCAAAATAAATAAACAGAAGGCGGGTAGGACAAAAGCTGCTCAGTCCTGCTGCCTTCAGGGATACGCGGTTCACATTGAAAAAGAAAGGGAAACGTTTTCAACTTATGCGTAGAAGTTGGACGATGTGTACTTAAAAATTAACTTTCTGCCGTGGAAACTACATTTCTGTAATGCTGTTTAATGAAGGAGGGAGTTTATTTGTGGGTTTCCCAACGTCCCTCCGGAAAACGACCGGCTCCTTTTGTGTAGAGGAGCCTGGGGACGGAGGTGGAGGTTTGAGGTGCCTTCAGTAACAGCCTATTTTAGCAGCATAAGTGTTTCGATTTCTCAGTTCTGCTCATATCTCTGAAAGTGCTTTAAAAACGATCAGGAGCTCTAAGCGTCTTCGAACACCCATTGTAGAGTCTCCATTATGTACTTGGAGATTACTTATTGAGACATATTTAGATGCAATAAAAACAATGCTACATCGGCTCACCGTGTCTGATTTCACGGTACAACTTAATTTCTCAGAAACCTGCCTCTGAAGCCGTCCTGACCAAGAGCCGGCGTCAGTATCTCAGAATCACAGACTTCCAGGACACAAGAGCTACAGGACACCTTACAGGTCGTCAAGTGTCGTGCCCTCATCCTTTCAAAGACAAATGTATTGCTAGGAAGCACCAGCAAGAGAATAGAATTATTCACAATGGCCAAGACATGGAAACAACCTAAGCGTCCACCGATGGATGAACAGATGAAGAGAATGTGGTCTACACACAGTCACATACCGCGGAATACTACTCAGCCATGAACAGAAGAAAGTCCTGCCGTTCGCGACGACATGGATGGGCCTTGAGGGCGTTGTGCTCAGTGAAATAAGTCAGACAGAGAAAGACAAACGGTATGATCGCACTTAGGTGGAATCTAAAACAAAAACAAAACAGGGACCTCACAGAAACAGATTGGTGGTTGCCAGAGACAGGGGTTGGGGGGTTGAAATGGGTGGAGACTGTCCCAAGGTATAAACTTCCAGTGATAAAATAAGTCCTGGGGATGTCATCGTTTTTAATAAATTAAAAAAAACAAAAACACCATCGTGAGGACTCAAAAGACCTGAGAGCAGGTCTTGCTAGTCTGCCACTCATCAGCCTCTGGGAGCCGTTTCCTCACCTATAAACTGGGCCTGGCGGTACCTGCTCAGTCGCATGGTGCGTGTGCCACATGTGCCGCCACGTCTTTCGTGTCATGAGACCCTACCCACAGCCTGACGCTGGGTGAGCGCGGAGCTCTGGCCCCGTGGCTGCCTGTGGCTTCTCCAAGGACCAGCCGACATCACCATCCGGAGGGAGAGTGGGACCCTGCGGACGCTGTTGAAGCAGGAAGCAAACCTCTGGCCCCCCCACCCCGTTTCAGCCGTGTGGGGGGGAGGTGAGCGCTGCTGCTGTTCTACGTGGGAAGGATGACACAGGGCTGCAGTGGGTGAGTGAACTCAGACACCAAGTCGCAGCTGACGACTCACCGTAGTGGGAGCCTCAGAAAGGATCGCAGGTCACCTGTCTCACCTTCACAAAACAGTTCAGAAAGGAAATGACGCCCCACACACACACTAACCATGCACTTGGCTCTTGCACCTTGGCTGCCTTGCTGTCTCCCCAAAGTGGGAGCACATGTATCCTCTACACTCCAGGGGACGCAGGGACGGGGGGACCTGCTGAGGGGACGCCCAGAACCACACGCGGCCGACCGTATTCTCAGAGCAAATCACTTGCAGAAGCTCCACAGAATTCCCTCTGACTTCAGCGATTGCTTATCTTCCTTTGCAAACCTGACCACGGCTTCAAGCCCAGGCCAACCCCACACCTCCCTCCACGCAGCTTCCTGGCTGCAGGAGCCCAGCTTTCTCCTCCTTATCCGAAGACACTGAGAGGCCAGGGAGTGGCGCTGGCAAACTGTGGCCCCCACCCAGGGCAAAACTGCCTGTTGCCTGCTGGTGGCCATGGAGGGGGGCGGCTGCCACACACACCCCTGCAGAGCCTGGCGTGGTTACGTCTGGCCTTTTACAGAAAAACCTCCGCCCATACCTGGTCTAAGTCCTTATCATGTTTTCTGACAATAAAATTCCATTATCTTATTATATATTATCTTAATACACACCATCGTATATGTGCTTGTACATATAGATGTTTAGTTCACGTTTCATAGCTCCCATTTCTGCAGTGAGACCACAAGCTCCAGGCAGGGAGAGAACGTCTTGCTCATCCAGCTTCTCCCTGGATGCTGAGGACGGGGCATGTTATAAACCACATATCGTCATGGCGTTTTAATGAAACGTGAAGTAAACGTGCTTCCTGTTGATACTGTGACCCACCGGAACTCAGTATGTCGGTCCACCAATCAGTTGTCAAAAACTCCTTTCGAATCTCCTCTGCCCTGGGTCCCGGGCACGGAGAAAAGTGTCATGGACGAGAAACACAACCCGCCCCTCCTTCCCCCGCCCTCCAGGGCCTGACCCGCCCCTCGAGACAAGATCCACAACACACGTGAAAGAGGGGCCGAGAGGAAGTGTCACACAGCGGTCACGAGATGCCTAACGTGACAGAAAGGAGACAAAGGCATAGTCTAAGGCCAGCAGGTACCGCTGACCTCTGCTCACTAAACACATTCTATGGGTCCTTGCGCGGGAGACTAAGGAATAAAGTGTGGCAGTTGGCATGTAAGGATTATATAGCAGTTTCTACCTGGCCAGAGACCCGTCTCCAGGAAATACAGTAACTGCAGCACTTACTAGAACAAGCTGAATTCCTGGGTGTGGACGCCCAAGAGGGTAGCGAGGATGCCCCTGGTACACACTGAGGTTTGTCATGACCTGAATATCTGAAACTCACCTTTCTCGTTGAGTCAGCGAGAATCGGAAGCGACCTGAAACAAGCGTGTTCATTACACAGGCAACCAGTATTTCTGGGTGCCTGTGACGTGCCCCTCTCCTAGGTTCTACGAACACAGAGGTGAGGGAGACAGACCACATCCTGACCTCTGTTCTTCAGTGGTGAGACGCGGATCAGTAAGCACGTGAGGTCAGCCCAGACTGCGACAGAGGCTTTGGAGGAAATGAACGTGGCGACCTGCGGCAGAGTGACTGGCAGGGAGTACGGAGAGGTCAGAGGTCAGGGACGGCTGCTCCAAGGGCCTCCGCTGAGACCCTGGATGAAGGAAAGTGCAGCCGCAGAAAGGCTGGAAGGAAAGTGCAGCCGCAGAAAGGCTGGAAGGAAAGTGCAGCCGCAGAAAGGGCTGGAAGGAAAAGCCCCCAGCACTGCGGAGCTCAGTGCGTGTTTACAGAAAGCATGCGGGATGGGACGCAAAGCTGGGAAGTAGGTCAGCAGACGGGTCACGGGAGGGGTTGGACACAACAATGAACTAGAAAACCTGGGAAGAGAAGAGGCCGAGTTGACACGTCCACTACCTCTAAGGGCAACCAGATGTAATGACCGAGCTTCAGGTTTGTTCTCCGACAAGCAGCTAAAAAGGGTCATGCAGATTAGCAGGACCCCCTTATCTGGAGGGGGAAGCAGGGCCGTTTCTCGGGGTGGCTAGTCGGGACCTAGCACTCAGTTGTACAAGAGTTTCCCCAGAATCCTCTACGTGGGCCCTTCAGGAAGATATATCGTGGTCAGTTTTCTAGAACAACGTTCTGTAGCAAATTGGCACAGGTTTTCACGCAGCTGCGTCTGGCCACTGTAGCTCGGAGGCTGAAATGTCACTCACTGGGGTCCGAACTCGTCGACGGGGGCCTGGGTCTGGCCTTGCAGTGCTCAGCGGTGACTCAGAGCTTCCCGCAGTAACACCTCAATTTCCAGTGGCTCACTGGCTACCCGAGGCGACCAGCCCACGCCACCGTGTAGCGTAAAACCAAGAGACAGTAGACGGATAGGTGTGACCACAGTCCAACCAAGCTCTATTTATGGACATTAAAATTTAAACTGCACATAATGTTCATGTCACAAAATATTATTCTCTTGATTGTTTTCCAATCGTTTAAAAGTAGAAAAGCCATTCTTAGCCTGGAAGCCAGATTTGGCCCATGGTCTGCTCTGAAGAGTATATTTTTTAAAAAAAAACAGAGACAGGAACAAATAAGAAGAGTTAACAAATAAATATACTGAGACAGCAAAAGGCGTCTTTGTGTTGAGATGTCGTATCATCCTCAGAGCACACCCGACTGGAATTCTTGCTCCAACAACGAGTGAGCTGAGACTCGGGGCTGTCGCAGGTAGGGCTGGCTTCCCTTTCAGCTCCTTTCCTGCTGCAGACATCACAGGCGGCGAGGCATCAGGCAGCAACGGGTCTCACAAGAACTTAACAACTCAGTCACGAAACTAGTGGCTGCCCTATGTGGAGGCAGCTTTGAGTGTCCTTTAAGTCATAAAAAACCCCAGCTCCGGGTTCCCCAGCGACAGGTTTATAGACACTGCTTTACACAAACAGGTCTATTGAACATGAGCCCAAAAGATTTGGGAGTTCAGAGACACGAACCCTGGAGGCTGGAGATGAAGTCAGTCCCATGCCCAGAGGCAAGAGGGCAGTTTCTCTCCAGGTGACGCTGGCCGGGCTCTGACCGGGGATGACCACCTCACACAGGAACAAAGACGCGGACGGACGCAGGGAAGGTGCATTCAGGGAGTTCAAGCGTCCTCGCTGGTGACTGGATTTATCAGTGCACATGGCCATCCTGACACATCACACACGACACTCAGCAACGGAAACACTACAATGCGAAATACGTGTCCTCTGCTAAATTTTCCGAAAACTATTGAGGAGCTGGGAGGAGAGAGATTTCTTCATGGTGGACAGAAAAAGAGAGAAGACATTTGGAGATGGTTTGTTCTCATCTTTGGAGAAAAATAAAAGACAAATGAGAGAGAGAGAGAGGAGCGGGTGAGGAGAGGTGGGAGGAGAGAGACCAGGGGTTGGCATCTGCGCCACAGAGGTCCCTTCAGCACCATCAATAGCCCTGTGGGGACTTGCAGGGGTGGCCCCCAGGCACAGCAGAGAACCGCTCCTGTCCCCACATATCACAAGCCACCAACTAGCTCTGCCACTGCAGGCCTCGTAAATGTGTTTTATGTTGTCATGTTGCTGGCGGTGGCCTCCTCTTGCCCGGGCTGTTGCCACCTCCTAATAGTGCAGAACAAAGACCAATGTCCGACCAGGGCGACGGTGAAATTACCGGCCTGACCCTCACCTCTCTGATGGGCAGTGCCCTCAGCAGCTTGCCTGGCGGTCCAGGTTAGACCAAGAGCCCATTTCTGTCGTGACATTGATTCTTCTGCCCAGACTCACGGGGGAATTTTCCAATTACACGCACAGAGTGAAACCCGCAGCCTGACATCGGTGCAGAGGCCCAGGACTGGCGGCGAAACACCAAAGGCTGCTTCTTATTAGGGCTGAGATTTACGAACAAAGTTTAAACAGAGAACTTACAAGAGAAGGTCGGCGCTGAGAGCTCTGTGGTCTTGTTTCTAGCTGAGAAAGAGCAGGATGGTGGCCATCGGGGGCAGGAGCTGACCAGCACTCACCCTTCACCATCCACATCCTCCGCTGACCACTCCACCCTCACGGCCCTCAGCCTGGCCTGGCAGGGCCTGTCTGTGTGGCCGTGTACTGGCTTCCCAGCTGACCCCTTTCAGGTCAGCCACCCTGCCTGCCCTACAGCCCCGATTTCAGTCACTTAAATGTTCTAGATTATATCGATTTCTTCACAGTAACAAAAAAAGCGATGAAACATTTTTACCATTACATGACTTCATATAAAGACAAACCAGGAAAAAGATTTTTTCCTAGAACATGTGACCTCATTTCTAGTCTGAAAATAATTTAAATATTGGCTAGATTCTTCGGTGACTACAGAAACTACGTTGATTGTGGGGCAGAGTGACAGAGTGGTAGCAGGCAGTGTTACTATGAGGACTGGCCTCTAAAAGTAAACACCAGGGAAATGCAAATATGGAAACAAACCCTAGAGTTTAAAGGGCAGGGAAACGTGACAAATAAGAAAAGCAAGGGCTCAATTTTTTTCATTGGCTTTAGAGTCAGGTAAACCTACGTTCAAATTCTGAATCTATCATTGGCTAGCTCTGTGACCTCAGACAAGTTACTTTACCTTTCTCTGCCTCAGTTTCCCACAAATTAACAGCAACAATATCTTCACTATCTGGCTCGAGGGAGGATTACATGACAGAATACAGTGAAGCCCTCAGAACACTGCTCAACCAGAGTGACATCTCGATAAGTGACAGCGTCTGTGATTATTATTATTATTAGTGAAGTTTTCCTATAAGGCATCACCATACGTGTCTATGGAATTGCTACAAACATTCAGTTCCCTGGAAAAGCCATTTAGACACAAATTAAACTAAACAACAAACGAAACGTGACCTATATGATCTGACTTCCATGCCAGGCTAGGCAGCCTTATGAACAATTCCGGATAAAAACAGCCAGAAATTCCCCATCAGCTTTCCATGTCTCTGGATGTCTCCATATGAATGTCTCGTTTCATTTTTTTCACTAGGAAAAAAATGAGAATTTATATCAGCAGCCTCAATCAGGACCAGCTCCGAAATGTGCATAGAAAGCCAAGATTAGAAGTCAGGCTCCGACGGCATCCAGAAGATGACTCAGAAAATGCCCCAAGTCCTGTGTATACACACGAGTGTTCATGAAATGTAATCACTGCGTGATTTCTGTTGGCCTCTGGGTATAAAAAAATGCATATAAAATGTCACAAGGGAACTTTTTAAGGGTGTTTACAGATAGTTCTTTTCACAATATTAAGAACACACACGCACATAAATGGCATTTTTTTACTGCTTCTTTCATCTCTCTTTAGTTCTTTTTGAAGTTAGGTCCTGAGTCCAAGGGACACTCTCATTGCAGCCCTGTGGGACACTGCCATCTAGTGGCCAAAGCGAGCATTACAGAGGATGACGACTTTTCCTTTGTCCCTCTGATTCTAGGTTTTATTTGGGGCACTGATTGTAGTGATTGTAGCTTCCAGGCTCGCAAATGAATGTGTTTCTTTCCTCAGTATGAAGAGTACAAATGGGCCATAATAAAACCCATAAAGTATTTAGATTAAGTTTTGTTTTTTTAAATATTTGGATAAATGATGTTTGGGTAGAAAGAAAACCCACCAATGCAATTTGTAAACATTAGAAGTGCCGATCCACTACGCTGAGATTTGAGAGGGGGTGCATACCAGGTGGATTCTGCGCCATCTCAGGGGTGCCAGCAATGAGTCCTGAGGACACAGCCCCGAATCACATCCTTGCCTGCAACGTCATTTGGCTTTCACGTTGGAGATGCCGTAGACACTTCACTCTTGTTCACACCAGCTCACCTATGATGAAACGGGGCCCATCGTCCGTGGAAGGTCGCAGAACCTGTCCACGACATAAGTGAGGACCTAACTGTACGATGTGAGCACATGGCAGGTCAGGGGCTCCAGGTACGGAAAGCGTGACAGCCTCCCCACCAGCCCCGATTCAACGCAGCTACCACGGCCACATTCCCTGAAGGCAGAGCTCCCTGCAGACGGTTGTCCTCTTAGCTGCCCAGTGTCTGGCACAGCATGGCTGTTCCATAAATATCCACGAATGAGTGAACACATGAATGAAGCAGGGAGTCCTGGACAGAAGCTGCTAGTGCCACCACGTCTGTGCTCTCCTCTTCCAAGCACACGGCTGCACTGCTGTGTCCAGTGTCCTCTGCAGGTAGGTGAGGCCCTGGGACCCAGTTCTGGCCGTTGGAAGCGTTACGTCCAGGCCTGGCCTGTTAAAACCTCCTGTAATCACTATGTTGTCTACCAGAAACTAATGGAATATTGTATGTCGACTGTAATTGAAAAATACACCAAAACTAATAAAACTTCCTACATGGGACCCTCCTTTCCTTCTCCCATCTGCCAGCTGAAAGCAAAGGGCGCCAAGACCTGACAGAGGGCACAGCACCCACAGGTGGCCAGCGTTGGGGTCCCGGAATGTCTGCGTAGAGCAGGGTCCCCTGCTCTTTGGCCCCCATGAGATTGGAATGTGAGTGAGAAATAAAGTGTCCGTGTGTGAAGCCACTCAGGATGAGGGCTGCTCGTCACCGCAATCAGTCCACCAGGTTCATGCAGCTGCAAAGCAACCTCCTAGAATCAAGGACCGTCCTAGGTGGCAGCCGTTGTAACTTAGAGTTCTGCACAACTGAATAAAAACCATAGCTTTGCCTTTACAATTAGTTCATCCCCCACGGGAGACTGTTCACTAAATCAGAGAGAACTTAAGGGGAGTTTATTCTTTCTCTTTCTCTCTTTTTCTTGGGTTTCCACTGAGGCTGAGTTAGCCCAATGGAGAAAGAACTTTCCACAAACTGGCTTAAAATGCTGAAGTTGGGCTCCAGGTTTTGAATTGCCTGGAAGACACTACGTTTCATGAATTCAAGCTAAATCTGCCCTCCAACACATCTATTTTTCAGCTCCCAGCATCTGACCCTGACTCAGCAGAGTCAGGCCTGACTCCTTTGATGACACACAACACACAGAGTGGGGGTGGGGGGGTCACAGAACACAATGGAGGCTGTCACTGTGTTTCTGCCTGACTTGGGGGGTACTCCCAATGACAGTGATGACGCAGGCACACAGCCCTCGGCCCTTCCCTTGAGTGTAAGCAAAATACTACAAGTGAAGCCACACTGACGGCCAGCATCACGGGCATGTGACTTCCCCTCTGAAACTGCCCACTTAACTCCCTAGTTGGTCTGAAGGCATCTACCGATTTTTCCCCTTTCTAATTGTTCTGACAAGGAAACGCGTAATGTTCAATACTAGTCACCCGGGAGAGCTATTATCTGCTTCTAATTTTCCTCTCTGTCATCTGCCAGGGACTTTTAGGGGCTTTCTCGTGCTGGATTAGAATGAGCAACACGTCTGAGAAGGGAGGCCGGAAAAGGCATGGAGGAGACTTTATGTCAAGGAAGGTACAGGCTTATGAAATTCAAATACAATACCATTCATTAAAATTGGACAAACTCTTGCAACATTTATCTGAAAGAATAGACGGTATAAACAGTTAGAATATTCTGACAGAGGAGAATAATGAAGGTGGATTTGCTTTATCGGATATTAAATCCAATTTAAAGATGCATTAATTCAAACAAAGTGATAATGTCGTGAAAATAAACAGGTCAATAAAGTAGAAAAACGGTTATAAAATGGGCCCTAGAATATTTAAGATATTACGGCATTATATTTTTGTTTAAAATCACAAATCAATGAGGAAGGGACAGAGTGTGTGACACACAGTATTTAAAAAATTGGTTATTTGTGTGGCCGGGGACAGGCTTATTTATTGGCCGCTCTTTTGTGCCGTTTGGGTTTGGAAGCATTACCTCTTTGGGAAGTCAATTCTTTAAAAGATTTTATCAGGTGACAGGATGAGTGGCTGTCATTAGGTACCGTTCAAAGTGGTTTACACAGATATAGCCCCTGCCTGCAGGGCACTTGGGACAGAATCAAATCTTAATGAGAGGTGCCAACAAGAACTCCACTAAGAGAAGCCAACGGTGAAAAGCCACAGACCGGGTCAAGGCAGCCCCCCCAGTGTTTGGCCGTCGCTGCCCAGAACACCGAACCCTGCCGTAATTCACGCTTCCAACAAGAACGCAGTTTGTGGCTTTGTCAGCAAGAACCCAATTCCCCTCAGCAGGACTCGGAATGGCGAAGGAAGGGCCTCGGAGCCGACCCCCAGCTAACATTCCACGGCTGTGGTCGCTGGACAAGAGTGCACCGGCAAAGCCACCAAAGCCAGCGACGCTGAGAATTTGGGACGGCTGCTAGGGGAACAGGATCGTGGTCTCCAAATATATCACTGCTTCCTGCCCAGTGTGCTCGCAAACAAGTCCACCGTCCTCAGACCTCAAGGAAAACCTACACGAACTAGCGTTTTCAGTCGCTTCTAGTAACAGAGGGTAAGGAAGCTCCTTCATATGAGACACGGTTTGTTAAATGGCAGATTAAAACATGTTCAGCGTAGCTTGAGTTCTGCTGACACTTCACGTTCAGCCAGGTCACCTCTCCCTGCACGTCTCTGATGAAAATGAATATTCTGGCTGAGGACTCTGAGACCCTGCAAAGCCTAACCTACCCCCAAAAACCCTGCTGTGGTTTACACCAGTAGGAGGACATTTAATTCCTATTTTGAAAAATATATAATGAACGCGTCCATGAAAATAAGACACTAAACGACAAAAGCAAGATGTAGCACGAAGCCAACCGCCTGTGCACGGAAAGGACCAGAGAGACGATAGAACTTAAAATTCAGAGCAGCTACTATTTCTGGCTGGTAAGGACTCCTGTTTATCTTCTTCTTTGCTTTCGTTTTCTCACATTTTTACAAGTGAGCTTTTTAAGCTTTTCGATACTTTCATAATCATACAAAAATACCTGATTTTTAGGGAGCTTCACTTGCATTCAATATCCTCTCCTAACTAAGGCAGGAAGGGGCAGTGATGGTTATTAGCAAGCTTTTCAGCAACTCCCACGGGTCCAGAGGGACGTATCCAACCTGCCTGACTGTTGCTGTCCCGCTCCCGGCGAATCGAGTGAAGGTCCCTGTGCTTTTGAGGGAAAAGCCGGTGGGTTGTAGGAATGGCCCAGGCACCTGCGGTCAGCGGCCAGCGGCTCACCTGCCACGTGGGCGTGGCTGCGCAGTGGCCACGCCCCTCTCAATTGATTCAGGCCTGTCAGGGGGGACCCTGACGCGGGTGGAGAGGATGAATAATAAATAGCATATTTTCATGGCCCCTGTTCTCCCCAAAGACCTGAAAGTGCTTTATAAACGCAAAGATAAATTACACCCCCCACCCCTGAAAGGCGGCTGAGAAGTGACCGTGGTTAAATGGGCCACAGGCCAAATGGACAGGAAGCCCAGAGAATCCTTTTCAGTTAATTCTCCCGGAGGAAGGCAGAGAGAAAACAACCCCGGACGGACGGACGGACGGACAGCGAGGGAAAGGCGGAGGCGTGGAGCCCTTGGCGAGCGGCGCGAGTGGAAAGAACTAAGGCCTCGTTCTTCCCAGGAGACCCGGCCGTCTCCTCCCAGCGCGGATTCAGTCTCAGGTGACGAGCCCTCTACAGGCTGAGCAGCACCAACTTGCAGACGTTTCGCAACCGCAGCTCACGTGGCCCCGGCCACGGAGGTGGAGGGGTTTGTCGTCACCAAGGGGACAAAGGCTGTGCCAAGATCGGGCAGAAGGATGCGGAGCTGGGACCGACCTGAGGTCCCTGCCGCCCTTGCTCACGCTGTTTTGCTTCTTCCTGTCCTAAGCTGCTTTCCCTTTGCCCCGCCAGAGGCAAACAGCTCCGGGGGCCCCAAGTCACTCTGCCCGTCCAGACTGAACAAACATACGCTACCCCACCCACACTCCCAGCAGAACGTTCCAGGGCCTCTGCCAACGGCCTCCTGCTCCCTGGCACCCCATGAGCAGCATGCAGGTCCCAGGTCACCCAAGGAAGGACAAACGGGGGCTCAGAGAAACTTCTGGAAGCCTGCAGGCTCAGTGCTGCAGCTGGGGAAGGGCTGCCTTCAAGAAGCAAAAGGTCTGGGCAGGGAAAGGGCAGGAAGGAATAGAACAAAGGTTCGGCTTTCCTCTAGACTTGGGCTTTGCTTACTCGCCCTACAATTCTGTACAAAACTGGACAATTTAGAACGCTCTTGGATTCTGCAAAGTCAGGTAAGATAAAATACAGCACTTTCATGCCCCACCTGACAGTAGCCTCTACTCCGGACCTAACTTTTGACCCAAAGGCCTGCCCAGTGGTGGAAATCCTAGCGCAAGGGGAGCCACTGAGAGAGGTATTTGGGGGTCAGAGGGACCTTTCTAACTGCCCCCCTGCACCGTGCCACCATCACACCCCATGGGGACAGCCTCTCTTAGAAGCCAGCACCTCGCTGCAATGGGACACACCAACCAAGAAGCCGCCATTTGTGAACTTGGGAAGCGAGAGGGGAGCATTTTTTAACAATTTCAGTCACGGAGAAGTGACTCCACCAGAGACACGAGGACCTGTGACGGGGGTGGGACAGGCCTTCACCAAGAGCAGCACCGGCCCCCTGTACCCGGCACCTCACTCTCTCGGGCCCCCCTTTCTCTGCTGTGGAGTCAGCTTTGTAGAAGGAAAAGAAACGGAAAACCCCGACTTCTCTGGTTCCCGCTGTGTGAGCTTTTAAGCCTCAGCTCCTCTGGGCAAAGGTCCCGGGAAAGACCACTTCCCCAGAGTTCTCCCCAGTGCTTCTCTAACCCCCACGCTCATAGTCTGGGGGGCATCCAGGGGCCGAGTCTCTTTGCATCAATCACGAGGGACTTTAAAGGAGGCCATTCCTGCTCTGAGGATTTAGAACATGCCTCACGAGGAAAACGAATGGATTACGCAAGAGTGTATGCATTTTCCGCCAGTTATGGCCAGGATTATGTGTGGGGGCTGGTAGATTAAGAAGTGTCACCCTCAATAGTTCAACCTCTTCTGAAGCGTAAGGCAAGCAAAGCGGTCCCTGAGAAGCCAGCATCCTATCTGCTGAGTCAATTGCATTTATGCTATCATGCATATTCGAAATCCTTCTGTGATGCAAAGTGGAGAAAAAAAACCCACAGAAACATGAGCTGTTACTGTTCTAGAAACCAGTGAACTTTCTGGTCATTGCATGTTTATTTCAGAGGCAAAAAGCATAAGCTAGACAATTCTAAGCACATGCGAAGGAGGGCATGGACGTTTGGGACGTGCTCATGTATGTATCACAGCCCAGGGGACCAATCACATGACCCGCAAGTCCCGATTTATCTGGGTAGCTTCACTTACTCACAGTGCTTTTTGGAAATATCAGCACGAGCTTTCATTACATTGAACACTTCGCATGTATTTCCCAGTTGTGCCTTCAGAGTCCTGGGCCATGGATGTAAAACACAAATGTCAGCTCTCTAATGACAAAGTGACGATACTGTGGCAAGAGTCACCGGACCAAGGTTTCAGACCTGCATGGGAGCACGTCCCAGAAGTGTCAGGATATCGTCACAGTGGCCCGAAGCAAACAAGAGAACAAGCAGTCCTTGCGACCATGGCTGCAGAAGGCTCAGCCCACCACAGGACGATGACAAAGGGCCAGGCTCAGGCCCCAGAGGCCAGGGCAAGGATGACACTGTGTTTCGCAACAGAAGGGGCTATGGGAACACCTGCCTGTCCCCCAGGAACCTGTTATCATTTGGCCTCCTGCCGGAACTAACACAAGTGTGGGTCAGCCTGGGGGTCTAAGAAGGCTCTGCAGCCCCCCAGCTGGGAAGCTTCTCACCTCCACTCCAACCTGAAGCACAGCTTTTGACACTCAGTGAGGGGCTAAGGGGCCCTGGGGTTCAGAAAGGGCCTCACCTTTCTCCCACGGAGCACGGCCAAACCTAATACCTTTCCTCTGACAAGGTGCCAGTAGACTTGGGCCCCTTCCTGTCCCCACACAGGCCACCCGCTGAAGACATTCACCCCAGTCCACAGCCCTTGCCTTCCGGGGTGGGGGACTGGCTCAGGTAATAGGTGACAGTTCTGAGAAGAGCCCACCTAGCCCCCAGGCCCCATGCTGGGGGCCTCTGGAGCCTGGCTGTGGGCAGCAGTGCCAGACCACGCAGGGCAGGGGTGGGTGGACCCTGCGCTGTAAGAACTGCTCACCTCTTGGCCAGTCTGATGACCACACACAGCAGTCAGGCTGGGCCCTTACAGCAGACTGGGTCCCCCAGCCCCACTCACTTATTGGAGCTTTGCCATTGTCAGCAGTGGAACGTAATTGCCTCCTGTAGCTGAAAAGTCCAGAAGAACAAACCTGCCTGCAGGCACAGCCGGGTCCTGGAACTCAAGTCATTAGGCCTCTGCTTCTCTCTCTCTCTCTCTCTCTCTCTCTCTCTCTCTCTCCTCCCCTCCCCCACCCCATCGGTCAGGCCTACATCCTATGACCATCCTAGTAGCCAGGAATGGACACTGTAAGTGGGCCCCCCACAGAATCACGTGATTCAGAACTGGAAAGAGCAGTTCACCAAACATATCACAGATGCTAGACAGACAGAAGAAAACAGTAGCTTTCATCACAAGACACGGGAGCTTAACCATGGCTTCTCCTCTCAGCTCCCTGACAGCCATCATCCATCTAAGGGACAGGGCCAGATCCCAGAGACACTCAGAACGCCCTCCACAGGCCGCTGCCAGCCACACTGAATTCGGGAGACCCTCCGTCCTGGGGATCAACTGTTTCCCAAGACACTTTCCACAGCTCGTCCTAAAGGCATTCCATGATGTCCCCTGCCTCTTCCCAGAGACACAATACTTACAGCCAATCAGGAACAAATTCCACTCCGCCAGGCTCGGCCACCAACTGGCTCTGTGACTCTGGGGACATTAAAGGGATGAAGCACATGTCCTTTCACGGTCTCCCCTCGCAGGACTCATCCATGCCAGCCGGTATGTGGAGTCAGGCAGCCCCGCTGAGCTGAAGGGACAAGGTGACCCTGTGCCTGTGCCAGGTGTCGTCACTCTGTCACACTGCGTGTGTGCTGTAAGGAGTTGGAAAGGTGAGTCTGTCATGGCTCCCATGTGTGGGATCAGCTTTCCCCTTTCTCTTTGGTGGCCCCCACAGGAGCTGGGGTTGCAGGGCCTCCAGGCATCCCCCCTCAGTGGGGGACCGAGCCGCTGAACCACATGGTGGGTGGTTGTCCCAGCCCAGGATGGCCCCCTGCCCTGTCCTTGCCCCTGGGACATGGGAAGCTCCAGTCCAACGAGAGGGACCACGTGCCAGTGGGGAACCAGCTGCCTCCCAGCTCCGACCCTGCCTGGAACCCTTTACGCAACTGAGAGTCAGCAGGAAGCCAGCTTTGAAAAACCAAGTTTCTAACTCAAAGCGCCCCAGTGACAGTGTGAACCTCTGCCATCAGCCCCCGGCCTCTCAGGCAGCAGCTGGATGGAGCCCGTGGTCGCGGGCCCTTCACAAAGGCGAGTGGCCTGATCTCGGGTAACTGTGCAGCTGGGAGGACACTCAAAGGCGCTGAGACGAGGTCACAGCAGCCAGCATGGGTTTATGTGGAAACAGCCTTCCAGGGCAAGCGTCATTTTTTATTTTATCTGCAATTGAATCACAATCGAAAAGTCACAGAAGCTCCTGAGTGGGGATCAGGGGTCACCGTGACTTGGAAGCAGGTACTAGCAGTGACAACAGCCCCGCCTGACAACATCTGGGAGCACGTGTGTTTTACTTACATGTACTATTTCTTTCAAATCCTGCCAAGTGGCTCTCTCGAGCGCTCAGGCAGGATGACACAAGGGCTACGCTTGACACTTCCCACCAGGCCGCCCTGGGTTCAAATCCCAGCCCAGCCACTTATGACCTTGGGCAAGTCGTGTCCCCTCTTCCTCATGTATGAAATGGTAAGGTTAACGGGACTTTTGTAAAGATCACGTTTGCAGCACCAGGTGAGTGTGTGGTCATCTCTGTACGCACGCCCATCAAAGGCCATCAGTGGTTCCGGATACACACTGTTATTTGCGTGGACAGCATGGTGGCCTCGTGCACCCGATGTCCCCTTTCTATCTGTCCCAGACCATGGTCCTTTGCTGTTCGCAACAGGAAATTCAGGCTACTTGACTCAACAGGGAAATGAAAGCAGGGCTGAAGGGTTACCCTGTAAAGCCAACCCCAGCGGGCGCCTGTGAACTGTCCAGAGAGATTAACACGTCAGCACTGGTCTAAGTGTGACGCGAGGTGTGCTCTCCAACCTGTCAGCAAGCCTGTTTAATCTGGATAAGGACCCTGACACCGAGGGCCCCGGCCAGCTGTCATAGCCACTCCCGCTCTGCTCCGAGGAGCAGCCACCATCCTTGTCCCCTACAGGGCAGCTGTGGCACCTTCTGGGGCTGTCAGCTCATGGTTTTTAAGTACCCGGGCCACATCCCCACCTCAGCTCCACGCCCCTCCGTGGCGAGGCGCAACCCAGCCCCCAACGAAACAATTGCACTTTGCAATGCCTCGGGAGGATGTCCCGGGCCTCCCCACGTCCTGTGCCAGAGACCAGGAGAGGGACCAGGAGTCCATACACCTCGCCCGCGTCTCTTCCCTCGAGTGTGAGGAGGCTGAGACCCCAGGGCTGGCAGGCCCCCAAATGCCCAGTTCAGGCAGGAGCAGGAGCCACGCCAGGAGACACAGCCCACACACAGGCCCGTCCCAGGGGCACAGCACATGGGAGCAGAGGACACGCAGGACGGAGCCCCACTCACGAGTCCCCCCACCACTCCCAGGAGAGCACCGAGGGACGATTTCCTGGCCGCAGGGCTGTCTGTGAACCACTCACGTTCTGGGCTGGCGTTCTCACTTGCGTGCCCTGGGTTTGGGCCTACCAGGTGGGAGCATCGTCCATTCACATCTGTAGCAGCACAACACTCAGCGGCTACATTTCTCTGCTCTGGACGGTTTCAGGGGCCCCCTGTGGGCTCTGCTTACTTCCAGCCTCGTTCCCCAGCAGCAGAAAGAGCAAACGTTTCCAAATTTAACTCAGATCACGTAATTGCTCTACTTAAAAGCCTTCTGTGGTTCTCACCTCAGAGTCAAGTCCAAAGTCCTTTCTAACCAGTCTCTGAGGCCCTGCCCGTGCCCCCTCCTTCCTCGGCTCCACCAGCTCCCTGCCCCCTGGGGCCTGCAGCACAGCCCCTGCCCCAGGACTGGTCTGCATGGGGGCAGCCCCGTTTCTTATAGGACTCTGCTTACACGTCACGACTCAGTGAGGTCTCCCCTAAACACCCAGCTGGGAATGGCAGCCCCCCTCCCCCGGTCTCCTTAAACCCACTGGGTTTTCTCAGCACTTACAGCATCTGATGGAATCTGTATCTGTGATGTATAATCTACAACATACAGTTGTTACGAAATTACGGCTTCATAGATATCTACGATTTCTTCAATTATATTTTTAAAATAAGCTCACCAGTTTCCACAATTATACACGTGAATTGTATCTTCCCATTCAGTAGTTAAACCTTACCAGCCTCAGCCACTTTGGGCTAAAACTGAGTGTTAGAATGACCTACAATCTGGATTCACATCGCAAAGTTTCACGGTCATTTCCAGAGGATTTCACTTGCTTGCCCCACATTAGAAACCTTAATAAATTGCTTAAAAGAACTTGCAGCATTAGGACGTTAATGAGCACCTGCTGCTGCCCTCGTGAAATGGAAAACCCTCCTGATTCTCATTGCAAACGCCAAAGGGACACGAGTGACTGGTCTGCTGCCATTGCCCACTTGGTCGAACAAGAAGCAAAACAAAGGCAGCATAGGTTCCCGGCCCAGGGACGGGCGGCAAAGCAGAGGGCAGGGCCTGCGTCAGCTGCCCGAGGTGACAGCAGAACTCTGTCTGGAACCAACTACAAAAGGCATCCCGCTCGGAACAGAATACCCAGTGCCTGTGAGAGAAGGGTCATGTTTTTAATCTTTCTAAAAATTGATGTTCAGTTTAAAAGTGTCAACACAAGAATATCCAGCCTAAGAAAAATCTTATCCGAGTTTATTTGAGCCACACTAAACGACAATTACCTGGAAGCAAAAGCTCAACAGACTGAGAAAACGCTCCACAGAACGGCAGTTTGGCAGCTTATTTTACACATTGGAATCAAAAGAGGAGACATTGGGGCGGGGGGGTGGGGTTATGTGGAATCCATTGGTGGTAGATTGAGGGCAGGAGAAAGCAAAGTGGGGAGGTCTCTGGGTAAAAAGTAAACAGGAAGACACAGACTTCCTTTATGTTGTGTTCCGGGACAAAATAACAATGATGGTTCTCTGGTTGTGCTCTGGTGGGGATTGTACCATGAGGGATCTGGAAAGGAGATTGTCCGAACATTCCAAGGGCATGTTACTTTAGATGCAGAAAACACAGTAGACTCGCTCACATAAGCTAAAGACTGACCCCAGGCAAGGACATCACCACCTGCCATGACCCACTTTTAGTTACCGTGTTTCCCCCAAAATAAGACCTAGCCGGACCCTCAGCTCTAATCCGTCTTTTGGATCAAAAATTAATATAAGAGCCAGTCTTATTTTACTATAAGACCAGGTTAATATAATATAATATAATACTGGGTCTTCTATTAATTTTTGCTCCAAAAGACGCATTAGAGCTGATTATCTGGCTAGGTCTTATTTTCAGGGAAACATAGTAGGAATTTCTATGTTCAGACCATCCGGTGTGGATACTTTTAGTCTGAGTTTGTAAGGCCCACCACGCTGGTCTCCCCAGAGCTTGTCAGCTTAACCTGTGGCCCGTTTATGTCCAGTTGCCCCTTTTGGTCATCAATCAATCCGAAGGATGCACTGAAGACCAACCTTTTGGTTGGACAGTGTGGTCCGGCGGTGCCAGGAAGGCTCATTTCTAGGACGTCTTAGTGTCAGCATTTGTCTTGCTGAATGATGGACCGTTGGGGGTGGGGCAAGACCCTAAACTTGGATGGCGGTCAAGGCCGACTTTTTTTTTTTTTTTTTTTTCAAAAAAGAAAGGCGGGCAAATGGGGGGCTGTCAGATCTTATATGTCTTCATTAAAAATTCTGTGGGTCATTTCTAGTCTTTGAGCTCTCATGATGAGTTTTTTTTCTGTTTGTCTTACATTTTGTTTTTTTGCATTTAGTACAATATTCACATATGAGAACCAAGAGCAGTGACACAAAACCAATAACACCAAGTAGGAGCAGAAAATGTGCAGCCCTTGACAAGTATGAGCCCGAGAAAAACAAACATCTCAGCCAACCAAAGAGCCCTTTACATGAACCGTCATCATTTTGTATTAAGCTGAGAATATATTTTCCTCCCTCATCTACTGCCATTTGTACCTTAAGATAATTTTGGCCAAATGAATGCAGAAGCTCTACCATTTCATGATCCACAGGCTCTAATTTTTCCTCTGGCCACTTGGCTTCCATAGAAATGACTTCATGGAGAGGATTGAGTTCAGTTTCCCAATACACTGGATTTTCAGTATCAATATTATCATAGGTTTCATTAACCTCAGGCAAAGTTATTTTGCCTATAATTTCTGTATTACACCATATCCCTGTAGCATTTACTATAAACTTGGTGTCATTACAAAAGAAATCCGTTAGTATGACAGAAGAATTTTCTAACCCTTCCCAACAAAAATGTCCCCGTCCCATATACCATATACTCTTATTTGTTGGGGTGGATACAATAGGCCAGGATTGGGTGAATTCAGAATTCCATATGGATTGGGGACATAACCATTCACCGTTCCGATTTTCACAATCAGATAATGAGATGGGTTCCCAATTTTTATTATTGTTTAATACGGCCCATCTGCTGCCCACTGGAAGTATTCTAGTATTATTAAGGACGGTCCCTATGCCCGCCAGTTGAACTACTGAAAATCTTAGCGCTGGATTTAATCGAGGCACTTGGGTTATTAAGATGCAACGTCGTAGGTCACACCTTCCATCTAAAATTTTCCAGAATCCAGGGGGACCGTAAGAGTCCCACAAGTGTCCGGCCTGGGCTTCTGCACCCACTATAGTCGGCCATTGTTTCATAGCTACGTCAGATTCCATTTGCATTAGCGTAGGTAACAGGCCCTGCTGAGTCAGGGTACAGGCGCGTTCCCATGGGTGGGTTTGGGCATAAAACTTGATAATTTGTCGAGTCCGTTCTATCCATTGAGCTAGGGCCTCATTATCTTTCCATGCTGCTTCCCAGCCTTTTCCTTCCTCGTGAAATAATATTCCCTCTGTGTGACCTATTTGAGATAGAGGGTCTTCTTCTAACGAATGACGTCCTTCATTAGCTGCAAATTCAGCTTGCCCCAGAACGCCAAGGCCGGCTCCCAACCCTCCAAGTATCTCCCTCTTATTGCTTACAGACGGCCAACGTTGTTGGACCCACCAGGAATGTTGCTGCCATTGGGAGCCTATGGCCTGGGAGCAATTGGGGTACAATGAATGGACCCAAAAATGTTGAGTCTCCCAAGCCATAGTTAAATGAGTAAAGGTAACCCCAAAATGAGCTAGAGTTTGAGTATTCCATAAGGCTTCCCATAAGCGTCCAGGACGCAAAGAGGGTGGTGTACTTACAGACATATCTACCCACCAAGTAATTCCAATCACTTCTGAAGTGGGGACCCATTGATATTTTTCCTGTTTTGTGGGTATCCAGCCACAGGAGCATGGCTGGTGGGTCTGAGGACACAACATACTATGACAGATAGGGCAGGCTGCTGCAAGCCTTTTCCCATCATACCCAGCTATTTTCCTTAATTTCTTGTCATCCATTCCTATAGCTATACAATACTCATCTAACCTGGATCCGTATATAATTCTACCAGGGGAATGATCAGGGAGGAGTTCTTGAACATACTTGCTCAGGACGGGTCCTTTATAATAGATATACCCAGAAAAAAATGTATCGAAGTTCATATTAACCGTTGGAGAGGGCCAATGCGTGGCCGACAAAGTGTCAGCTTCACTGTCATAACTGATGACGAGAACGTCACTGTCCAGGAGATGGGAAAGGTCAGCAGGTACCCAAGTTACGTTTTTCATATCCAGTAAGGGAGGGGGCCTGGAGAGACAGATACTGTTTCCACGAGGAAACCATAAGGATAATAACAATATAAGAATCATTTTAGATATCTTCATTAATCATTAGCAATTAGGTGATATAAGAATAAGGTTTAAGAATAGTTCAAAGAACAAATGTAACTATTATTATTAGCAGGCAAAAAAGGAAGGAAAACAATGACAAAACAAGGGTCACAAGTCCAGCCTCCCTGTGTGGGCATACAGGCCTTGTGCCGTCTTGGGATAGCTGTCTGCCTTCGACGTCGGCGGCTTCTTGTCCCGGAACTGCCTCTGATGTCCACTGTAGACAGAGGCGAGTGTCAGAGACCTGCAGATGTCCATGGACCATTAGGCGCCTTTTTTAAATGCGAAATGTGAATCCATGAGTTCAGTCCTTTAAGTTTGGCTGCACAGGGAGTAGTTAGTAACACCTGAGAAGGTCCCTTCCAATGAGGTTGGAGAGAGTCTTCTATCTGATGTCTTTTCCAATGGACCAGAGCTCCTGGTTGTAAGTCGTGGTCTTTGAAGCCGTCGTGTCCCGGGAGAACACTGTGAAATGAATCAATTACTAGTTTATCAATCCCTTTAAGCTGGTTAATAAGCCCTTGACAATAATGCAGAATGTCTCCTTTTAGAAGGTGGCTCGCATGTCCCCTCATCCAGATGCAGGGGGCCACTGGTGACTATTTCATAAGGAGAAAGGCTACGTTTACCCGAAGAAGTAGATCTCAGGTTGAGGAGCAGGATAGGGAGAGCCTTTGGCAAGGGGAGATGAAAAGCTTCTGAAATTTGGGCTAGTTGGATGTGGATTGTACCATTGGTGCGTTCCACCAACCCAGAGGACCGAAATGACAGGCACAACAAAAATGCCGTGGAATCAGATGGATCGATTGCATTCTCTGCCCAGTGAAATGAGTCCCTCGGTCACTATGCAACTCACAGAGGATTCCCCAGTCGGGAACTATTTCTTCCAATAACACTTTACCTACTGTTAAGGCTGTTGGTCTCCTGCAAGAGACTGCCTCAGCCCTGCGAGACAACATGCAAATCATGACTGGTATATATCTGTATCCCTGAGATGGTGGCATTGGGATAAAATCCAACTGCCATACCTCAGATGGACCTAAAGAAAGAGAAGTGTCCTTGGGACCTGTGGTTTTCAAGGGCTATAGTTTGGACAGCCACAACACCTGCCATACGCTTTATGAACTACAGTAGGAAAAGGTTTCCAGGAATATCCTTTACGCATGAAGCCATCTTTGCAGGCCCCCCACGTGTGAGGTCACACATGTGTTGCAGTATAAATAGGTATCTGAGGCCCTACAGGTAAGATCAGTGTCTGACTGGGCCCAAGGGGTCCAAGCCACTCTGTTTGCCTGGGTCAAAGGTTCCCACTTTTCGTTGCCATGTCCTCTTTTCTTCTGTAACTGGCCGTCAGAGCTGTAAAAGAGAGTCGTGTATTGATGTAATAGGAAGCAAGGAGCATTCTTGGGTCTGGAGAATCTGACTGCTCAATGCTGCCTGTTCAGCCGCAGCGTCGGCTAAATTATTTCCTTTTGCTTCCGTGGTGGAGGTTTCAGAATGTCCTGGAATTTTGATAAATGCCAACTGTCTCGGTTGTTGGATGGCGTCTAATACTTCTGCAACCTGGCTTCCATTCTTTATGATAGGGGTCCTCTGATTCTTCCCGGGCTCATCAATAGCCCATCTTTAGACAGGAGAGGGCCAAGCTGTTTTACTTGGGGCAATAAGAACTGGAGCTTGTCCTTTGGACACCTTCTGTCCTTTTAGAGCGAGCTGTTGTGAAAGGTAACCTGTGTCCTTTTGGGAATTGAGTCATGGCCGAGAGCATAAAAGTCCATCACCCACATATTGAATTAGAGTGGAATCTCTGGGAAAATCAACATCATTTAAATCAGCCTTTAGTATCTGAGAGAAATAGGTGGGGACTCTCCGTATCCCCCTGGGGCATCACAGCCCAAGTAAACAAGTGAAGGCAAAGAGATACTGACTGTCCTTTTCAACAGGAATACCAAAAAAGGCACATCATACATCTATTACTGAAAAATATTGGCAGTCCACAGGAATAGCTGATAATAGGGTGTGTAGATTTGGAACCACAGGATATCTGGGAATAACTATTTTATTTATTGCTCTGAGATCCTGCACAAATCTCCATCCTTTCCCACTGGGTTTCTTTACTGGAAGGACAGGAGAATTATAGGGGCTCATGTGTGGAATGATAAACCCCCTTTTTATGTATCTTGTCTAATGGGCTAATTCCAGCTACTGCATCAGGTCTGAAAGGATATTGGAGAATAGTAGGCAGAGGCAAAGTTATTTATTCTAATAGGAGTGGCTGACTTCATCTCACCAATATCTGTACTAGAAAAGGGCCCAAAGTTGCATTGGGACGTCCTGCAACAATTGTTCAGTTCCTATTGTGGGGCTTCCTTTAAAATCATTACTTTCCCAATTGGTTCAGTATCTGATTCATTTAGTTCTAAATACATTTCGTCCTTCTGGGAAAAGGAAATGTGGGTGTCATGGGTTTCAAGAAAATCTCCCCTATCCAGTGAACTGGGGCAGATTTGACTAATAAAAATACATGTTGCCTGTAATGTTCCCCAGCAGGAAGAAAACAGGTTCCAATTTAAAACCAGAGGTTGACTGAGTGCTGTCCCTACCATTTGTACAGAAGCTTTACTCCGGGGGAGAGGGCCACTGAGCTGGGCCGTGTAAGAACAGACAAAGTACCCCAATGTCCACAAGGGCCGCAGTAATTTCCCCTTTTATAGTAATTTCAATTTTTCCGGAAGTATTAGTACGGAGGAGAAATGCCCTCTCACAAAACCCTAGGCTTCCTTCTGTTTCTTTCCTTTTTCTAAATCCCATGTCAGTTTTCTCCAATCCTTCTGAAGGGGACCTGGCTTCTTACAGTAAAAACAGACTCCTCTCTCCCCTTGTCTGAGGGACAGGTCTGGCCTGGTGGCTTAATTGCTGGAGATGTAAGTTCATGATTTTGGCAGCTTTGTCTTTTTCTCTCTTTGGAATAGTTTTAGATAGTTGTTCGGGAGAATGGCCAGTCCATCAGTACATGTGATCGGCCAGTTTAATTTATGCTGTTTAATCAGAGTTACAAGCTCTTCACCTAGTCCTCCCAGAAACGCCCAAGTTAAAGGGTCATTCTGATGACCCTTAAAACTCTCTGGAGAAAGACCTATTTTTTTAAAGTTCTTTTGAAACATTCAAGTAAACCTGGTTCAAGTAAGCCTGGTTCATCAGGCTTTGTTTTACATTGCTGGGTTGACTCCAGTCCGTTTTCCGGGGGGAAATCTCAGGTGTGGCTCGGTCAAGCCGGAGGGCTAATTGCCTGCATTTTTCCTGGTCTCTCTCTCTCTCTGTTTTAAAAAGTCCTCTACAGGAGTTTCCCAGTGAACCTTATTCAGCCATTTTGTTGCTTTGCTCGCAGAAACCAGCAGGTGTATTAATTGAAATAGCCAGGATCCTATGTTCTAACAGTTAATTCAAATTCCTTTGCAACCTCATCAGGGCCCTGGAGAGAGTTGGGGAAATCTTTAGTTAGATTCCTTAACTCTGTTCAACTCCAAGGAACATATGCAATTGCTGGTTCCCCTCTGCCCGAGACCGGCTTTTCCCTGAAGGGAGCTGTCAGAATTTCTGGTTTTTCTGGTCTTTCTTGGTCTGGATTTCTCCTCTCAGGTTCCCCTGGGTCAGTAGGGAGTGCTGGTGGAGGGCACACAGAGGAGATAGGAGGAAGTGAGGGAGGGCAAGTCTAGGCACGGCGCTCAGGAGGGAGCTGTTGGCATTTATCAGCTTCAGAAGCCTTCTTTAGTTCAGACACAGTCCCTAAAAGTTTCTTATTAACCTCCTGTGGAGAAAAGTATTTATCTGTGCTCCATCTAGGAGCTTCTGATTTCCAATCAAAATCATCGTCCCAGCCATTCAGTTTAATTTTAGAACTAGCTTTTTCCAATTACGCATGCAGAAAAATCTATTTGGAGGTGTCAAAACTTCCCCCACTTTGGCCATTTTGAGCTGGTATCATCTTTTGATCAATTTTTCTATTTCTGTAGGTACCTGCAAGTTGGGGTTCCATACAAACTGCATGTGTAGCCTGCAGAAGTATGAACGGGCGCTGGGGTTCTCGGGGTTTATCAACCTTAGAAGCATGATTTCCTATGTTAGTTTTAGGTTTCTTTGGATGTCTGCAGAGTCTGGACACATTTCTAGTGATATTGTGTAGTGGGTTGAAGTGTGCTGCTTATGGGTTGAGCTCCAAGGGGCGGTCACCTCCCGAGTGGCTTCGACCCTCTTATGTGCCTCGGTTTCTCTCCCCGGCTGTCCAGTACATCCGTGAGGACTCGGAGCCAGTCTTTACATGTGCATCCCTGACAAGTGAAATATTTAATGACAGCTGTGTTGGAATTCCCTATGGGGCCACTGCACGATTTGAGGGGTACCCTCAAACACCTCCACATAGGTTCTTAGTCACCTAAGAATACCCAGAATTCAAGCTGGAGAGAGTAAATGCCCCTTACCTTCAGAGCTGAATGAGTCCAGACTCTCATTTATCCAGCAAAAGGTATGTTCAGCCTGTATGTTCAGCCTATTGGTGGGCAACTCCAATCGAAAAGCCAAAATTAAAAACCAGTTGCCCCTTTCAATTCCTATCCTTTAGTACCACCGCAAGGATTTTCTAAGAACAACTCAGGTAAAGTCAGACCTTCTACCTCAGGTGAGGGGAAGGCCCTGGATTACAAGAGGTAACTCACCCACGTCCACCCGATGTGAAGCGGGGAGCCGGTGGGGTTCAAAGGGCCCCTGCTGGGTCCTAGCACTGGGGCGGGGTCCGCGGGGTGGTCCTGGGTGGGTTTCTTTGGAATCCTGCTGATGTGCCAAGTAAACATCAACGAAAGGACGTCCAACCTAAGAAAAATCTTATAAGAGTTTATTTGAGCCAAACTGATGACAGTTGCTGGGAAGCAAAATCTCAACAGATCAAGAAAACCCTCCAGAGAACGGCAGTTTTGCAGCTTATCTTATACATTGGAATCAAAGGAGGAGACTTGGGGGGTGGAAGGCGGTTACATGGACTCCATTGGTGGTAGATTGGGAAGTGAGAGAAAGCAAAGTGGGGAAACCTCTGGGATTGGATAAAAAATAGCCCGGAGAGACACAGGCTTCTACATGGGTGGATACAGGATGGATAATAATTAACATTTACAGCACACAGAGGTGGTGTCTGGGGGACAAGATAACGATGATGGATCTGTGGTTGCTCTCTGGTGGGGGGTTGTACCCTGAGGGGTCTGGAAATGGAGATTGCCCTAACATGCCAAAGGCATGTTATCTTAGATGGAAAAAAAAAAAGGACAGTAGATGGGCTCGCTTAAGGTAAAGGTTGACCTTTGTCAAGGACGCTACAGGCCCAGGACGTGACCACTGCTTGTAGTTAGGAATTTTTATGTGTAGAGTTTCCTATGTGGTTATTTTCCATCTCAGTTTGTAGGGCCACCACACTGCCCTCCCCTGAGCTTGTCAGGTTTAACACGTGGCCCCTTTTTCACCCACAAAAGTAAGCACTTTCTGCTTTAAAAAGCGGCCCATGAGCTAGAGGAGGCCGCGTGGTAGCTGGCATACCAATCTTAGCCGACAACACCAGGTACCAGAGCTGCCGAAACGGCCCCTGCACTTGCCTTCTCTGCCCGCAGGTGTCGCCATTGAGCCAACGAGCGGCCCACTACCCACCTGGCTCCCCTTTAGCCCTCGGCTCTCTTTAAATGTGTGCTCCTCTGCTGCTGCTTGAAAAGGGACTCCAGCCCTTTCTTCGTGCTGTTGCATTAAACTGCAATAAAATAAGAACCACTTATTGGAAGGTACTGAGGTAGTGGTTCTCATCCTTGCCAGCCCAGTAAAAAATATGTAGGGAGCCTTGAAAACAGATTTATGCAGCATCCCCACTGCATACCAAGGAAATCAGTCTCTGGGAGTCAGGGCTCAGGTGTTGATACGTTTAAGAATCTCCCCAGGTGATGCTGAGAGCAGCCAGGTGTGAGACTCTCATCTCCTGACGGCCAAGAGCCAAACACCTGGGTCTTTGTCACTTAGCAGCTGCGTGACCTTGGGCACAATGCCGGACCTTTCTGTGCTTCACTTTTCTGGACTTTGACATAATAACGGTGCCTAACTCATAAGCTGGTGTGAGGAATAAGGGAAATGGTGGGTAAGTACTTAGCAAGCATTGCCTCGCATTGCTTTTCATTTTCATAAAGCTGTGGATGACTCTGGAGGGTCACCAGGAATTTCTGTCTCCATCTAGTCAAGCAGCCGGGTATGTGTGCAGGATAAAACACAGTCCCTTCTCTTCTGAGTAGCTCGGGCGGCTACGTGTCCCCCGATTCGGGTCCTAATTCATTTGACGCCCCTGTTGGCATCTGCTCCCCGCACTTGCTGTGCCCCTATCCCCCTGCGAACACCACGGGTCTGATATCCAAAGTCCTATAGACAGTGTTCACAAGTTACGCGTGGCAACTACTGCTTCGTTATCTAAAACATCAGGCCAAGAGCAAGACCCTCGGAGAACGCAGTTCCAACGAACGGAAATAAATGGCAAGGGGCTGGCAGCGGCCCCACTCACATCCGTGTGTTTACCCGGCAGGCAGCAGAATGAGCCCGCTTTGCATTATGTGCAAAACTGTCCTCCCAGGCCAGTTTCCCGGTGCCCCTGACCACATCGCAAAATGAAATAAAACACCGTGAACAGTCACTTACTCCTGAAATACATCTTCCATGCTACAGGTATATACTGTGCCAACCTCTCTCAGCCTGAACCTGAGCTGTCACCCACATTACTTTCTAAATCAGAGGTAAACTTTGTATCATAAAACACCATTCAGAGTGGCATCCATCCAGCCTGGAAGCCATGTCACTGCCGAGACCTGACTATCTAGACACCAAGGATTCACAGCTTAGCCAGCTTTGGCACATCGGGATGGCCCACCCTGCTGGCATGTGACACAAATGGGTGACTGGGGCTCACTATGCCAATACACCAGGAAGGACCGTGCATGTACAGTTCCAATGGTCATGGGGGGGCATGCAGCGATGTGTGGCCCTAACAAGGGCCCCAAATAGAAGCACAGCATGGACTTGGCCTGACCACGTTCCCCGTGGCCTCACAAGCCCGGTGTTTGCAGGAAGGTGAGCAGTGGACACAGGTAGAGAGCTGGTTCCTGACCACTCTGCCTTCACACTGTCTATGAGCAACCAACATGAGCCACTCCAAAGGCCTGGATGAGACGCCCTCCCAAGGACACCATGACCTTGGACTTCCAGCTGCCAGACTGTGAGACAGGAAATTCCTTGGTGAAGCCACCCCTTGTGTGGTTCGCATTCCGGGTGACTGTCACGACTGAATCTGCCCCCAGCTCGCTCCCAGCTCAGGAGACTGTGCTCCACCCGGATGCCGAGCTTCACACCTGCCGACCGACGTTTCCCTCCATCCTCCCTCCTGAACACTAGCATCCATCACGGGTTTCCACCCACACTACCCGCCGAGAGAAACGAAAGGAACGGAGTCAGAGGAACGAAATCCAGAGGAGCCTCTGCAGATGGGACCCGCCCCCCAGCCCAGTGCTGGGGGCCATAGGGGGGTGACCATGGGACTGCAGTCGTCGTAACATTAGAGTACTCACTGCCTTTCTGCTGGAAACTGCATGCCCATCACTGTCCCACACAACCCACCTGGCCCAACAGTTCGACGAAATCTCCCACAACCACCCAGGAGGCTGTTACTATCTCCTGGTGTGACGGGGAAACTGAGACTGTCTCCCAGCCGGGCTGGCGGCCTGGAGTCCCTGGCGCTGCCTCCCCGACGCCCCCTGGTGGTGTTCCTGTGGTCGTGCGTGGTCGTTTTGCCCTGTCCTCTTCCCCTTCCTCCCAGGCTGTTCTGGCCACTGAGGCCCTGGCTGTGTTCTGCTCCAACCCTCTTGGAGTCTTTTAGCGCCTCTCTAAACTCTTATTTTCACTTTGCAAAATAAATGAAAACAAGGAACCCCTCAAAAAATGTTAAATGCTTAAACCTGTGCGAAGTGGGTCACGGTAACTTCAGCTTCCCCTAAACGAGCACCCAGGACCCCCCCACCCCCACCCTGTGTCAAAGCCGTGTCTCCATCTCATAAGCTCACGTCAAAGCTGGATTTCAAAGTTGCCGCCAAAGAGGCTTCTGAGCAAGTCAGTTCAAAGAGTCCGTTTCGGTAGCTATTTTGTAGGAAAAAAGGGCTAGAGAATCTCGGGACTGAGAAAACAACGGCTCAGGTTGACTCTTGGGCCAGTCTGCCCACTGAGTCACCCCAGCTTTCCAGAAGCTTCCAATCGCCTTTCACTCCAGCAGAACTCGCACAAGCATTTTTTCAGGAATGCTCATTGCTTTCCAGGAGCCTGAGTTACATCCTGGAAATGTTCTGCCCTCAGTGAGGTTTGGGACACTTTCCTTTCACTTCAAGTCCCTTCTCTGTCCACCTGAACGAACCTGCGTGTCCTGGATTCTGGGTGGGGGTGGGGGCTGGCTTTCAGAGAAGTAAACAGGGAAAGGAGCTGAGGCTCAAATCGGAGGCTCCAGGAAGCCTTTCTTCCTTTTCAGTTCTTGATGCATTAGGTGAGACTTATCTAAACTCCTCAGGGCATCTCTCGTCTGGGGGGACAGAAGATGCTGTGGGAATGTGCTCACATAATGTTAGGAACACCTGGGGAGCCAACAAACTGGAGGCAATCTAGACTTTGTTCATGTTTCTAGGACTTTGCACTAGAAGTACGCCTGTTGTTCAACAAAGAACAGTCGGAACAAGTGAATGACTGCTTAGCAGAGGATATTAAACACACTAAATGCCCATGCTCCACTTCTAAAGATTCCATACACTAAAAATAGTTAAAGGAACATGAAAACACTCACCGTGATTCTATCACAAAACGGCAGTAACTTACAAAGTCCAGTGCACAAACCTACCTGAGTAATTCCTGCACAAGAAGCTGAGAATACTGCGAACCCCGGGAAGAAGCACGGCGGTCAAAACCGACGTCTTCCTAGCGGAGCCGTTGCTGGCAGAGGCCTCTCACGCCCGCATTTCAGGAAAAGCCACAGGTGAGCTCACAGCCTCCACTGGGCTCCTGGTGGTGAGCTGACCCTTAGGAGGGAGTTCCTGGTTTGGTTTTGACCAATGGGCGAAGACCTGCCCCAACCAATCAGAACTATGCCATTACGTCGCTATTTGCATCTATACTGACCAATCAGAACTATGCAATTTGGAACCCTCATTTGCATAAAATGGACCCAACGAGGAACCTGGGTGCACAGACTTTCTCTCTTTTCTGTCTCAGTCTCTGCTTTTCTGTCTCAACGCTTTTTGAATTTGTTCATAATATCAATCTTTTAAAACATTATTATTATAGGGGCTGGCCCGGTGGCTCAGGCGGTTAGAGCTCCATGCTCCTAAAGCTGAAGGCTGCCAGTTCGATCGCACATGGGCCAGTGGGCTCTCAACCACAAGGTTGTGGATTCAATTACTCGAGTCCCACAAGGGATGGTGGGCTGTGCCCCCTGCAACTAGCAATGGCAACTGGACCTGGAGCTGAGCTGCGCCCTCCACAACTAAGACTGAAAGCTGCGCCCTCCACAACTAAGACTGAAAGGACAACTTGACTTGGGAAAAAGTCCTGGAAGTAGACACTGTTCCCCAATAAAGTCCTATTCCCCTTCCCCCCAAAAGAAATTATTATTATGTATTGCATTGTGTTCACCACTCAGAGTCAGTTCTCCTTCCATCTCCATATATTTGATCCCCCTTTACCCTCATCTACTAGCCCCCTCCCCCCTTACCCTCTGGTAACCACTAAACTGTTGTCTGTGTCTATGAGTTTTTGTTTATTTGTTTGTCTTGTTCCTTTGTTGCCTTCAGTTTTATACCCCACATATGAGTTGTCATATGAATATCAACCTTCTTTTAACTGAACCAAATAGAGAGCTTTTTTCCTCATCTTGATACATGACTCCTTACTTTCCACACTCAGGTAATTGGCACAGTGGTGATTAGCACAGTTAGCCCCTGCAAATTCAAGCCTGCTAATTAGCTAAGTAGACTAAATCTTTTGATAAAAATTTCAGATGGACTTGAAAAGGACACACCCACACCACTCTGTACCCGCCTTTAGTTCTCTTTATCATCACGGAACATGTTGGTGGCAGACATATTTTCAAATACGCCCCTTGGAAAGGATTGCAATGTTCCATGGTACATGCAGCATGTTACAGAGGACACGGCTTGCACCGCGTGTGACCTCATACAAGCACAGTGACAGTTTGCAGCTAGCGATGGGGAAGAAGGACCAACACTCAAATGTACTAACATCCGCGACTCGCCGGGACTCACTCCTACGCTTTTGTCACCGAAGCTTGGGCGTGGGTATGACTCCTCTCTCTGTGGCTGACAAAATGGGTGTGAAGACAGCAGCATCTGCCCGGCCATCTAGTTACAAACAGCCTCGTCGGGAGGCACCCTTGGAAGGAATGAAACGTGTCAAACCTCAAAGTTCATGCTCTTTTCACAACAGCATGTGGTGGTAACTTCCAGACACAGCCAGTGAAAAAGAGGCAGAGCAGTGCTTTTTAAAAAATGCAGGTAGTTGTCATAATTAGTGCTAGTGTTTGGTGAGTGTAGTTATGTGTTTGGTTTGCAACACTGGGAAACCTACCACCACGGCAGAGCCATTACAGCAAGTGTGAGTCTGGAACAAAATACATGAAGAAAATCAGTACTTTTTTTTTTTTTAATAAAACCTCAGACAAAGAGACAATTCTGCAGCTGGCAAGATTTATGAAAGGCATTCTCTTTATAACATTTCTTATTAGTGCACATGATTCTAATAGCCAATATAGTTTCACCACTCACATACCATATAACAATTTATTTAAGAGTATAAATATATATATAAAATACACACAAAATTTTACAAAGACACTAAATGGCTTCTGACCAGTGAAGTCATGAGAGCAGAAAGTAAGGATTGAAATCGAACGTGTAGCTGTTCCGACTGCAACGAGTGGCGTTTATTCACCAACTGTCCCACACTCATTCATATGCTAACAGCCAGTTTCCACTCACCCAGCCAGATGCACACGCACTATGTACGTGGGGAAAGGGCAGGAGACGGGCGCGGGCTGTTTGAAAGAACTGTCCTCCAGGCCCCGAGTATCTGCCAGCAGAACCGCTGTGGCTTTTTCAATTCCACGGAGGCATGTGGTCCAGAATGTCAAACTACTTCCTTACTGTGGGATCCCCAAAATCAGAATATCATCTTTATGAGCTGATCGTAGATATAAAGGTTTTTTTAAACCGTGAAATATAACAAGGATCTTTCATCTTCATCAAATCAGGCGCAAGCTCTTTCGTCAGCCCTTTAACAAAACAAGCCCGTGCAGAGAAGGCCCAGCCTCTGGCCGCCCATCCCACCCGCGCTGAGTGTGACTGGCAGTGTCTCCCTGTTTAAGCTATACTCCTGCCGCCCCCGCTGTGGACCCTGGGTACCATTCACACAGAGGCCAGCGAACCACCCAGGCAGCACGTCAGTGGTAAAGATGAGCGTGCAAGTTCCAGGCAATGAGACAGCAGGGCACTGACTGCTCACGTGGTTTTGGACTCCCCGTTTCGGTCTGATTGCCCCAGCGCCCCAACATGGTAGCAGCTGTTCCGAAGTGGGTGCTGATGGACGTCTGGGGGCCACACCAGGCAACCGAAATCAGCAGTCCACCCTGTTTACAGACCCCGGCCACGGGAAGGCCACCAGCACACACGGGTGTCCTGGGAACAGTCACGCTGGTTCCTGCAGGAGAGCTGCCCACCTGTCCGCTCTCATGGTGCCCACCGCCACGGAGTCCGGCTGGGCGTGCCTTTCTGAGCCGCGCGGGGCGTGAGAAGGGAGCTCAGACGTGCGTGGGCACGGCTTTCCTCCAGGGGCAGTCAGTCCTGCCTGACCTGGGGTGCTGCTGTCCTTCTCCGCTACCTTGGTGACAAATGTCCCAGGGTTTCCACGCATCGGCTCTCTCCTCAGACTCGAAACAGAAGAGGAGGGCCTGGGCCACGGAGTCCAGCTCCCGGCAGCTCTCCGCGCAGCGGCCAGGAGCGCAGGCCCCGACGCCCCTGCAGAAATCCCCCGCCACGCTGCACAGACGGTCTGCACAGGTCCTGAGAAGCGGGCCGTCACGGGGGCGTCCTGCGCGGGGAGGAGACACAGGTGACCACCTTTCCATTGGTCATCAGGCACCTCCCCCTTCTGTGACTCTTTGAAGGCACAGCGACCGTATACAGTTCCAAACCAGCTAAGATTATTCAGCTTAGCTGCTAAAGAAGCAGGTGGGCTTTTGAAGGATCAAATTATTTCAGCAGAAGTACTTAAGTATATTAAGTGGGAATTGAATCAACAAGCTGCTATCTTGGTAATTAATGTCAAAGCAGCAGCATTAATTAGGCTTCAGTTAATGAATCAGACCAGGAAGGAAAAGAGGTCTGCGATCCCTTAAATCAGAAAACTCTGACTAACCACAAGTCCCATTCGGAGTACATACCTCTCAGCACAGAAATAATGATGTGAATAGTCTGCTCTAAGCAATGTTTTAACTTCAAGAATTGTGGGGCGAGATCAACCACCCTCTTCAAATCTTGGGACCCAGAATTTTCTTCTTGTGCTTGAGTTCTGGAACTTTTCTGTGTAAATAAAGTTACTATTTTTAAAAATGCAGAAGAGGCTCCACGGCAGTAAGGCTTGGTCGATGTGATTTTAGGTGCCAGAATCTTATCCTCAAGAAAGAGAGTGAGTTTAACTTTGTCAGCAGCACGTAGGTCTATGTCGCAAGCAAGACCGAAATACAACATCAACAATTGCTGGTTGTTGTTTTTTTAAATAAGAATTCATTTTAGTTAACTTTAAATCAAAGCCCAATCACCCTTTTTCATGAGAATGGAATAAAACAACAGTACCATTTATTATTCAATATCATAAAAGATAAATTTACTTAATAGATTTCCAATTTTAACTTTATAGCTCCCATTTATTTTATTTAAATAAAATTTCCAAGCCATAGAAATTTCTCCCCTTTTTAACACACTGACTACATACTTAGTACATCCCTTTCTATTTACCTCTAAGTGACAATAAAGTAATTTGTCTCATTCACTTCACCCATATTTTAGACTCTAAGCACACTGATTGGTGAACACAAGTTTTTAGCCCATGACCATCCAAGCGAAAGCTGAAGGTCCCTAAACCAGTAGGAGTGAGAGCCGGACACATTAGCGCTCATCAATGTCTATTCGCAGCTTGTTTGTCACTCAAACTGGGAAGTTTGACACCCAGGAGGACAAAGCTGGAGAGCTACCTGCTGCACGTGCTTCCACTGAACGTGCCGGCAGGGGTTACCTGGCCAAGGATCAAAACTGAAACCCACATAACCACAGGTGAACCCAATGACATGATAAGACGCACTGAACAAAAGGTACAGGAAACAACGGAAAGCTTCTCTTACTGTTCTCCATTCAGCAAAGATGTTTTCAAGAGACGTAATCAATGCCATGGCTTTCGAGCTCATCTGCTGGGTAACCTACAGAGAATGTTCAAATGTTTTATTACACAGTCATTTCTTAGAAGTAGAAAGACCCTAGAACTCCACGGGGCCGCAGGGGTAAGAGTGTGGTCCACATCAGACCGGCCGGCGTCCAATTAGAGAGCGAGCAGGTGGGATGTCCGACCCTGGCTCACGGCACCTGGTCAGCGATCTCGCGGGAACACCAGTGACCCTGCCTTGCAAAGCGGTGACGCTCACACAATTGTAAGTAAGGACCTAGTCCAGCGACCGTCATAACTCACGACCTATGACACAGGTGTTAGGACCTATGACAGGTGACATGCCTGGGCCAGAGCACCGAGTAACTTGGTGAATGGCCGCTGGACAGTGACAGACCAGGTTTTCCACACAGGCCTCCAGGATCACACCCAGTCTTTCCTCACGCGTCACCTGGAAGCGGGGGCTGGTGTGGTGTTTTGCGTCAGGGAGCTGGAGCGGGGCCAGGAGGCTTATTTCAGGAAGTCACTCAGCTCTTCATTGGTTCTATGAAATAACTGATGTGAGCCTCCCGGCAAAATACTCAGTTCAAGCTACCAGATCAATCCATGGTAGTTTCCTTTCTTAAGTGGAGAAGTAGAGGCCTAAACAAAGGACCGTCAGAAAGTGAACACTAGGTGTCAGTGTCGCTCCACGCTGGGGGCATCCCCTCCACCTGCATCCCCACAGCCCAGAGCTACATCAGGATCTAGCGAAATATTATCAGAGAAGGGCTATCGCTTTGTGTGGGGTGTAAATGTCTACCTAATACATTGTTCTGTACACTTGAAACTAATAAAAAAAAGATATTAACAGAGGCCACAGTAACTCAAGACTAACTTGGGAAGGTATCACCATGACATAAGGATCCATCAGCCTTTTCAACAAAAAACAATGCAACACAAACTAAAATACATGAATTTATAAACATCTAATTCATTGAGTTCAACTATTTTTAACAAACCAACTGAACCCACCTTCTGGCACCTCACAGCCTCCCTTGCTCGCGCTCACCTCGTTGCGGGCGCACTGCCGCAGGAGTTCGTGCCGCAGCTCTCCTGCTTTTTCCATCCCAGAATCTAACAGCTCCCGCACTCCTGAGCCGACACCGTCCCAAAGGGCCGCCATGAAAGCCTCCTAGAAACAGTTTTGAAGCATTAACTGGCAGATTCAGGTTTTATCTATTTTTTTGAATTATCAAATAATTTCTATATTTTGTGCTTATTTTAGGAATTAATATATTCCAAGTTTATTAAATTCAACTACAGCTAGCCTAAGAACTAACAGTCCCTAAGGGGAACAGATCAGCACATCTGTAACTTAGTATCCCATATGTAACAGGTGGCAGAAGGCTGTCTGTCACCTTGGCGGGATACTATGTTGCGAGAGCTCAGTGACATTCAAACACTATGTTGTCAGTAGCCTGCGGAATCTAAGCAAGCAGATACACAGTTTCTAGAGTTAGGGTTTTTCCCGGGTGGACTGGCTGAGCAAACCCTCCATGGCAGTTGGCTCTCATCAAACCAAGGTCCAAGTGGGAACGTGAGAATTCCAAAATTAGCAGTACACTCAGCCAACTTTGGCTGAAACACTTTGTACTCATTGATGAACTAGTGAGAGTATGAGCTGCTTTAAAATAAACACAACGGGTCCTGCTCAGTGACATTGTCATCAGAAGGCCCCACTGCCACTCAGACGGAGCCTTTCGAAGCTCATGCTGCTACGTCACCTGGCCACTGGCCGAGTCGTGGCGTCTGTTTCCCAGAAAATGGAGCTTGCTCCCTTTCAGAACCGCTAACTGTCCCACACACTTCACAGCGTGTTGCACCATTTGGATGACTTTCTTTTGAGCGTCTTTTACCATCGATGAAATATCTGAACAGCATCCCTATAAGATAAAAAGGGACCAGTATATCAGATACATGAGATTACAGGGGAGGTAAAGAAAAACAACGTGAGGAAAATAAGTTCTGCATTCACTGACATAGTGACAGCGTTTCGTAAGTCTCAGAACCGGAAAACATGAAGCCTCTCGCTGCTGATGGTGATAAACGACTAAGACACAAGAGCTCACACACCAGCCGGAGACACAGCAGCAAGTCCACAGGTAGCCAAGCAAGTCCACAGGTAGCCAGCCAGACAGAGGACAGAACTGCTAAGGAAGGAAGTGGTGGCTCTGCCGCGGACCTTTCCCCGCCCCAATAGCCATCTGACAGGTGGCTAACAGCTATTTCCTTTTATCAGGGGAGAAGGAACAGGAGAGAGGAAGGGGAGGGAAAGGGGGAGACACACTTCTAACAGAGGCTGCTACTACAGCAAAGCGCACCCACGAGGTCAACTTGCGAGTCACTGGGCACGAGCTGAAACCCAACCCATAACCAGAGCAAGACGTGGCCTCTCTTCCCAACAGCCTCACTAAGCCTTGGCAGAGCACAGCAGTCTGACCTCTGGGCCTGGGCTCAACCCCAACTCTGTCACTTAGTGACGTGACACTGCGTGGGCTACTATCCACCCCGGGCCTCCATTTCTGCATCTACAAAACGGGGATAACATCAGCCCTCCCCCTGCGTTGTTACAAGGACTAAGCGAGCTAAGCTTTGCAAATGACAGACTCCTGTGGCCGGCACACAGAAAGCCAAGGGAAGTCCTGGCTCAGCAGGTAAGTTACAGACCCCAGTGTCAGGCTTTCAGACCTGAAATCCCTTCTGAAAATGCTACGGCTCTAGTCTTGGGGGCAATGCTAACAGGAAAAAGCCAGTAAATGCTGAAGAAATGACTTCTTCAAATGACAACTGCAAATCGACTCACCTGCAAAAACAACTGTAAGTGGCCTCCCAGCTTTTTAACCTCTTGTCTCAACTCCTCTTCAAGCCGAGCTGTGCAGGTGCCGGGTGTGACGTCACTCAGCCAGTGCGTGGTGAGCTCCACAAGCTGCCCGAAGGCACATGCCACCTGGACGGCCCCCACCTGGGCTGCCCGATCAGAAGAGAACACTTTGAAAGAAGAAGGACAGTTATTGGCAGGCGTCACATCCAAAGAGAAGAACTCCTACGGGACACCACTCAAACAGTTCAGACAGCCAGGAAGTGCCACTAGATGTGACAGTCATTCAAACACAGTGCCATGTGCAGATAGTGACAGCTCGTGCGAGGTGACAGCAGGGCGGTGCTTACGGTCATCCTGACTGTCCTCACGTTGGTCGTCGTGGGCTTGGGAAATGGCCAGGAGTCCCTGGTACACTCGAAGGAAATGATCCACCAGGCTGTCCGCCATCGTCCTCTCTTCACCATAACTCTGGCCAAGGAGAGCTAATGACGAACCAATGAATTCTCTGCAAATTCCAGGGAGAAATGATTCTGCGGAATTGGAGTACGTGGTGCTTGATTTCTCCACGAATCCTGTTTCAACAGAAAACAGCCGTCGTAAGCCTGGATTTCAGCCACAGCACTTTCAAACAAATGCTCCATGAACCACTTGTCAATACACCCAAAGCAGGCTATGCTCGTCTCACTGTGTCCTCATTTCTAGACGCCAAGGTGAAGGCAGATCCACGAAGAACCCACTGCCCTGTCAAATGACATCCATCCTCAACCGCAGCATAAACCACAGAGGAGTGAACACCCGTCGTTTCATCGCCTTTATTTACTATTTGGTAACACTTACCTGAATCAGGGGAAACGACGGCAGAATAAAATAATGTAAACGTAATACACATAGGTATCATAATATAAATAAAATTAATGTCATTGACTCATGAGCTGGAAGACGAGGCAATAGAGCAAGTATATCAGAAGGGACGTCTCAGCAGCTCTACTTTACAGCAGTTCCTTCTGCGGGTTATACTATAACCTATAACCTGGACAGGCCGGAAGCAACGATCACCTCCCCTTAACAGACCTCGCCTTTGGGGGACAGACTCAGACATTTCCTAAGCGCTGTCCACACCTTGTGTAAACGGAAAAGCTCGAAAGAGTTCATTCGGAGCCCCCGGGGACGACTTGGTCCCAGAAGCGACCACTTGGTAAAATGATTCTCAGCGACTACAGAAGATTGTTTTTCTGGCCCAGTTCATAGGCGATTATAAACAACAAACTAAAAGGAAGGTAGAATGAAGCACAGGGTGGGGACTAGCAAGAGTCTAGACCACAGATAAGAAAGAAGAAGAAAGAGAAGGTGCGGCACGAGGCAGTCCCGACACCACCCTGAGCGTAATGACCGTATCCGAGCCCCTCACCTGCCCTGGCGGACACGTGCGCACCGCACCCCTCCTCGCATAGACGCTAACACACACCCTGCACGTTACTCTTCTAGTCATGAGAAGATAGCCCTGTGCATTTCTGCACATACATACCTTCTACATCTGAATTTAGCCAGTCTGCTAAAGGCTCTGAAATAAATCACATACCACGGAGTTTGCAAGTGGAAGGGGTCCAGCTGCTCATTTTACAGGGGAAATGGAAACTTCCAGAGGATTAAAGGACTTGCACAAGAACCTGAAACGAGGGTGGGAGAGCCAGGACCTGACATTTACAAGAACATTTGGTGAAGGACACACCTGAATGTGAAGAATGCGAATTCTGAACCGGGAGAGCATGAACGTCACGCAGACAGCCCGAAATCCTTCTGTTCTTCACCAAGCTTCTGCTCCTGAGAAAAGATAAGCCAGAGAATAGCTCTTGGATCCCACGTGGAATGAGATCACTGAGAACATTCGTTTCAAGGTTCTCCAAAGAAAATTTTCGGCTGTACATGTGTGTTTTCCACAGAAACATTTTCATCAAGGATTAACTTCATTCGGTTCACTGAGCAAGAATTTTATTATTTACAAGTATTGTTCTGTGCGTATAATTAACTGAGTAAATATTTATGGAGTACCATTATTTATAGGCTCTGGGCTCACTGAGCTTCAGGTTCATAGGAAAGAGAGGAATTGGGCAAATCATTACAATAACGTGAGGCGTGTGGTGAGAGCACAGAGAGCTGTGGCAGCCTCAGGCGGAGAACTCGACCTGGCCCACGGGGTGGGGGCACCTGACGCTGAGGGAGGAAGAGGGGCCAGCTGAACAGGGAGTAGGCGTGGGAAGCAGGGAACCCTGTTTCAGACACAGGCCCCGAGATGTGGGAAGGGCTGCAGTGCAGGACGTGAGGGAGGCTGCGTGGTGTGCAGGGCCCAGCCCAACGTGGGCCTGGCACGTCAATTGAGGAAGCTGAGATTTTGTCCCGGGCGCACTCTCTTGGGAAGGATTTTAAACAGGGAAATAAACGATCTGGGAAAACAGATATTCAAATAAATCTCTGCTTCGCCGTGTGACAAGCAGAACGAGGTGAAATGCAGCAGAAACGGAGGAAGGGCTCCACCTTCCCTCTTCCTTTGCTGCCTCTTTTCCCCGTAAAAGTGCCCAGATCTCTGCACCGTGTGGGACTGGCTTCTGGCTATGGCTCTGCCTTTCTAGCTGCTTCTGCAAAAAGCCGCCTACGTAAACACTGCCATCATCCGTCCATTTTCTAAGCTCCGACGCCAGCCCCCACTGTGTGAACCCCTCGAGCTGTGGCCTTGATCTAAATCTAGTGGCCCCTCTAAAGTCTTTTCCTTAACAGAACTCTTGACTATTGCTGGCCAAGCAAAGAAAAACACTATTTGTTGAAAAGATTGGTAAACAAAAGCATATTCTATCTGTCGTAGCCTAAATGTTTCCAGTACCAACCTTCCCGGGGATTCCTGCAGAAGAACACGGAAATTGGACAGGTAACAGGGAGCGGCAACGCCAACTCTAAGGGTTCGTGTTTGTACTTCGGAGAGAAAGGAAAGGCTCATTCTGACAGTGAGTCTGAACTAGGAAGACATATTCCTTCTCCACTGTCGAAGGTAAATAATGTTTACACTCAGATAAAGGAAGTGCTTATCACATTCCTTTCCAAGAATTTTTACTTAACAGCAGGGGAAATTTTCCTTTTCACTGTCAACAGCACCTGTCAAAGTCTACAGGCAGCCAGGCTGGTCATTTCACTGCAGCACTCCCTGCCCTGAGACTCTTCCATAATTAAGAATCTGCCAGCCTTCCCATGCCCCGCAGCCATTCGCAGCATTTGCGATTCTGTCATCAACATTCTTACAAAGCTGAAACTTCACTTACAAGGCCTCTGACCAAGAGCAATTCAGTTTTTTAATGATGCTTTTAAATTATACAAGTTCTCGAAACATCTCTGCCAAATGAAAACACTGAATTTCAAAATCTTAGACAATATTAAGAAAAGTTTTGATTTTCCAGTAACGATTGAAACTCCTCTTGATTCCTAATTATTAACCTAAGAGTCAGCAGGAGATAAACAAGGTGTGAAGCATGAACATGCAATGGGCTGACGTTTCAATGCTTGTTAATCGTCAGTGCTTCTATTGTGATCTACAGTCCTAAGCAATAAGATTTATATGCTTATAATAAAAAAATAGGAAGAAACCAGTAATGCTAACATCTGAAGGGATTTATAAATCACCTTCTGATGGCTTTGCAATCCTGGTTTGATTTTTTCAGAGCTCATGTTACTGCAGGTTGGCTTTAGTATCCCGAGCCCCAGCCATCCAATCCCACCCAAGGACCATTTCATTTTGGGCCAGAGCCTAATTCTGCTTCGAAGTCCTCAAGACAAACCAGCTGAAGAGATCACTGTTTACTGGGATTAGATCAGCAGTCACATCCTGTCTGTATTCCAAACGTATTAAGCAGCCAGTCAGAAGAGTTTCCATGTACTGAAGCCCGTCCACTGTGGGAGGAGCTTTACCGCATTATCTCTAATCCTCACAACAAGTGAGCAGCGTCATCGTACAGTCACCGCCACCGTCATCCCCTGGCGGGCACAGTACAAGCAGCAGGAGAAGCAGCGGCTTTTGCACGCGGACCTCACTTCATCCTAATGATAAGCTCGTACAGTAGGGATGTACTAGTGTCTCCATCTGACAGCTGAGAACACTGAAGCCTAAGACGGAACGTCACCTGCCCAACGGCCACACTGAGCACAGACTAGAAGCCAGGCTCTGATGTGACTTTTTCACTTTACTACGTTGGAGGGGATACAGATGTGTTCCCTAGACGCAGCGAGCGCAATCTGTTTCAAGGACATGCTTCGTCGTCTTTCAGCTTCAAATGCCTCGCTGTTATGTATGTCACACACAACATAAGTGTATAGAGTGTTATGTCTTGGCTATTTCTTACCATAACTTAGCAGTTACCATGTAGCAAGTAAAACAAAAGTAACGGGAATGGTCGCCATAAAGTAGATCCATGTCTGAGATTTTATAAATGAGATTAAAATAAGCACGATCAAAACCAAGAACGGCCTAAAAAGGTTTGGAAATCCAGATGGATGCTGAGCTGTGGCTGAAGGTGATGAAGTTAAAAAAAGTTATTTAACCAGAACAATCCTGTTCTTTCAGACGCAAAAGAGAGGCCACACAGCACAGCAGTCAAGAAAATCGGCATCTTTGGCGGCACTCAGAGCAGGACGGAGAACCAGCTCTCCCCTCCTCAGCTCGGCCGGTTTGGACAAGTGATTTCACCTCTTTAAATCCGCAGCCTCCTCACCTGTACACGGGGTAATGGCAGCGCCAACCTGACAGTGTGGGGTAAGTGCCACCTGAGATAACGCTTAGCAAGCACTCAATAAATGTTCTCGGTGATGATGACGGTTCTGTGGGTGAAGGCCATTGGCTCCCACCTCCAGAGAGCTGGCCCTGAGTATACACTTGGAGGCCCCCTACCTCAAAGTCAGTCACCCTCCATCTCAGGGACGCTACTGTCCCTGGTCAGTCACCGCAGGTAAAACCAGGGTTTGTCCTTGAGCCTTCACCCCCCTCAACCCCAGAGCCAGCACGTCCTCACTGACCCGTCCTCCTGACTCCACAAGCCAGCTGTCCTCCAGCCCTCCCAGCCGGCCTTGTCCCTCTAGTTTCCTCGATTCCTGCTCCTCGAGGATGGGGTGACTTTTTATTCATCTTTGTATCCTCAGGACATGGCAGACAGTAGCCTTGTTTAAACACCAAACTAAGAAGGATTTATTTAAAAAGAAGTATTTGTTTATAAAGCAAACGAAGCAGCTACGATGGTTCCAAGACCATGGCTTCTGTATTATTTGGAAGCATTTGCCTTTCTATTCACCAAGCGTCTGAGGCCCAAGCAGAACGAGCTTTTCCTTGAAAAGCAGCCATTCACTGTGGAAGTCTTTTATGTTCTTAGTTAATAAGCAGCAACAGTCCGATATAAAAGTTCTCCATCACCAAGATTTATTCCTCTGTGGTGCTCAGACTAACTGGACTGCATGTCAAATTCTGTACCAAACAATAAAGTATCAGAGAATATGCCAAGTTCCTGAGAAAGGGTAATTTACAAGTAATAAACACTGTTCATTTTTATAGGACACTAGATCTATGCTACTCTAAGTTGCTCGTAAGACATATATGCTGAAATACTGAACATTTTTGTTCCCACTTTAACTGACAAACAATTTGGTGCCCTAAGTGCTGTGATTGGGCCGGTAACATACCATTTCTCTTACGTTACTGGGTTCACATCCATCACAACAATAGACAGTCCTTTTAAAATAAGGAATTGGCACATGTGCAAACCCAGACAAGAAAACCAGTAACACAAATGTCTTTACCTCCTTCTAGAAAATGAGGAAACTGGTGCACTGGTAATGTCAGCTTCCCACTCGTCATCAGGATCGCAGAAGATATCCTCAGCCCTGTTACTGCTGTTACTCTACAAAAAATAGAACAGAATTTCTATTAATAATGAATTTTAAAATCTTTAGCAACAAGAAAAAAAGTCTAAACACTTTGTTACATTTAAAATAAAAAATTATCAAAATTACAGGTTACCTAATGAAAGTCTAAAACAATCACATTCCTGATCAAGTGAAAACTTAATCACATGATGCTAGGAATTATATTAAAAGAGATCTACTAATAAAAGTAACAGCAATCATTGAATAATTCAGAAATAATAAACAGGATTTAGAAGGCAGGAAAAACAGAGAAGACAAAATCCTCAGGAGAGAAATAGAAGAATAATCCGATGTAAAGACTCAATCACTTGCTAGTTGAATATACCATGATCATGATAATAATCTATGTTTTAATTTAAATATTTAAAGCAATAACCATTAAAGTCCTAACAAAGTACCATGTGGAGCTCAATTCACAAACAGTGTAATTATATGGAAAAATAAGACTAGTGCAGTGGACAGTTGAAAATAGGAAGAAGGTAATACTGAGGGTCACTCACCCACCAGATTTTAGTGTCTACCATCAACACAAGAATGATCAAATGACCTCAGTACAGTTTTGTGTTGTTCTAATTACATTGGCAATTGACATTCATTGTAGAAAATTTAGAAATTATTCATACATATAAACACAAAGAAAAAAAATCTAAACACTCACAAACCCATCACTTAGAGACAAACACTGTCAGTGTCTAGGGTTCCTGTCAGTGTTTGGGGTTTTCTATTAGGAAACCCGCATTCCTGGAATTAACCCAACTTGGTCACGGTATCTTTCGGTTTCATTTACTCCATTTCATTTGGGATTTCTGCTGCTGTGTTCATATCAAGATTAGTTCACAATTCTCTTCTGAATCATCTTTCCAGTTTGTGTGGCTTTTGTGTTGATTTTAATCAATTATTCTAGCATCCTAAGACAACTGTGACACTGTCCATCTTTCACTATGTTCTAGAATAGTTTAAATAGACTAGGATTTACCCGTTCTTTGGAGGGTCAAGAGCTTACCCCAAAAACTGACTGGGATCCCCACTGTTTTTTTCCAATGTCTTTCTTTGTGGCTGGTTTGTTGACAAACTTTTTAATTTATTGCATGTTTATTCATCTATTAAGTCAACTTTCATGATTTATCATTTACTAGAAAGTCTTTTCTTTCTAAAAAATTATCAAATTTATTAGCACACGGTTTTATATATAATTTTTAAATGCTTTTGTTATCTTTACTTTAATGCCACTATCTACTCCTAAAATTACACGTTCATCTTTCCAAAGAACAAGGCCTTGAGTTTATTAATTTCTAATTTATCAATTATTGCTTTTATTTTTAACGGTTCCTTCATTTGCTTTCCTTTGTTTTATTTTATTATTTTCTAGATTGAGTCAACTATTTACTTTCTTTTCATTGTTTCATTAAATAACTCAAGCATTAAGGCTATAATTTGGCAATGTCCCATAAGTTTTAATGTATAATATCTTCATTATTACTATCTAAGTAGTGTAAAATATAATTCCATATAGCGCCACATTATTTAAATGTGAAATATTTAACAAATAGTAGCAACAATCTAATACAGGTTGCAAGTATTTATTAAATGTTTTAGGGATAAGATAATAATATAGAGAAAAATTAACTTTACATTCATACGTCTCAAGTACACCACAATAAATTCTGTGTTTCCCTGAAAATAAGACCTAGCCAGACCATCAGCTCTACTGCTTCTTTTGGAGCAAAAATTAATATAAGACCCGGTCTTATATTATGTTAGATAAGACCTCGTCTTATATTACAGTAAAAATAAGACCGGGTCTTATATTAATTTTTGCTCCAAAAGATGCATTAGAGCTAATTGTCCAGCTAGGTCTTATTTTCAGGGAAACACTGTTGTACATGACTCAAACATGTAAATGTTTACAAAACAATTTAAAGAAAATTCAGAGAAGTGGGCAATGTTTCAGTAAGATCTCCAGACTGATAGATTCAAATACACCAAATTAAAAATGCCTGCATAACAAAATGAAACCAAGAAAAAGCCAACATAAGCAGGGGAACAATGTATGTTATAAAATAAAGATTTGTTATCAAAATATGCAAGAACTTTTATAAATGTATTAACTCATTACCCACACTTCAGCTGTTTAAAAATTCAAAGGACATGAACATGCACTTTTCCCACAACGAAACAAAGAGTCAAACCCTCAGATTCACTTGTAATTAAAACACACTTGTAACATTGGTAAGTAGCAATATTCCTGGAGAGCAAATTGTGAGCATCAAAGTATGATAAAAAGAATCATATTTTTGGTACAATTTTATAAAGTAGAAGACAAGGAAATAAGGTATTAAAAACGAACAGGTGTCTAGGTATTCTTATAGTTGTGGCTATTAAAACAGCAAACCACTGGAAACATCCAGAGCACAGCAATGGGGACGTGTACACACAATTACGTAAAATCGCACATTATCAGGCACTGCAGATCATTTCAAATGATGCAAACTGCTTTATGTCTTCACATTTCCTCTTCCCTTAAGCTTAAATGTAAAATTTTAAAAACACACAATTATACCAATAGATGCAGCACTAAATTTCTCCATTACAGTCATAATTATATGAAAAGAACCCAATAAACCCTATCTACAGGCAAAAGTAAAGTAAATATACTTAATTTCATGCCTGGTTGGTTTTGTAACATGAGTTGCTTTCTCTTTCATTTGCCAAACTTTCTTTACTGAGAACACATCACTTTCATATTTTTTATTTCAAAAAGTCTAGAGAGATTTTAAGAACACCAGACCTCATACAGCTCCTTCATGGCTGCAAGCTTGGATTCGAACTTTTCCAGGCTCAAGGAGGTGGAGATGCCCAGCCGCAGATTTCGCACCCGGACGCACGTGTCAGCACCACTTCCCCCATCGGACGCTTCATGTCTGCAGGAAAAACCACAGGAGATACTCATCGGGAAACACACACGCCCATCTATACTGAGAGCTTGCTGAATTACAAGAACTCCCGTACAAATTCAGCCACTGATGAAACCTTCCCATAGGTAGTGCTAGTCATGTCCAGTATATGCTGCATTAAAACAACTTCTTATATAAAAATTTACAAATCCAAAAAATTTTAATAAGGTGTATTTCTTTTATACTGTAAAACACTGATAAATTTTCAACTCAAAGAAAAACAGTAAATCCTAAGGCATCTAAGATAGTTCTGTTTGTAAAATACAGTAGCATGTTAATTGCTGAAAGCCCTTCACGGTACAGTGAGCTCTGAAAGGCGAGTCTAAACGAGTCACTGGGGCATCTGATACCTGCTCTTTCCTAGACGGGCACTTACAATACCTTGTCTTTAGAGAAACTAATAATAATAATAACAATAAATAATAGGAAGGTCAACCACTTTCAAACAAAGAATTACTTTGCGATTAGGCTAATCAGTTACTCACCTGCCAAAAACATAATATCTTTTAAGTTTGTTGCTGATGGCATTGGCTTCCTGAATCATCATGGAGAGTTTCATGGAGTTCCAGTTTGTCTGGACTAAGAGAAAGCACAGAGAACATTCAAATACAAAATGAGCTCTAACGTATCAGTAGGCAGAACAATTCCTGAAAAAACACCTGACTTGAAACGAACGGCTTTAACTACGTGTTCCAGGAGGCAAGGCTGATATTTGACTAATTTCTTCAACCCTTGTTGGTACAATGAAATATTTTTCATATAAAATGAGGTCTTTCCTCTGTGGCGGCATTGAAGACAATTGAAGTTGACATTGAGAGGATAAGAATTTCATGAGAGAGGAAATGCCAAAGACAATGCTTTCCCATCTACTATCTTTAAAGATTTTTTCCCCTAATTTCTAAAAGTATACTTCAGCCTTATTTATATAGAGCCGTAATCCTTTTTTTATTTTGTCTGAAAATTTAAAATAGATAGAGATATATCAGGACATAAAAAGGGAAACAATTTGATCCACAATTCCACTTTCCTAATTTAAATTTAAGGCTTTATCGTAAATATTTTCTATATTGTTCAAACTTATAACCAGTATTCCATTATAAACACATTTTTTGAAAGGATAAAACTCATTATTCGTATAAATAAAAAAAATCAAGTATTCACTGCAAGGTACTGTTTTAGGTCCTAAGAGAAATAAAAAAATGTATGAATACACTGTATTTCTTTAGCTGTTGCAACAGATATAAAGAGTATAAATCATTTCAAAGGAATTTCAAAATAGAAGTTACAGAAAGTATACAACACGGCTACGAAGGCTTCTTGCGGACAAACTGAACCTGAGCAACGGGCCTGTAGAAATGACTGTACTTTATAGAGAATACGGGGCGAGGAAGCTGCTAAGTAACACGTGGAGACACAATCAGCAAAACCCAGAACCACGGTCAGCACCTGGTTTCTCCAGTGAATGAATGACAGGGAGAAAGAGACAGACAAGAGTGAATTTACAGATTGAAAGAGACTTTTAAAGGGCATAGCTACCAAGCACGATAGATATGTGGGTCAGGCTTGCATTCTGATTCAAACCTAATATTAAAAAGTATTTATGAAATAACCCAGGAAATATGAATATGGCCTAGATATTTAAAGAGTATAAGCAATTACTATTAATATTTAATGTGCGATAAAACTACCATAATTATGCTTAAAGTGACAGAGAAAAGAGAGCCCTTATCTAATGCAGAAACACACCGTGAAGTATTTCCAGACCAAGTGATAAGGTGTCAGGGATTTGCTTCACAATATCCAGGGAGGCAGGGGGACTGAGTATGACTGATACAAGAGTGAACATGTGCTGATAATGGCTGAAATGGGTGACAAGTGCATCAGGCTTTATTATATCATCGCTCTCCTTTTATCGTTTGCAATTTTCCATCATGAAAAAAAAGGTTTACGTTAAAAACATGCTGTGTTCTACACAGAAATGTAAGAATGTTCACAAAAATTAATGTCCAAATGGAAAAGAAAGTGAAGTACTCAGTGCTTAAGCACAGTCTAGATATAAGAATTAAGGATCAGACTAAAACATGGTATTTTTAAAAACATGCCACACATTAACATAATACTATAAATAACTATTCTAAAAAGTGACTATATCAATTTATTTAGACCCAGAAAAGTTAGCAATGTCTAGAATAAAACATTTAATAGACAAAGGCAACTAACTCTAACCTGTATTATATGAAATAACATACACAGCATTGGAAAATGCCTGGGTAAAATCATTATATACTCACTTGTAAAAGTTTTATCTCTATTGCTCTGACTTTGTTGCAGTGTTTGCACTTCTTTAGCAATTTTTTGCTTCTCAGCTTCCAAGGCTTCCAGAATTTTCGTATGGCGGATGCTGTGGTCTTCTAAAGCCTAAGTGATATTCATTCAGACCCACACATGAGATATGCAAAGAGCGAGACTGTAAAGCCAGGTGGATAATGGTGACACCATAACTAAACCTCTCATTTCACGGTACATATTCTATTGAGTATAAAAGGCCTTCAAAAATGATTGACAAAGTAGTTTTATAAAATGATTTTTCCCTACAACAAAATCATTCAGAATTTCTGATGACACAGATTAACCTTTTTCTTCTTATTGATAAGAAGTACCAAAAAAAAAAAGAAACCCTTTAAAAAAAAAAAAGGGAAAAAACTGCTCAAAAAAGCCCATATTCAAGAACATCTGTTTTCTAAATAAAAAAGTGAAATGTAATAGACACCAAAAGCCTCACTTGCCACAACAAGCCTTACAACAGCCCACTAATCAATGTTTTCGAGATGGAACCAGTTCTGCTTTCTCTCCTGAAACTCCGAGTGGCCGACTACCCGTTGGTGTCCTAGGGTTGACGAGTGACGTCTGACCACCATGTTCCATGGCATCCGAATGCCAGGGTCACTACAGGTATTTTCTTTTACCTCCACTCCCGCCACAAAGTTAGAAAAGAGACAAAACTGCCCCTTGGAGTAAAGCTGAGCTTAAGCTCTGACAACCGACACAGCGATGGGCACCGCGCTCTCCATCGTCAGTGGCCTCCAGAATTCCCTGCGGAAGCAGTTTCTGAGCCGGCAGCTCCGCCTGGGGCCTGAGAACCTGCATTCTAATGGGTGCCATGGCCGCTGCTGGTCTGGGGGCCCCACTCTGGGAAGCCCTCACGAAACGAGAAAGCATGGCCAGAGGCTGACTGAAAGGGGACGGGCAGTGGTAACGCACTGCCATCCTGCTTTTGCCCTCAGTCCGGGAACCTGGTGAACGCGCAGACCCTGGAGGTGCTGTGCCCTCAGTGATGCCAGGTCGGTGCCCGAGCCCCCGGCCCTCAGGAGTCCCCGGGGCAGGTGGCCCCGCCGCCATCAGGGTGGGGCTGGGGGGAGAGCTGTGCCTTTCTCCCTGCCATTTTCATGCCCTTGCACTGTTTCTCTTTTTACATTACTTGGCATGACCGATCACAGGACAGCTGTGAATGCATAAAAAAAGTGCAGTGGAACCAGCTGGAAAGGACAGCTGTGCCCTCTTCAAAATACGTGTGTGACGCAGAGGCAGGTCTCTGGGCAGAGCCAGGACACCAGCTGTCAGACAAGAAAGGCCTTTCTCAGCTGGAGACGGCTTGACTACCTCCTATTCAGATGCTATAAGTTCTTGAAAAAAAGAGAAAAATCCAGTTTTTCCTCAAAGTAGCTCACACTCGCTATAAGACAAAATCACCTGTTTTGCAGCCAACGTCTCCACTTCTAAGCGCTTCTTGTTGACGTATATTTCCTGTTCAAGACGCTGCTTTGTCTTTTCTAATTCCTCAATTCTGTGATTAGCTTTTTGGTTATTAATTTCCTGCATTTTCTTCCTTTGAGACTCTTCTTTCTTTGAAGAACAATAATAAAAAATAACTACAACAAAATTACAAACCATTTTTTTATAAAAAGGTAGCCAAAATGTAGAAAAGGTCCCTTTCTTTCATCAATGCACAAGAAGTTGACTCACTAACAGAAAGCTGCTCTGTAGCTTCTCTTCCCCATGGGCGGTAACAAATCTAACCAAAAATAAGCATCACCAGTCAAACCTTTGCGAGTCCTCACCCCTAAATGGGTTTCAGAATGCAAGAGGCCATGGAGAGAGGCCGCAGGGCCCAGCGTGATACCAGGAGTGACAATGGCCCCTGGGGACACTCATCACTGTAGCGCTTCCAAGGGTCTACTTGTGATGCTGAGCTGACCGTGGGAGAATTCCGAGAAACAGAGGACCAGGGAACACACAAGAGCTCAAACAGAACAGGACCTATAAGAAGCTCCTGCATTTTCTGTTTCTTCCAGCAGGCACGGATCTGCCACCAACGTGTTTCCTCAAGTAAACATCACGGAGGCTAAGCCGCCCTATGGCGCTGACACTGACACTCCCCCAACTCCTAGGGATGTAACATTTCACAGCCACGCATCATAGGACATAACCATTTCACAGCCACGCGTCACAGGACATAAACATTTCACAAGCACGTGTCACAGGACATAACCATTTCACAAGCACGTGTCACAGGACATAACCATTTCACAAGCACGTGTCACAGGACATAACCATTTCACAGCCACGCATCACAGGACATAACCATTTCACAGCCACACATCACAGGACATAACCATTTCACAGCCACGCGTCATAGGATATAAACATTTCACAAGCACGTGTCACAGGACAAAACCATTTCACAGCCACGCATCACAGGACATAACCATTTCACAAGCACGTGTCACAGGACATAACCATTTCACAAGCACGTGTCACAGGACATAACCATTTCACAGCCACGCGACACAGGACATAACCATTTCACAGCCACGCGTCACAGGACATAACCATTTCACAGCCACGCATCACAGGACATAACCATTTCACAAGCACATGTCACAGGACATAACCATTTCACAAGCACGTGTCACAGGACATAACCATTTCACAAGCACGTGTCACAGGACATAACCATTTCACAGCCACGTATCACAGGACATAACCATTTCACAGCACGTGTCACAGGACATAACCATTTCACAAGCACGTGTCACAGGACATAACCATTTCACAGCCACGCATCACAGGACATAACCATTTCACAAGCATGTGTCACAGGACATAACCATTTCACAAGCACGTGTCACAGGACATAACCATTTCACAGCCATGCATCACGGGACATAACCATTTCACAGCCACACGTCACAGGACATAAGCACATCACAGCCCCATGTCACGGGGGCCAAGGGCAGAGAAAGGAGAACCAGTTCTGCCTCTCACCAGCTCTGCTTCCAGTGCTTCTATCCGGCTTTCATACGCAGCTTTCTGAGAAGAGAGCTCCTGCTGAGCCATTTCCCTCGCGATCTGGATGCCATGTAACATTTCTTGCTTCGCTCTCAGCTGCGCCTCTTTTATTTCTGCTTCCAGTCTACAAAGAGCAAAACATTCACAGGATGTGCTGTCACGAATTCTTCATTTAACGTTCTGCACCACGTTAGGACGTTTTCCATTAAACAGAAGGTTGTATCTTAAAACTCAATTTCTGACAGTCCGTCAATAGTGTTCTTAAATTTTTATTAGCTTTAGAATTGTTTACACACACAAAATTAAAGGATGAAAAAAATTTGCTTATTTTTAATTTAGTTACTATTGCAGCTGCCTGATAGTTAAGTTAATGTACTTTTCTGATGCTTAAGGAAAATAACTTATGGAAAAACGTGATGTTACGGTGATTTCTGCAGTAAACAGTAGACTTATTATAGTGAACACAAAATAAGGGTCTCTTATGTTAAACCGACAGTGATTAGAGCAAAAATGTTATGTCATGTATCAGTATCTTTCATGTTTAGGTCGTAGAGTAGGAAAATAAGGAAATGCATCTAAAAGCACGTGACACGGGCTGATAAAGCAGAGACTGTACCGCATATTTTGAACCATCTATAACAGACATTTCCAATTTTACTGAAAATGAGAATGTCCAAAGAAAGGGGGCCAGGAGTTACCAGGGAAGGTGGGAGTTGGTGTGTTGTGGGGACAGACCGTCAGTGGGGAAGACGGGGAAGTTCTGGAGATGATGGTGGTGACGGTGGCCTACAATGTGGCTGCACTGACCACACTGAACTGGACACTTAGGGATCGTTTAGAGGTGAGTTCTGTGCTGTGCATGTTGTACAACAAAAGCAAGAGCAAAGCACCTTCAGACACTGAAGAGGACACAGCAGGACGCGCCCCACCCACCTCGTCACGCCGACACCTCCTCCTCTTCCCCTTGGTCACGGGGCCCTGCCTCCCCCTCTGACAGGTCTCTCCTCCCCGAGCACACAGCACTCATCTTGCTTTAGTCGTCCCTTGACTGCACTGGCAGCCTGTCATCCAGGCTCGGGTCCTGGTGGTCTCCCCAAAAATGTCATTCTGACCATGTCTAGCTCGTGTCTGCTTACAGTTCCTGAATGAGCCCATATCCTTTAAGACAGAACCATTTCGTCTATGAGGATACTGCTTACATCAGAAATCCTACAATGTTGCACGAGCTAAAACTGGGCAAAAGGCAAGAACACGGGTGCAGCCCAGCCCCGCCCCGCGCCGCCTTCTCTGCTGGCTACTTTCTAATGGTCTGTCAGGACTCCACTCCAGGGGATGTCTTGTCATCCTCTAGAAAGCTTCACTGATCCCGGCCGGCACCAGGAGTCCCCGCACGGAGCCGGGCTCTGTCCCTGCTGTGTGTCTGTCACCCCACGAGATGATGACTGCCTCCAGCGTGAGAGCTAAGTCTCAACTCTTCTTTCTAGTCCCAGGAGTAGGACAGGGCAGACACAAGTGGAATGAACAGATGCACCAGGAGACAAGGCTACGTCCCTAGAAATCAGCACCCAAAGGTTCAGTCCCAGCAACTCGCGGGAGCTGACTTTGCAGAAACACACCACCACCCCCCCCCCGCCTTACTGCTTCACCCCAACAGCACTCACTGCGATCTCTGTGCCGTGAGCAGCTCGTTCTTTGCAAATTCAAAGTCCTTTGGACCCTCATTCGTAAGAGCCTCTGCAGCGGACGGTCTCTTCCCTTTCTGGACTTCCACTGGATGATGAAATCTAAAATAATGGTCTCCACCGAGAATCACCCGATCGCCCTAAAGCACACAAAACATTTACTGCTGGAAGCGAGTCTGAACCACATTACTGTGCTGTCATTCAATGCAGTCAGTCCAAGTAATGATAAACATAGAAAGCACAGCAACCGCCCTTTATGAAACGCTTCCTACACGCCTAGAACTATGTTAAACACTTTACATACATCCCATGTCACTCATGTCTCCCAAACCCAGGAGATACACATTGTTATCCAGAGGTTAGGAACGAGGAAACTAAGGCACAAGGGGATTCCTAGCAGCAGTAAGAAGCTCTCACGAGCTGCCTGGCTGCAGCCACTGTTAAGACCCGAACACGGGTCTTGTCCTTTGTCCTCCCCGCCTGACACAGGACACAGATGAAGTGCCCGTATGTCTTGGTGTGTCTGCAACAGGCTGCTTTCTGCCAGTTCTCCCACTGCAATCATTAAAATGCGCTTGCAGGTGTGCAGGCAGAGGTGCTACACAGACACCGTAACTCTGCAAAGGTCACACAGCAAATGGCAGGGCCAGCTCTTTGACCGTGTCTGGCCTGACCGTAAAGCCCGGCTTGTCACTGGACACGGAACAATGCTGAGAGCGGGCCTCGTTCAGAACTTTTGTCTTTGCACAAAAAAAAGGCAGTTCATGAACAAATAGAAAAGCCAATTTTCAAACTGGGACTCGAATAAGTTGAACAACTTGCCCAGAGCCAAGCAACTTAACATTTTGGCACCGGCCAACTTACGTGATGTAATACTGTGGCTTCCAAAATATGTTTTCCATTTACGTATGTCTTTGCTTCCCCAACTGGGACAATACTCACCGTCCCATCAAAATTTCTGACAGTACTGTTAAAATAGAAACACACCATTACTATTACAGGACAGGTGCCAAAGGAAGAAAAAAGCAACACACGATGAGCCCGAGAGGATTCTTTCTTTTGCATTAAGGTTCACGTCCATTTGTGACAATGACTTAAAATTCTCTTACTTTCCTCCAACTAGATTTTGATGTGTTGATGAAAAAGCCTGGCCTCTCTAGAAATTCTATCCACCAGTGGAAGGAAGAGGTCTCATTGCATTTATTTTTTGGGGGGAAAAAAAAACCTGCCCTGCCCGCAAAAAAAAACAAAAAAAAAACCATATTAAAATATTGACAATGGTTTATCTCTAAATGGAAGTCTTTTAGTGTTCTTATTTTTCACTTTTCTAACTTTCAGGTTTTCTATGAGTTTAAGTACTGGAACAAACAACAAACACTTTCCTCTCACGAAAAGTGGGCTATTAGAGACAGGAGAGCGTGCAGCTAAGAGAATCTCACTGGACGCTGGCTGTACGATGACACCAGAATGTCAGCTAGAAACGCTCTGTTCCTCTCAGTCTTTCGTTCAGAGACTAGGAAGGAAACCGCAAAGTCCAATTTACCTTTGGGCTAACTGGACAGAAAGAAAAGAAACTGCAGCAAAGCAGAGCCCTGACCCAAACCTCTGGCTGCTGATTAGACTCCCAGGTCTGTGATTAGAGAACAGCAGTTCCCTACTGTGGCTGGAAGAGAGCAGGTGCCCCAGAGCAGGTGCCCTCAGAGCAGGTGCCTGGCGCCATCAAAACCCCTTGGCCTCGCCTTCTGGAAGCCCCCTTATCTGCCACTATTGCCCCAGGAGAGCCCCACCCGAATCTGCCTTAACACAGTTTCCTTCCTTTGTTTGAGTCTTTCCTTCAACACGGGAGGTCCTCTCCCTATCCCCATCGTCTGTCAAGGCCCGAATTAGATGCTACAGTCAAGAAGGGCTCCAGCTCAGTGAGCTCGCTCTCCTTTCTAGTTTTCAGCACTAAGTGTGCAAGACCATCGAACATCAATGTGCATTGTGGTACTGAAGTCTTTCATTCACTGGGCTCCCACGTGCCAGCTCTGTCTCAGCAGTGAAGACAGACAGTGAAACCAGCCCTCACCCAGCTCCTGTCTAGTGAGACAAACACGGATGAGGGTACTGAAAGGGGAAATACAGGCTCTTCCCAGTCCCCTCCTGGCTCTAAATTCTTTGGGAATGTTTTCTATATCTTTGCCACTGGTGTAAATACTGCTGGATTTTTTGTTGTAGAAAACAATTAGTTAACAGAAGAGCAAAAGGACCTGAAGAGCAGGGGCTCTGCCATGTCAAATATAAAGACATTCTAAAGCTCAAGTAATTAAGACAATGGGGTATGACTCCCACACTTTTGGAAGTGTTTTGTCTGAACACTGCAGGTCACAAAAGTAACATCCTAGTTCATATGTGGTCCTGGTACACGTGGTTATTCACATGGAGAATAAATGCACTTACATCCCTACTTCACACCTAACAAAAAACTCCAGACTACATAAGGACTGAAATGTGGAAGCAAAACTTCAAAACACCTAGAAGAAAACTGAGGAGACCATCTCTATGACCTCAGTATAGGAAGGATTTCTCAAACAAGACACAAAAATTGACAACCACAAAGGAAGACTGATTGCAATAAAACGGAACTTCGATCCACCTAAAGGCACAAGATAGTGAAAAGACAAGCCACACCCTGGAGAAAACACATTTACAACACATACAACCCACAAAGGCTTGGCAACAAGAGTATATGAAGAATTCCTAGAAATTACTAAGGAAAAAACAATCTCATTGAAAAATGGACAAAGATGCGTATGGGCAAGTCACCGAAGAACAAACAAAAACGGCCGGAGAACATTCAAGTAGATTGTTAGTGGAGGAAATGCAAACTGAACCCACAGTGAGGTACCATATCTTGTCCACCCAACCGGCATAAATGAAAGTCTGACAGTACTAAGTGTTGGCAGGAGTGTGGAGTGACAGGTACCGTCAATGCCGATGGGAGTAGAAACTAATAACCATATTGGAAAACAATTCAAAATTACCTGAAGTAAAGCTGAACACGTACATATCTTGCAACCTAATATCTCTGCTCTCAGACACACAATTTAAGAGTGCTTCCCAAACTGTAAAAACTATGATGATGGCATAATTAGCAAATCACAGTATTTACGCAGCCCAGGGGGTAAACAGAAAGACTGTCACAGCTGGAGGTGACTGTCTGGCAGGCCAGGCCTCCCAGTTCCCGCAGCTGCCCTGGGGGCTCACAGCTCAGGCTGCCAGGAGGGAGCCTTCCCATTTGTACCAGCAGACACTACAAAGACACACACTGCAACATTGTGGGCAAAAAGTTACAAGCCACACACTGCCCATCAACAAATGTGACAGATTGTAGCAACATAAGAGACAGATAAACAAACACAATAAAATACTTTGCAGCACTGAAAATGAAAGGGCATCAACATGGATAAACCTTGAAAACACAACGTGGAGCCCAGACAGTTCCCATATCTTATTGCCAAACGGTACCTGTAAAATCGTTCAATTCATAGGACCAAAATTCACCGGGAACGAAAACCTCTAATTTGTCAGTCTAACCAAAACTCCTGCCACATGAGACGGATAGAAGTTTAATTTCCTGCCTGTGATTATAATTCCAAGACACCGTGCCTTCCACCACCAGATCACACACACCCAAACGAAAACGAGAGCGTTTTCACTTTGCGCCCATGTCATCCCTACAAAACACAGACAATGGCTTTTTCCTGGTAAAAGGTGCATGTGAAGAATTAGACCACAGAATCAATGCAAAGGCATGCGCGCGTGCAGGAAGTCCCACGTCACGGCAATACGCAGCCTGCTGAGAGGACAGGTGCCTTCTTCTGTTCCAAGTCGCACGTACCAGTGGTCGTCAGCCACCAGCACCCCAGACAGCTGGATGTCGTGGCAGGAGCCTGGGCGACACTTGCCAACGGTCGTGATTCCCTCTTTTATCACGTAGAGCAGCATCTCCGACAGCTGAGGGTCTTCACTGAGATTCACAAGATGTGGCAAGTGGTTGTCCGTTTGAAATGTGATGCCTGCTTTCTAGTAGAAGTCAGAAAAAAAATGGACCATAACCACAAGCATGGAATTGTTAAATTCACTTAAAATGAACGGTCTACATTAAACACCAAAATCGCTCTATGTGAAGTCTCCGTAAATGAAGGTTTGTCTCCCCGTCAATTCACAGCAGAACGACTGTGGCAGCTCCCCGCTGCCTGCCAACAATTCTTCCTGCTTTCAGCCCGTTCACATCTTATGCCAGGTTCACTCTCCTGAAAGGCTATTCTCAAAATGTCAGTTTCCTGGCCAAGCACCTTCAATGCCCTCGCACTTCCTCCAGGATAAAACTCAAACTCCTTGGCCTGGATGCTAAGCTCAATAAACTAACTGTAACACACCCCTCCCATTTCACCTCCTATGACCTTCCAAACCACTTGCTCCAATGGAACAGACCCACCACCGTCCTCTGGCACCTCGAACTCCCCCACCTTTACTCTCATACAATTCTTCCTTCCCAGAAAGCACGTTCCCTTTTCTCCACCTACCAAAATCTTACACTGGCTTCAAAGCCCAACTCAGATCTCATGCCTTCTGTGACGCTGGACTGGCCATTGTATGGCCGTTTCCCCGTCCTCTGAATTCTTACACAACTTGCCTACCGATCGTTGGAAATATTTCCTGTACTGTCAGCACCTGTGCCCTGACCCAGCCTCTCCCATCTCCTTTAGAACCTCACGCCATGAAGGACTTTTGATTCCTATAAAAATGTCCAGGGCTCTTTCATCCTGTAAAGAAACAAAACCATACCAGAGGCAAAGCTTGCCCTCCAGCTCACAGCCCTCCCCGACTCCGACAGCCCTCCCGAGGTTTGCAGAGCCCAGTGAGCTGTCTCCTCGTCCCTTATCGTGCCCCAGCCACTGCCGTCTGGCTGCTTGTCACCGCTGCAACGACCTCGTCACTTCACAGTGCCACGCACACACTGCAGGAACTTCAGCCTCAGTCTAGACTTTTCCATTCCTCTCAACACCCCACATGGGAAAAAAGCAGCTCCCGGCCCTTCTGATACGACCCCTTTGTGCCGCTTGGGTGCAGCTCTCCGCCCGCATGCCCGCGGCTGCTGCCTTTCTCCTGCCCTCACCGTCTCCTGCCTGCACCTCAGCGCAGGCTCCGCGATGGGGGGTCTCCTGCCAGCATCAGTCTCTGCTCCCCACGCCCGTCTCCCACACGGCTACCAGAAGCTTCTGTTTGAAACACGTCTGTGCACCCAAGTTCAAGTTCCTTACTGCATCGCAGTCTGGATGTACATCTCTCTGCAGTCCAGTCTGCCAGCAGCAGTAATTTACAACTTCTTCCTTCTCTGACACCCAAGCCGCGCTGTGCCTCCCCGAACGTGGACCCCTCCGCTTAAAAACTCCGATTCCGTGAGCCTGAGGCCCTGCTCCCGAAATCGGGCTGACTTGCCCCTTTCTCTGCCCTCAGCAGAGTTCATTACTTCCTCCCTTCTCCTGCTGCTGTGCCGCGTACGTGCTTTGCATTGCATTCGGGGGAACCACACGAAACTGCCAATTTTCACCTAAAAACTGGAGTCGCTGATGGTTCACACTGCACGCAAGTCACCTAACGCTGTTTCGCAGACCTCCCTCTGGATCACGGGCGGCCTGAGCCCCAAAGCTATGTGTCACCCACCTGGCCTCTCCATGCCGGCACAGCATAAACGTTTACGAAATGTGTGCTGAACTAGACAGTCGGTTTATACGTTAACTTTCCAACTAGCTCACGGGTTCTTGATCTCAACACTTCTATATACTAATTCTCTTCACAGCCTTGTTTTGTAGAGTTGGTGTACAGTATACAGTAAGCATTTGAGAAATTAAATTTGCATATTTATTGGCATGTCTCTTTAATTTTTAAGTCAGTTTAGAAAGTTGAGAGATACCTGTAACTCCTTTATTTCTTGAAGTTTTCTTTTTTCAGCTTGTTCAAATTTTTCTTTCCATGCTCTTTCCAAAGACAAACAAAATAACAATTAAAAATATGCAAATATGTATGATTGAGAATTGAGACAATCAATAAAGATTATTAAACCACTTAGGAATAAATACGACAGTCTGGGTGTGGGCTGCTCTACTGTGGGGAAGGATGGAGGGAGAAATAGGCGGAGTCCTCTTAGTCCCCTCCTCCCGCCCCGCCCCTGCCCCGCCCCACCCCTGCCTGGCAGGTCCTAGGGCTCCAGGCAGCACAGGTAAGTATTGGGTGTAGCCCACCTTTGCATTTCCACCATGTCTCGCTCCTGTTGGTGCAGTTTCATTCTTAAGGATGTTATTTCTTGTCGACAGAGCCGATATCTTTCAGGGTCAATATTCTGACGGCTTCTTTGAGCAGCTTTCAGCTTTTCAATTTCTGCTTTCAATTCTAAATATTTGTTACAAGATGCCTGATTGGTAACATTTGATGTATAATAATTTACAGTCAGCATAATCCTCCAAGATTCCATTTTGTTTGAAGTTTTAAAGATTACTAAGTAAAATGGAATCTTTGCTGAAATCAGTTTTACTGACCTAAATTATCTATCAATCTCTACCTAACCTTGACCTTAAAAAGCGCTTCCATAGTTATGAACTCTCCCCCTCATACGTAGGATGGCCATCTAACGCACTGTCCAAAGCAGGGCTCTTTGCAGAAGGAAAGGGGGCACTGGTAATGACACGGAGACAGACAGAGGGCCAGAGGACGGGGATAAAGGGTGGTGGCTCCACAGAAGCAAGGAGGGGAGGATATGTCCAGACGCCCTGCGGGCGTTCCAGGGTCTCCTAAGCAGGTGAGTGCCAAGAGGTAAATCGAGAGCGGCATTTAGCGTAAGTGACGCCAGAGCGGTGCTAGAACTCAAGGTCAAGTAGCCTCTGGACCAAAGGACCAGGCGAGACCGCAAATGGTGACCACGGAGGGAAGGTCCTGCGAGGAGAACTGAGTACCGGACCGGTGCCGCCTGTGTATCTGTGACACGGTGCACGGCTGCCCTTCCTTTGCTCCCAGGCCCCGGTACCCACTGCCTTCTGTGCCCTTTTCCTGGTTGTTCCAATACTTGTTCTATCTCCCACTGCCCCTCTACCCACCTCCCTCCCTCCCTGCAGGATGACGACCAGAATCTACTACAAATAAGCAAGGGAAAACTCTTTGATTTTCTTAAGTTGCATGTTTTCAGGGCCCAAATTAATATGTGAGATGGAAGTGTCGCAAAAGAACTCTAAACCTCTAGAAAAAGCCTCACCTCTGATCAGCTTCGCGTTGACATCTTCGTTGACTTTGGCGATGTTCACTATCTTCCGGGCCTGCTGAGCGTAGCGCAGGGTACTCAGCGTCTCCTCCACGCTGCTGGCGGCGGGACTGACCGTAGCAAGCATTGCAGTTTTTGAGTTTCCACCCAGGCTCTCTTTTAACAGCCTGCAAGGAAAAGAGCCCTAATGAGGTTCTGCTTCTACAACAACCTAATAACAGTAATTACCTAGGAAGCACAGAACAAACTAATAGGGGCATAATGCAGCATCACAGTCTTCACTCCAGTGAGAACTTTTTTGGCATTTGTATTAGGTCGGTGCAAAAGTAACTGCAGTTTAAAAGGTTAAAAATAATTGCGAAAACCGCAATTGACTTTTGCATCAACCTGACAGCTGTTTTTAGATCTCAGGAACACTTTATTTTCTCTTATGCTTTTTACATTGCTTCGTGAAGCAATAACCTGTGCAGAGATTTTAAAATACAGTTAACCATCGCTGTTGAGTAAGTGTCCCCTCCCCATAGTTGAGGAAAGAGCGGTGTGTTGGCCACCTCTGTATTTCCAGTGCTGCCACAACCCTTTCGAGAAGGTGCTCTCATTAATGTTGAAAATGGTGAACAGGCTTGTAAACAAAACTTTGTTTTCTACCAAATGCAAAAGACTTTATTCTCTAAAATAGAGAATAAAGCGTATGAGACTAAAAAGCCTATCTTTATCCATGAAGAACCACTGTCACTATTCTTAACTTTCAAAGGCATAAAAAAGGGTCAGATTTTCCCTTACAGGTTTTCAGATGCCAATTATATTATAATAAACCATTTCTGAAGATACACCTGTCAAGTACAGATGCTGTCCTTATCATTAATGCTCATCGGAACTGGCGATTAAATCTGTACAGATATAACCTGAATGGAGGGTATCTGAAATGAAACACACATTCGTTAATGAAAACACATCAAACACTTCCATGCTGGCCAGTGTGCTAAGCAAACAAAACTATTCAGTTTCCTTCTGCACACACAGGACTATGCGTGGTGACACTAGATGCCCAAATCCCGGGCACTAATAACAGGACAGGAAGGACAGTCTTACTTGCTCGTACTGATAGAGACCTACTGTGCATGGAGTCTCATTACTCACTGAATGATCACTACAAGCCTAAAAGACGGGTACTGATACTACCCCGTTTTACAGAGAGGACACAGGCTAGAGGACGAGTGATTCGCCCACAGTCACAGAGCTTGTGGGATGCAGAGCCGAGATGCAAACCCGGGCAGTCTGGCTCTAGGATTCATACTGCTAACCACTGCTTCCTGCCCCAAAGTTCTATAGCGTCCGGCCACTGTTCTTTTCCCCACATATTCACTCCATTTCAGATAACTCTTTGACCTTCGAAAGATACTTGCCATGTGAGAACCGATTCGCGATAAGGAATGAACACCCTCCGGTGGTTTGCTTGTTCAGACAGCGCGGAGATGACCTTCCCCAAAGTCAGCAAGGACCTGTTAATGCTCACGCCTTCCTGCACACAAGGGACAACCAGGTTGTAGCGTAAGCCGGCTGCTCCAAGCCAGTGTATGTCACAAAAGCACTTCTTCCCTCCACGATTACGGCCCCAATACCTGCTTCCATACACTGCCTCCTTCCTTATGATGCAAAACTTGCCAATTTTCTTTGAAAAGCCATCATAACCAAAAAGTATGGCTCGCTCTTTAAACCACAGCAATGCAGTCTACAAACTGCCGATACAGATTTGTGTGTGTGTGTGTTGGTTTTTTTTTTTTGTTAAGTGTATTTCCTTTGTAATTTCCTAAGAACAAAGCCCTAGGGAGTGAGCCCCGTCAAAGGAAAGCAGCACATGTACCTTCAGCTGCTCCCCCTGGGTCTGAGCGGAGGCGCTGCGCTCGCTGCCTGCCAGGTCGATGAGGTTTATGCGGCTGGTGATTCTGTGGTCGTGCTCTTCCCCATCCACAAATTCCGTCTGTGGACAATGGTATTAAAATAACACATCATAAGTTCTTCTACGGCTTGGCTTCCATACGGGTCTTCAAAAGGGAAAGTTACAAGCTGCTCACTTATTTTTCAAACTATCCCTCTTGAATCTGAGATAATTGATGACACATAAATACTCAAGACTGCACTGAGCAGTGTTTGGATTCTGCCAAAATAAAACAAACGACTTTAAAGGGATGAAAACCTGCGACGACTCAACTACATTACAAAACAACTACACACAGACAAGGAGCTTAAGCACAAAGGTTGTCTATCCCAGCATTAAAGTAGCAAAGTGTTTCAAAGCAGCATAAACGTCCAACAGTACAGAAAAACTCGAGGAATCAACATAGTCAATGGAATATTATGTAGCTATGAAGAATAATACTTTGCAAAGAATTTTAATAGCATACAATTGTTGTAGGCTTTGTAAATTTGTTTAAGTGTGATTGTAAAAGAACCGAAAGATTACAAACCAAAATGTTTAGAGGGATTTTGCGTAGCAGAATCTATGCAGAATTTTTTTAAAAATTTTTTACTTTCTGATATGCTTTTCCAAATACTGTACAATCACCATGTATTATTGATATCACATCGTATATTGATATCAATGATACCATGATAAATTAATAATCATGTACTACTGATTTTTAAAACAGCGAGAAGCATATACCACCATGTATACCAAAATTGATTCAGAGTTATTGTGTATATTTCCTAAAATCCATTATGTTATCTATTTATATGAATTTACTTTTACCTTTAATTTAAAGAAAAAAAATAAGAGAAACTTGAAAATACTGACTGCCTTCACCAAGAAAAGAATCGACAACAAAAAAATACCTTGGTCTGTGTCATCACCAAGGTAAAAACCGAGTGAGACCGGGAACTTTTATCATTCATGCCAGTGGCAGCAGTGGCTCTCTGCTTGTTCCCCAATTCCAGCCAGCCCTAAGAGAGAAGAGGGGGTCAGCACTGTGGGCTTTAATTCATTGAAACAATTAGGAACAGGTTAAGGGGGCACATAGGGTAACATGTACACATCTATAAGCTTATAAAATGAAATTAATAACAAATGGTTAGCATTCCATGATTTGTATTCCCGTTGTCTACTTTCCCTGCTACTCAATCTGAATCAGGAAATAATACCGCTAAAAGGCTATTTCTATTACTCTAAGATGACATGATGGTCAATTTTTATTTTTAGTTCAGAAGAGTAATTCTTTTGATTAAAGTTTAACAAACAAAATCGGTACATGATACATTAACAAGATTAACCTTTTATTCACGCAAACAGCAATTGAGGAGAAATATTCTTATGAATATTTATGATTATGATCTTTGTATCTCATGAAAAGAAGACAAAATACAATCAATCTTACCTGGATATCAGAGTAAGAACTGACAACATTCCTATTTTTAGAAAGTAAAAAGACAAAATCAATTTGACTGATGATTACACTTTTGTTTTCATAAAATAATAGTAACCTTTTAATTACATAGTTACTCTCTGAAGATCACAATGGAATAATTTACAGGTTATTATTAAAGTAATTCTCACAGAATCTTTCTTTCATTTTCTCCATTCTTAAAGGGTAGGAAATAAAATAAAGCATTAATTTTACCAAAAAGGATGACAGTATTTTTCTTAATATAAAAAAGCACCTCAGCATCTTAACACGATAACATTCACGTCTAAATCATGGAGGCAGCAGACGGACTCTAACCCATATGTGTCCGCACAGCTCTATGTAAGGTGAGTGTGGGCGTGGGCAGGTTGGTGTTTTTGAGTCTTGACACACAGCCACACGTGTTACCTGGTGCTGAATCCACACCCAATCACCTTTCCTTTCACTTAGGAAAAGCACTCGGAGTGGTGGACAACGTACATGACTCTAAGCACTTTTCAAACTCTTCACATTGAACTCACTTAGCACCGTCTCCCCTCTTCAGCTTAAATTAATAGATACAGAGAGCAGCTTGAGCGGGGAGGCTTAAGCTACCGGGGAAAGCGGGTAAGAGGGAGCAAACCCAATATTGCACACTCAGGGTAATTAACACTCTGTGCCAGGCACGTGACAGGAGCTGGGAGAGACAGAAACAGGTCGAAACGCAGTGTTTATTCCGACAAGGCAGAGCTGACTGGAGAGCGACAAGGGTGGAAGTGTGGAGTTATCCAGCACCAATGGGGACAGGACTCCGTCCCGTTTCCTGCCCGCGCTTGCTGAGCAAACACTTACGTCGACAGAGCTTCCACGAACGGCCCCGAAACAGGATGCTCCCTCACTCTCAGCTGTAAGAGCAAACGTTAGCAGCGTTAAGAGGAAGAGACTTCAAATAAAGCACATGTCAACTAACTTTCCCCCTATGTTTCGAGTGTAAGGTAGAGATTTGTCTTAACTGTACCCAGAAATAAATAATAAAGGTTCTCGCAAAACCCCCTGTAAGGCATGAGGACAGTGCGACAGCATCACACACAACCGGTCTGCAGCCGCGCCACGCGCCGCGCGTGCTGGGACATGGGAGCCCCGACGAGCACTGGACCTTGGGTTCTGTGCCAGCTATTTATGCTACTGATGTGCTTCCAGCCACCTCTCGAATTTATGTTCAATAAATTTCAGACACTGAACACATTTTTCAGGCTTTCATTCTACGTTTTAAACTTTGTGACGGGCAATGTGATACCATGTGGCAGTCACAGACCATGCGAGTCCAGTTTCAGTTTCTGGACGCTGCCCAGAGTAAACTGTGTGAGCGGCACAAGGGACCCCTCCAGGCCGTTTCTTGCTCTCCCAGTCCTTTTCCAAATTAAAAATTTTAAATTCTAATAGCAGCTTTTTAAAAAATCTTATGCAGTAGTGAAACTTTCTATGTCAGAGAAAATACGACCTCTAAGCTATCACTGTGCTTCACAATCCAGGGAAACACACCCTACAGTAACAATACCACTTTTCTAAGCTTTTCCTGCTCATTGGCGTCACAGACGTTAAGGGGTTTGGTGTTTGACTCGAGTGGCCCAACCACATCTTCATGTTGAACTTTTACGCAATACTTGCTTAACATAAAAAGAGGTTAATGTAATAACTAACGTAATTTCCACTAACAATAATGCTCCGCTTATTTACTAAATAACAACGTACTTAGGCTGTAGGTCCCAACCATTGGCTGTCCTATAATAGCATTTTAGTATCAATTTAAGCCATATATACATCATCTTGAGAACTAATGTAATTATATGCACTTATAAAAACAAATTAAAAACAAATAATAAATTGTTTTGATCTTACCGGTTGCTTTCTCTGCCCGTTTTCACCTTTACAAACCAGAAGGTCATGAATTTTTTCATTATAGACTTCAAAGAAGCTCATTTCAAGGTGACAGCGGACCTGGTCGGAACAGAAACACAGCACGCAATTTATTCTTAAAGTCCTTGCATTTTCTGCAAATCATATCTCTGATCACGGCCTAGTAGCTAGAATATATAAAGAACTCTTACAACTCAACAACAAAAAAACAAAGAACCCAATTTAAAAAACAGGCAAAGGACTTGAATAGACAGTTCTCCAAAGAACATAAACAAACTACCAACGAGCACACGGAAAGGCACTCAGCACCGTGTCAGGAGAGAAATGCAAGACAGAACCACCATGAGAAACCACTTCCCACCCACCAGGATGGCTGCAATCAAAGAAATAAAAAACAATAAATGACAAGGAGGTGGTGGAGGAATTGGAAGCCTCCTGCACTGCCGGTGGGAACGTGAGCTGGGGCAGCCACGGTGGAAAACAGTCGCCACGGGTCAAACCCAGAATTACCATGTGACCCTGCAACTGTACGCCTATCTACCCAAAAGAAATGAAAAGAAATTCAAATAAAAAATTATCTAAATAAAAACTTGCACGACCATGTCCACAGCAGCACTACAGAGTAGTGAGAAGAGGGAGACCGAAATGTCCAAAAGTTGATGAGAGACAAACCACATTGGTCCATCCATACAGTGGAATATTCTTCAGTCACAAAAAAGGAACAATGGGCTGATCCATGCTAAACACTGGTGAACCTCCAACGCATTATGCTCAGAGAAAGAAGCCAGACACAAAAAGTCACATTCTGCACGTAACCCTGTTATATGAAATGTCCAGAAAAGGTAAATCCAGGGAGACAGAGAGTAGATCAGTGGGGCAGGAGTTAGCGGAGGGGATAGGTTGTAACTGCCTGAGGGGCACAGGGTCTCCTTTGAGGGTGATGAAAATTTGGGGAACCAGATAGAGGTGGTGTTTGCACATTATGAATGTACTAAATGCCACTGAATTTTGCACTTTAAAATGGTTAGTTTTATGTTACAGAAATTTTCTCTCAAGAAAAAAAATTTTAATGACAAAAGTCCTTGCATTTCTTCTTATGAACTTCTAGGAAAGGTTCCATTCAATCCAGTCAGTATCAACCTCCTACAGGTGTGGCTCTGGACTATGTTACAAGGACACAAAGAAGTACAAGACAAGGGTCTTGGCCATGAGGTTCCAGCTCAGAGAAATATGCCACACCCTCCAGCACATACGGCAGAGCAATAGAAAACAAAGAACCAAATGAGGGACATGACTATAAGTAAAATGACTAATCAGAGGGGACAGAAAGGCTGCAGGAGAAAATAGGACGTGAGGTACAATAGATGGAGTGGACGAGACCCTGCGTGTCGACATCTGATCTGGTAAGTTGGGCTCTTAAGTCAGTAATGCTGCTTGGCTGGGCCAGAAAGCAATCATCAGACTAAGGAGGGCTGAGCTTCTGTGCCTTCTGACTCTGAAGGACAGGGTATAAAAGGCCAAAAAGGGGAAATCTGCTTCCATACAGCTGACACTGAGGGCACGGTTTCCATATTAGTGAAATAAATTTCATGCACTGGCCCAAAGTGAGTCAGCAACATCCAATACCAGCAGAATTGGAAGCTTCAAGGGAGCTTCAGAGAGATTTAGATTCAATTTGCCAAATGTTTATTGGACCCCCACTAGATGCAAAGCACTCTTCTAGGTGCTATGGGAGAATCTGAGATGAACTGGACAGTCTTTATCTACAAAGAACTCAGTCTAATTGGAGATTTATATAATACAGTATGTGAGCAACCATCACCACCACCACCATCACCATCATCACCACCATCACCACCACCATCACCACCATCCTCACCACCTTCACCACCACCACCATCATCATCACCACCACCACCGCCGCCATCACCACCATCATCACCACCACCACCACCATCACCACCACCGCCATCACTACCATCACCACCATCATCACCACCACCACCACCGCCATCACCGCCATCATCACCATCATCACCACCTTCACCACCACCACCACCATCACCATCATCATGATCCCCACCACCACCACCAGGTGATAGGTCTACAGTGGGAGACAGGGCTCGTGTACTCAGCTCGCTTTTCCTCTCATGTTCTCAGTGAAGGCCATCAACATCACTCTGGTTCTCCAGCAAGGAACATTGGCTCCTCTGTCCCTCATCTTCCACTTCTAATCATCACTAAGTCTTAGCAGTTCTACTTACTAAGATGTCCCAAATGTGTGCCCCTGGTTCATCCCGACTGCCACCCACTTAGTCTTGCTCCTGACATGCCCCCCTTATACAGCTTGTGGTCCCACAGCTGGGCTCTTTGCCTCCAGTTCTGCTTCCCTCAACCCATTCTCCACACTGCAGCCAGAAAAAAGAGCAACTATGACCCACTATTTCCCTGCTTGCCATCCTCCTGTAGCCGTCTACATTCCTGGAAGCAAGTTTCGTAACATCCTCCACAGGCTGAGTTCTGCCTGCCCCTCTCGTCTCGTGTCTCGGCACCCTGCACCCTCACATCCCATGCTTAAAGCCAAGTGAACAGCTTGGAGATTCCCAAAGGCTCCCTGGCTCTCTGCACGTGCTGCTCCCTCTGCCAGGAATGTCCCCCTCATCCCCAAGCCAGTAACTGTTATGTTTCCTTCAAAAGTCAGCTCAGCTTGCAGTCTTACACATTCCACAGCACGCTCTTCTTGCTCTGGCACAGTATTTACATTATTTAGCGTTTAATGGATTGTACTTGGCTGTTTTCTGCCCGTTTCTCCATTACACTCTCTTAACCCCAGGGGCTGGGTCTTTAATTCCTTACTCGCAAATCAAGCCAATATTCTCCAGTTTCACTATTCTCTACTCTCTTCTGCTTCCCGTTGTTCTAAAGTTTATGTCTGTGAACTAGTGGAGTCTGTGCGCTGGCCTGACAGCAGAGACACGCACAGCTCCCACGCTGTCAGACACACACACGTACAGTAATGAGGCAGAAAAAGCTAGAAGACAGAGATGTTCCCTCCATCACATCCACCAGGAGGAACTGATTCTGGATTTAGAATCCAGCCCTCTCTCTCCACACCACTGCTCCAAAGGAGCGTGACCAAGACCTCAGGACCACATCCTCCGCTCAGTAGTTCCGTAGCAGCCACAATTCTGATTTTAAGCTGATGTGACTATTTTCTAGCCTAATACAAAGGCCTGCAGATAGCATGAGAACATACCTCTTGGGTTTGGTTTTTGGCTACTTGAGCAAAAAGATCTTCACAAAATCTCGGAATTATTCCCGGTTCTTCACCAAATCCCATCATCCTGGAAAATACATTATGAATAGGGGGAAATAAAACTAATTAGGTTTTCTAAAGTTCTTTTTGGGGCCTGGGTTGGGGAGGGAGTGGGGAGCCAGGTCATTTAACTGTGTCCCCACTGTCTGAGAACTTGGGCTCTGGAGCCGAATCTGCCTGCCTTCAGTGCCGGTTTCCCCACCGACTGGCTCTGTGAACTTGGACAAGATAGCTCACGTCAGCAAACCTCCACTTCCTCTTCTGTAAAATGGGAATAAATAAGAACTTTCTAATTCAGAGGGTTGATGGGAGAAGGCATAAGCAGAGCCCTTAGCATGGTATCTGGAATACCATAAAAACTCAGTAAATGTTGCTACTGTTGAAATTCTGAGTACTTCCTTCTGGGGCAGGTATTATTTCCTGCCATTCGATACGTGGCTTACTTTTAATTCTCACAATACTTACAGAATCACCTCTCTGGGCTTTGGTTTACACAAGAAGTATAATTTACAGCAAAATGGGGCCAATGATACTTACAAGGTAAACAGCATCTCATGCCAAAACTGAAGCCCAGTGGTTAAGCAACTTGACCAAGTTTGCGGAACCAGGAGGTAAATAAAACGGGTGAGGTTTGAGCCCAGAGCTGCGTGTTTTCAAAAACTATATGCTTTCTGTCAAACCACGCTGCTGCTCACAAAAGATGTAAATCTTTCTGGAGAGCTGTATCTGCAATCAAACTTACGTGTATGATTTTCCAGAGCCGGTCTGGCCGTAAGCAAACAGACAGGTATTGTAGCCATCGAAGGCTCGTGCCAGGAGCGGTGCCGCCAGGGTCTCGTAGACCCGGCTCTGGCTGGCGTGGTGGGGATGACACTCATCAAACGACCAGAACAAAACATCATAAACGAAACTGTAAACATGTTTCATGTCAGGATGTCTCACTATTATTTCTTCCCCATCCATGAAGACCACTTGGGATGTGTTCTCCACCTTCTCTCTTTAAAAAGAAGCACAAAGAAAAATACCAAGTTGCTGTCATTATTTTATGTATTATTCACATAGAATACAAAACTATTAAACATAACATTTCATGGCAAGACAGTTGTTCTCTAGATTGGTGGAAAATGCAGACTGTCAAATATAATTAGAGTGGGTTCCCAAAATATATTTCCTGTAGCTCCAGACTTCCTGTCCAGAAAACCAACGTGGCTTTTACAGGGTTTGCTGTCTTTTTCCTTTTTCCCTTGAGTTCTCCCCTTTCCCGTCCTACCTACTGTAACCTACCAATATTCTTCAGTTCACATCTGGAAACTTACTTATAATAGAGTATAAAGAAATTGTGGAGGTACAAGTCTATATACAGCTGGCGTGATACACACATATAATTTCAACAGTCATTAAATGTGTGAGTCCTAAGCCTCTCTGGCTCCCAGTCATTGCTCTCATTAACCTACAGGCCTCCCCCCCCTTCAGATTTTCTTCCTTAGAGTCTGGATCTTCGTGTCCACTCTTCTTCTCCAACTCAGACCTCAGTGGAAATCTCTTACTCCCTCTAGATCTGCAGGAAAACATTATCAGCCCTTGTCTGGCCCGATACCCCTTTTTGCCCCAACTCGACTTTAGATCAGAATTTAGCCTGGAAAGCACCTGCTGCGTCAATCTGACAAGTGCCCTCCACGCCTGCCCCGCTGACGGGGTATGTCTGCTGAGTCTGGGCTCGGGCACTTGGCCCCTTGCTACGTTCTTCACCCATCGTGGGTTTGGTTCCTATAGCCTGTTCTTCCCGCTGCTTCTCCTCCTGTCATGGCTCCTGAGGCTTTTGTTAGGTTTCCCCACTCTCTCCAATCAACGCACCCTCATTCTCCCTGTATCACTACCCCACACTTTCCCTAACAGGCTTTACTTCACTGTGACGTTTTTCCCAGTTGTCCCTTAACATAGTTAAAAATAATCACATGCCACGGGCAGTTTCTCAGGTCCATCTTTTTCAACCCTGCCCATAAATCGTGACTGTCCCACCCACGGTCACTGTGGGGAGATTTTGACCTTCAAAACCAAATCTGATAAATTACTGCCTTTATAAGCACTATTTATCGGAGATGATGGTGACGAGGGTCACCACTCTGGAAAGGGTTTGGGAGGCCCTCCTGGGGAATAAGCGACTGACCAGGGCTCTGTTTAAGGGGGAGGTCGGCGATCCTGCCATGTATCGCAGATCTGAAATCACACTGCAGTAGAAACTTAAGTCAGTCAGACTTTTTAAAAGCCGTGTCTCTAGAGAAATTTACATTTGCAAAATATGGTGATTTCAATTATTTAATTTTACAGGCACTCATCAAAAGTAATCAACGCACTACAACCAAACCTAAAAGTTCTCCCTATAAAAATAGCACCGACTAGTTTGAAGATGCGTGAATACGCTGACTTTCCAAGGCAGAGATGAATTAGGCATGTGCGTGTCAGAGGGTAAGAGGTGGGACGTACCTCTTGCTGAAAGGCCTCACGCGTACGGCCACTGTCACCTGGCTGTTCTCTACTTTGTCGGGTTCTCTCTCTGTGGAGGCAGCTTCTTCCTCGGGAGGGAGGGTAAGTTCTTGCGAGCGTTCCCTTTGCGTTGTGAGAAGAGAACTGTCGGGCCTTTGTTTAACTTGAAAGCTGGGTACCCTGTTTTTCAGTATGGACGTAGCTGGGCTTGTAACCTGAGGCACACGCTTTGGGGTCAATTTGTGCCCCACAACACATTTCGTAGGTGTTCTTTTTTCTAAGCTTCCAAATGTATTTGAGTTTTTCGCACTATCCTTCCCAGTACTTCGATGATGTACGTTTCCTGTTCCCGACACTGGGACACCCTGTGTGCCCTGAGTGGGTTTCGCTGCGAGGCGTCCTGACCTAACCACAGCTGTCTGACTCTGGGGACCAACGGGCGCTCTGTGACTGAAGGACTTAAGTGCCACGTTCTCACCTGCCCCACTGAGAGCAGAAAACGTTTCTTTGTATTTTTCATCAGCCCTCATTTCAATGTCTTTCGGGTTTTCAGCTAAGGGTACAGACAATGCAACGAAAGAGTTTTTATCCTTATTTACAATTTTTACATTTGTACTGGTTTCCTGTGAAGCACAATTACTTTCTGCTTCACCTCCTACATTCTGTGCTATTTTCCACTTGTCCACAGAATCTGTCCCAGCTGTTTTCCACTTGTCCACAGAATCTGTTCTAGTACGACGCTGTAATGTTAGACGTGTTTCTCTCATTTTTTCAGCTGAGTCTCCCAACTCGCTACCAAGCAACGATGAGTCTTTGTTCCTTGTAACCCTTCTCTGAAGGGCCCATGCACCTCCAGGGTGGGGGGAAGCTGGGGTAGCTCCTGGTTTTTCACAGGCAGAAATAACGTAAGTGCTGTTGATGTCTCTGACGTGACCTGCCGCGCTCAGCAGTGGAGCGTCGTTTTCACCTTCCGACATCTCCGACTTCAGTTTCAGCCTCAGGCTGCTCCAGTGGCTGAGGGCGTCCAGGGACAAACTCTTTGGGGAAGAAGGAGCCCCGAGCCCATCACTGTGATTTCTCCCGTGTGCCGTGTGTACTGACATGGTGGCAACACGTTCTTCTTCCAAAGGATGTGGTTGAAGAACCTAAGCTCTTCGTTGGACGTTCATTTGATGTCCAGCCGATCAGTTTCCAAAAATATCTGCAACTGCAAAAAAAAAAAAGAAAAAAAATTAGATTGCACAGACTACAAACAGGCTTTAAGAATTTGAGAAGCTTCCAGTGGGAAAGCAGCTTCCCAGAGGAATACAGTGCAATAAACTATGATCTCCGGCTCAGATACTGTTCCCAAGTAGCTTCGGACAAATCACTGCCTCCAAGAGCTTACAATCATCAGTCAACAAACATTGACTGAGTCCCCATTGTGTAACGGCTATGGATTTCAAAGCCAAGACCCCTGTTCTTATTTCCTGCATCTAGAAGGAATACACAGACAACCCTTATAGCAGGTCAAATGTGCCAAGTGACTTAAAAGATGTGAAAAGTACAGGTCAGCAAAGGTTTTGTTCCCCCCGCTCGGGGAGTAGGGAGGGAGACTGAAGGAAACCCTAGCACCTAAGTCAAAGACTGGAGCAAAGCATTTTTATAATGTAGGTGGAGTGTGTGTTAAATACAGCACTGTCTCCTGGGATACCAACAGAAGTATTTCCAGCCACAGAGACTGAATCTGTCAAAATCCTAACAAGCATACATCAGTAAATATGGAAAACAGAACAGTGGTCTGCAGAGTGGAAATATTCAATATGCAGCCAACTTTCAAGAAAGGAAATGCCCAGGAGGGCAGTAACCATAGGAACACAACTTCAACTTCCCACACAAGTCATGTGATGCTCAAGGTGATGCAACACAGGCATCTGCCTTCTATGGACCAAGAAATGCCAATGTTCCAGCTGGTTCAGAAATGGAAGAGGCACTTGAGAGCTGACTGCCAACTGTCACTGGATGCTGGAATGTGCCAAAGGATTTCAGGTGAGTCTGCTTTGTGGACTACAGTAGAAGCCTTTGACTGTGTGAATCATGAAAATGCTGTGGGCTGCTCTGAAAGAGATGGGGGTGCCTGAGCACTTCTTTGATACGACACGTAACCTGTACTGTGGACAGGAAGCCACTGTCAGGACAGAATACGGAGAGACAGACAGCATGGTCTCCTACAGGCAAAGGTGCCAGACAAGGGTACTTTTTTTTTTCATATGAGATAGGCACCCCATCGTTTCTTTTTTTTTTTAATTAGCTTCAGGTGCACAAAACAATGTAACAGTTAGACATTTATCATTTATATCCTTCACACAGTGACAATCCCCTCCCTCCGAGGGTGCGTTTTTATATCCCTATTTGTTCAATCTATACGTAGAACACAGCATACAAAAAACTGGGCTAGACTCAGAGGAAGGAGGAGTAAAACTTGGTGGAAGAAGTAGCAGTAATTTACGATGTGCAGATGACACTATCTTACTGGAGAAAGTAGCAATGACGTGAAATGACTTCTGATGAAAGTGAAAGAAGAAAGTGCCGAGGCAGGACTGCATTTGAACATCAAGGAGACAAACATCATGGCTACAGAGAAATGCACAACTTTAACACAATGAAGACGTCGACATTGGTTAGAAATTTGCTTGCCTTGCTGAGTTATCAGTTCAAATGGAGACTGCAGCCAAGAAGTCAAGAGAAGGCCGAGACTCGGAAGGACAGCGATGGAAGAACTGGGAAAGGTCACCAAGAGCACAGACGTGTCATTAGGGACCAAGGCTGAGACCATCACACCCTCGTGTTCCCTCTCACTACGTACGGACGCGAAGGTTGGACCGGGAAGAAGGCGGATGGGAGAGAAATTGGTTCATTTGCACTATGGTGTTGGGAGGAGCTCTGTGGACCACATCACACCCGTGGAAGCAGACCCCAGTCTGGTGAGTAATAAACCTTTATTTTTTTTCAAAATTTCCTGATGGTTATTGCTGAAGGGCTTCTTGCAATCAAAGTAAGAACCACGCGGGCTGGCCCAGCCACAACACTGGTTATTAGCAGGCTGAGACCAGTATAAGAACAACAGGCGTGTATCTAAATCCATGTCAACAGTCTCTATCCAGCGTTAACGCTCACAAGAGCACAGCAGTGACAGCTGCGCGCCTGGCTCCCCGCCAGCTGTGCATCACACGGCCACGTTGATGTAAACAGTCCTTAAATTTGCCTGTGTCTCATTTGTAAAGTGACACTTGCTCCCATTCCATGGAGCCTCGTTACGCAGAAACAAAACAACAGAAGTGAATGTATGTGTTAGGCCTTTTCAAGTCCTAACTAAAGAACAATGCTGGACACAAGCCTCTTCCGGTCCAGCTTTTCACCCACAGCACAGACCAGCCTATGGAGATACATTTAACGGCAAGAAATTCCACCGCAACTAGAAGCTCTTCGCTGCTACTCACACGGACGGAGGCGGCGTTCGGGGCGCTGGGCTGTTTCTCCATCAGCCGAGAACGAATACACGGGAAACGAGCCACCGCCCGGCGACACTGCTCTCGGCGGGTCACTGAGGAGCGGGACGGAGACGACCTGCTCCAGCCGCGGCCCGGCTCAGGCCCCGGGTCCGGCGCCAGGTCCCCACAGAGCCGCTGCCGGCGCCTTGCTTTCTCCGGGACCCCTTCGCCGCGACGCGGACTCCGGAGCTCGCGGAGGCCCGGAGCTGAGCCCACCGCCCGCACGCCCCGCACAGCACCGACGGACGCGGGACCCGCACGGCGGACACGCCCCTGAGACCCGGCCCGCACCGCTCACCGCCGGCTGCCCCGGTGCCCACAATTTGAATGGGCGCCCCGCCTTCTGATTGGCTGTTGGCCGTGGCGTCCGGCGCCGCCTTCTGATTGGCTGTTGGCCGTGGCGTCCGGCACCGCCTTCTGATTGGCTGTTGGACGGCGCGTCGGGCGCCGCCTTCTGATTGGCTGTTGGACGGCGCGTCGGGCGCCATACTTTCGCTTCCTTTCGCCGCCGGAAGCGCCGCAGGTTGGGTCGCGGAGAATCTGAGCCTCAGACCCGACTGGCCCTTGGGTCTGGGGCTCTGGGTCGTCGGTGGGAACCTGCTCACGTGGGTTTTAAATGAGAAGCGGGACGATGACGCGCCTGTCCGTCCTCAGTGGGGAAGAAGCGTAGTCTGTCCGCCTTCGCGTTGTGAAAATGGCTGTTTGCCCCCAACTTAATCCTAAGTAGTACTTTTCTAGTGTTTCCGATGTAACGCGCGGAGGTGGGAAGTGCACTGACGTCTTCCTTGGATTTTTTTTCACTTAATGCTGAAAATCCCGAACTGGAAAAACTCAATGGCCAACCCTGAGCGAAAGCTTTACAATGAGGGGAATGAATTCTATTGCAACGGCTACGTGTCCTTTAAAGTTAGAATCATGAGCTAAATAGGACCAGGTAATGCGGGGCCTCGAGACCAAACCATAATCTGCGCCCCGAAAATGTGAGCCCAAGACGCAGCAGGACCTGCTGCCTCCTCCTCGCGTCGCCAGCCCCGGGCCCAGGATGTCACGGACCTTCGTGGGACACTGGCCACCGTCCCACGTCTCAGCTTTGTCTGTCAGAAGCTCCCAACTTAACTCCAACCACAGGAATAATACTCCACAGAAACAAGGGCCACCCGTGAGCCACCGCCGGGTGACACGAGAGGGATTGTGATCTTATGACACGGAGATGGCGCTTCTCTCTTCAAATCCTGTGCCCAGCCGACCAGCAGGGAAAGCACTTCGCCTCTGATGCCTCAGGTTCTTCATCAGGATCATGTCACCTACCCTGCAGAGTTGTGACGATGACGAAATTAGATAATGTATGCAAAGTGCTTAGCACAGAGCCTGGCACGGGATTAAAGCTCGAACGTAAACTACTAAATCGCAAAGCCTCCGAGAATTCTGCAAAACACTGAAAAGCGCTATTCAAGGCTAGTGCTGAGAAGTAGGGTCTGGCATTTTATGGGCTCTCTTATGATAATGACACATTTTATGGAGGATGGGGATTATGATTTAATCCCTAGAAATAACCGCAAAATGAAATAGTGAGTCTTTTTGCAATGGACTTACCGCACTGTATTAAAAATCAGGAGAGAGCAATGAAAAACTGTTGGGGGAGCAGGACACGCATCTCCATTTTGCTCCAATTTGATTTTTTATTTTTTAACTTCAGATCGTGTGCATTTTTTGAAAGAGCAAGGAAAAGGAATCTAGAAAATGCACGTTCCGCCAGCCCAAGGTTTGTAGGGTACGCAGCCTGAATGACCCTCAGCTCATGTCAAGGCCAAGACTCGGGCTAACATTGCCAGCCAGCACTCCGCAGCAGCTGGCAGCATCAGAGCTCTGTCCGTGTGGCACTGAGGCAGAGGGAATGTTTTGTCGACTGCTAACACAGCAGCTGTTCAAAATGCCCTACATTTTCAAATTTGGCTCGTTAAAGTACTAACTAGTTCCTCTGAGGACATCAGGTCATCAAACCTGCTTGTCACTCAATCAGTTTACCTCTCTGAGCCCTGGCTTCCTTACCTGTAAAATGAGATAACATGCCAATGGTTTGGTAGAAAAATCAAATTAGATCATACATGTGAAATGATTTGAAAAATACGACTCATCACTGTAATTGAGAAAATGTTTTAACTATATACAGTTAATGGCCAGATATGTCTGAGAATGACAATAGATAATGTCTGAAAACGCAGCACATTGCGTGAACCGTAAGACTCCATCAATGTGAACCAAGCACGTCTTCAGTCAACTGAGACAACCCCATCGAAGATTTTTGTTTTCTTGGTTTCCAATCTCATTCACTGCCAGCTGCAAACTCGCCTCTATTGAGGCCTTTGCTGAGCTCTGGCCTCGGAGGAATAGGTGTCCTTCTTAGGGCCAGTGCCACACCCATACCCTGGATTCGGCTTCTCCATCTTCCCGGGGACCTCCTACATCAAAGCACCCGTCTTCCCTCCACCTTCACCGTCTCTCATCTGAAAAACATACTGATGCCCCACCCTACCCTGTGTGTCCCCCCCCTCGCTCCTGTTTTCTCTGTGCACCCCTCTTCAGGCTCCCTCAGCGGGCTCAGCAGGTGCGGGGCTGAGAGGCCCAGTGCATTATGTAGAGGCCACCTCCACCAGGGTTGTGAGCCTGGGCAGCTGAAAGTGGTGGAAGCCAGAGGGAACACAGACATATCTCAAGAACATGCTGAGAAGTGAAGGCTGTCATCAAAACCAAGGGGGAAGCAAGGGCCATTAAGACCCAAATAATCAGGTTTCCAGTAAACACAGTAATGGCACTAAAGGAGGAGAACCGAGGTGCACATAGGGTAAGAGCGTCAGGACTCTCCCCATGAACGCAGCTGAGAGGACCACAGCTCTTTCCTACGAGCCTAACCTCAAGGGAAGTGACTGGGTCGGCATGAGAGGGACAAGCACAGGACACTCCTCTCGTCTTCGACTTCCTCTACTCCTTCCCCTGCCCTTCACTTCTCAGTTCACCGCCAGCTCACTTCTACCCCCACCATCCACCATTATCAAAATAGTAAAAGGCAAGAAAGGTGCAATTCCAGCCCATGAACTCCCATGTGAAATAGGGTTCTGCTCTCCCAAGCAGTGCAGACACACCCTCGCCAAAGTCACGGTAACCTCACTGGCAGCTCTAACAAAAGCCAACCCGAGGACCTCGCATGACTTCACCTGTCTGCAGCATTTAGCATGACAGGTCAACACTCCATTTTAAACCACTCGTCTATTGTTTTCAGAACTCCCTCTCTCCTCAGTTCCAGGCTCCTACACCTCCTTCTCAGTCTCTTCCAGTGAAATGGGGGAGCTAGAGAACAAAAGGGAAGAACTGGTTTGGGGGGTAGAAGTCAGTGTATTTTTCTGGGAAAACTGTGTTTGAAGTGCCAATGTAGATGTCCAATTGGATAAATGCATGTGATGGCTGGAGCTCTGGCAGCCATTCTGGACCATGAGGATAAAGGCCGCACACACCCTAAGGATGGAGGAATAGCAATTGGAAGGAGCCTGGATCCCTGAGGACAGGGAGCTCCTGTCATGTGGTCCCTGCTTACCTTCCCACTTCATCTCTTGCCACAGCCTTTCACCCCCAACCTCTTGTGCTTTCTTCTCAGCCATTTCAAGCCTCCAGTTCTCTGAATACACCTTTGTGTCTGTGTGTGCTCGTGTAGATGTGAGGGAGCAGATGCCCTAGGCCTGCTTCTCCTGGGGTGAATCGGAGCCTCCTCAAAGGTAAGACGGCACGAACCAGGCCAACAACACATGAACTCTTAACTTGAGCAAAACCTATCCCGAATAATGCAGTTATTCTGGAAATAAAAGCCAGTATTTTTAAAAAATCCACCAGAGGGCGACAACCTGAAAGAAAACAGGCAGAGTTCCAACGTGAAGCAAGCCCATTTGAAGCCTTCTAGATTAGGTTAAGGTTTAAAGGAGGATTCACTCAGGCCAGCTCCTGGTCTCCAAGGGTACGAACTTATTACACTTTGATCAATTTCGTGATTTTTGAATAGTTAAAATGTGGGCCGTGTTTTTCCTGGTTTGTAGGTGTTTGCATTTGGATCCATAACAAAAATGTGCACGAGGACTATGGAAATTCATAATTTTAAAGTCCAGAGGACAAAGCAGAAATTGAGGAGAAGGGAGAGGTGACAAGAGCACAGCCCCTGGACTCCAGCTTGGCTCTGTCAGCGCTTAGTGGTGGGACCAGACACGTCTCCTACTGCACTTTCTTCACCTGTGAAACACCATGACTGGACTGAAGAATGACGGCTGGCACATATCGAGTCCCTTCTTTGTGAAAGACATATACCTTAGTTCATTTAACCTCCAGAAGTGGCTACTGCGCTCATGGTTATGGCTCTTGCACAAGTGACGGAAACTGAGTCTCCACGAAGATGAATAACTTGCTTGATATTACACGTCTATTAAGTGTCAGAGTCGAGTTCAGAACTCGGGCAGTTGGGCGTCGTAGCCTCTGCTCCCACACCCTATATACAGCGGTTTTTACAAAGATCCTTTCTGGTTTTCAAATTTCTGTGACTCTATGATAAGCGCTAGAGTTAAACATAAAGGAATTTTAAATTTGTCAGGTTTTGCCCTTTCTTTCTAAATTCTAATACGTGTTAGACCAGGAGTCTTGGAAGCATGCCCTATAATAGGCTTGTACCCTTTGATCTGGGCTGGTTGATGAGACCTTTATGAATGCATTTGTGGTCACTCAGTGACACAATGTAAATACACTTAGCAACACTGCCAGGAATTGAAAAAGAAACAATTACATTAAGCTAGCAATCCTGTTTCAATACAGGAAGAAAAGAGGTCAGGGATTAACAAATGTTCCAGAAGCTCTTTTCGTTTTGAATCACACTGGTTTCATTCCTGCAATGATTAGTAAGATTTAAAAACCATGGTCAGCCCCGACACCTACTGAGTAACCTAGTTTTTCATAAAGGAAGCGCTCAGGTTTACTTAGGATGAACAATTTTTCTTTAAAAGGCTAAGTGTGATGACCTTTGATGAGGTGTCTTGTTCCCACTGGACTTTGCCAACATGTACCAAGGTTATTTCTGACAACCTGTTGAAAATATTGCTGACTCCTCCAAGTAGAATTGTAGCCTGTTTTCCTAAAATGGAGAGTTTCTTTCTAGTCACTTACCTTTCAATCAGGATAATAAAAAGGGGTACTAGATGGTCTCAGTAAGAATGTCGAATGTGCATAACTCACTCCACTGTCCATATTTGCCCCCACATCGTAGATAACTTTGTCTTTTTTTGGGAAACATCAATACTAGCAGTGTCTGCAATATCTAGAATTGTCCAGAATGATACTCATTTGGTTGTTTTAGTTTGTGTGTTCTTATAAATCAGTTTTCTCATTTGGAAAAAAGCATTAAAAAAATGTGCCAAGTGATGGCTTCTCATATTTGTGTCTTTAAAAGGGCCGCTGCCAGTAGGGAGCCACTGGCTTGGCCAGAATCCACATCATCACCACGTGTCCAGAGGGGAGCAAAGGAAGCGCTTCCCGAGCCTGCGGCTTCGTGCAGAGCCCTACCCCGTCGACATGCCATCACCCATCTGCATGAGGTTTAATCACAACCTGTCCTCTGACTCACTCAGGGAAAAGAGACATCCACCATCACAGAGTTCTGCTTTTTTTTTTTTTCTTCCTTAGCGACAACGGTCTGGGTCACAACAGAGAGTACAGTGTTGTATTTGGATTAACATTTTCTGTTTCCTCTGGCAAAGAAACATGAATAAATGATGAAAATGGTGTTTTCACAAGCGTTAGGTTTATCTGACTTTGTGGGTTTAATTGAATTCATGGGAAATTACGTCCAAAGAATAGTCTTGTTCATTCTTCCTTCGCCTCTCCCAGCTGCATTTCTTAAACATTATTAGTTGAATTTCTGTACCACAACCTTGCATTGGCCCTAGACATCCACTCCAATGGACGATGACTGAGCCTGAGCCATTTGAGATTCTATTCCTGAGAAAAGAAAATGAAACCAAACCTCTAATTGACCTGAAATTTAACAAGGGGATTGCAAGCTGCTACCCTAGAAATCCGCTCTGTTTGAAAGTCCACAGCAGGGCTCTCCAATATAATATAAGCTGCGTGAGTCTTTTAAATCTTCTAATAACCACATTAAGAAAAAGTCAAAAGAAAAGGGTAATTCATTTTAACAATGTATTTCATTTAACGCAACATATCAGAAACAGCATTTCAATCCAAAATCAACATAAAAATTATGACTGAGATGGTTTACATTCTTTTCCCAGATACTCGGTGTGCATTTCACACTTACAGGAGCGACATCATTCTAAGGCCACAGGACTGGATCAGGCAGGCCTGGGCGCTCGCTCCCTCTCTCGCTCACCGATCATAGGAATGAAAGAGCAGGGTCTTAGGATGTGGGTTCAAATTTTAGTCACTCACGAGAGAATTACATTCTGGCTGGACGACAAGGGACAGAAGTCTCCAGCTCCCTCTCCGGCCACACATTCCGTGGCCGCTGTCTTCATCTGCCTGCTGCTCTGCTGGCCCTGCTGCTGGTCGGTCTGTGGTTTGAGACCGTTTCTGATTTCACGAGCTCGTGGCCCATGCAGAGCTCTTAACGTGCCTGACGGTGCTCCCTTAATGCGAACTTTGAAATGACTGCATTTCCTTTTTCTTAGCTCACCTCCCCTGCTCTCTCCCTGTAATTTAGAAGCCTTATCGCAAAACTACACAACAGAGGAAAGTCCCAGATCAGCAAAGGTGTGAGGACAAAAGCATGAAAAGAACTGTGAGGACCCCACCTGAAACAGCTGACACCTGAGCCAAAGTGTAAAGATGCTTTTTGTCCTCAGCTCAGGAAGAGGATGGAAAATGCCTTTTAAAAACAGTCTGGCACGTTCCTGAGCCCAGATCAACCTTTCCTGCTGTTTCTCTTGCTCCTGTTTTGAAAAACACAATGCTCACTTTCTGGGTAGCTACAAGCCCGGACCGTGCCCAGATTCTGAGCTGAGAGGACCTCACTGGCAGACAGAGACCATTACTTCCTCTGCTCACAAGGAAACCCGTTTGCAGCTGGCTGGGATTAGGATCGAGCTGGGCTCTCTCCTCAGTATTGTCAGCAATTCTACCTATTAAGTCTCCACTTAAATGTATTATGGATTCGACTTTAATGCAGGACCTTCCGGCTTTGTGAGGCTGAATTTCATTAGCCCCGTTTCTGCCTGTTTCCCTAAACGGTTTCAATCTTCGGTAATCTGGCCCATTCCTGGAATGTAGCAACCGATACTCCACCATCACAGGTTCATCTGTAAAGCTACCTTCGTACCTGAGGACATAATGAACTCAGTCCCTCCTTTGTGTTGAGGCACCACATGGGGTCATTAGAACCCCGGGGTCCCTAGGGTGCTGGCTGGGTGTCTGAATTTGGAGCGCCTGGCCCCACATTCCCTGCACTGTGCTCCCTCATTCCCTGCTCTGCACCCCGACACTGGGGGGGACAGAGGGACTGGTTTCACATTCATAGACAGAGTTCCCCCTTAATCCCAGTCTTCCTGGCCTGCTATAACCCTGGGCTCTGGCTGTGCTTCCATTCTGCTCCCATTTCCGGGGAGGGGAGAGGTTTTCATCGAGGCACGAAACAGGCAGTAGATGTGGAGTTGGTCCCGCCTCACGTCCTCCCGCTCCCGCCAGGTGCCCTCTCTCCCCTGACCCCTGACTGTGCGAGCAGAGACTGCTGGCTTCACTGAGGGCTGGTCAGGTCTCCCCAGCCCGACTGGCCTCCGCCAGGCTGCCTGTGTGGCCCGGCTGCTCGAGGCTGCCGTCTCCTACCACCTGTTCCGTGTTTAATGACAATGGCTGCATCTGTTTAGTGATAGAACGGTAGAACTGGAATTCAAATCCAGGCCTTGGCGCCCTAGCTGTGCTCAGGATAACAACCAGCCTTTGAGGAAGGTGAGCAGACAACTGTTTGAATGTGAGAAAGAGAAGATGGGGAGGGAGAGATGGCAGCCGGAGGCCAGATAAGGCCACTGCATGGGTCAAGTGTGAGGTCACCCGGGACCTGGTTGACCCTGGGGGCACAAACAAGGCAATTAATGTGACAGACGTTCCGAGGACCAGCATGACATGGTGACCAGTTATATGATGGCCTGGCAAGAAGGTCACCGAACAGGTCGTAGGAGGCCCTGAGCCGAATCAGTTACAGCTCTTTGGTTGTTTCCTCATCTGTAACCCGAGGGGGTTGAACACAATAATCTCCGTTACCTCCCAGAGCGAGGGCTCCTCCTCTGCTACGCGCAGCACGAGGCAGTGTCCTTGCTCCGGCTTGGTTCTTGGCTCACAGTCCGGGACCTGCCTGCGGGCCGCCCTGAGCACGAGCCAGAACTAGCCCTGGCCGCTGGCACAGTACGTGTTGGGAGAGAAGCGGTAAAGTTCACCACTCACGTATGAGCCGCACGGACTCAGGCAACCTAACTTCTCTGTGCCTCAGTTTTCTCATCTTTAAAATGGAGATAATAGTACCCACTGTACTGGGCTGTTAGGAGAATGACATAAAAATACTACATTTGCCTGGCACGTGGCATTCAGTATGTTATCATTTCAGACATCTAGGTGCCTAAAATCGCACCATTTACAATTTGTCCAAATAGCTCGTTTAATCGGTTCCTCAAGAAGAACATTTAAAAGGAAGCTGGAATGGAGGGTGTGGGGCATTGATGTGGAAGAGGAAAAGCAGGCCAGGAGGAAGGGGCCTGGGGCGTGGGCAGCGGCCACGCACAGCAGGCAGCAGCCTCCCCAGGCCGGGGAGGGGGGCGCAGAGCAGGGGCAAGGGGACCGCTCCCCAGGCTGTAAGGTGTGCGGAGGAAAGGTCATGGCTCTGGAGAGCCCGGGCCCTGCTGCCCGCCTTCCCTCCTTTCTTCTCCCAGGAGGACAGGCAGTGGGGGTGTAACCAGACCTGCTCTCCCACTGGCTGCAGAGACAACTAAGGGGAAAGGAAATAAAGGACCAATGCGGCCAGCACCTCCTGTCGCCGTGGCTCCTGCCTTCCACCATCACTCTCCACCAAAAACAAACAGAACAGGACACCTGAGCCCCTTCTGCGCTTGCCAATGACCCTCCGACAGGCCATGGACGTGGAGACTTTCCGTCTCTGGGGGAGCCGAGAGGGGAAAAAGCAGCGCTCCACCAGGCGGTCCCTCTGGCTGCAAATGTGTTTTGTTTCTAAGTAGAGGACATGGTCCCTGCTTTGAGAAGAAATGCGACTCCCAAGGCACATAGAAAGGAACCCGTCTGTCACTCTGTCTGCACCAAAACTCAGCTCGGGTCAGCAGCTCCCGGCAGAGGCCAGAGCCAGACTGTTTGCGTCTGAGTCCTGGCTCTGCCACTGACCTTGGGCACCTTCTGTAACCCGCTCCACACCTGTGAGATGCTGACTAAAAACACCACCTCCCTCATGGGGCGCCTGTGAGGATTAGATGAGGTAATCACCCCAGGAAGTGCTGGAGCCCTGTGGTCTCGTTCACCTCTGCTCAACCACGTAAAGGTCTGTGCTGCTTGGGTGTTCCTTAAAGAATCACTACATTTGCATCTCCAATAGTTCCTCTTCATTTGTCAGAGAAACAGCGCCTGTTAACTAGTGGGGAAGAATTCTATTATCTTGGATGTAATTGAATCACTCGCATCTCCAGTAGCGTTAGATGTGGGTAATACCCGCGTCTGTAGGAGGGACGGCCCCTGCACCTGCGACAGCCTTTCCCGCTCCATCTACCATCTAAGCGGCTGTGTTTGTTTCTCCTTCTGGGGTCCTTCGAGTTAGTAAGAAAAGCCACCAAAAAGAACATCAGTCATTCTCACCTGCTCACCTCACTGCCCCTGGTCTTCCCAGTATTTCTTCACCTTCTACCATCATCAACTGCAGCATCCACAAAAATGGCTACGTGATGGGTTTCATTTTACGTTACCGAAAGCTTAGAAACTGGTCACCTAAATACATGACGGACGACCATGTGCTCTTATTAATGATTTTATTGAAGTCACAGATCTGTGTTCACAATCACCCCCTTAGTTTTTAGTCTGCTTATCTCAAATGCAACAGTGTGATGGAACAGCGTTCCTCCATCATAGCATAAAATGTTACAGTGAGTAGCTACTTGCTCGTCAACCACAGAAAACACTATCTTCGTATTGATTTCTGAGGGGTCCGCGTCCTCTCCTCACATAGAAGCATGAGCACAAAGCCAAGCCTTGATGCCCCTGAGATCGTGAAACTTGTTCATTTTCCTCCTCAGTTACTGTCAAACAGCATCTGCCCTTCCTGTGGGCACCTGTACTCACCACCCACCTGGCCTGTGCTCGGTGCGCCAGGATGCGCCAGGAATACTAACCAGGGAGGGGACGCAGCGCTCTCCCCAAGGGGGTCAGGGTGGCCATGAGGCAGCAAAGGGCCAAATGACATTGGTCCTGGCTTCCAGCTAGGCCGCTGCCACCTACGATGCCCGACGCCGGGAGCGCGGAACCGCTTCCACACCATTCCCCTCACCGGTTGTCACAAACCCCCAAAACTCCTAGTCACCTGGAGCTGTTTATGACGTGAAGCTGCCCAGCAGCTCGGGGAGCTGCTTATTGGTCCATCCTGGGTCGCTTGTGTAGAGACTGAAAAAATGAAGGCAGTTAAGTGAAACCCTCCAATGACTAGAATTTTCTCAAGATTTGAAAAGTTGATAACGAAAGCTCAAGCAAGCCTCAGAGACACAGTCTCTGCTTTCAATGCTGTTGGTCTGAAAGTTTCAGATCCATAGAGAAGCTGGACTTTTTGTAACAGACCTCTGCGTAGGTCTAGAATATCGTGAGGGGTCTCCATGACAGCCTGTAGACACAAGTCCTGTGCAGCAAACACGTGGTCTGGATTCCAGACCATTTAATAAATATTAAATTAACATCATTGATTTTAAACCTGTGCGGGAGTGACCTTTGTCTTCCCCGAGTCTTGGGGGACAGTGGGGTGCTCTCAGTGACACGCCCGTTCCTGGTCGCCAATCTCACCGCTGGTGCTGTGACCATGTTCCCGGAAGCTCTGATGCACAGTGAAGTCTTTGAGCAATGGTGCTCGGTACATTCTAGAATGCAGGGGAAGCCCCAGCATGTGGCTGAGGCTGGGGACAGTGGGAAAAAGGCTGTACAGTAGCAATCAGTGAAGGGGGGTGTGGGGACAGAGCCAGGAATGCAGTTTCCAGCTCTCAGCCTCACATGGAAAGGTGCTTCACTCGGGTAGTAAATGGCCATCAACTGTGATTGGGTGGCCATCAGCTGTGGCTAGTTGGCCGTCAGCTGTAACCAGTGAGCCATTGGCCACTAATATAACTGCTGTGGCGACACTAGCAGAAAATGGGGGCTAGCAAGAAGATGGTGGCTGAGCTAGCAAGCGTGGATTGCAGTTAGCAAGTGAGGTTGGTTGGCAGAGATAAGTGGACGGCAGGTTGTGGCTAGTGTGGCTCCTGCTTCCTGTGTCTCCAACCCAGCCGCCAGCGAGACTATAGTGGTATGACTCCCCTATCTATGGCTCCGTGGGTATTCCTTTTTGGCCTCACCATGTCCTGCGTTCTTATGTGGGGAGCGGGAGCTGAGACCCTGCATGACACTCTGCATGACAGGGGGCCTCGGATACCAGCCAGGACACAGAGGTGACGCTGCCAACCTAGAACTGCTGGACTTTCCTGGGCAAGGCTGCATCAGACACGCTGCGAGTCACACTCGAGAAAGTGTCCTGCTCTGGGGGCAGCGGCGATCAGTGACAGGGGCTTGGCATGCGAATGGCCACTTCAGTGGCTCTAGTGTGAGTCAGACTGCGGTGGAATCCTGGGCTCCTGGGGCAGCACGAAAATGTGGACATTTTGCAAATAAACACACAGGGCTGCTGAATCAGCAGACAGGAGCTGAGGGAGAGAAGTGAGTCAGTGATGACACTGATTTTGAGCAGGACCTGGGGAGCGGCAGGGCCCCAGGCACTGAGAAGTCAGAAAGAGAGAATTAGACTTTTTATAAGGAAGTTGATGAGTCTGGCTCCAGACAGGCCGAATTCGAGCCAAAAGCTTCAGTGGGAATTGAAGCCACGTAACTAGGGCACACATGCAAGGGCAGGACTGAGGGCCGTGCTTCTAGAAACTACACTAGACTGCACACGTTTTTCCTACAGAGTATTTCCATCGTATCCCACAAGACCGCATAGTAAGGCGCTCCCCTGCCACCGTCACCGGGCTTCCATCACCACCAGCCTCGTCCCGGGGACAGTTCCCACAGCACATTGGCCTGAAGCAGGTCCCAGACCTGGAGAGGGGGACGCAAGTGTGAGGCAGAGGAAATGTAGATCTGGGACGATCTTTGCTGGAGAAGTTTCCAGTAAATGTTCTCATCTCACGGAGGAGCCACGCTAACGAGAGGTGGGAAGGAATGTCCCCTAAGGAAAAACAACAGCTGGGGAGCCATACCTGGAACCGAGTTATTCGCAAACAGCTCTGCCACATTTCCATCTTTCTGAGATGAAATGAGAAAAATAAGGATGACACGCAAATTTTTTAGAAAGCTGCAATTCGAGTTTTAAAAGGACTGTTTGCAAACATTTTATACATTACTATTTGGAAACATATCTGAAAAGTAAACATTCATCTTACACTTACTTTGTCATTCTGTCAAACACCACCCCCCCACGTGCCGTCCATTACAAAAGGTGACTGGAACAGACTCTCATCCTAACAGCAGCACAAGAGAGCTGTGTTTACTTAATTATCATTGGATGGTTTTCACACTGTGGCCTGGAGCCTCCGGGATCACACTAAGTGTGCCTGGTGACAACAAAAGAGCCCTATCTGTCCGGAGTCAGTTTACTTGTGGCTGCCAGGAAAGTCACCTTGAATGACATGTCACCTCCTGTACCATACCTGCCTCCATCATGGAACAAACGTTGTGTTGACTGCAGCCAGTAGAAAATGTAAGCAGGAGGTAAGGGGTGTTGGTGTGAATTCCGCAGAGGGGCCTCATCCGGATACCACGCAGCCTGCCAAAAGAAAATAGGATAGTTTCTTCAGAAAATAGGACAGTTCATGGACCCAACTGAGATTTATTCAAGTACATTCATCAGTGAGAGTCATAGGTTAAATATGTGGCAATGTTTTCTGTAAAGATGCTACGAAACCACATAAAACTTGGGCTTCTAACAGTGCACTGCTTGGCGTTAGAAATATCGGTAGAATGGCACTGAACGCATCTGCCATTGGCACTGCCAAGTGGCACTGCATGCTGCAGAGGCTAAAGCCACCTGTAATTTTAGGCATGAAGGGGTTTGGTATGTAAAAGACGTTTGCTTCAATCTGGCAATGAAGCCATCAAAAGGTTAACTCAGTCCCTTGTCTTATAGTACAGTTACTGGAAGCATAAAACAAATGTCTGAGCATATATGACTGGTTGGTTGTATCAGCTACTTAAATTTTCAAACCGTATAATAATTTTTTTCAAAAACCCATTATTTAAAATGTTGTAATATGGCACACGGCTGTAAGCCTGCCATCACTCCTGTGGAAGAGCTAGCCCTGATTCAGAGAGGAGGTGCTGCCTTCTTGTTCTTTCTTTCATGTTCTTTCCTTCATGAAATGACAGACGGTAGCTTTTTGAAACTCACATCTTTAATTGGGGAGGATACTAGCAGCAATGGGACGGGTTTTTACAAGTTGCAAGTTGTAGTCTGTAAAATACCGAGTGGTGAAGCACAGCCAGCCCTGCAGGGCGGGTGACCGGAACGAGCGGTGAGGGAAGGAAGTGGCGCTAAGGGAAGGATCTGGAGAAGGACAAGGCCGGCAGCGGTGATTTGGAGAAGCAGGGAGCTTGTGTGGGAGGAGAAGGCACTGGGCTGCCTTCTGGCTCACGGGGTCTTGACACATCATGACGTTTACTCTCATTATGAGCCCGAGTTGGGGCTCCCACCCCCCAACACCGTCTCCTCCACCGGCCGCCTCGAGGGAGTGGGTTTCAGAGGGAGGTCAACCATGCCCAGTGCAATAAAAGGCTTCAGATGCCAGCAGGCAGGACGCGTGGTCAAGAGGTGAACAGAGGTGGCAGCACCGTGGTGGGCGGGGAAGGGAGGAGAGGGCAGCCTGCCCGCCGATGAGGCAGCGCAGTGAGCTGACATCACGGCCCGGCATGACTGCCTTTTGCTTAAACACAGTCTCCTACAAATGCTGATTTGCGAAGCCATCTTACTTTCCTGTCCTTACTGCTTTTATTTCTACATGAGTCTAGCGAACAACTGCCCTTCCCCTCGTGAAGTGAGCGACGCTCTCTGGCACTTCTACCTGTTAAGCTCTGTGCCAATGTCCGTGCTACAGCACCTGGGACCTCAGAGCGGCCTCATCCCGGCCCCTTCAATGGCACACGCTCACCACTCAGCAGTTAGCAGACGGGAGGCCCGGGAGCAGCAAGTCTCGAGGCTTCACACACTCTTTGGGGACCCTCTGACCCCAGGCTTCCCTTTGGGTGGAGAACTCTGGAAGCAACTGCCTACACAGGGACTAGTTAGTTAGCTCAAGCCCCCCACGGCCCCTTGGGGAGAATGCTGAGGATACAAAGTTTGTTTAAGTGTCAACATTTACGTAACATACTAACTAAATCCCCTACGAAACTGACTACACTGGTGTTTAAAGCAATGAAAGCTTCCGGATGTATCAAAGCACAATGTATCGAATATGCTCAATTGAACCAGCAAAGTGACATGAACATGAAGCAGGAATTGCAAAGCCACATTCGCATAGCAGCCCATGTTAAGTACGCATTTGTTTACCGAGCGGAAGGGAAGACAACAAAATAGATAGTTCATACTTATCTTTCTAGAGTTGCACTGATCATGTCTTCCACTTTCTAGCATCACTTCCTTATTCCTAATGTTCATTTATTCAACACTAATCCAAGTGCCAACACGCTTGCAGGGCGATGGGGACAGCAAACGGAAGAACCGCCGTCCTGACTCAGACAACTTGTGGTGCAGGTTTCTGCTTCTGATAGCAGCTCCGAGGAACAGTTATTTGTTTTTAAAAAAAGGCTTTGTCCAGAGAGAAAAAAAAACTACTTTATTTAGCAATTCATTTTCTGATGTTGTTTTTAATTTATGAGAATTTACGAGAAAAATAAATATGATATTGCTGTATAAATTTGATAGTCCATTAAAAAATGTTAAGGCTGTTTTAAATTTTATTTCACGTACATGTCCCGTTTATCAAACCAACTGTGAAAATATACAGAGATTTCACTGACAGTACACAGTGAAAACATATTCCAAGAGGTCTAGCAAATCACTTTTGAGAATTGCTTTTATCGTGTTTCCTAATAATGTCCATCAGATTGTGGCTTGTGACCAGAGCGCTGTGTGTCTGTTTGTCCCTCTGCTGTTCCTTCCTCTTCTGGTCATGGAGGTAAGGTGAATTCAGTAACTGCGGCGGGAGGATGGAGCCCGTAGGCTTCACCCTTTTTGCGACATCCCAGAAGAGTCGCTTCGAGTTGTTATTGATGAAGGTGATGGCTGTTCCGGTTCGACCTAATCTCCCCACTCGCCCAATCTGAAATGAAATGCAAACGGCATTTTCAAAACGTTCATATAAAATCTGAATGTCCCTTGAGCGAAAATGAAGCCTGGTATTTCAAGAGGCTTCCCTGAGATTAACATGCACTCAGACAGCGTTTTTTGCAGGGCACATCTCGATGGATTTGGGAGGTCGGTTTCGTGGGCTGCCACCAGCATGGTTTCAATGACACAGTCCAAGTAGAAAATAAGAAAGCAATCACATGTGATAGAAAGCATTGTTTGTGAAACTTGTGTTTCAGTGGTGTGTGTGTGTGTGTGTGTGAGAGAGAGAGAGAAATCAGGAATGAGAATGGCTGCTGAGGGGATGAGGATGGGGTTCCTTTTTCAGATCATGAAAATTTTCTAAAATTGATTGTAGTGATGGTTGTACAGCTCTATGAATATACGAACACCACTGAATGCACAATTTAAACAGGTGAGCTGTAGAGCATGTGAATTACATCTATTGAGACATTTATTCTGAGATATTTTCTACTGAGATTTAAAGCTGTTTAAAAAAAATAACTGCAAGTCTCCAAACTCTAAAAGACAACTGATGTTAACACATAGGAAATTGTTTCCCCAAAAGCTCCCACCCCCCAAATTAAAAAGCAGACACATGGGAGTAGTTATTATAATTCGAATATTCATATCCTTTGACCGAGAAAGGCTCCTACTAGGCACTTGTCCCACAAACAGCTCCCTAGGAGGATGTTCACGGCAGCGTTATTCAGTAAAAAACCCTGGAAACATCTAATTGTCCAGCAGTAAAGGATTTGTTAAGCAAATTACAGGACATCTGTACAATACACTGCCATGTGGCCGCAGAAGGAGAACCAGGCAGATTAAAGAAGTAAAAACATTTAAAGAGCTCAGAATGGCACCTGCCCATAGAGAAAGCACTCAATACATATCCACATTTACTAATTGGTAGCTACTGTGCATGCTGATAAGGAAAGACAGCTAAGATATACCGTGTTTCCCCAAAAATAAGACCAGGTCTTATACCGTATTTACCCGAAAATAAGACCGGGCCTTATATTTGTTTTTGCTCCACAAGACGCATTAGGGCGTATTTTCAGGGGATGCCTTATTTTTCATGTACAACAATCTACATTTATTCAAATACAGTCATGTCATCTTCTTCTGGAACATCGTCATAATGCGTCCATCTGGCTGACAATCTTAACTGGGGCTTATTTTCAGGGTAGGTCTTATTTTCGGGGAAACACAGTATTTAATACAGAAAGCCAGGCAGGCAGCAGTGGGTATTCTGTGGTCCCAGTGGTGTAACAAGTGTAACAGGACACACACGTACGTGTGTACAGGCACACATGCATTTCTATTGTCTGGGGACCACTCAGAGGGCGACCTGACAGACTTACTTTTCATCTTCTATCTTTTGTTATTTGTATTATTTGTTATTGCGCGTATGTGTACTTCAATCATTGAAACAAACAGAAGCATCGAGATACAGAACTAAGAAAGCAGAAAGAGCTAGGGCCATTCTGAGTCAAGGTTAAGGGGTCCACATATGTCACCTGCCCCCGAACCCTCACTCGCTGCATAACACGTCAGGTGTTCTGTGTGTAACAGCAAACCCCAGGGTTGACCTGGGGACAGCAAGAAATGGTTAGGTAATTGTAATCAGCACACTCTACTCAAGAAGCACAGACGCTTCCTAAGTATTTTAATGCTTTAGAAAGAGTTCTATCCACAATTACTAAACGTGTGGAAGAAAATAAACTTTGGTTGTTTGAACAATCAATTCCGGTGGGACAGTGAATTCCCTGGTGTGCTACTAAGTGAGGGGATGGGGCAGGAGGGGAGGAGGGAAAGAGAAAGGGAGGGAAGGAGGGAGGACGCTGCTGTCATTGAGTGGGGGCAAAAATCAAAGTGACAACGCGTCCAGGGTCCTAACAGCCCTTCAGTGGGCAATCCAGGTCAGCATGGCACTCGGGGGTGATTCGAAGAACATCAGAGAAAGGCTTTCCTTGAAGAGCCTGTAAGTGATGCCAGAGAAAGGAGACAGGTAGCAGCAGTGAGATAAGTGCTAAGAGGAGGCTCTATTTCTGCCAGAAAACAGAGCTGCTGTTATCGTTGGCAGCAGAGGGAAGAAACAAAACTATAAAAGGTGAAAGACGAGAACAAACAAGGATACGAAGAGCAGATGAAGACAAGATTCCTAAAAAAACAAACACTTTAACAGATCCATTTTATTTTGGCCCGATATATCTGCTTCAACAAAGCCCCTTTTTTTCCTGCTTATAAAAGCCATTTAATGAGCTCACTGAAGAAAATAAAAAATATAAAGGAAATAAAAAGAAACCAACGACTTAAAAACTTTTTTAAACTAACGTTTTAGGGTATTCTTTCCAATTATTTTTTAAATGCATTTTAGGCATACGTAGTTTTTAAAAATAAAATTTAGTTTATGTATGCATATTTTAAAAGCAAAAAAATGTCATTCGATGGCCATTACAGAACTTTTTTGCTTCTTCACTGCCCGTCCCACTGGCATCGCCTCGCCCTGGAGAACCCGGGTGGAGGTACGAAATGCTTTACCTGGTGTACGTACTCATCCATGCTCGAAGGCATGTCGAAATTCACCACCAGTTTGACGCTGATCAGGTCCAGGCCCCGACCCAGGACGCCCGTGCTCACCACCACCTCATACTCTCCACCAAGCAGCCCCTGGCCAAAAAAGCAACACAATTCATTACTCGAACGGAGCTTGTGGGGTCCTCTATAATCCAGACAGCTTTCATTTTTTTCAAGGCTCTCTGCAGTATTGTTGCTGCGGCATCTTTGCAGGAAGCAAAGTCTGAGGACACCTGAGCACTGTACGTAACGGAAGTCCCTCCCGAGCCTCATTCGATGCTTCCTACGAGTTTTCCCAGGCACACCTTTCCCACAGGTGAGGTATGCCCCCTCCAGCCCAAAGTGGCCTGCGTTCAGAAATGGTGGCCTCTGATGAGTCATCGCATCAGTACACGATCCCTAGGGACCAGGCTGACTGCTCCCCAGACACAGAAGCCTGGGCAAGTAGAGGGTTAAGCTCCCCGGCCACCGCGTGCATGCCTCAGGTTCTCAGTCGTGAAGAGGAAGGGCTGCATTAACACCAGCAGTACTACGTACAGTATGGTGTGTCTCGAAAATGAGGCAAAACAGACTTATAGGAAACAGACGGAAACGGTATCGCATGTCAAACCTGCAATATGTTTTTCCTTTCAATTTGAGACTTCTCAGAATGCATAGATATGCTTTTCAGGCCTGTGATTTTCTGAACTGCCTCACTCAGCAGGTCTGCTCCCAGTCTGCAGTCCACAAATACTAGCACGGGAGGCTGAAAAAGCTTCTTATCCTGAAACATTGAAAACACGAATTTAAAATCATGCCTAGGGCATAATTACAATGGGGAGTTTTTCTGAAAGCATTTAGCATAATACGGCTACCAACAGATTTGTCAACATCGTGAAGGAGGGACACAGGCATCTTTTGTTCGAAGGAGTGTTTTCTTTAAAACAGGCACAAACACAAGTCTACTGCCCTTTACATTTCCCTGTAACTTCATTACTATTGCAAAAATAATAAAAATTTAAAATTAAAAAAATCTTTCATAAGCCAATGCAAACCATACTATCTTAATACGCTATTATTGAGTAATATATCACCTACTTAACAGATTTCTTTTTAACTCAGTTGTTGTTCAAAAAAATTCTAGTTCTCAAAACAGGATAGCCAGAAAGAACTTCTCCATCTCAGCTTCTATATAAAACCACTACAGATTTTTGAACAAAAAAAAGAAACATCCTTTAGAAATAATCTTGATATTTAAATGTCTTCCTATATAAAGGAAAATGAAAACCGAGTCTGTATCTAAATAGCATGTTTTCACGAATAAACACTGATAGATTCTCAGAATTCTGAGGGAGGCAAAGCAACGTACCAGGGCCAAAGTCCCCAAAGCTGCGTCTAAACACCACTCTCTGCAGAACTGTGAAACATGCAAACACCATCTACGGCAGAGCAGTGACAGCGTACTACTCACATTTAAGATTTCAAACAGTTTTTTCTTTTTGGCGGGTTCTTCGACCCACAAAATAATCTGCCGCACGCTGGAGCAAGGCAGGTTCTTTCCTCCGGCCGTGATTCTCACAGGGTCCTGCAGAAGCCGGGCGGCCAGCTGCTCGATGCTGGCTGGGATTGTAGCTGAAACCAGCATGGTCTGACAGTCACTAGGAACGTTCTCCAAAACATCAAGCACCTGTTGCTGGAAGCCCATCTTTAGCATCGTGTCAGCCTGAAACGAGACACGTTTCAAGTCAGTGCTTGACAGGAAGACCCAGAGCCACCCAAGAAAAGACTGACAGAATAAAGAACATAAAAAACTAAAAACTCTTATACAGAGAAATACACCACAATGTCAAAAGACAAAAGTTCAACTGGGGAAAAGATACACTTACATAAAATGACATATGGTGTAACTATATGCTTACAATGATATACAACTTGGATAAAGCCAGAGGTAACCAGAGTTAGAGGTAAACACCGGCGGCCTTTAACAAAAAAAAAAAAAAAAAGACATCTTCCTCAAGCTTTTCCGGGAAGTGTTCTGTTTCTGTGTTGCAATGTCTTCACTGCTCATGCTGTCCTTAAAGGCTGGTGACCCAATTCCCATCTCTCCTGCCAAAACTTCACACCTGAGGGTCCCCAGGGCTGAACATCCACTCACCAGACCTTTACTGAGCAGCAGGCAGTGGTCGATGCTTCATGTTTATTGAGCATTTACTATGTGCCAGGCACCTTTGCAAGTGCAGCCCATGCCCTCATAACACTCCTGTGGGGTAGCACCACGATGGCCCTGGTTTTACAGAAGAGGAAACTGAGGCACATTACCGGGTGACCAGTGAAGTGGTGGAGCTGATGTGGACCCTGGTGACCTGAGTCCAAACCGACACCACAAACCCTGAGCTGAACTGCGCTGTGCTCGGAGGTTAAGGCCCATGAAGAGACCCTCCCGTTACAGAACCTAGGGCTAGAAGGGAAACAGGCGGGCCAACCAGACGTTGCTGTATTAACCTACTTGAAATATTGTACAGATTGTCCATTATATAGAGATTGATCAGAAGAGAAAGGAATCTGAAAAGGTACTCTCCTTTCAATGGAGGAAGAAAACAAGAGTTTGCAGGAACACTGGCCATATGCCATGTGCTGTAATTTAATTGTATAATATTTCAAGTAGGTTAATACAGTGTGTGGTAGACGATCTCTGTGTGATGGACAATCTGTGTATGACGGATAATCTCCATATAGTGGACGGTCTCTATATGATGAAACAGTGGCTTCTCCCTTCTTCAGGGATGTTATTTGTTCTCAGTTCCTCTTTGGTCTCTCAGACAACTTCTTTGTTTACTGACTCATCTCCAAACACCACCAGCCAGACCCTCAGACCGTCTTTGTGTCTAACCTGCTTTCCTTAGAGAAACCAGTAGGTCTCATCGATTCTAATGCACACCTCCTATCTACAGAGTGTTTCCCCTTTGTCCATCACTCACATGAAATTCGATACTTCTAAAACCAAACTCGGTATCATTACCAAGCCCTAGCCCTTACCCAAGACCCTTTACTAAAATGAAAGGCACACCCCTAACTTGCCGAGTCACCTCTGCCGGCTCCTTCCTCGCTCATATTCAGTCATCGGAAGACTCGTAAAGGACAGTGACTCTCAGACATAACTCTCGGCGCCGACTGTCTCCACCTGTCCCTGACCCTCCTCACCTCTCATTTGGGCCGCTGACTGTTATCCCACAGACTCCTTCTGCTTTAATTTCTCTTGTGGGGAGCAAATACCCTTCCTAAATCACCACTTTCAACACGTGACACCCCAACGCAATAATTCAGAAAGCCTCGTGGTCGCCCACATCAGGGCCAATCCGTCTATAATGTGACCCGCCCTAACAACCCTACGTGACTTGCCCTAACTCCTCCGGAGGGACTCCAGCTGGCAGATCGCGTTTCTGTCCCCTCCACATACTTCCTTAATCTCTTCACGTAGAGACGTGATCCATCCTCCAGTTTTCTCAGTCTTCTTCCATCTAAATGCCCTGATCAAATCCCATCACCTCGGAGAAGCCAGTGTTTACTGGGCCAGTCCACTTACCCTCTCATCTCTCCTTCTGATCTTATTTGTCCAAAACAACTAGCATCTCATACCCAGTCCTATGATTTCACTAACAGCTTAGATCAGGGTGCAGCAAACTAGCTGGTTGCAGGGCAAATTCAGACCTTGCCTTGTTTTTGTAAATACAGATTTATGGGAAGACAGTCACTCCCACTCATTTACCTGCTGTCTAAGGTTGTACCGGGTAGTGACAGCAGAGACCTCTCGGCCCCCAAAGCCTGAAATTACTACCCTTTGTTTTTGTGCCTTAACACTGAGCACGGAGCAGAGGTTTCCTGTGAAACCTTGACACTGAAGAAAGTGAAAATGCTGTCGAGAAGCCAGCACGAAGGAAACCTCACTTTAAGCTCTATACAAGGACCATTTCTCAGGCTCCTAAGACTGGGGGACATAAGAGCATGGGCTTAGAGCAGAGGGGAGCCTGGGCATCTGGTCAGGGTGGCAGCACGTCTGATGATAAGCAGATGCCGTGAGCCAGCTCCACCAAAAGGCCGCGCCCGCACAGCGCTGACGGAGCAGCGCTCTTCAAAGGGCTGAATATATTACTTCTCACGCTATAGGCCTTTGCAGTCAGCCCCCAGGGCACTTTCCCAATCTCGGCCTCATCCTAGGCCAGTCTGGAAGGTCTCGTGGCAGGTGGAGCAAAGGCTCAAACCTGGGTTCCGTGGGTCCTGGCGACATGTTCCTTCCACACCCTCTGGAACCCCATCGCTCCTTACGGGGCCCACCCTAGGCCGGCCAGGTTGCCCTGGCTTCTGCTCACTGCTGGCTGACACCAGGCCTCTTCTGTGTCACCGCCAGCAGGACCTGTGAATGCAGCTGGGTAGAGCACGCAGAAATGGCGCATGGCGGGCCCGTCCGACCTGGCACGTGGTTTTGTGTCCTCATGCTTATTTGCAGCAGGGTGTCCCCAAAGAATAACCCATTTCCTTCATGTTACTAAGTGAGAAGAAAGGATGAAAATGCCAACACGCTCTTGAAACAGAAAATCACAACCACAGACGCCTAAGTATCATCAGCCACAACCACGTTTCCTGTTCAGTTATTTGCCGCGGATTTGTTTTTGCAGAGAAACGTGGCCAGCATGTTTACACAGCCATCGCGGAGAAGCCAGTGCCCACTGAATCTGTGTTGTCCGTCAGTTAGGAAAAGACAGCTATGGCTTCCTTGCAGTGCTTAGCGGCAGTCGCCCCGGGACGACCTGAAGACCCACCACTGCAGCTCAGAGACCCCTACACGTCTGTCCCTTGGGGAAGGAAGAAAATGCCTGAATACGCAGTGAAATTATATGACTATAACATGCTTTTCGCAAATGACACAAAATTATGTGACTGATGTTTCTGAATACCACTACTTACTTCATCCACTACCACGATTTTCACGCTGCAGAGTTGTACAGAGCTCTGTTTTATGATATCCAGGAGTCTCCCAGGAGTTGCTATGATCACCTGAATAAAAGAGAAAAAGCAAATAAGATTAGATTAACGCCCTCCTTCTGTCCCTCCCTCCCTTCCTCTCTCCCACCTTCCCACACTTACTGAGTGGTTAATATGTACCAGACACTGTGTTAAGGACTCGGAATTCAATGATGAATGTCAGACACATCTGCTCTCATGAAACTCATAATACAAAGGAAGAAACAGATGGAACAAATACATGCTCATGAGCTCAGTCATGTACGCAACAAATGGGGACTCTTTCCAGTCCTCGCCAACATCGAAGCTAAACCCTCTATGAGTCCTGGGAGTGCGCAGGGCGTGGGCAGGCCCAGGCAGAGCGAAGAGCATCCACAACCATGCTGTGCTGACAGGCCACTGAGGGAGGAGGGGAAGGGCCCTGGGCGAGGCTGACACCTCGGCAGGACCGGACCAGAAGGGCCAGCAGGCAGCTGACCGCCACTGGCTCTGTGAACCAGTGCAAATTCCTTAACCTCTCTGGGCCTATTTCATTTTTACATTAAGAGGTTGGGCACCGAGATTTCTAAGGTTGCTTAGTTTTATAATATGCTCGTTGAAGTAGTGATTAAAAATGGGGCTCTTTAGTCAAACAGACCTCGGTAGCATCCCGTAAGGGTGTGAGTCTCTATTCTCTCCTCGATAACATGGGAATGACGATGATTATTGTGAGGGTTAAATGAGGCTGCCTGGCATAGAGCACAGAGAGTTACAAATGACCTAACACATTCAGTTCATTCCAGTTTTCAAGTTCACACCAACCCGACGGTAAGACCACTGAGGCTGGTAAAATTTCAGGGTTCTGAGGGCCGGTAGCCACAGAACTCGAGGGCTCTGTTTCCGTACTGAATTCAGAAATAGCAGCACCTTTTAAACACTGAGTTCACCCTTTCTGTTCCCTTTTCTCCCTCAGCTGGTTTAGGAGACATAAACTTCTCTCTCATTCTCCTAAAGCTCCGCCTTGAACGTTAACACCGGTAACTTCACAAAGTCCGAAGTTAATCGAAATCTCCACCTTCGCCTTGAACAGTCAGGGCCAGCGCTTTAACGCCAGTCACAGCTTTCCTGCGTTTCTACACTACTGTCCCTCAGCCAGTATTTTACTCCAATTAAAAAAAAAAAACCCAGAGATTGTTCATGGTTCCGACTGTGTTATTCAGTCAATGGTTACGATTTTCTTTGTTCGCCACCGCACACCAAGGAAGGGTTAGGGCAGATGTGATGGTTAAAGGAGAGCGCGCATGTGAGGCCATCCAACACTGTCTGGCATACAACAGGCACTCAATACACGTGCTCCTTTTAGTTCCTATATGAAAAACATTACAAAATGACCCTGACGTGGCCAGAATTGAAAGGCCACCTAAAAGCACAGGCAAAATGTCCTCAAGGAGAAAACGCCTCGGCCCCGCATTGCTTTTCACAGGCATTCCGTGGGACTGGTGCTCACCTTCACGTGCTGCTGCTGCAAGCGATGCAGCTGGGGGGGCAGGGGCAAACCCCCCACCAGAAGCGCCGTTTTCATGCGCGGCAGACCTCTCATCAGCTCTTTGGCTTGGCTCTCTATCTGGATGGCTAGTTCTCTGGTTGGGGTCAGAATGATTGCAGATGGAGCGGTGCTCTGCAGACAGAAAAACAAGTGGAACAACACCAGCACTTCTTTCCTGAGGATACGGACGAATCTTCAAAGAGATTCCGGCAGCATTTCCATTTTAACACGTTCCCATCAGCCCACCTGGAAATGAGCCCTCTGGCCTTTCCTGCTCATGGCAGATTTTGCCTCCAAAACCCACCATAAATGGAACCCACATCTTACATAACACGATATACAATGAAAGGTAAAAATCGGGGCCCGAGGAAGGCGTCTGCAACGACCAAAGTGGGAACACGGAAGGTTTGCTCCTAGTCACCGAGACTCGGAGACCTCCAGCCATTCTCCCCGGGTCGCCCTGAAGACCCGGGTCAAGCTGGGTATTCCAAACCCCTGAACCCCTGATCCCCTACTCCTGGCTCTTCTGTACACTCCCTTCCTCCTTCGTCCTGGTAACTTACTTGCATGAACATCCTGCCCTATAGCTGTTTTGGTCCTCCGGTGAATTTCACTGGTCTTGAACACGTGCTTTCTTTTATTTTTTCCTCATATTATCTCCTACTACTCTTTAGCTTTCCCAGTTTGCCTCCTTTATCTTTCCTCTCTTTGCCTACATTGTTCACTCCTTGCCAGACCTCTTACCTCACAAGCATGTAAGTACTCACAGTGTGTTGCGTACGGCGGGGTTTAAATCCCTCGTGAAGATTCTCGTGATCCGTACGTAACGTGTTAAACTAATTGTGTGTGAGAGTGCTCTGTACACTGCAAATGAACAAGTGAGGGAAGGTAGTACTATTTTAAGATGAACCACGGATCACATTTAAGGGTAGACTAGGAAACTACAATAGTGTTCCAACTTTGGTATAAGCCAGTTGTTTTCAAAATATAAGATCCAAGAGGCTAAACTGACATAAAAACACTGTAGCTTATCAGGTCAGCAGGATTACACACTCCCTCCAATTAAAAGCTTACTCCTTTAATAGCAAATTTGTTAGAAAGAAAACATTTTCTAAGAAAAGCAGTTTTTGAGAGCTGCAGTGAAGATCTTTGGTTCGATATAATAACAGAAGAATTCCCTAAACCTACGCTTTTCAGACATACTATTATATCATAAGTGTTCAGTTTCGGTTTGCAACTTTAACATCGGTGAGTGTGAAACTTGGTAAATATCCCACTCGTTTCTGAGACCGATACATTTGCACACTAACTTACCTCGAATAAAGCTCGGACGATAACAGGAAGGAGAAAGGCAGCCGTCTTTCCGGAGCCAGTGTCGGCACTGGCCAGAATGTCCCGTCCCAGGAGGCCCACGGGGGTCATCTGCATTTGGATGGGGGTTGGGACTTCATAGCCACACTCCTTCAAGTTGAGGTTTAAGGCCTCAGGAAAAGCACAATGCTCAAAGTCAATGATAGGCCTGGGGACACCTTGCCCTTGAACTGAAATACCTAGCTGCTGTTTAAGATTCTCCACCTGCTCTTCCTGAAGGCTCGAGATGAATGGGTGCTCTTTGTACACGTAGTGAGCCTCAAACGGGGCCTCGGGCTGAGAGCCAGCTTCCTGCGGATGGCTGCGCCCCGATGTCTCTTCCTTTCCCTTAACCCGCAGAAGGTGTTTCGCTTTGCACTCCAAGCTACACACATCTTCATCTGTCTTATCACAGATGTACTCTCCGTAGCGGCCGCAGACAACACACACAGGCTCCCCAGGCTCTGCCCAGCGCTGTGATTTAGAAAAGGACTTAACAGGCTCTTCAGAGGGGTCGCCGTCCTCGGCGCTCTGCTCAGGTCCCACCACACAGACCTTGGCCACCTGGCCCTCTGGACTGGGGCAGGCGCAGGAGCGTGGTTCCGCGCCAGGCCCGTCTGCTTCTGGGGCCCCTTCTGTAACAACGGGGTCCCCCGGATCACTGCTGCCTTCGTCCAGCGGGCCGTCTCCTGCTTCTGGTTTCATTCTCTTAGCTGCACAACTTCCGCCATCATCATGAGCACCCCTCCTGAGTTTGAGAGATCTTGGAACAAACATCCTTCGATCGTCTGTGGAGGAAATTGTATAATGAGATTCATTTCACCCTCAGTCAAGTTCAAGTATAAAGCACCACATGGTTATCCTGGAGTCGGCCTAGTGGCCCTGGGCTCCGCCTCAAGGAATAGAGAAGAATCAGGGCACTCCCTCCATCAAACTTCTCTTCCATTGACTAATTTCCTCTGCTGAAAACACAAAATCCCTGGCGTGCGTGGTGTGCGTGCTCACACACACACACACACACAGTGAAACACTACACACCGCTTCACACAACCTACTCCTGCTTACTACCTACACTATGAAAATTCAGAAATTCTGGAGTAATTCCGATTATTTTCACAAAAGAAAACAGGAGGAAAACTTCACAGTGGAATCTTTAAAATCCAAACCACAAAGCATAGAAAAACATGCCACCTGGATATAGCAAGTAACACCTAGAGTGCTTATGACGTCCCAGGACCGTGCTCAGGGCTCAGACCTTCGCAGGCTTGTAAAGCTGGGGGGTACCCCCCCCCATAAACAGGGCTGTATTATTGGGCTGCACCATGTATTGCAGCCTCACTTCCACGGGAGGGAACTCGGCCGCCACGTCCGCGCTCACACCAGCCTCACGTGCCAGGAAGCAGGCGCCGTGCAAGCCCGGCCACAGCTGTACCTGTTCACACCAATGTTGGTGCAAAGGGCAGTGGCTGGGAAAGGAGTCTTTTACCCCAACTTTGGGACCATCGAATACACTCATGAACATTTTTCTCAAGGAGAATTCCTGGCACAAGCTGCTCGACTCCACTGCGCCGGACGCATCCCAACAAAAACGCAACGAGGGTCTAGAACGACGGTCCCTACACGTCCGGCTCCGACAACGTCCCGGAGGCCGGACGAGCGGCTCTACGGGGGCAGAAGAGCTGGGAACGCAAAGTCCTCCAAGGGCGAGACGGAGCCAGCTTGGAGGTCCCCACTTGTCGCCGTCGCCCCCCACACCCCCACCCCCCGCGAGCCCGGACCTTCGCTCGGGGGCGCCCCTCACTCCTGCCAGCGGCTCCGCACCCAGGGCGCGTGCGCGTCACGGCGGCCCGGCACCCAGAGCGCGTGCGCGTCACGGCGGCCCGGTACCCAGGGCGCGTGCGTGTCACGGCGCTGCTAGGAGACAGGACGGACGGGCCCATCCTCCCGCCGGAGTCCGGGAGGCCTGAGCCGCCGAACACGCCGCGCGCGCTGCCGCGCGGAGCCGACTCCCCGCCAGGCGACGGGCCGGGCTTCTAGCCGAGAGGCCCACGCCGGATCGGCCTCACCGTGGCTGGAAGGGACGCAGGGTCCGCTTCTCCGGGTTTTGGGAGGAGCCGCGGCGCGCCCTAGAGCGATGGGGAAGGCGGAGCCACCGCGGGAGGCGGAGCTCGGCGGGGGGGCGGGGCCCGGGGGCTCCGCGCTGTCCACGCCCCCTTCCCGGCTCTGGGCTGGAGGGAAGGTTCCCAGCGGCTCTGAGGCTGGGACGCGGTGCAGTGGGGGCGGGGGGAACGGGGGCGGGGGTCCTCTTGGCAGAATTGACGCGAGCGCTTGAGCCCGGACCGTGAAACAGAGTCAGACCGGCCCAAAGGACGGAAGGGGCGGAGCCGGGCCTGGCACACTCACAAAGGGGCAGTTCGAGTGGAGGGGACAGGCACAGGCCCCGGAGGCCTGGACACCCATCCCGCTGTCAGCGGGCAGGATGACTCTAAAATTAAACCGAGTAGTTCCATGTGGCATATAGATATACTGGATGGCATTTCCACCACTGCCACACCCCACGCCGACACCAAGAAGAAAATAACACAGTCCCGGTTCTTGGTCCCTCCCTGCTGGTTGACATTCCTCTGCTGTGCAGCCTCCGGAGCCACTGTTCCCAACAGCTTGTGCGGAAGTGATGCGGCTGGGGAGGGAGCAGAGGTGGATGACTGACATGTTTTCGGGTGTCTTTCGTATTTCAAAATATTTCAGTCTAATATTTGATGCATATGATACATTGAATATATAAATTTTAAAGCACGCTAATAAAGTGATTAACCCCGTATCTGCGCATCTCTTGGATTCTGCTTCTTCCCTCAACCACTATCCTGAATTTTGTTTGTCTCTCCTGCTGTCTTTAATAGTTTTATCATAGTTGGATACATTCCTAAATGATACATTGTTTCATTTATCTTCTTTTTTGAGCTTTGTAAAAATAACATGCATATAGCCTTGTGGGATTTGCTTTTATCATTCAACATTTGTTTCTCTGACTCATCTAAGCTAAGTGTAAGCAGGTAGAACATTGTGGGTTTGTCAAGTAGTTTGTGTATAGTTGTTGATCCATTTTCCTGTGGATGCTTGAGTGTCCCCAGTATTTTGTTATTAGTGGCCAATTTACCATGAACCTAATGAAATTTGAGCAACAGGGCCCCTCCCTCCCATGAGTCTCTTGGCAACGTGTTCACAAGGTCATATATTTTTGTAAACTCTGCAAAAGAAAGCTATTTAAACCATGATGGATTAGGACCACTTTCTGTTCACATTCCTTCATCATTTCTCAAACTGGGTGGTGATGGGCGCAGGCATTTGGGGGCCGAGCCAAGGTGGGTTGAGTTGGGGATGCATTTACTACTTCAAGTCCAGTAGAATGTATCTATGAGGGTTGCAGTCTGTTTACATTAGGCTATTGCTTTTCAACCCAGACTGAAACGGTGCAAGGACAGTTGGCATACCAGGATGTGAACACATCCCACAGCATCCAGCACCGGAAGTGGGTGCATGCTGGGGAAGCAACAGTGAAATGTAGAGAGCTAGAAGTTAGTCTAGAAAAATTCATTAGATGTGTAAAACTGTAAGCAGAAGATCTAGTTCTGACCAACACTTAGGCAATGGAAGTTCTCAGGAATGTATTCATGATTAACGATTACAAATGAACTTGGCATTTTTCTTTCTTGTTGGGAATCACACAAAGTAAAATATACCAGACTCCCTGAGTTTGTAGGTTACAGACCTGTAACAGAAATGCATTGAGTCTGCCTGTATGTGAAGACTTTTTTTTTTACAAATATTAATTTAAAAAATGTTCAATAAACCATGCTAAAAGAAATTTCATCAGTTATTCCAATAATGTCATTTAGAGCAATTTTTTTTCCTTCCAATCCAGAATCCAGACCAAGATCTTTTTTCTTTATTTCTGCAGAATCATTTAATAATTTTTAAGTTTCATGTAATTTTTTCAATCTTTTCTTTTGTAGTTAGCCACTTTGGTGTCTTTAAAAAATCTTTGCCCTGCCAGGGGTTAAGGGGAGGACAGGATGAATAGGCAGAGCTCAGAGGACTTTTAGGGCAGTGAGAATACACTGTGTGACACTGTAACTGTGGGTACGTCGTTATACATCTATCCAAACCCACAGAATGGACGACACCAAGATTGAACCCAAAAGCACACTATGGACTCGGGTGATGATGACGTGTCAATGTAGGTTCATCAGTTGTAGCAAATGTACCATCAGGTGGGGCTGTTGGTAATGGGGGGCTGTGATGTGAGGGGGGCCAGGGGTATGTGGAAAATCTTATACTTTCCACTCAATTTTGCTGTGAAACTGAAACTGCTCTAAAAAATAACGTCTATCAAAGAAAAAAATCCTTGCCTACCCTCAAGTCAGAAAGATATTTCCTAGAATTTGAGGAGAAAGTTTTGCCTTTCACATTGAACTCATTAATCCACGGGGAACTGGTTTTGTCTGGTATGGAGTAGGGACCCATTTCCTGTTTTCCAGATGGCCAGCCAATTGTCTGAATATCCTGTATTAAGGAGACTGCGTGGTCTGCAATGCCATCTCTGGTCATCCATCAAGGTTCCCAAACACACAGGTCTGTTCTGGACTCACCATTTCTTCCAAGTTGTCTATGCCTGTGCCAGTGCCTAAACAACAGTGTCTTCATTACTGTACCTTTGTAAGCTTTGCTGTCCTCTGGAGTTCTTCAGGAGTGTCTAGGCTGTACTCTTAGCCCTTTGCTCTTCCATATACATTTGAGAATCAATTTGTCAGTTTCCACAAAAAAGCGCCAATGTGATTATGGCTATAAATGCATTAATTCTATAGATCAACTTGGGGGGAGATGAGATGTCTACAATACTATCTTCCTGTATGTCTCTAGTTATTCAGGTTTTCTTTAATTATTTCTATAGAATTTTCGAATTTTCTCCAGAGAGGCTTGCCCTTCTTTGGTCAGAATTATTCCTAGATTCATTACAGTTTATATTATTATAAGTGGTTTTAAAAAACTTATGTTTTTGAATTGCCTGCTGGTTTCTAAAAATGAAATTAATTTTCACATATTGATATTATAATCACCTTGTTAAATGGTCTTTATATTTCTAATGTATAGATTATTTTTCATTTTCTATTTAGAGAGACACATCTTAAGTAATAACAATTTTGTTTTTCCTTTTATTTCTCTTATCTCACTATGCTGGCTACAATCTCCATTCCAGTGTTGAATAAATGTAATGACAACAGACATTCTTGTCAAGTTCCTGACTTTAAAATACGTTAATTCACATGTTTCCTCATTATGAACAATGTGTGTTGCAGGTTTTTCAAATACCCTTTATTAAATTAAGAGAGTTCTCTTTCACTCTGGATTTGCTAAAGGTTTCATCACGAATGAGTATTGGATTTTATCAAATGCTTTCTCTCTCTCTCTCTTTTTTTTTTCCCACTTTGTGAGACCAACAAAAGGCTTTCCTCCCCTAATCTATTAAAATGAAGAATAATATTTTTAACTAAAAATATATTTGTATTTATATTTTTTACATATACATTTATTGCATTGTGGCCAGAGAATAAATATGATGTTGACTCTTCAAAGTTTCCTGAGACTTGCTGTCTGAGCTAGTCTGTGGTCAGTTTTTATAAATGTTCCAACACAGAACAGAATGTTTATTTCATCAATAGATAGACGGTGCAGTGATACATTCAAATAAATCCAGCTTGGTGGTTCACACTTTCTACATTTCACATGTGCTAATCTGTATGCCTCTCACACATTAGTAGATAAACCAGCTGAATCATCCCTCATGACAGTGGTGGGTCGGTCCATTTCACCTGTAGTCCCAGAAATTTTAGTTTTGTGTATCTGGGGGCCATTTCATTTTAGAATCAATACTTGTAAAGCAAAGTGAGCATTAATATGTCATAGAACCTTAGATTTGAATGCAGTCACCAAAGTTCAACCATAACCCCTGTCAGTCTCCATACCCACGCGGAAGGCACTGTGTGACAGCAAGCAGCCTGCCACATCACCAAGTGACTTATGGAATGCTTTTAGAGGCAGCGAGCTTCCCGCCTTACCGGGCAGCCCGGTTCTTCACTGGAGACCTCTGCTTGATTGTAATTACCCTTCATTAGGCTCGCTAGAAGGCCAGGCATTATGCAAAGCATTTCACAAACACTGTTATGTTTAATTCTCAGTACAACCTTGATTTTATCCCCATTGTACTAGTGAAGCAACTGGCCCAAGGTCACACGGAGCCTAGTGGAAGAGCAGGAAGTAAGCGCAGGTCTGCCTCCTAAACCCACTCGATTATGCTGTCAAGTTCTTCTTTATGTTAGGTCCACAACCGTGTCCTTTTAATGTTCCATCAAGGGACCTGATCCTGACCACCATTTTCAGTGTTCCAAGCATTCCCAATCCTTTGGAAACCTCCTAAATAACTCAGGCTAATATGTGTTCCAACTGTCATCAGTTTTCTCATAGAAGCTTTGGACCTTGCCATTCACGTTCTCACCTTCGGACAACTAATTGGTCTTTACACGTGTCATGCCTCCTTCTTCATGTGCAGTCTCGTGAGTTCCAACTCATTCCTGCACGTGCATTAGGCATGCTGCATGGAGCCTCGTGCTTCTCATCAAGCCCTGCGTCTTTTGGGGTTACTAAGTCTAACCTCAGAATCACGCAGCTCTCACAAGTGCCTCTACCCCTTGAATTCAGAGCTCAGATTTGGATTTCCAATTAGGTCTTCATCAGAGCACAGTCTAGTTAACCTAAACTGCAAATTCTGTTTTCTTCACAAACGTCTTCACCGACATGGTCTGATGATGGTCCTTGAATGGTGGGGCCTTGGGAAGCCTTACTGTACTCATTCCCATGGAAACCACACATGGCATTAGTAATACATTCCTGTTATGCATGATGCTTTATGGCAGGGAGGGGCAGGGAAATGTCCAGGGTGACTCACTCAGACAAGAGATGTGGAATGCATACATCCTACATGACCATTCCAGGAGTTTGCCTTAAGCCATGTCTCAGAGCAGGAAATGCTGCAATAATGTGAGCTGACCTGTAAGTTATTCTCATGTGCTGTTGAGACATGTACAGAAATAATAATGCCTATCATTCTTCATCCCAGGGAACCTCAGCTTCACACCCATTAATTTATACCCACCGCTTACTCTTTGAATATGTGAGGCTTGGAAAACCTGCATAAATTCCCATCACAGTGAAGACCAGAAAGCACAGGGTGACAGAGTTTGGCTGCCTCCCATTTTTTTCTTTTCTTGCATCATCAAACCAGAGCACAACTAGGACCCCCTACTTTCTTCCTTTGATACCTTTACCTGATAAGTATTATGACAAAGTCTTCAAACTCCAAAAATTGAATTATTTACTCATTCAACAGATTTATGTGCTCTACCATGTAGCAGGCTGGGAATATAATGAGGAACAGGAAAAACACAGTGTCTGCCCGCACCCAAGCTTCCAGGTGTGGAGGGGAGACGTTACACAGTGGGTGCTATACTCAGGGAAGTACAGATGTCATAGAAATGCATGGGGTGGACACATAAACCAGATGCGGGCTCAGGGAAATCTTCCCAGAGGAAATGATATCGGAACTGAGATCCGAAAGCTGAACAGGAATTGGGACAATTAAAACAGGAAAGAGAAGAGGAGGGAAAGGCCCTACATGAGCGTAGGGCATATCCTAGGAACTGAAAGGAGTCAGGTATTAGTCTACTTAGGTCAAGTTATGCTGCTGTAACAGGTGATCCCACAATCTCAGTGGCCTATAAAACAAAGGTTTGTTTCTCGTTCACACAGCAATGTAGAGAGAAGATTGTAGGGGGTGCTATAAAATGACTATAATGCTATAACGAGGTAGGAAGCTGAGGCAGTAATTCAGGCTAGAGCAGATGGTGGCCTGAGTTGAGGCAGTGGCAGTGGGGAGACAGAGAAGTGGACAGAATCGAGAGACACGTAGAAATTAGAGTTAACAGCTCTTCCTGATCGATTGAACATGGATCGTGAAAGAGCAGGAGTTATGGGTGACACTCACATTCAATATACACTGTGTAGCTTCATACTAACCACAAAACAACATGGAGATAAAAGCTTTTCAAGTGATGACTTTAACACAATAGCGTGATAAATATTTTATTGCTGATAATCTTAGAAATGTCTTCCTACATCATAGAATTTATGATCTCAGTAATCAATATTATTCTTTCGGTCCAACCTCCTGGCACGGATATATTCATGGAAGTACATCGTTCTCGACAGTGAAGCTGCCAGGATGTCAAATTAGGAGATGCCTTGTTAAGACCAGGTCTAGTTTACAGCTCTATGTTTCTCCTAAAAATGAGACTTACAAAGATGTCATGGACAGTTAGGAAAAATAGATGAATACTGAGCTACAGAGTCTACTTTCATAAACCTTAGCAAAGTGAGGCACATACGGGGTTCACTAGATTCAACCTCGCAGAAGACACCATATGAGAGCTAAGATCGTTAGGACATTTAGAAACCTGATGCCAATATGGCATTTTCCAGAGGAAATTGAAACTGGATCCCTACCTCATGCCTTACACATAAATTAACTCCAAATGGACAGACTCAAATGTAAGAGCTAAAGTTTTAAAACTCTTAGAAGAAGACATAGGAATAATCTTCCTGGCCTTGGGTTAGGCAGAACCTTCTAGATATAACACCCAAGGCACAAGCATCAAAAGACAAAATAGAGAAATTTAAAACTTTGGTGCTAGAAATCATGCCATCAAGAAAATGAAGACAACCCACAGAACGCGAGAAAAGATTTGGAATTCATATCTGATAAGGTTATCCAGAATAAAGAACTCTTACAACTCAACAACGAAAAGAAAAATCACCCAATTTTTAAAAGGGCAAAGGATCTGAATAGACATTTCTCCAAAGAAGACATACAAATAGCCAACAAACACATGCCAAGGTGCTCAACATCACTAGTCATCAGGGAAATGCAAATCAAAACCACCATGAGATACTACCTCACACCAACTAGGATGGACATTTTAAAAAAAAGAGAGAGAGATACAATAACAAGCGCTGACAGGATGGGAGAAACTGGAACCTCCATACATGCTGATCGAAATGATAAATAGCCATGTTGGAAAACAGTCACAGAATTACCATATGACCCAGAAATTCCACTCCTAGATCTCAAGAGAGAGAACTGAAAACAGATGTTCAAACAAAAACTTGTACGTATTTATAGAAGTGTTATTTATGATAGGGAGTAGAAACAACGTAGTGTTCATCACAAATAGATAAACTAAATGTGGTCCATCCACACAATGGAATATTATTCAGCGATCAAAGCTTAAGTACTGATACACGCTACAACATGCAACTTGAAAACATTAAGTTTAGTGAAAGAGGTCAGTCACAAAAGACCACATATTGTGATTCCACTTATGATATATGAAATGTCCAAAGCAGGCAAATCTGTGGAGACAGTATTAGTGGTTGTCTAGGGCTGAGTGGGGGAAGGGGTAGGAAAAATGGGGAGTGACTGCCAATGGGTTTCTTTCTGAGGTGATGAAATGTTCTAAAATTACATTGTTGTGATGGTTATACAACCCAGTAAACATACTGAAAAACATTGAATTGTACACTTGGACTGGGTTAATTGTATTGTAGGTGGATCTCAATAAAACTTTTAAATAAAGATTTTAAAGGTGCTATTTCTGAACGGTGGACTTATGTTGATTTTTAAAAAAAAACTTTATTGGGGAATATTGGGGAACTGTGTTTTTGCAGGACCCATCAGTCATTGTCCTTCAATCTAGTTGTGGAGGGCGCAGCTCACTGGCCCATGTGGGAATCAAACCGGCAACCCTGTTATTCAGAGCTCGAGCTCCAACCAGCTGAGCCATCTGGCTGCCCCTATGTTGATTTTTATCTTTTTGTTCATCTATGTCTTCCACAGTGAACAAGTGTTTCTAGTTGTAAGAGAAAAGAAACAATGTTATTGGTTTAAATCCTGTATTTCAACAAGATAACTTCTTCGAATTAAGTGCAGAGCTCTCTGGGTTTAAGACCATTAAGTTAAATAATTGTCCCTATTATAAGAAAATGCTCCGTATCCCTGGCCATTTCCTGCATCTCCTATTGTTCTCTACTGTAAAATAGAGGAAGTTTTTTTTTTTTTTTTCCCTTCAAATAATAAAATCTGTGGGTGGTTCTACTTTTTTCATTTTCTGTGGTGATTCATTTCAGGCTGAATGCCTTTCCGTTTTCGATTTTTCATTGTCTGCGGCCTTGCCGGAACCTTCTGCACTTTAGAAATCTTAATTTGGGTGGAAATACATTCAGTGCGGTTTCACAAATTGAGTTTAATACTTTCATCCACTTCAGCCGACGGTGTTCTTGCTCCATCCCTCAGCCCATGACCAGGTACCATTTGGTTATAATCCCTTAACAATGATAAATGGAAGCAACAAGGGATACCTGCTGCAAAAAAAAATATCTTAAATTTCAATTTGACAATATAATAATATACTGTGGGAATGAAAATGATCGTGTTGGATTATAAATTGTCTGAAACATTATATAAAAGTATTACAAAGAACTGGGGATTTTCTCTTTATTATAGCATACGTTAATATGCTATAATAATTACTTTATTGCAGGTGGGTGGATTAATCAGTATTGGATTAATTTGGTGTAAGGAAATTAAGGTTTCTATATGTAGGCAAGTATCAATTTGTATGTCTATAATTTCTTAATGTGAGGGGGAAAACCTATACATTTAGCCTCAGAAGTATTTTGAGTAGAGAGAAATGGTAGTATTTTTCTTTTAGGAGCCAAATTGTAATTCTAAAAATGTATAAATAAAATGAATGGAAAAATTGCATCTTTCCTGTACAGACTGTAGCTGCATGTAACCATTAGTTATAGAGATATTCTGGCTAAGTGAAGCAGGCATAATGGAATTAAAATATCACTGTGCTGCGACCTCTGATGAAATAATGGGCAAAAACCAGCAATGGCTGCTAAAAGCACTGGGTGAAAAACTGACAGAGTATATGGGTCACCCTGGCAATGCTTGAATCCATCAATTCATCTTAGCAACACAGAAAGCGGCAACCAGAGGTTTTGTGCCTCTTGATGGAAGTACACAAAGCCACTTACAAATAAACCATATATTCACGCCCCCACCCAAAATCGAACCTAAATCCAATTGAGCCTCTAGATGTATCAATGTACGGAAAATGTAAGAGACAGGAGTCTTTTAAACACCATCACTCGGATGCAATTAGCAAAACTCAGACTGTGGGGAAACTTACAGGAAAAAACGATAAACACGTTTCAAGGCAAAGAAAGTGAGAATGAAACAAAGGAGGGACACACAGTTTATAAGAGACATATAAACTAAATGTCATATGTGACCCTTACTTGGTTCTTGACTTAAACTCATTGTAAAAATTTCAAGAGCTGCCAAGAAGAGTCTCCCTACAAACGGCAAAACCAAGATCACAAATCCCACCTACTCTCACTGACTTTTGTTGGCATAAATCCTATAATTAAAGGGTGTACCTTTTAGTTAAACCTTCCTGTCTGGAGTTGAACACTCTGAAAAGTCAGCACTTTAAACCTCATCAATCACTGATTCTCAGACTGAACTGAGTTTATGAGTTCATTTCCCAAGGGTAGGTGTCAGCGAAGGACCCAAAGCTGGAAGATGATTTTTTAAAAAGTCCTCGGAAAAGGGGAGATAATACAAAGAAAGAGGAAACCCAGAAATCAAAAATCACCTACTTTGAGAATTTACTGAGACCCCTGGTCTTTACACACTTGATGTTTCAGAGTTAATTCCAGATGGCATGCCAGTAGAGGGGACAGTGGGACACTTGGCAAAAGTGATGCCATTTTGGGTCTTTGTTTGTTTTGTCTTCGGAATGGTGTTTTTTTTTTGGTTTTTTGTTTTTCCTGTTTTAATATGAATGACGGATAGTTTAGAAGACCCAATATTTCCAACCAAACAATGAAGCCGTTTTGTGCAATTTTGACTCCAAAGCAACAAGACAACCTCCTAGCCTCCCAGCTCCATATGCGCCAGGGTCGCTTTTCAAATTCATGTGAATCTTGAAATCCAACCAGGGTTGGAAAGGCAGACGTCCCTTTCCAACAACCCTCATAAATAACCATCCCTCTCTGTTGAAACACCTGCAATAACAGGGCATCGCAGCCATGTTCCCTTCGTGGCCAGGTGTGTTTGTGGTGACGTTTTCTTGTTGTTGCACAAGGGACAGGGCCGCCCCATCTCCCATGACAGCAAATTCATTCTTAAAGACAAGCTTTCTCATCTCCAGTCAGTGATTCCCACCTGGAGTCCAGGGAGTGCAAAGGGCAGAAGGAAGGGAAGGCCGCCTGCTGGGCAACGCCGGCCCCTGGGAATGGGGAAGGCTAGAAGTTTGGAACAGCGGTGGGCGTTTCCTTAATGCCGTGATGCCTACTGAGGTGAAAAAGTTATTTCCATGGTGAAAAAGAGAACGCAGGCTCAAATCTTTTCAAAATTGTTTCTATCTTAAGTCTTTTCTTCCCCTGGTTAAATATTTCTTGCTCTTTGAAATATTGGTAACATATATTTATATATTTAATATATAAATATGTTTAATGTATAATACATATTTAATATAGTATATAATGAGGTATATATTGAATACTAAATGAATATATAACGTTGTATATCATATTTAAAATATATATATTAATATAAAAGAGTAGCCTAACCCACCTTTCCTTTTAGGACGTGGCATGGAAATTGCATCCAGCATTTCTACTAAAATCTCATTGGTTAGAACTTGGCTGCAAGGCCCCACCCACTGATAAAGGAACTGTCTGCTGGGCAGCCAGGTGCCCCCTTCCTCTGGAGGCAGCGCGAATGCCTCATCTTCACCACAGTAACTCTCAACAGCAGCTCCGCACCACACGTCATGATAACGTGTCCGAAACTAAGAGTTCCACTGAGACACCCACAGACACGGGGTGGACACGTGTTCTTGGCCGCCCAACATCCGTTCACTCCACTTCCAGCGCCAGCTCTGGCTGCTTTTTGGGAATCCACACTTCCTGTCACCCCTCGGGGCTCTGCGTGTGTGCTCCGCTCCTGAATCCAGGGTTGGCTTGTGACCTAGCCTCGCCACTCCCTCGACAACGTGGGACTCAGGGACAGGCACGTGACTCCATTCAGCTGCTAGGAAAGCAGACTCTCCTTGAATTCTGCAGACATCTTGCCGCGTGGAGCAGGACAACGAAACCTTTTGTCGTTGGTTTTTAGCCGAGCGTCCAGCCATGTCCGACGTCTGCTCTACGCTGGGGCTTCTCAGGCACAAGGTCCATTAAATTCTTTTCTCCCTTTTTGTTTTGTTTTTTCCTGACACTGGTTTGTGCTAGGTTTTCTGGAACTTGCAAGACAAGAAAATCCTAACGGATCTAAATCTCCAAAATGTAAAATTACACAAGAAGGAATTAACACCATTTTCCATGACCCAGGAAAGCATCTGACTAGCTGACAGATGTAAACGAGTGCCCTAGTACAGATTGCAAGGACCCGCAAAGCGTCACTGTGGGCACCGCATCCCAGAACGGACGCAGTTCACAGGCCCCAGGCGGCTTCCTCACGTATCATCAGGTCACGATATTACCCGGGATTTCATTGCTCAGACCCTGGTCGTTATCAAGTCTTCAGCCTGAAGTCATCCTGGGATGAGGCGGGAGCATCAATATATATAAAAGGACATCCAGCAATTTCTTTCTCTGTCTAGTAGCTTCTTTTCGAGGAAGCCAAACTCTCCTTTTCCACAGACCCCGTCTCCCATTGCTTCTTAAAAGGCACCAAGAACCCTTCTTCTTACCACTTACAGGCAATCAATATTTCTGAGAAGAATGTCTTCCAAGTCCCTTAAGAAGAGTCTCCCGAAGAGAATATTGAAGGATGCTTTTAGGGATCTCTGTGTTGTTCTAACAGGGTCAGCATGAGAAACATTCCTACACCGTGTCATCTGTTTGGAAAAGGCCCCTTCACTCAGGGGAGCGATGCTGGTGTACAGTGAAGCCAGATGCTCTCGGTGCGCCAGAGAAAAGGTCAGCGGCTGAGGGGGCGGGGGTCTTCCCACACGCGTCCTGGACGGAGCGACTGCGCCAGAATTCTCCTAGAAGCCAGGCATTTACCTCATTTTAAAGACTGGCAAAGGAAGGCATTCCATTCCTTGTCAGTAAGCCATGTCAGGACCATAACAAGCCTCACAAGAATTTAATCAACTAAGGTTTATCCAAATCCTCTGGCCCCAGGGTCTCCTGTTCTCGGTGGAACCAGAAAGCTGCTGACGAGTGCCATCAGAGTGACAGTGCTTCATAGGTTTGGACACTGTCATGAAAAGCTCTTTATGCCAAATACCTCAACTCCTTTAACCCAGTCATTTTCAACAGGGGGCGATCCTACCCCCAGGGGACCACATCCACAGACTTTTTTGGTTGTCACCACTTAGAGGGCGGGGGTGCTACTGGCATCTAGTGGGACAGGCCGGACACACACACACACACACACCAATCACCCCTACACCTTAATAGTACTGGGGGTGCTACACTCTGCTCCTTTTCCTCACGCTGTTGTATTTTCCAGACCTTTAATAACCACTTGAATTTTATTTGAACTTCTTCTCAAACTTCCATTATGTCACTAGAGCAGAGCTGTGAATGACCATTACTCAACACTGAGGACAAACTCTGTCACAATTCCTTCCGTCTCCCACGCTGGCCAAGGGCCAACCTACAGGGACGTGTCCCTGTGTGAAGAGCACAGACTCAGAGCTTCTCGGGGGATAGTATGACCCGCTCTGAACGCCGGCGTGGATTTGGGTGAATGCCTAGGGTGCACCCCAAGTTCTACTCATGAGACTGTCAGACTCTCTGAGGCTGATGGGAAAGCAGAGGGGCCGAGGGTGGTGGGCAGGGAACAGACGGGCTCCCTGAGCTGCAGCCAGAGGAATAAGAGGGCGATAGAAAGTGGACGGGCAGTTTGCCAAGGTTTGCTCTTCTGGCTCCCAAGCGAGCAACCAAAGAAAGGGGCTGAGCAGGGTCTCCTGGCCTCAGATGTGTCTCCCGCAGCCGGGGACACGCAGTTAGCGTAACTCTCAGTGAATGCTTCCACTCCTGTAATTTTTCCAATGTTTATTTTTAGTCCTGTTTCTCAATAATACGGAGCAGGGAAAACCCGAAACATGAAAAAGCTTATGTGCTTGCTTCAAAAACAGTGCGAGAAGCCCCATGAGGCTAACCTTTAAAAAAACGTTTCTAGAAGAAACATTAGATAGCCATCGTGAGGAAGAGAAGTGATCTGGGAAAACCCGAGGTCTGCAGGAAGAAATCTGGGGTACATGAAGAGCTAATGCTGGGTTTGGAAGCAATACTTCCAGTCTGTTAGATGGAAGCTCAGTCGTGTATTACACGGTGCCTCACTCATGAGGGGATTTTATACATGGGTTTCTGATTTTGATTAGCATTTTCTCCTAACTACTGCTCTTAAATTCAAATTATAGCTTTCCAGAGGTTTGAAAAAAAAAAAAAGAAACAGGCTGAGGTTTGCAAAACGATCACATAACTCCTCCATTCTAAAACCATAGATTCTGCTATTTGTTGAGTTTTCGTGCCAGGTTTGACCTTTCTCAAGCTTGATGTCTACATACAAATATTCACGTTGGAGAGTTGGAACGAAAAATCATTTGGTTGGTTGGAGCTCTGTAAGGAATATATAATACGTTCCTTGAAATTTGAGTACCAAGTGTGTTTTTATATTTAGATGACTCACAAAGACCTTATTGGCACACTAGCCATGGAGCTTGAAAGATGGTCTGGAGGAATACAAACAATTTTTAATTTCAACTGTGTGCAAGGGGAAGATGGCAGCTTAGTGTCTGTCACATCTCCTCTACGTCCTTCCAACTCCATGTGCCGGGGCCACGCAGGAGGCAGGAGGGACCTGGAGGGTGAGAGTCATAGGCCTGATGTGATGCAGGACAGGAGCTGGGGCCAGAGTGTGACAGTGCCGAGGTGGCGACCTGCACACGGTGGTCCCTGGTGGCTGGAGCCCGATGATGGTCGGCCTGGCTGCAGGCTGGTGTCTGCCCTGAGTGTGCACATGCTCCTTGACCCCAGGGAGCTGGGAGGGAACCAAACCGAGCCAGGAGAACATGAGGAGCTCAGGAAGCAGCCAATCAGAGACCACTGCCCTTCCCCCTCTCAGGACCACCAACGTTTCAGCTCCTCCTACGAAGCCCAGAACCAGAAAGAGACAGAGCCAGTTGAACACTCAGACTGAGTCCCCTGTGAAACAGCTGCTGGAAGAGACAGATAACAACTTGTGCAGCAACAAGAAATTAATAAGAATGCCAAGAAGACATGAATGCAGCCTGAAAGAGACTTCTGGAGATAAATCATGATTTTCAGACTAAAATTTAATAAAATGAAGGCTACTGCTGAAACTCAAATTAGAAGCCTGGACTATTCAATGGAATATCTCAAATGACAGAGTAAAAATACAAAGAGATAGAAATAGTAACGAGAGAGAGCGAGAGCGAGAGCGAGAGCGAGAGCGAGAGAGAGAGAGAGAGAGAGAGAGAGACAGACGAGATTTGGAAGATATATCCTGGAGAGTAGATTCTCGAAGGAGAAAAAGCAATAGATGTAGGAGAGAGAACAGAAGAAAATACTTTTGTCCTGCAGACCAGAGTGCACAAATTCAAAAGGCTGACTAAATCCCAGGCATAATTCCTAAAAGCCAAACCCTGGAAGCAGCACACTTGTCCTTCAGCAGGTGAGTGACTGAACACACTGGCAACACACTAGGGGATAAAGGGAAAGAGCTAGTCAGACACACAGAACAACTGGGATCTATGGGGAATTGTGCCGAGGGGGGGAAGGTCAGTCCCCAAAGGTTACGTGCCAGACAAGTCCATTCATATGACATTTTTGAAATAACAAAATTATAAAAGTGGAGAACAGTTTAGTGGTGGCTGGGGGTTAGAGACAAGGGGTGGGTGGGTGTGGCCGTAGGGGATCCTTGTGGTGACAGAACGACACAGTATCTTTTTGTTTCCAGTTTTCTTGAGTACCTTGCCTATGATGGTGGATGCCCAAACTTACACATGTAACAACATTGTATAGAACTAAGTACGCAAACTGATAAACGCAAGTCAAACTGGGGAAATCTGGATACAGTTGCTGGCTACAGTGTCAACACTGTGCTTGTGATACATACTTAGTTTTATACAATGTTACCATCGGGGAAACTGGGTCAAAGGTACACTGGGATCGCTCTGTATTATTACTTAGCACTGCATGCTAATATAGAGTTCTCTCAATTAAAATGTCAATCAAAAACAATAGCTTCTGAATTTTTTCAGTATTTCAAAGGGCACTAAAAATGAGAGACATAAATACCCCTTGTTACTGGGAATATGTAGCTATATATTTTTCAGAAAGGCATAGGGTGTATATGACAAAAAGAAAAACCCTTACTGAAGTAGACTTGAGACAAGATCTGAATAAATGGAACGATTCACCATTCTAAAAATGACAAATCTCTCAAAATTAAGATACAAAATCACTGCGCTTCCAATGGGAGTGCTAACTAGGGTGGTTCTTGTTTCTTGAAATGGGAGTGAGAGGGTGTTGGATCAAAATATCCTGAGCGCATGTGGAAGAATAAAGCTCAAGGACATAAAAAGCATAAAAACGAAGAATGGGGCCAGAGAATTTGTGTCACGAGACAGCAGAATGCATCCCCAGGCCACTGCCATCAAACTCTATGGCCGGGTCTGGGACCGGGCAGTCAGGTAAGTGTGACACATCGAGTCCAGGCGCAGACCCCAGGGCCCGTGTGAACTGAATACAAGACTGAGGTGGGGCTTCCATGTGGAGGACAAGCGTGGCTCACGACCACGTGGCGTTGGCATGACTGCTTATCCACCTGGGACAAAATTAGTCAGGCCCTGTGTCATACCACATACATTCTAAAACGATAAAAATCCCACAAGGATAGCTAGGCAACACACATGCTCTTAGGGTGAAGGACCCTCTCAACTAAGATGGGAAATCCAAATGCTAGTTTCCAAAAAGACATATTGGGCGATATAAACATTAAAAACATTTTGAAGGGCAAACTACACCAAGTTCAACACATCAATGACGGAGGAGGAAAGCATGTGATGCTACGACAGGAAAAGGGCTAATGTCTACAATAGGCAAAGAACTATGACAAGTTGATGAGGCCCCCGCCACACACACACACACACACACACACACACACACACACACAATGGGCAGAGTGTGTTCCATAGAAGAGCAAATACAAAATGTCAAGACACATAAGTAAAGATGCTCAGACTCACCAGTGGTCAGGGAAATGCAAATACAAATAAAATACTCTCTTTATTCATTAGATTGTCAAAATTAAAAAGTAATGATATCACCCATATCTGACTGGGACTGGGGGAATTACTCTCATACACCGCTGATAAAAATATAAAATCTTTTGGAAAGGAATCTGGCAATATTGATGAAAATTAAAACTACACGTCTTCAACCCTGCAATCCTCCTGGGAATCTATGTCCTAGAAATAAAAGTCCCAGAGCATATGTATAATGCTGTTCATTGCAGCACCATTCATAATAAGAAAGATCTGAAACAAAGTGAATGTTCAGTGAGAAAGGACTGGGTGGATATATCACACGTGTCCACACTGTGACATATTATGCAGCCATGAAGAATGCACTGGCATTCTGATTGGTCAGCATAAAGGGACTTCAATGAGGTATTAGTGCCTGAAAAAGCTAAGGTATGAGAGCAGAGTATATCATATAATCTCAATTTTGCAAAGCAGATAATGATTTTTAAATCTATGTAACTGTGTACGGTTATGTAAGTCTGGAGAAAAACAGAAAAATATGCATCAGATAATTTATATAAGATCCATGGAGGAGAAAGGGGTGGGGCCAGGGAATGAGGAAAGAGGGGAGACTTAGATGCCAAATGTGATTTAATTCCGCTCAGGCCATAGAATTTTATGGATCCTGGGGTCTTCTTCAACACCTGTATTTCAAAATGGGGAAACTGAGTCTCAGTGAAGTCACCTGTGGTGGAGTCCAGAGCTGGAAGGCGAGGTCAGTCCCCAGGACAAGAACTTTCCACTTCTGGATTCATTGCCTAATGCCTCCTGGGTCTCCACCTGCCAGAAAATGTGCTCAGTGGGGGAAGGAAGCACAGGGCAGGGAAACTCTGAAAAATGGTGACAGAAACAGTGAGTTAACTTTTCACGCCTCTATGGTTTCCTTCTTGTGTTTTTAAGCCTTTGGAAAAAAAAAAAAAGGCTTAAGGGGCCTGCTTCTTCTGTTTCAGGTATTTTAACAGACACATGACATGGGGAATTAAAAATGGGGAGTTGAGAATGAAAAATCTTGCGAATTGTTCCATGAATCCATTCTTAGTCTATTTTTATTTCTGCTGTTACAGCAGAACATTCCCTGTGATACATTCCTCAAAGTCCAGGGGAGAAAGTATCAAAGCAGACTCTCCTCTAATTAGGCCCTAAGATAAGAAAACCCACAAAGGAGAAGTTGCCTGTACGTGGCTCAGTTACGATGACTGGATGACTGTGATTTCTTTTTTTTCTTTTTTTCTTAAGTGAATCAAATCAAATTTAAACAGCATACCGTGGTTTTTAATAGATGTTTGATTTTTCTAATTAGGAGGTGGTCGTGTTCTTTAAGACAGAACATGAAAGAAAACAAGCAAACCAGAACCAAATTGGTTGTGTGACACATTGAGCTTGAAGTTGTGGAGTTCTGTTGACCTGTGAAAGCACACTATTACCTAATGAAATGTAGGTGCCAAAATAGTATCTGGTCTACCAGAAGTCCAATGACTGGGATGATGCCAGGGACATTTTAATGTTTCTTTCCGTGCCTTTGAGCTTTCTGGGTAAACTTCACTAACAGTTCTAGCAACCTTATGTTTAGCTGGTGACAGACTGGAACATTCACTGACTGACAAGGATTGTGAATGCCTCTTTGTTTGTGCAGTTGGGCTGAAGGGACTGTCCTGCCCAACACTTGCCATTTCAACCTCCCTTTGCTGAGATTTATAACTTGGCTGGAACTCTGTATTCATCATACAACTGTGGGTCAAGGGATTTTTTTGTTTTTCATTTTCTACAAATTCTGAAAACACACACATACCAAATAAAACAAACCGAGCATTTTATGTAGAGCCTGATTTTCTCCCATCCTAAGTTGTGTTTTCATTTTTTATTTTAAGATGTTTTGGGAAAGGATGCAATTAGGAAAGTGGGTATTTCAGTCCGGCTTTTGATCACAAACCAATCCTACTCCTGGCAAGAATTTGTTACATCATGTAGTTATAGTTCCATTTGGAATCTAGGAAAAACCAAGACATGGGCTTGGAAAATGTTTGGTAACTTGTTTTGTTTTAGAGAATGTCCTCTAAGAAAAAGGACCTGGGATCTTACTGAATCAGATAAAAAAAAACAACACCTTGTAGTGAAACCCACATCATGCTGTTCTAAACTACAATAATTAATATATATTTTCTAAAAAGACTACAAAACAATTTTTTAAAAGTTCCAACACTGTAACCACAGAAGTGTCCCAGAACTCAAGGACTGAACAAGACATCTGAGGTCACTAGGCCCATCTTTCCTCCAGGGGGGACTCTCCCCTTCATTATTGTATTCAGCATTTTCTCCAGTCCCTTGGAATGCCTGAAGCAACACAATACCGTCCTTTCAATGACAATTGTTGTTCCAGCATTTCATTAGCTGGAGCAATGCTGAGTGGAAATGATTTTCTAAATTGAATGCTGCTTCTAATTTTCATTAGGAGATTTAAAATAGAATCAGTGACACCCTTTTCTGACTCTGGGATTCTGTTGGGGATGGGTCTGAGCCAGGTATGCAACTTAGAGACTAAGCATTGGTTCAAACATTTACTGCAATTAGTTACATTTCAGAAGAGACTGTTCTGGGCAGACGCATGCTATAATGAGGTCATATGATAACACACAATATTTGGAGGTTTTACTGCTTTATCACATACAATGATTCCATAAAATGATATACTATCCATTAGATGTTCAATTGAAAGTGTGTGATGGAAAAGAGTTTATTGCTTTGCTTTTCTTTCCGATTCCAGCTTTCATGCGGAATAACCTAAAAGTAGAGTGTTTCTAGCATGGCAAAAATAACATTCTGAGTTATTGAAGTTCTATAGGGAATTATCAGTTTGGATGCCACAAGCTTTTGTCTTTTCAAATTCTCAACGTCAAGCTGTAATTTTCCTCTTCTAGATTTATCCAGAGGCTTTAAATTAACAATACAAGAAACTAAACAGGAAGTCACATTTCTCTGATGTAGAAAATTAGGAGGAAGGTGGGGGAACAGACGAGACAACTAAATTAGGAGAAGGAAGCCGCCCTATTTTGTTTCTGTTAATGAAAGTCATACATTCAAATTCCTCCTAGTGTTCTGACCAAAAAGACCACACCTCCGGAAGAAATGCAGCCTATTTCCCAGCTGTCTGTAGGTCGTAATGAAAGGAAGGGCCCTGGCCTACACCCACTGGTAGTTTACAACCTGTTTAGAAAGAAGTCCACAAAAGTGAGGCATAGCTCCCAACTAGTGCTTAAAGGAAGGTTTGATGTCTATGTTTAGTGACTAAAAAAGAAGGAATATTAGCCCAAATGCTATGACTTGTTCAACTACCGACATATTTGAAACTACAATAATAACTGTTGCCGTAGCAAATGCGATACAGAAAAATAACAGATTTTTGCTTTGTTTTTCTGAATGCTGCTGGGAGCCAGTTTTGTTTGAGCAGCTAATCGGGACCAACTCCCATACTTCAGTTGATGAGAGCAGTGGCCTCTGGACTTTGGGATTTCACAAAGCAGTCAGGTTTCCCAAATGAATGAATGAATAGATTGGAGAGGAGTGAACACAGCGTTATGAATTTTCCATTTTACCAAATAAGGAGACAGAAAAGCTCAACCGTCATCAGTAATCACCATTATTTCATAAGAGAAAGGCCATTTTAACAGGAAGGGAATTATCTCATAATGAAAAATAGTCCTTCAGAGGGAAAAAAATAGTTTTACAGAAAAAAAAAATCACTACATTTTCTAAGTATCAATTCTAATAAAACACGATAGACTAGTACTTAGGAAGTAGTGGAAACCACTTGCTATAGCATTATGGGGACCAGCTTTCCATTTTAAATTCCCATATAAGCTACTTAGGTACATTGATCTGTCTCACGGCCCTAGAATGTTACTAATGTGTATTTTTTGTTACCTGTTAATTCACCAATTCTTTCAGCTATTCAACAAATACTTCCTGTGGTCTATTACCTATTAGGCACCGATGAAGACTCTGAAGCAGAATAAGGTGGTCTCTTCTGTTATGATGCACAGACAGAGCCCTAATTCAAGACAAAACCCAATAAGGCACAAATCAATCAGAGGAGCCCAGGTTGGGCAGGGAAGGCTTCACGGAAGAAGAGGCATTTGAGGAAGAGAGTGAAAGATGAGAAGATTTCAACAGCTCACATTGGTCTGGGGGCGGATTATGGAGGGAGGTTAATAAAATTATCCAAACCAAGAAGCCTTGGAAACGATCAAATATGTTGAAGGTCTTGGAGTAATCTGGCTTGATAAGTGTGGGAGAGGACTAGGGAAATATGAATGTAAAGATAGGCCATTTTGCAAAAGATCTTCAAAGTCAAGCAAGTGCTTAGACTACATCTAGTAACGGGGCGTAGCCACCAAGCAGGTGGGTGGGGATGGAAAGATTCCTGACCTTGAAATCAGAAGCCATGACTTTGAGAGTCAGCTCTTTGCTTCCCATGAAACCTTGAGGAATTCTCTTAATCCCTCTGCACCCCCATTTTCCATCTGTCAAATGAGATGAATACCTGTGTCACGTGCTATTTAAGGATGAAATTACATTAAGATGCAGTAACGAGAGGCCCGGTAAGTATCAGACACGTGGTCTGAAATCACTAATATCTGCTGACTGGATATTCACTGAGTCATCAAAATTCAGGTTTAGGAAGATTATCGCTTTAACCTGCGGGGTCAAAAAGAGAAACTGAGTGGGAGTGGATGAGGGGGATGAGAAATCCGTGGGAATGGGGAAGAGTACATGGAAGTGACAGGTACTTGGACTGCTGGATGGAAAGGGATGAGAGGGAAGGGCTGAAGGATGATGGCCCGTTTGAAGCTGAGAAGCGTCATTGGCAGAACAGGGGAGGCTGGGGCTACGGCCAAGTGAGGGGAAAGGTGTTGAGTTTGCTTCTGGTGGATTTGAATGTGAGGTCCGGGGACTGTATGTGGGTGGAAAGGTCCAGGAGGTGTTAGGAAGTTCCTCAGGAGAAGAGTCAGAAGCCGAGCTGCGGATGAGGGAGCCGCGTGTACAGGGACGAGCGCTGGAGCCATAAAGACTCCACTGCGATCCCAAGAGCGGACGCACAGATAAAAGAGGGCACCAGGACTGAGTCTGAATGGCTTCTCTGCTGGGCAGGCCAGCAAACAAAGGAAGTGGAAGAGCAGCAGAGAGGGGAGCCAACAAGTGAGGTGTCTCAGGAGGGCCAGGGAAGCCGAGAGAGAAGATAGTCTGAAGAACAAAGGGGCACTCATAAGTGCCACATGCCACCGAGGCCAAAGACACAAGAGCACATGAGTCCCAACAAGGGGGACTTTTGTGAGAGCAGTTTCAGGAGTGTGGTGGGAGCAGAAGCACAGTGCCAGGAGAGAGAGAAGGGGTTAGTTTCAAAAAAGATTCATTTGCATTTTGCATAAGCAAAAATAATAAAAAATCATCAAAAGCTACCAAAACCATACAAAACGAAAAGTAGGCCTCCTGCCTCCTCCTCCCATTTCTTACACATTCTTCCAGGACCATCCAGGGATGTCCCATGACTATATATGTTTCTTAAACACTCTAGTAAACACACACTGCTCTGCACCTTTCTCTTTTTACTTGACCATATGATGTCTTGGGTCCCTCCAGGAGATGCGATGACCCTGCAGGCAGCACAGTTCATTTCCTTAGTCCTCCCCTCTACTGTGGGGCATATTTGGGCTGTTTCCATCAAGAAGTTGATAAAAAGAATAAAAGCTTCCTGGTTGATTGGGTGACACTCTAAAACTCTAGACCTTGATGGCTTCAATGGTAGGACAACTATTGACCAACCAACAGCTACACCATCACCCCATCTTCAGTGTCCCTCCACTTTTGATTTGGTCCCTGCTGTCACCGGAAAGCTTCCTGCTCAGTAAGCTCGCCCAGCCTTTCTGCAGTCCCATCACAAAGCTTTCAGAGAGAAAAAGGTAAGTCCTGCTCTAAAGATTTCACTCGGAGCGCGAGGCTGCTGACTGACCCAGTCTGCAGTTACGATCTGCTAAGGTACATGGATGCCCCCCTCCCGTTGTAGACTGCTGGCCTTGGAAGGGCCTTGGAAGTTGCCTAAGTCCATCTCTTTGTTTTTAGCGATGGAAATCAGAGGGCAGAGAAGTGATATGTCTCCCCCAGATCACGTGGCAGGACAGTACTGGAACCCAGGGCCCTTACTCCCAGCCCAGTGTTCTTTCTGTCACCTCCCTCCTTACCTTCCTTCAGGGATGTTAAAAATGATGGATACTTGCCCGTTATTAGAGACTTGGGGACCTTGGCTTGAGTAGGGAAGAAGGAAAGAGGTCTTAGTACTGCACTTGGGAACCTGAGGGCCAGGTTTCACTTCTCGGTTTAGACACTGACTCACAGCAACTCAGGGAGTTCTGGGGCCTCCCTGGGTTTCAGTGGCTCTAGCCACACACTTGGCATCAGACCTTTTACACAGGCCTCGCTGGAATTGCTGTGACGGTTGATGAGGTAATCCTTAGAAAATTCTGCCGGCAATGCAGATGAAAGCCACACTGCATCTAGAAATGACAGAATGTCAGCTACATAGCACAGACCCTTCCTTCACATATTGGTTGACGACATGCTGCTATGCTGTGTCTTCAGTCAGCCAGGAATTCTCCCCGTACACCTTGGTCATTCTTAACCTGGTGGATTCAAACTTTCCTTATTCTAGTTCCTTGGGTTTCAAAATAACATAAGGTCTTCACCACTTAAGTTCTCTGCACCTTGGTTTCTCCATTTGCCAAAGGAGGCTAAGAATAGGACTGCAGTGAGGGTTAAATAAGTTAATATACCGGGGGTACCAAAAAAATGTATACAAGTGGACACTTTGGTCAACGTTGCTCAAGCAGTAGTTTCCCGTCATCAGAAGTGTCTGGACGCTGATGGGAACCACTTTGAGCACCTCTTGTAACTGCAGAAGTCAAACATGACTTGTATTCATCTATTGTTATTGGTATATATTGAGTATTACAATGTTAATACAGGTTTCCTTTCTTAAAATGGGTACACATTTTTTTGTCACTCTCTGTATATGTATAGCAGGGCCTGATACATAAAGTGTTAACACGTAAGGAGTGTTAGTTACTATTAGTGTAACTAATTGAAGGTGGATAATAGTATATGGATACAGGCTTTCAATTTTAAAAAACAACATGAGCTCTCACTGTAGTGTTCAATGGTTTCGTGTTTCTTTGTTTCTGAGATTTCTACAGAAGTAACAAGGCTTCTAGCCCATGGAGAGTCAGACACAACAATGAAGGAGAGCTGGGCCGCTCAGGTCCCAGGCTGTCCAAACTTTCTCGTTAAAATTTTCCTTTCTTACATATCGTGTTCAATACTGCATCCTTAGCCCGCAGGCGCTGAATCGATCGATGTTGGTCAAGGACTGGATGAAACAAGCTATGACTCTATCCAAAGGCACAGAAATGGAGGACGGCCACAAAAGAGGAAGTCTGGCTGAGACTGTGGGTTTTCCAACAGAAAGGAGAGACTTTTCAAATAGAGAGAGGGAGGATTGTGTATGTAGGAACATATGTAGCTGTCGCCTGCTGGGTAGAGATTCTGAGCCTGCAGACAATAACAGAGGGGTAACTGTGTGGCTAGACAAGCTGGCCCAAGAACCACTGGGTTTTGGTTTTGTTTTTAACGAAGTCAGGTATCTTACAAAGGCAGGAGGGGCATCTGTTTTTGACAGTGATATTCTGCAGAAATCTCCAGTTTTTATAAGGGATCGTTCTGTAGCTGTCACGAAGAACAACCTAGGAGAGTCTGCCCCCTGAAAATGAATCCTTCTTTGTACTCAGGATGTTTCTCCGTTAATAAGAGCCTCCTATGAGGACCCCACGTTTCACAGACTCCCTGAAAGTTAAAGCTGCTCTTTGTGTAGGTGCTTCTTTCCCCCATTCCCAAACACACTCCTCCCCAGTGGGGGTCAGAGTAATGCCATCGCTCCTAAATGTATCACCATTGAATCAAAGGACAAGTCAGAGCAACTGTCTTTGTTTCCTTCTCTTCCTCATGGTGTTCATTTAGGTTGAAATGGTTTTCAGTAAAATCCGACAAGCACTTAGCCAGCACCCATTGTGAGCGGAGAGCTGTGCCAGGTCACATACGCAACCTAAAGTTAGTTAGACATGGTTTCTGGCCTCAGAACCTTGTATTGCCTCGCAGACTATTATAATGACTAGCGAAATGGTTCAGTATCGCTCGTCGACCTTTCCAGGCTATAGGTTTTTCTTAATCTGGCTTCTTGCTCTAGAATTTAGTAGAAGATGCATTTGAATACATGAGATTTAACAGACGTCTCTAACACGTTCTGTCTGCTTCAGCACTTACCTGTTTACCACTGGATGCAATTCATTTATGTTCATGTCAGCCTCCATAATCCAGGGCGGGAACAGGCACTGGGACGCTGCCCGAGGAGCAGAGCCAGAAGACTTGGGCCTGCTTCGGAAGTCACACTCGGAGATGAATCAACCGTGACATCTTGTCCATGCAACCGAATCTCTGCAACCCTCAGTCCTGCGTCTAGAGTGGGAAGATGATAATCACTAGGGTCTCACAGAATGGAGGTGAGAATTTACATAGCTTTCATCTGAACCCACTTTGTGAACTATAACCCGTGTTAATTTTATTGCCCCCCATGTGCTCTCACAAAGGGTCCTGCCCATGAGAAATACTGCATTAATAGTCATTAAATTCCTGAAAAATGACATCAACCACCCTGCAGTGTATGATTCTCTCACTCACATTCTTTTCCTCGCCCACGTTGCTAGCAGGGCTTCTCTGTAGTGGCCGCCTAGGTTCAGGGCGGAGTATTTGCAAGGGTTAAACAGGATCAAAGGAGCCTGCTTGCTGGTGGAGCTACAGGGTCCGAAGCCCCTCCCCTCATACTTCCCATATCTTGCTCCCACCTTCAGGGCAGCTAATACCAGGGAGGCCCTAGGAGTTAAAACACGGGGTTTGGGGTAAGACAGTCCGGGGTTCAAGTCTTGGGTCTGCCAATTAGGGTGATTTTTTTTAAACCTTTCTCAGCTTTAGTTTTCTCATCTGTGAAATGAAGGTAACAGGATTTGACAATGATTAGATAATGGGTTACGAATATTGTGAGGAATTAGTGATTTAAATCAGCTCAGTCAGCGTTAACATCCATCCCTAGTCCCTAAACAGTAATTGAGCAACTATGGTCTGAGAGCTATCCAGGCGCTGGAGGCAGACCCTGACGTCCGTGGGAAACGCCACCAGTCCCTGGTGATGGCACAGAATGCGGTAAGTGCCAAGACAGAAATAAAACAGGGCGCTGGGGGAACAGTTAGGGGAGGCACCTGTGTGACAGCCCTGGCTGGGAGGGTGTCACGGAGGGCTCCCTAGAGAAATGATGATTGTAAAGAGGCTTGACGGCCCAATAGCGGCGAGCCAGGTGCACAGAGGCAGCACACTCCGAGAAAGCATGCGCCTTGGGGAAAAGGGACAGCAGCTCCAGCACGACGAAGCCAGATCGCGGTGGGCGGCCGTGTGTCTTGTGAAAGAATTGATGCTTTCTCTGGAGGGAACTGGGAGGCACCGATGGATGTGCCCTCACCTGGAGAGGACGTTTGCGTGCACAGCATCGAGTTCAGAGCATCCTGACGTCATGAATACAGGTGTGGAGCTTCCCAGGACCCAAACCTGGGGAAAGCATGTGTGAGGAACGCACTCGCTTCACCGCCGTCATTTCGGGGCCCACCAGCGATGACCCCCACCCCTTAGGGTTACTTCGAGGACGACCTCGACTTCTGCACGTCAAGCTCGCAGCAAAGTGCATGCCTCATAACAAGCATCTGAATCCACACCAGTTCTCTTTGCTTACCCACTTTGCAGCTAAAATAGGAAAGCTACTGCCACGCCTCTCTTCTCCCTTCCGTCCCTTTCCTCTCCCGGCAGTGTCAGCAGCAGCAGCCAAACGCCAGAGACGCGGAGGACATCCATTCAAGCGAGGATTCCGGAGTTAGCATTGAAAAGTAGCCACAAGCAACCGGGGGCTCGGGAGGGAGCGAGGCTGGGCATGCTCAGTGCGCTGGGCCGCGGAGCGGAGATCAGTGGCGAGACGGGAGGGGCGGAGCCGAGGGCGGGGCGGGGGCGTGGTCGGGGCGGGAGCGAGGCTGGGCATGCTCAGTGTGCAGGGCCGCGGAGCGGAGATCCTGAGCGAGACGGGCGGGGGCGGGGCCGAGGGCGGGGAGGGGCGTGGTCGGGGCGGGAGCGAGGCTGGGCGGAGCCGGAATCCCTGCGGCTGGATGGCAGCCCGGCGGGGGCGGGCCCGGGGGCGGGGCTTTCCCGGGGCGGGGCCGCGCGAGGGCGCATGCTCAGTGCTCGCAGCTGCTCACTCGGTCCAGTGCCGCAGCCGGAAAACCGCAGCGGCGGCGGCGGCGGCGCCGGTCGAGGGGGATCGAGCGAATCGGCGGCCGCGGGGAGAGAAACTGTGAGGGCTTAAGTGATAAGCCACCGATCGCCTGGGGTCGGCGGCGCCTCGCCGGGCGGGAGACGCGGCAGGCGGCGGCGGGCCGCGCGGAGGAGGACCCGCCGCAGTGATTTTGACGTTTCCGGAGCGTCGTCTCCGGCGGCCGCCCCCGCCCGCGCCCTCCGCCCGGGGCCTGCCGGAGGCAGCGGAGGCCTCGCGATGGCCGGACCTCGTCCCCGGCGCGATTGCTGAGCCCCCCCCGGCATTCCGGGCGCTTCCAGCCGCCACCCCCCGCCCGTGTGGCGGATCGCAGACAAAGGGGAGCGGCCTCGCTCACGCGCGCTCGCGGGCGGGCGGGCGGGGGGCGCGGGCGGCGCCGCCTCCTCCTGGGCCCGGCTCCCCGCGGACCGCGAGCTGCCCGCCGCCCGCGCGGCCTCGCCCGGGGCCCGACGCTGCGAGCTCCTCGGCTCCCGGCCGCGCACCATGTGAGCGTCCGCGCCGACGCCGCAGGAGCCGCCGGGCACGATGGGGGACGCCGCGGACCCCCGGGAGCTGAGGAGGACGTTCATTGTCCCCGCCATCAAGCCCTTCGACCACTACGACTTCTCCAGGGCCAAGGTCGCCTGCAACCTGGCCTGGCTGGTGGCCAAAGCCTTCGGGACAGGTAGGTGGTGGCGGCCCTGTCGCTGCCCCTTCGGATGCGCGCATCCCGGTCCTCGTCCCCATCCTCGGAGCCCCGGAGGGGAGGCGAGGAAGGAGACACGCGGCGGGTTTGGGCGGAAACCCCAGGCCTCGGATGGCCAGGTGGGTCGGCCACCTTCCTGTCATTGGATCGCAAAAGTGGCTTTGTGTTTTTTCCCAGCGAGTCATTTTGTCACGTTGTGACCCAGGGTGTTAATTTGCGCCGTGTGCCTGCGTGCGCTTCGCCCACTCCCCCCACGCCCGGACCTGGGGCGACCCCTGCTTATTGGAAGCGGGGGAGGCCGGCCCGCGGCGCCGTGTGGATTCTGCCATTCGTGACGACGGCTGCTGCTCAGGCTGCGAGAGTCAGGCGGCCCAGCTCGACGCGCAGGGTGAACGTTTGCTGTCACTTCTTGAGCCTGGGCCGTCCGTGCAGACGCATTCCAGGCGCTGGTATAAAGCAGTCATTTAACACCAGCATCGAGCCTGCTGACTGGAGAGGGCTGTTTTCATTTCGTGTTACCAGTGAGACGTTCTCCGTTTTCCAAATGCACTTTGGCTTCCTAAAGGAGGAAAAACAAAAACCCCTGCTGTGGAATTTTTTATTATTTTTTTTAATAGGAGAGTTTTTGAGGGCATGTGCTGTTGACATGAATTGGCAATCAAGCACTCCCTCCGTTACCCGGTCTTTGCAAAATAACAGGAAAAGGGCCTCCCGTTGTAATTCCTTAGCTGCTGCTCCCCAGCCCATGTTGTGGAACGCTGCAAAAATGACAGCGCTTTTCATTTGAAGATGCCCCTGTAAGGTAATTTTGTCTGATAACCTCAAGAGGCATTTTGTAAGATTTCGGTGCCCTGGTTAATAAATTTTGAATATGTGAGACATTTGCTGACAAGTTTCTTAGTGTTTACAGACTTGTCTCCAGATGTTACATATAGTTTGTTTTTTTGGAGGGTGAATGGCTTGTTTCCACTTTTAGAACAGGGAAAATGTGTAGGTAGGTAAAGATTTAATTCATTCTTACTGCTTAAACATACACCGGAATGTTTTCAGGGCTGCACATTTTAGTTAACTAGCAAGTGAACCTCGGTGTTTGGAAAATTATTCGAATTAGTTTTGAGGGAAACATCACATTCGCAGGGTTTTATGTTTATGACAGCTTTCATTTTATTTGAATTCTCACGCTTTGATACTGAAGTAGAAAAAGATGTCAAATGTTTTAAAACTGGCATTAGAAGTAAATGTAATAAAAAAGCCATTTTGAGATCATTTAAATTGTAAACATTTCTTTGGAAGTGAATTGTAGGGTAACACATAGGAGGAAGCAGAGAGTGGGAGTGTAGTTTTATGTTCTGGCACCACTGATATCAGCACTGAGAATAATCGATGTATTTTGCTTTTAGCGTAAGCAGCACACTGAAGCGAATGTCCATTTGGAGGAGAAATGAAAGCCTCTTAAGTGTTTAGAAAAGATGGAAAGAGGGAAATTTATAGAAAAGCAGTGTGTACAGAGTGGAAGGCAGGGGGCATAGGGCAATATTTTCTTTCCTTCTGAAGCAGAGGACACTTACAGTACAGATGTCAACACGCTGTCCTGGAGCCACAAAGGCTCCTAAGCAGACAGCGGCCCGCTTTCTGACTCTATGTGTCAGGCAGGTTTACTAGATCCTGGAGCACTTGAGGGACACACGTTGAATACACTTCAGGAGAAAGGAAGTGAGAGGACGCTGATATCCCTGCGATCTCGCCTGTGCCAGGCCCTGTGCTCCATGCTTTGCACTAAGGGGTCCCTTCGGGATTCACAGCAAGTCTGTGATGTAGGTCGTGTGGTCCCCATTTCAAAAAAGAACGCCCTTGCGCAAAGCGGTTAATCAGCTTTCCTCCGGCCTGTCACACGTTTGGTAAGGGCAGAGATGAGTTTGGATTTGACCATCTGGCTCCCAGGGGTGTGGCATCGCTGGAGGTACCCCGCCCTTTAGTGCATTCCTTCCGTTCTCCCTACAGCACCTCCCGATAGTCTCGTGTTTTTTGAGGAGAGAATGGGCTCTAGAGACATTACTTTGCTCAAGGTGAGAAATACGTGAGTGGTGGGTCCTGCTTGCCGGCTCAGGTCGTTCTGACTGTGAACGCTGTGCTCTTTACAGCACTCTGCAGGGGAATCTTCTATCCACAAGTCTGAAAGATGAGCATTCGTACGCGTTTAAAGTCTTTTTTTTCTTTAAAGAGTAGGCAGATCTTAAGCTTTCAGGTGGTTTGCATGAATATTGTTGGTACTTAGTACCATTTGCCTTGGCAACAGTTGGGATGGATAGAAAGGCCATATTCAAAATGGAATGGAATGAAAAACAAGTTCGGAAGACTTTAAGACAGTGACTTAGTAACAAGAAATTAATAGCATTATTAACAATATTATATTTGTACATTGTGTTTATTTTTTAATCAACAATCTTTCAAAGTATAATTTTATATGGTGTGAATAGAAAAAAGTAAGCTTTCATTTCTTTTCATGTAAGTAGTCTTCATTTGCTGCAGACACTGTTATGCAGCAAATGTTAATATACAACATATTTCAAAGGTTATTACCTAATGGTATTTAATTAATCATTCAAAAAATTAGTCCAACTTTGTTATGATTTACTAAAATCACTTCTTTAACAATGAGATATAGGGTCTTTAGGCAAAGATTCAGTCTTTTTCTATAAGGAACCTTTTTGACATATTAAAAACCAGTTCATTTTAGAACCATATATTCAAAATGTCATTTAAAATGATAGCTAGAAATCAATTGTGGGTATAGAATGAAGTTATTGAACAATAAAAAATAAATAAAGCACTAGCTCATAATACCTAGAAAGCAGGTGGAGTATTTACTTAGTTTGAAGTCTTGTTGCAGGAGCTTTGAATCATATTCTTCTCTTTACACTAAAAATATTCCAAATAGCCCAAATCTTAGTAGTTTATTTAGTGGAAGAATGCAGGCACAATTTTGATTAAATAAAGAATAAGTTTGTTTGGATGCATTTTAACCAATAAACAGATGCTCTAATTACTTTAAGCAAATTGTAGAAAAGGAGAAAGTTAAACTATTGTATTTGAACAGCTTAACCCATTTAAGCAGCGCTATTACTGAGTTTGCCTTAAATGTTCTGCTCCCTTCAGTCCTTTGGGGGAAGTGGGTGCAGGACCTCTTAGGACAGTCGTACTAAGTTCTCGAATTTGGAGCTCCTAACACAGAATTTAAGGCTGGCTTCCTCATGTCAACTTATCATCTCAACTTCATTAAGTATCATTCTCCCTTTCATACCAGTTCGTTCAGTATAATATAAAATTATTTACTCTTTTAAATACACCTTGTTGCATTTCTTTGTGTGTCCCAACACATTTTGTTGTCGAACTCCTCCATAAGAGCTGACTCTTTCGCGTATGTCAAAGCAGTGATGGCACAGAGTAAAGAGGGGCTAATCCTAGCAGAGGCCAGTGTGGGGAGTGGGTGCAGGCGTCCAGGCCAGAGATGCTGCGAGCTTGAAGTAGGGTGCAGTTGATGCTCAAGCTGCTGGTAGTTCCTGAGCACCGACCGTGGGTCAAACACTTCCATACGTTATCTATTTTATCTCTCATGGCAGCCTGAGAGGTGGAAACTCGTCCTCACCCCCAGGTTTACTGCTGAGGAACCGAGCCCAGAGGTTTAGGACTCAGCATAGCCACCGACCTTACAGAGCGGTATCTGAACCGGGGTTCTGACGGTCAGTGTTCTTGACCGCGGTCCTGTAATGGTAGAAGTCAAATTAATGGAAAGAGGCAGAAGACAGAAAAAAGTTGCAGAGGTATAATCCCTAGTATTTCTAAGTGACTGAATTAGGGGTGCTTGGGGAGCGGTTTAAATCAAAAGGTAGACTGTGACAGGATGAGGTCACCTGAGGTTGGAAGGAGGATGAGGTTACCTGAGCTTTTGAGATTTAGTGACTGGGAGGATGAGCCGTGATGCCACTGGCAGAGAGAGAAAGCAGCAAGTTGCAATGGGAACCAAAAACTTTGTTCTTAGAGACCTTGAACTTGCTGTGTTGGCCAAATATCTTATCTGAGACATCCAATGAGGTGGCAGCTATGAATGTAGGTGCGGAGTATGACCAAGAAGCAGAGAATAGAGATGACAGTTTGGGAGTCTTCTCTGCATAAAGTGTAATTGAAATTGGAAATAGATGAGCTCGTACGTAGCTGGACCATCAGCTCTAACGCGTCTTTTGGAGCAAAAATTAATATATTATGTTATACTATATTATACCTGGTATTATATTATAAAGACCCGGACTTATTTTACTATATGAATTTTTGCTCCAAAATACACATCAGAGCTGATGGTCCAGCTGGGTCTTATTTTCGGGGAAACATGGTGGATGGAAAGACATTTTAGACAGAATCTAGGGTAATGAGCGTTGGGATGCTTTGGGAGGAGCGCTGAGCAAGAGGAGACAGCAGTCTGTTAGGAGAGAATTAAAAAAGGCTGATAACACTGAGGCCCCGGGAGGAGGAGGTTTGGGGGAGGCGTTGGGCGGGTGGCTTCTTAACAGTGGCAGATGCCGCATGTTTTAAATCATGCCTTTCTTCTGTGAGTTGGTGCTGTAGCAGGGGAGACGTGATCAGTGTGTAACTATAGGAGAGGCCAGGACATACGTAAGAGCCAGGTAACTGGGACAGTGACGTGTGGAGGGAGGAGAGCGGGAGAGGGCCCTGTGGGCCCCGCGTCTGTGAAGGAGACCCCTGAAGTGGACATGGGGGCCACGATAGACCCTGCAGGGGGTCCGCAGAATGGGAAGGAGGCCCTGCAGATGAGGAGCGGGTTTGCGTGTGGCCTGGCGTTTTGAAACCCAGGAACTGTCAGTGAAACCACACAGACCAGTCTGGTTGGAGTAGGTTCATGTCATGCAGTGGTGGGAGCTCCAACTCGAAAGGTGATTCGGGACAGCAGGTTAAGGAACTTGGTGTTATTTCATAAGTAGGTACATTGGCCGAAGCGCATTGGATTAAAAAAACTACAATGGCTAATTTACTGAACACCTAGTTTCTGTTAAATACAATTTTGAGTATTTTACGTGCATTATTTATTTTAATTCTGAGAACAACCCTATGAAGTAGGTATTATTGTATTTCTTCTTCTATGACTCTAATGCAGTTTCCCAACCACAAAACTATTGGCTGGATAATTCTTCATTGTGGGAGCCGTCCTGTGCTTTTTAGGATTTTAGCAGCATCCCTGGCCGCTCCCCACTAGATGACAGTTGTGTCCCCCACTCCCACTTCCACCAAAAATGTGTGCAGACACTGCCAGGTGTCTCCTGGGTGCAAAATGACCGCAGCTTGAGAACCACTGCTGTAAAGATAAGTTGCACCTTCAGTTTAAAATGGTTTTTCGTGCATTAAAGTATAAATTAATCATGACTTCCTGATGTCACAAATATTCAATTGGAAAATACAAATTTAGGAAATAGGATAGTTTGCCCTTATTATAAATGAGGAAACAGATTTAGAGGGGGTTAGATTCCTTGCTCTTCTCATCAGCGTTTCAGTGGTGGGACCCAAACAGGAGCCTCAGCCCTTCTGATCCTAAAATCTGTGTTTGAACCTCTGTGTCATGCTCTTCCTGTAGTTCATCACGTTTTGTAGAGAACCCCGGGAAGCGAAGGCCTCAAGAAAGCAGGAAAACCTCTCAACTGCAAGTCTTAAATTTTGTTGAAGAGCTTAAAAGCACATTTAATTTTTCTTGAACAAACCTATTTATGTTTGATGAGTTCGTGCAGAAATAGGAAATATATTTGTAATTGTTCTGTCATTTCAGGGCCTCCCTTCTCTTCCACTGGGTCTAGTTTTCCATGTATACTAGTTTACAGACTTTTTCTATTGGAAAAGTACAAATCATGACATTTAAATTAGATATCGCATGTGAATTAGTGACAAGCTTGGTGCTGTAGCTGAGATAATGCTTGTTTTCGTTCAGCACTTTTCCACCCTATGCCTTGCATAGCTTTTTCTTTTCTTTTTAACTATTGGCTCTTTAACAGCAGAACGTTTTAGATTAAAGGCCTACACAGTAGTATCTTTCCAGTTCTCCTTCTACTCCCTTTTCGTTCTGGGGCATTTTCCTAAAGTGCTCTTTGTCTCAGGTTCCCTACTCACTGAATAGTCACCATAATAAGGATTTGTATACTGCTTTGCATTCTTGAGAAGAAAAACAAATTGCAAAGTGTTAGATTTATCAGTCTGACACTTAGGCCACCTTTAGACATTCTGTTTCCCATTGTGGAATGGGAATATATTTCTTATAATCGTTTCAAAGAATTCTTTTTACGAAAAATATTTTTCCCCACAAACGGAGTAATAAGACAGAAGCTGGGAACAGGGCAGTCGAGAGGACACTGAGCTGCCTCTAACCCTGGCCGTGGCGCTCTGCAGCGCTGCACCTGCTGGAGGCTGTGAAGTACCTGCGTACGATTTTCTTGAGATAAACAGGTGGAATTTCAGTTAACTGAAGTGTTTCTCTCCCCACTCCCTGTCTCACAGACGTAGCTTTGTGGGAGCATGTGTGTCTGACCTTAAAAAGTTATTTGGAAACTACCGTGTTCCCCTGTTCCCAGCCTCTCCTTCACACCATTTCTTTCTCTAAAATGGGATTGCAGGCAGAGTCTTGGAATAAAGGACATTTGAAACCTTTGAAATACTTTAAAAGACTTGTCTTCGGCAAAGGACATTTTTAGAGTAGATGGTTCTATTTTTTTCTGCTGGCATTCACTACTGCTCTCAAGAGTCTCTTTTTCAGCTCTCTTCTCGCTTCCCACCCCCCTTTTAGGCATCCGTACTAATAGATATACAGGTGAAGTGGCGCTACGTCTGGGGTGGGCTGCAAATAATGGGCCAGGTGGAGGTGGGCTGCTCGCGCTGGGTCAGGGGTGGCCCTTGGTGCTGATTGTGAGGCTGGGTGAAGAGTACACGGAGGTTTATCGTCGTCGTGTGTATTTGAGATTTTCTAAAACCAAATGGTTTGTTTGGAAAGAAAGAAAAAGCAAGAGAAGCGCACAGAACTTTCACTCAGTGACTAGGGACGAGCTGTGACTAGTGGACACGTGTGAGGCCTGGAGCTGCCGTGGGCATTGGCTGCTGTGAGAACACAAGCCAGCGTGCAGAAGGGTGCAGCTAAGGGAGGCAGCGAAAGGGCCGCTCAGTGGCCATCCCAGTGCCAGCCAGTTGGAGCGGGACTTCTGCCCCTACCCTCGAGAGACCGGGTACTGTCTCCCATTCACCCGCGGCTCTGTCAGACCCATCTGCCTCCACAGCCCCCTCAGCAAGTTCTCAGCGACGTCGCCAGTACCTTCCTGCTGCGAACCCAGTAACTGTAACTCGGCCCCACCCCTCTTCTCGCTTAGCCTCTCAGCTGTACCTCCCTCCCCCCCTCATCCTGCCTGTTCTCTTCCCAGCGTTGGATTCCACATCCGCTGGCTCCCTCTTCCTCTGCTCACCCTGCGTCAGGCTCCTGTGCTGGCTCTGCTGTCTTGGGTCCCCGTGTCTCTCCATCCTTTCCCTCAAAGTGACTGGCAGTTACTCGCTCTAATTTCAGTTGCCACCTGTGTCTCTCCTCCCTGAGAGCTTCTAAACCCCCCGAGGAATTTTCAGGGCCTCGTGCACACTGCCCGCCATGGTAGGGGTTCCTCACTCAGCGCTGTCCTCTGGTGCTGCGGTCACAGGTCGGAGTGGAGGTCTGAGCAGGGAGCCCCAGTGACACACACTTGCTGTCAGAGACACAGGGCACGAGCGTGCTGTCATGGCACAGCTTGCCAGTAAGGCTGATGAGCAGCGAGGGTGTTGTGCTCCTTGGGCAGATGACAGACATGTAGGCCAGACCCGGTGTCACCAGTGGGGGCCAAGTTACACGCACGTGAATATTAAGTGTTTATGTATATTCGGTGTTCATGGCCTCTTGTTTGTTTGGTCTCATGCATATTTAGTGTGTCATGAATATTTAGTGCCTGCGTACCTCAGGACTATTAGGTATCTTGGGTGTTCTCCATTCCTTTCTATGTTTCGCATACATGTGCTACTAACCACTTTCCTTTATTTAATACATTCTATGAATTCTGTGTCTAACAAACTTTTTGCTTGCCAGTACTTATCTATACTTAAAATATCTGAAAAGATTCCGTGTATATTCTACAAACTTACTCATCTTTGTAATAGAATTCAATAGTCTTGAAAGTAAAAGTACATTACACTGCGGGACAGGGAAGACGGATTTGCTGTGTTCTCTCCCTCTGGGGGAAATTGGACCGAACTGATGGAGCACTGGGCCCCAGGAGTCTGAAGGCGTGTGGGGAGCAGGGAGAGGGGTGTTCTGACAGTGACCAGATGTGCGGGCAGCGCTCGGGAGTGGCAGGGAGCGCGGTTTCCAGGAACTGAGTGGCTCGCAGGGGCATGTAATACAAGCAGCCAGGCAGGGACGGGATGGTGCCTCCCTTGTAGGTCAGAGGACGGACGTGAGTCCTGAGAGAGGCTGGAAGGCTCTGAAAACCCTGCCACTGTGTGTGACATGCTCACATTGCGGGAAATGAGCCAGTTCTGGCTGTAGTGCAGGACGGTTTGGAGCAGAGCGGAGCGAGCGTGAGGAAAGACAGCAGTTCCCACGAAAGGCACTGCCAGCCTGGGCTGGGGCGTGGGAGCTGAGGCCGTGAGAAGGGGACGGGGTGTGGGAGAAGGGGGCACTGATGAGGGCTTGTAGGTTTCCACAGAGGGAAGGGACACTCGAAGATGACCAAGCTTGGGGGGAAGGATTGATTTGGGGCATCTCGAGGTCGGGTAACTTTTTTTCAGCGTAATTTCAAATGTGTAAAATAGTGTGGAGGACGCCCCAATCCCCTTTACCCACATTGACCGGTGTTGTTAGCTCTGTGCCTTTTGTCTGCTCATCCTCTCACTCCCGTTCCTCCCTCCCACACGAGTCTGTGCGTATGTACATATGGAATGTTTTCTGAACTGTTGAAGACTGCGCTGGAGACAGCGTCCCCTCATCTAAACACTTCAGTCTGTCTCCTCCACGGAAGCATGGGGCTCATGCAGGCACAGTAAAGTTACAGAAATCAGGGCCTGGAACTGGGCTGCAATAGCGACATCCCCTCCAAGTCCACATACACATTTACCGCTTGTCTTGATGTCCATTGTCCCTGGGTTGGCCCCGTCCCAGGCTCGGGTCCAGCGTCACGCCCTGCATGGAGCTGACTTGTCCCTTTAGTCGCCTCCTGTCTGCCTGGTGCTCCGGGACCCTGACACTTGAGAGGACTGAGCACCTGCAGCCCGGCCGCCGCCGCGCCCGAGCTCTGGCCACACCTCCGTGGCCTGTGGCCTCTGTAGGGGCCACTGCACCACCGCCCCCGGGCTTCGCCTCCTGTTCTGCAGTGCTGGGCCCTCTTTCAGCACGTAGCCTGTGGTCTGCAGGGCGGGATGACGATGAGATCCTGGCATGGCTGCCTGCGGTGTCCCAACAAGAATGGCTACACTGGGGGAAGAGGCACAAAGTGCACAGACTCCTGCCCGCCCTCTGGTGCCCCCACCTTCTGTGGCGCTCTTCCTTCTGGTCCTTCTCCCTTCGGTGTCTCCCCTCCTTCTGCTCCTCCCTGCTCCCCTCTGGCTCACCCACCCTTACAGCGACCACTGCACCCCCAGCACCTGTCACCCCCCCAAACAGATGTAGCCTCCTGCCCCCTGCATTGCACAGGGAGCTTGGGCTCCCAGGGCCACACCAGTTGGCAGCCAGGCAGGGGAGGCGTGCAGACCGAGAGAAGTTTCCTCACCCTCTTTCCCACCCAATCAGGGCGACTTGACATCTCCCCTTAACATATGCCAGGGAGCAAAGAAGACAAGCCCATTTCTCAGCACCCGAAAATGCCAGAGCCTGCGGTGCTGATATTTTCCTTTATCAGAATGCGTTTGTAGCTTATAAAAACAATAGGCCAGGTACGGTGTCGAATGCTCCTCCATCTGGATTTGTCTGCTGTGCCTGTGATTAGAGTCAAGTAATGCAAGTGGGCAGGCTGCCCAGAGGGGTGCAGTGCCCTCAGGAAGTCAGGGCCTCAAGAGGCACAGAGCGTGTCCCAGTGTTGGTGACGTGCACTGGTCACTTGGTTAGAGTGGTGTCGGCCCCTCCTCCTCTGTAAAATTATTAGGAATGTTTTCCCGTTTTTTATTCAAAAGTAATTTGTGGGGAAAGAATGTGAAATACCCTGTCCATCAAACTTTTACCCACCACTTTAGCATCCAGTAATGATTCTCGCTTGAATCAATCACTGTTGATTATTGCTGTTGTTTTTTCCTATTTGTTGGGTGGTATTCTGCAAGGAAGAGCGTTTCCTCCGTTCTCTTTTACTTATTCATTTATATCGGATTGGACTCATTGATTCTTGTTTTATTCAATGGGTCATAGTCCTTTATTATCATTTGTTTTGAAGCTTAAATTGTCCCCAGTTTGGCCAGTGAGATCTCCTTCCAGCTGGATACTATGACCTTTTAACACAGCGCCATCATTTGTTGGCATTTGCTTACTTTCTGGTGTGTGCACACACGTATTCACATACATTCTTAGCTCATTTTGTACTTTTCGTCCTCCAGTCCTGGAAACAGCCACTTCTTCTGGAGCCCTGGCTCCGTTTAGTGGGAAGGGTGTAAGAACCCAAGTTACAGGTACAGGCTTAGCAGACACAGCCAGGAAACACGCACGTGCCTGTGTAGCATGCAGCGGCACCTGTTTACCTGTCTGCGGAGGGCTGTAGACCACCACGTGTCCACACCGACACCAGAGGAACGCCCCTGGTCACTGAGAGCCCTGGCTCCCGTTTTGAGGTTGAGGTTTCTTTGTGACAATCCAAGGGAAGAGTTGAGTAGGCTGGGGGCTTATAGAACCTGGAGCTCAGAGGAGGTGCCTCTGTCTCAGGGGCAGCAGGGGTGCGAGGGACGAGGTCACGTGAGCTCAGGACCGCAGCACAGCGCTTAGCACGTCATTCGGTGCATGGAGGGCAGCGGCTCACTTTGAGTCGGCATCTTCTCGGCAGGTGGAGCTCTGTGTTTAGGTGCTCACGCTCTGTACATATTCGAATGCCTGCTGTGTTGGAGGCAGGTCCTAGGTGCTGGGGCACTGACGGAGAGGTAGTCTGCTGTCCTTGAGGTCACACTGTATATAGTGGGAGGAAGTGGAAATAAACACCCTCCCGTACTGTGGGGTCGTAGTAATTGTCATGTAGAGAGTTAAAACAGGACCGCTGATGGGGTGGTCAGGGAGGGCCTATGTGAGGAGAACTGAATGGGAAGAGCCAACCGTGTGAAGAAGGATGGAGGGAGGGGCTGTGGAGGCAGAAGCAGCACGTGTGCAGTCCCCGAGGCCTAGACTGGGGACTTTGTGGCCACAGAGAGGCTCGGCTGTCTGGGACACAGTGAGTGGCCTGGGGAGCAGAGGACGCTGGAGTCAGGAGCAGTAGGCGCATCTGGGTGGTTTGGCCAAACTTGAACTCAGAGAAGTGAGTCATTGCACTCAAGGTCCCACATGCAGTGGGAGAATTAAGACTCGGCTTTTTAAATCCCAAGCCCCAGTTTTCCCCGCTGTATCATGCTGCCTTCTAATGGTAGTGAATGTTGGTTAACTGAGAAAGGGTTTGGTTTTGAGAGGGGTACTGTTGCAGAAGTTGAGGGTGGCCTAGGAGAGAAATGCCTGTATTGTTTGAAAGAAATCTGTGTCATTGGCTGGCACGTAGGTGCAGCTGGTAGCTAGCTCAGCTTTACAGAAAATGACGGAAAATGCCTTGAGCGACACTCTCTCTTCCCCCTCTGCCTCTACCGCCAGCATTTCAGGTGACTGTTAATTTCAGAACTTAGCTCTATCTAGTCAGGTTTATAACAACATGATTAAGGTAGGTTCTGCGTAAGGCCTGGTGCTCAAGAAAAACTTGTCTCTTGTTCTTTGCAATTCCAGGGCAGTCACACCCGCTCCTACGTGTCGATTATTTTTTGTGCTCTGGAGGTTCGGGAGAGGGTGAATGAAACGTGTTAGCTTTGACTTTGCCTGTTTGTCTTCTAGGATGCTGTTTCAGCTCATTTGGTTTAAAATGTGGTACAACTCCAAGCTGTTTCTTAAAAACTGATCGTCTTGTCCTATTGGTAGAAATGGTAGGCATTTTCAAAGCCTTCGCTTTAGCGTATTTAGTTCTCGAAGACTTGTTTTAAAAAGTGACCTATTTTGTAATACTCAGTGTGCAGGTTTGCATTCTTGGTGGACGCATCTGTTTTTGTGTATTCTTGAAACGTTCTTTGACTTGCTGTGGCTCCTTTCCCTTTTCTTTCCATTGGGAACTTCTAGAGTTTACTACGCTTTCGTTAGTTCACGGCTGTGCAATATAAAATGCAAGCAGCCCCTCAGCTGTCTGTCCTCCACCTTCTGGCTCGCCTGTGATCTCGGTAAACCATTATTTTTGTACCTTTCTAGCTGGATGGTTTAGAGCAAGGGCTCCGCGTTTATCAGCTGTGTGTCCTTGGGCCAGAGAAACCTTTCTTGGTTACTTCACTGTAAAATGGGGCCAGGAGGATTGTTAGGACTGAATGACAGAATGCATCTTAGGACAGTCTGCCACACACAAGATGCTTCACAAGCATTAGTCGAACCCTAATTTTTATCTGTATGTGATCTGATTTGCCAGTTTCGCCAAGGTGTCATAAAGATCACGTGAGGATGGCTGTAACAGCCGTAGAAGGTTAGGTGGATGGTCAGGTCTGACGGAGAAGTTTGTAATCCTGGTAATGAGCAGTCACGTTGCTCTTTGCACAGTTACAGCGTAGACACCAGTCACTGGTTCATTGTTACAGGAACTAAAAATCCATGATGTAGGCATTTTGTAATAATTATCTTAACACCCAAATAATTCCCCTTTTCGAGTGGTTCTTCTAGGTAGCTTCTGTTTCGTTCCTGTGACACTCACAGTTGAATGAGGACCCAGCCGTGTTCTGTAGTTTCCAGCTGAGCTTACGTGTCCTGCTGAGGCAGCTGCTGTTAAGGTGAAGGCCGGCTCACTGCTGGTTAATGCAGCTGTGAAGGAAGGAACGTGTTTTCAATTATTAAATGAGGATGATATTTTTAGATGTCACCCAAATCCCAAATTGATACATCTACTCTTGACCTCTTTCCAGAGTCCTGTATGGTCCCCAGCTGCTTTTTGGATATTTCCACTTGGATATTTTTACTGTCATTTCTCTTGGTACTGCCTTCTGACTTCATTTCCTTATCTCTGTAATCTTCTAGCTCTGATTTTTACCGCTGTCAATATTGAATACCAGATTAATTGCCCCTAAACTTCATTCTTCAGTTTCACTCTCACCTTTAAAACTGTCAGCAGTTTCTTCTTAGTTATCATGTAAAGGCCTCATGTTTAAAAGAGAGATTACTTTCAGCTCTGATGCCAGCCTCCCATTCCAGCTGTGCCTCTGCTGCACAAACCCTTCTCCACCCAAACCCTTCCATTTGGTGTCTCGTGACATTTTCTCTCCGTCCCTCCCTTCTTCCCTCCCCCTGCTGCTCCCCCCTTCTGTTTAGAAAGCCTCTTTTTTCTGATTAAACAAATTCTGCCTATTCTTCCTGTCCGATTTCTTTAAGATGAAGTCTTGTCAGTCCACTGTCAATACTTCCGTCTCTGAAAGTGGAGCATTGAATTGTTCCTTTCATCATTTAGCGTCTCCAGTTTCTGAATTGCCTACTTTCCCATCTTCCTAGACTTGTTGTAGGTGATCGGCTCCTTGAGCACAATCATCTGATTCTCTGAACGAATTTCCCAGAACCAGGCTGGTATATACAATAGTGACTTTAATATTGTTTGTGAAAGTATTCTTCCAATGGGAGAATTTCAAAAACTTTAAGGAGTCTCTTCATTGTATGCGAATACGTTTTTTGAAATGCTGACTTTGATTAGTACTGTGCGTTATTGATCTTATATTAAAGCTGCCTATTCAGGAGACTCCTAAGACCAGCCATGCGGGCTGGCTGGCCCCGAAACCTCACTTTCTAAAGAGAAGGCAGGCGAGGGACTGGCTGAGGAGTGGGAGGGAGAAGAGACACAGGGCAGAAAAGGCCAGAAGCCAGTGAGGCGGGTGCTGTGTGCTTGGTGCCCTGCAGCTCCCCCTGGGGATGGGGAGGTAGACATGGCGGAGGGGGCGTGGCCTTCAGGGGCCGTGGGCAGCAGAAAGGAAACTGGGAGGAGCGTTTGGTGTCCTCGTGTCCCATTTGAAACGACCCTTCGCCTTCCGGTGTCTCCATTGGATGGATTAATTGGGGGCCCAGAGGGCTTTTTGGGGTAGGCTGGGGGTGTCAGTGGGAAGGTGGAGGACTGGTGGTGTCCTAGTGGAAGGGACGTTTAAGAGTAGTTCTCCCCCGGACTACGGCTGTGTCTCCCCCTCAATAGCGTCAGCGCGCTAAGCCAGAAGGGAGACCAAGGCCTCCAGGCGGGCACAGGGAGGTTAGGCAGATTCTGATGGGCTGTCGACTTGGGGCCAATGATTTCAGGCTCTGAGGTCGCGAGGCCCAGCGGTCTCCTGAAATGGCTGTTGTGGAACATGTCTGGTTGACGGCTCGAGTGTGAGGCGATTCACTGCAATTCGTTTGAAGACTCTCGAGCTCGTTCTGTGTATCGGGTGCGCATGTGGGGATACTTACCCAGACGCACGAGGCTCAACCTTTCCCCTGGTTTGTTTTGTAGTCCGTTTTAAAAATATACTCAGAACACGGTCTCCTGTAAAAGAGATTTCTGGCTCTTTCTCATTTCAGATTATCTGCCGAGGTCTAATAAACCACCTTGTCAGTTGAAGGGCTATTATTTTTTTTAGAAGGAATCTTAACTTACGACATCAATAGTAATTGTTAAATAAATTGTGTTTCTTTTATAAAAATTTTGTAAGAATTTCCCCTTCATCTTTGTAGACAATGTGCCAGCGGAACTCCAAGAACCGTTTTACACAGATCAGTACGACCAGGAACACATCAAACCTCCCGTCGTGAACTTGCTCCTATCGGCTGAACTGTACTGCCGCGCCGGGAGTCTCATTCTCAAGAGCGACGCTGCAAAGCCCCTTCTGGGCCATGACGCTGTGATCCAGGCTTTGGCACAGAAAGGTCTCTACGTCACTGACCAGGAGAAGCTGGTGACCGAACGAGACCTCCACCAGAAGCCCATACAGATGGTGAGTCCGTCTCTCCAAGGCTGACTGTGAACTGTGTTCTCAGAGAGAGGGAAATAGGTTTTGAAATGGAATTGTCTCTGCCTAGAGTTTAAAAACTTTTTCTTATAAGCCTCGTATCCAAGTTAAGAAAGATTTTAATAAACTATTTTGGAGGGTTGGGTGCCAGTCTAATACCTGGAGAAAATAATTACATAATTTCCAGCTACTTGAAGTGATTTTTATTCCATTTAAAACCTTGTTTTTTCCATCACAGACGAGATAGAAAGTGTCTCCTTGATTTTCTTCCCATTAGGAAAGAGATGGGATTTGTTAAGTGTTCATTTACATGCTTGACTAACCCCTTGGTCAATTTCTGCATAGTAGATATTTTCGTTTATTTACTAACCATTAATTCACTCCTGTGGCGAACACACAGTGAAGGATCCAGCCTGGTCTGGGACAGCACGCAGGGACTCAGGATGGTCTCTGGAGACACGTCCACATGTTTAAGTTCACTGTTTGCCGCGTCAGGCTCGGTCCGCCATACCTGAAGTCTGCAAAGTGCTGGACGTCCTCAGGAATGGTTTTAGAAAGAGGAAACAGTTCTGCACGTCGCTCTAAACCACGCTCCCGTGTGAGATTGGTCGTCTTCTGGGGAGGAAGGGGAGAGGGAGAGGTATGTGTAGAATAGATTAAGAAATAGGTGAAATTATGAAACTGAAGAAGGATGCACAAAAGTGAGTTTGCCCAAATCTAGTACCAAAGGAGGGGGTGACCTGCTTTGCTTTCTGCCTATTTTCCTTTTTTTAATGCCCCACCCATTTTATTACTTTCAAGGAATAGAGAATAATGTCTTAGGAAAATTTTAGTTGATGAATTTAATTATGGATTTATATTAATAATAGAATTATTGAGGATAACTAAGACTGTTTATTATCAGGTATGAGATTTTGAACTTTCGTTCATGGCTGCAAATTGACTGGTGCGTACCCTAGTTTTTGTGTACCTACTTTGCATATATGCCGTGTCAGTGAGCAGCTGCCAGCCCAGGGGCGAGCAGAATTCTACTCAGGTGTCCCGGCAGAATCTCACATTCGCGTCTAGAGTCACGGAGCTACTTGGCACGCCTGCCGTGCATATTTCCACTTCATTGTTTCCAGGCCAAGTCGATGGTTATAAAGCACAGGGATAACTTTGTGAATCAGTGTTTGCTAGTAGCTGCTCTCTCAGATACAGACAGATACACGACACATCACCTAGGTGTCTTTAGAGTAGGTTATTTCCTTTAGATTCTCTTTAGTATATTGCAAAATAGTGTGTTTAACGGTATTGAACATAGTGACCCCCTGCCCCCCACCTTCCAGCTCTAAATTCTCTGAACTTTTGGGATCTTCTGTTTCTGTGTGCTGCCTTACAGCCTTTTGGGGAAAAGTTGGGTGGTGGCAGCACAAGTGTTATCATTAGTATAAAGTGAGTTTGATCATATTCATTTCGGGGCGGGAGGGGGGTGAGAGGAATGCTTTTTTTCCCATGACAATGCATGTTGGAGAATGTGCCTTTTATCACAGTGCTTTTAAGAGGACAGATTTTGAGAGTATAACCTTTAATGTGATTTCTTCTATATTTATATCAATGGAAAATATATTTCAGACACTGTTTTAAAGCCAATTAGTAATTATAATGAATGTGTAATTATAAATAACAATTATAATGTATTCAAGTTTATTCAGCACCTAAGCATTATCGCTATAATTGTGATCTGCCTAATGAATATTATAAATATGTGAGTAAAGGACAAATGTAAACAATAGACAGTTACAGTGTTGAAATACACACTGTCCTGAGAGCTAGAATTAACGTATCTTTGAACCAACATTAAATGAATGACTGAATGGTCACCGGAGGAAGAGTTACATGCATTAAAATCGCAAGGGAACATCGTTCAACCCAAAGTATGTTCTAGCCCAAATCATTTTACCTGTCAAATCATCTGTCAAAAAAATAAGTACTGGTATCTAGGATGATGTGAAAGCTGAGGGACATGTAGCAAATGAAGCCAGATGCGAAAAAAATAAAAAGAAAAAAGGGGAAGGGGAATGAGAAAGCTTAAGAGTACGTACAGAGGTTTTGAAGTGTCACTTACAGCAAATGACGTTGTGTGTGGATTGCATTCAGCAGCGTCAGGTTGGCCAGGGGGTTGATTGGCTCGGTGTCATAAAACGTGAAATTCATGGCATTTTATACCAGGAAGAGCCTTAGACGTCAGGAACCAGTAGGTATCAGTCTCCCAGTCACGCGGAACCTGGCCAACTCGGAATCTGCATCCCCTGACCCTGTAGCCAGAGCTGCTGGTTAGAACCTGGAGAAGAGGGTGGGGACGTGTACTTGTCAACAAGTGTTCTGGGTGATTTTCACAACCAAGAATGTGTGGGAAGGACTATTCTAATCCAGTCTTTTTATGTGTGTGAGCCTTTGAAGAGGGTAAGATTCGCCTAAGGTAGCCTGTTACTTAGCAAATCTAGGAGCAGAAGCCAAATGAGCTAGAACTGTGACTTTCTAATGTACCGTGCTGTCATCTGTTTATTGAAATCACGTTTCCTCAGCTATTTATCTAAATATAGACTGTGTTACAAATCTGACTCTTGGTTGCCAATCAGCTTTCCAACCATGTTTGCATATATAGGAAATCAGAGCTGATATTTATAAAACTCAATTATTTAAGTAAATGTATATAGTATATGTGATGTGAAGTAATGAGATTGACTTTCATATGTGACTTGTAAAATAATGTTTATTATTTAACCAAATCTTTTTTGGAACAGTCATTATTATATAAACCAAAACATTTATTTTGAAGTGCTTTCTTTTAACAAGGACCAAAAAGAGATTGACTGTTCTATGTGCTGAATGGAAATTAAAGTGGGTTGATAGGTCATTTGATAAGTAAGGCATAAAATGTTCTCTCATGAACTGTTGGTGTTGTTACAATGGCTGTTTGGGGATATTCAGAAAATATGAACTAAACAGTTCTGCACAAGTTTAAGCATTAGGCCTTGGGATTGCAGAGGTGGATGTGACGACTTCTGCTGGGAGGATCAGGACAGAAGATTAATGGGGTTCAGTGGGTGGAAAGGGGTGAATGAGAGTGCTAACCAGTCTGAAGGAATTGTCTGACCCAAGTTTGAACTAGGAAAGTGTGTTACGTGTTACAAGCTAAGTGTTGACAGCATGGAGGCATCAATGTGAGATGAGGCCAGAGCTAGTTTGGGCCAGATCAGGAAGAGGCCATGAGCCAAAGTTAGGGCCTTAAACTTTTGTGGGATACAGGACCATGGAATGCATTTTTGTACTATTTTCTCTGGGTTTGATGGTGGTGGTGGCTTGTCGATTTGTTTTCTCTGCTTACATTAAACAAATAAAATATCACAAAATACTTCTAAACACTGTGTAAACTGCTATACTGTCGGCTTCATGCAAATCACTGCGGTTTATTCTCAGGCCTTCCTCACCTGCTTGTATCTTGTGTCTAGTTCACTCATCAGACGATCGGGAGCTCTTTCACTGACTGTTCTGTGTGCCAGGGGCTGTGCTTACTTTACGTCCTCAATCTCACAGGACTTCATTCCGACAGCAACCCTAACGGGAACATGTGTCGTCCCCTTCCTGTTATGCTGATGAGGAAACTGGGGCTCTGAGAACATAGTCAGGGCCACAGAGCGAGCACAGTTAGTGGTGAAGACACAGTTCAGGCCGTCTCTGCCTCAGCTGGAAACCCACGCTCTTCACCACTAAGCTGTATTTTGGGTTTTGCCTCGGTGCTGGGATAGTAGGATACAGGGCAGTGGCAGGTGCAGAGGCGGAAAGAAACAGAAATGGTTGCTACCTGGGAATCTGCCCAAGCTTCTTTCCAGAGCACGTGACCCATTCTGTTCCATCTGGGAGGGTATGTTATTATTGTATGTTCGTGTCCTGGGAGTAACTGTCGCCTTTGACTCCCAACAGAGGGGGAAGCAGACTTGTGGTGGGGTCTTCGGGGTGGATGTGAGTTTCTTGATTTGTAAGAATGTTCAGGGTAATCCCCAGTTACCCCTGTCTTTTCTGGATACTTGAAAGGTGTGGAGAACAGAGACGCTGAGCTCAGGAACACTGAGTTGTCCCTCTTGTTGCTTTTTCTTCCTCCCTCCCGTCAACATACCGCTCCTGCTCAGCGGCCATTCTGTGGTACCACCATCTGTTGGAACGCCATGTCGTTTAGTCACGTAGAAGCTTGAAAAAATCTTTTCCTCATTTAGGAAGATTAAAAATTGCACTTTAGAGTAAAAGGATTATATAAATGTAACATCACATTAGTAGTTGAGATATTAATATCTAGTCACCCTTGTATAACAATGCCTTGAAAATTTATGAGTAGAACGTGTCTGTGACAAATTATTTTAAATTTTCATAGCTGTTGTTAACAGGGTTTTTTTCCCTTCATGATAATGCTCAGTCTCAGTTTTTTGTATCCCATTAATGTAGCCAGTTTGGATTCTATAATTTCTAGCTAAAATCATAAACAAATCCACATTCTCTTTTGATATCTTACAACTGTGTTTATTATGTTTGAGTCAGTGTTTATTTGTAATAATTTATTTAGAACTCGAAGTTTACTTTCTTGTAGAAATAATTGATGAATGGTGCTTATTTTATCACATGATCTCAAAACTCCTTTTTATATTTATAATAAAACTGAAGTCAGTCAGGCCATTCGTTAACTTCCTCGTTCATTTATTGAGCTTCTGCTATGTGCTGTGTATTATCTACTGTGATTAAAAAGCGTTTCCTATTCTTCAGTGTCTCACTTTCTACTGTGGATGTAATATGAGCAGACCAGGCTCTTTCCATCACCAAGCTAATATTTTAGTAGCAAAGACAAGCAGTAAAAACATAAGAAAATTGTAATGATTTCAGACAATAATAAATGCTCTGAAGAAAGTAAATCAAGAAGAAGGCGCTGGAAGGAGCGGGACGTGCTGCTTTCATGGGATGTGGTTGGGGAGGCCTGTCTAGGTTTTGTGTCTACACTGATCAAAGTACTTCCGAAACATCCTCAGCTTACTGGGGGAGACGTGATAGGGCGTCTTGTGTGATTGTCTGCAAGGAAACGGATCTAGCACTTATCCCCGTGTTTCCTTTTTGTGTTGTATTTTTATTTTATCTTTGAGATGTAGTTGACGTATAACACTGTTAGTTTTAGGTAGACGACATGCTGATTTGATAAGTGTATATGCTGTAAAATGCTCACCACAGTAAGCTCAGTTATATCTTGTTATTAAGCCTTTGGTTGCTTTCTGATAAATGAGGCTAGAAAGATAGACTCTAAGTCTGCTAAAGCTTTTTTTAACTTCTAGAAGGCATTTTTTAGTAAAGGTGGATTATGAGTTTCAGCTTATTTTTACATGCTGGAGCCAAGGCGGAATTCCTCACATCAGCTCATAATAGGAAATCTGTTTGTTACTTTCCAGTTGCTCCGCCCAGTGAGGCTCATGGAAATGTGCTTTTCAGACCGAATCAGCTCCACAAAGACAGGGCCCTGCGACCATGTTTGTCGTGTTCCAGCCTGGCCCAGGGGACATGCCCAGTCAGGGCGTGAGCAGGAGATGCACTGAGCATTTCCATTAAGAATTAAATATACTATTTCCAAAGAGAAGTCATTCAAAATTACTACTGAGGAGTGGTGGAGATTCACTTTTGTTTTTCCATACAGATTTGAATAGTGAGCTGTAATTATTCAGGAAAAACATATTCATTGAGCTTCCAGTGCGGTGTTTGGAGGAGGCTCCTGAACTCATGGAGTTTACCGAGAGAATCTAATTAATTGATTAGATTATTAGCTTTCTACTTTATCATTTTAACACAAGTTTACGCTTTCAAATAATCATGGGAAAAAGGGTGTGGACTTTTGGTTTCAATTAGACACGATCATTTGCTGACTTCCCTCTCTACCTGGGCTTTTTGTGTCCAGCCATGTTGTTTAAAATTTAACGATTAATATACATAGATTAAATCACCATATTGTACTTTTTAAATATCATGCAATTTCATATAGCAGCTATACCTCAAAGCCGAAATAATATTTCACAATTAATTAATCCTGCATTTTCCCAGTTAGTTTTCATAAAGTGAAGCCTGCTTCTGATATAAATAGATCTGTTAATACCAAGGACATATTTTAGAAACTAAGTCCAGTTACAATAGATTTTAGGTTGTTGCTCAAATTCTTTCATCATATAGAAGCGCTGTATTGATTGAGAAATATTTTAATTATAAAATTAATTCAGAGTGTTATTGCATTTGGCCAGAACCATTTTTGGGAAGAGCAGGTAAGTTCCAAAGAGGGTAGTTAGTGACCTATGGCTTCTGCCTAGTTGCCCAGCACAAGATGATGAATGAGGCCAGTCGGTTTCTTTGCTTCAGAAATCTGCACAAATCATGGACAGATTTGCATGTAAGCAAATGGGGAAATTAAGCAGAGTCCTGAGGTGGAATTAGGGGAGGAGGGGCCGTGGCAAACCGTGGAGTTGGTGGGGGAGAGGATGGAAAGGCTTCCTAACCATCTTTCTATGTGAACGAATATAGACCCCATCTGCACGATACTCTGTGATCTGAAAAGACCATATGGATTTGCCCAGTCCCTTGTCGGTGCATGTTTAGAACCAAAGGCGTTTTAAAATGATCGGAGTTCAATTTTTAAAAAATAGAAATAGTGAGACTATGTAACCTAAACTAAGCAGGCTGAGGATACATTGTAGCGACCCCTGTTAGACGAGGGAAAAGAGAGGAGAGAGGAGGGAGTTGAGCGGTGGAAATGCCATGGTGGAGGGACTGGATAATGAGCTCAGTTCGGGATGGGTTTAGGTTTAAGATGCCTCGGGACATCCAGGGAGATGCCTAGTGAGGCTGGGCTGAGGACACGTCGGGAATCACCTGAGTGGTAATGGTTACGTGAGGCTGTGGGATTGAGGTGCCAGGAAGGGCATGGGTTAGAGTGAGGGAGAGGCCAGGGGTAGAACTGTCAGAAAGAAGCACAGATATTAGGTGCTGCCTGGACGAGCCTGTGGAGACAGTCAAAGGTGCACGACGCAGCACGGCACCGCTCTGAGTCTGTCAGTCTTGTTCTCTGTCACAACTACTTTCTTCTGATCTGTTCTGTCATGTTGCTACTTAATCTTTTTCTGGTCGCGTATCTCACATTAGAAAAATGTTTTAACCCGTCTGTTTAATAAATGTAGAACATAAGGTATATTAAGAATGATCTCAGATTTTTCTAAAATAGTTTTGAAATAAAAAACTAAAAGTTTCTTTTTTAAAAGTTTTAAATGATGAGGCATATAGGTTCAGAAATCCTTTGGATATTTTATTAATTACATATTAATTACAGTGGCATGCCTGGACACCACTTGCCTGTAATAAGCTTCTCCTCCCCATCTTAAACAGAGTTTGTGCCATACCACTAGTTTCCATTTAACTATGAGAATATTACTGGAGAAAGCCTGAAAACGCAAGGAACACAGCTTTTTTTTCAGTCTTTCTTTGTTAGATAGCAGTATTATTGATACATAAGAGCATTACTTACTGAATTTGTAATGACCTAAATTTGAATTTCAGTTTAAATAATGTCAGTAGTTAATGATTAATTACAAATTGTTTTAAAGGTGTTATATATGTCATGATCTATCAAAATTATTGAGGTGGCATTTTATTTGGGCAATACTTGTCAACTATTTGAAAAATCAATCAAGTAAGGTATTACCAGCTGAGAGGGTTAAAAAAAACAAAACACCACAACAGTCTTTTGTTCCCTTTATATATTTGTTCACCTTAGTTAACAGAGTGAAGGCTCCACAGTGTTTTGTAGGTCAGAGCAGTTTCTGAGAACCATGTCACCAGGTTAGTTTGGGGGGCAAGGAAAATACCTGCTCAGTGGCTGACTCGCATCCATTCTGAGCACACGGGCTCATATACTCCGACTCCTTGCAAGGAAGCGTACAGTTTCCTGCCAGTGAGCCGCCTCCCAGATCTACTGCTCTCTACTCGCCCCGTAGCTGGCGCTTCCTGGGCTCTGGCCAGTGTCTGTGTGTAGAGGCCAGGTGGCCGGCTTAGGTCAAGTTTGTTTGGGGTCTTAGTCTGGGCACTGCTTGCCAACAGGCATTTGTGTAGAAGGACGTGGGTGAGTCACCTCTTGGTACTTGGCAGGTTGGGGAAGGTGTTCACGCTCTTCCTATCTGTGAGATTCTTAGGAAACTCCCCTGCTGTTATTCAACTTTCAGTTGAATTGAACGTTTCTCAAAACCTGGGGTGTAACCTCCCTTGTCACCAGGGTCACATCAGGACCTCCTTTTCTCTTTCCCCAGACCCTGCTGGGAGATGCAGCAGCTGTGGTTGTGGTATCTCGAGTGCTTCACTTTCTTTTTGTTCTGGGAAAGCTCGAACTGCAGGCATATTTTTCATACACACCCAGCTGAAAGAAATTTGCTGACAAACTTCCTTTCAGGCAATTTTTTGAGTGTTAAGTGGAGCATTTACTGATGGTTATTTTTATATGATAAAGCATATTTCAGTGTATCTGATGTAACTTGTAGATTTTGAGATTTGAAGCAGTTTTTGGCTCCGCATTGCATGTGCCTGGAAAACTTTCAGATCTGGAAAGCTATAAAACGCAAACATACTTTGAAGTACACCATATGTGCCTGGTAAGACTGTACTAGGAATGTCACAGTGGTCAGCAGATGAAAGAACGTAGCTGTCACCACACGTTGTTGGCTCGGGTAGCTGCGTTATGCTGAGTGCTGGTGGACAAGCCTGAGCTGCCATATGTAAATATCCTCAAAATAAACCGTGCCCAGGTCACCACCGTTAGGACATGGGGAAGATACTTCCTCGTGTGTTCTGCACTTAAATCTTGACTGGGGTAGAATCTGCCATGTTCTTTTGTCTCGGTGTTCTTGTTGTTTTTTCCTGCTTATGGATCTCTGATGGCTCCCTGGCAACCCCACCGTTAGTGGGCCGGGCACATTGTATCGAACTCTCCAGATTTAATTCCATAAAGGATTCATTGATGCAGCATTTGTTTGGGAAAATGTAAAAATCAATGATTACCATGGAGTTGGAAGATTATCTTTAGATAATAAACTATTCTCTAGACTAATCCCATAGTTACACACTGACTGTGTAATGCCTGAAGTAGGAACACTGTAAATCTTGATATCACTTAGGACTTTTTAGAGTATCCATCACGTTTGATGCCATGTGAGGTGAGAAGTTAAGTATTATCCACATTTAGTAGATGAAGAAGATGAGCTTTGCTGAAGTCTGAGCAACTTCCTAAGGTCAGAGCTTTCTTTCCAAAAATCAGCTTTGTTGAGGCATAACTTAACATACAATATGCGTAGTTAAAGTAAATAGTTTGAGTTCTGACACACGCATGTACTCGTGTAAATACTACTCTAGTTACAGCATAAAACACTTGTTTTTATCCCCCCCCCCCCGACCATTTCCCTCGTGCCTCTGCTCTCAGCTCCCTGCACCCCCCCCTCGGTGGCATCCAGTAACCTCCTTTCTGTCACTACATTCGTTTTGCCTCTTCTGGAATTTCATCTAAATGAATGCATGACTGGACTCTTCTGCTCCTGTTTTTGAGATCCCCCCACGTTGTTGTATGTCGTTTGTTCCTTTTTAGTGCTTACTGTTACTCCCTGTCCGAACGCCACACTTTGTTCCCGCACCAGGTGACAGGCATTGGTGTTTCCAGGTTTGGGCCAATAACAAATAAAGCAGCGATGAACATTTGTGCCCATGTCTGGCAGGACATGTATTTTCATTTCTCTTGGATCGCTACCTAGGAGCTGAATCGGTGGGCCGGACGTGTGTGTGTGTGATTTCTGAGTAGCTGCCAAGCAGTTTCCCAGTGGCTGGTTTCGTTTGCCGCTATCAGTGTGTGCCAGTTACTCCACATCCTCCCCAACCCTTGGGGTGTTGTGTCTCCTCGTAGATTTAATGGGCGTCCCCCTGATCACTAATATAATTTAGTGGTTTTTCATGTGCTTATTGGCCACTCGTACACCTTCTCTTATGAAGCATCTGTAGTAGGAGGTAGGAGAAGAGGGGACAACCTGGTGGGCAGAAAACAAGTGCGAATCAGATGACGTCACATAATGTGAGCTGCATGGATTGATAAAGGATCACTGGGTGGGGAGAGGCAGGCACGTCTTCAGGGAAGGCCTCTCTCAGGAGATGCTCTCTGGGCGGGGACGACAAAGGAGGAGAAACAGACAAGCAAGCATGTGAGGAGCCATGGTCAGAGGCCCTGCTTTCCTTTCCAGCTGCCAGGTGGGCACTGGGTGTAGGGAATGTGGACCTGACTGAGGTACCGCCCTTGCCCTCGGAGTCTTGCAGTCCACCTGGAATTACGTTCCAGGTGTGCAGGTGACGACCGCAGGGAGGGTGAGTCAGTGCTTCTCAACCCTGGCTGCTCATTTGTGTCCTCTGGGAGCTTTTAAAGACACCCCCCATGTCCTCTTTCCCATGACGAAGTCAGAATTCAAATAAGTATTTAGAACTTGGGCGGGAAACTAACACTATAAATAAGACTGAAAACCCAGAGACAAAGTGGGAGAAAGTATGTTCTGCCTGAATGACACAGACCTAATGTACCTCATATAGAATGAGGTCTTTGAAATCAAGAAAGATAAACATCCCACAGAGAAAAATAGGCAATAGCTATGAGCAGGCAGTTTTCCAAGGAAAAAATACAGATCGCTGTTAAACATAGAAAAAGATGGTTCTCCTTGTTAGTCAGAGAAATGCGAAGTTGACAAAAGAGGGTTTTGAACCTTTCTGACTGATACAGGTGATTATAAGTCAGTGGCATCTACCGTTGGCACGAAGGTGAGGGCGGCGCAATGGTGACACTGTTGGTGGGAAGCCAGGGTGGCCTCGGCCTTTCCAGAGAGCAGGTTAGATCTACCTGAAGTTAAGTGTGGTCCTCGGGGCCCAGGAGCCCACAAAGAAGAATTGCGCCAGAGACACAGGCGGCAGCACGGTTTGTCGTGCCAAATGGTAGGAGCCGGTGTGTGCGTGTCTAGCTGTTGGGCGCACATTCAGCTTTTTTGTAACAATACATAGCAGACTTGGAGGCATTCTAGGGGAGGAGGGCACTTCCTTCTTTAGATACTTTGTGTCACTGGGCGTTTTAAGAAGCCCATGTAACACTTTTGAATTTAAAAATATGAAACAACCACAGAAGTGGAAGGGAGGGCGAGAAGCTCTGTGCTGGACCCTCAGGATGAGGGGGAAGCTGGAGCGAGGGCACCCAGTGGAGGTGTTTCTGCGTGTTCAGGGCTGAGAGGTGTTGTCAGTCTGAGGTGCGACTGTGGCCGTCAGACTGAGGAGAAGGGTAGGTTTGCCAGCCACTTCAGAAGCAGAATCTGCGAGGTTCTACTACGGGATGTGAGGCGGGAGGAAAGGGGAGGAAAGAGCAGAGTCGAAGATGCCACTGACATTTGTAAATTACGTTGCTGAGTAAATGACTATGGCATTATCACAAATAGGAAAAGGCACGTCTTTCAGTAGAAGGCGATGAGTGTCCCCAGCGTGGGCTCTCAGGAGTATTTGGATGGCACCTGAGCTCACCTGAGCAGTCACCATCTGTGCTCTCTTACAAGTCCCGTCCTCTGCAGTCTTTAGTCCTGCTGTTTGTTAGGAAATGTTACTACTATTTAAAATAGACAAAGGGCAGTTTGAAAGTGGAAGTTGGAACTCTTTCTTGTCTTGTATTCCAGAGCGCTCACTTGGCGATGGTGGACGCCCTAATGATGGCCTACGCTGTAGAAATGGTCAGTGTGGAGAAAGTCATTGCATGTGCTCAGCAGTATTCCGCGTTCTTCCAAGCCTCGGACCTGCCCTATGACATCGAGGATGCTGTCATGTACTGGATAAACAAGGTAGGAGGGTACTCACCTGAGCAGAGGGAGTCCCCTCACCAGGAAGAGTGAAGCCCGCAGTTCCACTTTGCCTGTCTGCTGTGGACTGAATGTGTGGCCCCCAGAGCTCATATGTTCACGGTGTTAGGAGCTGGGGCCTGTGGGAGGTGATCGGGTCGGAGGCCAGAGCCCTGAGGAGTGGGACCAGTGTCCTTATAAAGGGACCCAGAGACCTCCCTGCCTCTTGGGCCATGTGAGGACACAGCAGGGTGATGGCCAGGAAGCAGGCCCTCAGCTGACGTCTTATCTGCCGGGGCCTTGGTCGTGGACTGCCAGCCTCCGGAACTGTGAGAAATCAGTGTCTGTGGTTTAGAAGCCCCAGCCTATGGGGTTTTTGTCATAGCAGCCCGAACGGTCTAAGATACACTCCATTACTCTTTTTGTTTTAAATCAAAGTGAAAGCTAAAGCTATGGACTCTTGTTAAAATTGCCCATTCCCTAAAAACAAAACAAAACAAAAACTACTGCTAAAATGATGAAAATAGATTCTATATATTCTGTAATATATATGATTGTATTTCATAATGATTAAAGTAGTTCATACCAGATGATTACAGAATTCAGAGCACTCAGAGCAGGGAACTACACGCTGTGGCTGTTTGGACATATGATTTGAACCCAAGAATGAAATCATTTTTCATGTTTCCAATGAGATGACTCTTCGGTTTGCTTGACTGAGTTGCGTAAGACTATGTCGATTCTAGAATCTTCTTGGAAACTTTTATGGAACTGTGATTAGTTATTTGTGCCCTGATGATGTTTAGGTTGTCAGTTTGTCACTCCCTTTGCCAATTGGTGTGGTTAATTCCCCTTGATTCTAGTTCATCTACAACTATCACCCCAGAGAAAATTAAACCTTATCTGTGAACAAGACCTGAACAGATTCCAAAGCAGTTTTATCTTCAGGTATCCTTCCTTGAGTGCTTCTGTGAAGCTTGGAACAAGAATCTAAGTATTAGACGCCCACCTCCGCCATCGTTACCCGTGACCTGCGAGTCCATGGAGAAGGCCCATCTGACACTTGGTCCCTGGAGGTCCTTTATTTTCCATCTGGTGCTCTTTTTCTCCGCTCCTCCTTCGCTATAGAGAATCATGGGCATCAGACCCTCCGTGACCTGTACACCCGTGCAGCCGCCTCCCTCTTGCACACCCCTCCGCTTGCTCTAATAGCCCAGTAGTGCAATGCTCAGCTTCGTCATGGGTTCCACGTCACTGAGCCTTTCATTCTCACCATCTCCTTGACTTCACCCAACGCAACACAGCTTAAGGGGTTCATTATTCACATGGCAAGTCGCCTGGAGGCCGGGCACGTCCAGGGTGAGTTAATTTGGGGCTCAGCAGCAGCGTTGTGAATGCAGGCGCTTTCCGTCTTTTCTGTTTTGTCATCTTAACTGTGTATGACATTTCTAGTCATGGTTGTATAGTGGCAGCAGTGAGTCCAGGAGTCACACACAGTCACGACAACATCCAGCAAAAATGAGAAGGTCTTCTGGACTCTTCTGTGACCAAGGAGAACCTTTACCCAGAAAGTTCCCCTCCCACCCCAGGTCCCACTCAGCTGGTTCTCCTGCCTGTGCCTGAAGTGCCCTCTGGCCAGAAGACCAAGGCTGCCATGATTGTCTGCAGCTGATGGGGCGTCTCCCTCTCGGTCTGGAAAGAGGCCTCCATAACTGAGCATATGGAAGCTGAGCACCACCACGGTTCTGACAGCCAGGAAGAAAGGGGAGATAGCAACCAATTCACAGACAGACTCGGGCTGGGCCCGCGATACCTTTCCTGCATGCCCCAAGAAGCACGTGTACCTGCTCTGAGGGGTCACTTGCAGACCCACAGCTGTAGGAATCTCCCAGGCAGTGGGGGAGGGAGAATCTTCTCTGCAGATTCAAAAGTACTGACAATCAAAAGTTATGAAGCTCATGAAGAAGTAACGAGCACATGTAAGAGTCAGGAGTAAACATAACATGGCAGCTCCCCTCCCAGAATGTCAGAAAGGAGAACAATCTGAAAAAGACTATACAAACAATGCTGAAATGACTGAAAACAAAACATGGAGAAAAACCATAGGAAGGAATAAGGCACTGCAGAGGGCATATTGGAAAAAGTATCAAATAAAACTTCAGAAATGAAAAATTTTAGTCATTGAAAACTCAGTTTAAACAGTAGATTAGATGTAGTTGAAGAGGAAGTTAGTTACCTGAGAGGAAGTGACCCAGACCGAAGCCCAGAGTGCTGAGATAGAAAGTAGGAAATCGCGGCTGGTGGCCTGATTGGAATTCCAAAAAGAGATCGGGGGGAGAGAATATATTTGAGGAGACAATGAATGAAAATTTTCTACAGTTGATGAAAGATATAAACTTTCAAATACAGGAACCACAGTGAGTTCCAACCTGGATAAATTAAAATAAATCCACACCTGCATGTAGTATAGTAATGGAATCGCAGAACTCTGAAGATAAAAGACAGTCCCTTAAAGGAATGACAGAGTGAGTGGCAGCAGACTTCGAAGCCAGAAGACAGTGCAGCAGACTCGTCAAGGAGCTGAAGAAAAATAACCATGAGCCTGGATTTCTGCACCTTTGATTCAGGACTAAAAGTGAAATCAAGATTTGTCTAAAGACCAGTAGTTTATCAGTCAGGCCTTTGCATAGAGAACTACTAAAGGGTGTACTTCAAGAAGAAAGAAATCGAACCTAGAAGAAAGCAGTGGGCTGCAGGAAGCAATGATAAAGAGAAATTGGTATATACCTGGGTAAGTGTAAGTAAGTGTTATTAAAATCAGCATAGTGTCTAATTCTGAGGCCTGTTAGAAAGGACTAATTGTAGGGAAAATAGCATGGAAGATGAAAGGAGGTGATGTGAATTAAAGCCTTTCTAAGATTTGTGTGTTCAGGAGGGAAGTGAAAATATTGACTAACCTTAGACTTACACATGTATCAAGGCAAGGATACACATTATTATTTTATATTTTAAAATGAAAAAATAAATAAAAGCGAGTGTATATTTTTAAATTAATAGGTATTTTTAATGAATGTGTCATTCTAGCTCATGGGTTTTTAACTAATTTGTATTGCTAGAGCCAACTTTTGTTCTGTCGTTCTCTGGGTCACTGGTCCTCACCACTGGTTCACGAGGTGGCCTACCTGTAACTCAAGGTGGGCTCTCTGACACAAACCGTTAGCTTTTATCCTTGAGTTGCCCAAGGGATGTCATGTTTCAGCGTGGATAGTAGAGCTTTCTCCTTGCATTTGGGAACTGGTTTGAGAATTATGAAGCTGATTATTTCATTTACCCCTTTTGTGTACCCAAATAGTTAAATAGCTCTAAGTGACCTGTCTTGTAGTGTTTTTGTGTTCTCCCTATTCTAGGAGTTAATGAATTAGCAACGTGTAAAATTGTCTTGTAATTATGATTTTGGTGTTTTGGGTGATGTATACCATTACACCAGCCCAAAGTATTTTGATTAGGGTTTGCCAAAGCCCTCCCAGATACAGAACCACCTGCCATGGCTTTGAGGAGGTGTCTCTAAATCATGGCAGTGGTTTCTGTGTATGGAGTGTGTGCTATGTGCCATGCACTTTATTTGGTACCTTTTACACATTATCTCTTTTAGTCTCTGCTCGCGCTTGTGGTATAATGATTGTCACACACTCAGCTGCTTACACAACACCCTTTCAGTATCTCAGTTATTGACTTCCTTCTTTGTAGCGTCTCATGACACCAGTGTCTGGGGGTCAGGAACCCAGGCGTGGCTCAGGTGCACCTCGTCTCACAGCCCCTCACACGGCTGCAGTTGAGGTGTTGGTCTGGCCTGGGGCTTATTTGAAAGCTCGACTGTGGCAGGATCTGCTTCCGAGCTCAGGTGGTTGTTGGCAGGGTACATTTTGGGCAGGTGGGCTGACGGCCTCCGTTTCTCCCTGGCTGTTGGCTGGAAGCTGCCTTCAATGTGGGCCTCTCCGTGGGGCAGCTCCCAGCATGGCAGGTTTTTCATCAAAGCCAGCAGGAGAGAGTCTGCTGGCAAGATAGAAATGACAACGTGAGGTCACAAATCACAGAAGAGATAGCCTATCACCTTGGTTGCATTCTGTTCTGTTGGTTAGAAGCAATGGGCAGGTCTTGCCCACACCCCAGGCCTCACTGGGGACCGTCTTAGACCATGTCCCCCAGAGCGCACTGGGAAGTAGGTGTTATTCAAACCAGCACCTAGGTTCAGCGATGTCAAGAAATTGCTAAGATCACAGCTTGTAATGGGGGTTTTGAGTCGGACCCGGGTCTCTTCCATTCTGCTGTCTCTCAGAGTGTTTTATGCAGCCAGGTGGCCCTCTGGGAGGTCTCAGAGCGCGGCAGCCTCACTAGCCAAAGTGACCCTGTGTGTTGATTAAACCCCTTGTAACGCCTTAGATAACGTCACAGAGAAGACCCTCGGCGACTGTTGTTAATTCCATTTATCATAACTTCAAATTCTCCAGTCACTTTTTTTAGCCAGTGATGTGAATTTTAGGCAATAGAGTTGAGAAAATTATTAATTTAGTTTAGCGTTTATAGCAGCTGATAAGGGCATTAATATTTCCTAGAGTGCCATTATTAATTAAACATTTATTCATTATTACTAGAGTGACCTTAAAATCATTAACTCAAAATCCAAAATTGTGTAAATATGCTCAATAAATATTTTATGCACTAGGGAGACTGTTTCTTAACCTTTTTGCATTGGGGGCTATTTGAGCAATCTGATAGGGAATAAACTAGCCCACCTCAAAAAGCTTCCACATGCAAAAATTTTTCATGTATTTTAACTGGCCTTCTGACCACACTCAGACCCACGTACAGTCCAGGGCGTATCTATGACGTCACAGCTTCAGAACTTGATTCAAAGTGGTTTCTATTGCCAGTACAACATTAGGGAAAATAATTTTCATTTACTAGTCCTAAAAGATTGTAACATTTTTACCAAAAAAAGTTTTACTGCTTCCTAAGCATTAAAACTGAAGTTAACAAATACCTTTTATTCTCCAGCAGTCCAACCTGTTCCTGACACACAGTAGGTGCTCAGCAACAGTTAATAAATTAATGATGAATTTTAGATTATCAAATGTAACACCTGTAAAGTACTTTTTTCTGGTTGGGAAAATGAAATTTTCTTCATTTAAGTGGTATTGACATTTAACATCGGAAGTGACCACAGACATTGTAAGATACATGTTATTTTGTTATATGTGAATATAATTTCAAATTGATGTTTCTGTATTTTAAGGTAAATGAACATTTGAAAGACATAATGGAACAAGAACAGAAATTGAAAGAACATCACACAGTTGAAACTCCAGGAGGTCAAAAGGTAGATATTGCAAAGAAAAAAATGGTGCCTTTGTGAGACTCGACATATGTTCACATCCGTGTATTGTTTTGGGAAATGTTACCAGTTCATTAAGTTGTTATTTGATGATGGGAACTGTACCCTAGGAAGAGGCGCCATAAATACCATGTACGTGGTGTACGCAGTGAAGAAGAACAAAGTGAAGCTTGATTGGATGGTGGTGTTTAGCGAAAATGGTTAATGACTAGAGCCGTGTAATTATATTCCAGGAATTGTAAGTTGTACAGTGGTCACTCTGTGAGGAAAGAAGAAACGGTAACATGGATTCATTCTTTAAAAATTCCTGAACAGCATTTAGTTTTCTTCTTAGAATGTTGGTGCCTGTGATACACTAAGACCACAAGTATATTTTCTACAGCATAGTGTTTCTTACATGTTTTGAAATGGATTATAATGAGAGCCCGTTAAACATGGATAGTATTTGCATTGAGGTATAAGAAGTTGTAAGTATTCAGAAACCTCGTTTTCCATGCAGACGAAGTCTCTTCAGTGTGATCCCGCACTTGTACTCGTTTTGGGCTGACCCTACTGGTCACTGGTACTTGTCAGAAGAGAAAGAGAAAGAAGGAAAGAAAGGGAAAACTGTTGGGGTATTACCAACTTCAGTGAAAAAGTTTTGGGGAAGACCACCTAAGGTTTTGTCTGAGTTTGATGTTTAGGGATCCAGTGACCCCCATTTAGCTGACTGACAGCTCCTGACAGTATTGCCTGGGCTGACCCCTCATCTCTGTGGACGTCCTTTCCGCTCAAGTTGAAGCGGAACAGAAACCGCTTTGCCCGTCACCCCAAACTGTGTGCTCCCTCTGCCTGCCTTCCACCAGCTTCTGCCCCACCTCCTCCCTGGCATTCCCTAGTCCGTCCCTTTCCCATCCCGCAGGAGCTGAGACCTTTGCCTTGGAGATGGGTGTAACCTTGCCCCCACTTTTGCTCCTGGCTCTAACCAGGAATGAGGTGACGATGGCATTGGCCTAAGTGATGACACTAATGGCCTTGCCCAGGTGCCTGTCCTGTTGTCTGTGACCCACGCAGCAGCAGACAGAGCCCACGCTGTTGGGTGATAGCACATCTTACCTTTTGTCCTTGTCAGAGATTCTCATTTCGTGAAACTTCTTTTCACAGCCACTTTCTTGGTAAGATATATGTGGTTGTTGAGGGATGCTTGTATATTACTAGTGTTGGGCCAAAATTAAAATCCAAAGGTATTGCTTTAGGTATCAGGTCTTCTGATGATGTGTTTCTGATTGTTGAATTGGTTGGTGTCCCAAGAGGAAGGCGTTATAAGCAGTGCCAGCCTAGAAAATGTCTTGTTCAGTTTGCTAATGTGATTTTCTCTATTTTTTTTTCAACTTGCCCTTTTTGCTTCTAATACTCCTTTTGATTCTAAAGTAGGATGCCCAGTTAAATTTGAATTTAAGATAAACAACAAATACTTTTTGGTATAAGTTGCATGAATATGTTGTGTTTTTATTTGCTAAATCTGGCAACCCTGCTTTAAAGATCTCTAAAGGGTATAGCCCGTGACACGAAGGCCAGCATTCATTCTCTTAGAGAGTTGGTGCAAAGTGCTGTGGCAGCATGAGCAGTGACGTCAGGTCAGACTGGTTCTGCTGCGGGTGCCTTGGGGGCCTCGTTTTCTTTATCTGTCAAAACTAAAGGTTGGATTAAATGGCTCCTAAATTCTGCGACTAAAGTCATTCTCAGATTTTCCCTTCTCAGTATATTAGTAAACGTAAAGTACTAAAAACGAAAGGTTGGTGAAAGTAGTAAGTAGCTGGTTATCATAAACTTCCATATACGTGTATATATAAATGGATAGACAGACAGATAGATAGACAGACAGACAGACAGACAGACAGACAGACATCACTAGCAGGTTTATGGTAACTGTGGCACTGACACATCTAAGGCCTGCGCGAGGCAGTGGGCCTGGACAGGGTCTTAGCAGGTTTCATGGCAGTGTTTGCAAAGTAGGGCACTCGGCCACAGGGAGTGACCCAAGTGCAGACATTAAGTTGCAAGTAAAAGGCACATTTGGGAATAGTGAGGGGACCATTTGGGTGGTTTTGAAAGAACTGTGAATGTATGGCTTTGTATTCTTAAGCTTAGAATAGTAATGATAGAGAGAGTCAAGTTTGTTTCTCAAAATATTAAAGATACATGTGTACTCAGTGGAACATTTGCCTCTTTTTAAAGAGAAATATTGGCGAGGTGTTCTACAGGGGGTGGTAATTGGATGAAAGAATTACCTTTGGAGAAAAGACATTCACTGAGCTCTAATTGCTTTTCATTTAAAGGTATGGTCTCAAAATAGACTACACTTTCCCCAGCGAGAGTAGTGTGTGCTCTCCTCGATTACCTCAGCCCATGTGAATTTCTACCTTAACCAAAGCGCCTTAGCAATTAAAAACCATAACCCACTTTTTTGTTCAACTCTATTTCATCAAACAGCACCTAAGATACTATTTGAGAAAAGGGTTTGAAGTCACACATGTTTGGGAAACGCTGCCTGATCTGTGCTCTTTTAAGAATATCACAACTCATTTTAGTAAGTCAATGCCTAGTTAAGGAGCCTGTCTAGCTGTTTCCCAAACATACTTGGTTTTCAAACTCTTTTATGAATGATGTATACTAATATCTCATAGAATAAGTGTTCTTTGGCGCCTACTTTGGGGAACGTTAGTTTGTGATGTTGTAATTGATTCAGTTCTCTATTTCATATGTAGACAAATACATAAAACAGACACTTGATGTTCTAATACAGCACATCATTCTCAGATGCATTATTTGGTTTGACTCTTAGATGTACCGTGGTTTCCTTTTTCATACTACTATTTTATTTAAATAATTGTGAAGACTTGACCTGCCTTGTTTAGAATTCTTCCCTTAAGATTCCATTCTGTTGTTACAATTTAACCTGTGTGCACTTTTGTGGTCAGTGCTTATTAAGTTCTTCCTTGCATCTATTGCCAGTGTCCCTTTTCTATTTCACAGTAATTTACTCGCCTTTATTGCTAACACAGTACCCCAATTCTGGAGTATGCCCCTGTTGTATTACCAGCTCATTCAGTGTAGTTAAGGGAGGAACTGGGCATTTTAAACATTTTTAAAATTCAGAGATGGTACCATGATTTTTTTCCTCCAAGCAGTATTTTATAAAGATGATTTGGCCTGAAGAGATTGATGTATTAGATGTCCTAGTAGCATGGTTTTAACCTTTGCCTAAGAGTGCTATAGAAATTAGATTTCTCCACCAGCTGTATAGGTCAGTAGTCTTGTGCATTTGGACAGAAGACCCTACCAAGATTTGGGTTGGTGAAGACTTCGTAGGACTTTTTAAGAACATTTCTTTTAAAATATTTCAGAGAGAAAGATGGAAGATAAGTAGAAGAACCCTATCTACTCTTTACCCAGATTCATCAGTTTAACATTTGCTCATGCCCCGTCTCTCTCCGTGTGTGTGTAATATATGTACACACACACACGTACATTTTTCTGAAGCATTTGAAAGAGGTTGCATACGTCATACCCCTCTACCCCTTAATACATCAATATATATCCTAAGAACAAAGCTATTCACTTATGCAACCACAGTGCAGGTAATTTAATGTCAGTGTAATACTTCGATCAGGCTTACAGCCTATATTGCAATTTTGTCACAGTTGTCCCAATTGTACTTTATATATTTTTTCCAGTACAAGATCCAATCCAAGATTATGTAATGTATTTAGTTGTCATATCTCTGGTCTTTTTTAAACTGAAACAGTTCCTTAGCTTTTCAATTTTGTTCATGATGTTTTTTAAGAATACAGGTCATTTTCATAGAATACCCCTCAATTAGGGGTTTTCTGATATTTCCTCACAATTAGATTAAGGTTGTGCTTTAATTTAGACTGGAATATTGTGTATAATAAATTGTGTCCTTCTCGTGGTATTCTGTCCAGAGGCACATGGTACCCATTTGCCCCACTAGATGACATCAGTTTGAATCAGTTAAGATATTGCCTAGTTTCTTGACTGCATGGTTATTACTTTTCCTTTTGTAATAAGTAATTTGAGACTGTAAATATCCTGCCCTCTTCAGCGTTTCCCCTCACTCTAGATTTCGCATTCATTGATGATACCTACCTAAATTTGATTTTTCTGTGATGATGGTCACAAAATGATCATTTTCTAACTCCATCCTTTCTTCTGTGCTTATTAGTTAGGATTCTGTTATCAGCAAGTCTGTTCTCTGTCTATCATCTCTTTATTATCTGTGTGAATTTATGGATTTTTATTTAATGGGTTGTCATCTATTTCTGTCTGGATATATTTATAATTTAAATAAACCTATATATTCTAAACGAAAATATTAATTAACATTTAAAAAATGTTGTGGGAACTATAAACTTGGAATGCCACTATCAGAAACTTGACTGTAACTTGTTCATTGAAAATAATTCTGATGAATTTTCCCTTTACCTCTTGCTTTCCCTTTGTTTCTGCTGCTTCCTCTGAAGTCTCCTTCCAAATGGTTTTGGAAACTGGTTCCAGTAAGTTTGCCCAGCTACTTCAATTTTCTCTCCAGAATTGTAATCATAGAACGGTATTGTTTCTGTCTCGCCGATACAGTCATTTCATGTAACTCTGTTAGTCACTACATAGAGATTGAATTTTAAGGTATTTGATCCTAATGTAAAATAGAAAGATAAAAAAAAATCTATCCAAGATTGCGATTAGAAGCTTTAAAAATAATTTAAAGTATAAGCACCTTTTGATATAATCTTGTGTATATTCACAGACCATCAGTAACTAGGTTAAAAAAAAGTATGAATATAGATTCTCATTAGTTTTAATAATTTTAGTAAAAATGACTATGAATTGCATGGTAAATTATTTGTATTTTAAAATTATCTTTTTGAAAGAATCATTTTCTTTTCAGCCTGAATTATAGGGGACATTGTGTGTGATAAAAAAGTGACAGATTCTCTGTATCTTTACCAGTATTGGATGTAAACTATATTAAATTTTTATTGGACTTGAATGGTTGAAATTTCAGGATTAAATCTCAGGGTGAGACCACTTAAGAAGTATTTTACACCCTCAGAAATAAAAATAGAACTTAGAAATACAACATAATGTTGAAAGAAAGTGTGCTGCCCCTTTTAAATGCCAAATTTCTCAGCTCATGGGAAGAACAGGGACGGTTTCCATGCAGTGAGTTGATAAAGCACATAGCACATGCAAGTCTAAGAGGCTGTCGCTTCCTGAATTGCACATGAACGTCCGGGAGTCGCACACGACTTCAAGATGAAAGTTGGGTTGCCTGATGCAGCTCTGGCTGCCACTCCTCAGCCTCTGCATGTCGTTCTGAGCTATAGACGTTTACTGCTAAAGCTCAGTAAGGGTGTGTGTGTGTGTGTGTGTGTGTGTGTGTGTGTGTGTGTGTGTGCAGAGGCCTCTTGGCAGAGAACATTAGCACACAATCCAGTTCTTTCCATGACCCTGGGCGCTCAGCTCAGTCCAGTGCAGGCTGAAAACAGGCTAGTGTTAGAGATCTGGGGAGTCTGAGGGCAAGCGCAGCCAATTTGGAGGACTTCCAAGGGCTACTTGGTTCTTAAAGAAAGTAGTGTAAGGTCTGGAACTGTGCTGACCAAGTGTGAGAAAGGAAGCCTCAGGCTGGAAGCACTACTGGTTGATTTCTCTGGTTCTCTCCCCTGCCCTCCCTTCTCTTCCCCCCTTTTTTATGGTTGATTTTTTAACTGTCTACTAGCAGCAAAGTGAGGATGTTTTCTAAGGACTGTGCAAAAATAGTCAATTCAGGAATTTGTATAGTGCATGTATGTGCTTGTTTTCTGAATATAGGTACGCTGTGAGTTTGGGTCATACTGTTAAATGTAGATGTCTAGCCGGCACCAGTTAACGAGAGCCAGCTTCTCTGAAAATCTTCAAGAGGGAAAGCATCCCATGGTGCTTGTTCTGGGGTAGCCAGTGAGAGAGAAACAGGAGTAACTGTCTCCTTCTTCCTGAAGGCATGTGCTTTTCTGAGGCTGCCATTGAAAGGAAATCTGGCTTCACCACCAAATATTAAATGTTTCTCTTTCAGTACATTCTTTTTCTATTTTTATTCTCACAAAAGTATTTTATTTCATAATTATATTTTAAAATATAAAGATGACCAGTTTAGATGGAGTTAAAAGAAAAATTAGTTTTGATTAAAAAAAAAACTATTTGAAGAACAGTAAGCAATATAATCGTATATTTTGCTAATAAAATACCTGAATGTGCATCGTCATCACGTCTCCAGCGTTGCTTTTCCCGGCTTTAGGAGAGCTGAGAGCCGGTGACGGGCATTTCCTGCCGTGTGCCCAGTGGTGTACACCGCACTTCATGTCCGGCATCTCGTTTAATCCTTCAGTGGTCTTATGAAGACAGGTACTGTTAGTCCCATTTTACAGATGGGGAAACTGAGAAGTGAGCGTTTAAGTAACTTGTCCATGCTCACAGAGCTAGTAAGTGGGAGCAGCGGGATTGGAACCTGGGTCATCTGTCGCGGGAGCTTGTTCTCTCACCCACTGAGTTTCACAGCGTGCCTCATTTTTAGAAAACTGTTTTATAACTGTCTGTCAAGTCACACTGAGCAGTCTTTAACAAGCGAAAGTCTCTCCTGTTTTTCTGAGGGGGAGCTGAAACCCTTATACTTGCTCTGTTACTGGTTAATGAAACCTCAGTTGGGAGGGTTTTTTCCGTTTCAGAGTTGTTGCACTTGACTGGCGTTACTGTAACATGCCAACGATAAGCCAGAATGTCTTGGGGATATTATTCCAGTTCCTCAGTCATGTTTCTAATCCCTGGATTTCCTTTAAGGGTGGTCTCGGATTCTTCTCCCTGCCCCCGTTTTGATAAGTTGGGTGTTCTTTCTGCCCCGGCAGGACTCTTGCGGTTCCCTAGGAGAACCGGAAGTCCGGAGGGGGCCATCATTAACCTAAAGGAATTGTCCGGGGCACTGAGGGCAGAGCTGATGGTTTGGGTACAGAGTCTTCAAGACCAGTTCCTGATGCTTCTTTATTTAAATCCTTGGGCTAACTGTCATTTCATGTAAATTAGCCATGTAATGTTATATTAAGTGCTAGCTTCAAGATGCAACTGCTGCTGCCATGTTTTTCACTTTGTTCAAGTAACGTCTGGCATTATTTAGAAAAGAAGGGTGTTGGTGAGTAATTCTCATTTCTCTGGACATATTTTATTTGTGATACATTCGACCACGGTATGGAGTTTTCCTGTATGTTGTTTAGTATTTCTTTATTTTCATCTCTTTCTTTTTTTATATTGTAGGCTCGTTATAGGAAAGAACAAACGTTGCTTAAGCAGCTGCCTTGCATTCCGGTAGTAGAAAATCTGCTGAAAGATGGTACCGATGGCTGTGCTTTAGCTGCCCTCATTCATTTTTACTGTCCTGGGGTTGTCAGATTAGAGGGTAAGTGCTCCAGGGAAGTATTTCTGAACTATAGATAGATGGTAACAAATGTTTAAGACAATATTTAATAAATAACAAGGCTTTCTTAAAAGGAACAGTTATGTATAATCCTGAGGAGGGTAGTTGAGTAAGGCAGTGCTTGGTTTCTAAGTCTTCCTGCGTAATGATCACCATATTTCCCTGTATGTTTGTTAAAACAGATTCCACCTAATCGTGTATTTGTACCAAGTCACTGATTATGAAATGGGTATGAAATGTATATATTATCGAAATTAACCCCAAGTCATTGCCTTGCTCTTTTCCTATTTGAAGATATTTGTTTGAAAGAAACCATGTCTTTGGCTGATAGCCTGTATAATCTGCAGCTGATTCAAGAATTTTGCCAAGAATATTTGAACCAGTGTTGCCATTTTACCCTGGAAGATATGCTCTACGCTGCTTCGTCCATAAAGGTACATTCAGTAATTCTCCTCTCCTTCGTTTGGTTTAAAAACACATAATTAGATACATAAAGGGCCTAGCCACTTTAAGCTTAAATGAACTGTAACATCAGAAGAGCTTTTGGAAAAAAATAGCGTTTGCTTTTTCTGTTTATTTTATGTTTTTTAATACACTGTTAGCTACGGGTTGTTTTTACAGTGTAAAGCTAACCATACAGTCCTAGTACAAAATAGACCTGTCGTCCTAATGTCAGCAAAACAGAGGCCAGGCCATTCAGTATCCGCATCTCAGATGCTAACACACAGTGGTGGGAGCATGAAGAGCTACCGGTCGGTAACCTGCAGCTTCCAGCCGCTCTGTGGACTGTGTCTGGGAAGAAGGAGCCCTCAGGTCCCAGAACGGGACATGAGACCTAGGGAGGCAACGGCGACAGTCGTCTGGAAATGAAGCTCCTGCAAAGGCCCGTTGTATGAGCCGCTCCCTTGCTGCCTGTTACCACACTGCCTGTCAGCGCTAGGCCACTGCCCTTCTCTCAAGACACGTACGCGCACCTAGTTGTGGTGGTGCAAATCAGTGAACAAAAGCAGGATCCCTCTCCTTCTAGAACTTTCCTCCTAGTGGTGAAGACACGTGGCTCAGGCAGAATTGCTTCGGAATGGCACGTGAAAAGCAGCTGCTTGCTCCAGGATTTCATGGCAGGGATTAATCCTTGGTTGTTCCTCGCAGCCCTGGCCACGGAATCCCTTTACGTCTCTCACACACCTGCCCTAAGTTTACCACGTGCCAGGTTTCGGGACTAAATAGTCTGACAGTAGGTTTTTACGCCTGCCTGAGAGGAACAAGTTTATCTCAGTCCTAAGCGCAGCTCCAGTGCCGCCCTCAGCAGACACTGCCATGGACCCATCACAGGGGTGCCTTGTGATTCTTGAAAGTCTTACTCTCCAGTATCTCTGTCCTTCACCTGTTTCTGGGTTACCACAAGGTAGAAGGTAGAGCCAAGAGGAAAGGCATTGTTAAGCTAAGCCACTATTTCTATTGACCAAAATACTGCCCACTCCCCACTGTCTGACGCAGCAAAAGAAAAACCTTGATTAATTTAGGTTTCTACCTTGCCATTTCTGTCAAAATAGAAATTAGGGAACATGAGCTCCATGTCTGTCTTGTTAATGCCTTCTCTGGCACTTACCTGTGAAAAAACTTAAATACTCCGTCTGTAATCTCAAAGAAAAAAATGATCTCATTAGATACATTGAGACATAGACTTATTACATTGTTTAAGTTGTATACCCTGGACTTCCAATAAGTAATACAGGGTTTCCCCAAAAATGAGACCTAGACGGACAATCAGCTCTAATGCGTCTTTTGGAGCAAAAATTAATATAAGACCTGGTTTTATTTTACTATAATATAAGACCAGATATAATATAATATAATATAAAACCAGGTCCTATATTAATTTTTGCTCCAAAAGACGCATTAGAGCTGATGGTCTGTCTGGGTCTCATTTTTCGGGAAACACGGTATAGAGCCCTGACGTGTAGGTTAACTTAGTCTGAGCATGATCCGGATATAGACATTTTCTTAAATCAGGCATATTTAAAATAGATAGTTGTTGGGGCAGCCGGATGGCTTAGTTGGTTAGAGCGCGAGCTCTGAACAACAGGGTTGCTGGTTCGATTCCCACATAGGCCAGTGAGCTGCGCCCTCCACAACTAGATTGAAGACAATGAGCTGCCGCTGACCTTCCGGAGTCACAGCCGGATGGCTCAGTTGGTTGCAGCACCAGCTCTCGGCAACAGAGTTGAGGGTTTGGTTCATGCAGGGGATGGTGGGTTGCGGCCCCTGCAACTGGGGATTGGGGACTGTGGCTGGACTTGGAGCTGAGCTGTGCCCTGGAGATTGGGGGATGGCGACTTGGAGCTGGTGGGTCCTGGAGAGGCACACTGTTCCCCAATATTCCCCAATAAAATTAAAAAAATAAAAAAGAAGATAATTGTGTACAGAGAAGCCATTGCTCACTTTCTGTATTCTCTGCTCAGTGATTAGAACCACAGCTTTGTCTTCAACTGACTGTTTTAAGACTTGAAGCCTTTGAGAGGTTTCCTGGCCCGCGTGCGCATTCACTTTAATGACAACCATTTATGTGGGTGTAGGAAGTAGGCTCTGTCTTCCCGTCCGTGTGTCAGTACAGACTGGCGTGGCCTCTCAGAGGGCAGCTTGACATGTTCCAACCAGACCGGAAGTGCACAGAAGGCAGGATAAGTGTGACCCACGGTGGTGAATGGTTGGAAACAACTCATCGTAGCAGGGACACAGCCTGAATATTGTGTGATACGGCTGCGCTGTTAAAGGAAGGAGCCAGAGGTGTTTTTGCTGACATAGGAAGCTCTGCAAGACATTAAGTGAAGAAAGCAGGCAGCAAACGTTATATATAGCTGATGTAATTGATATAGTATTTTTTTTAAATCCTTTTTCTTTTTTATGTAAATCTATATACATATGGAGACGCATGGGAAAAGGTCTATAGAAGATAAACACAAAACCTTTAACAGTGGTTTCTTCTGAGCGTGGCATTAGGATTTGGGGGAGAGGAGTTAAAGCATATTTTTACTTTTTATTCTATATTCTATATCTGTACTCTGTATTGTTTACATTGTTTAAGAGTGTTACTGTATAGCCACATGGCTTAACTAAAAGGAGGAAAGAAGAGCTTGTAAATGAAATTGATTTGGTGTCATTCCTGGAATATAGTAACAGATTTATTACTGTTTAATCACCATAAATTCAGAAAGAAATGATCTTCATAAGGTTTAGTAACTGGGAAAATTATTTCTTACTTTGCTGACATCTTGTGGCCAAACAGTACAATTGTGTTATTAGGATAATTATCTTACCAAGGTGCTTCAAATATTTTTTTCCAGCTTTATTGGGATATAATTGACATATAACATTGTGTAAGGTTGAAGTGTTCATTAACTAACACTTTCATCATGTCACATAATTACCTTTTTTGGGGGGATGAGAACACTTAAGATCTGTTTTAGCAACTTTTAAGTATGTAACACAGTACCAGTAAATACAATCACTGGAGCCCAGAATGTACCCACCTTATAACTGGAAGTTTTTACACTTTGACCAACATCTCCCATCACCCTGTCCCCCAGTCCTTGGTAGCCACCACTCATTTGACCCTGTTTCCATGAGTTTGGCTTTTTCAGATTCTACATATAAGTGAAGTCATACAGAATTTGTCTTTCTCTGTCTGACTTATTTCACTTAGCACAGTGTCCTCAGGGCCCATCCATGTTGCCGATGGCAGGAGTTCTTTCTTGTGGCTGAATAACATTCAATTGTGTGTATGCACCACCTCTTCTTTACCCATTCACCTGTGGCTGCCCCTTCCCCTGTCCCCTCCCCCCCCCATTGCTACCATGTCTTGGCTTTTGTGAATAATGCTGCGGTAAGGTGGGCATGCAGAGAGCTCTTTGAGATCCTATTTTCATTGTCTTTGAGACTATACCCAGAAATAGGATTGCTGGGTCAAAGGTAGCTCTGGTTTTAATGTTCTGAGGAACCTCCGTACTGTTTCCCATGGCGGCTGCCCTGATTTGCAGTCCCACCAGCAGGCATGGGTTCCCTTTTCTCCACAGCATCGCCAGCACTTGCTGTTTTTGTCTTTTGCATGACAGCTGTTCTGACAGGTGTGAGGCGATGTGGGGTTCCAATTGGCAGTTCTCTGATGATTAGTGGTGCTGAGCACCAAGGTCCTTTAGATACTAATTACTTCCCCAGCAACAGATAATTACTGTGCACTACACAGTGTTTTCCCAAAAGATGCAGGCGGCTTTCAGGTAGCTGTGCTAGTAGAGGGGAACCAGCACCAGTACTTTCAATGTAATTTTACACTTTGGCTTTAGAAAGTATACAGTAGAGGTAAATATAAAGAAAAAATATAAATCACAGTGATGTTATCCAGAGCTATTCCCTATCAGCATTTGATGTTTTGTCAGCTAGCCTTTTTTGTTATGTGTTTATTCAATACATACTTATTTACCATCTATCACGGACCAGGCACTGTTTTAAACACTGAAGGGATAATGATTAGCATAAGATTGTCCTTCTAGACCTGATAGTCTGGAGGGTGAGGTGAGGAACCTCGTAGAATGTGGCATTAGATGCAGGTGGAGAAATTTAAAAAGGGACCCAATCAGGTGCCCTCTTGGAGGTCTTGGAGCCCATGGTCGTTTCCCAAGAGCATGGAAAGTGTGTTCATTTTGAAAAGTTTGTTTGGCTTAATAAGCTAAAAGAAGCAATTTTGTTCTAAATAAGAGATGAAGAGAGTCTGAAATCAGAGTGATTATGATGAAGATGGAGAGAAGTGGGTGGATGCAGAGAAACTTAGGACGCACACTCTGTCCTGCCTGAATTGGTGATGAACCAGATATGGGAAGGGAGAAGGGAGGGGGCACAGGACGCCGCCTGGGTCTCTGTTTGCGCACGGGGATGGTGGTGCCGTTCAGTGAGGTGAGACCGGGGCAGGATGAGCGGGCTGGGGAAGGTCACTAAGAAGTTCAATTCTGGGCACTTGAGGTGACCTTGAGACGTCCAAGAGAAAACGCTGTGAAGGCCATGGCATGTGTGAGTGCAGTCAGCACAGTTGGGAGTCACTTGGTAGCTGATGGCCATGGATGGCAGTTTGCAGAGGGTTATGGGGAGGGACAAAGCAGGAGGTCAAGTGAGGCGAAGACTGAAGGCTGCTGATTTAGCCACATGGGGAGTCATGGGCGACCTGAGCATCTGCCGTGTTGGGGGGGCGATGCCCTGGGTGCAGGACCCGGTGGACGCGGAGTTGGAGGGGAGGGGATGACGGGTTGTCAGGAAACGCCCCTGTCAGAGGAGTTTGTGTAGAGGGAAGAGGCGGGGCAAGCAGAAACTGGACGGTGAGGGGTCCTGAGTGACGCCTTCATTTGGTTTTCAATGGGAGAGATTTGAGCGTGTTTAAAAGCCAAGTAGGCAGGAGTCAGTTGAGGGGAAGAATAAATGTACAGGACAAAGAAAGATAATTAAGAATGTAAAGTCTCTGAGAAGATAAGCAGGAATGGGATCCAACACACAGCCTTAGGCATTAAAACAGTCGCTTTTCTTTTTATAAAAAAGTCACAAAGTTTAATGACTGCTTAAAATACTGTGTCTTTGGGGGGTGGCCAGTTGGCTCAGTTGGTTAGAGCGCGGTGCTAATAGCACCAAGGTTGCCGGTTTGATCCCCACGGTGAGCTGCACCCTCCTTAAAAAAAAATAGTATGTGTTTGTACATAAATGTTTGAATATTCTGGTAATTTATAGGTAAAAGCGAATGCTGCAAGTAGGAAGCCTACCAAATGCCGTTCACCACTGTTCCTTATTCTCCATAATACTCCAGACTCCAGCCACCTACACGACAGGTCCACTGAAAGGGCTGCCAGCATCTCAGCGCTAATAGCTTATGATCCCTTCCTTCACAATCTCCCCATTTCATTAAATGGTACCATCACTTGCTGAAGACAAAAACCTGAGACACCCTGGGTTCTCCCCTTTCCCTCGCTCCCTGCATACACAATAGCCTTCTGGAACGGCTGGGTAAGAGATGAGTGTCTGAAAGTCACCACCTCAAATATGAGAAAACAGAGAGCTGAGCTCTAAACGAGTGTGGCGCCGTGTGGCGCCTTGGGGATCATTCATAATTAACGGGGAGGAGGGAGGCCAGGCATTGAAACACAGTCGTATTTCCAACGGTAATTTTGAAAACTGAAATGTAATATAGGACCTCCCTCATCAAATATTAATCAGTTTGATAGTAACAATTTTATCAGATGCTAAATACCCAGAATTTGAAAGACATGATTTATTTTAAATAATTATAAAAACAGATTTTGTATAGTTTTTAACCAGATGCCCTACGATTAAAATAATTCTTCATGTTTAAAGCTTTTATGAGCTATGCCTTTAAAGCTACAAGCTTGTAGAAGAAATAGGCTCTTGAGGACCCTCTTAATCCCTTTAATTTTAAGCTGTTTTAACAATTATTCACATTTCCAACTAAAAATAGAAGGCAATGACATTTTGACTTATCCTTATTAGTAACTTTTTAAAACTAAATAAGTACATTAAACTGTGTGAATAAAGTTTTTGTATATTTCAAATTTATTAAGAATTAGCCATAACAACCTAGAGTCTCTGTTACTTAGTGCTTGTTTTACTGTTGAGTTTAGCATTATCCAGCACGTAGATGTAATATTTTTAAACTAGACACCTGATTACATTTTGGAGAAATTTTTAGGGATCTGGAAAGAGCTTAATTATTCTTTTGTAAACGACAACCAGTCTTAGAGTGTCAAAGGCTGTCTGCATACTGCCTTTGGAAGAACAACCCCTTATGTATTACCTCCAAGTTCTGCACAGTTAGTGCTATTAACGCGCCAGACAAACCGGACCAGCATTCTGGAACGGTAGAGAATGTGAAGAGTTATTGTAAATTTTACCTACAGACGCTAATATTCTAGTCTAGGTTTTATAGCCCATAGTGGATATACTCCAGTGATGGATGAACAACATTTAATCCATGTTTTAATGGGTAATTGTCACTACTTTGGGGTCCAGTTTTCACCTGATTCTTCTTTCCATTTCTTACCTCTCTTCACAGAGTAATTACCTGGTGTTCATGGCAGAGCTCTTCTGGTGGTTTGAAGTTGTGAAGCCGTCGTTTGTGCAGCCCCGCGCGGTGTGCCCACGAGGAGGTGACCAGTTGCTTATGTTTACACGTTCCAACAACAGGCCGCAGGGAGAGTTTGTGTCGTCTCACTGCTTCTTTTAGAGGGAAGCCTCCCGTTGGTTCATGTTCCAGCCTGTAGGCTTGATCAAGCCCGAATATTCTAATATTTAAAGCCACTAAATTCTCTCTGAGACACAAATGACATAGGAGAGGAAAAGAAAATGGAGAGGGTGGCTCTTGCATTTGAAGCCTGATCTTGTAGAACTTTCAGCTTTAACTGTTTGTTCGCTTTTTCTCTTTGCATCTTTTATCCCCATCCCTAGCTTTTACTCCCTATTAGAGTCTGAGTTTTTAACATTGTTACCAGGAATCCACTCAAATTATGGCTTGGTTTTAATCTACCACTTGAATTTGGCATTAAACTATACTAAAAGTGTGTGTGTGTGTGTGTGTGTGTATATATATACACACACACATATATCTATATATATATATAATAGGTTTTGTGATTGTTATAGTATCATGATCTATTGATTGTATATAATAAGAAAACTAATAGAGGGGTTATCATAAACACCTCTAGAAATAAAGAACAAAAATCTTCCTGCATTTTCTCTAAAACAAAACAAATTTTCCACTGGCTTCCATTATAAAACCAGAGGTTTATTTCTATAGGGAAAAAATGGCCCTAAGTTACAAGTCTGCCCCACTAGAGCAGTTCCCCCAGCGTAACTCTGGGACCAGTTTTTTCCGCTGCCGATGGCTGTCCTTCCCAACACAAAACGTGACTATTGTGCTTCCCAATGGCTTAGCTGCTTTCCTTGGCTCCAAATTTTAGTATTTTTCTCACCAGTACCCTTATTCCTCCCCATCTCTATCCTCCTGCCCCAAAACCTCAAAGAGAAAGAGATCAGGAAGGAGGGAAAATGTGTAGTCAGGGGGGCTGCATGTCACTGTGAGGAGCAGCCGCTGCATCTCAGGCACGTCCGGGAAACGGGCAGTAAGAAGTCACCTGTTCCGTCCCAAGCTGCTTAAGGCAGACTGTATGTGTTGAGCCATTATGTACCAAAGAATACCTGTAAGGAAGTGGAGAGCCTTCCCTAAGGCCATTAGGTAAAGTCGGATGACTTCAGTAGTTATGACCAATATCTGTTCAGCTTTTTACAGTTCACATAGAATTTTCCCATACATTGCTTTTGTTGATTTCATTTGTGAAGCCCACTGTTCAAAGTGTTCAACAGCTATTATACTAGGTCTCAAAGGCAAAAAGTCAATTGCGTCTTCTCCAGAGTTTTTTATACAAAAATGTAAACTATATCAGTGGATTAATTATTAACCAATGAAATTCTGTCCCTTTAACTGATTACCAAAATATCAACTATTCCATAAAGAAACAAAATTGGACACTCAGACTTATTTTTATTTTAAATATCTGTAGTTATTTTATGTTAGGCCTTTTTCCTCAATTAAAAGCCAGAACACTTCAAGAAGAGCTTAAAGAAAATTTTACCTTTTGAAAATTATTTAAGAAGCTAGCTTTAAACATGCTACGATTTCTCTATAAGTGATAGTGGAAATTGAGATTAAATTTAAGCTTTTATTTGTGGTCGAGAATTCTTGAAATAATGTTGGAAACATGCTTCATTCGTCATTTTGAGGGGTTTTACCTTCTGTTGTAGCTGAACCTGTGAGCGACATGTCTCCAGTTCCTGTCGCGAATGCCGCCAGAAGGAGCCCCTCAGACCGTTCCTGTTCTTCTGGCTTCCCTGCGAGGTAGAACCCAGAATGCTCCCCTTCCCCATGGCTCGCTACTAATGAAATCAAAATAAGATTATATCATGTTCGAGTCTTTAAAATTTCAGTTGGACTTTGAACAAAATAAGTTTTAATCAGCTTACCCCATTAAAGCCTCTTTTAACTTAAATGTAATTGAAATTTACACTGAAATGAATGTTTCATAAATAGGCTTTTATGAATCACACTGGAAAGTGGGAGAATATATTCTAAAGTCCACATAACCAGCCTAAAACCAAACTTGCTGCATGCCTTGTTTATGATTGAGGATTGCTGAAGTGATAGGTAACTCTTAGTCCTCGGGGAGACATTTTAAAATTCTGTTTAGATCTTTACATTTTTTTATGATTGCTTAATCTTTGCAGTGGTTTTTCCTGTTTTGTTTGTTTGGTACTGTAGCTGTTGAGAGGTCACGGTAGAATATTTATTGTAATATTGAATCTTTATCTAATGCTTTAGTTGTTAATATCAGGAACTGAATTGAAACCTAAGTAAAAATTTAATATCAGCATAATCCTGATAATTCTGACCCAAATATATGATAGAGATGTTAATATGTTTAAATATGTTTTTCAGCAGATACTGTAATCAGCTTTCATGTGTATTTACTAGAACCCAAAATTTATATTGACTTTGGACTCCCTAATTTATCTGATTTTTTAAATTTAAAAGTGATGTCTTTTGTGGGTTTTTTAGAAATTCAAGCAGATCCCTTAAAAATACATTTAAAAAATTATGAGTAAGAAACTGAAAGACTTTCCATATGACTTGTTGGCTTGGCATGAAAAGAGGAACTTGACTATGCACTTGTACTGCAGGTGTCACTCACTCCTCCCGTTTGAGAAGTTTCTAGTATGTGTGAAACCCTCACCGTGCTCGTACCCCCTTCCTACGGCGTTTCCTACAGGTTGAGGAAGCATTTTGTTCCCCTTACCCTCTGATTTACTACTGTGAATTTTCTTACTACTTGCGTTAAGCTTTCTACTCTGTAACTATCCTTGAGATTTACCACAAAGAGGGTAAGTTAGACTATTGCTGATCTAGGAGCTTCTCTCTGTTTTTTCCCATGGGAAACTTCTACCTACATATTACTTCCTCAGTGCTTTCATGGGGTGGTAGCATTGTGACATTTCCCGACTTGAAAATTTAGAAAACACTTGGTATTCTAGGCCGTAACTCTTAAACTATGAAATATCTAAAATCTCTAACTTTCCAGTTGAAGAGTAGATTATTCCATAATTATGATTTCTAGGACCCTGAGTGGACAGCCTTCCATGTTTCGGACACTGGAGAATGTCTCAAGGCCCTCTGGAAGACTCGCCTTTTCTGCCGCTCAGGCATCTGAGTGGCCACCTTCTTCCATTTTTTTAGCAGAAAAACTTCCTCTAACCCAGAAGGAAATCTGAGTTCTTTTCCTTGAAGAGACATTGTATAGCTGTCATTCTGGGACCCTAGTAACCCTCTCATCTCATCTACAAATGTCATTGTACCTAAATAATCGCTGTATGAAGGAAAAAAGAAAACATAGGAAGAAGGCAAAGCAAAGGACATTTCTAGCAGCTGTTCTACACACATGGCTCCTAGCCTGGCCAGTAGTTACCCCAGATCAAAACCCCCTGTGGAGATGTGAAAGGGAGACAATTCGTAGGAATTTACAGTCCCTTAGCCATGATTTGGGAAAGAAGAAAAGAGTATTTGCATGACTTCCTTGCGTGTATTCAGGATTCTCCTCCCGTCACAGATGTAAGGGAGAGTAGCAAGTGGCCATGGCTTCAGAGGGAGGAATAATAGAGACAAACGTGACGGGGGGCAGTGTGAGTATCTCTGACCGTCCCAGCAGATGATTACCAGCAAAACGGAGAAAATGTGAGGTGCAGCTCAGGGGGAAAGGCCGCAGCCACAGAGGAGCATATGCTTCAGACAGACAGAGCGAGGTTACTCAAGTTCAAAAGCAAGGCATTGTTACTTTCAGAAAAGCTCATTACTTAGGTTTTCATTAAATAGTAAGAACACAGTACTGTTGCTTACCTCTGAATTCACCAGTTGACTTATTCATGTAGTGGAAAAATAATGTGGTCAGGGCTGCAGAAGTCCCTGTGGCCTGTTCCCCACTTTGTTCCCAGCCGATTGGGGTGGGGATGCTTAACTCATCCTCCTGTCTGCACATAGGCCGTTGCAGACGTAACACTTAGAAAGAGAAGCACCTAATTTTGGCCAAATGTCGTTCGAATTTGAGAACTAGCCTGTCTAACCTCCTGGAAATGGGTGGTCTGAAAGAAGAAGCTACCGGAAAGCCCCGTACCCTCATAGGTAGCTTGCTCTGTTAGTCCTGATGTGACTTAGAGACGCAGAAGGCAGGTGGCCGGGCCTAGAGGGCTTGTTGCACCTGCAGCTTCTACAGGTTTAGATTTGACCCAAGTATTTCAAACTGAGGGCTTTCACTTTTTATTTCTCAGTTTTTAGGTTTGTAAAAAGAAAATGATGTGCGTATCTTCTCTCTCAAGGACGTGGAGATGGATGTATTTCATAAAATGCATAAAGACATAATCACAGCCAACCTTTGGTTTCAACAGTGTATTATACTTTCTTAGTTTAGGACACAGTCAGAGGTGAAGGTGGTGTTCCTAGTTTCAGCCATTCTATATAAAGTTTATGTTAAAAGAGCTAAAACGTAATGTTTTAAATGTATTTACATTGCAGTGGGGAAGAATCTGCATTTCCACACTCTTCTCATCATTTGTCTTCTCGACACTCACGTCCCCAAGCTCATTCTCCAGCCTCAGGTAATAGATTTGAGAAAAGCCTAAGAAATGCCATTGAAATGGGTTAACTGGGAAATGATTGAGGATAAATGTAGATAAACGAAAATATCCAGACTTTTTTCCTGAAAAAATGTTACATACACACCAAAAGTTTGATTTGTTTCTTTTTGCTTGCTTTTCCTGATAAAATGATCTCTGTTTCTCCATATGCACTTATTTTTTAGTGCTATTCATGAATCCTCAAATATGTGAAATCTGTTAAATTGCTATAAGTTAAAACTTTTTACATGGTTTCAATGACTTTTTTTTTTGGCATTTGAAGGAGGAATTAGAAGGTCTTCATCTATGTCGTACGTTGATGGCTTCATAGGGACATGGCCCAAAGAGAAAAGGTAACCAGAATTATTTTTAGTGTCCTCACATTATCAACAAATGCTAATTCTCTGTGTGCGTGTCTCTTTTTTGTTGTTAACCAAATTGGAATGGACTTTTAATTAGCACCTAAATTTGAAAAGGGCAACATAGGTGATAGATCAGAGGGTTAAATGTCAAAGGTAGCCCGTAGCCCTAAACCTTACCTTGGACAGTATGATTGAGAAGTTGGGAAAGAAACGAGGTGGTGTACAGTCAGCCCTCGGTGTCTGCGGGTTCCACATCTGTGGATTCAACCAACCATGGATTGAAAACATTCAGGAAAAAAAGTCACGTTGTTGCTGACGTGCTGGCGTGTACTGTATGGTAAGGCCGAGGTGACTGTGTCTGTACTGGGTATCTAGAGACTTTTGTCGTGTCATTGTTCCCTAAACGATACAGTGTAGCTGTTCACTCAGCACTTACATTGTATCAGGTATTATACGTATCCAGAGATGACTTTAGGTAGACGGGAGGATGCATGTAGGTTACGTGCAAATACTGCGCCATTTTTTACAAGGGACGTGAGCACCCACAGATTCTGGTGTCTGCTGGGGTCCTGGAACCCAGCCCTCACAGATGCCGAGGAACGACTGTAATTTTAAATAATTATTCAGTGATATAAACCCATTTCTTTTCTGGGCTTACCTAAGGATTATCTCTTTAAATTTGTTTCAGATCATCAGTGCATGGAGTTTCATTTGATATTTCTTTTGATAAGGAAAATACTGTACAGAGAGCCACCCCAAACCGAGGAATCACTCGTTCTATTAGTAACGAAGGACTTTCTCTGAACAATAATCGTGTATCTAAAAACATTCGGAAAAATCTGTCCTTCAAGCCTGTAAACGGAGAAGAGGAAGCAGAAAGTATTGAAGAAGAACTTAATATGGGCTCTGCCAGTGACCTCCAATCTTACGCGCACCTTCGCGCAGATCAGCTAAATTCTAATGAGAACATTCTTTACGAGCTTCCAAATGGGCCTTTACAAAACAGAGTCCTTCTGGATGAGTTTGGCAATCAGATCGAGACACCGAGCATTGAAGAAGCATTACAAATAATTCACGACACGGACAAGTCTCCCCACACACCTCGGCCAGACCAAGTTGCCAACGGCTTCTTTCTTCACAGCCAGGACCTGAGTCTCCTGAACACCAACGTCAAGCGGCATCCGGCCAGTCCTGAGGACACGGCCGACACGAGAGGCGCCTTGAGTCCCATCACCGACAACACCGAGGTGGACACTGGGATTCATGTTCCTTCAGAAGACATTCCTGAGACTCTGGATGAAGATTCTTCCTTGAGAGATTACACAGTAAGCCTCGACTCGGCCATGGACGACGCGTCCCGGTTCCTTCAAGAGCAGGAGCTGCGGGGCAGCGGTGCCCGGGAAGCGCTGAGTCCTTGCCCGAGTACCGTGAGCACCAAGTCCCAACCTGGCAGCAGCGCGTCTTCCAGCTCTGGGGTGAAAATGACCAGCTTTGCCGAACAGAAGTTCCGGAAACTGAACCACACCGATGGCAAGAGTAGTGGAAGCAGTTCTCAGAAAACGACCCCCGAGGGCTCGGAGCTGAACATCCCGCACGTGGTCACGTGGGCGCACATCCCGGACGAGGCCGGCCTTCCACAGGGACGGGACACGACCCAGCTGCTGGCCTCCGAGATGGTGCAGCTGCGGATGAAGCTGGAGGAGAAGAGGCGAGCCATAGAGGCCCAGAAGAAGAAGGTGGAGGCTGCCTTCACCAAACAGAGGCAGAAGATGGGGCGCACAGCCTTCCTCACTGTCGTGAAGAAGAAAGGGGACGGCATCTCCCCGCTCCGGGAGGAAGCCGCGGGGGCGGAGGACGAGAAGGTGTACAGCGAGCGAGCCAAGGACAAAGAGCCGGACAGAGCGGGCGGCCAGAGGAGCCGGTCCCTGGCGGACATCAAGGAAAGCGCGGACAGCGCCCCAGGCAAGTGGCGCAAGTCGCCCACCACCCCTGTGGACCCCGACAAGCAGTGGAACCTGGCCAGCCCCTCAGAAGAAACGGTCAACGAAGGGGAGGTTTTGGAGTACACCAAGTCCATCGAAAAGCTCAACTCGTCCCTGCATTTTCTGCAACAAGAGATGCAGCGCTTGTCTCTTCAGCAGGAGATGCTCATGCAGATGAGGGAGCGGCAGTCGTGGGTGATTTCCCCTCCGGAGCCGTCCCCACAGAGACACGTCCGGGACCCGAAACCCTCCCGGCAGGCCGGCCCGTCACCCGCCAGCGCCCCGCTGTCCTCAGACTCCCCGCGTCCCACGCATCCGTCCCCGCAGTCTGCTGCCAGGAAAAGCACCTCTTTCTCTGTCAAAAATCAAAGGACTCCTCGGCCAAATGAGTTAAAACTGACGCCCCTGAATCGAACGTTGACGGCCCCTCGGTCCGTGGACAGTCTCCCTCGGCTACGGAGGTTTTCCCCGAGTCAGGTTCCCATTCAGACGCGGTCGTTTGTGTGTTTTGGGGACGACGGAGAAGCTCAGGTGAAGGAGTCCAGAGCCAAGGAGGACGTTAGAAAGGAGGACGAGGACGCTAGAGAGACGTGGGAGCAGCAGGTGCAGAACCCGGACGCCAAGGAGCTGAGGCCGCCGGAGTCGAGCGTGGCGGAAGTCCTGTCCCAGCCGGTCACGGAGACTGTGTGTCTGACACCGAGCGAGGGCCCCCTGGGCCCCACAGAGCCTGCTGCTCGGCTGTCTTTCCCAGCGGCGGCTCCTAAAAGCGTCAATCTGATTGAAGTTTCCCTCTCAGACTTGAAAGCCCCCGTGAAGGCCCAGGGGTCTGTGGAGAAAGACGACGGGGAAAGTGACAAAGAGCAGCTCGATGACGGCCAGAAGGTGTGCTGTGGATTCTTTTTCAAGGTAACGGCGCTGGGCGCGTTTCAGGCGTCCTCGTGGGTGGGTTGTCTTCCAGCTGACGCGCTTGCTTCTCTCAGCAGCGGCCCGTTGTTACCAGTCTGCCGTCAGCCCTCAGCTAGGTTGGCCCTCCCCTCGGGCACCACGGTGACGCCAGCTCCCTGCGATTTCTAGAACAGTCTTCTGCCATCACAGCCACCGATCATGTTTGCCTGCGCTGTGTTTGCTCCTCTGCCTCTGTCCCTTTCACAGAAGCCGTTAACAATTAAACTGTTCGGGTCTCAGATGCTACTCGACATCCTCCTCCCGAGGGCGCAGCTGCAGTTGGGCCTCTTTGTAGGCAGAGAACCCGAGGTGCCTGTCGAGCAGCGTGCAGCCCCTTAGCGTCACGTCAGCCCGTTGGTCCACCTCCCCGTAACCTCTTTTGTTCTGTTCTCTCCCACTCACTTCACATGTCATCTGTCTGCTGCTCGGAGCCTCTGTGATTCCTTCAGTTTCACAGGCATCACTGTTTGCTCTGCTGTGTCCTAAACATGCTCAACATGGTACCTGCCGCCCCAAGTTTCAGCTCTTTTGTTGTTATTTGCTCGTGCCACGGGCTCTCAGACCAAGCACTCCTGCAGGCACTGCGTCACTTTGTCCCCAGAGCGCACCCGGCCCGGTGTACGTAGTGAGTTAGGTGCAGACGCGTGAATGTCCCCACGGTCGTGTCCCTCCCAACTTCATGCGGGTTCATCACTCTGGGCCCCTACGCCAAGCACCTTCCCCGTGTGATGTCTCAGCTCCTTGAGCTAAGGCGCATTTCTCTTCACGTTTGAACCCCGTGTGCCTGGCATTGTGTTGTGACTGTGCCAGACACCAGGAAATGCGTGTCACGCAGAGTCCTTAAGACAATCACCTGCTTTCCTGAACTCAGAAGTGTTCTGGAAGCTGTCAGAACGGGGCTGTCCCAGAGGCTCAGGTGGAAGCTGAGGCAGGCCCAGGAGGCCGACAGGTCGTGAGCACAGAAGGACAGCCGTGCTCTCTCCAGAGGCCAAGCCCTCCGTGTAGTTCAGGCCCAGCGAGCTCCTGTCTGCACCCCGACTTACAGAACGCAGCAGGGTTTCACGTGCGCCGTGTAACTCAGGGAGCTAGTTTTTGATGCTTTTACTTGCGTTTTCTTTATTGAGCATATATTTTAAATACCATTTAAATGCAATGTTTTTTTAAAAATTGGGGCAAACTCCCCACTCAAGTTATTAGGGCCCAGCAAAAACTGTCCTTTCTTTCCTTCCTATGGTTCTTCTTTGCTAACTTCCTATGTTGTAAAACATGTAATTAAGTAAGTTTGTATTCTTTGTTTCTTGATAGAACTGATACCACTTTAATTCATTTCTTCCTTCATAATTTCTGGAACATGTCCATATATGGTGTGGGGTTAGAATCAGGTTGAATAGATCACATTTTCAGTTATAAGCGTGACTACAACTGAAAAGAGAATATTAGCTGCTAAAACATCTCATCTTTCTCAATGAAATCGGTTCTTAGGACGATCAAAAAGCAGAAAATGATATGGCGCTGAAACGGGCAGCTTTGTTGGAGAAACGGCTAAGAAGGGAAAAGGAGACCCAGCTTCGCAAACAGCAGCTGGAGGCAGAAATGGAGCATCAGAAGGAGGAGACCAGGTAAGGGCGGCCGCGCGGTCTAAGTGCTCGTGGCGAGGGCGTCGGGGAGCCGGGACGGGGTGCCCAGGGGGCAGCGTCTCCTCTGCGTCTCCTCTGCGTCTCCTCTGCGTCTTACTCACACGCTTCTCAGGCCTCTGCACTGTGGAAAGGCAGCTGAGTGAGTTAGTGCTGATTTCTGCTGCTTTTTTACGTTCATTTATTTCCCCAAAGTATTACTTACCTGTATGTTTTCATCCTAAGTTTGAAGCATTTCGAGGCAATTTCTCCAGAAACATTAAGGTAATTTCACTGGGTTTTACACACACACCCACACACACACACCCACACTCACATACATTATTTTTTAAAGTAGTTATTTTTTATTAATGGTATATTTATATATATTTAAATGACCCAAATTATCTCAAGTATATTTTAAATGAACCATTTTTCCAAGGTGCTGAAAAGTAATAGTGTTACCTACTCACATAAATACGTACTCTCCAATGTCTGTTTGCTGTGATACGCAGAGTAAGAAATGTAACTATTTGGTTTCATAGGCGTAAAACTGAGGAAGAACGTCAGAAGAAAGAAGATGAGAGGGCACGCAGAGAGTTTATTAGGCAAGAATACATGAGGCGCAAACAGCTGAAACTGATGGAAGACATGGACATAGTCATTAAACCCCGTTCTCAAGTAGCAAAAAAAAAACAGCGCCCAAAATCTATTCACAGAGATCATATTGAATCCCCCAAAACACCAATCAAAGGTCCTCCAGGTAACACAGCTTATTATGCAGAGTCTGTTCATAAACAACACCAGCCTGGCTCGTCATACTAACGTGATTGTGCTAAATTGGATCCACCTCTGAGACTGCATGCTCCTTGTCTGGAAAACCAGAGTGAGCAGATGTCGTGTTTACGATTTACTAGTATTATGTGTGCATGCATATATTCAACAGGACAGATACGCGTGCTAAAGAACCCAATATAAATACTAACCTCTTAGGGAACTCTGCCCTCTGATACAGTCTCCCGGAATTATTAACCTCCCTTCCTTCCCATTCTTATAAACGTGAGGACAGACGTTGTGTGCATGAAATGTATAAGAAATCCATCGGTGTCGTAAGGAATATGAGATCAAGAGTTCACGAGTTCCTCCTTTCAGATAGAAATGATCAAAAACCTAAATTTATAATTTTTGGAGTTGAGAGGATATATATATTTTTTTAACTTAACATGTATACTCATTGTTTAAAAAAATATATTTATTAAAACTAAACATTGAGGAAAATTTTAGAAAATTCCCCTAGTTATTCTAAAACAGGAAAAATAATATAACTCTGCCTTTTCTAACAATGAAATTGTATTGACTGAAGTTAACAAATTAATTTTTCACCTAGGAATTAGATATTCCTAAATATATTTTATTCTTTGTGTTTATTTCTTTTATTAATTTTCTTTCTGTTGACTTTTTTTCTTATAATCACCATATCATGTCTTATATTACCACTTTTGGATTAAATCCTAACAGCAGTTTTTTCATTATTTCTTAAAAGTAGGTTCATTGCTAATTTTAAATGAATTGTGCATATATGCATGCAAGCATATTACGTATTTAAGAGTAAAAAAGAAGGAAACTGCAGAAGTGCAGAAGCTCAGTTTTCACAAGCTGGTGTCATCTAATGAACAGACTCGTTTCTATTGCTCCTGTTAAGTTTCTGGTTTTGTTTTTGTTCAGGATCACGAATTTATCGTGTTTTTTCAGTCTCCAGCCTCTCTTTGGCCTCACTGAACACGGGCGATAGCGAGAGTGTGCTTTCAGGCAAGAGGACACCCAGGTAAATCCTTCAGGTCAATTCTTTTCACAGGAGAGCGTGTGTTCCCTGCAATTATTCTATATTTTGTAATAATCGTAATCAAAATGTAAGTTTTGGTGATTAAAATGGTTTGGGTTCTCTTAAAAGAGATTAGTATATAAAAGGCCTATTCACCTTTCACTGTTTTGTCTTTTAGAAGCTTAGAATCACCGACATTGATAAGACACTTCTTATTAACTATATAAATCATTTGTACTAATTGCTGAACGGCTGTGATAAAAATCACAGTCTGTAGAAGTAGAAAGTCCGTCAACTATGTAGCGACAGCCTCTAGTTTGTTTTCCACCAAATAGAAAGAGGTTTCTCCCCATTAGAATAATTCCCACCTCGGTTGCCTGTGACGTAGGCAAGATCTGTGTTGTATTGTCTCCTAGGATATAGATTAGGAGCTAAAGTTCGCATTCCGTTACCTGACAGTGTAATACTGACTTGAAAGAAAGGACGTTTCTAGTGAAGTCATCAACTCTGAGTTCTTACCTTGGTAGAACCACAGCATCCTGTTGCGTGAAGTGCCAGTTCTCATATGCCAAGCATTCATTTCTTCAGTCAGCAGATACTGTGGGGCGCCTGTGGCCCCCTAGGCACTTGGGTGGATAGCTGTGAACAAGACAGTTGTCACCATCTTTGTATTTTTAAGCCTCTAGCTTGATTTGGGTTGGTTCTCTCACACATACCTTTCTGACCCTCCCAGTGTCCTTTCCTTGCTTGAGACATAAAAATGGTTTTCTTTACTATGCAGATCAGAGTCTGTGGAAGGCTTCTTGTCTCCAAGTCGCTGCGGCAGTCGGAATGGAGAGAAAGACTGGGAAAACGCGTCGACCACCTCTTCAGTGGCGTCTGGGACAGAGTACACAGGTTCGTGTCTGTGCTTTTTTAGAGCAACATTTTCCTTAAACACAGGAATGAGAATAGATGTGGGGTCTGCTGAAGAAGGCTTCACTGGTCGCCTCTGCTCTCAGCACGGGAGACTGGTCAAAAGCAGTGACACACACAGGTCCACCTAGGGAGGCAGTGACTTGTCCCAGATGATGAGATACGTTTCTAAACAGAAGGACACCGCTTCCCTCTCCTCTCGCAGAGCTGCTGTGTTGTGGTTTGGGTCTGAAGAGGGTGTAGAGAGTGTGTCCGCTGTCATAGGTGCTGAGCACTGAGCAAAGGCTGGAATGCTCGAAGTGCCCGCTGTAACACTGGGACTCCAGCTGTCTAGAAGTGTGCGTCTTTTAAAGCACTGAGAAGCTGCACAGGACCTAGGAGGGCAGCCAGGCTTCCGTGTCCCCAGCAGGGCCTCCCCCAGCCCCTGGCTGGCCAGGCATTACTGAAATCAGCGCAAACTGAGGAATAGAATGTAAAGAGAGGACTTGTAATGAAATGAAGCAGGAGAGGAAATGAGAGGAAACATGTGCACTGTCGAGAGGTCGATGGAAAGGCACAGGGGAGCATGCGTGGGCCCCCACGCGCTGGCCTGGAGCTGGGAGCCTGGGAGGCCCCGCTCACTGTCCGTGTGTGCTTCAGGCTGTGGCTTTTGGGCCAGGCTGCCAGCCTTTAAGGCTGGGCCCAGATGGTATCTCTGTTATTTCCTCTACTACTGTGTGCCCGTTCAGACCATAGTGGCCAGACTGTGTTCTAAGCCTAGAGTGAGAGTTCCGGGCGTGCACTGGACCCGCTCGCACAGTTGGTGGGAATCCCACCAGCTGCAGAACCACTGGTAGCTTGACAGCAGCCATGGGAGGGGTCACTGACACCACAGAAATAGGTAATCCACAAATCAGGGCCGATTGCTTTCTTTCCCCGAGACCTGGCTTCTGAGCCCACCAATGGGGGCAGGCTCAGGCCTCCCCTCCCCGGACAGAGCTCAGTGGGACTGAACAGGAGGGAGCCTTCCTGACAGGAATGTTCCAGGTCAGCAGCAGAAGTGCTTCTGTGCTTTGCAGACCACAGAGCACCCCCGGGGCAAAAAATGCTGCAAAATCGGAGGTGGGGGAGAAGAAAAGATGAAGCTTCCTTGACTTTAAAAGCTTGAGTTGCTCACGGACCCATTGTGCTTTAAGCTCCCTGGTAGCCTTAGCGGAGGTGAGAAAGGTGACACAGGCGGTGTGACAGTTACAGCGGTGTCTGAGTCCAGCACTGCTCCCAGCGCAGCACTGCTCCGGTGCAGGCCAGGAGCCGCCTGCAGGGGACCCGAGTGTCCCTGAGTGCTAAGAGTGTGTGACTGCGCACTAGCCTGCAGGGCCTCCGGTGCAGGACTGCGTTTCTGTCACGGTGTTTCATCGGTGTAAGAACAGGGGAGTCATTTGAAACAGTGGTACTTCTGACTTAGGAATGCTTTTTTTATTATCACCAAATTCTTACCACAGGACCAAAGCTCTACAAGGAACCCAGTGCAAAATCCAATAAGCACATAATACAAAACGCTTTAGCTCACTGCTGTTTGGCTGGAAAAGTAAATGAAGGTCAGAAGAAAAAAATACTGGAGGTAAGTGTGTTTGCATGGAAATTAAATTTCACAGCATTCTCAAATGATAGGGGTCGTCCCTCTCTCAGCTCAGGAGGCAAGACTCCTCATCAGCTGAGCATTTCAACCGCACAGGACCATCTGTAACTGTGTCTAGGTTTATAGGTTTACTCTATCCTTCCAAATGGGGTCCTGGGCTCATGTGATGGTATAAAATTATAAATTATGTTCTCGCCCAGAATCACTCACTCATGTTTCACGAATGCACGTAACACAGTCTCCCTTTTTGAAAAGGAAGCTGTATTGCAGAGAAGGTAAATCAGGGCCTGGTTGGTAAGGAAGAGACGGTGTGAGTCAGCGCGGGGTTGGCGAGGACCTCGACTAAGCACAGCGTTCCTTCCTTACACGCTGTCTGCATGCTTTTCAATTCAGGTGTCTTTGCTTCCATAATGCGCACCTGATTTGGGCTATTAACTTTTTTTTTTAATTAAATATCATCAAATGTGACCAAGAAATGTGCCCAATTAATTCTGTGAAATGTTTAAGGGTTTTTATTGGTGTTTTGTTTTGTTTTTCTTTTATCCCAAAGGAAATGGAGAAGTCAGATGCCAACAACTTCTTAATTTTGTTCCGGGACTCAGGCTGTCAGTTCAGGTCGTTGTATACTTACTGTCCGGAAACGGAGGAAATCAATAAACTGACTGGGATAGGCCCTAAATCTATCACGAAAAAAATGATCGAAGGACTTTACAAGTACAATTCTGACAGGAAGCAGTTTAGCCACATCCCCGCTAAAACTTTATCTGCCAGTGTAGATGCGATTACCATCCACAGCCACCTGTGGCAGACCAAGAGACCAATGACACCCAAGAAACTCCTGCCCACTAAAGCATAGGGGCCAGGAAGCGTTTGCTTCAGGACGTTCGTGGTGAATTGCACTTCAGCTTTCCTGCCTGTAGAAAACCTTTCTAATTGCCAACAGACTTCTGTGCGCTGAAACGGGACACTGAGCTCTGTTGTGAACAGCTGGCATGTAAACCACAGAGTTTGGGGGCGCAGAAGGTTCTCGCTGAGGTGCTGAGTCCAAGTGATGAGGAAAGTGCTCTCTCCCCGGTGGATATGGCGCCATCGGGCTCCTGCTCGGTGCCCGACACTGAAACACTGAATTCGCAGACACCAGGTGGTAGGCACACGGCTAAGATGACAAATTCTGTGTTTTATTTGTTGCTTTTCTGAAAACTTTTAATGTATGTGCTTGTCTTCAGATGGTTTATTTTGACATTGTTCTCTCCTTGGGGGTTTATTTTAAGATAACTTTATATTTTATTTCACGTGGAAATCATGAGAGTAGGAAATAGGCCTTCCCAGGGCACTCGCACCTTTCTTAGGATGCTAAGAGAAACACTAGTGTTTAGTTTCACAGTAACCCTCCTGTTTTAATGGTGTTAGTTGTTGGCAAGAATTACCCCGCTAAGTATTTACAATCATATTTATTATTCACTCAAGTATTAACATTTCTCTATTAAATAAGAGGAGACGTAAAGAGCTGCTGGTAGGTTCGATTCCAACCACATGAGCTTAACCAAGAATGTGTTACGAGAAGTTGCTGATTGAATCAGTGTTGTTTTTACCCCACTTCTAGCCAACTCAGCATAACTTAGATTGTTCTTTTAACAAAAAGGCTTTCTATCTCTTTTCAGTATGTCACTTTATAAGTTGGCAGAAGTCAATGACACTTTGAGAGTAGTATTTCAACCTGAAGATGTAAGACTCCCTGCCGCAAATTTTCAAGGGTCTTTACATCATATTTATAACTGATAAAAATTATATTTAGAATTTTTAAACTGTACAAAGGGCTACATTTTAATTTTAAAACCGCTTCACATTATTTTACTTACATTGAGTTTTTCTTTTTTATCCTTTTCAAGTGGAACAGCTTAGATTAAGTACACACTTGAAATGTTCTCTACGTGACTTTTGTTCCTTTAACAGTGTATTCCAGAGGGTTAGTTGGGGGAAAACTTCATTCTCAGGAAAAGACTTGAATGATTATGTGACCCTGTCATGTTTCAGTGTTGTGACAACTGTGTAACTTAGGGGAACGACAGTATTGTGTCATAAATGAGATGCGTGGTTTGTTTTCTTTCGTGGGAAGTAGAGACTAAAATATATACATTTCTCTAATTGAGTTGCTTAGAGAAATAACTAATATCTTATATGATGTATTTACTTACTTTAAAACAGAATAGGAATGAGCTGTCCCTGAACTGTACTTTTCTATTATTACACAGCCTTCAGGCATCAGTGCATCTGAATTATCAACATTTTCTCAAATGCTGTCAATATTTTACTGTAATTTATGTTCTTATATTTATGTATATTTGTTAAAACTGTAAAAAATTTCACAGATTTTTTTCCAATACCTGTGCAAGATACACGTGTGGCTCAAAACTATTTGTGACCTACTGTTTGCATGTAAGAGACCAGGATATGTAACTCTTATATTTTAAGTGTATACATATTGTGTATATAATATATGAATATTAAAAATGGGGGATTGCACATCTTACCTTTCAGACCACAGTTTCTATCACCAGTAGAAGGAAATAATTGTCAGATAATGTTTAGATTAGGACTGGTTTACAAAAATAGTAAATGAATCTAATCAAAATGTGATAAATTATCCTCAAAAGGAGAATTGGTAAGCATTTTACATTACTAAATGTGTTCTTTTCCATCAAATTTCCTTCATCCAAGCAATCTTCTTCATAATGTCACTGGGCCATTCAATTTTTAAAAATTGGACGCAAGACAATGGAGGAAGTATTGACACTAAACAAGACCACCCTTTGTTCTTAAATTTACGTGTGTCCAACAGTGAGTGTCCGTAGCGTCTAAAGGTAAATGTGGATATTGCCACAAAGGCCATTGCTCTCAGTAGACCGTTTACTTTATTAATGCAGAAGGAATATGTTTCTTTAATCTGCAAACTTTTTTATTATGGTGCAGCTTTTTTAAAAATTATGTTTTAACAATGTACAAATGAAAATGATGCCCCTTTTCCAGGCTGGATATTTTCGTCACCCTTATTGAAACACTGGTGCTTTCATCATCGGAGGTCAAATTGTTATGGTAATTATTCAGTTAAGTTTGCCAAACCCTTGTCACGGTTACCACTGCAGCGTCAAATTCTGCTGTTTGACACAGCTTCGGAAAGCTCTCAGTTCCTCTCAGCTTTTCGATTTTGTTTTCGAATGACTGTTACAGTTTTTATTTGGCTGTTTAAAGCCAAATTCAGCTTTTTAATGATGGTTTCATGGACACTGCTGGGCGGTGCACCGCTCACCTGCCCACGTTGTGGCGCCGCCTACATGTTTTTTATGATGCTGTGCTGTAAAATACTGTCAGGTTTCCTATTTCCTGGTGGAGTGCAGTTTCCCCTCTCATTTGAATAAAAGCATGGCACCAAATGATTCCTGTTTCGTGAATAAAATGTGTTTTTCTACAAAGAAATCTTTGAACTTAGGTGAACTCATATAGTTTTCCTTTCTCTTAACCTGTGTTTAAATTTAACAATTTAAATATTCATAAGAGACAACGTTTAATAATACTAGACGTTGTTTGAATACCGACCTCAAGACAATATTAAGACGTCTGTAACTTTCCGTGCTTAGCTCGGTCTCCACAGTGTGTGTCAGTGTTTGTGGCCCTCTTACAGTGATTTTTCCATGTTAACTCACTCTCTCTTGGTGAATTAGTAGTTAAATTGTGCCAGAATTAACACTGTGTACCCTTGAAATTGAGTGGCTCACGAGCGCACTGATCTCCGTACCAGCCATGGGAAGTCAGTTCTTGACTGTTATTCTTTAAGTTTCACTTTGATTTGGCCGATTCTACTTATTGAGACCAGAGCAATTAAAAAAAAAAAAAAAAAAGATCTAATGACACAGCAACAACAGAATCCTCAGGCGACATTGCATCCCTGAAGAAACATGCCGTCCTGAGCAGGGCAGTGTCTGCACGACGTTTTTCTAATACTGTCATGTTCAGAATAAAAGTATTTTCCCCTAAGATGTGGCAGTATTAGAGGCGTGTACACAGCAGTGGTTCCCTGGAGCCCACACACAACGCGGGTGTGTCCCTGGCCTGGCTAATGACAGGTCCCAACTGAGGCAGAGGGAGACTGTTCTCAGTAGGAGCTGACGAGGGCATTTGGGACCTGTCGGCACAGAGACAGTGAAGAACCACATCCGGGAAGGGATTGTGGCTGTGACGCTGTGACCTGGCATTGGAAAAACACTCTGCCAGGCCTCGGAAGTGGATCCGTGCTTGAAACATTGGTCTGAATCTCCATCAATGGCAGTTTTGCTTTTAGAAGGAACCCATTGCTTCCTCACATTTGGTGGGGGTGGGGCGTGTCGGGGCCGCTCTCACAGAAGGAGGCCTGGACCCCATTTCACCTGCTTTTGCTTCTGGGGGGTGAACAGGCCTCCTGGCTCCTCGGTATTCCAGAGGCCTCGACAAGTCCGTTGTGTACACGTGTTTAATATCACTGATATTTGTGACTAAAGCTACCTCCGTCCACCGTGGCTTATGTTTAGGTCAGAAAAATAGAGAAAAAAATGATTGGTTTTTCACTGAAGAAGATAAAAGTAAATGAGTTACAAAAAATGTTTTAAGACCCACTACGGTTTTTCTTTTCTTTTTTTTCTAACGTGCAAAGCAAAGCCACTTGGCTGCTGGTACCTTCCACGTGAGCCCAAGGGGTTATTTCCGGGGGTGGGGGGCGGGGGCCTGTTGGTGCTAAAACATGGCCGTAGGCACACAGGGTGGCTCGGCTCATGCCCAGCACCTCCCATCCTCACTCACACGCAGCTGCACTGACCACTGACCTACTGGCTAGTCAGACCTCAGGGTGTGTGTTTGCATGAGAAACACGCTCCCAACCCTCGAACCTATGGAAACCCCCGCTTTAACATTGCTTTACGATTGAAAAGCTTCAATTAGCTGTCACGTGTGTATTTGACAGATGAGGATGGCGAGTCTTTAAAAGACTAGTAACTGTGCCAGGGACACAAGGCTAGTGGTGGTGACAGCATCCGAGCCGGAGGCCACGCCCTGTGGTTTTGAGCCCGCTTGTGTGCCCCACGGTGCAGATGCTGTGGGGTCAAAACACTGCCAGTCTGACAGCTGCACTACGTGGGCACAGACCCACCGCGGATGGAGAACACAACTGCACTGAAAGTGGGTTTCGTCCCCTGGCCAAATGCCCTCACTGGCATCAGCACTACGGCAGCTAAAATCACACCGCTGTGCCCGGACATCTAGGTTCACAGAACAAAAATGGAGAGATCCAGTCAACTCTGCTGCCAGACTGGTCCAGTTCATCGGAGGAAACGTTATTTGGTGCAGGGGTCCAGGGCACAGGGGCGCCTTCAGCCAGGGACGGCCTTCAGGCCATAGCGGGGCGTCCCCAACAACATAACAACACGCTCCCCTAGGGGCGCGGGCCCAAGGCCAAGGCCGACTGGCTCTTCTGGGTGACGGTGACCGGCTGGTTCCTCAGGCAAAGTCAGCCTGTTAAAGGGGACTTGATGAACACAAGGTCACAGCGCCATCAGCTCTTGTGACAGGGCCCTAAGGCCGCCCGATGACCTTCACCCTTTGACCACTGTACCCTCTTCACTCTCTCTGCCAGAGGCAGCTATGTTGTCGTGTGTGTGTGTGTGTGTGTGTGTGTGTGTGTGTTGTCCAAGTCGTGTCCTCGGCTGACAGAACTTGCGGAGAACCACAGGTCCACGTGTCATCACGGGAGTGGCCGGTGAATGCCTGTCAGATGCCCAGTCCCTGGCCGGAATCCAAAGGCCCCAAACTGAGGCTGATGTGTGCTAGGCCACCCCTGATTTCCTAGCATGGATGTGTTTGCCCTCAAAATAGAAACCCCAGGCTGGCCTTCCTGGTCTGACTCCCTCTGGTTCCCACTTACACTCCAGGGGACCCGGGCGCAGCCTGAAATTCCAAACCTTTGGGGGTGATTTCGGATCGCCTCTTCTCCCGTCTCCTCACACTTCCCCCCAGGTGGGGGGCCAGTCTCAGGGCTCAGTCCTTCCTGCCCTCACAGAAGGCCCTCAGTACCTGCTCTGGAGTGTCAGTCAGAGCGGGTACCGAGGGCTTTCTGTGTGTCTAACTGTCATCTCAGCATCTTCACCTGACAGTTCCCCGGTCACCCTCAGCCTGTAAATGCCCAGCGGAACCGACTCCTTCCTGGAGCGCATCCAGCCACCAAGGCAGGAACCTCCGGCCCAGACAGCAGCAGGTTCCATCAAGTGCTCTCAGTCTGATCCTCCTCTTCACTGTCACTGGCTGCATGTCACACCTAAGACCACCACGTTGTCTTCCCGAATCCCATGCCCCCCCAAACCGTCCTGCCAGCCGTTACCCTCTTTACCTAAAGTCTGGATTTCATTGTGAACTCTGGGCACCTTTTGATCACAGCACAAAACTCTAACTCCTGACATCGAAGCCTCAGGGCTCGCCCCTACTCGGCTTTTCAGCAACCTCAGGACGTCTTAGGGAAATAACCACCCATGAGCATGCCAGGACTCAGAGAAGCTGACATTTCAAGGTAAGTCTCAAAGTAGCTGTGAAAAAATGAGCCGGGGGCTGTTCTTACGTTTCGCAGTTCATAGTTTTATTCTGAGTTGCAGAGGGCAGGGCTGGTGAAATCGCCGAGAAGCGACTAGAAAACTGTGTCCCTTCTGCTTCCAAATGGGACTGACACAGTGGTGTAAAAAAATGCGTTATGTGGAGAAGATCTGAAATGGAATGTGGAAAGAGTGGGAAACCCCAGAACAGTGTGGTTATCAACAAATTCTCTTTTGAAAATATCCTTCGCTGGGTGGAAGTAAATTCCCCAGGCCTGGGACGAATTTACTGTTTCCAATTCTATAATGTGGTTAGATGGCTTTTATGATGAAAAAGGTAAACGTAATTTTGAACACTTTTCCTAAAGGGTTAAGATGATTTGCACAGGAAAACTGAAATGGCGACGGGGGTGGGGGGAGTTGTAAGAGCTTAAACCCACAGATGGGCAGAAATCAGCCTACTACCTGTTTCCCTGAAAATAAGACCTAGCCAGACCATCAGCTCTAATGCATCTTTTGGAGCAAAAATTAATATAAGACCCGGTATATTATATTATATTTATTATATTTATGACCCGGTCTTATAGTAAAATAAGACCGGGTCTTATATTATTTTTTGCTCCAAAGACACATTAGAGCTGATGGTCCAGCGAGGTCTTACTTTCAGGGAAACACGGTAGTTCAAGGCATTGGATGTTTATCGTCATCTCTTCTGTCTCAGGCTTGTGCCAGTCACTGTGACGGATGGAGAGATGACTGAGAAAGAGGGAGGACCCTTTCCACTTTGCTGTGTTGACAGCTGTCAGCAAGCGGCCAAGCTTCTGGGGTCATGAGGACACGTGTTTCTAAGCGTTGGCTTGTTTCTTGTCCTCGAGGAGACGAGGGAGCAGAATCCTGGAGTGAGTGGGGCTGGGGCACTAAAAGCAGGCGGGGCCTCTGGGAGGCCAGGCCCCAGCAGCGGCCCCAGCTCCCTCCCGTCCGTCCACACAAGTGCAGAAGGACCTACAGGACCCAGGCCCGGCCGAGAATCTGCCATGTGCTCTGGGCCACAGACTTCCCTTGGGTATGAGATCACAGCCCCAGGAAGCAGGTCTCTGCTTTTAATAAACAAGCTACTTCTATTTCCGCCCACGCCCGCCTAGAACCCCCTCTTGCCTGCCGCCCATTCTTCTCCTCCTGGCGGTTCCCTTGCTGCTATTCATCTCGGGCTTTCAGAATCACTGATGCTCTCAGTGTCCCAGATGGAGGTGTGCCCAGGGCAGTGACATCCAGGAGCTCTGCCCCGCCAGCCTTCCAGGGACAAGGCTGCAGGCCTTCTGAGTCTCCAGCAGCCCCTCAGATTTCCACCCCTGGGTGTGTGGCCTCTGTCGCTCCCAGGCCTGCCCTTGACCCTTCTGCTGAGACCTGCGCTGTTACCCTTATCTCTCCCTTCTGTCCCCCACTGCAACGGACATGATGCTAACGGCCCACAGTGGGGTCTCCGGCCTGAGTCTGTCCCCATCCAGTGCACAGTTCTGCCAGCAACCTTTTCAGAACAGACGGCTGTCGCGTCCTCCTCAAAAATGGGCAGAGGAGCCTCACCACCTACAGAAGGAAATGCTGTCCCTGTCATCTGCTTCCTCTCCTGCCACCCTCCTCCCATCGGGCTCTGGTGGCCCTGGGCCCAGGAACTGCTGCTCCAGCTCACCTCAGCGCCCTCCTGGGACCCTCATCGGCCAGTGTCATTCCCTGGAATGCCTCTCCCATGTACGCCTCCCATGGGACGTAACTGCCCCTCCTGAGCCCACGAGGACTCTGTTCCTAGCGTGTCCCGGTGTGACTGCGTGTTGGCCACTGCACATGCTGCACACACACCTGTACCCCCTGCCTGAACCGTGAGCCCCTAGACCTGCCAAACGGGGATGGTGCCAGCCACGCACAGAAGCTGACCATTGGTGCATCCACCTCCGACATTCAACACCACATTGCCGAGCAGTCAGTCACTCATTCCTGGTGACAGTGGGGTGGGCTCTGGCAGGCACACGCCATGGAACCTGAGCTTCAAGGCAGCATTTGGGATGGGGGGCTGTTGGACCTCAATGGCATCACCCAGAATCCCTGCTGCACCCCACCTTCTGGAAAAAGGGCGGGGCTTCCCTCACCCCCCATGTCCTTCGGACTCCGCCCATGAAGCCTGTCCTGACCCTCCCTCCTCTAAGCTCCGGAGCCTCACTGAGGAGGAACAGCCTGGAGCTGAGTTGGGCCCCATCTTGTCATCTGTACTGAGGCTCGGCTGTGCTTGGCTGGATGGTGGGCTTTGCCAGATGGAGGAAGACGGGGAGGAGCTGGGATTTGAAGCCCTGGCTCTGCCTCTTTCATCTGGACCCTCTCACCACACCCTTTCCCCAGATTCAAACACTCCCACGAGGCTCCATGAAGACCTGCTTGGGTCAGAAAAGCCTATCTTTGGGTTCAGACACTGAGCCAGCATCTCGGGAGAGGAGCAGCCACTGAGCGCTCTGATGGCCAACTCCCAATCAGGAGGCAGGTCCCCAAGGCGGGCTCCGCACCCACCCGACCCAGGGTTGCACCCAGAGAGCAGAACCCCCCTGATACCCCACCCCCCTTTTGAGTCTCCTCACCTGTAAAACCAGACAAAAGGGCAGCGGACAGCATGGGAACAGCCAGGGGGTGGAGAGAACCGAGGACCGCTTCCACCGGCTCCCTTTGCACCCTGATGTCACGCTGCTCCCGTGGGGAGGCAGGGTGGGTCTCCCGGGCCTGAGGACTTCTCCTCCAAGACCCGGCTACGAAGCCCCTCTGCCCTGTCCCTGCCCTTCCCCTGGGGTCAGCCCAGAATCCTAGGCCACCATCTCCACCACACACTCGGCCCCTCCTCCAGCACCTTCCTGCACACCCATCGCCTGGGCCCCGGTGGCAGGAAGGGAGGTGCTGGGCACCGTCCCTTTAGAGCTGCTGCCACCTGCGCCCAGCGCCAGGTCATCTGTGCGCACACCTCTGGCCCTGACATGCCCCCCACGGAGCCCTGGAGCCCCAGCCCAGGGACGGGGTTCTGGGACTACTCGGGGTCCGGCGCCCTGGAGGAGGAGCTGCAGCCGTGCGCGTCCTGGGAGCTGCCCTACGCCCACGCCTTCGTCCCCGCGCTCTACCTGGCGGCCTTCGTCCTGGGCCTGCTGGGCAACTGCCTGGTGGTGCGGCTGCTGGCCAGGCGGCGCGGCCCGCGGCGGCTGGCGGACACCTTCGTGCTGCACCTGGCGGCCGCCGACCTGGGCCTGGTGCTGACGCTGCCGCTGTGGGCCGCGGCGGCGGCGCTGGACGGCAGCTGGCCCTTCGGCCCCGGGCTCTGCAAGCTGAGCGGCTTCGCGCTGGCCGCCTCGCGCTGCGCGGGCGCGCTGCTGCTGGCCGGCCTGGCCGCCGACCGCTACCTGGCTGTGGCCCGGCCGCTCGGCGCGCGGCCGCTGCGCTCCCCGCAGTGCGCGCGCGCCCTGTGCTGGGGCGCCTGGGCCACGGCGCTGCTGGCCGGCCTGCCCGCCCTGGTCTCCCGCGACTTGCAGCCGCTGCCCGGGGCCCCGGGCAGCCAGTGCGGGGAGCGGCCCTCCGACGCCCTCCAGGTCCTCGGACTCCTGCTGCTGCTGCTCACCTGCGCGCTGCCCCTGGGCGCCACCCTCTTCTGCTACTGCCGCCTGGCGCGTCGCCTGCGCGGGCCGCGCCGCCCGCGCCTGGGCCGCGTCCCCAGGACCCCGCTGCGCATCATCTGCGCCGTGGAGGGCGCCTTCGTGGGCTCCTGGCTGCCCTTCGGCACCCTGCGCGCCGTCCTGTACCTGGCGCGCCTCGGGGCGCTGCCGCTGCCCTGCCTCCTGCTGCAGGCGCTGCGCTGGGGCCTGACGATCGCCACCTGCCTGGCCTTCGGCCACAGCTGCGCCAACCCGCTCATCTACCTGCTCCTGGACCGCTCGTTCCGCGCCCGGGCCTGGCGCCTGGCGCACCGGCTCAGTTCGGTGTCCTCGCGCTCCGGGGACCCCAGCGCCGACGTCCGGGGCCCGGCCGAAAACGGGGGCCGAGCGAGCACGGCGAGCCCGGCCCAGCCCGGCCTGTAGCGGCTGCAGCTCGCCGGCGGCGCAGGGAAACTGCTGCGTCCTTATTCGCACCTCCTCCGTGGGCGGCAGGCGGCTCCAGCCGGCACTGCCTCGGACCCAGAGCCTTCTTCGCTGACTGTCCCAGCGCTTCCTGAACTCCCCGGCCAGACTGCCGGGACCAGCCGGTCCCTCAGCCCAGTGGGCCCCTGGGCCAACTTGCTCCAGTCTAGTAAAAGTCCTGCGAGACCAGCGGACAACAGCTGGTACCGCCACAGGCTCACCAGGTACCGGAGAGGGAAGTGAGTCCCTTTTGGGCCGCATTGGGAGCAGCACCGGCCAGAATATCAAACCCCAAAAGCCACAAGTCTCCAGCTGCAGTTTCTTTGGTCTCTACAATAACCATCATCTCCTGAGAAACAACTTCTCCAAGTCAGACCCTCGGGCCCTTTCATGCTCCAAAAAATTCTCTAGACCATGGGAATGGGGAGCCCTTTTCACACTGTCATCTCTGTAGCTGTGTTTGCTGCGTCATTAGTCACCATCAGTTCAGACTTTCATTTGCAAACTTCACCGAAGCCCCGCTGCGAACTGCCCAGTTGATTCACCCCACAATTTCCCAGAAGTGCAGCCCTAATTTGGGGTCTTCTCCCCACTCCCGTGGACTCACCTGCGAGTGGTCCTGGCCCTTCCCTGGGATGGAGGGTCCTGAACTGTCTCCGCAGGCGTTCCGCTTCTCCAACACTCAGCCAGACAGCAGACTCTGCTGTGTGAGTTCACCCTTCTCAATAAACACTCTCTAGCCAGAGCTGGACGAGGGCTCTTTCTTTACTTGAGCAGTGGGACTGAAATGAGTGTCAGGAGGTGGTTGAATGTGGGGTCAGACAGAACTCAACGCAGTAACTGAGGGTGACCTCAGGATGGTCAGGATTCAGTGTGAGGTCGAGCGGTGAGAGTTAGCTGTGCCCCAATGAGCGCGGTAATCCCATAGGACGGCAGCAAACTGGGTATTCTTATGATTTTAAAGGACATTTCACATTTTGAGGGTTACGCAGAGGGGGGAAAAGGGGTGAGGGCATCTGCCAGCCAGGTGTCTCTTAAAAGAGGAAATGTGTCGTTGTGATTTTCATATATGCTTTGGGCCTGTGTTCCTGCCTTTTGTGAGACCATCGGTACAAATGGTTGGGATTATCCATTTTCTGACTCTGTGACTTAATCTTGAGGGTTCTGGAGGGTTTGGAATTCAGTATTTCGTACTGTAGAAAAACAACATAAATGGAGCCACTTTAAAATCGAGCAGGGCTACCATCCCAAAGGAACGGCCTTGCTCATCTTAAGCCTCAAACCTTTGGGATGTTAAAACAGGGCAGAGTAACCTCTGGGCTGGACCTGAAGCAACATTGTGTCCCAAAGAACTGTTTGCAAGCGTAACAGGAGAGCAGATGTCACGACTGCTGGACTAAAAATTGAAAGCAAGGTTTAGAATCAGCGTCCCTGTCTGCACCAATAGAAATGGCTTCCTTCTGTGGATGTCATTGTCCCCTTTCCCCTTCTCATAAATCCCCTGCTATTGTCTCCTAATTGAAATGCTGTTTGGGCTTCTGCCTTCCCAAATGAATATTCTTTTTGTTTGTTTGTTTTTCAAATGAATCTTCTTGCTCCTCACTTAGCTTTCTATTCTTAGGTTAATAGTACTTTTGATTTAGGAGGATTTGGCCCAAAGGACCGTTGGCTGGTGGGGAAAGTAATTGTCTGTGAGAACCACCTCCCATCCAGACCCCACAGGCCAGTCCTGAAGGTGCCGGCCCTCCCGGGGCCCACTCAGCTCTGTGCGCGGGAGGGCTCACTCAGCTCTGTGCCCGCTGGCTGGATCCGAAGCCCAGCGTTCTTCCTTGGGCCCCTTCACCCCATCTCACACCACGGCATTTCTCTTCAGCATTTGGGGCTGTGGTTGGACATCACACCCACCTTGACTCCACCTGTTAGCTGCCCCTGGGAGGTCAGCCTGTCAAGGAACACAGCTGTGCACACCCCTCCCACTCACCCCGAGAGGCACGCCTGCAGCCTGTGGGGTCACCGGTGCCAGCAGACAGACTCCAGACACTGTCATGTCCGAGAGCTCAGGCCCGTGGGGCTCTCCTGTCCTCAGCACGTCTCTCTGAGGCAGGACACGGTTCCGTTTCATATGCGGAGACCTCAGCTTCCAGAACAGGCCCTTCGCTGGGCTGTCCTGACGGCGTCCCCACCCCTCCTGTGGCCAAGCACCTTCTCCCCAGTACTGACCATGTTAGCTCCCTGAAGACACAGGAAGAAGGCTTTCCTGCCTCCCCCCTCCCCCCCAGCAGTTTCTGAAACAGCATTTCTCTCCCTTCGCTTGGGGAGGGCACTGAATTAGTCTCCCTTATTCTCAGAGAAGAAGGAAAGAGGACAAACGAACCCCCATGTCTCACTGGGGGAGACGAGGCTCAGCTTCACGGGGAGCCGGCTGAGGGAGCACACCCGCATTCGTGGCTGGCCAGTGTGTGACGTCAACCCATAGTCGGGGCTTCGAGACCACTGGACATTCAGGTCTTTCCCTTCCGGGTCCTTTACAGATTCTGTTACTCAGTACATTGCAGGGAGGGCTGCTGTGCAAGTGTTAAGATGTTGCCTAAAAAGAGATTGGAAACTGCTGGTGATAAGTTTAAAAAGGTAACAAAGTTGCGATTAAACACCCACGCATTTCACGTCTGGAGGACATGAAATAACAGCTTTGGTTTTGTTGAAGCAGAACATGACTTGCCACAAAGCCCTTTGATAGAAAGTTATCTTTTGCTCCTTTCCTGTCTCTAGCACAGTGAGGCACCTTAAGTCAGTCTCCTCTCTCTCTCTCTGCCCCTAACAGATCCGCCCGCAGTACTTACTGCCTGATGGAGCGTCTGCCTCCCAGCAGACACCGTGCTCCCTAAGCCAAGGTGGCTCGTTTCCTTCCAGCTGCGTCCCCCATGCCTGGAACAGACACCTGGTGACGGGGTGGGCATCAGTACCACATCATCATGTGAAATAATATGATGTCGTGTGGCAAGGAAAGGAAGGATATTACATTTTTGCAGGTTTTATAAAAGGGCGCACAAGACAGCCGGCTAGAGGAAATAGGACCAGTGTCGACAGTGACTGTGTTAGAGTAAGGAGATGATCCTTTTCCTCACCTCCATTTCTCTATTCTCAAATGTTCTATCAGCTTTTCGTGTGTTTGTTTGTTTTCCAGGGCAGTTAACAAAGAGCTGCGAAACTGCTGAAGCCGGGAGCCAGACTCAGGACGGTCCCAGCCCAGGCCTGCTGCCCCCACCCCCTCTGTCACCAGAGCCGAGGAGACTACAGGGTTCTGGTTTTCTAAAAGGTCAGCACCTGGGCACAGGCTGGGCACAGGGACTGTGTATTTCTGACTTGGTCCTTGTGACTAATTCTGGGCTTCCGTCTCACCTCCCTCGACCCCGTCCGTGGTCTTTTCCCAGGGCACAGTGTGAGAACCGGGGTTCAGGGTGATGAGTGATCTGGGGAGTTCAGAAGAATGGCAGGGCTGGCGCAGATACACTTGGTGATATGACTCAGTGCCCCACGTCCCTCTGGGGGGGCAAGCGGGGTCTCTGAACACTGGTGAGGATGTCTCCTTTGTTAGACGACCTCATGTCTGAATCCCTTCCTGCCTTGGCTTGGGGGCCTGCAGGAAGCTCCCTACCACCTGGCACCCCCATCGAGCCCCCCACCTCAGAATGGGGCAAATGATGGAAAGACCCACAGCAGGAGACGTGGGAATGCCCGGTAAGTGAGAGGAAAGAGGAAGCAAAGATGTGAAATCACCCTGCCTCTTCATTGTCATCGAAACCAGAAAGTATTTATTGAGCGTGTAATTACATCTTCATGAAAGTAGGCACCGCGTGAGTCACATAGATACACATCACAGAATGTCAGAGCTGGAAGCCACTTTGTCCACTCCAAGAAGGAGGACACTGGCGACCAGAGGTGGGACATGACCTGTGTAAGGTCCTAATAGCAGCACAGCGCACGTTTTAAAAAGCACATACGTGACATGGTTCTATCCCTTCTCGCGACCCCGTGTGGAGCAGGCACTGATGGCTTCCTTTACTAATGATGACACACGGTCAGAAGCCAAGTGGCTTGGTCAAAGTTACAGAGGAGCAAACAGTGCCATCAAAGCTGTGTCTCTCCCTCCTGCCTTCCCTTGTCCCTGCTACCTCCCCGTGTGACACCAGAGACACTGTCTCCATTCTGAACCCAGCTCACCCACCCCATCCCGACACCCTAACCCAGGTTCTGTCTTTCAAAATTTAACAGTTTCTCCCCTGATAATTAAAGTAACACTGGTTCATTGTTATTGTTTTTTTATGTGGAAATTAAAGGAAAATATAAAGGGAAATAGGAAAATCACCCATTATCCCACCATGAAGAGATATCTCGGAGTATATTTTCTGTGTGTATAATAATACAGGTGTGTACATTCTTTTCCAGCTAAATTGGCGTCAATGTATAGGAGACCAAGGACTGAGCCTATTGCGTTCCCAGCTGTGGCACACAGCTGGCATTCAGTAATTCTGTGTTGACTGTGTGTTATATACTTTCTTTCGTAGCCTTTCTTCACTTCGCAATGTGCCTTATTTTCCCATGTCATTAGCGATTATACAAAATGTGTTTTTAAGGTTACATTATATTATATGAGCTGTCACCTTATTTGTTTAACCAAGCCCCTAACCGTTTTTGTTTTTTTAATTTTTCACTTTTATAAACAATTCTGTAACGATGATCCTTGTACAAAAATCTTTATCCATTTCTTCAGGACAGCTTCCTAGAAGCAAAGTTATTCAAAGACTGTGAACAAGACTTTGGTACATTGTGCCAAATTGTTGAAAAATGTACATTGTCTCCAGTGGTGTAGGAGAGAAACTATCCACCTCCACATTTGACAAACACCAAAGGGCATTGTTATTGCAAAAAATGTATTTGTCAACTTGGTACCTGCCCAAGTTTAAAAGAATACAATATTCCCATCAGATACAGATATAGACGTGTCTCCTCTATTGGCTCTGCTTCTCTGGACAGCCCAGACCAATGCAATTAGGGTCCCCCTCACTACGGAAGTGTTTGGGCATCAGACTAAGGGGTGATGAGGGTCTTCCCAGGTGTGCTGAGGTCAGGGGTCAGGACTGGAAGAACCGGTGCTGAGACCCACCAGCCCCAGGTTGCCCAGGGAGTCTGAGTTGGGAAGTGAAGCCAGGGCTGGGCTCTGGTGGGCTGCAAGGCCCCGGCGCAGCTGAGACAACGGCTGCCAGTGTCTGGGTGGAGCTGTGGTTTGCCCCCGGAGACATGTTAGACGGCTGATTAATCTCACTCAGCCAGCTCTGAAAATGACTATCTTCATGAGGTACCTGCTCCCATCTCCCTCTACTGCAATGCGTCTGTGCCCCAAGCAGCCTCGGGCTGTCCCCAGGCTGGAACCTGTGCACACACCGCCGCAGCACGCTGTGGGTCACAAGTGTGCCGAATTCTGCCCATCTCTTTTCACCAAGCCTTGTTTTTTATATAACCTAGTGCTTCAAATCTTCCCAGGTCCCATCTGCTAAAATTACTGTTACTATTACTGTTACCATAAAGAGACACTGTAATATTCAGAGTAAAATAACCTAAGACCCTCCTCCCGAATTGCAGTACTTTTCATTTCTGCACGTTCTTTCCAGCCCTTCCCTGCCGTGCTCACAATGTACATCGCTGGAACCATGACATCGTCTGCTTTTCTGTCTTTACTTTTTCAGAATGTATTATAAGCATTTTCCACGCCGCTATCTAGATTTCATAACGGTCCCTTTGAAGGCTTCCCTCTGTGGATAAGCCATCACGTCCCTGCTCCTCTGTGATGGGACTTTCGGTTGGCTCAGCAGCCTTCACATTGCTGATCCTGCGACATTGAGCCTCTTTTCCATCTGGCTCAGGACTGGTTTGGAATGTCTGGGCCAATGAAATCACCCACCTTCCAGCATCCAAGACAACAGTGAAGTGTCTGGAGTTTCTTGAACAAACTGGGCAAATAGAGCAGCTTCTCCCCTGATTTCAGCCCCGGGGGGGCTCTGCTCATCATGAGCTTCCCAAACACTGCTGCCTTCCAGGCCCCACTCATGGCTCACCTCGGCCATTCCACAGAACCCACACCTCCCACAGCCCCCTCCCCGCCCAGCCCCAGGAGGCTCTCAAAGCACGTAGACCCTTCAGTGCATGCATTTCTGAACAGATACATGGGAACTGACCTAAATTGACCAATCTGGTTGGGTGGGGATGGGAGTGGTTGGGACTAGAGCACTGAGGAGGGGGTGTTAGGTCACACATGGCTGGTTTATAGACCGTTTCAATTAATTGAAAGAACCTCTGACCTCAATTTAAACCATCTCCCTTCAAAGGCCCTCCTTTGCCTTCCTTTCTCATCACTGAGTATTCTAGAAGGCAGAGGTGTTTCTACTTACTGCATGCCAAGGCCCCAGGGCAGCTGGTCACAGGAGGCTGGCCCTTTGAAACCTCTTGCTGCGAAACCACGGGAAGTGAAACTTGGTACCCCACACACAGTTTTGGACCAGAAAGATGTGATTGTCATGTAGACATGTTAGTATTTTTTCCCCCTGAGAGCTGGGTGTGAAGAAGAAGAAGGACTTTTTCTTTTAAGATGAAGAATGTGGGGAAAACATCATCTTAAAGATCGTTGCCTGTGAAGGCACAGCAGGGCTGCAAAGCATTTTGTCTGCGTGACTCCATCATCCTCACGGCAGCTGCCAGTGGACCTTGCCATCCTCGTGGCACAGATGAAGAAACCGAGGCATCTGCCTGATTCCAAAATGCTTATTTTTCACATTTGCCCCAGAGCACGTACCTGAGCCCCTCAGGACCACTCAGCAAAGGCCCCGGTGGGGCAGATGCCATTGCACAGGCACCTCCCACCCAGGCCTCTGACAAGTGCAACCGTTGTTCTCATGATCATCCAGCCCTGTCGGCAGCCAGCAGCTGACCCCCGCCCCAGACTCACACGCACCCGGCCTCGTCTGCCAGCACCTGGCCGCCAGCCTTCCTGGGGTGCAGGGGCCTGAGGGCCAGGGTCTGTGCCCAGGGGCCTGGGGAGTTCTACACACTCAACCCCACCAGGCGTCTTTACTCTGTGCCATCTACTTCAGGTACGAAGGGGCTGTGTCCTGTGACTGGGGGTGGGGTGAGGGGGTGGAGCAGAGCTGCCCTCAGGAGTCTGGTGCCCTGTCGATCTGGAAGCTGGCCTCGGTCTTAATTGAAAACCCCACAAAAATGCCTGCAGCCCCTGCTCTGGTATTTAGCTTTTATCTTTGTTTTATTTTTTGACACAATTCACAATCTTTTCTTAACGTTCCAAATTCATTTTTGAGTCTCCAGAAACCAAAAACGGAATGGCCAGAGAGACGGGGGCCATGTCGGGGTGTGTTGGACGCTGAGTGACCCCCGAGGGGTGGAAGGTGGGCAGGGGGTTGGGCCTCTCACTGAGAGACTACCCCGCTTTGCCCTCCCCAGAGGAGGGCTCCAAGTCCTCCAGGAGCGAGGCCTGGTAAGGAGGAGTCCGGGCTACAGCAGAGCCTGCAGGCCCTCCACCAGCTGTCACTTCACCCTCAGGGGTTTCTTCTAGGGCTCACCGGGCGGGAGCCTGGCTCCAGACCCAAGGGCGGCTTCCCGGCAACTGCCGCCCCCTGGTGGTGGCGCCGGGGAGAGCAGCTCCAACTGGGGCTTGGCCCGCCGGGCGGAGAGGAGGTGGCCCAGGGGCCCGCGACCTCTGCAGGCGAAGCTCAGGCAGGGTCCTGTGGGCCTGGAATCCTGTGGGAGCCCAGGCGACTAGGAGGGCCGGGCTGGAGAGGAGGGGGAGGAGGCACGGGAGAAATGAAAGAGAAGAGAGAGAAGGCCGGGAGGGTGAGGGGCGGGACTCTAAACTGGACAGGACCTGGGGGCATTTACAATCCAGCAGAGAACCACTGGCCAGGAGGATGCTGGTGTGTTGCAGGAAGTGGGTTCCTTTCCCATTTCCTGCCACTCGGGGTCCCAGCCCCAAAGCAGGGTCTGCCCAGCCTTCCGAGCTGCTCTCCAGACTCAGCCCCAGTTTTTTGGGGGGTCTCTTCCCCCTGGCTTCCCCCTCTAAGGTAGTTGTACGCATTTGGCACCGCTACTCACCTGCCTGGTGCCCAGCCTGTGCCCAGTCGGGAGTGTTCTGACTGATGGAGGCCGAGGCTGCGGGCAGTGCCCTCCTGCACCCGGCCCAGCTGCGAGCCGCAGGGTGGGGTTCGGCGAGGAAGCGGCCTCTGCTCCGACTCATTCTGGGGTTTCCAGAGCTTCTCTCCAGGGGCACTCACAGGGCAACGTCTGGGCCGCGGAGAAGCTTCTCGCTCTCCTCATGCAGCCCACGGAGCAAGGGGGTGGACGGGGAGGTCAGTGAGCGAGCTAAGCCTGGTCCTCTGCTGGGCCCGAGTCAGTAGGCCCAGGACTGGGAGAGGGCTGGGGAGCCCCTCCACTGAGTGGGGGGCAGGGGCGGGGACAGGCAGCTCCCAGCCAGCTGGAGACCCGGCCCTGTCCCCGTTCTCCTTACAGCAAGGCCCTTCCACCTCTGCCCAGGGAAACCCATCTGACGCCAGAGGACCCTGCACGCTTCAGCCAAAGTGGGAAGGAGAGAAGGCTGATGGGGCTTGGTGGCCTCTGCCAATCTGCACCTCCCTGCCCTCCTCTGTAGTCCCAGGAGGGCCCTGGGTGCTGCCTTCCGCACCCCTGCTTCCCAAGCCCCACTCCAGTTCCGGGCTCTGAGCTCCGAGAGGCTGCCAGACACGGAGCACAACGCAACCTGCCGCCGAAGGAAGGAACACGTTCTCCTTGACTTTCAATTTCACATAAAATAATCAAATGTGTGCAAATCAGATTCCACATAAAACGCTGGATTTCCACCTTTTATTTTAAAAATAGAAGCTTTTCTCTTGTGATGACATTAGCAGTGTCAGATCCTCTTAGGACAGAGCCTGACTTTTCGCATGTGCCACAATCCCCACGGGGCTGCCTCCTGCACCCCTTCCCCACCACACACACCACGGTGGCTCTGCGTGGCAGTGCAGCAAACACAACGGGACCACGTTGAAATACAACTCTTGTACCTGACATACTTCCTTCCTTCCTTTCTTTCTGGCCCTGTAGGTATTTGATGTGTTTCATTCATGGGGTTTCAGCTGCAGGACCAGCGAGATCTACCCTCCAACCCCACACCAGTCACTTAGTGTGTGGCTTTACCCAATCATTTAGTTTTTCTGGGCCTCAGGTTCCTTACTGTAAATGAAGGTAATAGTAATGCTATAAATAATAATTGCTACAAACTCAGGTTTGCAAGACGCACATATCACCTTCCTTGTTTCTTGAAACTCAGTTTGATTCTGTCCTGGGCCTGCTGGGATGGCAAAACATTCCACTTCCTCATTAGAATGCTGAGGCCGAGGGGAGCCCAAAAAGCAGGGTGAGGGCTGACACCCTCGTTGCTCCCCCCCCCGGGGGTCTATTGTAGCTGCGACCCCTGCTTCCAGGAACCTCCTGAGGCTGGAAACCTGGGGCCCAGCTTCTCGGCTCTCTTCCTGCTGAGGTCATGCCCGGTCTCCTTGCTGCTCGGGGCACACGCTCCTCTTTCCTGGGCCTGGTCCATCTCACCTCTTTCTCCTGGCCCCCCAAAGCCACTCCCCCTTCCTTGCCCCTTAGAACCCTGGGATTGCCTCAGTGGGCTCAGGGCTCAGGCCTCCAGGAAGCTTGTGCTTCCCACCCAGAGAAAGGGTAGGGGTGAGTGGGAGGGGGGAAGGCATTCAAATCGGTGTCTCAGAGAATTATTCCATCACACGAGTAACAATATGCTCACCTTCAAAAGCACTTTACCTTCTATCCACCCCTAAGTGTCCTCCCCCACCCCCCACCCCCCACACACACACTTGGTCCTTTTCACATTATACGCACAGTGATCTCACACAGTCCCCGAGCTACACCAACCAGACTGCTCACTGAACCTCACCATTAACGACCTACAATGAGCACCTCATCAACGGAACCCTCAAGCCAGACACCCGGGAATCCCCAGCTCCTCCGAGTCAATCAGTTGCAGGATGAGGCCAGGTCTGCATCCTAAATAGCTCTTGACTCACCCCTCCCCTCCTTAGTGCTACCACATGAGTCAGGGCCCATCACCCCTGCCTGGTTGCCTTGTTTCCGCCCCTCCCCCAAAAGCTCATACACCAATGTGACATAGGAGTCCTCACAGGGCGCAGGGTGTCTCCTAGATCCAGTCTTCAGCAGCGTCATGGCGAATTTTGTGTCAGCTCGGCTGAGTCCATGGTACCCAGACAGTTGGTCAAACATTCTTCTAGATGTTTCTGTGAAGGTATATTTTAGATGACATTAACATTTAAAGGAATGGTAGACTGAGTGAAGCAGGTTCCATCCCGGAATGGGGGTGCGCCTCATCCAATCCGCTGACCTTGAAAGAGGCTGACTGACCTCCTCTGATGAAGAGCTTCTGCAGGCTGAGTGCCTTTGGGCCCGACTGCAGCTCTCCCCCAGGTTCCCAGCTGGTCAGCCCTCCCTGCAGGCTTTGGACTTGTCAGCTTTCTCAAATATACAGAGGGTGCCCCAAAAATGCATACACATTTTAAGAAAGGAAAAAATTGTATTCAAATTGTGATACTCCATATATACTGATAACAAAAGATGAATACAAGTATACAGTTTTTGCCCCCCAGTATATATTCTTTTCTTTTTTCTGTTTCTTTGGAGAACCCTGAGTGATGCAAGCAACTATCTTCTCTTCAATTTCAGGATAAAAATCTTAAATCGTTAGCCAGCCCACATGGGTCGTCAGCCAGCTTAGCTAATTGTGCCTTGGTACAAATGAGAAAAGGCCACCACCTCTAGGCAGATTTAGCTCTGGCCCCATCGGGGCTTGGCATGTAGAGCATGTGTGAGCCTTTTCTCTTTGCACAGTGCACAACCTGGACAACCACAGGGAGCCGTGCCTGCCCACTAGCCTCGTCTCTCTTCTGTCTTCCATTCCCTTCCCTCTTGCTTGTCCCACACCCAAATGTCCCCACAGCTCCTAGAACCCACTGTGCCCCTTTGTCTTTCAGCTTTTGTGCCTCCTGACACTGCTGCCTCACGTTCCTCCAACCTTCCAAATTACCCTGGCACTGCCTCCTGCAGCCAGGCTTGGCGGTCCCTCTCTGCGCCCAGGTCCTGGGCCTGACCTCACGGACACTACTGCTGCTTGATCACTGTCTAGGTGTGTGGTGGCGGTGGTGACGGTGATGGAGGTGGTGATGGTGGTGATGGTGGTGGCGATGGAGGTGGTGGTGATGGCAGCGGTGGTGATGATGGTGATGGCGGTGGTGGTGGTGGTGTCCTCCGGGGAAGAACCTGCATTCCGACCCTCAGTTCTGGGCACACTGTTCTTGTGAGCGAATGCGAACAGGGACGTGAAGTGAATGAATGAATGAATGAATGAAGGGTGGAGCTGCTTGGCTTTTCCGGCCGGAGCTCGGCCAGCAGCGCCGGGAGGAGGAGGGCTGGGCTGGGGCCCAGGAGGGGAGGCAATGCCGGCTCCCGGGGCGCACGAGAGCTGGCAGGGGCGCGGCGGCGCCGCCGCCTCTCGCACCGCTGGGTCTTGGGAATGGAGCTGCCCCGCCATACCCGGCCGGAGCGCGCGGATGAAGGCGGCGCGCGAACGCAGAGGAGCCTCCTCCCGCCAGGGCCGCGGGAACCGGTCGCGCCAGGGGGGTCCCGCACGCGGGCGCCCGGAATCGGGCGGAGGGGAACGGCCTCGCCCCTGAAGCCGGTGCCCCCGCAGGCCACCCTACCCCGATGGCACCTTCCTGCCCCGCACGCGGCCCCGCCCGACTCTGGGGTGGGAATCCTGAAGCCCCTCGCGCGGCTTCCCCCCTCCTCCGCGCCTTGGTACGCCCCGGGGGACAGATGTCTTGGGATCTTTAACATTTGGGATGCTGCGAATGCCGAACTTAAATGGAATACCTCCGGGGAGGGCGGGCCGGGGGGAGGGACGGCGGCCTGGACACGCGGGGCCTGCGGCTGCGGGGTCGGACCCGGGCGCGCGGGCGCGGGCGCGCGGCGCCGCAGCTCCGAGGGACAGGTAAGAGGGAAACCGGGGCCGCGGCCGGGTGAGCGGGGGATCGGCCCCTGAACCCACGGTCCTCGGCCTTAGCGGAGGGGCCCCTACAGGGAATGGGGGAATTCGCCAAGGGGGTGGGAATTCTGAGTTCCTACCCCAAATGCCTATTTCCACCGCCTCCACCTTTCCCCTTGGACCCTCCCCGTGCTGTGGACCCCCCCGCCGGCCAGGTTCCGGGAAGCCAGAAAGCAGCCAAACAAAAGGAGCAAAGTCCCGGCCGCTTGGATGCGGAGGGCGCGGTGGGGGAGGGGAGAGGGTGGACCGCACAAAGGGGCTTTTAAGGAAAGCCAGAGGTCTGGTTTCAGGCCGCCTTCCGGGCCAGCTGGGGTTCCCCGTCCCAGCCACGCCATCACCGCTTGCTGGAGGCGAACACCTCTCCCAGTGGGAAGGGAGGAGAGTGGAGGAAGAACACGGTTGGAGAACCACCTCCCACCCCCTTCGCCTGGAGGGTCCCCGGCCCATTCCCCTCTTGCTTGTTGCACGGCTGGCCTAGCGCAGACCACTGATTGTTAATTCATTCGGTGGAATTCCAGGGCGCCTGAGACTGGACGTTGCTGGGTGCGGGTGGGGAAGTGGAGACGGAGGAGAGGCCCTGGCTCTACAAGAACTTCCAATCGCGGATCAGAAGGAACTTCAAACAATATCGGGGAGTGGAGGGCGACAGGGTGTGGAAGACTTTTCTGATTCAGGACTTTTCCATAGGAACAGACAACCCTAAAGAGGTGGCTTTTCTCCGTTCACAGATCAGATTCTAAGTACCCTAATGTGATGCGAGGAAAATCCACGTCCTCCCCAGCTGGTGGTCTGCGGTTTGGGGCATCCATCAGCCCCCTGACCCAGACTGGCTGGTAGTGGGGACATTGAACCCTAAGTTCCCTGGAATGCCCATCTTCCCTTGGCATTTTGAGTTGAATGGCACGGCACAGCCAGATCCAGTGGGCCTGCGGTCTTGGAGAGTGGATTTGCCAGTCCCATTCCAAACCCCAGATTCTGCTGCATTGAGAAACACTGCCTCTGAATTTGAGGGAGCAAGGGGGGCCTCTGAACGCAGATGGGGGGTTCCCGGAAGGCGGGGTTCTTAACTGGGTCCTAGGCACCAAAGCATCTGGAGAGAATTCAGAGGGTTCATGAACTTCCATGGGAAAAACCCCACATCTTTCTTTTCTACCACCTTTAGCAGAGATTCAGCTTTGCCCTCGGTGACAAGGCGAGAAGCTGTGGGCAGCACCTGTGACTTTGCCATTAATAGAATTCGCAGTTTCATGTCACATTGCAGTTGTAGCTGCCTTGAAATATTGTCCACTCATCACTTCTGCGACATGCCCCACTGATAGATCCTGTGTGATGTCAGAAGGTGCACATACATCACTCTGTTTTTTTCTTGGTTTGTTTGTTTTTAGAACTGTGTTTCAATATAATTGGTTCTCGTAGTAATTCTCTTCATTTTATTTTATGCATCAAAACCTATGCTGTGAGCTGATTCCAGAAATTCCCATCCTCCCCCACCTGGAGCTGGGGGATGGGCTAGGTAGAGGGAGGGTGTCAATTAGGTGCCTAGTCAACTCCTCTGTTTGACGTTGGAAGAATGTGACAAACCTGTGGGGGGTGGGGGCGCCTGTTGTTTTTCCTAGGACGGGGGGAGGGGAGGGCTGCAGGCTCTTGACCAAGAGCTGGCTCCTGTCCATCCGAAGGGCTGTCCCCTGGAGGGCCTGTCCCCTGGAGGGGCCCCTCAGCCTCAGCCTGGGGAGGGAAGGAGGTGGTCACCCTGGAGGCCTCCATTGTTTGGAAAGAGGGTGTGTGCAGGAATGTGAAGGGGAGCTGGGCGTGTGTAGGGGGTGCTGAGGAAGGGGAGGGAGCAAGGGGAGCTCGGTGGGTGACCCAGCTCTGCTCCACGGGGGTCCTTGGTGGAGCTGACTTCCCCTTCATCCCGACTCTGGGGTGGGGGAGGGAAGCAGTGCTGGCCTAGGTCGTGCTGGGATCCCAGAGAGGGGGGTGTGGCGGGAGGAACCGAGAGTGGGGGAACGGAGGTGGTGGCGTTAAGTCTTGGGTGGGGGGCAGTCCTTAATCCGCAGCCTTTCTGTTTTCCAGCTCACTGGGGACAGGCAACAGGTGGCCTTAGCCCTTTGCTTCCCAGTAAAACAGGCTGAATTCCAACAGTGTTTGCTTGAGGGGCAATGAGGGGTGGAGCTGGAAGCTTATTTTTTTGTGGGAAACAAGTTCCATTTTGGAGTTTGAGGAATGGCTTAGAGCCTGGGGTGACAGTGGCCCTCCTGCGGAGGAGGGGACAGGACTGCGCGTCGGGTCCCCATGGACCCTGCTGAAGGATGGATGTCGATAATAAACAGGGAGGTGATGGTCTTGATGGTCCTGGGGGGAGGCGTTGGGGATAAAAAGCAGCCGGGCCTGCTTTGGGGCCCCAGAGCCTCCCCACGTGGAGTCCGGGGTCACTGCCTTCCTGAGGTTTCCAAGCTGACTCGGGAGAGACAGAACGCAGGCCTGGTCTCCGTTTCTGTGTGTGGGAAGAGCAAGGACCCGGCCTCGTCAGTTTATAAGTTTCTTGCTGGTACCCGCCTCCCCCCCTCACCCCCCCCCCGTGGCTGTAGCCCTTCCACCTGCTTTGGGGGGGCTGTGTGCCCGGATTTCTGGAAAAGGAAACTGAGGTACAGGACAGTGGCCATCTGAGGGAGCCAGGGTCAGGGCAGGAGGGCATGGGAGCCCCTCACCTCAGCCCTTTGCACCAGTGCCCCAGAGGCCATGAAGACAGGACCCCTGTGAACTCCCGCGTTGCTCCCAGGGGGCCCCTCCCCCCTGCTCCTCTGCTGCCCGGAAGTGCAGACGCCCTGTGGCAGCCACGCAGGTTTATTCAGGGAGGGACTAGCTCACCTGCTCCTCCCTTTGACTCAAGTCACAACAAGCAACCTGGTTCCCTGGGCCCAGCAGCCTGGGAGGGAGGCGGGCCAAGTGCTGGCAGACCAGTGTGTACGGAGTGGGAGCAGGTCAGAGAGAGAGTGCCAGGAGCTCGCCCTGTGGCCTGGGAGACCCCAGGGACATGCAACGCCCATCGGCCCCCTGACCTGGAATCTGGGGCTGTTTCCTGGACTCACGCACAGCAGGTGAGGGAAGGGCAGCTGGAGGAACAGGTCCTTGGGGCCAAGGGGCAGGCTGGCCCGGGAGTGGCTCAGGCGCTGGCCAGCACCACCTCCCCTTCCCGTCTTAGGGCCCAGGGCGCTGGGGGGACCGGATGCGGAGCCTGGCCTTGTAGTGGTGAGGCCTCAGTTTCCCCAGGAGGAGGGAGAAGCAGGGATGAGGACGGGGCTGCGGGGCACATTAGTGATTGACGAGAGGAGCCCTGAGGGGGAGTTTCCATTCCCCCCTCCACTCCTCTTCTTCCTCCTCTGCCTTTTCCTGGGGACGTTGTTCAGTCAGGCGGACAGACTGCTTCTTAGGGCCCAGGACTGGAGCTGGGGTCCCGGAGGGCAGAGGTTTCTCTGTGGGGAGGGAGTGGATGTTCCCTAAACTGCCTTTGCCTAAAAGCAGGGCCTGAGACACCTCGGCTGGAGCCCCGTGCCTCCTGTGTGAAGGTGGGCTCTGGACTGGTCCCCACTGTGCGGAGGTAGCCAGCAGAGCCAGAGGAGGGAATGGTGTGTCTGAGGAGGTCCCAGCGGTCTGCATTCAGGCCAGGGGCTGGACGGGCCTTAGCCACTGGCTCATATCCATTGTGCCTGTGAGGAAACGGGGCCCAGCCAGGTGGGGTGACTTGCCCAGATAACAGACTCCAATCTGGGGTTCCCAGACTTCAAGGCCTGTGCTTGGAGCAGGAAGTGCGCCCCTGGTGGGCACAGCGCCAGATTGGGACCCCTGAGGGCAGTGCCTCCCCACCCCCCAGACCCAGCTGACCTGGGGGGTAGGGACTGGGGGAGAGGAGGCTGCTAAGGGGTGTCTGCTCAGCCCCCCATCTCAGCCCCTGAACTGGGTGGCACAGCTTCCCAAGGCAATTCCTTCCGAAGTTAATAATTAATTAGCAAGTGTGGCTAGTTAATGGCTCCCCTCACACATTACCCCTCCACGTCCCAGTCCCCAGCTGGCTGAAACTGGCTTCCGCCTGGCTCTGGGGCTGGGCCTGGCCTGGCCATGGGGAGGGTCAGAGGCCGCGGGGTGGGAGGAGAGTGACTGCTGGCTCTCATCTCCTGGGAGGGATGGACAGACTGGCCGGGGTGACTCCCCTACGATGGCTCCAGAACATACGGCCAGTCTCTTAGACGGGTTTGCAAAGGCCACACATAACCTTTCTTTTTCAATCCTGCCACCCACTCTCGAGGCTCCATTGGAGCTGAACTCCCCAGTGCAGGTTCCTGTGGTTCTCAGTTGTTTCTGCCTGTGCACGTTGACGGGCGGTGGTGTTTACGGAGGTCTGGAAAGCCTCTCGCTTGTTCTGCGCTTTCTGTCTCCAATGGCAGAGGTGCTGCTGGAGGGGAGGGGGGCTTCCTCTCTGTGCCTTGCTTTGTATCTGCTCCCCCAAGGCCCGCGTTTCTCTCCTGGTGGCACCCACACTGTGGCCCCTGCCCTCCGGAGGCAGGATAAGCGCTAGACAGAAACTCTGCGGGGACTGGACTGTTGCTTAATGGGCTGACTCAGTGAGGAGGTGGCTGGGCTCCTTCCAGACGCCCGCCCGGCTCCGCCCGCCCTCCCCACTCCTGCAGCACTGCAACCACAGCTGCCCAGCCCAGCCAGCTGGGCCGACCAGGGGTGTGGGCTCGGGAGAGGGGACACGCAGCAGGTGTTGTTTTGGTGATGCTGGGACCGTGCCGTGCCACCCCAGTGTCCCCAAGCCCCAGGAAGGCAGCTTCTGCCCTTGTCACCCTCCCTCCACCCCCAGCAACCCTGACACACACCTCCGGGGCTCCTCTGGCTGTGGGGTCCAAGGGGTCCAGCTTGACTAGGCAGACTCCCCGTCAAGGGATCTCCTGGTCGTGGCTGGTGTCCTAGGAGTTGGCTCAGGCTTTGGGACAGCTAGCTGTCTGGCACCTGCCTTCGGATGAACATCCTGGGCCAGAGCCGGGCAGCCTGGGCTTTGGGGCACCAGCCCAGGGCCTTGGCTGAAAGCCCAGAGCCCAGCGACTGGGGCAGCAGGATGGGCCCCCCGGGGCCTCTGGCTGAGGACAGTTGGCCCTATAGGGACCGGCATGCCTCCTGGGGACACTGTCCCCTCCCTGCTTTCCTTTCCCCACCCTGTCTCCTTGTCCGCATCCTTTGTTCTTCTCCTAATTGACCTTCTCCCCAGGGTCAGGAGTTCCTGGGGCCGCCTCTACTTGTGAACCACTTGGGCCTACGTGTCTCTCTGGGTAGGAGGCAGTGGGGGGCTGTGGGGGGCCCAGCAAGCCCCCGGGGAGCAGGTATGGCGGTGGGGCCCACAGAGCCTTCTCTCTGCGCACCCCCATTGCTGAGAACCCCCATCTGTGCTCACCCAAGGAAGCACTGTCCTCACCGCCATGCCCTCTGCCCTCTAGCATGATTGCTAAGCTCTGTTTGGAACCAAGGGGCTTTACACGTAGCTTTTTCTTTATTGTCTCTTAAAAGTTGGGGAAATTCCAGACCGCCTACACGTCCTGGCTCAGGCTGGGAACGGTGTCACCCGTCCCTGCGCTGTGCGGCTTCCTCCCAGAAGTCCACCATGGAGAGTAAGGATGAGGTCAGCGACAGTGACAGCGGCATCATCCTGCAGTCTGGTGAGTGGCTCAGGAAGGCCCGGCACTCTGAGTCCCCAGCTGCGCCCCCGGGGCTGGCCAGGCTGAGATGCTGGAGGACTGGAGGCGGGTGGGAGGCTGGGCGAGGTCTCTGCTGGGGGCAGACATGGGGAGGGCTGGAGAGCTTTCCATCCTGGCGGTTTGATCGTATCTGGAACCGGCATCTTCAACTTCGGCCCCAGTGATCACACAGCTGAAACACCCTCCCTGTCTCTCTGGATGGCCTGAGCTCGTGGGCCTAGGCTGGCCCTGTCCTGACAGGACAAGAGCGAATAGGCGTGTGTGTGTATGCATGTACATGTGTGTACATGCGTGCTCCCCTGGGCTGGTCAGGATGGCCTGCCGGGCTTCCCTGAGTGTGTGGCCTCTGCCCCCAGGCCCGGACAGCCCGGTGTCCCCACTGAAGGAGGTGAAGGAGCTGACGTTCGCGGTGCGCAAGCAGCAGAGGGCCCTGGAGGAGAGGCTGGAGGGCTGCCTGGAGGAGCTGCGGGCGCTGTGCCTGCGGGAGGCGGTGAGCTCGGTCGCCCGGGTCACACCCACACGTGGGCTACTCGGGGGAGGCCTGGAGTCCCGTTGTGGGATGCTGGCCTGAGGAAAGGGAGAATTTTGGAAGTCAGATGGGGGAATGGTGCCCGTGGTCCCTGCCCGGGCCACTGGACAGCCCGGGGAAGAAGGGCTGAAGGGCTGCAGAGGGATGGAGCCTCTTGGAGGTGCATGCAGAGGGGCATGGCTTGACCTTGCTTTCCCTGCAGGAGCTGACAGGCGTCTTGCCAGCTGAGTACCCCCTCAAACCAGGGGAGAAGGCCCCGAAGGTCCGTCGCAGGATTGGAGCAGCTTACAAGCTGGACGAGAAGGCCTTGTCCAGAGAGGTGAGGACCTCGGCCCCCAAAGGTGGGTTGCTGAGTCTGACATCATGTCTGGAGGGGAAAGCTTCCGGTGCTCAGCAGGAAGGGCACATGGCTCCGTGTGGACGAGGGGCACCCGCTGAGTGGGCCCAGATGTCCCTGGGGAGGGTGTGCCACCCCAGGGGGCAGAGGGCTGGGAACTCAGGGGAGGACATTGGTTTGGCCCCCTAGTGGGCATACCAGTCAGGAGCTCATGCAGCCTGGAGAGGCAGTGGCCTGTTCAGACAGGTTGTTCTGGCCCCTAGGGCTGTCCTCGTCCTCCTTGGCCTGGGATGGAGGCTGGGGGTGGTGCAAGTCCTCCCAGAAGCCCTTCCCTGCGGTGTGAGTGGCAGCTGTTTCCCCTGCCCAGCCCTTTGGGGTCAGGAGGGAAAGTGTTCCACTTTGGTTCCTGCCCAGCCTGGCTCAGCGGGCAGGCTGGTGGGTGGGTCCCGTGCCAGTTTTCCAGGCTGACAACTCTGCTCAAGGTCACCTCCCTTCACCACCCTGTGCCCCACATCAGTGTTTAGGGCCAGGGTCCAGAGCATCAGGTCAGGGCCACCCTCTGTGTCCCCAAGCCCCCTGCCTCCCACACTCACTGCCCCCACCCCCCAGGACCCCCTGAGCAGCCTGGAGCGGGAGCTGGCCCTGCAGCTGCAGATTGCTGAGGCCGCCCGGCGCCTGAGCTGCGAGGAGAACCTGGGCCGGCAGGCCCGCCGGCAGCGGAAGCACGCGGTGCTGCAGGAGGAGCGGAAGCTGCGGGAGCTGGAGCGCTGCCTGGGCGAGCGGCGGCGGCACAGCGGGCGCGTGCCCCTGGGCCCTGGTGAGTGCGCCCTGCCCGGGCCGCCGGCCTCTGGGAGCCATGTGGGGGGCTGGGCGGCCACCGCCTTCGGTCCGCCTGGCCTGTGTGGCCCGACTGTGTTTGAGGCTCCAGAGCCACCCCGTGCTGATCCCCTGCCTCCCCACAAGCCTCAGCAGAGGACTTCCCACCTGCAGGGAGCCTGTCCCCCAGCTCCGCAGAGAGCAGCCCACTCAATCCTTCCACATCCTGCTCAGAACCCACCGCCCTCCAGCAGACTTCCTGTGCAGCAGTCGTGCCCAGGCTGGCCTTGTGCTGATTCCAACGGTTCCTCACCTGCAGGCTCCGGGTCCACTCCAAGCTGACAGGGAGACACTTATCTGGGTTTAGCTGGTTGGCTGGCATGAGCCTGTGGCTCTGTGGTGTGGTGACGTCCCTGGCCTGAGTGAGCCGCGCAGGGTCCCACCCACCATTCCTGTGCATAACGGTTCCCCGCTGGTTTCAGGGTCCATGGCTACTCGTGGGCTGTTTCGGTTGAAATCCAGCAGCCCCAGTGCCCTGCCCCACAATCCCTTAAGTTTCCAGAATCATCCTGGTCAAGAGGGGAGCACTTCCCCTTCTCTGGTTGAGTCCCTGAGCCCCAAGGCCTGGTGACCAGTGGTTATGGGGCACCTGGTGAGTTGTCTGGGCCCCAGGCCAGCCATCCATGACATCAGTGCGTCTAGCCCAGGTTACCTTCCAGGATGTGTTTCTGAGCCCTCAGGTGTGACTGTTTTCTTTCCCCCTGACCCAAACCCAGCTCATCAGGTCAGACTTGCAGCCCTCCCTTCCAAGGGCATTGTGCCCTTGTTTGACCCCTTCCCCAGGCCTCTCATGGGTCCCAGGCCTTTGGCTGTAGTGAGGAGCCTGGAGGAGGGGATGCGGGTGGTAGCCCTGAGGCAGAACTGCATTCCAGGCCTGGACCGGGCTGCTGCTCCCACCCTCAGGCTCTTTGCTGGGGCCACTGTCCTCCCAAGTTGGGACCTTGTGTAGAACCCAAAAGCCCATCCTGTGGCCCACGCCTCAGGCAGGTGGAGATCACAGTGCAGGTCTCAGAAGTCCTGTACCCACAGGTCATCTCTGATTTAGGGTAGAAAGGATGTGACCAGACAAAGGAGTGACCCAGGCTCACGTGGCCGGACTTCTCTGGTTGGAAGGGCTCTGGCCTGGCTGCACGACAGCACTGCTGGGCTCCGGCCTCTGAAGCAAGAGAAGCCCTCCGTTCTCCCTCTGCTCTCCAGGGCCCCAGGCTGGGCTGGGGCAGTGTGGCCGAGTCAGTGAGCCGACGTCAGGAACCACGAGTGTCTGGCTGGCGGCTATGCAGCGGCTCTCCACATTCCCCTCTTGCATCACGTGCGTCTGGCCTGTGAAACGCTGATCTGCCTGTTTTCAGGAAGATGAGGGGTGACGGGGATTGATGTCTGTCTTCTCAGACCATATATTCACACCAAAACACAGGAGTCTGATTCCAGCCGCCTCGCTGGCCCTAACCGAGAGCGTCGCACCATTTCTTCAGCTGGACATTAGCGAAAAATAAGAACCTTTACTCCCCAGGTTTTCATCAAAGATCAGAGGCAGGAGACCAGAACTCAAGAAGAGGGTACCTTCTTGATGGAACCCCAAAGCAAAGACTAGTGTGAGGCATATGTACCATGTTTCCCTGAAAATAAGACCTAGCCAGACCATCAGCAATAATGCATCTTTTGGAGCAAAAATTAATATAAGACCCAGTATTATATTTTATTATATTACATTTTATATTATATATTACATTACATTATATTATACCCGGTATTATATTATATTATATTATATTATATTATATTATATTATACCCGGTATTATATTATATTATATTATATTATATTATATTATATTATATTATATTATGTTATATTATATTATGTTATATCATATCATATCATAAAGACCGGTCTTCTATGAATTTTTGCTCCAAAAGACACATTAGAGCTGATGGTCCGGCTAGGTCTCATTTTCGGGGACACACGGTGTGTAGGGCCGACCCTGCTCCTGGAGCAGGGTGCCCTGCAAGGTTTAAGGGCTCCTGCGTTCTACTCCCTTTAAGCTGTAGGACAAAGGTTGAAAAGGTCTCTAAAGGCCCACACAGTAAATGTTCTAGGCTGCGTGGGCTGCATGGTCTCCACAGCTACTGACCCCTGCCTTTGGAGCTGCAATTCGATAAAACTTTGCTTATAGAAACAGCCAGTTAACCAGATTGGGCCCCAGGGCTGTAGTTTGCTCATCTCTGTTATTAAGGATTTTAAGATGGCTGGAATTGTTTACTTGTAGAATTTTCTGGGTACTGACCTGTTCGTTAGATGCCGCTAACAGGAGAGCTGGTTAAGAGCCCTGTGGTGTCAGACTGTTGGGTGTGAATTCTGACTCATGCACCTTTTGGCAGATTAACCTGAGCATGTTACTTACCTCCTCCAAGACTCAGTTTCCTCCACTCTGTACCTCAGAGTTGTTGGGGGAGCACGTGAGTTAATACAGATAAAGTACTCAGACAGGTGCTGGCACAACAGAAATATCAGCGACTGCTCGTTTTTCCTCCTCTTTGTTCTCAAACATAGTTGAAGATGCTCTGTGGGTTCCATCCGGGTCACATGAGGCAGGTTCTTAATATCCGAAGTTTCAGCTCAAAGGCTGTGGCCGACAGTTTCCCTCGGCTTCCTTGGGGCACAGCTGTGGCTGCGTCCTGCAGAAGCCATAGTCCACGTCCTCCAGACTGGCCATGTCACCAGTTAAGGAACCTTCCTGAAGCAGCCGGCAGACCCTACTTTGAATTGACCCCACCACCCCACAGCTCAAAGTCCCATGTGGAGTTCTGCCATTTGGGGTCCTGGAGTGGAGCTGTATTTGTGATAACAGAAGGCCAGAGAAAAGTTAGCTAATTCTTTCATTCCAAGGGCCTTCCAAAACGACTCTGTCTTTGCCTCACCCTTCCGGGATTCCCCACCACAGGAAGCCCTGGCTTTTTCTGATGGATGGGGAAACTGAGGTCCAGAGCGTTGAAATGAATTATTCAAGGTTACAAAGTTAATGGCAGAGCCAGGATTAAAATCGGGTTTCCTGTCTCCTTGCTCCTGACTTCTGAATTTTTTCTACTTCCAAGTAACAAATTCATACCCAAAATAGTGTTTGACACACAGTTGGCATTTCCTGATAAGGCATCTGTTGGGAAGGTGGGGGTCAGGCCTGGGTTTTTCTGCACTGCTGGCTCCCCATACCTATGGGTTGATTTCCTCACCTCCGTCTCTTTTCTCCCATTGGCTTTTCCAGAGCTCAGTGCCTCTGATGACAGCTCCCTGTCGGATGGGCTACTCCTGGAGGAAGGTGAGAGGGGCACTGTAGGGATGATGGTCAGGGCTGGGCTCTGGCAAGACCGTGGGGCTTTGGCAGTTTATCGGTGGGCACTTCATATGGGGGGTGGAGCTTGGAGTGAGCGAGTGGAGGTGGTGCCGCTCTTAGCTGATGTTTCTCTGCCCCACACGTGCTCCATGAGAGTGGGGACGTGCTGACCCTTTGCATTCTAAACACTCAATCATTTGGGCAGGGAAAGGAAGGGTGAATTCTAGCCAAGCCCAGGTGTCCCTGCCTCTGTCCTGGGACTTGCTTTCCATACGCACCTGTCAGCCACAGAGCTATCTGGCCGCAGTCATTGCCCTTTCTGAGAAGAGGGTAGCAGGAAATCTAAGTCCATAGATTAAGAAGCCTGTTTACAAACCCTGATGATGCAGGGGGTCAAGGTAACCAAGGTGTGCAGTCCTGCCCAGGGAGTGCCAAGGCCAGTAAGGAAATAGCGCACATGGGAACCGTGTGAACAGGACACATAGGTAAACAAAGAGTTTGCTGCCGACATGGTACCAGGAGCAAAGGTTGGAAGGTGGAGTAATGTGAGCCAAGGAGCGTGAATCTCAAGGCTTCTGGAAGGGGCCTGTGACGGAGGGCTTAGGTCTAAAGGCGAGGAGACCCTTTTCTAGCATCTGGGTCGGCACGGCAGGACAAGCAACCTGGCAGGGAGAGGTGAGCCGGTTGCCCAGCCACTGCCCTCACAGGTTTTTTACTCTCGCAGAGGATGCCCAGGTGCCAAAACCTCCCTCAGAGTCGCTGCCCCTCCCGCCCCAGAGCCTCGAGGGGCTGCAGCCAGCAGGAGCTGAGACTGGGGGCTTGGACCGTGCGCCCATCCAGAATAGCCCCTGGAAGGAGACCAGCCTGGACCACCCGTACGAGAAGCCCAGGAAGTCTGACCCCGACAGTGAGAGCAGGTCAGAGCGGGGCAGGTCAGGGCGGGGAGGAAGGAGGGGCCAGGAGCAGGGAGACTGCTGGGGGCACAGCAGAGCCAGCCTGGGAGACTGCCCCCCTCCTTAGCTGTGTGGTGCTGGGAGCTTGGGGCCCCTTCTACCGTGCCCCATTCCTCTGCATAATGGGAACCCTCACATGGAAGCATTCCTGCCGCTGACCTGTCACCACCCCTTTTGCAGCAGCTCAGCCACCATGCCGCAGGATGGGCCCAACGCCTCCAACCTGTGTCTGCTGGAGCCCGCCCCCTACCACGTGGTTCCCATTCGCAGTGTCCCGGGACAGCGGCAGGGCCGCACCAGTGCCCCCGCGACCCCTGAGACGCAGGGGAGGAGGGGACTATCGCAGTCTCTGAGGTAAAACATGGGCCACTCCCGAGATGCAGGGGGCGGGGACCCACTGTCGAGAGCTTATATTAGAGGGTAGTGGCTCCTAGGGTAGAGGTGGGACACCTGTGGGTAACGTGTGGCCAGTGCCTTCTTGGGGCACCTCTCAGTAGAGGCTGTGTCACAGCCAGCAAAGCCAGAGGCAAGTCATTCGTGAAGCCAGTTTTCTTCCAAAGACCCCAGGTTTGTCTTTTTGCACAAGTGTCCTCGGCAGCATGTATGTGCTGGTATGCTTTCAGTTTTCTGCAACTGCTGGTTATTGGACACTGACGTGTACAGTCGACTTATTATTTGCGGTCAGTTTACGTCCTGCGAAGTCACCACACACATTGGAATTTGCGGGTACAGCCGTTCATCCTGGGGAAGTAGAGTGCTAGGTTCCTGAGAGCTTTAGCTCACATTTTTGTCAACTGATCAATATGTAACCTGTTTTATGAGAGTTTCTGGCTAAAGTCATCGTATGTAATGTATGTCCTTGAGTCATTAACATTGAAGTCATGTCCAGATGAAGCTCATCTAGTGGGTATTCTGTCCACCAAGCCGGCACATCCTTCCTCAGCACTTTGCTTGGGGCCGTTTAAAACAGTGAAGTCACTCAAGAAAAGCACAAAATGGCAAAAACAAACAAAAACAAACAAACAAACTAGTGGGCACGGGATAGAGTGGAAAGGCTGCCCGTTGACACTGAGCTGAAACAACTAGTCAGAGGGTCACCTTGTTCAGTCTCAGCTGGGAACGGGCCTGCTGGACAGCTCCAATTTTTCACCGTTCTGTGCATGTCCCCAAAGGACCACGGAAGTGCCACACGTGCTGATTTTGACATTACAAATGGATCTAGCTGTGGGAGAATTTGCAAAGACAGAATCCACAAATAATGAGTCGATTGCTTGCTACGTTCCCAGCGCCCTGCTGCTTGGTACTAGTTTAAGTGACAGCGTTATGACAGGTGTTAGTGACACCACAAAATGCCCTGGGCCCCAGCAGGCCCCGCGGGATTCCTCTCCATCAGTATAAGTTTGCTTGTCAGGCAGCCCGAGACGGGTGCAGCCTGGGCAACCCCTCACGTCAGGGATGAGTTTTAGGCTTTACGTACCCCCAGGGCCTTTTGCAAACAGTGCCTTCGATCCAGTTAGTAAAAGGTGTACCCTCTGGACAGACACGGCCCCATGCCCCTGTGTGTCAGCACAGTGAGAGCTGGATTTCAGCCCCGCTGGGCCTGGACTGGTGCCCTGGGGAATGCCACCCTGCGTTACTCTGCTAGCTCTGCCGTAAGAAAACACAACAGACGGGGTGACTTGGATGAGAGAAATGATGGTCTCAGGGTTCTGGAGTCAGAAAGTCGAAAATTAAAGGCTGGCTTCTCCTGGGGCCTCTGTCCTTGGACTGTAGACCACGTGTGCTCCCTTGGTGCCACGTTCAGCGCAGACACCTGACAGTGTCTGCCTGACCAGGTTCTGTGGATGAAACACCACTGAACAAAGGGTCCCTAAAGTGGCTGAGGAGAGGTGACCCTGACGTAGCACACTGGATACAAACCAGAAATGTGAGTGGAACAGAAGGAGGTGCACTCGGGGGAAAGATATGTTGAGTTACGCTAGGCCAGTAGGGTGTCTGCCCCCATTCCCCAGGCTCAGGACGTCTGCCTTCATCCTCTCCGCAGGACGGACTCCTTCCGGGCGGGGCCCCGCCGCCGCCCCACGCACTACACGGTGACTGTGCCCAGCTCCTGCTGGACCCCGGCCGGTCCCCCACGGCCGCCCCACATTCCCAACTCCTGCTCGGAGGACAGCGGCTCCGATGGCTCCAGCGTGTCGCACGCCACCTCGCCGGGGAGCAGCAGCCCGGACATCTGCGCTCTGCGGCCGCTGTCCCCGACCGCGCTGCCGGGCCACTGTGGGGCCTGGGGCCCAGCCGTTCCCCACCCAGCCCTGCTGCTGCCCGCCGGGTCCTTCCCGGCTGGGCGGTACGTGCTGGTGGCCGAGGGCTGCCTGCCGCCGGGTGAGCTAGACCTGATGGCCCGCGAGGAGGAGGGACTGGCCCTGCGGCTCCAGCAGCTGCAGCAGCACTTGCGCCCCCGCGGCCGCCCGGCGCGCACGCCGTCCCTCAAGGACAGCCCCGCCGGCCGCGCGCTCTGCAGGGCGGCGGTGACCCAGGAGCTGCAGTTGTGGCACGAGCGCGCCCGCATGCGCAGCGCGCGCCCCCACTCGCTGGACCGCCACGGGGCCTTCCGCGTGCGCAGCCTGCCCCCCGGACGGGTCTTGGGGCCCCAGACGCAGGTGAGTGTCGTAGGCTCTTCCAGCTGTGGAAGGGCTGCCAGCCTGGCAGGTCCAAGAGTAGAGACGTCATAGCAGCAATCTGGTGGCCAGATCCCCAGCTGGGAAGAAAAGGCCAAAAAACATTCCCTCTTGGCTCTGAAAGCGCCCCTGACTCACCTGGGGCACCTCCTAACTTTGCCTGTGTACACTGGAGGAGATGGTCCTCCGGGAGAGCGGACACCTTTCTTTTTAAGGTCTCCACAGTTGATCCCCCAAACAGACAAGCCTCTATTCCTCATGAAAAGTCCAATCCATGTTGAAGCATCCCCCCAATTTCCTGACTTGAAGGCCCAGGACAGAGGGAGAGGCTCGGAAAGTGTTTGCCTAAGCCTGTGGCCTCCCTGAGGCAGCTGCCAGCCTTCCATGCTGCCAAGCTGCAACGCAGGGTGGCATATGGGTTAAGTGCACAGACCCTACGGTAGACTGTCCGAGTTCAGATCTCAGCCCTGCTCCCTGCAAGTGACATGACTGGGCAAGTGGATTAACTCCTGAGACTCTCTTCCTCCCTCTTAGAATGGGAGTACTTTTTTCACAGGTGGGTAGGAACCTCGATGAGTGAATATGTGGGACATGATTAGAGGAGTGCCTAGCAAGGACTGGGTGAGTGGTGCTGGCGTACTAGGTCGTAGGACAGAGAGCCCTGACATGACGTAGGGGAGGCCACCTGTGTTCTACAGACCGGTTTCTCCATCCTGGAAGTGGGGAAGACACGTGTATGAGCCCGTTTTTGTGTCTCCCTGGTTAGGAGGGCTCTGTAGGGGGAGTGCTCCAGAAGTCACCAACAGGCTGCTTCTCTGAGAGCCTAGATTCCCCAGCTGCGTGTTGCCCCCACCCCACTTCTCAGAGCTGCAGCATCTGGGCCTGGCAGCATCCTGGCCCCAGTCCCGCCGCACCCTCCAGCTGATGTGCTTTTCCTTCCTGCGAGCTCGGGCCTGTCCTTAGCCCAGGCCCAGCCCATCCCAACCTGCCAGACAGGGAGGGTGGTGAGAAGTGAGCTGGGGACGGGCGGAGGAGGTCAGGGTGCTGTCACACCCCATAGAGAGCTGGAGTGGAAAGTGGATGGAGGGTGATTCCTGGGGGACACATGGCCTCCTGGAGAGGCAGGGGCTGAGTGGCTGGGCCGGGGCTGCCACTGGTCGGCATCCTTAAGGGACAAGGGTGGTACACCTGGGCTGGTGGTCTGGACGTTTCTGCCCAGTCTGCTCACCCACCTCTCCTCTCTCCCTGACCCTGGCAGGTGCCCACTGTGTGTGTGCTCCGGAGATCGCCCGAGGGGGCCCCTGTGCAAGTCTTTGTACCTGAGAATGGCGAGATCATCAGCCAGGTGTAACCAAGGCCAGGGGTGCCCCGTGCCCCCAGGCTGTGGCTCGGCTGCCGGAAAAGACTGTTTCCTAGCGGGTGGGGGCTCCGACCGCCCCCCGAGTGCCTTCTGCAGCTCCCTTGTCCCCATCGCAGGGCGATGACCTGGAGCTGAAACTTTTTTTTTTTTAATACCAGTTTTTGTTGAGAAAGTCCTGGTTTGAGGATTTATATTTGTCATTTGTCCTCAAGATCCCTGTAATATGATAATGCTTTATCCCTCAGAGGCTGGCGTGTTGGACCGGGGGCCTGGCCTGAGGGACAGTGTTTGTCTCCTTATGTAAGACAGGTGGTGGGGGATGCAGGAGGCAGAAAGGGCCAGGTCAGGTCCTCAAACGCTCCGCCCTCCGGTTCTGAGAACGGGCCTGGAGAACAGCCCGGCCTCCTGTCTCACTGCAGCTGGAGGCTGGCGGCAGCACGCTCGTGTACCCCACCATCCGTTTGCCAGCCCTCTGGGTACCGCAGGGGTGGCTGGGCTGGGGAGCCTTCATCCCCTTTACAATGTGCTCTGTGATGCACACAGAAACGTGGGGTAAAGGCCAGTGTGTCTTGGTGGAGTACGGTCTTCCTGATGTGTGAATCCTGTCGGGGGCCCCCATCTCCTCTCCGGGCCCCGTGGGCTCCCAATATCTCTGACCTCTGAGCCTTGACCTGAAGGCTTCCCCAGTTTTGAAGCGTCAGGAGGCCCAGGCTGGGGGCCGCCTGTGGTGCTGGTGGCTGGACAACAGCTCACCTTTTGACCACCTTCTCTGGGCATCGTGAGAACCTGCAGCTCACCACTCCCTCTTACCTCTTTTCATCATCGTCCTAAAAACCAACACCTTACAAATGTTTCGGAAAGGCACCACTTTGGTGGCTTGTTCTCAGAGGCAGGGGCGAGCTCATGGCTCCTGCTTCCCCTCCCCCCTCCTCCCCCAGCCATGCCTCTGCTCTGAGACTGGGGTTCCTTGAAATACAGACGGGAGCACCCGCCCTGAAGAGCGTTAACCAGTTGTCCCAGCTGCCGTGACTTCAGCTGCCTGTGCCGAGTAAGACCATCAGGTGGTCCGTGGGTTCTCATCCCTGGGCCTTTGCGGCTGGTTAAACCCAGGTGGGGACCCTGCTTCAAGGAGACAGCCACGAAGCGGAGGCTGGGCGGAGTCAGGAGCGCTGGGGTCTGATGTGGCCCCGCAGAGCCCTTCCTCTCAAGTTCCTTGGACTTGGCAGCAACTAGGAATACAGCTGAAGGCTCCAAGAACTTGGTGCCTGATCCTTCTCCCTCCTGGACAGAGCGGTGTTGTGGCTGCACGAGACTGAGACTGCTGAGGGAAGAGCCCAGGTGGCCTGAGGGATGGGGAGGGGGGGGCACCTGCATGATCGAATGTCCTACTTTGGATGCTGTTCTTGTTGTTTGTCTCTAAGCCCCCTTCCCCAGTGTCCAGCCACCCCCCCTCCCAGGTCCTCCAGGGGCTGAGCTGGGAGACATCTGAGCACCCCCCCACACCTGAGTGTCCTTTGTATTAACTTATTGGTCCCATATGATGCCTGGTGCTGTTGCAGTGGCTGCGTCCTCAGCGGCAGGGGCTGCACCTGTGGGTTCTTGTGCCAAATACTTCAATAAAGCTGTTTGTGATCCGCCGCGCTGCTGGTGAAGGGTTCTTTTGTGCCAAGAAGCTCTGCCCAGCCCTGAGGGTGCTCCCCAGGGTAGCGGAGTTGCCTGGCCTCTCGGGCTGGTCCGCCCGGGTCCTAGGGAGCGAGTGGGCTGGATGGGGTGGGAGGGGGCCTCTCAGCTGTCTGCTTCCCTGGTGGGTGCAAACGGGAACACCCCGACCAAAGCCCCTCAGGTCTCCAGGCCCAAGGAGCTGGGCTCTGGGCGTCACTTCCCCAAGGACAGGAGACTGTGGCAGCATCAGGTCTGGCTCCTGCCTGGCCGGGCTAGGCAGTGGTCAGTGATGAGTGTGGCTGAGACTCCAGGTAAGCCGGCAGGAGCTGCTGCCCAGAGAGGAGGTCCTGGTGAGAAACGGCCCTTTCCCCAAAGCTGCACAACAGGGGTGCTTCCTTGGGGTGGTGTGGGGGTTGTCTCCACAGGGCCTCTCCCCCTCTCCAGGGACCATGGGAGCCGGTGAGGAGCTCCCACCTGGTCACCTCCAGGCCTGCCCTGCAGGGGCCGCCCCAGGACCTGGGCCACAGCGCCCCCTGGAGCCTGGTCCCAGGAGGAGTGTGTGACTGGATCTAAGGCGCCCGGCGTGTCAGGTAGAGGGGCCCTGCCTGCCTTCCCCCCAGCACAGGAAGTGGCAGGGAGGGGAGGGTCGGCAGATGGCTGAGGGCCAGGCACTTCCAGCCCTGCCTGGGTGCTCAGCCCTGGGGACTGGGGACATCGTGGCTTCAGGGGCCTGCTTGGCTGAAGCCTCGGGCGCCCCTTCTGGGTGGAGGAGGGCTGGGAGGGGAGATGACGCCAGCAGCGGTCCTGGGAGGTGCTGGCCTGATCTCAGACCTGGGCATCTTCAGTCTAAGTGAACTGTAGATATTGGGGCACTTGGCTGAGTATTTCACATGATGAGTTAGGTTCCCAGGGGACAACCGGCCTAAGGGGGCAGCTCCCCAGCCACAGGACAGACTGAGACCAGCTCAGAAGAGGGGGGACAAACGAAGAGGGATGGGGTCCCCCCACGAGGTGCTTCTCAGGGATGCTGCATTCTAGGACCCCCAGTGAGGGCGAGTCGGGCACAAGCAGGGGGCTGTGTCTGGGAGGGGCCAACATCTGGGGGCTCCTAGCTCCCCTCCCACAGGGCAGACTGGGGTTACCATTCGGGGAATGGGGACAGAAGCCTCGGGTACAAGAGGCATTAGGACCTCAGCAGCGAGACTCCCAGAGGCCGAGGGATGCACATCTTGACCTGGGGGGGGGGGGTACCTCTGCGTCTCAAACGTCCTCCACACAGGGAGAGCCCTGAGTGGGAGACTCCTGGGAAGTTGGGGTGACTCAGGGCCTTTCAGAGGGTCCCATATCTTCCTAGGGGTTGGGATAGGGAAGCAGGCACTGCTCAGCTCATTCCTTTTCTTGCACACGACCAGGGCCTGCTTCCTGCATCTTGTCTGGCCCCTTGTCAATGCAAGCTGCAGACCATTGCCTTGCGTGTACACATGAACCCATACCACAGAAGTCACAAATCAAGCAGAGCAGTCTCTGCCCAATCCATTGAGCATGCATCTTGGAAGCCTAACCTGACAGGTGAGCAGTGGGCCCTGGACCCGGCCTGCCGTGTGGCAGCACAGCCACGGCTCAGAGGTAGTGACGATGGCCCCGCCTGAGCTCGAGGTGTCATGTGGCGGGCATGAGCCCACCCAAATCTGGCTGCCGCTTCACAGTTCTCGCAGGTGCATACCTGTCCCTTTTCAGACCTGGCTCCATGAGAATCCTGGAGCTGGGTAAGGACCAGGGCATTGTTTGGGCTCAGAGTTAAACCCCACGCAGCTGACCGCTGTTCAGCACCCAGAGCAGAGCTAATGAGCGCCTCTTGTATACCAACAACTCCCAATCAGGGTCAGCCTTGCAGAGCCCGGCCCTGATCTAGGCTCTTAAACCCGACTGCCTATGGCTTTTCCACTCAGATGCCTAGCAGATGTCTCACATTTAACTTGACTGAACCTCAAACCTGACCCCATCTCAACTCCACCCTCGGTTTCTCAGACCCCAAGTCTTGCTTTCTGTCTTTCTCTCAGACTCGCCTCTAGCCCGTCGCTGTTCCTACTGGTGCTGCCCTCAGCATAGATATAGAATCTGTTCCCTTGCTCCTACCTTCCCTGGTGTGGGTCGCCGTCATCTGTCCCTGGATTGTTGTGACATGCCGCCCCCCCACTACACCCCCATCTATTCTCAGCGGCACAGCCAGAGCGAGCTTGTGAAACGAAGGTCAGCCCATGCCTCCCCTTCACTCGCAACCTACCCAGGGCTCCCATCCCATTCAGAACAAAAGCCACATCCTTACACAGGCCTCGCAAGGCCGCCCCATTGCTGCTGTGCTTTCATTTCCCACCGCTTTTCATGCTCCTCCCACTCCAGCCAGGCAGGCCTCCGTGCCGGTCCACGAGCGTCCAGACACGGTCCTGCCACAGGGCCTTTGCATCTGCTGTTCCTTTGGCCTAGAATGCTCTTTCCCTAGATATCCATATGGTTTGCTCCTCTTTAAAACCATTCAAACCTGTCCCTGAGACTCTCTGACCTCCTGTATATGTAACCTATATGAGCAAATGCAAAAAGACGTCCTTTAGAAGGGCACGTGACAGTAGGTAGTTTCTGAGAAGGAACCGCTTGGTGTGCCGACTGTCTGTAAGCTGAGGTGCCTTTTACATAGGGGTGTTCACTGGCTGTAGGCACCAGAAGGAACTGAGTCATTTCCCACTGTGTGCCAGCAACCCTCCGAGTTTTCTCGTAAAGGAATTCATTTGAGCCTCAGAACAGTAATAGATACTGGGATTATTGGGCCCATGTGAAGGTGATGGAATTGAAATGAGGGGATATAATCGGCCCAGGCTTGCTCCTCACACACACCGACCCATCTAATCCTCACGATAGTAATAGGTACTGTCCTCTTCCCCATGGCACAGACAGGAAACAGCTGAGACTTCAATTTGCTGCAGGTCACAGGGCTAATAAAGTGGAAGAGCTGAGCTTTGAACTTGGCGGTTTGCTGTTTAACTGTGGCAACTGTGGCTTCAAGCCCCACCCCAGGGCGCTCCTCTGCAGGGAGACGTGAACTGGCCTGAATGCAGGCCTGGTGGCCTGTGTGGCTTTGGGTCCCAGCACTGCCACCATCTCCACCCTCTTGCTTCCTCCCCTCCTGATGCCCCTGGGGGTGGACAGGCTCTACTCTTAGCCTGACCCCAGCCTCTGTGTCGACACCTGGGTCTCTGCTCAGGAAGGGGCCCCTTGACAAGGGGGGTTCTAAGGCTGATTTGGGGTTTCACGCCCATTCATATTCGGGAATGTCAAAGCCCATCTAAAACAGCTCCAATAATTGGTGGCCTCAGGGGGTGACTGCAAGTTCTCTCTTTGCAGTCTTCCATCCCTAGCCTGATGTGGAAAAACCTCTTAACTAAGTTCCCTCAACTGCCTTTCCACATAGGCCTCGGAGGCCCACACTGGAGCTGGGGTACCCCCTCCCCAGGCCCCTGCGGATTTCTGAGCCTTCTGGGCAGTGGGCTGGGGCTGGGGCGGGGGAGGGGGCAAGCCACTCCCACAACATCCCTTTGCAGGATTGCGCCAATCAGAGAGAGAAGCCTATCAGTTCATCCTGGAGTTTCTAGAACGTGGAGAAATGGTAAGGAAATTCTCTGGAATGTTTTGAAAACTGAGGGAGAAAGTAGGGAAAAAAAGATGACAGCTCACGCTTCCTTGGGTTTTGAACAGTCACCCTGGCATGGAAGCCACCAGAATTCAGCCTGCTGGTGCCTCCTGACCTGGGCAGGGTCAGGTGACCAGGCCACCAGACAGATCTGTGTGAGAGGATCTTCCTCACAGACCCTGAGCCCCACTGTCCCCAGAGTCCAGGGGACAGGGCACTGTGCGAGGAAGTCAGGCGAACACCCATGCTGGCTGCTCCATGGTCCAGGCTAGGGGTGAGGGTCCCACGGGCAGCCTGCAGGAGGCGCTAAGGGTGGGAGTGTGTGTTCTGCCCTAGTCCAACTTGGACAAGCTGAAGTTCCTGAGGGCGGTGGACACCCTGAGTGGTGCCGTCCATGCCCAGGCGAATGGCACGATGGATGATTACTTTCCCAAAACCCTTCTGGCCAAGAAAATCGAGGTGAGGAGGTCCTGCAGGGGTGAGGGGGGCGGGTCCCAGACCTGCGGCCAGCCGCGCTCTCTGAGGGGAATTCTTGTATCTCTCTGGCCCTTCTAGACGTTGATCCTCGAAGAGGCGAGTGAGCAGCTGACCAGCAACGTGCGTCAGCAAGCCATGCTCTGCGTCGCCACCCTGAGGTTCCTCCCGCTGTCACCTCCTCTGAGCCCCGGGGTCTCTAATGCTGAGAACATTGGGGTTGGGAGGAAGGGCAAGGTTTGGGGACTTGATGTGTGGGCTGTGGGTGGCAGGGCCCTGTGATTGCCACCTCATGTACCAGCATCGGCGTGGCGAGGGATCCCCCAATTTCACGGCTGGAAGCCTGTTAGGACATCAGTGTGGGGAAGGCCTCTCAGGCAGCCAGGGCTGTCCTTCCCTGGTGAGAAGGCCCCTGGAAAGGGTTTGGGGGCTCAGGTCCCCACTGTTTCCTGGGCCTCAGAGACCAGCAGGAAGCTTCCGGTGCAGCGTCCGGGAAACATAGCCCAGCTCACAAATGTGCTGCACAGCCGGCTGCTCATTCCTCGCTCCCCTCCCTGCAGCCAGGTGGCCCCGCCCTTCAGCTTGTCCCAGAAGCTGGACCTGGTGAATGCGGGGATCTCCCGCGTCTTTGCTCTGCCTCTCAGCATACCCAGTGTGGACTGGAAGGACAGTGCCGGTCTGTACTTCCAGGTGAGGCCACTTTCGCCCCCTGCTGGGGTCCCCAGGGCGGGATGTTGTCTGCTGAGGCCCCTGCTGTCCCCTCAGCTCCCAGGCCCTTCCTGCCCCACCCCCACCTGTCTCCCCAGGGAGGGGCTTGGGCTCCCACGCTGCATCCTTCTCTCATCCAGGCTCCCACTTCTGCAGTTGCCTGACAGCCTCCGTCCTAAGCGGTGACAGGCCAATGAGAAAACCTGTCAATTCTGTGGGATAACAGACCAGTACACTGCCAAATCCGCCCACGATGTTTCAGTTTTTAACATACAAGTTCCCTGATCTAACAGAATGCCTGTCTCGTGGGGACGGTCCCTGGAGCCTGTGTGTTGGGGAGAACCACCCAGTACCTGCATGTCACTGTTTGGCCTACAATCCGGGCTCGTCCTGGGCCGCGAGGGGCAGCACAGAGTGGTGGCAGCAGAGCTGCAGTGGCCCCACTCTCCTCCCCCTGAGGAGCAGTCTGTGGGGATGGGGTGCCATGGCTGTCCGTCCCTCTATACCCCTCGTGTCCTCGCTCCTCAGACAGCCCAGGCCTTAGAGGACATGTTACAAGCTCTCGTGATGGAGGGTCTGGACCCCAACATGGTCATGCTGCAGGAAGTGCTGGAGGTGAGTGGCTGGCTGCAAGGTCAAGGCCGCTGGAATCCTCTGTCCCTTCTGGTTCTGCGACGGAGGAGAGCATCAGTAGGGTCGTCTGGGTGTCTTTTAGCCCAAGGCCACCAGGTCTCAAGCCTCCCCATGACACAAATTCCTGGTGCTCTGCCAGACAGGCTGCCCTCAGGGCACCATCAGGGAAGGTGGGACACACTTTGCAAACCCCTCTGGTCGGGTCTCCACCTGCATAGAAATACTAATACGGCCCCCGAGGGTTGTGGGAGGATGAGTTATACACAGAATAGTGGTCACGGGCAGTGTTGTTAATCTCCAGAGATGCATGGCTCTGAATCGCATCATCCAGAGAGCAGCTCAGCCGTGGCCCTGGCCAGCAGGCAGGGGTTTGTGTGGCTGAGCCATGAAGAGAACCCTTCTCTCCACCCTGCCCGCCCCTCCTCGCCCCTGCTGTGCAATTCTACCTCCGATGAACATTCCTGTAGGAAGAGCTCAGAAGGGAAGAGGTGGAGGCCAGACACTGGCACAGCCTTGCTTTGCCAAGTTCAGGGGCAGGAGGACTCAGGACAGGGAAGGGAAGGGCCGCTCCCTTCCCTGGCGGAGTCGGGGCGTCTCTCTCTCCCTTCCAGATCATCCTGCCTTGGTTAACCATGTCGGAGAAAACGCAGGAGCAGACCCGGGCCTTGGGCGCCATTGCCCACTTGTTGAGGTTCATTTGCAATTTCCCCAAACTGTTGGTGAGTGCTGGGTGGGGCGGGGGCCACGGGCCTAGGGGCACCTGCCTGAGCCGGCCGCTTTTGGTCCTGCCCTGGTGCCCTCTCTGCTCCTGTGGAGCTCTGCCCTTGGCCTCATGAGCTCCAACCGGCCAGACACATCTCAGCCTGTGGGGACCTGGGTCTAGACGGCTTCGCTGGGCCCGCTCTCAGGCTGATGTGTTTCAGGGCTCTGGCTGCCCCATTTCCTGGGGGCTGACTTGGAAGAGTTCTCCTTGTATGGAGCAGCTGAGGTGGGGGGCCACCTCCATTCAGATGACTGAGTGGTGGTTGGGGGGGACAGGTGGCTGTGAGGGGGACACGCTCCCTCTGGGATGCTGGGGAGGTGACCTGTGTCCCCTTCCCGGCAGCACATGATGGAGTTCTCAATCAGCGGGAAACTCATGGGTACCTTAGGCCTTTTCTGCATGAACCCCCACTACGACATCTGCATGGGGGCTTCAGAGGGGCTGCTGTACTTGTTCCAGGTCCTGGTGCTTCAAAGAAGTGAGTGACAGGAGCCTGGTGGCCACGTGGCTGCAGCTGGGGGACCCACTGACAACAGAATCAGCAAGCACCGGTCGCTGTGTCAGCACAGCCAGGGGCAGGCCCCAGTGGGGGAGGGTGCTGGGGGGCGCTACCCATTGCTGGTCCAACGCCCTCTTTTAAGAGACTCAAGGAGAGTCTTAGAACAAAAGGGGAGCCACCTTGCAGCCACCTGCGGTCACCTTGGCTCTTCAGTATTTCCCAGCTGTCCCCCTGCGACTGCTGGATGTAAGACTCGGAAATGAGCATCCTCTCCAGGGAACTACCCGGAGGACGCTGACCCGGACTTCCTCTGCCCTGGGAAAACCAAAGCTACAGACAGCCACACACCTATAGGGGGGCCTGAGGGGTTCACACGTGCCCCCAAGGGAGGTCCAGAGCCCTTGGCTTCTGTGATTCACTAGGATGCACTTCCTATAAAGGTGTTTGCTTGGCAGGGGGGAGGGAACGACAGCTGCCTGGGGAAAGCCCACCCCTCCCCCAGCCACAGTGGTCCTCTACCCACCAGCCTCGTGCTGGGGAACACTCCCTGTCTGTTGGGAAACGTTAGTCCACCCACTGAACCCTGTTTCTTCTCTGGTCCGGAGGGGCAGTGCAGGAGGGTGTGTCCCTGCTCCCTGTGAGGCCCTGGCCTAACTGTTGTTTTCGGACAGGAGGCGTGAAACAGAAGACAGAGCTCATCCTGAAGGAATTGCAGAAGCATTTCCACGGGGAGTGGTTTGTCCACCTACAGGATCTCACGATGGTAAGCCTCGCTGCACACCCTGCATGGGACGCCCGGATGGGGCACGTTTGCAGGAGGAAAGGGCCAGGCTGGGACACAGAGGAGGCACCTCCACACCGGGGACGCCCCCAAAGTACACGAGCCATGCCCTTTGTTGCACTTGCATTGATTAAAGTTGGAGGTTATTAAGAGTTTTTAAAGCAGAGGTGTAGCCAACCCTATCCTCCACCCACAGATCACGCTGGTGTACCTCTGTTTGTGGTCTCGCTTTAATTTCATTCCTTCAGCGAAGGCCTATTGCCCGTCTAAGGTGCAGTGTCCACACATGCAGGCAACGCCAGACACTCCAGCCAGAATCCAAGAAGCAGCCTTGGCCCTTTTCCCTCCCTCACTGTCCATGTCTGTCCTTTCCACCTCTGACTGGCTCTCAAGTCCAGCCACTGTCTGCAGCCCCAGCACGGCGGTCCTGATGCGGTGACCGTCCCCTGTGCCCGGGTCATGGCAGCAGCCTCCTACTGGTCCCCAGTGCCCCAGCACGCTCCCCGCCACCCATTTTCTACGCTGTAATCACAGAATTCTTTCTAAAATCCAAGTATCCTCATATCACTCCCTTCAGACTTTGTCCAGACACCACGTAGCCCCCGAGGGTTTCACTTACTCAAGTCTCCTGCCTCATCTGGTCTCCATCCCCCTTTCCCACCTGGCCCAGGTCTCCCTTGCAGGACACGTAGCCAGACTGACCTTCTCTCCACTTCACGCCTTCACACAGTCTGTTCCCTCTGCCTGGAACTCTCTCCTCATTTTCACCATGTGTGGACTTCGGAGGCATTCAAGTCCAGCCCCAGGGGCCCTTGGTGGCCCCTCCTAGCAGTTTTCACCCTGTGTCTAACTGCCCCATTACTCTCCCAGAGGTGACAGTCAGTTCCTTGAGGGCAGAGGCAGGGGGCGTCTTGTTGGTGGCCTTTCCCAGCCCCAGGAACAGAGCCAGGCAGAGGAGGGACTGTGGTGTTGGAGTGAGCGAGCTTCCAGGGCTGTGTAGATTCAGGGACACGAGGCACCTCTCATGTAGACCATCAGTCACCTTGCTTTGGGATGCTCGAAACTCACCCCCAGAACGCACTTCCAGTGGGACCACCTCATTGCGTTCCAAATTCAAAATAGAAATGCCTTTTGCATCGTTCGTCCTCTATGTGGCGTTGGCTGGGCCATTGCTCCTACCTGGGGACTTAAGAGCTGGTGACAGTGTGGGGCTTGGCTTCGCACCATGGGATGGCTGCTCGGTGAGGGCCAGGGACCCGGTGGCTGGTCTCTCGGAGTCCAGAGGCTTTGGGCTGCCCCAGAGTGGGGTGCCACCGTGGCACAGACGGCCGCTCTTCTTCCCTCAGTGCTTCAGGAAATACCTGACCCCCGAGGAGAGGGCAGATGTGATAATGGTCGCCATGGAGGCCATGGCCAGTGCCAGGAGGAACGACGGCTGTGCAGCTTCCAAGATTTTAGAGACGCTCCTGAAGTACCCGATGCCGGCCCTCGGGAAGGTAGCAGCTCGGAGCGGCTGGACGGCGGCAGGCAATTCCAGGACTCTCCTCTTTGTTCCGTTCTTGGATCTGGTTCTGTTTCCTGCTGATTGGGGCGTAAGGAATCAGAATCCTTTCACTCACCCAGATGAGAAAAGGTCAAATGAGGAGACTTTTTGCAATTGGGAGGAAAGCCCCTCTGTGGGAAGGGGTGAGCACAGTTTCCATCTCCACCAGGAAGGGTAGAAGAATCAGGTCCAGGCATGTCATGTGTCCAGACAACACGTGACGTCTGGGGGTGCCTTCTTCCTTCCGGTGGGAGGTTGCACAGGCAGGGTCCAAGCACACGTGTCTCACTTCTATATGGAAACTTGAGGCATTGACACAGATGAGATGGAGGGCAGAGACTCTTCTGTCAGAGGCGGGGCTGGTTCCCAGGAAAATTAAGACAGTGTTGATCTTTCTTTAAATTTGTTTTCCAAGTTCAGTTGACAAACAATATTATATTCCTTTCAGGTATGGATGTGTGGGGGCCCCACACTTTACGTGGGTGCCGGGTTATGGGACTGCGGCTCAGCGGCGGTTGAGCGTCCAGAGAGAAACTCACTCTCCCTTTCCCCACCGGCAGGTGCCGGAGATTGTGCAGTACATTTACCACAATTTATACAGCATCACTGAGACCACAGCGCAGGCTACCGTGAAGCAGATACTCCACCTACTGGCACAGACCTACACGGACGAGGTCATCCTGACCTTGTTTAAGATGCAGGACCAGTCCCCAAGGTAGGCGACTCCATCACCTCCACAATGACAGGCCCCCAGCAGGCTCCTAATTTGCTCATTCTTAAATGCATCCAATTTTTAATACAAGTCAGGCCCTTGCTTATTTGCGGTGAGGTGATTGTACAAGTTGTGTGGGCTTATTGCAGAAAATTTGGAAAGCATGTGACATTTTGAAAAAGCAAACAAAGAAAACAAAAAACAAAATCCCACCAAGGCAACCTCTGCTATCACTTGGATACAATTTTACAATGGGTCCACCTTTTAAGAATGGTTTTAAAAAGTGAATAGTCAAACTCACGCTGTATTTACTGATTCGCCCATTTTTTTTTTCATTTAACATTTCATCATTGCATTTTCCCCAAGTTAAAACCCTTTTGTAAACATAATTTTAATGGCTGTGTAATATTGTATGTATGATGCAATCGTGTCTTTCTTTGAGCTTTTTTATTTTTTAATTTACATGCAATAACATTCACGCATTTGCTGTACAGTCAGCCCTACTTTTGTTCTTCTGGGTACACATGTAAACTTCACCACCAACCACACTCAAGATGCAAGGTGTTTCCACCCCTCCCCAGAATTCTCTCACGCTGCCTCCGCCCCAGCCAACCCCTTCCGTCACCCCCGACCCCTGACAACCCCTGATCTGTTCTCAGCCCTGCAGTGTTGCCTTTCCCAGAGGCCGTGTGCATAGCGTCCCACAGTGCACGGCTTCTGGCTCCTCGCCGTCAGCACACACATGTGGGACTCATGTAGGTGGTCGTCTGGACCCACAGTTCATTTCATTGCTGAAGAGGGTCCCACTGTGGGACATACCACAGTGTTGTTAACAATTTGTGGTAATAATGCTGCTATGATCAATTGCGTACAGGTTTCAGTGTGAACTGTAGCTCTCATTTTTCTTGGGATTGGATTGCTGGGTCCGTGGGGGTGTCTGTTTAACCTGAAGACTTTCCCACAGTGGCTGAAACAGTTGTCTTCCTACCAGCCACATGTGGAAAATTCCCTCAAGGATGGGAGCTTCCTTGTCATAAAAAACAAAATAAGGGGCGGCCAGTTCGCTCAGTGGTTAGGGCGCGGAGCTCTTAACACCAAGGTTGCTGGTTCGATCCCCGCATGGGCCACTGTGAGCTGCGCCCTCCTTAAACAAAATGAAACAAAACAAAAACACACACACACACAAACGAAAACCACCCAGCCATTGTACCGAGAGTGGCATCTCAGGGAGGTCTGAGATGCACTCCTGGGTTTGTTTGCAGCACGTGGTGTTGGCACCATTTCGTGTGCTTCTTTGCCAACCATGTGTCTTCTCTGGCCAGGTGTCCGAATCTGTTACCCATTTCTCAATAGGCTTGCTTGTTTTCTTTATTGCTGAGTTTTGAGAGTTCTCTATATGTTCTGGATACGAGGCTTTTGTCGGATACATGATTTTCCAATGTTTCTCCCAGTCTGTGAACTATCTTTTCACCCTCTTACGAGTGTCCTTTGCAGAACCAAAGTTTCAAATTTGATGACACCCAATCTATCTTTTTGTTCTCGCGTGGAGTGTGTCTAACGTCACCGGTTCTCCCATGTTTTCCCCTAGAAGGTTTATACTTTGGTTTTGTGTTCAGGTTCACGATTTCCTTTGCAGTTAGTTTTTATGAGGCGTGGGTGGGTGTAGGCCCACCTTCTGCATGTGGACGTCTGATGGTCCCAGCACCATTCGCCGAACAGACCAGCCTTTCTCTGTTGAATTGTCTTTTCACTTCATCAAAACTCAAGGGAACGTCTCTGTGCCTATTTCCTCCTCCGCCTGTTTTGGTAGCTTGTGAATTTCAAGGAGTTGTTCCCCTTCACCTAAGTCATCATACTTATGGTCAAGGACTGGGTCATCGTATCCCTTTAAAATCATCCATGATTTCCTCTCATTACTGATGCTGGTACCTTCTGTCTTCTCTCTGTCTCTCGGTCAGTCTGGCTGGCACTTCGTTAAGGTTAATGATTTTTTCTAAGAATCAGTGTTCACTGACCTGCTCCTGGTTGTTTCCCATTTCTGGTCTTATCTGGATGGTCTCCTTGTTTTGATTGGCACTGGGAAGGAACCTAGCACCCCTCCCCGGAAGCACTGTGGAGCCTGTGCAGGCCACCATGCTGATGGGGTTCTGCCTCGGCAGGGGGGCTCGCAAACCCTGGGCGGTCCTGGCCTCCTGGCCCAGAGGCCACCAAACGATTCTGGAACACCTGCTGCGGAGGCTGACGTCACACCAGAGAGCAAGGGGCCTGGAGCCCGGCCACAGAGGAGAGGTCTCTGCGCTGATCGTAAGTCGGGGCCCACAGAGGGGCTGGGGGCTCAGTGGAACCCCGGATACCCTGTCCTAGGCTGTGCTGAGCTCTTTGGGCCTCTCCCTTTTCATAGCAGTGTTTGGTTGAACATTTAGAATCGTGGGGTGGGGTCTGCGGGAGGCTTTTCCAGGCGACCATACCTTGTAGGGACGTACAACTAGCTCCCGGTCCTCCCTGGGTGGGCTTAGGGAAGACAAACACCACCATCCCCAGCCCCACCTTAACTCAAGGATGGTGAGAGAACAAACCACCACCACGATGGTGAGAGCACTTTCAAGTACCAGCAGTCTGGAAATGGCTCTTGATTTTCCTGGCTCATGCTAAGGCACCCTGCTGTTGTTCTGGCAGCGTGGGTTTTCTGGGCCAGCCGGTCGTGGGAATTGTGGGCCGAGAGTCCCAGCTGGCAGGACCCACGAGGTCAAGATCAAGACCAAGCCCCCCATGTCCCCCCCAGGCCACCAGAGCCATCTATGAGCTCCTGCTGGAGCCGAGTTGGCGGACGGAGGTGCAGACACTGTTCCCCTCGCTGGTCATGGCCCTGCTCTTCCAGACCTCCTTTCTGGTGGTGGAAGGGGGCGCCGCCAGCATCCAGGACCACCAGCACGTCACCGAATGGATGGACCCCGTGAGGTACCTGTGGCCTCGGCCAGAGCTGCTGGGCCTGCGCCGGGGCCCCCCTGCTTAGTACCCATGTCCATTTGCTCCCCTGCTTCCGACCGCCCACCTCTCACCCCTGCCGGACACAAAGTGTGTTCCCTATACCTCATTTCCCAAGTCTCAGCAGACAGTTTGGAACACAGTTTCTTTAATTCCAGCTTCCTAGGCTGAGGCAGAGATTCCGTAACAAGGAATCAGTGTATAGACTCCACAGCCCTGGATGTGTCCCCGGCCCTTCTGCTGGCTTACTGGGTCACCTTGGGGACATCACAGCGCTCTCGGCCTTGGTGTCACAGTTGTAAAATGTTAGTCTGTGTCTCCGAGGGCTGTCCCCGCACCAGCAGATTCTCAGGGAGGTTTGGGTAGACAGGCAGGTCGCAGGTGGGGACAGGATCACAGCGGTAGTAGGGGTGAGGTTGGGGAGGGCCTCCTGTCTGCTGTCTGCCCTCCCCAGTTCCACTGTGGAGGCCCTGAAAACCTTGATGCGAAGCACCGGGTACGGGGACCACGTGTCTCACGTCCAGAAACTCGGGGGCTGGGAGCTGCTCACCAGTCCTGACGGACACTATGAGGGGGTCACTCTGCTGGCCAGGTGAGCCTGTGCTGCGTCCCTGGCCGGAGGCCGCCCCTCCCACGCTGCCGGCCCTCCCCTGTGGCCAGGCCTGGTCCTCAGCACTGTGCTTCCGTGGGCAGGGCCCTGGTCACCAAGAACTGCTGGCACAACCAGCCCGTCTTCAGCTTCGTCATCAGTGTCCTCCCGGGACTGGACAGCACCAGCTACCGCACGGCCCTGGTGTTCGTGGCCGAGGTGAGCAGACGTTCGTGGGGGAGCATGAAGCTCCGGCCTCTTGGCCAATTCTTCCACGTTTCCTTCCTAACGCATGGGACCTGGGTTCCAAGCACTGAGGGCGTCTTCCTCCTTGTCCATTGCTTCAGTCTTTCTCATCTCCTTTGCCAGCTGCTCCGGAGCCCAAACGTGGCAGCCATTGTGGATGACATCACCGTCCACGTTCTGGCCGACGGGTTCCACAGTCAGGACCCCACCACTGTGAAGATATTGCTGCGGGTGGTAGAGACGTTCGCAAAGCACGGGAACATGGTGAGACAGGCCAGAGGCCCACGGCAATCCTCAGGAGGTGCTGTCAATTGGGGGACGGGACAGAGAGCAGGAGGCTCAGCGTCCCCTCCTAGACAGAGCTCACCCCCATGAAGCCAGTCCACTGAGGACAGGGGTCAGAGGCCACCAATGCTCTCTCCCTCCCAAGAGAGGAAAGAGGGGGGTTATTTCAGAGAATAGGCCAAGACAATTCCAGGTCCCAGACCATCGGAGTCTCCGGACATTGGCGTTGTCCCCAGGATGAAAGGCCAATAAAGAGGGGTGGCTGGTGGGGGCAGTGGAGAGGTCTCCTGCATCTCCTCTTTCCCACGGGGACACACATCTCCTGGGCGGCTGCCTCTGGCTGCCACCCATTTACTGGACCAGTGTGGGCTCCAGCAGGAGAAAGCGGTTGCCCGTGTGACCAAACGCTCTTGTAGGTGGAAGGGGTGGAACCCGAGACCGTTCCTTGGTTGGGCAGCTCCGTGGCCTGAGCCCTGAGCAGCCGTCACTCCCCAGGGCAGACAGCTCCGCCTCCTCCAGCCCTTCGTGCTGAATTGCTGCTTCTCCCTGGACGGTGACATCGTGACGGAGACGTTCCTGGTGCTGCAGTGCCTCGTGGGGCACCTCACCTGGCAGCAATCCTCCTCGTTCCTGGTCCAGCTCACCTTCACGCTCGGGCACTTCTTCGAGGAGGTGCAGTGCTCTGCGGGCTCGCTTCCCTTTGCCTGGCGTCTGCAGGATAAGGGAGTCGGGTGGAATTGCCTCAAAAGGCCCTTCCAGCTCAACTACCATGTCATTCTGTGGGGGCTGCGGCTCACGTCCTCTGGGGGGAGGATTGCCAAGGGAGTGCAATGGGACAGCTGTGCTGCTCGAAGCCGATCACATGTGGGGGAAGGGAATGTGCCCGAGGAGGCCTGTGGTCAGTGGGCTGGAGCTTGGGGGCTGCCAGTCCCAGGGCAGAGATGTCCTCCCCACACGCCTTCTCGCCCAGGAGTCAGAACAGCTGCGCTCGGCAGCCTTCGCGATCTACGCAGCCGTCCTAGCCAAGGTCAGGAGGAGGTCCCTCGTCTTCCCCTTGAAGCACCAGGTCCTCAACCTGCTCATCCCCCTGGTGCTGCACCTGCAGGATAGGGACACCAGCGTGGCCCAGGTGAGTGGCTGGTCTCTGGACCCCGTTCCCATGCTGACAGGCTGGGGAGCAGTCGGGGGGCGTCGCCGGGCCCCGACCTTGGAGAGTTGCAGGAAGAGGCTTGTGGTGACCCGATGACGCTCATGCCAGTTTCTCCGGCTCCTGGCTCTGTGCCATGGCCACCGCCACACAGTGGGACGCCGTGGCCTTGGAGACGCCCAGGAGGAAACCCCACTGCCTGGCACCAGTCCCTCTCCCCGGTCCCCTGCCCCCTAGCATCAGTGGCCCTCTGTCCCCACACATTCCTTGGGCGCTGGATGGAGACGGGCGCCCAGGGCAGTGTGGTAGTGGGTGGACGGGGCTGGAAGTGCCGTGTTCTGGAATGGATGGGCCCAGGTGTGACCTGAAAGGCTGCACCTGGAGGGTGGCTGGCTCTTTGTGACAGGACACAGGCTCCCAGGTCAGCCGCCAGGCCTCTGACAGGCCCCAGTGAGCAACATGCTAAGCAAGCGACTGGCTTGGGACATTGTCTTTGTGGGGTGGGCCGGGGGTCCCTCCCGGTGACCTCAGCGGTGTTATTCCAGACAAAGCGAACCCTGATTTAGAGGAGTGAGCACCCCAGTTGGGTGATCAAGACTTTGGGGAAATGTTTCCAGAGAGACCATTTTTGGGGGGAGGGAGGTGAGAGGGAACAGTGTCACCTCACTGGGTCTCAGTGAAGTGCCACTGGGAACATTACTTACCAGCGATTTTGTAAAATTCTCATTCGTGGGTAAAAGGGGTGTAGGCATCGCCAAACTGCTTCGAAGTGCCCACCCTTCTCTGGACCCTGGGCCCCCAGGGCTGTGTGCAGCCGTCCCTTGCCAGCCCTGCCCCCATAACTCCACCCACCACGCCTCTGTCTCCCAGAACTGCCGGCAAGCCCTCTGCCACAAGGCCACCATCCTGGGCTGGTCCAGGCTCAAGGCCGTCTTTGCCGAGAAGGACGTGTGGACCATCCTCAGGGCCCTGGTAAGCCCCCGCCTCCTCACCTGGCCGGGACGGTGGGGACACAGCATCTGGTGGTCCTGCTGCTGCTTCTGGGGTTTGGCCGAACTTGGCACCTCTTCTCACAGCTGGAGAAGGAGGCTGGGAAAGCCCTGTGGTTTCTGAAGCAGTGTGTGAGCCTCTTCAAGAGCCCACAGGCCCCCATCCGCCAGGCAGCCGTGTGGTTTGCAGGTACAGCTTTCCCTCGGAGCCACTGTGTCCTTATCCTGTCCTCAGCCTGAGGACCAAGATCTGAGGGCTGGAGGGCTGTCTCCAGCTGCTCCCTCCCCTGCAGGAAGCTCCTGGCTCGAGTGGGGGGCAAGCTTCCTGGAAGGGCCACCATCAGGAGCGAGGGAGGTACTCTGTGGGGAAGCCGGGGGACTGCCTCCCCCCACCCCAAGGAAAAGCATGTCTGGAGCAGAGGGGGGCCTCCTCTCCCTCAGCCCAGTTTGCTGAGGACCCTTCAGAAAGCAGGAGAAGTCATTTCAACTTCATGGGGAAGTCCAGACCTGAGGCTGGTGGCCACGGCCCGAAGTGGGGAGAGAAAGGCAGACAAAGGGAGGGGTTGGTGGGGGTTGGGAAGAGGTAGAAGGGCAGGTGTTGCCAGGTTCCCCTGGTGCTCTCTGGGGCCACTGAGGTGTGTGTGCCCCCACCCCACCCCCAGGCCAGATTATCCAAACCCTAGACACGGATGAGGCCGGCGAAATCGAGGAGGCACACGCAGGTGAGTGGCAGCCTGGCCCCAAGTCCTTGCAACTTTTAGACGGGCTGGTGTTGGTAGAAGAGGCCCCGAGAGAGGAAAAGTGGGCAGCTGGGCCCAGGGATGCGATCCCCGGGACGCAGGGAGGAGATAGGCGGGTCTCCAGGGCACTCAGGTGTGGGGCACCAGTTAGAGCCCTCCTGCCCCCAGGCCCCCGGACGCATTCCCACTGAGCTCCAGACCATTCACCAGCCAGGATAGCTCCTTGGACACGTTGTAGGAGGGATACCCGGCCTTGTCTCACATAAGGGGACACGGGGGTTCCCAGCCCCCCTGGAATCCCACTGCTGCTGCGCTGTGGTCCCCATATTCGCACCCCTCCTTCTGAGACACGTCCTCCCCACACCCTCCCTTCCCTCTGTCTGCCTCGCTCAAGCACCACAGCCCCGACACCAGCCCTGCCACCGCGCGTCCCCAAGGGCTGGCTGCCTGTCGGCCACAGCTCTCTGAAGTCAGAGAACTTCACTCATAGTGGTTCCCTGGGAAGGAGGAGGGCAGAGGCAGGGAGGGGCCCCGGGGGTGAGGATGGAAAGGGTTGGTCGTGTGCACAGGACCAGGAGACACAGCCCGTGAGCCCCCGAGCCCGCGGCAGGTACGTCGTCCTGCTGTGACTGGGCAATGTGACCCCCCAGGAGGCGTGTCCCCTGCACTGGCCTGTTCCTCTCGGCACAGCCGCCCGCCCTGGTGAGCCCTGGGCAGGGCCCTCCCGCCAGCCCGGCAGGGTCACTCTGCAAGCACCGCCGTTTCTGTGTTCCAGCCCTGCGGTCCATGAGGGACGATCCCGACCCCGCAGTCAGCTGCCTCGCCACGCAGACCTTCCACATCATGGAAGCCAGGGAGAAGCTGCTGGACAGAACCCAGACGTCCTGCTTCTGCCTCAGGAGGCCTTGAGAGAGCGGCTTCCGGGGCCGGACAGTGACACGGGCCAGCTCCTGAGCCTGGACGTGGAGCTGTGTCCGCAGAACCTTTAGAATAAAAGTAGACTCGTGAACGAGGAGCAGGGGCTTCCGGGTCTTTCTGCACGAGCCCCTTCTCCGCCGTGTGGGGCAGACCACCTGCTGGGGGCTGCCTTCTCTGCCCCATCAACGGGGTCCAGGCCCCTCCCAGCTGCCCCTCCGCCACGTGGCCTGAGTCCAGAGCACCAAGGCTCTTTGCAACATCAACTTGAGTCACGACCCGGAGGAAGGGTTGTTGGGACCTGAGGAATTCTAAAGCCCGGGGCTTCTGGTCTCCTGGTGGTCACAAGGGTCCTTCTGGCCAGTGGAACCTGGAAAGTCGGGCGTTACTGGGTTCATCAAATGTCCCAGGAGATCACTGCCCGCTAGGAACAGGGCTGGTCCATAAAACACTGCTGCCCGCCCCATGGCACAGCCCAAGTGACAGCGCTCAGGCTTGGATGCCAGAAACTTGGCCAGAGTTTCCTTCACGCCCAGAGGACCTGGGTGAGGCCTGCTCTCGCCCATGGCTCCTGTCGGCATCTGTGTGACCCAGGTCTGTCTGACAGTCTGCAGGGCGATTCTCGGAGTTGCTCTTCCCATGGCCACCAACCCTCCACCAGGGTGTCAACTGTTACCCCTGACCTTCGCTCAGCCAGGCCCCAGGCACAGCTCTGGGAGAGGGACAGTGACCCAGAGTCCTAACCCGTAGGCCCCTCCGTGGCCAAAGCAGCTCTGAGTGGGACGGAGCTGTGCCCACCGCAGGGCTGCTGCCCAGGCATGGTCGGGCTCTGGGACACTGTATAGCCCTGCAGTGCCCGGCTCTGTCACCTGTACCCAAGTCCTAGCCCACCCCACCCCAAGTGCCTACCTCATAGCGGTGGCTGTGCCCCCCACGGTGTTATGGCAGCCTTGGCATGGCAGCTGGAGTCACTTGGTCACACTTGCTGACCAGTCTCAGAGGCAGCGTGAGAGCTGCATGAGTGTCTGCAGTGGTCAGCAGGCTCACCCCTGCCCTTGGCCTGGTCTCTGGGCCCCACATCAGCGGCCACCAGCTGCCCCTTTCGTAGACGGAGGTGAGTGGGGGACGTTACAAGGCTCAAGCACACTCTGCTCCCTTCCTTGGCTCCGAGTGCAGAACTGCTCGGCCGCGGGCAACGATGAAGAGATCTTGTTGAGAATCTGGTAGCAGGTCCAGGGCGCTGGGACAGGACCCGTTACAGAGGCTGTAGTGACGGCCCCCCAAGTCACCTCCCTTGTCTTGGTCAAGCCCAGTTAACGGGCACAGGGAGAGAGACCAGACGGTCGGTGCCGGATCCCTGCACGGCCTCGGCCAACGCTGTCGGCTTCTCGGCCAACACTGTCTTTCACCTGAGAGGGTTGGAACAAACTACCTTTTAAGATGCCGCCCAGCCCGACACCGAATGGCTGCTGTTGAGTCCTGAGACCTTTCCTGGTGGCTGGAAAGCTGCCCCAAAACATCCTAACCAGGCCTTCTCTTCCACGTTTGTTTCCCACATTTTCTGTGATAAGCAGACATCACTCATCATCTGGGGAGGAAATACATTCCATATTAGAGGACGAAAACAGTGTCCCTTAATCCAGTGTTCCTGCCTCCCTAGCCCTCAGTGCCTTGGCTTCGAGACACAGGGTGACCTGAGATTAGAAAAACCAGCCTTTGTGGCAAACGCTCTGGGGGGTGGGGATGGGACAAGGGAACCAGTTGGCTGGAGGCGGCTCCCGGGCCGCTCCTGACAAGTTCAGCAGCTCCTGGGTCTGCTGGTTTCACCCACACACCGGCCCAGCCTGCAGCGGGCCACGCCTGGTTGTCACTTCCTGCAGCCAACAGAGGGTTGTCCCAGTGGGGCCTGGGTGGGGCTCCATGGCCAAAACAGCCGTCCTCAGAAGCCAGCAGCTTCCCAGGGCGGGGCAGCACCTGTGCCTGCCGGAAGGGTGTGGGGGTTAGGCAATGCCCCCAGGTGTCCCGTCAGCAGCTCAGGGGACACCCACTTACCATGGCCCCTGCGTCTGACAACAGGAAGCTTCCCTCTCTATCCTGCGGTGACTTCTCGTCCAGACTCATGGAATCAGTGGCTGGATCCTGTCAGCAGCCGTGGGTCTAGAAAAGGAGCAGGAACTGTGTCAGTTGACGAAACAGCCTGGTTTTATAGTTGGAAAACAAAGCCAAGAGAGACCCAGTTGTGACACAAAAATCAGATGACTGGTGAGGAAGCAGCAGAGTGTCCAGCATTTCGGGAGCCCCCAGAGTGACAGGCGGTCATCAAAGGGGACAGGACTCCCAGGCTTAGAAATTCAGCGACATCTCACAACTCAACCCTCAAAAACGCCCTTTACTTCACTCACTGAGCGTGTATCCATCCTGTCCTCCAGAAATAACCAAATGCACTCAGCCTAAAGAAAGGGGGTAAGTTTTATGGTATTACACCTCAAAACCACCAAGAAACGTTTTCTTAAGAGTCTGACAAACAAGATGACGGGACGTGGTGCAGATGTCACTCCTGGCACAAGGGCCTTGGGGTCACAGGGAATCCTGAAGGGAACCCCAAATTACCTGGGTGTCCCTGGTTCCTGAAAACACTGAGTTACAAGCATGACAGTAGCTCAGCTCTGTAGTGGCGCCTCTGTCTGCAGAGTAAAGAACACGTCATAGGCTGTGTGACGCATCACCGCCTTAAAGATATTTTTGTGTTAAAAATAATGGGACTAATAGGCAGAGGATTTTTAGGGGGGGGGAAGGGAGGATGAGTTTTTAAAGACTGAAAAGCACTGACCTGGAAATGGGGTGAAGACCAGTAGGCAGCTCTCGTCCTGTGTGAACTGTGGGTATTTCTGGGTGAATGTCCTCTCCTATGTGTCCTGGCATCTTCCAGGCCCAGGGAAGCCCCTTGGTCATCAGACAGAGGACGTGGCTGCCGTGGCCAGCAGGTCTGGCTTCCCGTCCTGCCTCCGTCCTCACCAGCTGCGATCCTGCATGCGTCACGTTCTGACTTCTGTCATTTCATAAACGCGGACGCCACCAATCACAGGGCAGTGAAGGCCCAACGGGCAGTGTCTGAAATGGTGCCTGGCCCGTGGCAGGCTCTCAACAAACACTCGTCCCTCTTCCAGCTGTGGTCCCTGACCCAGGAGGCAACTTACAAGTCTGGGTGGGAATGGGACACCCCACACTGCTTCCAAACCGAGTGAGCCCCTCACAGCCCAGAAAATCCTCCTCAGGCCAGCACCGCCCCCAAGGCCTCTCCCACCCACCCCACCTGAGAAAGGCCACCGGCCAAAAGCTAGCAGACCCCTGGGTCATACCACCACAGACAATGGTCATTCAGGTTTTATTTATGACAACGTCTCAGAACACACACATCCAGCCTAGGAACAGAAATGTACAGCATGGGGCTTAAATAACTTTCATACACTATGTACAGACACGGGCAGAGGTACAAAACATATGTACACCTTGTGCTGGCCACACGGCAAGGGGACTATGAGCCCGCGACATGCTGGGGCCCGGGCAGGGGCAAGCGCTAGAAAAGAGCTGGTGGGCGGGGCTGGGCCCCAGTTCATTTCAGGGGTTCTTCTCTGACCCTCGGCTCTTCCCACCCCATGCAGGGCCCTCAGGACATGGCTCCAAGGACTGGCCTGGCCTGGGGGAGCGGGTAGAGGCTCATCTGAGTGCTGGGGAGGGTGGGTGGGGGAGAGAGCCAGTGCCACAGAAGAAACAGAACTTTCCTTGCACATGGGGGGCAGCAAAGGATCTGGGAGCCAGGACAGCAGGCCTGTGGGGGGCACCTGCCAGGCCCTGGTTGCTGAGCCTGGACTATGAGTGACGGCAAAGGGGAGGTTTGGGCCACCTGGAGAGAAGGGGTCCAGCCCTCTGGCAGGGCAGGCCCTGGCCACACACAAGCACGAAGGTGAACACACAGCAGGGGCTAAGCAAGCCCCAGACTACATGGCAGGGGGCCCAGAGTGACTCCAAAGGAGGACGGCCAGGCATCTCCAACTCCCACAGCCACTGCCTGTGTCCCCATTACCCTGGCGGGCATGACAAAGTCCCAGCCATGTCTTCCCTAAAGCAGGTTTGTGCTTTCAACTGCCCTCTGCCCAAGCCACATGGGCCCAGGGGGGAGGCGGGGCCAGGTGACCGAGGGAGGAAGGATTCCTGGGTTGCAGCTGCGTTGAGGGTGCCCAGGTCCACAGGGGTCCCTGCCCAAGGAGCTGAGGGCAGTACCCTGGCCACCTCCAAGGCTTGGGGGGCCAGCCTTTCTCCCTCCTGGGTAACCTCCAAAGGCAACTGCAATGCGGCCTTGGGGATTCTGGCTGAGTAGGACGGGTCAGTCCCACAGATGAAAGCAAATACTGAATAGCGAGTGCTGAGAGCAGGGCCAGCTCAGGGCAGTGCAGAGAGGGCCCGGGGCAGCAGGGTGGAGACATGTCTACCTGCCCAGCAGCTTCAGAAGCACTCACAGGGCTCAGGCTTGCTAGGGAGCCGGCCTGGGCTCAGGCATTGAAGGATCCGAGGTGTGGGGCCGAGAGGGTGCTACTCCTGGGCCCACAGCATCCCCCGGTGCCCAGGCCTGCCGTGGCTCAGCCTCAGGTCTTTGGAGGGGCACAGAAAAGGAAGTCTGATGAAACCCCCCAGATGGGGCCTCCTCAGCCTGACCTTGGACAGAGTCCCGAGTGCCCAGGGTGCCGGCCACAAGCCCTGCCATTGTGCTCAAGTGACAACCATTTTGTGCTTCCAACCTTTAGGATGCTTGTGCGACAAGGGGCGCTGGGGGGCTGCCCCCAATTGTGTACCTTGGACGTCCCTGAAGGGGTGGGCAGAGCGGCCAACGCTCAGGGTTCCCGAGGGACTTCAAGTTTAGTCAATGGTACTTGCTAGGACAGCAGAGCCGCCGGCCGTGAGGTAGCTGACCCATCAGAAACAGCAGGAAACGGGCAATGACGCCAAGCACCTCTCGCTGGCCGCGAGGTCACATCCCGTTGCAACAAAGGCCAGGCAGCTACAGTCCAGTGGCTCAGGGGCGATGCAGTTGTGGAGCTCCTGCAGTGTCAGCAGCCATGCAGACAACACTTTCCTACAGGTTGGAGCTTTCTGTTCCGATGGGGAGAGGGGCGAGGAGGGGAAGGGGCTTGAGGGAGCTGTCCGGTGCCCCTGGACGGCCAAAGGAAGAGGGGTGTCCAGTCTGGAAGACGGGCTGTCCCAGGGGCACTCGAGGGTGCACCCTTCCTACACATCTGCTCACCCAGACTTCACTGTCCTGTCCAGCGGGGCCCCTCCCACCAGGATGGCTGTCTCAGCCTGAGCAGGAGGGGACAGGTGGGGACAGGCTGGGCTCAGGCCTCAGCAGGTGCTTTTCTGTTTCACAGCTGTACGGTGTCCTCTGCCCTGTGCTCCAGATACGTCCCATGCAGAGCGGGCTCCAGCACCGGCAAATGGGGGGCGAAGGGGGGCACCGGGACACACACAGAGCCAAGTGCGGAAGGTCCAAAGTCCACATGTCCTCTGGGCTCCTGGCCCTGCACCGAGGCCGGGAAGCACAGGACCAGTTAAGTGTTGGATGAACAGTGGACGGCTGGGCGGAGGGTCAGAGCAGGACCCCTCCTGAGGCCAGTCCTGTGACTTCAGAGTTGTCCCAGGAGGGGCTCCAGACAGCAGCCCGGGGCAAGGGGAGCTCAGGGAGTTCCCTCTTCCCCACTCTGCTCCTGAAAGGGAGGCCCTGCCTGCCCATCTGCCCATCTGTATTAAGGCTTGAAAACGTCTCCTGGGTGACAGAGAGAAACTGCTGCAGGGGACGCCCTGCCCTGTAGAGGTGAGGACATAGCATCCTCACCAAGCCGCTTCCTAGCGGACAGTCCTCTGAGCTGCTTCCCACATGGCCCATGCGGGAGTCTGGGGAGGGGACCCTGGCCCTAGGCTGGGGGTGGAGTACCCTGCCTTCGGGACGCAGCAGGTGAGAGACCCCATGAGTGAGAAGACACAGGTGGTGGTGCCCCGGGCTGCCCAGCGCGCACACCAGGCCCCAGGACGGGCAGAGGAAGGCACTGAGGCGCCCGGCGGCCGAGGTCGGGGTGCACTAGGATGGTTTCTGGGGTGATGTGGGGCTCCAGGGGCATTTCCTCCTCTGCCAAGCAAGCAGAGGGGGTGGGCCCGAGGCCGGTGGGGCGGGTTTCCTGTGAGAGTCCTGGTCCCCAAGAGCTGAGGGACAGAACGTGTGAAAGAAACTTCAAGTCAGTTTCCAGGAGGCAACAGCAAAAAATAAAAATAAATTAAATAACTGAAGTATGTCTGACCATGTCCCCAAAGGGGTCTTTCTAGCAGCTTCACCTTGGCCCCATCAGAAAGGGACCCCAGGAACTGCTGGGGCAACTGGGAATGGCTGTTGGTGGCCAAAGGGCTAAAGGTCAGCTGCTGCAGGGCCCAGCTGCCTACCCCTGGTTTCCATGGTTACCTGAGGTTACCGTTTGGGCTCAGAAGCAGACGCAGTGGTCCAGAGGCTGGGCTCAGGGTGTGGAGGCTGGGCTGCCTCTGCTCCCCTACAGGGCCCAGCCCTGGGTCAAGGGCTCCAGGAATGGCATGGCCAGCTCAGCAGGATGGATCTGCCCAGTCGGGGGGAGGCCGAGGCGCCAGAGGAGAGAAACTACGGGCATGCCCTTCAGTGTCACAGCTTAAATCCCTCCCCTGCCTTTCTCCCCAAGGGGGATTGGGGGACAGTGTCTTATCAGAAAGTCAAGGGAGTGGAGGGAAAGCAGGAGAGGGCCCACACCCATTACCCACACCCTCTGTCCCCAGGGCAGCTGGCCTGTTGGGCCACAGCGTCCCTTCCGTGCTGTCCCGGCCGCCAGGGGCCGAGGGTCTGGGCCGTCCCGACCTCACTCCTAGGGTGGGCTGCGGGGTAGCCGCCGAGCATTCCAGAACTTCACTGTCAGGTCACTGGGGAGGAGCACAGAGAGCGGCCGGTCAGCTCTGAAGTGGGCCCGGCTGGCCGCCCCCAGATTCCCAGACGTGGTCGGGGTCCCGGGCAAGCCCTGCTCAGGACAAGCGTGGCCTGCAGAGTGGAGGACGCTGGCCAGGGGGTGTATGCCAAAGGCCCGGCAGGCTTCTTAGCCTGGCCTTTCTTTGTTGTTGCTTCTGGTTTTGCCCAGGCCTGGACGCGCCCCCCTGCTTTCTGCTGCCTGGCCCCCCTCTCCTGGGGTCTGTCCCACTGTTCATGCTCGGGGGGGGGGGGGGGGGAGCGGGGGGGCTGTGAAGGGAGAGCGGGGCAAGGAGTAAAATAATATCATACCGTGAAGAAGCAGCTCAGATCGAAGTGGAGAGAGAGACAGAGAGATAGAGAGAGACAGACAGAGAGAGAGAGGAGAGAGGGAAAGCAGGGAAAGGAAAAAGGGAAAGCAGAGAGCAGAAAGAGAGAAGACGGGGAGGGTCAGGGCAGGGTGGTGGCACGGCCCTTTATGGCCAGGACTCTGCGAGGAAGGCAAGGGGTGAGTCCAGGGACGTAATTCCACAGCTTTACCCGGCAGTCACTGTGGGGGGAGAGGCAGAGGAGATGGGCGGGGGGTGGGGTGGGGAGGCACACGGTCGGAACAAGAAGGAAAAAGAAGAGACCCCAATGAGTAGCTCCCCTGGGACACATGACCTTGGAGTCCCCTGGACGGGGACCAGAGCTGGGGCTGGAGGGAGGTGGGTCTGGGGAGGGTGGGTTGGGCTGCACTGTGGTCGGGGGTATCTGGACAGGAGAAAGGACAGTGGGCACGACCTACTGCCCTGCCCCGGGCCCTCTGGGAAGGCTGGCAGCAGCGAGCGGGCGCCGCGGGGTCTGCTCTGTGAGCCCGCGGGGACAGCAGCAGGGGCCCCAGGGCTCCCAGCCGGCCGGCCCACACAGGGAGGGGGTGGGAGCACACACAGAGCGCTGCGCCAGGCACCCACCTGGAGGCAGTGAAGATGTGCTTGGCGTTGGTGCAGATGGCGTTAATAGGGCTGTCGTGGCCCTTGATCTCGCCGATGGGCGTGAAGTTGTCCACGTTCCAGACCTTGATGACGCCGGCCCGACAGGCACTCAGCAGCATGGGGCGGCTGGGGACGAAGGCCAGGGCGCACACCCAATCCTTGTGTGCGTTGGGGATTTGCTGCGGGAGGGGGGAGGGTGAGGGTGAGGGCTGGGGATGCCCACGCAGGGAGAGGACCCTGCACTCCCCAGGCTGCCCTCTGCCCTGCTGTCCCCCTGCCAGGCAGGCACCACGGCTCCTAGGAGCCGGGCCTCCTGCCATCCAGCCATGCAGGGACCCAGAGACGGGTCCGTCTGCCCGTCCCAGGCTCAGACCTGAGGTGCTGCACTGCAGGAGGGCCCTTCAGCCCTAAGGGGTCAGAGGAACAGGGACATGGCTCAGGGACAAGCTGGGATGTGGGGGGGGACAGAGGGAGAGGGCAGAGGGCGGGCAGGCTTGGGGTGGCCACGGCTGGAGGAGCCACCCCACCCTGCCCCTCCCGTCCTCCCAGCCACACCTGGATGAGCTCCTGCTGCTCTAGGTCCCACTTCTTGATCCCGTTGTCACGGGAGCCGCTGAACAGGACGTCTCCGTGGATGGCCAGACACTCGATGCCATCGTAGTGCGGGGGCTCGAAGTTGTGGGTAGGGCTGATGGTGCCAGCCACACACTCCCCCAGCTCAAACATCTGGGGGAGGAAGGGTGATGGGTGGCCCAGGGTGGATGTAGCACAGGGTCCCAGGGACCGGCTGGGGGACAGTGCTGCCCATGGGGAGAGGGGCTTCCCCCATAGGCGAGGGCTGCTAGAGGGGACCGAGGACCCTGAAGACCAAGGCCCGACCCTGCCCAGCGGCCTGGGAGACCACTTAGTTCGTGCAGGGGGCATCCCCACAGCTGGCAGCTGCTACACAGAAAGGTGGGCAGGGGGTGTGTGCCTCCCTTCAAAATTCTTTTTATCTTCAATAAATGAAACACAACAGGACACGTACTTTAAATAAAACACTCATCACCATCCCACACCCTCTATCCCCTTGGATACACCACTTCCCGGTTTCACAGCCACCATCAGGGGACAAGCAAAGTCAGGGCTGTTTGGGACCCTGTGTGTTCTGCTTTCACATTTGTCACGGTGACGGCTGCTCAGCACCGTCTGGGGGGCTCCCCCAATGGATGTGACCGTTACTGTCCCCTTTGCTGTTAGGGTGTTTCTCATTTTTCCCCATTTACAAAATGATGCCACGACCTCTGCATTCTGCACACGGCACCTGGCCTCATTGGGGTGATTTCGTCACGGAAACCCCCAGAGAGCTCCCCAGGCAACAGCGGGGAGGTGAAGGGAGCAGGAAAAGCCCCAAGAGTGGCCCCCTGAGGCCTTGAGGCTGAGGCGTTTCAGGTACCTTGACATAATGGTCCTTGGAGCCGGTCACCACTAGGTCGTGCTGGCTGGCGGTCTGGGCGACCGTCAGGCACATCACGGGGCCAATGTGGCCGGTCAGCTTGCCAACGGGCTGGAACCTGTGGTGGGAGAGGCCCAGCCAGGCCAGGAGAGTAAGAGGGACCCTGAGTTGGGGAGGGGTCCTGCCCTGTCCTCAAGAAGGGACCTAGAGAGAGCTGCCCATACCACAGGGCTCTTGGAGGACACAGGGAATGGAGCTGCCCCCCCAGTCACGCCAAGCCCCCACCTCACCCCCCAGGCTCCCGCACCTGCTAAGCTCCCAGATGCGGACGGCATTGCCCGAGGCGGCGTACAGCATGCTGCCCGAGGGGCTGAGGGCAATCTGGTTGATTTGGTGTTCCCCCTGAGCACTGGTGATGGCGCGGGTGGATGTGGCCACACAGGCGTCTCCTGAAATCACCTGGCCCGAGGACCTGCCGTGAGGAGGAGAGGCACAGGCCAGGGAACCAATCAAACTTCACTCGGCCAGCCCGGAACCCACTTCTTCCAGGAAGCCTTCCTTGACTGACAGGCAGCAACTGTCTGGCCCGATGAGGGTGGGACCAAGGGCCAAGTTCCGTCCACCTCTAGTGCAGGACAAGCCCCGTCCCTGACCTGCCGTCTGCCTGAGCCGTGGCTGGGGACACTGAGACGAGTCAGGACACTGGGCTGGAACCCGGGGCTTGTGGAAATCACTGGACCTCTGTGGGCCGCAGTTTCCTCCCCTGTAGATCATAGCCTTCCTGCTTCCTCTGCGTTGGTTTGTTTCTTAAAGACTATTTTTTTAGAGCAGTTTTAGGTTCACAGCAAAATTGAGCAGAAAGTGCAGAGATGTGACCTATGCCCCTTGCCTCCCACCCCAGCCCCCTTCCCACTGTCAACATCCCCACTGGAGGGTACATTTGTCACAACTGATGAACCTGCATGGACACGTCATCGTCACCCAGAGTCCACAGCGGACGTGAGGGTTCACTCTCGGTGCTGCGCATTCTGTGGGTTTGGACAAACGTGTGCTGACATGCTCAGTGTTGTACCGAGTAGTCTCACCGCCCTCAACGTCCTGTTTACTCGCTTTACAGAATCAAGTGCAAAAACTGATCGAGCTCACAAGGTAAAGTAGGAGGAAGCATCGCTCTGGCTAAGAAACAACGTGACGGAGCAGGCCCTGCTCTCGGCCCCGCCTCCCGCCTGTGTCTGCGGCCTGGCTGCCAGGCTCACGCCGCGGGGCCACGCCGGCGGCTCACGTATGCAGGCAGGTGGCCAGCACGCCCACCGGTCTCACCCTGTTCCCCAGCTCCTCTCTCGGACTCACAGCACAGCTCCGGGCAGGGTTTAGGGGACCAGCCAGGCCAAGGGTTCGACCACGCTGCTGCCCCAGACACTGCCCCCGCCGGGCTGGGCTGTTCTGAGTGGGCCCTGGCAGCCACCCCACCCGTGGGAGCCAGGCGGGGCACACTTACGTGAGGGTCCGAATGCACTTGGCTGAGTCCCGGATGTCCCACACCTTGATGTAGGAGGTGGACACGGAGAACACAAGGCCCGAGTGGCTGCAGTACTTGATGGAGACCACGTTGTTGGGGTGGCCCTTGAGAGCCGCGATCTCCTGCCCGGTGACCAAGTTCCACATCTTACAGCTTCGGTCTGCGAGAGACGGATGGGAGCGAGCCACGGGCAGGGGTCAGGCATTGGCACCAGGACAGCTAACCCAAGGCGGGGGCATGGGGCTAGGCCCGAGGGAGCTACAGGAAGTGGCTCCAGTCTGAGGGGTGAGAAGGCCGTGCCCAGGGGGTGACAACTCCAAGAGAAGTCGGTCAGAATGCTCAAGCAGGGTTTCTCAGGAAACCCCCTGCAAGGCAGACCCGAGTTCAGGGCTGCCGCCTTCCCCCAACTGCTAATAGCGGACATGGTTAAGGGAGAAATGGCGAGCGAATCTTGTGAGAAAAAGCTGGACTCAATCAGTCACAGCAAGACTGAGACAGACAGACATTCTCGTCTCCGCCGCCAGCACGCGCTCTTTCTGCTGGTAAAAGTTTCCCGACTTTGTTGTGCTCCAGTAACCGTGAGTGTGGAGCCCGGTGGCCAAGCTCATGTTGGGGTGCTGCTGCTGGGGGGCCGGGATAGCAGAGGAGGGGGGCACCTCAGACGCTGCCTGGAGTTTCTGAGGGAGTTTTGTGAGGAAGTGCTGGACGGAGCCAGCAGAGTGGGCTGTGAAGGCAGGCAGGGCCGGGGACAGGAGACAAGGTCGTGAGTGACCGACGCCACGTCCGCAGGTCCCGGGCGTGTTCGGCCTTCCTCCTCCTAGCCCTCTGGTGAAGAAAGAGGATGGGCGGGACGCCCTGACCCTACCTGGCTGCTGTGCGTTCCACCCACCTTTGGACCCTGTGAATAGCAGCTCGTCTGTGGCGTCCAGGCACAGGATGGGCTTGGTGTGGCCCTCGGCCATGGAGACGCACTGCAGTGGGGCCGTCCGGGCACCCTTGGCTCCTCCGACAGGCGTGATGATGCCCCTTCCGGGAGAGAGACAGAGAGAGGGCGCCCGTCAGCTGGGAGACAGCGCCAGGCTGAGCGAGGCACACAAGGCGGTGACAGGACAGAGGTGGGACTAGGGCCTGATGACAGGGACTCCACAGACGCCAGCCCAGTGCCACCAAGGCTGCGAGCTAGGAAGAGGATGCACAGAGGGGATGGGGGCGTGTCTCCCACAGCCAGCTGTCAGTCACCACGAGAGCGAGCCCTGCCTAGGCACAGGGGACACGGGCCCTGCCCATTGGGAGCTGCTGACCCAGATCCCGAGATGTAAAGGCCCAGACCCCAGCTGGGCAGAGCGGAGGACCAAGGGCTGGAATGGCTGCTGCAGCTTCACTTAACCAGGTGAAGCGAGGGGCGCACAGGGAGGGTGCTCAGGCCCAGCCCCTCCATCGGCCCGCCAGTGACTACTTCTGGGGCCAGCACCCCCCTTCAGAGGGACTCCTGCATGCACGTGCAAGAACACACATATCCCACGGCCCCTTTGGACCAGCACAGTCAGACCTGGGCCAAAGCCCTCTAGGGCCCCAAGCTCAGCTCTGGGCTGAGGGGGCCTGGGGTCCCTCTGTGGGCCTGGCACAGCAGCTCCTGGCCCCCAGGACCACCTAGGAGAGGAGAGGGGACGAGGCCCTTCCTGAGGGAGTGGGAAGATTTGCTCCGTCAGCCTCCTGGGGGTTGTGATGGAGGTTTCCACTCAGGGACAGTCTTTTCACCTGAGGCCCCAGCCACATGCTATGCATAGGTCTGAAAATACGTTCTAGTTCCTTTCCACAAAGAATGCTGCTCTCACAGTGACATTGTGGCCGAGAGTAAGCTGCCAGCCCCCCCCAGGAGGATGGCGATCAGACAGGTGCAGCAGCGCCAGTCTCACTCACGTGATCCCCTCCCCGCCACCCCCCCCACTGCCCACGTCTGGGCGCAGCTGTGTGGCTAGGGAAGGAGCCTGAAACTGCTCTGAGCAGTCTGTTAAAGGCTGCCCTGCTCCGTGAGACAGGCTGGGGGCGGCTCATCCTGTGGCGTTAAAGCCTCACCCCCCACAGGAGGGTTACAGGATGGCCGACCCCCAGGTGGACGCACAGTGACGGGTGACGATGTCCGGAGCTGACAGCCCAGGTGTGGCCCCTTGCTCAGCCCACCAGGGCCTGGGACATGATTCTCGTTGTGGGGTGCTGTGCCCGGTTGGCTCAGGGGAGAGGGGTCTCCCGACACTTCTGGTTTGTGTGCCAGGAGATATGGGTGGGGGACAGAGCTAAGGTCTGAAGAGTGCACCCCTGGAACAAACTGCGCAAGTCACAGGGACCCGAGTACAGCCACCGACACCCCTTGGCAGACCTCAGCCAGCCCCAGCCATGCCCAGGCTCCATGCTCTGCACCCCAAACCAGGAGAAAAGGACAAGACCTGTGACAAGCAGCAGTCCCAGGAGGGCAGGAGGGGCCGCAGAGGGGTCTGGGGGGGGTTGCATGCAGAGGATGGGTGTGCAGCAGGAGGGGCTGAGGAGAGAGGGGGGAGAGAGAGAGAGAGAGAGAGAGAGAGAGAGAGAGGGAGGGAGGGGGAGGGAGAGAGACAGAGGCGCTGGGGACAAACGCGACATCTGTGTACCTCAGGACCTCGGACAAAGAGGAGTCGCTGTCGTCAGACCTGGGGGGGCAGAAAATTAGCTGGGTTAGGGGGATGGAGAACACACGGGGGACGAGGACGGCAGCAGAGGGAGGTGAGAAGGTGGGTTATTCTCTTCAAAGGGAGTGGAGAGAGGCAGAGGGATGAGGGCACTGAGAGAGAGCAGGGCAGGACGCGGGGACAGGCTGGCCTGGGAGCTGGGGACGCCCCTCAGCGAACAGGTAGGGGAAAGGGGCCACAGGAGATGTGTGGGCGCCAGCCCCACACTCAGGGAAGATCATTTCTGGGCTGTTTGCTGGTCCTGTCGAACAAGCTGGGGGCACACTCCCCGCCACCACCAACAGGACAACACTCGGACCTGCCGAGGCCAAGGGCGGCCATGCCTGCTTCTCCCGTCCCTGAGAGCTGGCTGCTTCCAGCATTCCTCAGGGACTGACTTATTTACAGAGACCACTGTCCCCAGTGAGTGCACTGGGACGGGCCTTGGAGCTGGCTCTGCACCGCTCATGGTCCCTAAGCCCCATTCCCCAGGCAGGGTCCCATTAGGGACACATGCCAGCATGGGTCAGAGCCCCAGGTTCTTGGCCCTCAACCCCTCTTGGAGCCTCACTTCCTCTTCCGTAAAGCAGGGAAGACAATTCGCACGGCTGATTCACAGCTCTAATGAAATCACGTGCATGAAAGCAAGGTCTGACCTCGTGAGGCTGCCTCCATGCTCTAACTGTGGGACTGGCGTGAGGGCTGTACATATGGGGTGAGCTGGCCCAGACACCCGAAGGCAATCGGGAGTCCCTTTCTGCTGGGACAGTGCGCCGGGCCTCGTCTGAGCATTTGAGGAGGCGAGGGGGCTGCATGACGCTGGAGAAAGGGGCTTCAGAGAATCAAGGAATCAGTTGAGGAGTCAAGGGCAGTTCTGGGGAGCCCTCGGCCCACCCCTGGCTTCCTGCTTGCCCTCTCCTGAGCCCCAGCACGCTCGGGAAACAGAAGGGTCCATGGTCAGGACAGCGGGGCAGAGATGCCCGGCTGCCCCAGCCCTGCCTGCGGCCACGACCAGCCCACAGGCTCCCTTCCCCTCAGCGCCCTCCCCGTGCCGCTGCCTCTTACTTGTCCAGCGCTGACCCTTGGCTCTGATTGCTGGTGAGACGGGAAAAGACGTTCCGATCGTTGCGTGGCCGAGTGGGAGGGGACGAGGGGGGCGTGAATCCCACGTCTGTGGACCTGGCAAGTGGGACAGAGAGCGACATCTGTTAGTGACCACACCCCGGCCCAGGGCCCAGCTCTCGATTTAGCTCCAGGAGCTGTCCTTAGAGTCCGTCTTCATGCATGGAGTCTGTGGCTGTGCGTTCAGCTACTCAGTAAAATGTCTACAACCCCAAATGATACCCACAGTGCTTTTGCGGCCATTGGCGGACATGGGGAACCCTGAGCCCCCACACGCTCACGTTCCCAGCTGAGGTCAACAGCGACCTCTGCCCAGGGCTTCAGCTCTCACACTGTACACAGGGCCTTCCGTGGTCTACTCAGTGCCACGTTTTGGGCGTCTCTGGGCTTTTTCTTGGTGGCTTCACTGTTTAAAATGGCCCCAAGTGTGGAGCTGAGGCACTGTCCGGAGTTCCTGAGCCTGAGGAGGCTGCGACAGGCCTCGTGGAGAAAACAGGCGTGTTTGAAAAGAGTCGTTCACACGTGAGCTGTAGTGCGGTGAGCCACGAATCAACCATGTGTATTAACAAGGTGTCCTTAAACAGAAACACACACAAAACCAGGCTGCGTATTGATCAGCGGATGGAAACAATGTGACTGGCAACCCCGGGAATGTCACCCTGTGTTTCCCTGGGAACGATGGCTCCGTGGGGCTCATTCAGCGTCTAGGGCAACTGTATAGGACGTAACTACTGGGAATAATGAGAATCAGCCGTATCTTCAGGGAGAGTCTGAGGCCCCATTGCACAGCCCATCCCGATATCCCAAGGCCTCCTCTTGGAAAGTTGTCCTCGGTTCAACCTAAGTCTCTTCCCTTTGAAAAGTCATCATGAGTTCAGCCAAAATCCCTCAGGCTGCAAGTTCAGTGCCTTCTCCGAGTTCGGGGCAAGGGACAGTGTGTGAGCCCAAGGGCACCAATCTCCGTGCAGCTGCCCCACCGACGGCCCCCTCTGCGAGGCCCCTGAATGGGCATCTGCTGAAGCTGCAGCCAGGCCTCCTGCCTCCACCGAGGCTGGTGCGAGAGGTTATCCCGAGCCCCTGCTCTTCTACTCCTTAGCGTGTGACCTAGGGAAGGCCACCAAACACCTCTGGACATTTAGTGCACGGACCAGTGACTGGCAGGTGCTGTGGTCTGCAGAAGCTCCAGGGACCTGGCCCACAAGGGGCTGGACGGCAGGAGACATCACACCGTCCTGCAGCCATCTCTGCATTTTCTTTAAACCTCTCCTCCGCTCTTACATGACAGACCTTACAAGGGGCTGACGCACATCTGCACAATGACAACCCAAGTCGCCAAAACAGCCACCAATACTGAGTGCACATCAGCCAATGGACTTTAGCAGCGGGCTTGGCCACCAGTTTCAGGTCCTTCTGGCAATTCTGCGTCCTCAGCCCACACTGGGCAGGGTGGGGAAGGGACCATGGGGGGCAGGCTGAGTGACTTAGAGTGGACATCCCGCAATTCATGCTGCCAAAGTCTGGACAGGCAGCGACTCTGGTACACGCTCCGAAACACACGCTCACCTAGCAGGCTGTCCCCGGTCGTACGACTTCCTGCGGGCCAGCGGTGTGTCGGTGCCTCGAGACTGCCGGGGGCTGAAACACAAGGCAGCAGTGAGGCGCCGTCCAGCTCCCTGCCCACCCTGACCCGCTGCCTGGCCCCTCCTTACAAAGTGCTCCCTCTGGTGGGCAGGCTGATGGTGCGCGAGACCTTGTCCCGATAGTAGGGATCTCGGATGGAGAAGCCCACCCCGTCCTCTTTGATCTCCACCAAGGAGGCCAGGGACTTGGTGATGTTCTTGGTGGACACGTCCAGCGGGGGCCCCAGGCACTCGGCTGACACAGCCTTCATCTGAGCAGACAGCTTGGGCTCCCCCTGGGGAGAGACCGGGTGGACCGAGTTGCCCGCATGGGCTGGTACATGATAAAAAGTCATGGGAGTGGGGACTGGGGTGGCCTTGGCCTAAGGCAGGAGCCAGCACGCATCACCAGAGCTCATCTCTCAGGGCGGCTGGAGAACCCCAAGCTACAGAAATGGATTTTCCCCCTTATTTGGACTCTGCAAACAGCATGTCCAGACGGGCCTCTGGGTTGCTCACCAGCTGATCAGCTTACCCCGAACTCTGCACAACTCACTCTCCCCAGCCTGCAGGGCTTTCCCCCCCTTCTCTCTTTAATAAATCCGGTTTCTTGGTTCAGCTTACAAACGGAGCCCTCACTGGCTAAACCCCCACTGCTGACCGCGTACTAGGGATTGATAGTCTGTATGTACAATTACTAGAAATCTAGAGTTAGTCTGCGGCTCGGAGCAGGAGGCCGAGTCTGGGGTGGGAAAGAAGGAGATCTTGAAAGTGGGGCCTCTGGCTACGGTGACGTCACTGGGCAGTGGCTCCGGACACTTCTCCCATCTTCCACCCACCTCAGAAAGAATGGGCTGTACCCAGTACACAGCTGGGCACCCCCCAATTCCAGGCTAGCTCCTTCTTAGACCTCCACCCCAGTTGGAGGTAACACTGGGCTGGGGCAGGGGGTGAGGGCGGAGCCACAGGAAGGTGGGAGACCAGGTGTGGGGAGCCCGGTCTGCCTCCCAATGAACTCACCTTGAACTTGAAATCATCGTGGCTGCTGGATCCTTTCATGGCAAATGCCTGGGAGAAGCTAAGGAAGAAGCAGAGGGGCTTCAGGACCCCAACAGCCTGTGTCCTGGTGCTCTGGGCCCCAAAGAGGCCGATCCAGGCTCAGCCCCGGCCCTAGGAACACGCTGAGCCAGCCTCGCACTCCTGACGTGGGGACTCACCTCCCCTCAGAGAACTCCGAGACCTCCTCATCCGTGCTGGCGTAGCCGTTCTCTGCAAGGGGGGAGGGAGAGCAGGATGTGAGGCTGCAGTAGGCCTCCCTCCCAAATCTCGCCCACTGGGATCACACTGGGCTTCTGGCAGCGCCCTGGGAGGGGGCCCCAGGTGGTAGCCCAAGGCCTGTGCACCCCACGTACCCTGCTGCACGTTGTAGATGAGGGCCTGCAGTTCAGGGCATGCCTCGGCCTTTTCACGCAGGGCGTCCAGGAGCACGTGGTTCTGGGAGGAGCCCGCTATGTCTGTCTGCCTCAGCCGTCCCTCCAGCAGCCGGATCTGTGCCTCTTTTTGTGCCACCTGCAGCCCCTGAGGGCAGGGAGCAAGGCCTGAATGACCCTTCCTGGCCTAGGGCTGTGGGCACCCCACCACTGCCCTCACATGGGTGACCTGCTCCCAGAGACCTTGGAGGCACCCTGATAACTCCCAGTGCCTGTCACAGACCTGAGAGGTACCCCCGGCCCCCTTGACTTTCCCCACATGTACACACCAGTGGAGGTCACCTTAGGACACACTCCCTATTAGGGCTGAACTGTGTCTCCCGAAACTCATTTATTGACCACATACCCCCCAGTACCGCAGAAGGTGACTACTGTATTTGGGGACGCGTTTTGTAAAGAGATAATTAAGTTAAAATGGGGTATTTAGGTGCCCTAATCCATATGACTGGTGTCCTCACAGGAAAAGGACAGGACACAGACACACACAGAGGGATGACCAGGTGAACGGAGAAGGTGGCTGTCTACAAGCCAAGGGGAAAGTCCTCAGAGGAAGCCACCTGCCCACACGCAGCACAGCTTCCATAACTGTGCTGGAAGATGTCTGTTCCTAGGCCACCCAGCGGGTGGCACTTCGCCATGGCAGCCCAAGCTGGCTAACATTCCCCGAAGACACAAAAGAGCTGAGAGCTCCCTGGGGACCAGTGAGGCGTCCAGGAGAGCAGGCTCCTGCCCTCCCCAGAGCTGCCGAGCATGTGTGGCCCATGGTGCCTGTCCCACAGCCCGGGGGAGGGACCACATTCTCTGGCCAGCTGTCTATCCCGCAGACAGGAACACAAGACACCTGTGTCCTAGCATAAACTGTCCTGAGTCCATCCGTCTGCCTCCCGCAGCCCCGCTCCAGCATACGCACACTTCGCTCCACCTCCAGCAGACTCGGGCCCAGCCCTGCTCTGGATGGGCCTGGCCCAGTAGCAGGGTCACTTTAATGGAGGCCCTGCTGTGAGCTGGGCAGCACGCCAAGCCCCTCACATGTGTCATCTCGGTAAAGCCATGCACCAAGCCCCAGGTTTCGTGTGTCATCACCCCAGCTTTGCAGCCTGGAACCAGGGGCTGGGAAGCACGGAGGCTTGCCAGAGCCTGTCAGGGAGGTGGGTGGGAGGAGCCAGCCTGTCGATCACAGAGAAAGCGGTGCGCTGGGGCCCCACCCAGCAGTCGCTTGGCCCACCTTGTCGATGGACGCCTTGAGGAAGTTGTCCAAGAGGAGGCGGGCTTCAGCCAGGGAGCAGGAGCTGATGACCACTGACGTGTCTGTGGAGTCCAGCTCCTCCTGGAACCCGGAGGCAGAGACCCCTTGTCACCAGGACTGCGCCCACGCACCCACGCACCCCTGCGCCTCCGGCCCTCAGACCCCACAGGCACCTTGGTCTCCTCCAGCTGCACGATGGTGGCCTGGCAGTCGGAGATGCTGTCGTTGATGTAATCGATGTTGGCGGCCAGCACCTCGATCTCCTCGGCGAGCTCCTGCAGCCCCTTTTCCTCCTCCGGGCTCTCCGCCTGCAGCCGCTCCCGCTTCCTGCGCAGCGCCTCCTGCAGGACAAACAGCTCCTCCCTTTTCTAGGGGGAGGCGGAGGTCTCAGGGAGCTGTCCAGCGCGCCCGCAGCTCTCCCGAGGCTGGAGGTGCCAGGAGTAGGGGAGGGGCAGGCCGGAGAGGGGCAGATGGCGGAGGCGAGTCCAGCGCCCACCTTGATGAGCCGCTCCATGTCGGCCTCGAGGTTGACAATGGTCATTCTCTGCATGACGATGTCAATGACCCTCCTCTCCAGGGACTGCCACTTGAGCCGCGCGGCCTTACTGAAGCTCTGGCTGGCCCCCTTCTTCTGGAACTTCTTTCTGGAGACAGAGGCAAAGGGGGTTTGGGCGGGGCCGGTCTCAAACTCTATGCTGCCCCGAGGGCCTCGCCCCTGCCCGGCCCCACCCCAGATTTCCAGGCGCGGGCACTGCACATCTACCTCACCTGGCAGCGCGGGTGCCATGGACACTGGACGTGGGGTGGTCCCCCAAGAAATGGTTGATTTTGCGGTTCCATTGGTGCACGATGCTAGAGACCGAGCGGGCCCCCGACTCTGCCTCTGACGACGTGGTGCTGGCCGACACCTCGGCCCCTGAGTCCAGCATGGACGGCTTCACTCCCACACGCCCCGCCACCCGCTCAGACATGGGCTTGGCCAGACGCCTCAGTGCAGAAACCTGGGGGCCAAGAGGGGCCCAGTGAGCAGGCTACCCCAGAACCCAGAAAATGCCCAGATTGGGGGGGTGTCAGACAGGGAGAATACAGGGGCCACTCCATTCTGACCTGGGCTTGGAACTGAGAAAGGGCCAAGAGGCCTCTGTTTGATGCAAAATGAACACAAAAGAGACCTGCACCTCCTTTTAACAATTAACATCTCCGGCATGTGGGCCTAGAGCCTGCAGTCTGCCCTTCTAACAGGCGTCACCCCAGGTCAGTACCTGTGTCTGCTGAGGGAAAGGAGAAAGCCAGGGCCACTGCAACTGGCTACCGCCCCACCCCCGGCTCCGGCAGAATCAGGAGAAGGGGGCTACGTGGGGCCCACGCTCACCTCCTGGGTCTTCCTCCTCAGGACCAGTTCCTGCTGCCGTTTCTGGGACTCCAGAGCTCGGATCTGGAACTGCGGGTGAGAAGAGTTGGGGTCCACACTCAGGGCTAGGGCAGAGAGGTGAGACCCTGGTTTCTGACAGAATAGACCCCAGCGCTTTGCCCTGGTCCCAGAGGTCACAGCAGGCCCCTTTCTTCACAGGGTGATTCTCTCAGCCTTTCCTCCCCACCATAGGCAATGAATCCTGGGTGAGGGGGCTTCTCTGGACGATGCCCAGTCCTGCCTCTGCTCACTGGTGACCTCGGGCATGTCCCTGCCCCTGGCTGGGGCCGAGTCGCTCCTCTGAACAGCATGGGGCTGGACCGGAAGCCTGCAGGAGTCCGGCCCTCCTGTGCCAGTCCCAAGGGGATGCTGGGTGTGCTGGAAGCTGAGGGCTCAGGAGTCCTCAGGGCTGTCCCTCACCTCCTGTCGCCTCTGCTCCTTCTTCAGCTGTGCGATCTCCCGGTTCCTCTTGGTCTCCACCAGCCGTCGCCGCTGCTGCTCCTCACGCATCTGCTTCATCAGGGCCACCTGGGACGGGAAGAGGGGACAATGGTGGGACAGGGCTGGGCAGGTGGCCAGCACCCTGCAGGGAGTGGCAGCTCTGAGGACGCTGGGTGGGTGGGAAGGGCAGCCTGCAGGCAGCACTCGGGGTCTGGGTGAGAGTCTGTCCCTGTCCTGGGTGACCGGCCAAAAGGAGTGACCTTACTGCCAGCCCAGTCATGCAGGTATGACCAACCGTAGCTCCCACTACTCTGAATGTCACAGCACCTGGTGGCCCTCACCCAAAGCCACTGTCCTGGGTCTGGCCATTCTAGGACCAGCCCAGGTTGCTGGAGGCAAGTGGCAGGGTGGAAGGGAGGGGAGGAGCAGATCTAAGCCCAGGCTCGCGGTGACAACAGTGACACCAGCAGTGTTTGTCCAGGCTGTGCTACACGCCAGGCACTGGCCTTGTGACAATCATGACAGACGCATTATCATTCCCGGTTTATCAACAAGAGCTCAGAGAGAAAAAAGTGATTTCAAGTCATACAACCAAGTAAATATAATTAATAACATATTATGATGGATGATACTTGTTATCACAGGCAGAGGGCTTACATATACAGTGGACCCTTGAACAACGCAGGGGTCAAGGTGCTGACCCCCAGCTCAGGTTAAAATCTGTATATAACTTCTGACTCCTCAAAAACGTAACTACTAATAGCTTACTATTCACTGGGAGCCTTACCAATAACATACACAGTCGAACAACACATATTTTGTGTGTTGCATGTATTATACGTTGTATTCTTACAATAGCATAAGCTAGAGAAAAGAAAAGGTTATTAAGAAAATCATAAGGAAGAGAAAATCCTTTTACAGTATTTATTGAAAACAATCTGTGTGTAAGCAAACCATGAAGTTGGAAGCTGTGTTGTTGGAGGGTCCACCGTCCGTGGAGCAGAGACAACAGTAACGGAGCTTCCCACAGGGGGGCAGTGTCGAGCGGGGTCCCCTGGAGACCCTGGCCTGTCCCTCTCTTGGGGGAAGGTGCTGTCACCCTGGACAAACACCCCAGGACCAGGCCAGGGCCCAACCAGGCGGTTTTGTGTGGAGCTCGTCCACACAGACAGCGGTGACTGTAGCGCCGTAAGCGGACTCTCAGCCTGCACCCCACGGCCAGCCCTGGGTCTACTGCCCAGGCCCTCGCCCCTACCTTGGCCTTCTTCATCTCGGCCACCTCGGCCTGCAGCTTCTTCAGCTCCCTCTCGTAGCGCGACTGGTTCTTGAGCAGCCGCGCATGCTCCTTCTGCGCGGCCTGCAGCTTCTGCAGGTCACGATGCATCTCACGCAGCCTCTTCTCGTAGTCAGCCTTGATCTTGTTGGCCTTCTCCTCCGTGTAGCACTCCATGGTGCCTGAGGGCAGAGAGAGAGAGAGAGAGAGAGAGAGAGAGAGAGAGAGAGAGAGAGAGAGAGAGAGAGGCAGCTGTCGCTATGCCCCCCCCCCCCCCCCCCGCAGCTGTCAGCTGTGGGCTCAGCTGGGAGGGGGCGGGGCCTGGGTCCTAGTCTCACTGCTTGACCTTGGTGAGGTCACACCCCTTTCTGCACTTCCTAGATTTACACAGTGAGGGGATCAGAGTGGAAGATGTCCAAGGCCCTTCCCGCTGGCAGCCTTACAACAGTTTCCTAACTCGTCTCAGGTTCCATGTGCATTCTCCTACACAGCAGCCAGAGCAATCTTTTCAAAATGCTTTTAAAATGTACATCACATCCCTGTCTCGAAAGTCCACCCCTTCCACTTCCCTCGGAGAACAAGGCGACGTCCTTATCATGACCAACATGACCTGGTCCCACTTTCCCTGCTCTCCTCTCCTGCTTACTCCAACCATCTGCCCCCCTTGTCATTCCATCAACATGCCAGGCACACGCCTGCCTCAGGGCTTGGCATCTTCTACTCCCTCTGCTTGGAATGCCCTTCCCTGCAGTCACGCTGCTGGAAGACTGTGTCACCTCCATCACGTCTATGCAAATGTCACTCTCTCAGCAAAGATTTCCAGGCCTGTCCTTTTAAAACCAACCCACCGGCCAGCACTCTCTGTCCTCCTTCCCTGCTATATTTTTTCTGTAATACTTCTCACCCTCTGACATGGTACAGATTCTGCTTAATTATCTGATTTCTGCCTGTGTCTCCCCACTGGAATGTACACTTCACAACCACAGGGATCCCACTCACTCCATATCTCCAGCACCTAGAATAACGTCTGCTCCTTAAGATGTATTTATTTATTCAACAGATGTTTGCTGAATATGCGAATGAGTGAATGAGTGAATGAATGAATGAAGAGGCTGAAGAGCAGCATAAGGAAGACAGACTGTAAGCAGTAGGTTTGTAAATAGGTTCAAAGGAAAATTCCAAGGAACTGAGCATAGGAACAAAAGCTGAGGAGTGTCAAAGGATCCTAATAGAAAGGATTCTAATACTCAAGACGATACCGAAACACATAATCATTTAAAATGTAGCATAGAACTAGGGTTAGTCATAAGAACTGTTTGACTGTGGTCGAAAGGCATTGTCCAAGGGTCAGAAGCCCACCCTCATCCCCTGCCCGCCCAGAAGATCAGGTAAATCCAGTGAGTGGGTGGAGCATTGTACGGGGGAGGAGTCTGGGGGAGATGGGGCGGGGCCAGCATGGCGGTGGGCAGGGCCTCACTGAGGTTCTGCAGCACGCGGTCGCGCTCCAGCTGCGTGTCACGGATCTTGTTCTGCAGCAGAATCAGTTTCTCCTCGTACTGGTGCTTGAGTGTCTGCAGCCGCCGCTGGCTGTTCTCCAGCTCGTCGATCAGCTTCTGCTTGATCTCGATTTCACACGTCAGGTCAGCCAGGTCGGCCTGGAAGTTCACCTCTGTGGGGCACAGACGGGCCTGACATAGCGCCATGGCATGGGGCCCGGGGGCCTTCCTCTGGTCACCCTCGACCGGGCGGTGACCAGAGGCTGGAGGCCCACAGTGCATAGGTGCTACCAGGTGGGGAGACACATTTAAAGAGCAGCCCCGAAATGCAAGGCTGGGTGGGTGCCCGGAGGCCACAGTCAGCCTGTCATTGACCACATGGGACCCAGCTGGGTCGGGGAGGTCGTGAGGACTGAGAAAAGCAGGCCACCCAAGGGTCAAGGTCGGCAGTGCCCAGCAGGCAGGAGCGCTCAGTGAGTGGCCTCATCGTCACTGGTGTTTGGTGTCATGGCCGAGAGCTCCAGGCCCTGCACATCCACTGTCTTTGAGATCTGAGGTCTCAGGGGCCCGTCCCCACCCCAGGGGCTTCGGGCTTAGGGGCTCCCAACCAGAAAGCTGGCCCTGAGCACCTTGTCCCGACTGGGCGCTGCCTAGAAGTGGGACCCTGGGGCACACACACCTTTCTCCTCGGGGTCTGAGTCCGAGCCCACCAGGCTCTCCTCGCTGCCCGAGTCCTCATCCTCGTCCTCACGGCCCTCCTCTTCCTCACAGCCACTCTCATCTCGGTCTTCCTCCTCCTAGGCACCAAGCGCCATTAGGGCTGGGCCAGTGGTCCCACCCTGCCTGGGTCGGGGCCGCCTCTGGGGAGGGGCTCCCAGAAGCACAGGCCCATCCCGGGCAGGTGTGTCAGGAGGTGGGGAATGGGGTGGTCAGAGCCGGGGCCCCTTGTGGCCAATCCCCTCCTGGAAGAGTCCCACCCACTTCCCCCAGCATCCTGGGCAGAGACGTTTGGGATGAGGTGGGGGACTGAAGGATGGGGATCACCATGGCAACCAGAGGCCCCTTCCCTCCATGCACAAGGAGGGACCTGGGTAACAGGAGGGGAGGGCTGGGTGCGCTCACCTCCTCGGCCTCATTGTCGTCATTCTCATCAGTCTCCTCACTGTTTTCCTGTTGGAGCTTTGCCCTCTTTTTGAAGGCCTCCTTCTCTGGGCTGCCCAGGAGTGAAGGGGACACCAGGTTAGGGGACCGAACCTGCCCGAGCATGCGGCCAGGGTGTCCTCTGGGAGAGGAATGTCCTGCCCCGTGTGCATGGGGTGGATGGGGTTCCTCCAGCTCCTGGCCCCGCGTTAACCCCAGGACTCGCCACCCTTCCTCTCCTTGGGGGAGTGACAGCCGTGGAGAAAGCCAGGTGGCCTCCACCCCAAGGCTGGCAAGTCTGCTCAGGGACTCCCTAGGTAAGCCTGGGCAGTACCCGCCTGCGGGAAGGTGGGGAGCCTGGGCAGTACCCTCCTGCGGGAAGGTGGGGAGCCTGGGCAGTACCCGCCTGCGGGAAGGTGGGGAGAGGCACTCACCTCTTCCTCCGCTGCCTGACCGCCTTCTTCTTGAGCTTCTCCAGGTCCTGCTTGGCCCTGCGGATCACCTCGGAGGCGTCCTCCATGGAGCTGGCGGGGCTGCCCCCGAAGGCCATCGGAGACGCCCCCAGGGAGTAGGGGCCCCGCGCCGAAGCCCGGGACAAGCTGCGACGCAGGGACTCATTCATGGCCTCGCTCTCCAGGAGCTTCGTCCTGTGGGGACAGCGTGTGGGGACAGCATGTGGGGATGGCATGTGGGTGGATGAGCCGGAGGGCTGCCCGCCCGCCAAGGCCGCCAGCCTTCCCAGGGGTGTGGCTCGCTCACCGTAGCTCCTCTATTTCCCGGATGTAGCTGTGGATCAGCGTGCCGATGGCCTCGTTGCCGTCACCTGGGGGGGGGAAAACAAGAGGGACCCTCAGCTCTAGCCCGCTGGCCTTGACCTCGGTGCCCCCGACAGGGCCGCACACACCGGCCTTTGGCAAAGAGACATCTGTATGGAGAAAGATTTGTCCTGTGCACAGATATGTGCAGCACTGTTGGTGACAGGGAGACACGAGATGCAGCCAAATGTCCCTTCACAGAGGGCTGTCACCACAAATGACTTGTCATCATCACAGGTGGAACACTGCAGTTTAAAAGAATCAGGTAGGTTTATAGGTTTCAACATGGAAAGGTCTCTAAGTGAAAGAGGGAGTTACAGGACAATATGTGTGACCTCATATATAGAAAGGGAAAAAGCCATGGTATTCACACACACGCACGCACACACACGCTTTGTGGGAATATACATTCATACTGAGAGCAAAGGTGCTGAGAAAGCTGCAGGAAAATGTGTAGCAAGCTGCTCCCGGAGGCTCCTTCTAAGAAATGGACAGGGAGGGATGTTAACCGTTCACTTTACATGTGCCTGTCAATCAAGGTGATGTACTCATGCTTACTTGTATCATAAGAATGAGTTTTAAAATTAACTGGAAAAAATACACGAATGCATTCATCTGTGAGCCCTCAGACCCCGGGTGGGTGGGGACTAGCGCTGGTGGTCCCCAACTCACCAGCCTTGGCCAACAGCAGGTTGGCCTCCTGGCTCATGAGATGGGTGACGCGATTGTTGATGGCATCGATGGCCTCCTGCATGGCCTTTACTCGCAGGCGCAGGGCCCCGTTCTCCTTCTGCAGCATGGCGTTCTCCCGGAACAGGTCACTGTAGCCTTCACTGCCATCCTCCCCAGTCACTCTCTTGCCCTGGGGGGAGGGGAAGGGGAGCCATCAGGGGCCAGAGCTCCCAGGGAGGAGAAGCGTTTCCCGTAACACAGCCCCTGTCTCCCAAGCGCTGAAGCCTTACATGGCTCCCGCAACAACAGAAACGTCCAATGTTTGCCACCCGCCATCCCAGGCCTCCTGCAATCTCCCCTGGACCTCCCTCTCCACGGCTCACCTTCCTGTCCCCGTAAATGCTAACCCAGGGGCCAAACCCTCTGGGGCCCAGGCCGTTGGCATAAATCAGTAAGTCTGGGTGTGAGACAATAGGGAGTGATGGGGAGTGGAGCAAACAGTCACGGACTCAGTCGAAAGGGCCAGTCGCTCTGTCCCTCCAGCCAATCTAGTGCCCTGTGTTGTTAGGTCTCCACATTGTTAAAGAAAAACGGAAACTCCCTAATTTTTGGAAAGGCTGACCACTAAGTTGCCTTCTTTTAAAACCAAAGACAAGTCAAGTCCAAACCCCCCTTATGTGCCAGCCAGATCCAGGCAGGGACCCCAGCCGCTGACTTCTGCCTTAGTCACATGGACTTGGGCACTTTCCTCACAGCACCCGTTTTCCCCATTTCTGTTACCATGTGCATGGCTAGTTCACACCCTACATGCCTGCTCTACTTTTATGCTGATATTCATTCATTCTTCAAAATCCATGTAAAAGGCCCCCGCCTCCAGGATGCCCTCCCTGACCATCTGAGTGAGGAGGGTCCGCGGTGCCCCCTGCCCGGCACATCCAGCACACTACACTATGTGGTCCCATCCACTATTCTTATTCTGTGCCACCGTCAAGGAGTCTCATCTGGCCCTACACGGCATATTCTGCAGACATGAAAACACCCGGCCGAGCGTCTGTCCTATGCGTAAGGTCTGTGCCACAGAGGCCGAGTGCCGGGTGTGAGCTCACCGCCTTGTACTCCACCAGCTCCATCTGCAGGCGTGCGATCTCGGCCCGCAGAGCGCTGATCTGCTGGCTGGTTTTGTCCTGGTTCACCACCAGCTTGTTCTTGATGTTGCGTGCCCGGTTGGCGTATTTGAGGGTGTTGAGCGTCTCCATGAAATCCCGATCGGAGGGGCTCACGCAGGCGATCATGATGGTCTGGCTGGGGTGGACTGAGGGTCAAAGGAGCCCTGCTTCCGACCCCCGGAAGCAGGGCTCCTGCTCCCCCCCTCCCCCCCTGCCTTGCTGCCCTGAGGACCTGAGTGTTCACAGGGCAGAACTTGGGATGTGGGACCTGAACCACTTGGGCAAGGGTGGTACCCACAGATCAGGCAGCTGGCAATGTCGGGGGGCTGTGACGTGTCAGTGCCGGGGTGACAGCCCTCCACCTCCTTAGCATCGCCCACCTATCACCCCATCCGGGCTCTGTCACTTCCTGTAGGACTGTCCCTCCCTATTGTGCCGATAAGGAAACAGTCCACCATATTGGCCGAAGGCCATGGGTACATCAAGGCTTCTGTGTCCCAAACTCACAGCCTGGAGTGGGTAGGTCTCCTGAGCCCCGGGGCCTTCACACTCCAAACCCTCACACCCTGTTCTCCAGGAAGCTGGCCTCCCGCCCCTGTTTGGGTGCTTGCCAGTACCTGTTGCCCCCCAGTGAGTCCTGGAGGAGCCGAGTCAGCTTGGAGTCCCGGTAGGGCACGTGCACCACCTTCTTGCTTTGGTCCCCCAAGGCGCTGATCACGTTGCCCAAGGCCAGCTGTGGGACACAGACTCCAGCACTTGAGAAGCACTCAGGGAGGGAAAACACAGCCCCCATGCTGCCTGCACCTGCCTCGCTGACCCCAGCGGCCCTTAGGCTTGCTGGGAGGGTTTACAGGCAGATATGATAACTTAGTGAAGTTGGGACGTTGGGGGCAAGGGTGAGGGTGAAAGGTCAAAGGCCCAACTGTGGTGACACACAGGTGCCCCAGCCAGCAGCTGGCCAGAGGCGCAAGGAGGACTGGGTCGCTGTGGGTCCTGGGTCCTCGGAAGGGTCTAGACGAGCCATGCGGGCCTTAGGGCTGCTGACCACTGGGCACCCACCAGGCCACAGTTGATGGAGATGCCCTCCTTGGCCCGCTCGCCGGTGGCCCCCGTCCGCTTCAGCCGCTCGGAGCCGGCCAGGTCCACAAAGTGAAACTTGGCCGTGAGCGTCTCATACTCCCGCGTGGGAGCTGTGCCCTCAGGAAGTCCTGTCACTGCCTCATTCACCTGCAACAGAAGGCGGCCTCAGACGTGGGGGCCCCAGACCCCCTGTGGCTCCAATGACCTGGCTCCTTCCTCCTCCCGCCTTCCTGAGCTGCCCCTACACAGGGCCCTGGGGGTCCTCACCAGCTCAGGCTGGGTGCACACGCGCATCTGGCACAGGTGAATGGTGAAGATGGCGTGGGAACGGGAGCTCTGCACATTCATCTGCGTGCTGGCCGTGGTGCGCGACAGGGCCCCCTGCCTCAGGCACTGGATCAGCTGCGGAGGGGGCTGAGGTGAGGACCTTGTGGGGCTGCCCGCCTGTCCTGCCCACCCCGCCCACCAGTGCTCGCTCACCTCCTCCCTGCCTGCCCCTCCCTCCAGTGCATGCTTACCTCCTCCTGGGAGCTGATGAGGCGGGATGTGACGCCTGTGGTATAGATGCCACCATTGGCATCCTCGTGGATCTTAATGTTGGACCTGCGGTGGCGGGCGTCGGGGTCACGGGTACTATCAAACAGGTCCAGGATCTCCTCGTTGTAGAGCTGTGCGGGAAGGAGATAGCTGCTGAGTCTGCAGGGCTGTGGCCCAGCGCCCCAGGACTTTTCTCATGTTTACAAACAAGCTCCACTTTGCAGATGTGGAAACGGAGGCTCTGGGCGGCTAACTTGCCAACCCTGGTCCCCTCCGGGTTCTGGGTTCCACAGTCTTTCTCCTGGACAAGGGTGGGGACTGCTGGGTCGTGGGTAGGACCGTCCTGCAGCTGCTCCACCACTCCCCAAGGTACAAGCATTCAGCTACAGCGGAGGGCTGGGGACCCAAAGGGAACCAGCGCTCTCGGGTCCTAGATGTAGATGAGGAAGATTGGACTATGATTTGGGCCAATCCTATTATGTCACTGGGCTTGCAAAGAGGGGGTGGGGACATGGTTCCAGATGAGGGACAGGAAAGTAGAGCTCAGTGGAGCGTGAGAGCAGCGCCCTGATCCCGAAGGTCCCTGGGGTCGAGGTGACATGTCTGTGTGCCTTGCACTCTGCTTAGGAGAGCAAGAGGCCTGACCTCCTGGGGAGAGCCTGGTGAGACCTGGTGGGGAGGTGGCCTGGCCCAGAGCAGTCACCCCATTTCGGATGGTCTCAGCCTTGGACACTCCTGCGTTTGGGGTCACCAGCAGGAAGTGTCACCTGCTGAAGGGCTGGGATGTTCCCCAGGTTGGGCGAGAGCTGGGCAGCAGGAAAGTGACCCAGCCAAAAGAATCCTGTGCAGGGAAGGGGCAGCCTGCCGTCCTCAGACATCCGAGGCTTTGATGGCCTTAAAGGGACAGAAATACCTCACAGGAAGAGGAAGAGGAAACGGAAGGGACTGGTGCAGATGTGGGTGCCATGGTGTCTGTCTGTCTGTTGGGACAGACCCGGCATCATTTAACCCCTTGTGGTTCACCCTTTGGCATGGGCAGTCTAGGAACCGGCCTGCTCTTTGGGGATCGCCATGGCAACAGGATGGAGAAAGGATAACGATGAGATGAGAAAGCTTACAGAGATTCACAACAGCACGTCACACACACACGCAGTCACTCCATCAGAAGCAGAAGTCCAGAAGGACAAAGAAAAACTCTCAAGTCTAAGAGAGTCCCCCCAAGGGGAAAGCAGCCACCTGTGCACATGGAGGGAACACAGGTGAGGTGGTGGGCAGCGTGGGGCTTGGTGACCTGGACAGGGCTGTCATCAGAGCAGAGGGTGGCTGGGGTTGTGGTGTCACATGCTCAGAACCAGAGTTGCCTGGTTCCAGTGTCCCAGAGAAGGGGCCTGGTCAGGTCCATGTCCACCCGCCTTCCCAGACACCCTTCTGAGACGCCCCTCTGATCCACCCCCAAAGCCCCTAGCTGCACAATCCTGGGCCTCGGCACTGACACTGTCCCAGAGGCAGGCCCTTCTGGAGGACCTTCCTTCCTGGGGTCAGCGAAGCCTCAGAGGGCCAGGAAGACTCTCAGCCAGACACAGACAGGGCAGGCCACTCGGAGGGACCAAGCGGAGGCCAGAAGGATGGGTGAGCACCAGCATTCTCACTATGTGCCAGGCATGTGCTGCCATGTTGGCCTCACAACGCCCCCAAGGAGACACATCACCCCATTGTTCAGAGCTCTGAAAGGACTTGCCCAATGGCTCATAAGTGTCCTCGCTGAGAACGAGTCCCGGTATGAAGGGATCCTGTAACCCCACTGACTCAAGCTCCACCTGACATAGGAAACCCGTTCAGAGCATTCCACCTTTCCAAGCTGTCGCTCGGATGCTTTCGGCAGTGGGGAACTCATCACCTCGCAGTGCTGCCATAGCTCCCTAGGCCCACTCCACCGCCCTGCAGGAGAGCCCCGCTCCCATGGCCTTGCTGTCCCCAGGTGTCCTTCCTGCCCACCCGCGAGGCCAAAGCACCTCCAGGAACTGCGCGCTGACTTTGAACTCAGGCCCAGGCACTCCCTGCTCCTGTGCCTGCCGCTTGCGCTCGGCGATGCCCCCGAAGAGGTGGGCGATGGCCCTCGGGATGATGCCCTGCTCCTCCTCAGCCATCGCCGTGTCGAAGCCGGTGCCCATGGTGTACGTCTTCCCGGCCCCCGTCTGCAGAGCCAAGATGGAGGGAGGTGTTAGCCAGCACCCCCCAATTCCGTGACCTCCCAGCCCGCATCCCTGGCCCCATCCTGATCCCAAAGCCACACCCTCTGACGGTCACTCTGGCTGACAGCCAGAGCGTTGCGTCACCCGCAGACGAAAGACGAGCCTGCAGCTGCATCTCCGATGCAATCAGGTGGGGTGCTGTCCCAGCGACGGGGACACGAGGCCGCAGTGGAGTGGAGCTGCTCACCTGCCCGTAGGCCAGCACGGTGGCATTGTAGCCCTGGAAGCAGCCCTCGATGAGCCTGCTCACACAGGTCGTGTAGATCTGCTCCTGCCAGGTGTCCAGGTCAAAGACAAAGTCATAGGTGAAGGCCTTGTCCTTCCCCAGAAGCACCTGGGGCTCCCCCGGCGTGACAGACGTACAGATGTGACAGCCCTCAATCTTCTCCTTTGACAGCTGCGGCCGGATCCTGCCGGGGACAGAAAGGCCGGTCAGCCCTCCGTCCCCTCTGCCAGCCAGGCTGCCGTGGCCCCTGCCGCTCCAGCGCCCACAAGCTGGAGGGGAAGGAAGCTCAGGCACCCCCGCCCCGACGACAAAGGCAGCTCTTGTCATAACACAATAATAATCAGAAATAACATCAACACCACCCAAACAGCAGTCGCTAACATTCACTGAGCACTCTGTGTCGGACCTGTGTTAAAAGGATTTCGCATAAATGAAGTCATGCATTCTTCACTACAAACGACTTGCCCCAGGTCATGTAACGGGATGTGACAGAGCCAAACCCAGGTCCTGGTTGCGAGGGAAGCCCTAGGCAAAGCTTGGGGCCGGGGTGGGCATGGGAGGGCCAGGCCTGGCTGCTCCCCAAGGCTAAGTTCTGGAGGAGGCCAGAGCCTGTGCCAAGACCTGCGGGCTGCAAGTGTCCTCCCGCTCAGGAGCCCCGTCCCCGAAGCCAGAGCCTGGTGGGACAATGTTGGGAACCACCTCTGGTTCCGCTGCAGGAGCCAAAGTGGCCAGACCAGGTCAAGGCTCGTGCTCACTGAGATGGGCAGGGACTTCTAGAAGGGACACCAGCCCTCCACAGGAGGGTCCCACACCCCAGATCGCGGGGCAGGGGATCCCCTGGAAAAAGGAAGAAACTGGCATCAGGGCTGAGTGGGGTGCCAGCCATGGTCTCCTTCCTCCCTCTTCCGAGCAGCCATTGCCATGACGAGGTTGCCATGGCAACCAGATGGGAGTCAGTGAGCATGCGTGGAGGGATTCGCAGAAAGAAAGCACCCCCCAAACGCCTAAAGTAAAGGGGGCGGGTTAGGCCCTACTGCTCCTGGGCTCACTCAAGCCAGCCCTGTGCCGTCCGCTGGGTGCTGACAATGAGCTGCTTGTCAGTCCCCGTTGCCTAAGCCAACATTTACCCAGAGAAGAGAAGGGAGCGGGCCAGGCTGGCCCCCACCCGCCCAGGGCCCAGGGCCTCGGTGTCAGCATCCTGATCCTATGGGGACAGGGAGGGGTAAGGCCCTGGACGTGGTGGGGGCGGGGGGTTGTCAGCTACACCAGGCCCAGCTCTCCCACAGATGGTGGCCCAGGGTGTCTTCTTCAGAAGCATTTTCCTCAGGTGTGAACAGGTTGGCACAGGTCAGGGCTCTGCCGTCATGGAGGCTAACAGGATGGAAACCCGAGGAGACCACCACCCCCATTCACCCTGTGCAACTGTCCAGAGCCAAGCCGAAGTCAGAACTCATCTTCTCGGTCCCCCCCAGCCCCGAACTGGTTTCCAACTGGGAAGGGAGCCGCAGCCCCTAGCTCACCAGATGCCTGACCCTCCAGGGAGACGTCAAGGCCAGCAAGGCTCTTGCCTCCACCACTGACGGTGGCAGCTGACACAGACTGTGCCCACTGTGTGCCAGGCTGTGTCCAAGCACCGACTACGCCATCTGTGGGTGCCCAGACAGGCAGGGGCAGATGGGGTTTGAACCCAGGCCATGCACACTGTGTCTTCAATGACCCTGCCCTACCGTGCGGTCGAGCGGCAGGGCTCAGCATGCCGAGGGGAAAGGAGGTGCCACGGGGACAGACAGCTCACATCCTGGGGACAGCCCCCAGCCATCTGAGAAGGGCCATGATGCCGAGCGCAGGCCCCGGGCAGCGTCTGGAGGGCTGGCCGCTGAGGCCTGGCTCTGCCCCGGGCCTGTGGGCTCAGGGCCACACACTCCCCCCCCAGGGTATCCAGGTGTTCCCACGTGAGCCCGGGGCCTGACGTGGGCAGCCTCTGGGGATCCTGCAGCTTTGCTGGCCAGTTCCAGCTCCCAAAGACGCCCTCCCCACCATGTGGGCTGCTTGCAATGGGATTTCTGGATCCAATTCAAATACCATTTAATTACCCCAGGCAGATGGCAATGCTGGTGATTGGAGGAAATCGAATCAGGGTCCCTGGAGACAGTGGGAGCGGGGGCAGCAGCCCTGCCCATCAGTGAGAATGACACTCTTCCTTCACCAACCAGCCCCCAGACCACTGTGGAGCCTGTGTGCCAGGAACAGGAGAGCAGGCATGAGAGCAGTCTGGGAGAGGATGCAGAGGAGGGCACTCCAAGGTTTTGGGGTCCAAGAGTTGAGGGGTGGGTCAGGCATCCACCCTGGGACCCCTTTAAGTGATTCTGTGAGCGAGGGGCATCGAAGCCCATTTTCCAGAGAGAAACACTGAGGCTTGAAGTGGACAAGTCGAACGCCCCGTGAGCATGGTGAGTATGGGCTCCGGCTGGCTGGCAGGCTCTCCCTCTCCCCCCACGGCCTCCTCTGGGAAACTCAATCCCCAAATCCTTAAGTAAACTTCCTCCCACAGCAGCACCTTAGCCACCAGGCCAGGACTCCGTACACACACCGGCCGCGCACCGGCTGTCCCAGTCATCGAGGGCTCGTCTCCGTGTCCTGGGACTCCTTCCTCACCACACTGCCCAGTGGAGAAGTCTAAACCATGCTCCTCAGGTAGGAGACAAGAGGGCAGGGAGACAGACCGGGGTCCTTGACAAGCCCCTGCCCCCAGCCTGTGTGGCTCAGGAGCGACTGCTTCCTCCTGTCAGCTAGATGACCTTTCCCAGCTTTTGTTCTCTAAGAACTATCGCCCTCCAGGCCCCACCTGGGTGAGGTCACTTCTGTGGGCTGCCCAGCCGCTGCCCAGCCCCCACCCAGCCCCAGATGGGGGGGGGGGGGAGGAAAGCCGGGAACCACTCATAGCCCTGTTCCTCCCTGGGGACATGGCGGGTAGCAGCAGGGATGGAAACCAGTTTCCGGGGTCCTCCAAGGAAACCACAGACCTAGGACTAGGGAGAAGTGAGTGAGGCATTCACCTCAAGCACACAATTTACGGGGGCATGAAAAACTCCGTAATCAAGATAAATCAGAATTCAATGCAATGTTTGAAAAACTCAGATTGGCAAACTGTGGCCTGCTTTTGTCAATGAAGTTTTGTGGAACAAACATCCAGTGTCATTTCTGACCAGGGACCTCCTGAATCTTGCCTGAGGGCACCTTGCCCCGAGCTCCACCCCTCCCAGGTCCTGCAGGGGGGTGGGTGGACAGCCCCGCTCAGAAAGGCCCTGAATCTCCCAGAACAGAGCCCTGTCTATTTGCCACTTGGCAGCGGCCGGCAGCCTGAGGGCGGTGGGAGCCCAGTGCGAGCACAGAGAACGGCCAGAGCTTTTCAGAGGCAGGATCTGGCACCCGCGGGGCTGCTGGGCTTCCTCTGCGCACAGCTGAGGGGGAGCTGGGGCGACGCGGTGATTCTCATACCCACCCCCACCACCAGAGAAATGAGCACGTGGCAGGGACCATCTTGACTGACTGACCGCAGCTCAGGGTCCACCCCCAGCTCAGTGCCTGCGGAAAGAGCTGAGCTCAGCAGTTCCAGGCTCCTCGGGGAGCCAGGAGGACAGGACGCGGAAGGGGACGACAGAGAAGATGGGGAGGGCTGGCCCAGGGACGCTGAGAGAATGCCAACGAGAAAAGCTCCCTCTGCAAAGGGTATGCTGCCCAGAACCTCAGACCCCCATACGGGACTGCACGGCTCAGAGGACAGGATGGGGCCAGCTGGACCTCACGCCACCCCATCCTCAGTGACGACACACAAAGACAGCCAATCGCCCCTCCCCCTCCCAGTGACCTTGGGCTCCTGGGGTTTGGCTCAGCTTCTCATTTGGCAAGGGCCCCTCCTTTGGTTCCTAACTGACCTGCCCCCCAAATCTTTACCCTGAGCTCCTGAGGGTGCGGCCCAAGCTCTTTCTCTTTGCAAAGACTTACTTCTCACTGAGAGGTAACAGGCTGTGATATTAAAATAACTCGCCAAGAACTGCTCCGGAATCCTAGACAATTCTTACAGACGGTCTGCGGTCTGCGATTCCTCACCCCTCCCGGTGGGGGTGCTGGTACCTGGAACCCCTACACCTCTGCTGCTTCCTCAGCTCCCCCAGTTAGCAGCCCGCCACAGCAGGACTGCCTCTCAGCCGGACATTGTACCCAAGACACGTCGCACACAAATCATTTAGGCGTAAGGTGGGTGTTTTTGCCCCTAATTTGCAAATGAGGGCTCAGAGAGAAATGAAATAACTCCATTGAAGTTTACAAGGCTAAGAGGTCACAAGGTCTTCCAGGAAGACCACCGTTAGCAGCCATCAGCCCAGGAGAGCTTGGGAGAACTGTATACAGACGCCCACTTGTGGGTAACGAGCACTCAGGGACTTCCGGGCGGAGAGCGCCCCTCGCAGCGGGGCCCACCTCAAAGGCTTGGAGACGAATCTGAGACCTGGACCCGAATCACCCTTCCACTGGCCCAAATAACTAATGTAACTAGTCCCTTCTGGAAAAGCCCCAGGGGGTACAAGCCTGTCTGCTCTTCTCTCCTAAGGGACGCCTAACACCTCCCTGAACCCTGAAAAGGAACCCCAGAGGTTAGTGGGACCTCCCAGGAGGGATGGAGAAGTGAGGCGGGTCATCGCCTTATCTCGGGATGAGCTGCCCCCAAGCGTGAGGGGCAGAGTGAAGGCTGCCTGGATGCCACCACCTCCCCTGTCACGCCCAGCCCACATCAGCAGGCCTGGCTCCAAGATACTGTGGCTCCACCGTGGAGGGGTGTGTGTATGTGTGTGTGCATGCACACAGGCAGGGGACAGACACGAAGCAGCCCGTGACCTTTTGTCTGCCTGGCACACTGAGTCACTGAGCCAGGCTCTGACCTGCCACCAACCAGCTCTTCCTCCTCAGCGACCCGGCCACAGCAGGAGGGGTTTAGATAAGCCAGCAGAAGGACTTCCAGCCTCATGTTGCTAAGCCTGAGAAGAGGAGCCTGGCCTTCTGCAGCCCTGTTCCTTCAAATCATCGTCACTGATGTCACTCCTGCCTCTTCTGGGCAGTCTCCATGCACATGCTTCTCCTGAAAAGGATGAGACCCACTATTTTTGAGAACCTATGTGTCAAGCTCATATAAAAGGGAACCCCTGTAATGTGTGAGGACGGCCCCATCCGTGAAATGCATCTCCCCCACGTTACTGAGTCTCAGAAGGTGAAACCTAACAAGCCCAAAGCCACACGATTCGTGATGGTGGAGATGAAATTCAAACCCATCCATGGGGGACCCTGCTGCACCACTGAGTGACCAGGAGGGAGGGAGGGCAGCCGGAGAAGGTCGCCCCTCAGAGACCTCTGCATTGGTCCTGCCAGCAGCTGCCACAGTGCCAGGAGTTGTCAGCTGGGACCGTGGTTCCCGTGTGCACTGAGGAAGCCAAGGCCTGGGGCCAGGAGCTTGGAGCTCAGAGCAGCAGGCTGCTCCCCACCCAGGGAAGGCGGCTTCCTCCACAGCCAAGGACCGAGGATGTGGACAGCCCCCCTTCACTGAGCATCACCCCCTCCCCGTGGCAGCCTGCCAGGCCCGGGGAGGGCGGCTGGAAGCAGGATCCCTGCTCCCAGGGGAGTCTGGCTCGCAGACACCAGGGGCTTTCAGCTGACTTAGCCCAGAGAAGGCATCTTCCCACAGAGGCCAGTCCTCTCTAGAACAGGGTGGCAAGATCCCACTTGGGGTGCAGTGTAGGGAGAGCCCTAGAGCCCTGTGGCAGCCAGAGTGCCCTGTTGCCCTCCCACTTGCCCAGACCTGCTGACGCTGCCCTCAGAGAAAAGACCCAGACTGGCTCTGAACCCCCAGACACGAAGGCTCTTTGCCATGGGGTCAAAGGGCGTGGGTTAATGAGGCGCGGGCAGGCCTGGTGAAAGGAATCTGTCAGCCCTCTCTGCCAGGCTTCTGTCATCGAGCAGCCCCAGAGCACGGGACAGAGGTGCACACACTCCAAGAAAACCCAAGGAAGCCTTGGGGTGTCCAGTCAGGGTGCCTGGGGTTCAGGACTCTGGCCCCACTCCCTCGGGGAGGTCCTTGACCTTTCTCTTTCCATTCATCCCAGGGTCCTGGCCACTGACTTCTGAGTGATGCCCAGGGACAGGCAGTCAACAGGGCAGGGCACCTGGGGACAGCCTTCTCCATGGCTCTCTAGGGCGTCAGGATATCAACGGTGCCCAGGGCACCTCAGGAAGGGGGAGGAAGCAGGCAAGCAGGATGGGGTGATGTGTCAGGAGCCAGGGAGTGGGGGTGTGAGGAGAGCCGAGAAGGGGCGTGTCCCTGTCCTGAGCTGGACAGACCCCCAGCAGGCCTTCGGCCACACAGGCCGGGGTGTGAGCCACCCATCTGAGACCTCTGTCGTCTGGGAAGAGAGGCCAGCCCAGCCCAGAGAGCCCCGCTCAGCTCAGCTCGGCTCCAGCATCACTCACTGTCCCACCCCCATCTCTGGGCATCTGGCAAGGGTTTCCCATGACCTCCCAGGAGACAGGAGAGTGGGGAGCGCCCAGAGCCCAGAGCTGTGACAGCATCTGCATCTGATGGGGACAGCTCGTGGGGACTAGGCCCTGGGGACCTCCCCTGCTAAGGAATGCAGAGCAACAGGCGGCTGGCCTGAGAGGACAGTGAGGCTGTCTCCCCGCCACCCCGGGCTTGGGCCCAGTCCCTCTGCCAGCTCCCCTCAGTGCACCTTCCCTCCGGCCTCTAGGGGACCAGCAGCCTGCAGGAAGCCCAGGCGGCCTCCGCCACAACTTTGACAGGCCTCCACCAAATGCAGCTCCTGCATTTCCAAGGGGAATAACCTCAGTCCCCTCTGGGGCTCCAGCGGGGGGAAGTGGGGTGATGAAAGTACAGTGTGCGGCACACAGGAGGGGCAGGCTTCAGGCTTAGCCACCCCTCGTTCAGTCTCCTTTCCACCACAGCGTGCCATCAATGGATTATCAATGCATTAGAGGCGGATTCTGCATTTCACCTAATAGTCACGGATGGACCAACAGAACGTGGCCCCAGGACCAGCCCACAGATGGACTGTGTGGGCCCCCGGCCCGCCCTTTGCCCCCAGAGCTGTAAGAATAAGGGTGCCAGCAGGGTCACCACTGCCACTTCCCCCAGCCCCACCCTACCGCTAGCTTGGAGAGGTTTTGAAAAGCTGAGATCCAATCAGACAGGCTAGCTGGGTGGGGGAGGGGACACGTTTCCGGGGCCTGTGGTTACTACACTGCACTTCCTTGTGGTGACATAAGCCCTGTGTCGGCAGCACGAGGCCACCACCAAGTGCTCAGGAGGTTGTGTCAGGCCTTGGTCTCCCTGACATGTAAGCTGCCCAGCATGGGACACACCTGGCATTGCCTGGCCCTGACTGGCCTGGGGTCAGAGGGTGGGACTCTGAAGCCACCCCATACACCCCCCTACACCCTTGTTTCTGTCTTCTCCAGTCTCTGTCCCGAATCAATTTCTCTTGATTCAAAATTCAGACATTCACCAGGACTTCAGAGTAGCCCGGAACTGGGGAAACGCATGCAGCTAGAGAACCCCAGTGGGAGAGGGCGGGTGCAACCTAACTGTCCCTTGGGTCCTTGGCTGGTGTTCCCCAGCCCCTTCCCAGCCCCTGCTCATCCCTGTGGGGTCCACGGATAGACATGGGGCTGGCCGAGGGGCCTCCCCATCCCCAGCAGACTGGCCGGAAGGAAGCTGAAGGAAACCGGGCAGAGATAAGGGGGAGGGGTCAGGTCCACTGGCACTGCCCTCACGGTGGAGGCTCAGAGCTGGGGGCTTGAAAGGGTCTTAAATAAACACTCCATGTGATTGGCTTCCTTCCCCAATTCGAACTTTACCAGCTTGCGTTTCCTAACCGCCGCCCCTTCCCCTCTCCCCTCTGGTCAGGCCCTGGGGCAGATCACAGCTCAGCTCTCCTCTCTCCAGGGCTTCCCCCTCCCCCACCCCAGGTAGAGGCAGCTCTAGGGCTTTATCTGCAAGGGGATTAATGGATAAACGGATGGAGGCAGACTGGCGCGCTGGCCTGGGACCCTCTTGGTACAAAGTGTTCAGGAACAGAGGGACCACACTCCAGGGTGGGGCTTTTGGGGTCTGCTCACACCTAGACCTTCTCCCCTTATCCCACAGCCCCAGGTGCTGAAAGTTTCCCCCTCTGGCTCTCCCTCAGCCTGGCCTTCTCTGGTGATCTGTAGACAGCCAGCTTTGATCCTTGTCCCAAGGAGATTACAGGCTGAGAGGCCTGGGCCTGGCACTTGTCATCTCATCTAACAGCCCAGAATATTACACACACACACACACACACACACACACACACACACACACACACACACACACACACACACACACACACACACACACACACACACACACACACACAATACAGCAGACCAAGTCTGTCGCATTGTCTTATTCCTGGCCTCCCCTGTCCCAAGGGCAGGACCCAGGGCTCCCCACAAGTTGTCATGGGGACTGAGAAAGCACTTCAGTTAGACACAAGAAAGGACTTTCAGAAAGTCAGAAAGACAGCTGCACCCAGGGCTGGGTCCTCAGCAATCAAACCCTTGGCTCTTCCCACTCTTCCCCAGTCCATCACCCAGTCCTTTAGTGGGGCAAGAGGTTTCTGGGGGTGGGGACGGGGGCTAGAAGGGGATCCAAGAGCACAGAGAAGCCCCCGACATCACCCCAGTGGCACTGTCTGCTCCCCACCCCAACTCCAGGCCAAGCCTGTCCTCAGCTCCCTGATTAGAAACTGGGCTCTGTCCAGGCATTGTCTGCCCTCCACAGCTGGCTGCCCATTGAGGTCTGGCTGGCGTGTGTGCGGATTGGGGTGGGTGGGGCCCACACCTCCCAGGAGCCCTGAAAGCCAGGCTCCTCTGATAGTCTTCTCACCCTTCCACCCAGATTGGCAGCTCAAAGCAAGGAGTGGGGCACCCAGATTTCCCTGGATGATTTGAGTGGGAAGCAGAGATGACACTGGTCATCCTGAAGAATGGGGTAGAGTGGCAGGCCCAGTCCCTTTCTGTGGAAAGTGCCCGAGGGACCTTCTGGTGGTGGTGGTGGGAAGGGGGCACCAGTGCTGTCTCACTCCTCTACACAAAGTGCCAACCCCAAGGGGCTTTCCCACCCTTGGCCATAGCCATACCCCAGTCTAGTCTGGGGACCCTGACAGAGTGGAGGGGGCCTTCCTTGGCTCTCTCCTCAAGGTGGTGTCTAAAGGAGAGCCCCCCTGGGAGGCCACCCTAAGCCCCTTCCTGCCCAGTCCTGGTTCCCTGTGGGTGGAGCGGTGGGGCTTCATTTTTGTTTTACATGCACCCAGAGCGACCCCCCCCATCTGCAGATGCCACACTGAATCTCTCACTCCCACCCCCACCCTGTACCTTCCTCCCTCGACCTCCACAGTGTCCTGCTGCAATGTCAGCCACAGCAGCCTGACCCCGCCCGCCCAGCAGGCACCTGCGGGTTCCCCTTTGTCTGTCTCCTCAGGTCCCAAGGCTGCGCTCCGGTGGTGCACGAGTGCAGCCTGGTGCATGGGTGGGGGCACCTCAACCTCCCTGCATCACCTCAGAGCCTGAGCAGCAATCCCCTCCTCCTCTCTGGGCTGCAGACCGGCTGGCCAGGGGGCTGGGGCATGTGCCCTGGGGCAGGAAGGTGCAAACCTTTCCATAGTCTTCTCTCACCCTATCTAGAGTGACGTGCCTGGGTTCTTGGAAACTGGGTCACCGAACGCTTGTCTCAGAGACCCACCCTAGACCTGGACTCCAGACTCCCCCCCCCACGCCCCATACACACGCTGGGCAGAGATGGATGGTCCTCTCCACCACCTCTGCTCAACGGGCAGCCCCAGACTGTCACTGTCCCACCAACAGACCCAAAACAAAAACGGAGAGGTGTGGTGGAAAGCATCTCCAACCCAACAAAGGACACCCATGGCTCAACTTTGCAGTGTTTCCTGCCCTTCAGCTCTGTGTCTTCCCCCCAGTGGAATCCCAAGGTTCATCCTCTCCCCACCTCCGTCGTCAGGGTGTCACCTCAAACCCCAGATAAGTCCTGAGGTCATCCCCACCCCATTTTATCTGAGCGCCTAAGGAGGGGGCATGTGGCACACCCTCTGGCCTCAGAGATGGAACCCCAGGTACACCTCTTCCTCTGTCCCCAGGCCCCGTGTCCTGTTGGGACAGGGCCAGCAGGGTCCTCTGCCTCCCCACAGAGGCACGGCACGGTCCCAGCTCTGCACTGATCTTTGTCTGCAGCGGGCTCCCGCCGGGGGTGTTGCCTTGCCTGGCAGGACCCAGAGCACAGAACCATCCAGCGAGGGTGGATGAGGGGAAATTTCCCCCCAACATCCCGGTATGAGACAGTAGCCCAGTGGGGAGGCGAAGAGGAAACACACAGACGCTCAGCCGGGGCCAGGGCTGGGTGTGAAATACCGGATTTCCTTGTTTATTCGATTTTCTGATTATTAAGGGCTCCCAAGAGGGGCCCGAAATTACCACCCAAACAAAGCCACCTTCCATGCGGCCCGCCAGGCCCACGCAGCCCCTCCTTCGGGAGTGCAGGCTCCGGACCTAGCGGCCCCGCGCCCACACGACACAAAGCCCAAGACCCTCTCCCGCGCGCCGGCCCCTACCTGACGGCCACCTTGACGCAGCAGTCCCCCTGGCCGGCCATGGCCCTCTGGCGCCAGGCTCTGGGCGTGGATCAGGGGCGAGGGTCTGGGGGCCAGTGCCCCAGGCGGCGGCGGGAGGCGCGGGCGCTGCAAATGGAGGGGGCCGCGGTGGCTGGAGGTGACATGCTCGTGGGCGCAGGAGGAGGGTCACCCGCGGCCGGGGGTGGCTCCCTGGGGCTGGGCCCGCGCGCCCCCTCGCGCCATCGGGCGGCAGCGGGAGCTGGATGACAGCGAGAGGACAGCGCGGTACCAGCGCGCACACCTCCCACCCGGGCGCACCGCCGCAGGGACAAAGGGGGCGGGGGCCGGCTCGGTCCACGCCCCGCCCGGAGCTCCGGCCCAGGCCCTGGAGTCCCGCCCCCGGCCCGGCCCACCAATCGAAAGCCTGAGTCGACAGCAGGGGCGGGGCTGGAGCCGTTAAAAAGGACCTCTTGGCGCGCGTCTGCCCGCGTGCTGGGGGCTGGCGGGAGTGGCGGGTCCGGGCGGAGGACAGCCGTGCACAGGACAGCCGTGCACGGAGAAGCCAGCCGCGCGGGGCCCCAGCTCGAGGGCACCCCCGTTTCGTGAATGAGGAAACTGGAACGCAGAGAGGGAACTGCCCAAGGTCACAGCGAGTTAGAGGCTAAACGTGGGTAAGAACCCAGGTCTCCTGGCCGGGGCTTCCCTTCCAAGCTCCCACGACGATTAGCTTCCCTTCTGCATTTATGCTGCTGCCGACCTTTATTGAAGCTTATTCCCCTTCTGCTGACCTTTACTGAAGGAGATTCTTGCTAATGTCTGACTAAGATCCCGTCCACCTCAGCCCTGCGGCATCTTGAAGCTCATCTTTGGGTGGATTTTCTTGGCTCTCAGGCTCTTCCCTTCAGCTAGACTTTTGTGACCCTCCAATGGTCGCCCTGGGCCTGGGCTCACACTCTGCCTGTTGTGGCTGCTGGGGCAGAGGATCAGTGTGGGAGGCCTGAGCTGCCCCAGGGACAGGAATGAACAAAGGGGGCAGCTGGGGAGGTGCTGGGGGGGAGGTGGGTGTGGAAAGGGGAAGGGTACTGCTGCCTTTCTGTGGGCAGAAAGGACCAGGGGAGCCCTGGGGGCTTGAAGCGCAGAGCCATGGTGGAGGAGACCAGAGCCGTGAGAAGTGGCAATCCCGTTTCCAGCCCATCTCTCCTCCCGCTGGGCCCGGGCACCTTCTCTCTGCACCCACCTCCATCTCAATGGCCAACACTGGGGCCAGTCACAGGCCCCCTCACCAGCTGCCTGCCCACCCTTCACTTCAGCCAGCTCCCTTCCCTGGAAAGGACCCAAGCGGAGGACCCAGCTGCAGCTCCAGATGTGAAGGGAGCTCTCTGGGGGAGGGGAGGATGGGGAGTCTGGCTCCAAACCGCTTGCATCACCCTCAGATGATGAAACCATGTGAGAGATTTTGGCAAGGGTGTGGGTTAGGGTCTGAGGATGGATGCATCTCTTGCTGCCATCCTCCCCGTCCTCCCCTCACCCACCCCCACAGATAACTACTCCATCCAGTAGCCCAGATCCCTTAGTAGAGCAAACCAAAAGCAAAGATAATTTCAGGGGCGAATCAACCCTTCTCCCATCCCGATGGAAAGCAGGAGCGCCACCAGCAGGGTGGAGGTGGGGAAGGAAAGAGGTCCTGGTGGGATCCTGCACCTTGTACTAGCGTTTGAACCTAAGGGAAGCACTCCCTGGGGCTAGAATGTCACCCCTCCAGAGCAAGAGGCCAGCAGAGTGTGGAGGCCTCAGACCCTGGGCATTCTCTCCCCATCCATCAACCAGAAACAGGTGGGGAGACACCAAGTTGAGACCATACACGCGAACAAGATACTTTCTATGCACATTCTCATTTCATTCTCATAGCCTCTGAGCTAGGCTTTATAATTCCTTTTCAGTTTGCAGAAGGAAAAACTGTGTCTCGCCCAACACACGAACAGCAGACCCAGGATTTGAACTGATGTGTCTGGTTCCAGACTCCCCGTGTCACCTTCAAGCAGCTGCCCAGGGGACGGGACCTGGGCTGGCACAGGCTTTTGCTCCAAGAGTAGCCCTCCCGCATGGCAGCCGGCGTTTTATAAAGCTTGCTCTCCCGCCCACCAGATTCTGGACTTCTCTGGGGCTCGACTCTGGTTTCCTGCCTCCAGAAAGTCCCCTCTGACTTCCGAGAGTAGGAGACCCTTCTGACTCACAGCTTCACTGCTGGGAAATGGTGCCAAAGTCGCTGCTGCTGCCACCACCGCCACCAACACCACCCATCCCTCCAGGGCATAGGGTGTCAGTCAGGAGAAGGGGGAGGCACAGGGGCTAGAAAATCAGGCCTCCCAGAGTCAGGGCCTCAGGCCAGCTATACCAGCCCTGCAGCAGCTCCCTCCTGGGCTCCCAGGGAAAAGCAGGGCAGCTCTGGGCCCTGACTCCTGGTCACCGCTGCTCAGAGGTGAGGTGGTAACTGGGCACAGAGGTCAAATGGGGCCCATGAGGCAGGAAGGAGGCTTAAACGCAGCTTGGAGAGGTTTAGGCCAGCAGGTTACCGGAAGCCTGGGACAGTCCCTTGGGTCTCTGTCCTGCTTCAGTACAGCCAGGCCTCCTGTGTCTGGTTTGTTCCCACTCCCTTTACCTCCTTCCAGCTCTCTCTTTCCTCCTTCCTTCAGTCCCCCCCACATCCATATCTCCCCCACCCCCAACCCTTTCCTCTCTGCCTGATAGAAATGGGGGGGGGGAGCGCTAAGGTATTTGGCCCTGAGCCCCACTCTTGTCCTGAGCTGAGGCTCTTCCCCCAAGGCATCTTGGGTCTCCATCACTTCTGACAGGAGTTGTGGGTGTCTGGGCAGATGGGAACCTGGGGGAGCTGTGGGGAGAAGGGAGGCCTCTCCAAGGCAGGAATCTCCCACGCTACTGTGATTAAAATACTCTCAGCGACTTGGAACAGCCATCTGGCTCAGCTCCCTCAGGCCCAGCCCTTCAGGAACAAACCAAAACACCAGAGAGATTCCCTTAGGCCCTAGAAATGTCCCCAGGGGAGGCCTGACCTTAACTCCTGTTCCCTTTGATCTTCTTTAGCGTTAGCATCAGGCATTGGCATTTGCAGAAGCCATCAGCTCTTTGCCCTGAAGTTCTTAACTCCCGCCCTAACCCCTAGCCCCACCCCTGCAGCTGTACTTGGTTTCATGGGAGGCAGGTGTGAGCCCATCCTGCCCGCAGCTAGTGCAGCCCCACCCACCTGGAGACAGAGCTCAGATCTGTCTGTGCAGGAGCTCAGGACCCCAGACAGGGTCTATTGGGGTGCAGACTCAGATCTTAGCTGAGGCATAGGCTTAGCCTGACTTCCTCTGTTACAAAGGAGACAGACTTAGCTGTAGAGGAAACCAGAATTTGTTATAAATAGCTAGGGAGAGAGAGAACTGCCGTGGATCACAGATACCCCGCAGTCTTAAACCAACCAACCTGTTTTGGGTTTCACAAGTTACTGAAGGTTTAATTAGTTCTCCATGGAACCTCAAACAGGCTCTGCACCCAGTCTCTGCAATGCGCTCAAATACAGCCCTGGGGCGCTAGGCAAGAGCAGGTGTGGATAGTTCTCTCTAGGGCCATCGTTCAACCCCTTCATTTTCAGGTGAAGAAGCAGAGGCCCAGAGAGGTAGAGAGACTTGTCCAAATTTGCACAGTAAGCTGGGGGCTGAGCAGGGACTAAATCATGGTCCTCACACTCCCAGAACAGGGCACTTCCCACAACAGCATGAAGGACTCAAAGGCCAAACATCTGATATCAGGCTGTAGGTGAGTTTATGGTCCGGATAGAAGTGAAGTCTGTACCAACGGACAAAAGACAGTCCAGAAGCCAAAGGGCGGTGTTCCACGTCGCAGAGATCTGGGTTCAAATTCCAGCTCTGCCACTTCCTGGCTGTCAAGACAAAGACACCCACAGTCACCTCATCCCGAGACTACTGTGAGGTCGCAGGGAGGTCACCCTGGTCAGGCATCCAGTACAGTGCTCAGCACAAAATAGATACGAATCCCCTTCCCGTGCCCATGGACCTAACCCTTCTTCTGTGGGCCCCGTCCTCTACAGGGACAGAGGGCTAACGTCACAGTGAATCCCCTGGCAGGTAGGAAGTCTGAGACGGGTGTGGGTGAGGCTGGGGGGAGGGGGATGGCCACGAGGTTGCCCGGCCCAAGTGGTCATTGACCTGGGAAGTGGGAGGGGCCAGTTTGCAGGGAGTTACCCAGCTCGGGAGCCAGGGTGAGTGCAGAGGCAGGAAGGAGCCCAGCGTGCTGACGTCTGCTGTCCACGACACCCCTGGTCTCAGCTCACGGGGGGCTGTCTGCAGGGACATCTGAATTCTATTTTACCCCACGTGATACCCTGGGCCAAGGATGTTACGTTATGCTCCTTGTTTAATCCTCACAACAGTCTTTGAGGTGAGTGCTGATTACCCCCATTTTGCCGAAGAGGAAATAGGCTCAGAGGTCACTTGGCTCGTGTAGCAGTCATTAGTGCTGCCCACCAAATATTTCCACCCTCTGCCTCTGGCTCACACAGGACTTGGTGTCCTCGTTCTGAGGTTAGCTGTGCCCATGTGACTGACTTTGACCAATGAAAAGATGTCAAGGGACCTAACTGCCATCCAGGACTCTACCTTCCATCTAAGACACACAGAAGCCCCTGGGTTCTGATTCTCCTGGGATACCTGGAGCTGTGTGGGGCAGGTAGGAGGGTAGGAGGTGGAAGCTCTTGGCCTCCACCTATCTCTACCCCCTGATGATTTGACTATGGTTTTGCCATGTCTCCAGATTGCGGCGTCCTGGGGGCTGACAAAATGAGCATGATTTCCTATTAGCTCCCTGGGGCTCAGAGCCTTCTCTGGTCAGCTGTGCTGAGCTGCCCCTCAGGGTCTTCAGATGACACACTGATGAGTAATTAGAAACATTCCAAGGGCCCTCCAGCACCACTGCCCATCGCCTGTCTAGGAAACAGTCCTCGAACTGGGTGTCAGGCCACACCTGTGTTAACCCCAAACTCAAAGGCTGACCCTGGTCACGTCCTCCTTCCCTTGGGACCGAGTTACTCCTCCGTGGAATAGGGCCACTACAAAGGGCTGGGTAACTGCTCAGCTAGAGGAAGCTGATTTGGGGTCGTACAGCGCTTCTGAGAACCGCAAGCAAAGGAATAACTGCTATCGTTTCTGAGCGTCGTGCTGCATACTGCACGGCATGCTCACGACAGCCCCAGGAGGTAGGAACAAGGTCATCCCCATCCAACAAAGGACACCAGGAGTGGCCCAAGGTCACAGCGTGGGGTGGAGCAGGGTTCGCACCGAGCGAGCTGGTTTCCTGTTTCATCCTGTGTCCGGTTACAGTGAAGACTAAGGATGGATGGACCTGGCAGCTGCTGAGCCGAGGAAGAGCAGTCGTAGGTCCACACAGAGACGTCCACGGCTGTCCACATGGCCCCCACGTGGAGACAGCCCAAATGTCCACCCAGAGAGGAATGTACTATTCAGTGATTAAAAAGAACCAACTATCAACACACGATGGATGAACCTCAAAGGAATTCCGCTGAATGAAAGAAGCCCCGAAGAACACGTGCTCTATAAGCTCATTGATACGAAGTCCAGAAAACAAAAGCCACTTATAGGCTCAAAAGCAGATGAGTGGCTGCCTGGAGGGGTGGGGGTCAGGGTGGGGGCAGAGGAGGGGTTACTCACAGGCACCAGACATTTTGGGGGGTAGATACCCATCACCTTCACAGTGGGGATGGTCCCACAGGGGATGTATCTTTCCAAAATAATCAAATTGTGCAGTTTCAATATGGGCCATTTGTTTTTTGTTAATTCTAACTCAACTGGTTTAAAAAGGTAACTGTTCCAACTTCTTTGCTCAAATAGGTGCAGAGTGGCTGGTGACTTATCCTGGGTCACAGGGACCATTAAGAGGAATCCTGGCCACCTAAGGGCACCTGACCCGGCTGCCTTGCCCCATTTGGCCTGTGGGCTCATTGAGGGTTTCTCCCCTAACCAGATGGGGGACAGTGGTGGGGAATTAGAGAGCAGACAAGGAGGGTGGACACACAGAAGGAGAGAGAGGGCACAGTGAGGGGCAGGCAGGGAACCACACTGGGAAAGGGGGAGGAAAAAAGATGAAGCCACAGGCCTGGGAGGAGGAGTGGGGAAGGGGGAGGCCAGCCCTCCCTTTACCTGGCGACAAGGAGGTGGCCTCCCAGGCGGTTGTAGCCACAGCCCCTCCTTTGGCTGCCACCCTGGTAAGGCCCTTAGGTTAACACATAAGCCCACCCTGCCTGTGGGTTCCCAGTCCCCCAGGATGTATCATTCCTTGGATTTTAATAGATATGTGCCTCAGCCAGACCCTGCATAACCAGCGCATGAGCGTTTAACACTGAAAATAAGAGGAGATGGTGGGGTGAGGGGTGCAGATCACACAAGGTTAACCTGGTAAGTGCCAGTTACCCCAAAATGCACCCAGACTGAGGACTTCATGGCTAGCAATGCATGCCAGCATCCCAGGCCATGCGGTGGTTTAGGGGATGTCAAAGGCACTTTCGCCATGACAGTCTGCACTGGCTGAGGTGAAATGATCTCTTGAAAATGTAATCTGTGTCCTCTCCCCAGCCCCTATTTCCTGACACTTGTGCCGTTGTTAGAGACACAGTTCCTTGGGAGAACTGGGAAGGGACTAGTGAGGATTCAGAGGCATGAAAAGAACTTTCTTTTCTCTTTAACTTCCAAACTAGGTTGGAAAAACCAAAAAGAAGCTAGGCCTGGGCAGAGCAAAGAGTTTTAAGTCTTAACCCAAATTAGAAAGAGGCCTCAGGGGACGGGTGATCACCTGTGTCCCAGCCCCCTCCCCCAGACTGATGAGGGCCCAGGCCCTGGAGGAGATCAAACCCCAATTCTTGAAGATCAGACGCAGGGCGCCCTGGAGAGAGAAAGGGGTCCTACTGGACAGTCAACCTGACACTGGCTGGCACTGGGACAGCTGGGTCCACCCCTGCAGACCACTCCTCTCAGGGGACATTTCAGGGATGACAGGTGCTAAAAGCATCCCCCCCACACACACACCCCTTAACATGGCCCGAGAACAGCTCTGCACGGGATGCCCACCTTGGGGAGCCCCAGCCGAACCCATTTATGTGATCAGGTCACCTATAAACTGCCCCAAAATGGAAGGCGGGGGCCCTGTTCCCCAGAGGGGCCGTGGTGGTACTTGGGTGGCGCTGGGCAGTGGGCACCCCCCAACCTCATTATAGTAGGTTAAATATTATAAAACTGCATTTTGTAGACAAAAGGGATAGAATATTGGCAATTTCAAATGATTCAATCTAATACAAACTGTTTACTGTTTAGGAGTTTGCTTGGTGCGGCCTCTTGCATTGGCCTTCCCTCCGTCCCTCCTCCCTCCCTCCTTCCCTCCCTCCCTCCCTCCCATCTTGTCTCTCTCCCTCCCTATCTCCCTCCATCCCTGCCTTCCTTTCTCCGCTCCTTTTTGCCTTGCTGGGATACAAAGTTATAAAGAAACGCCCTCCCTTGAGACCGGCACAGTATACTTGGAAAAGGCAAACTGTGGACTTCTAATCATGACACAGTGTAACAAGTGCCGTGACAAAAGTTACTAAGCGCTACAAAAATAATAGGAAGAAGCAACTAAGTTTACTAACTTGGGTGGCTGGAGAGGTCTTGCCTACAGGCTGCCGAGGGCAGAAAGGCCCCAGGAGTGGAGGCCCCTGGGAGTGTGGTGTGTGCAGGGGGCATTGGGTGGAGTGTGGTTGGGCTGGGGCCTGGAAGGGTGTGGAAGGGCCTCAGGTTAAGTTGGTAGGGGATGGGGTGGGGGGTGGGGGTCAGGACTGTCTTGCGATCCCCACAATCATACAAGTACTCAGCCGCTGAAGCATCATGCCGGCTCCTGTTAGACACCCCACTGCACTCCACCTTGGCCATGTGACCTCGGGTAGCTGACTGAGCCTCTCTGCACCTCTGTTCTCATCACAGAATGGGATCGGCAAAGATAATACCTACTTTATAGATGGCATTGCAAAGACCAGGGCACTTAATGAATTAGGTGTGATGGCTGTCTTCTCTCAGCATTCTAAGACAGGAACCATTTAAAGAGAGTACACAGCTCGAAGTGGGCGCAGTTTAGCTCCAAGTCCGGCCTTCCCTTCGATGCCCCCTGCCTATGTCACCGGCTCCTTGCTGAAGTCTGGCTGATGCAGTGACCTTGGGTAGACATGGCTCTTTCCTCCTCTGGGTCTCGGCTTCCCTTCTCACCACCATGAATCGCTTTTGTTCACCTTACTTGAACAGCGGTCAGTCCTCTGAACCCCCAGCATACTGCTCTGACATCCTAGCATTTTCAACTTCTGTTCAACACCACAATTATTATTTTGCCCTGTGTATTTATGGCAAATTTAAGATGCTTCTATGCCTTGCTTTTCTAAACTGGATGTCACGTTGCACTTAGGAACAGTTGTACAGCATAGGAGAAAGCAGCAAGGGAATCAGAAAGCGTGGGGACCACGCCTCACTCTGCCCCTTCCAGTTACGAGACCTTGCCCCTGGAGCCTCATCAGTGATGTGACAATAGGACCTTGGTGAGGTGGGGACAGTCACCTGGCACTGTACGTTGTCAGCCCCAAGGCAGAGTGGCATGTTACTGGGTCAGGTGCCAGAAGAATGGGGGTCAAGGTCAGCTTTGTGTGGGCTGTGCCTTCAGTATTGACCTAAGGAAGAGCTGGCCTTACAGCACGGCTGTCACTGGGACCTGCCAGCGCCTGTGACAGGCCCGGCTGAGGGTCACTGCTGCCCAGCTTCCCGTAGAGGCCCAGGGCCCCCCGAGCTCGGCCTTCAATGTCTGGCTCCCTCACTAGCCAGCAACTGACCAAATCAAAGCAATGGCTTCTTACCAAGGGCCTGGTCCTTACAGCGTTACATCCATGCTCTCCAATGAACACCACAGAAGCAGGAAGTATTACCCCATTTGAAAACTGCCTGATGTCACAGTATGGGAGCAAGCGAATGGGATCCCAGTGGGTCCGGCTCCCAAGATATGGGTGCTTTTGACCCCTCACAGGGTGCAGCCACGTCCGTCCTCTAAGAATCCTTCAGCCTGGCTACAGCAGGGCCCAGAGAGATGCCAGCGCCCCCCCCAGGGGGCTCCTGCGCTCTGAAGATGGCCTGAGCTGGGCCCTGCACCCTCCACTGAGCGCCACCCCTTCTAGAGTAGGAGGCCCCCGTTGTCCCCACCCTGGTGGCTTTGTGCCCATCCCTCGCACCAGCTGCATCCCAACACCTTTGAGCAGATTCCCCACCCAGCAGCTGGGCCCCAAGTATGCAGGGAACTGGCAGAGAGAAGATGGGGGTCCAGCAGACACTGTCCCTGGCCAGTGCCCCCAGGTGACAGAAGGTGGCTCCCCAGCCCCTGTGGGCACACTGTCTGTCAGATGGTCCTGCTTGGAGGAGGGGCCTGTCCCACCAAATCTGCCAGCCTCCCCCCACGGCCCCCTGGGTACCCATCCTTCCACAATCTGTTCCTTTTGTGCAGGAGACAAAGCAGGCAAGTTCACTGGTTTGGTGACAGGAACTGAGGGAGGGACCTTCTGGGGCCTGTGTTTCTTGGTGGAGGAGGAAGCCAGGCTCTCGCTGAGGGTGGGAGAAAGCATGCTGCTGGGCTGACATTTGGGGACAGAGGACTTGCAGGAGAGCCACTGGAAGGGACCGGAAGCTGTGGTGCTGGGGGAGGCGGGGCCATGGGTTTGCAGTGGCAGCCAGTGAGCCCCTCCCCTACCCTGGGCAACCACATTGGGGGGCAGCCAGGAGCCCTGGGGGTGTGGCAGGAGGCTGCAGGGGGACCAAGTTACCATAGCAACGGTCAGAGAGTGAGCTCTGGGCTCAGCTCAATGAAGGAAGGGGAGGAGAGGAGAGAGAACCAGCTGAGTGGGGAAGGGCCATGCTGGGGTCACCACTGCCTCCCGCTGGCTGTGTGACCACAGCACACGTGCCTCCTCTCTGCCTCCACTGCCACGTCTTCAAAACGGAACCCACCTGCACCTCACAAGGCTGTGGTGGGGGCATGATGGGTGTCACACAAGGAGGCACTCGGCCAATTGCAGCCGCTGCTACGCATCGTCCCTTGGTGTGCACAAGAGGGGCCGTGGCGCCTGTCCATCTTTGACAGCCAAGACCATGGGCAGGCACAGCCGGGGCTCTGGCCAGTGAGAAGCCGTGTGGCGTGACCGGAGGTGGGGCTGCTGCGCTTCCAGGAGAACCCACACGTGCTCAGTGGGCTCCACCTGCCTCCTGCAGAGTAGCAGTCCAGAGGCCCCCGAGCCCACGAGAAGGGGTTCTGGGGAACAGAACTGGGGTGGGGGGGGCACGCATGTAGGGGAAGGTCGGAACAGGAGACAAACAGAGGCCAGGTGCCCGTGTCACAGGCCGGGACACTTTAATGTTTTGCTGGGGATGGCCTCACACCAGCCAGACACTTGCACTGACCAGGCCAATCTGAAGAACGGAGGGTCTCCATCTAACTGCACCTGGTCTGGTGGGGAGACGGGCCTGCCAATCTGCTTCCTCCCGATGTCTGGGGGCTCCTGACCATCCACTTAGCTGCTGACGACGAGGCTGCCGCGGTGGGCAGCCTTCTTCCTCTAGCAACTGTCCCCAGCACTGGTCATGCTGGCTCCCAGGTGCGGGCTTCACGGCCTGGGGGGAATGAGGGTCTCCTGGGAGCCCTCGTGCTGGTCCAGGCTGCCCAGGGAGGACCTGAGGCTCAGGCTGCCCAAGGAATGGGCTGAGTCCTGGGGACACTCTCGTCCCCTCAGTAGCTCGGTGGCTGCCACCTCCACTTCCTCTGGTTCCATCCGGCAGGCGTCTGCCAGGGCGTGGCCTGTTGCCATGACAAAGCCAGCATCGGCTGCCAATGTGTCCAGGCCTCCTCGAAGCAGAGCCTGCAGGGAGGACAGGGGCTGGGTGGGGTCTTCCTGGGGGGCTGCCTGGGGCCTGCCTCCATTGGGCCTGCCTCGCCCTTCCCCAGGCCAGCCCTGAATGCGGCCCACAGCTCTCGCCCAGCCCTGGCCTCACCTCTTGGACCAGCAGGGCCGTAGCTGGAGCCGGGCACCTGGATGGACTCTCCTGGGTCCTAGTGCTGTGGGGGGTTTCCTCAGACAGAGACCCTGGCATGGGGCATCTCCTCGCCGCAGGCATGGGGGGCTGTTCCAAATGCACAAAAGCAAAGACTCACACAGGATGTTGGAGCCCAATGGGCCCAGCGAAACCACAGCTCTTTCAAGGGAAGCTCAGCCAAGACCCAAGAAAGGGGCAGACCCAGGAGTCAGGTCCCCTCTGCAATTGACTGGAAGCCCTTGCTGTGCATGGAATTCCTCCCAGGTCCTGCCCTGTTACCTGGCAGCGGGCAGGCAGTGCCTGGGCTGTGGGCGTCAACCTCTGGGTCAGCTGTCCTCTTCGCTTTGCCATGTGGGATTTGCTGAGGGGTCCTGTGGGCAAGATGAGGAAGGACAGGAGGGGCTGGGACTCCTACCAGCAGCCCTGTCAACAGAGCTGGGCTTGGCCAGTCAGCCACACTCAGAGGCCCTCGGGCTGGGGAAGGAGTCCTGCAGGGTGGACACGTGCTGAGGCCCAGCCACGTCCAGTCTGGCGGGATGCGCTGCGCACCCCCTGCCCCCCAACCCCACGCACACTCCACTTGCCCTGCTCTTTGTCCTCGTGGGTTTGGGAGGGAGGATCAGGCCAGAGTCTGAGCAGCTCTGGCCAAGCTGCTTTGTGTCAGCATGTGTGTGAGCACAGGTGTGTGTGAGCACAGGTGTGAGTGTGTGTGTGTGAGCCCGTGTGTGTGTGTGTGTGAGCCCAGGTCGGTGTGTGCACAGGTGTGTGTGTGTGAGCCCAGGTGTGTGTGTGTGAGAGCACAGGTGTGTGTGTGTGTGTGTGAGCCCAGGTGTGTGTGTGTGAGAGCACAGGTGTGTGTGTGTGTGAGCCCAGGTGTGTGTGTGCACAGGTGTGTGTATGCACAGGTGTGTGTGTGTGAGCCCAGGTGTGTGTGAGCACAGGTGTGTGTGAGCACAGGTGTGAGTGTGTGTGTGTGAGTGTGAGCCCAGGTGTGTGTGTGTGAGAGCACAGGTGTGTGTGTGTGTGAGCCCAGGTGTGTGTGTGCACAGGTGTGTGTATGCACAGGTGTGTGTGTGTGAGCCCAGGTGTGTGTGTGTATGTGTTGGGGGTCGGGGCAAGCACCCACACCTCCACTGAACTCCAGCTCCCTCAGGGCTCCCACTGTCACACACAGCGGCCTTGACCTACTGGGAGATTGCAGGTCATCTGCTGAAGGGCCCAGAGCCGTGTCCCGGGCGCGTCCTTAGGGTTCCCCTTGTCTCACTCACGCTTCTCCCTGCCGGGCCGAGGAGCTGCCCTGACAGCGCCCGCATTCCAGGCCCAGCCGCTCCTCCTTGAACAGGCTCCCCAGCTATCAGGCGAAGTGGGTTCCCCGGCCCCCAGGGAGGAGACTCACCTTCTGGGGTGCACAGAACAGACGGGTCCAGGGCCCCTCCTCTGGCAGCGGGCGTCTCTGTCTCCCCAAGGGACTCTCTGTCATAGTGGACGCTGGAATGGAAGCAAGTCCAGTGAACCAGAGCGGGCTGCTGGGCCTCCCACCGCCCGTCCTGTTCCCTCAGGCTCTGGACCTGGCACCTTCCAGCGGCCTGGACTCCAGGGCTGGCGCTCCCACCGCCCTGCCCAGCCAGCCCTGAGTCCCCAGGAGGAATCCGCTGCACACATTCCCACCTCCGCCCCTTGCTCCCTGTCAGAGATGCCGCCCCTGCACCCTCCCCACCGCTGCTCATCCTTTGGGGCCCAGCTGCAGCCCCTCAGCCCGAGGACACTGGTTCTCTGCACGGACTGCACTGTGGTCCCCCGGAAACTTGAAGACCTAACCACGGCCCTGTGCCCCCTGCCCGCCCTGGGCCCGGAGCCGCGGTGAGGCCCAGGCACTGCCGTTTTCACAGCTGCCACGTGTTCCTCACGCTGCTGAGCTCAGCTCTGGGCTTCTCAGCCCCTCTGCCTTCTCAGGACACCCACTCTTGGAAATGATTTGGTCCCGATTGTATCACAGGACACATCCATGAACAGGACAACCACCACCCTTCTACACCCGGTAGCAGCACCGGCACCCAAAGGCACAGCGTCCCTCAAGGTGTTGGCCGAATTCCAGGCTCTCTGTCTGGAAGTGGGTGCCGGTGGCCCGGGTCACAGGAGGTGGCTTCTGGCCTGACCCGCCCACTCCTGAGGGCACAGGACTCAGCCTTTCTAGGCAGAGACGTCGGTCTCCTGGCCTCCTGCCCAGAACAGAAGCTCTGCTTGGCACTCAGGCCTGCACGAGGGCTGAGGCTCTCCCCGTCCCGCTGTTGCCATGACACTGATGTGCTCACAGGTTTGGGGTTGCAGAGACGGGAACCACCCAGCACAGCGGGGCCTCCCTGGGCCCCAAATCCAACATGTGGCCCTTAATTGTTCACAGTGTTTTGTAGCATGTGCAGCCGCTGAGGGTTCCTTTCCTAACCAAACACGTGCCGTGGGTCTCAGCTCCTGGACCTGCTGCTGGAGGTGACGGAGTAACAGACCCACGGACCTGGTGCCAATGCCGACACCAGGCTGCCCCCTGCTGGCCGCAGGCGCTCTGCAGTCCAGGACTGCCTCTCACATCAAGGTGCCGGATGGACTCCAAAGGGCCCAAGACCAGCAAAGGACACTCACTACACATTTCAGAGCAGCCCCTCCAAAACAGCCTGGCGCCCACTAACCATGTTTCCCAGTCCTACCCCAGAGCCCCCACATCCAGGCTGGCAGGTGCCGCTGCTACCTGGAAAACACGTGGCTGTCACTGTGGCTGCTGCTGCCGCGGGCGGTGTGGGCGTTAGCGTTGTTGGTGTTGGCTCGAGCAAGGGGGTGGGCTCCTGGCTCCTGAGGGAAGTCCTCCAAGAACACAGGTGACTCCAGCTCCTCCATCTCTATCTCGGCGAACTGCAGGGGTCTCTGGTTGGCCATGACGGGGGCCAGGGAGTTGGCCCTGTCCAGGAAGTTGTCCACCTGGCCAAACAGGCCTCCCGTTCTCTAGGGACAAAGGGGAGAGTGGAAGGACTGAGAGCAGTGATGGGGGTGAGGGCTGGCAGTGGGGGCTGTCGCCCTGGGATGGCAGCTGTGCTGGGCACAGTGATGGTTTGGGGAGACTAACCCCATGCAGAGGAGGCTGGGCTGGGCTGGGGGCCAGAGAAGAGACCCTTCCCCTCAGAGAGTTCTCGAGTTGATGGGGTGGACAGGACATGCCCGAGGAACTCTGCAGGAGATGTGGACACGGCATAGTGGGGAGACCATGGATTTGGGGGTCTGGAGGGCTGGTCACAGTCCCACCTCTGAAACGACCTTGCTAAGCACTGTTGGACATCTCAGATCGTCTCTTTGGGCCATTATTTTCTCACGAATGACCCAAGAAGGTTTAACAAGGTGTTCATGAGAACTTTCCAGTTGTACAGTGTCAGTAGACAGAGCTGAAGACTGAGAACTGGTGTAACTGGAAGCAGGTGGGGCATTTGGCATCGGGGGGCTTGTGAGAGACAAGGGCTGACTAGGCATTATGGGGAGGGAGGAAAGGGTGAGACTTGGCGGAGGAAGATGGGAAAGGATGTTATACTTGACACCTCGGGGAGGTTGGGTCATTGATTCTGAGTTCCCGGGGGTGTGGGTGCTGGTCTGCGGCTTCCGTGCTCCCGCCTGGATGGCGGGGTTTCTAGCCTGCCTTTCTGGGGGACGTTGCTGGCCCCTGTGGCAGAACACTTACCCGGAATATCCCTTCTTCCATCGCAGCCTCCACCATGGCTCTCTCCAGCTCCTCCTCAGCTGTCAGGTCTCCTGAGATGGTTCGGCGGATCTCAGGAGCGGCCTCCTCCTCAATGGCCCGCAGTCCAGCCTGGGGAGAGAAGGGAGACTCAGGGACCCCTCCAGCTCAGGACAGGAGACCAGACCGCTTCCCACGGCCTCACTCATTTCCAATCCTTGCAGCTGGGGTTTCAGTCTCTCTCCTACTCGTTCAATGTCCCAGGGCTCCGTGAGGCCACCAGGTCCTGCTCTAGCCTCTGGAACAGTCCAAATGTTCCTGACCCCCAAGGAGTCTTCTCTCCACCTCATGGATGATTTCATACCCTCCCAGGCCTCCAGGTTGAGAAATCCTTTCAGTCAGCACAGTTTTCTAGACAAATGATCTCTTGATTGCACGTGCCACTAATACAATTCATTTGAGCTGGTCAAAGTTCATATCACCAGCAATGGGACAAATCAAGATTGGTGTCACCTGATAGTTTGCAATGACAACCCAGCATCACTTCTGTGACATTCCTGCCCAAGATGCATATCCTAAATCTATCATGAGGAAACACCACACAAACCCAGACTGAGGGATATCCCGGCCTGCAATCTTCCAAAGTGTCGAGGTCATGTCAAGGAAAGACCAAAGAACTTGTCCCAGGTGCAAGCGACGAAAGAGCTATGACAACTAAATGCAATGGATGATTCTGGGTTGGATCTTTTTGCTGTAAAGGACATTATTGGGACAACTGGCGAAGCTTGCACGGGCAGTAATGCATCAGTGTTAACATCCTGAATTTGGTGGTTGCATCGTGGCGCGTTGGCGAAGGCCCTCATTTGCAGGAAATACACCTTGAGGAAATACACTGGGTTGATGGAACATCGCGTTGGGAAATGCTCTCAGATGGTTCAGGGAAAAAAATGTTTTTGTATTATACATGCAACTTTTACAATTTTTTTGTGAGGTTGTTTCAAAGTGAAAATCACAAATGAAATTTTGAGCTCACAGCCCATATGCATGTGTGTTTTTATGAATTTACAAATTATGTACTTTATAATTAACACCAAAAACTAGAAATACAAAGCAGATGAGATAAAAGAAAGTTGTAAATTCCTTTGCAAACGCAGTGGCTCGTTTTAAGCGCCCCTGGGAGCGCTGCCATCTTTGGAGAATGTTGTTCTTGTCTAGCTCAAATCTCTTCTTTGAGCAAACCCCAGTTCCTACGGTCTGATCACCCAGAGATGCGAGAGCTGCTGGCTCTTCTGAGGCTGAAACATCTCCCACTGTGGACCACCCAGAACTGTCACTTCCTTTCCTCACTGGTCTCCACCACCAGCCCTCAAGGATGCGAAGAGGGAGCAGAGTTCTGAGACCTGGCTCGGGACCAGGGTCCCTTGGGGCTCGGGCTGGGCTCACCTGGATCTGGACGGCGTCCTTCTTGGGCCTATACCCATAATACTCCTCCTGCCGTTTCATGAACTTCCGGAAGTGCTCCTGGATGAGGAACGTGGCGTAGAACTTGCCCACAGTCACCTCGTCATCTGCAGAGGGGCCAACAAGGCCGGTGGCAACATGACATGGGATTCAGCATGGGAGCCAGGTGGAGCCAGGACCGGGCACTTCAGACCCCCCTCCTCTTGCTGACCTAGCCAGTGGGCAGTTTCGACCCTGATGGCCGCCATGGGGCCTATCCAAGGTATTTACGGAGGGCCTGGGCCCTTCTCAGACTCCCATGAGGCTTCCTGGAGAAGTCCCTGTCCCCTTTCCTCAGGTGCCCCTGGACTCCGCCTCTCAAAGCAGCACCCACCTCCTATTGGAGGAATGACCTGGTCCAGGAGCTTCATGCTGGTTCTCTTCCAGATCTTCTTGATGATGGCCCTCAGCTCCTCGTTGGCCTGCTCAAAGTTACCTGGGGATGAGGGACAGGCAGGGGCGGCCCCAGGTCATCCAGGCCGAGCCAACTGCACTTGACAAAGCCACCTCTGAACTTCTCACTCGGAAACGTTGGCTGGGTTTCCTTTTGTGGCAGCTACTGTGCTGGTCACGGGCAATGGGGGGAGGGTGTCCCTGTCCCCCTGGGGCCTTGTGCTCACTCCCCATAGGTCTTGGCTCCCAGGGCCCTGGGAGGCTGACTTCCAAGGCTGTCATCTCCTGTGCAAGGTCTGCCCCCAGGACCCAGGCCACCTCCCTGTGCTCTGACGGGGCTGCTTCCTGACTGTTGGCCTTTCTCTCCTGCCCCGTGGCTCCCAGCCGCCTGCAATGGTCCTGACCTTCCGTGGGGATGGCTCTGACACAGCCCAGTCCCAAGCAAGGGCTCAAGGACAGTCCCAAGACCCCACCTGCTCTGACCATGTCTGTCTCCCCAGCAGGTGGGAACCAGCAGGTTCAGGGAGCTCAGCGAGGACTCCATCAGGCTGCCTGTGCTCATGCCCAGGGCCGAACCTCAGGGCGCCCCCAGCCCCCTCTCCCCACTGCCACTTCTGGGCCACAGACACAGCTGTGTGGGGACAGATCCTTGCGACTGAGCCCAGTGGACAGTGTCAGGCTCCCTCTGAGCCCCAAGGGGCATGATGGTTTTCTGGTCATGGGCTCGGGCACTCCCTCTGCTTTTCCTCATGGCTCTTGGTTCCGACCTTTGTCTCAGAGGATCAGACAGAATCTGCACCAGAAAACTCGTCCTCCTTGGGGGGGGCCTCACCTTCGGTCTTGATCTTGAGGGCCGTGCGGACCAGGGCGAAGAGAGTGGCGTTGAAGGTGACCGTGCCGTCACTGTTCAGGGGCATGTTCATGCCCACGAGTCGCTGTGGGGACAGGTGGGGACTCGCTGCTGAGCTGGCCAGGCCCTCACCCCATCTGGGGGCCGGGAAATGAGACTGGGTGGGGGGTGGGCAGGCTGAGCAGGACGCCCTTCATGACGGGAGGGAGGGATGAGCTGGGGACATTGGTGACTTCAGATCCTCAGGGAGGCACTGGGGACCCAGATGATGACGCTGTAAGGTGACTCAGCCAACCAGGCCCCCACCAGTTCGCCCCCAGACCCCCGTGCCTCCTGCTCTCCCAGGGGCACCCTCTTGGCAGCTCAGGTTACCTTACATGCCACCCGGTGTGGGCAGAACTTCCCGAAGCCCAGAGGGGGCTGGATCCTTCTGAGCAGGGTCACCACATCCAAATGTTTGATTCTGCCCCTGCAGGAGGACACACAGCTCGGGGACCTGGCAGCCCCGCCCAGAGAATGGGCCAACGGGAAGAGAGCCAGGACATGGGGAACGAATGCATCCTTATTTCCCAACTGTGTTTAGGAAGTGGGAGCCTGCTCCTTTTAGAGAGGAAATGTTTGAACTCACAGGTGCCTGGCACCAGGCATGGGCTACCTCCTGGCAGGCAGGGCCAGAAGTCCCTCAGATATTGGGCTCCCAGGGCTGGACCTGGGCCTCTTTTCCCCACAGTGGAGCCTTCCTTAGGTTTTGATCAAGCTGGCTGTGGGCTCTCAGACTATATCAATAGAAGAAGCAGGTGTGGTTCAAGGGAGGTGGCAGCCCACCTGGGACGTGTGTCACAGGTTGTTGTAAGGATTAAATGCCATAGTGCACCTGGGACAGTCATCAAGCATGAGCTCACGACCGTTTTAGAAAGGCTGTAAGGCGGCAGTATCGGCTGGTGCCCTGAGGATCAGGCTAAGAGCACAGAGTCTGACCCTGCTGGGGGGGGGCGGGGGGGGCGGGGGCTCTGCGTTTTTGTCAGGCTCCAAGCTGCTGGTCCGTGGACCACACTCTGAGTAGCCTGGGCCTGAGTGTCTGGTGAAGTGTTGAGCTCCCACTCCTAGAAGTCTGCACGCAGAAGCTGGATGACCATTTCCCCATGAAGTCACGGGGGTTTCGGCCCTGCGGGGGCGGGGGTGCAGGCAGTGGGACCCCTTCCAACCCTGAGAAGCTGCAGTTCTCTGATCTGGGACCTTGGATACTGAAGGGATAGAAAGCCCGTGTGTTCTTATTAAACTGGAGAGTACCCGCCTTCCGGACACCAGGACGGGTCTAGGATGGAGAGGTGGACAGGTGAGGGAGTGCCTGGCACGGAGCCTGCAGTCCGGACTCACTTGGCCTCTGGGTCGTACTCCGCCCAAATGGCCTTGAACTCATCCAGGTGATGAGGACCCAGGATGGACCAGTCCCGCGTGAGGTAGTCAAAGTTGTCCATGATGACCGCCACAAAGAGGTTGATGATCTGTAAAAGGTGCCCAAGGCCTGCCAACATGGCAGGCGGTACGGGGACAGGTGGGGGCTGGGAGCGGCCTGCTGGGTACGGGGCCTATAGCTTCTCATACCTGCGCCTTCTGAACAACCTGTCCTCCCCCGACAAGCAGCCTGTGTCCCAGCTGTGAGCTCTGGCACAGGCAGTGTCACTGCCAGGGAGCTTGGTGCCATCCTTTATCACCCAGCTCTAACCCCTCCAATCCCAGCCTGTCGTCCTCTCTCTGGAAGACCATCTCCCCTGCATGGTGCCCCCATGGGACGGAGCCCCTGTCACTGTTCTTGCCTTTTCTGTATATACAGGTGTCCCCTGGAATTGCAGGGTTGCTGATACATAGACCCCCCTTGGTGCCCAGTGAGCTCCTGTGGGGCCAGGACTGTGGCCCCTTCCTGTTTCTGTCCCCTGCACTGAGCCCAGGGCCTGGTACACATCAGAAGCTCACACAACTGTTCTAAGTGAATACAGGAAAGAAAAAAGCGAGGGACGAGAGCCCAGTGCACGCTGCTGGCTGTCTGTCTTCCAGGCGAGTGAGCAGACAGCAGCCCTGTGTCCAAAACAATGGGGGCCTCGCGGGGCACCTGGTTTCCAGCCTTACTGTCCTCCTCATGGGAGGAATAGAGGGCAAACAGCTCTGTTGGAAGCCCTACCTACTTAGGACGGAGCCTCATTAAATCTTCAGGTTAGAAAATTCTAACAATAACAACAACAAAAACCAACCCAAGGAAAACCTGAAGCCACCCTTCTGGAGCATGAAAAAGCACAGCGCGGATGAGCAGAATGGGGGCCACCTGAGGTCAAGCCCTGCAGAGCCAGCAGCTGACCAGGGAGGACCCGCGCCCAGCTCAGCCCGCGGTGTCTCACCAGGAAGGCACACAGCATGTAGAAGCTGATAAAATAGTAGTAGGCAAAGTTCGTGCCGCACGAGTACTCCTCGCCAGGTGCGTAGTCCGACGCGGGGTCGCACAGCTTGCCAGGGCTGCAGGCCAGCAGGATCTCCTGCCACGCCTCCCCTGTCGCACACCTGGAAGGGAGGGGCTCCTGTTGGCCCATTGCGTGGCTGCAGGGAGGCCAGCAGCAAGGGCTGGGAGCAGGGCGGGGGCAGGGGGGCTGACTAGGCTACCCCTCGAAGTGGGGAGGCTAGACCCCGAGTTTGCTGTGCAGTTCAGGGCATGCCTGGCCTCAGTTTCCCCTCTGTGCTCCACCTATTGGGGCAGGAGCTAACGATAGCAAAGGGTTTCTTGGCTGGAGGGGCAAAATCAATCCACAATTCGAGTCCCTGGTTGGGGGTGGGGCACAGCAAGAGAGCACCTGTGCTGACCAAGCTCGGCAGGCTGGGAGGTCATCGAGGCTTTCTGACCTCTGTCTCCTGCTCTGGGATGAGAGTGGGGGAACTGGACCGGCTACATCCTTTGCGGGCTCAGTGCGAAATGAAGACATGGGGCTGCTTGTTCAAAAATGCTTTGCAAAGTGGCGTTGGTTGTACAGTGGCGAGCCAAGTGGCCTTCCAGAAATGACAAGCACCATAGCCTGCTGTGCACAGGCCCTGTGTGGCCGCACAGGTCACACCAGGCAGCCAGCCCTGCCTGCAATGCAGGGAGTGCAGTTTAAAGGCCCAGGGGTGAGTGGGGGTGGGAAGGACAGGGGGCCTCGTGCCTGAAGAGCAGCAGCACAGCCTGTGGGAAGGTCTGGAAGTTGTTGTTCCGGTTTATTTGGGTCCCGTCCACCAAGGCGATCTTCCCAAACATCTGCAAATCACACAGGGCTGACGGGGAGGCCTCCATAGGCTCTGCCTGCGGCTCTCTCCCCCCTGAGCCCTGCCCAGCTCCTTCCACCTCCTCCTGCCCTTCCGCCGCAGACCTGAATACATCCACCTGTTTGTGCGTTGGTCGTTTCGGTGAAGTTCTTCCCATCAAGCCCAAGAAAAAAAGCAGGTGCATGAACTTTCCTAAGGGGATGCTCGCTGACTTGGGGACACCAAGTAGGGAAGGCGGACAGGGCTGTCGGGGAGCCCGACTGAGCGGCCTGGGCCTGCCGGAGGTTGGTCCCTCCAGCGCTTCTCTACCTGACTGCACTGCGGCTTTCTGGGAACCCCCTGGGCTGTCGGCTGAGTGAGGCAGGAGGGGGCGGGCCCAGCGGCTCCAGGATTCACTGAAGCCCCGCCCACACGGCCAGGATTCACTGAGGCCCCGCCCACTTGGTCAGGATTCACTGAGGCCCCGCCCACTTGGTCAGGATTCACTGAGGCCCCGCCCACTTGGCCAGGACGCGCCGAGGCCGGCCCCGCCCCTTACCTGCATACCAATGACCGCGTAGATGAAGAAAAGCATGACGATGAGCAGCGCCACGTAGGGCAGGGCCTGGGGGAGGGGCGGTCAGTCACAGGGCCTGCTCCCTTTGCAGCCTGACTGGCCCCTCCGCCCGCCAGGTCCCCCCGGGGCTCCCCTGCCCTCCGGCGTGGCCCTGGAGCCGCGGCTGCACAAACACACCTGGAAGGACTTGATGAAGGTCCACAGCAGGGTCCGCACGCCCTCTGCCCGGTTCAGCAGCTTGATCAGCCTCATGACCCGGAACAGGCGGAAGAAGGCGCTGGAGATACGGGCGCTTTCGTCCGGGTCCTGCGGGGCGGCACCTCCGCGGGGTCGGGGGGTGGGGAACGGGGGGGGGAAGGGAGGGCAGGAGGAGATCCATGGTGGGGCTCTTGTCAGGGACGGGCCGTGACAGTGCTGGGCTATCCTGGGCTCAGGGCTCTGGGCTTGTCCCGCTGGGAGGAGGGGAGGGGGTGTGGCGCGAAGCATGCAGTGAGCCCATTGTCAGGAGAGGCCCCGGGGACTTGGCCCTGGGGTGACGCTGCGGCCAGGCCCATGCTGACCCTCTGGGCCTCCTGCCTCATCGCACCTTGTCCTCAGGTTGCCACTGAGCAGAGGACCCTGGCAGCTCTCCTGGCCCCATCCCCTAGGGTTCCCCCAGTACAGAGGTTCCCTAAAGCCCAGTGCTCTGTCACCATAATTTGGCTGACACCACCCTCCCCCACACATGCTGTCCTCTGACAAGGCCAGCCTCTGACCTTGTGCTTGCCTTAGACACCTGGTAACTTTGGAGGGGGGCCCCTCTGCCCAGCTTCCTGTGTCCCCAAAGCCTTGTGCCTGTGACCTGTCACTAAGGTCCTCTGCCAGCCAGCACCACTGTCCTCTCTGGATGGTCCCTTCTGCACAGAGGGTGCCAAAGAAACCCCTCGCCCCACTTCTCTGGGCTCTGAGAAAGCCACTAAAACCATGCACGCTCTAGCACAGAGCCCCTGTCCCAACCTTAACTTGGCTCTGGGGGAGGGAGCCCTGAGTGCCAGGTCCACCCCATGCAACCCATGGCCAGGCCTGAGCATGCAAGCTGCAGGGCAGAGCTCATGCAGCCTGGAATTACAACGGTCCCGCAGCCTCCACCCAGGCAATAGAGTCCCCCGCTGGAGGCCAGGAAAGTCTGTGGAGAGAAGAGATGGGGGGGGGGGAGAAGGGGGAGAGGAGGAGGGACACGGTGGGAGGGGGGTGTCAGAAAGGACAGACATGAGAAAAGTTAAGAGAGAAAAAGAGGCAGGGGGTGGAGACCTCAACTGGCTGCCCCTCAGGGTGGGGTAGGAGGGCGTGAGGACGAAGCTGTGGGGACAGGGGCAACAGGCTGGGGGCAAGGGAGCAGGAAGATGGGGAAGGCGTACACAGATCGATCCCTTCTTGTGTTCAGCTGCATCTACAGCTGACAAGGGGCTCAGGCTCTTCCTGTGTGTCTGGGTTACACTGGGGACACTGGGGACATCCCAGAGGGGTCACTTTGGAAAGTACGTGCACACCATCGTGAAGGGGTTACCTCCCTATCTCCCTGAGTCAGGGGTGCTGGGCAGTGCCCTCGTGCCACTGAGGCCCTTACAGATGTGCCATCCTCTAGGCTGAGACCGTCCACCGGGTGCTTCTCCACCCTGGCCTGGGAGCAGGACCACGGCTTCCAGCTCATGGCCAGGCTCTCAAAGGGCAGGCTCGGGGTGGGAGCATGTTTTCCTCCCACGCTCAGCGTCTCCCTCAGCCACATGTCAGGGGCAGCCCTGTTCTGCCCTTCTGGACAGGAGGGATGCTGGTCTCCAGAGCCCCCCCCCCCCCAGGAGGCAGCTCACAGGACTCGCCCACAGGGAAGCTGTCTTTATATTCCAGCCTCTGAATCTCCTCCTCCGTGTCCCCTGCCACCTCCTCAACGCTGCAGGGACCTTGACCTTCAGACCCTCAGCGAGGCCACCTCTGGAGGGCTCAGCTTCTGAGGTCTCTTGAACATGGACCTCTCTGGCAGAAACCTGGCCCCCGTTGCTTTTTCTCGGTTTTCATTCCACACCCAGGGCCTCGTCCCCTCCAGCCCTCTCTTGGTCCAGCTCCTGGGGCCATGTGCCTCCCTGCTTAGTGTGGGCCCCAGCACCTGCCAGGTTCCAACGCCCTTGCCTGCACTGAGACTCCACCCAACCTGCTGGCTCTCAAGACCTGCTGTCTGATCCCTTCCCCAGGCTCCAGGGCTGCAGGCATGACTCCAGGGGACACTGAGCTGATGGGCCCACCCAGACTCAGACCCCTGTCATTTTCCTGTGATGCATTCATCACACCAGCTGTGTCTCAGGGGGCAAGGTGCACCCACCCTCACGCCCACCATCCTCCCTGGCCATGGTATGCAGACTCAGGGCCTTTGCACGAACTCGCTCCTCCCCCTGCAGCATGCTGTCCTGATTTCTGCCTGGCTCACTCCCTTGCTTCATTCAGGTCTCTGCTCAGATACCATCTTGACCCCCACCTCTCCTCTCATCCCTCCCGCCCCCCCCCCAGCCTTTGACCTGCTTTGTCTTTATATAGCTTGGCACACCTGCCGTGTTATAGATTGGTTTTTGTTGCCTATTCTACCCAATGCCCTGTTCATGCTGTGCTTGCAGCTGGCGGGAGGCACCAGATACTGTTTGGGGAGGAAATGACGACCTACTCCCTAACTGGCCCCTATTCCCAGTTGTTCTGAAGTCCTGCCCCTCGCCTCCAGGTGAACTGTGAAAAGAATCCTTCACTCCTCGCACTGCCCTGCTAGAGCTTCAGGGGCCTTGCACTGCCCCCCTCACTTCCCAGCCGTACCTCCCCTTCCCTCCTCTGCGTGTTCAGACTTCTGCTGAACCAGAGCACGCAGCGTGCCCGGAACCTTCCTTGCCCGGAACCTTCTTTGCTGTGTTTCCTACTCTCTGCTGTTCCTCGTATATCCTGCCTGTGGTGCTTGTTCTCCCCAACTCCAGTCGCCATGTGTTTCCTTCAGGCCCCACTTCCGGCTGCACCACCATGAAGCCTTCCCTGGCCACCGCACCTGGAGGTGACCACTGCTTTCCACTACAGCTCTTTCCTTGGACAGGCACGCCTGTTATGTCTGCCTGGAATCTGAGTTGTCTGTCTGCTCTGCAGGACTCACTCCTGTCATTTCTGCCTTTGTCACCCCTGGGGTGCCAGGCTGGACATGCACTGGGTCCCCCACAAACATCTGTGGACCAGACACGTGCTTCCACCTGCCCCAGGGACGGCTCCACCCACCCCACCGATGGCCCCGCCCACCCCAGGGACGGCTCCGCCCTCCTGACACTCACGTCAATCTCGCTGAGGATGACGTCAATGATGCTGCCGATGACAATCAGGAAGTCGAACACATTCCAAGGGTCCCCAAAATAGCCCTGGGGGACAGGGGCGGAGCCGGTTGAGCTTTGAGAGGAAGAGCCCTGGCGTCCAGCAGGGTGTGCTGGTCCTGACGTGGGGATGCAGGGTGCTGGCCAGGTCAATGGGTCTCCCCTTCCCACTGGTGCTGCCCTGCGCCCCCCCTCCTGTACCGCCCGGTGGCTGTTTCCTCCAGAGCAGAAAATAGTGCAGCGGGGAGGGGTGGGGATGAGGACCGAGGGGTTGGGGACTTGGGGTCCTGGTCTGCACTGGCAGCGCTTTCCTCCTGTCCCCTCGTAACCCTGCTTGGTGCTGGACAGGGTGGGGCTGGGCTGGACACATGGGAGTGGACTTGGGAACCACAGACGCAGCAAGGTCCGCCCACCCACGCCCAGCTCTGGGCTGAGTCCTTAGAAGCTCTACTGCCGGCAGGAGAGTAAGACCAGAGCCGGGCAGGGGCAGCCAGCATCCATCCTGTCCTCTGCCAGCTCTGGCAGCCCGACTATCTTGCCCACCCTGTGTCTGAAGGTAGATGTGGCCAAAGGGGTGAGCAGGTGGGGAGCAGACATGCGGGGTGAGGGCCTTCTGGAGACCGAGGCTGGGGTGGGGGTGCTCCGTGAGAGGGTCCCCGCCCTGTTGGGCCCAACCAGCTCATTGGCCCCGTGGCCCCAGACTCACCCTGGCTTTGAACGCCATGAGCTTGAGCACCATCTCCAGGGTGAAGATGATGGTGAAAGCCACGTTGAGGATGTCTGAGATGTGGTTCATCTGCTCGGACTGGTTGTAGTGCTGGGGGAAGGCCCAGGAAGGGGGCTAGGAGGGCCGGGCTTCCCCATCCTGCGTGTAGCATGCCCAGAGCCCCACCCTTTTCCTGGTGGCTCCATCCCCTGCCTTGGGTCCCCCCCTTTTCAAATCTCAAAACACTAGGAGCCTGGTTAGCAATCCCCCGAGTTCTACCCAGTCTAATGAGTATCCCCTCTCCCCCCAAGTAGATGATGGAGGAGGAGGAGAGGTGGCCCCATCCATGTCCTGCTGAGTGGGTTCCTCTACACATGGCTGCAAGGTCAGACTTGTTCACGTTTGTTCTGCAATGACCAGAGGAGGTCCCCAGCAGGGCTCTGTGCCATGCTCCTTCTGGTCATTCGGACACAGGACTAGGGAGAGAGGAGCCCTGGGTTCCAGAGCTGGTGGGATGCTGAGCTCACCAAGTCCACTGCATGTGCACGTGGCCCCGTGATGGGCGGTAGCTCAAAGCCACAACCTTAGCCCGCGTCACCCACCACTATGACCTTTCTTCTCAAACTTCCCAGGAATCCCTTACCCTCTCTTTCCTGGAAAGTGGACAACTTCCCACTTCTTCCACAAAACCTCCCAAGCTAGTTCAGGAGAGTCTGGTGGTTGGCCCCATCCCACCGTCCTGGCAGGACGACCCTAGTCTACTGCCTGCCTTGGGCCCAAACTCGAGCCCTTGGTCCTGATATCAGCTCTGTACGACCAGGGCCTGCTGGCACAGGGATTCCCTCCAGCGTCCTCACCGCCTGGCAGTGGGCGGTCACAGCTGGGTGTGTGCTGGCCTCTGAGGACCAGGAAGCCTCACTGTGAGGTTCTGTGTACACAGGCCTTAAGGGATCAGATGCTTAATTACGGCTTGCTGACGTTGCTGTCTAGGATATTGTCTGTAACGTGTGCTCGACTCCTAAGGGACTCCAGTTCTGTGAATATTAAATCCATTCTCCTCGGGACTGGAGCCAACATTCCAACCACCTCAACCATCCAGATTTGCAGCAGCAGAGAGACAGCGTGAGAGCACTTTGTGCATCTGACACTCCCTCATCCTTCCACATGGCCCGCTCCTGTTTACAGAATCGCACAGCTGCTGGAATGCTTGAATTACCCCCTAACAAACCGCTAGGTGCTTGGCAACAAGGTGTGGGGCAGTTCCTTGTTTGTGCCGCGTAGCACCTGCCCACACCACGCCTGGTGCGCAGCAGGTGGCAGGAGGAGTGGACTGGGGAACCAGCCTGGAGCCCTGCCCGTCGGGGCCGTGTGTCCGTGGTCCTCACCTGCATGCCCAGGCAGATGGTGTTGAGCATGATGAGGGCAAACATCAGGTACTCAAAGTAGGACGAGGTGACCAAGTACCACACCTGGTACTGGTACGGGTTCTTGGGGATGTAGCACCTCAGGGGGCGGGCCTTCAGGGCGTACTGCACACACTGGCGCTGAGATGGGACACAACGGCCGGCCGTCAGCTCCGAGGGCCCCACTCCTCCCACATCCATGGGCTGGAGGGAGCCCGAGCCTGGGGCTGAGGGACTCTGCTGGACCACTGAGAAGCGTCCCATTGGCTGGGGGGGCCCTCGGGGTCCTCACGGGCCTTTCCTGACACAGCCGGAGCCCAGCCCAGGGCTTTGCAGGGCTCCCTTCCTCTGGGCATCATGAGGGTCCCACGAGGAGCCCCCACCCTACCAGCTGGTGTTGTTTCAGATTGGCAATGGGGTGAGGTGCGTGGGGGCTGGGGCTGGGCTTCATTAGAGGACCTGGGTCACCCCAGCGCCAGGACTCTGCACGGTCAGGAGGCCTGTGCTCCCCTTCCCCAGGCACCTGGTTCTTGTCCAGCTCGCAGTTCTTGTACTCAGTCTCCCCCTGCTCCTGGAAGGTGACAATGACAAAGCCCACGAAGATGTTCATCATGAAGAAGGCGATGAGAATAATGTAGACGATGAAGAAAATGGCCATCTCCACGCGGTTGTTGTACACGGGGCCCGTGTCGTCCTTGTTCGCGTCGATGGCCTTGAACAGCAGCCTGGGGCGGGCCGGGGACAGGGCGCTGGGCTGGCGAGGGGGGACGGGGCACGGAGCCAGGCTCTGTGCCCCCCCACGGGGGCCGCGGGAGCTTTGGGAACGGCTGAGCCACCGGAGAGGAGTCAGGGCTGGGCCAGGGACAGGTCCTGGAATGGGCCTGCCTTTCGCTGCCTCCGCTGCAGGGCGCCCCCTGCAGGGGGGTGGGGGCAGCATCTTTGCTGAGAACCCCGTCAGACTCTGTTTGGAGTGAGCAGTGCAACACCAGTCCTGCAGCCCCGTGGAGCCGGTGGGGTTGGCTGAGCACCTGCCCGTGCCCCGACTGGGCCCCAGACCCCAGGCCCCAGGCCCCCGCCCTCACTCACTGCGGCCACCCCTCGAAGGTGGACACTGTGAACAGGGACATCATGGCCGAAAGCACGTTGTCAAAGTGGAATTCGTTGTGCGTCCACTCGCGGGGGTGCAGCTCTATCTGCGTGGGGTCCCCATCCTTGTACTCGTAGTAATAGCCCCTGGCGTGTGTGGGGAGACCTGGTCACCACTGCACGCAGCCATGCCGCCCCCCCATGTCCTTTGGGTCCCGGGCAGCGAGTGTGCAGGAGAAACGAAGGTGCCGAAGCGACACCACTGGGCACTCCCTTCCCACAGGGTGACCCAAAGCGAGGCACTGGTGGGAGCACCCCTCCTGCACCGAGGGGCTCGGTGCCCAGACCCCCAGCCTGGAGGGCCCCCTGCCCCCCTCACACGTCCCCCGGCTGGTCACCCTTGGCCAGCAGAGCACAGCGCACCTGCACTCCTCCTCTGTCATCTTGGACGGGTCATTGCAGCTGAAGAACTTCCCCTGCATCCAGGAGGAGGGAGGGAGGGAGACACGTTGTCATGGAAACAAGATTGAAAATGGGTGTCAACAGAGTGGGAAGGCAGGGCCTCTGGAAGGAGGAGCCTGTGTCTTCCTCTCAGAGTGGGTGGGGGGCCTCCTTCCCCATTACCCTCAGCCTGTTCCTGGCCCACAGGGGGTGGAGGGGTGGGGGGGAGGTCCCTTCATCGTCCAGAAGCCAGGAAGATGGCAGATACCCCGGGGGTGGCTACCAGCAGGGCCTTGGAGGACCCCTTGGGGCTCCCTCGGCTTAGAGGGGAAATGGGCGGGCTCCAGCCTGGCCACCACCTGAGGGCCGGCACCAGGGCCTGTCGGCTCACCTTGAACAGCTGGACCCCGATGCAGGCAAACATGAACTGCAGGAGGGTGGTGACCAGTACAATGTTCCCGATGGTGCGGATGGCCACGAACACGCACTGCACCACGTGCTGGGGGGGCGGACGGGTTGGTGGGGGCCATGGTGGGAGCCCCCACCCTCACCTCCCAGCCAAGGGGACCCCAGAAGTGCCAGCGGGCTGGGGGACATGGCTGCCCACGCTCACCCTCACCCACAACCAGCAAAGGGGATGGGCTGAGGATTGTGGGGTCAGGCCCCCTGAAGCCCCCTCATGCTCCCCCACTAGGTGCCACCTGGTCCCCTCACCTTCAGCCCTTTAGCTCTGTTAATGGCTCGCAGGGGTCGCAGCACCCTCAGGACCCTCAGAATCTTCACCACCGATATGGAGCTGGACCTGCGCGGTGGCCAGGGGCAGGGCTGAGGGCAGCGCCCAGCCTCCCGCCTCCTGCTCTACACAGCCCTGTTTCTGCCTGAAAACTCCCGTCTTCCCCTCCACTGCCCGTGGCTGGGTGTGCCTCCAGGACAAAGTGCCTCCTGCTAATGGGCGTGCCCCCTCTGGTGCCAGCTGCACAGCAAGGCAGGCGCTGCAGGCTGTGTCCCATGTCTGGCTGGAGGCGCCAAGGGCAGGGGCTGTGCGCCCCATGGGCAGCTGGGGGACAGCCCTCTCCTCTCTGCATCCCCTCCTAGTCTCCAGCACGTCGCTCTGCTTACTTAGCACTCTCACTTCGGTCCAGCTGATGATGCCCCAAGGGACCAGACCCCTGTGAATGTCGCTGAGACACCCTCCCCTTGCAGCTCAGTTTGCCCATCAAGCAGCACTCCCGCTCTGAGGCCCTGGCATGGAGCAGAGGGGCCCGCCCCTGCCCCCGCCGGCCCCACCGCTGCTCACGGAAGTCCCATGGAGATGAGGGACACGGCCACAACCAGCAGGTCCAGGATGTTGAAGTAGTTGCGGCAGAAGGAGCCTTTGTGAAGGAAGGCACCGTAGGTGGTCATCTGGGGACAGAGAGGCAGCGCCCTGGGTGGGGCTGGGCTGGGGACGGGCGTGTCCCCAAAGGCAGGGCTTCTGGGGGGAAGATTTGCCTCAGTCTGCTCCGGAAGAGGCAAGGGTCTGCCAGAAGGTCTCTATGTTTCTCCCCACTGCTCGCTGTGTCCTAAGCATGTTCCCCCATTTTCTGCTCCCTGTTCAGGAAGTCTGGGGCCCTCTCAAAGCCCGTCTCTTTCATCAGATGCCATAGTCTCCGTCCCTGTGGGGTCACAGAGTGGGGAAGCCCTGGCCTCCTGTCTCCTACAGGACGTGATACCATTCCTCCTTTCAAGAAGCTTCTTCAGAAGTCACCTCTGCCCTAAGGATGCCTGAGTTGACTGAACAACCCGAACAGGACTTGAAGACCTTCACCAAGCCCCTGACCCCTCTCTTTCTAGCCCCCTGCACTCCTGGCTGCACCTCTCAGCTTCTTTCCTGCATTCTCTGACAATCTCCCAGGCCCTTTGCACAAACACATACGCCCCTAACGTCTGACAGTGCTGAGGACTTTCATGGCATTCAGGACCCTGTGTGATTTCCTCTCAAGCTGCCTTCCCAGCCTCTGAAGCCAGGCCTCCCTGTATGTGTGTCATACCCCTGCCCAAAGTGGCCACTCCCTGAGCATGTCCTAAACATCTTACAATGCATTTGCCACCGTTCTGTCCACCCGGACTGCCCCTGTTCTCTCTCCCTAATGAAGTTCTTCAAGGTCTAACTCTAATGCCACCACCTTCAGGAAGTCCTCCTGGATCTCAGGGAAGCCACCATCTCCCTCTGCTCAACTCCTTTAATAGTAAGGACCCTGAAATAAGGGACCGTCCTCATTTCATACTGTAGCGTGCTCAGCAGGGCTTTTCTCCTGCATGGCTGCCCTCTCCCCTCCTTGCTTGTGAAGGCGAAGGCTGGGCTCCTGGGGCTCAGTCACACAGACAGCCCTCCCTCTGCCTCCCAGATCCTCCACCATGGTATTGTGGCCCCAGTGCGTCCACCTGGAGAATAGGCGAGCAGTGATGTCTGTGGACAAGAAGCGGGATAGCGGGACAGAGCAGAGCTGCCAGAAACCCAGCCCAGCGCCACAGACACTTCTCTGAGGGTGCCTGGAGGGGGGCCCTCTCAGTCACTGCTAATGAAGGTCTAGGAAGGAATCACAGCTCCCCGGGTCTACTCTCAGGCAAACTCTGTCTTGAACATGGAAGGAAAATTCCCTGTGCTCCACAGACATGACTGTTTGGCTGAGAGGTGTGGGCTGCAGAGGCTACGTGTCATGTCTCCACCGTCCACCTGTTCATGCGCTCGGACCAGCCTGTGAGCAGAAAACTAAGCTGGTCTCCAGGGTCAAGTCTCCCTGCTGCTCTCTGCCTCTCCTTGCTTTTCCGTCATCCCTGCCGTCCAGCTCCCAAGTGATGCTGTGTGAGTAAGTTGGAGCCATGTCAGGTGTGGTTCCCTGGCCCCACATGACAGCCTTCACTCACCTTGAGGACAATCTCCACAGTAAAGACAGAGGTGAACCCAATGTCAAAGTACCCAAGGATCTGGGGGCAGGACAGGGGAGGAGAAGTCAGCGAGAGGAAGGGTGGAGCAAAAATATCACCATCACCACCATCACCACCATCACCACCACCACCATCACCATCACCACCATCACCACCATCACCACCATCACTATCACCACCATCGCCATCACCGCCATCACCACCACCACCATCACCATCACCACCATCACCACCATCACCACCATCACCATCACCATCATCACCATCACCACCATCACCACCACCACCATCACCATCACCACCATCACCATCACCACCATCACCACCATCATCACCATCACCACCATCACCACCATCACCATCACCACCATCACCACCATCACCATCACCACCATCACCACCATCACCACCACCACCATCACCACCATCACCACCACCACCACCACCATCACCATCACCACCATCACCACCATCACCACCATCACCACCACCACCACCATCACCATCACCACCATCACCATCACCACCATCACCACCACCACCATCACCACCACCACCACCACCACCATCACCACCATCACCACCATCACCACCACCATCACCACCATCACCACCACCATCACCACCATCACCATCACCACCATCACCACCATCACCATCACCATCACCACCATCACCATCACCACCATCACCACCATCACCATCACCACCATCACCATCACCACCATCACCACCATCACCATCACCACCATCACCATCACCATCACCACCACCACCATCACCACCATCACCATCACCACCATCACCATCACCATCACCACCATCACCATCACCACCATCACCACCATCACCACCACCACCATCACCACCACCACCACCATCACCACCATCACCACCATCACCACCATCACCATCACCACCATCATCACCACCACCATCATCACCACCACCATCATTAAAACCAGGCAACAAGAGCCTGTCTGTGCTGCATGCTGTGACGATACTATTCAGAAGAAGTAGATCGGGCAGTCTTGGCCTTCCAGGGACTTAAAAGCTAAGAAACTCTGATGCCTACAGGCACATAGATGACACAGTTGAACTTGGGAGCAGGGTGAGGTGTGCGGGTAGCTGAGGGCTGGAGTGGGGAGGGGCGCTGAGCTGCAGGGGCTTGGGTCTGCTGCTACCTGATTCCGCATGGACTCGGCCTGGATGGGGTCCTCGGCGGCCAGCGCAGCGCTGCTGAGCATGATGAAGAGCAGAATGAAGTTGGTGAACCAGGTGGCGTTTACGATACGATGGCACAGGACGCGGACCCTGCAAGGGCAGTGGGTGGGGTTCAGGGCAGCTGTGAGCTGCTGGGCCTTCCCTGCCTCTGCCCTCCCCGGGGACACTGGATCCCTCCCTCCCAGGTCAGTGGAGAAGGATAGCCTGCATCTGGCTGGACATGCAAGGTGCCCTGCCCTTCATTCTGTCCCCGTAGCCTTCGTCCCATGTCCCAAGCAAGCCCCTCCCACCACCTGCCCCTCCCCACTACTCCACCACCACCACCCCGTTTCCCCACCAAAAGAATGGGACAGACTGATGTCTATCTATGAGGCAGGTACATGGAGCTCCTTGAAGATTCCAGTCTGTGTTTTAAAGGCGTGAAGTTATGAAGCCAGTAAGAAGTACAGCTCCCGCAGCTCTCGTCCCTTGTCCTGTCTAAAATCGCCCTTGGAAAGGAACCAGTATACCAGTGCCTCTTAAGTGCAAGTGACAGATGAGACTGAAAACTTTCCTTTGCCCAGAGATGCTAGCATTTTAGACAGGACACAAGCTATTAGCTGAAGGAATGAGTTTCTCACAGCGTAATTGTAGGCTCAGACATCAGGACATGGGAGTCTTTTTAGAGCAGGGCAAGAGCGTTCTCTGCGTGTCCCATAAATCACCCCATGCGGCGGCCAAGGGGCCGCTCACTTGTTGGTGGGGCTGAAGATGAAGAAGGAGCTGGCTTCTGGGATGGGCACCGCCTTCTCTTTCAGCTGCAGCTCAGCCAGGGGCCGTGGCCGGGGGCTCACGGGGATCTCGGGCTCGTCTTCTTCATCGTCCCCTACAGGGAGGGAGAGAGATTGGGCTGTTTCCACGCTTGACTGCTCCCCTGGCTTCTGTACTCTGAACCCAACCGTGAGCCCCCAGCAGCCAGCAATCAAGGTGGTGCCAGGCCAGTGCAGGACACGAGGATGGCAGCAGATGCCAGCCCAGGCCTCGCCCTTTCCCTGCAGTGAATAGGATTGAACTATCGGGAATAACAGGCCCAGAACCTTCCAGAAATAGGGCCAGGAGCAAGGCCAAGGAGACTTGCTGTTGCACGTCTGTCTCAGGGCTGGACTCACACCATCTCAGATGCTCATACACTGGGGGTGGAGGGAGTCCAGGTAGGGGACACAGGAGAGACTGTCCCTGGGGAGAAACCAGTCCTAGCATAAACCCCCTCCCCCACCACAGTCCCAGGACTCACCTGGGAAGTCAGCCGAGGGGTAGGGGTCCTTCACCTCATTGACGTTAGACTCAAACTCGTCGATTTTCAGCTGTCGGAAGGAACACAAGGAAGACGGTGAGGAAAGCAAGACCTGCAGTTTCCACTGGTGGAACATTTGCTGCAGGGCCAGCGTAGGTTTCCGCTCATGTAATGCTCCCTGCAGCCCGGGGACAGGTGACACATGACCATCCCCGCTTGACAGGTAAGAAGCCAGGCCCAGAAAGTCACACAAGCTGGCCAAGCTCCCATGGGGTAAAGCCAGGACCCCAGCCGGTCTGTGCCTATGCACTGTGCCCCTGCTTAGCACCCCCACCCCATCACCAGGGCCTGTTCCTTGACCCGTGGAGCTCTGCTTCCTCAGCCCCCAGAGGGTGAGTGGAGCCAGGCCGGGGCAACCTGGGGCTAGAATGGTGGGAGGCCAGTCTGGGCCTCTCAATGGAATGGGGTGTCAAATGGTGGGGACACCTGCCTGGGGCGGGAAGCTAGGACTCTGAAGTCTGGTTCTGGGATTGGGACAAGTGTGCCTCTTGGCACCCAGGATTCCCCTGTAGCCACTGTACCCTGGTGGAGTGGAGGCAGGTGCCGTTGCCCGGCTGAGAGCAACTCCCCTACCTGCCGCCCGCCCGGCAGCACCCTCAGGCGTGGGGGGAGCCAGGGACTTCCTGAGGTGAGGCCCGCCCCATGCTGCCCCAGGAAAGCCCGTGTGCGGCGCTCACCTTGGCCGTGGTGGGGATGCCCTCGCCCTTGGGTTTCTGTTCCAGCTTCTTGGCCACTGACTTCTCCTCCTCAGGCTTCTCTGGGAGACCCCTGGGTTGGGGAGACCAAGGGACACAAAGTGAAGGTCCAGCTAGAAAGTTCTTGAGGACCTGTTCAGCCTGGGGACACCCTTGGGGGACCCTGCACCAAGGGCTCAGGTAGCTCTGTGGAGGACGGGTCAGCTGTGGGCCCGGGCAAGGCCTCTGTGATGAGAGCACTGACTGCCAGCTTGCACACATGGCCAAGTACAGCTCACCATCAGCCACAGGCAATGTCTGCTGGTTGGCGAGTGGGTGGGATGTGGCTTTGCACCCGGTTTGCGATGCACTCCCTGGGGGGAGCAAGTTTGGTCCAAGACAAGACCCAAGTCTTTGGAAAGTCTTAGGGCACGTGGGGACTCCACAGCTGGCCTCTCCCCCTCCCGCTCCCCTTCTTGCCTCCACCAGGAATGGACACTGGGGATGGGGTTGCGGGGAACAGGCCTTTGTCTGGGACCACTTAGGGCAGCTGGTTCTCGAACCAGCAGCTTTGGCCCCACCCGGGAGCGTGCTGGAAATGCAGTCTCCATCCCATCCCAAGCTTCCTGATTCAGAATCTGCTTTTTGACAAGGTCCCCAGGCGATACACCCAGAGAGTCTCAGAAACTCTGTCAAGACCGCACATCCAGCTGCTCCCGGAGGAGGGGCTCGGGCTGCAGGTTGAATGGCGAGCTCACAGATGGAGGCAATTGGAAAGGACCTGAGAAGTCAACTCCACTTCACAGGTGAGCTAACTGAGGCCCAGCAGAGGGAAATGACCTCCAAGATCTCGGGGACCCAGTGGCTGGCAGGGAGAATCCCTAGCACGCTCAGCGGGGCTCCCGGCCCGGCCTGCTGGCTCTGCCCCTCGTTTCCAAGGCCTGTCTACGTGCCGACTTGCCTCTCGTCCTGCCCCAGGGACACCTCCCAGGACCTCAGCCCTCGCTGCGTCTGCTGGTCAAAGGCCTGCCCACTGGGCCGCTGTTACGGAGGCCTGGTCTCTGCTCCTCAGGGGCCCAGGAGCCACTGCCCAGGGCTGCAGGCCGCACAGCCGCGCACTCCAGGTCCCCCTGCCGAGGACACAGCACTCACCTTGACATCTTCCGGCGTTTTCTCTCCTCCGCCTTGGCCTTCTGGGCAGAGGTCAGGCTCTCCGCCTCGGCCAGGTTGTCCACGGCAATGGCCAGGAAGACGTTGAGCAGGATGTCTGAGTGTGTCTGGCTAAGGAGCCTCGGGTTTGGGTGGAGGGGAGCCTCTGGCCGGCGTCCGCCCTGCCCACCTACGTCGGCAAGACAGAACCTCACCCCCTTGGTGGGGTCACTGGAGTCGCTCTTGCCAGAGTTACCCCACAGGAGGGCATGGGCACAGGGACACAGACACACATCCGGGGGGGGGGGGGCTGCCTGCACAGGGTGCCCATGATGGGCCTGAATCCACTCGCATTGAACACCATCCATTTCCTGACCTGGACTGACACCCCCCACACACACACCAGACTGCGTGGGGAGCCACTACGTCCTACACGGGAGAATCATGCTTGGCACCCATGAGCTCAAGGGACCAGGGTTCCCTCCCTCACCTACGCATAATATCAAGTTCCGTGGTGCAGACATTGGGACGTGGGCACTGCCCACCTCACCCTCCCGTCTCTTGCTCTGCCCAAGCTCACACTGTCTGGTACCTGCTTCCTGCCTCCCGGCCTCCAGCCTTTGCAACAGGTGTCCAACCATCTTCACCGCCCCTGCCCCAAGCCTTGTCCTGCCTCCTACCTGCTCTGAGCTCACCAGCCTTCCTGGATGAATACCTCCCACCTGTAACCTGTCACCGTAGGCTCTCTAACCTCCCTGGTGGAAGGAACTATCCTCCAGTTATACCTGCACTTGCCATTTGCCACGTCCTATCTCCCCTCAGCTCCCCGTGAACCTGGGAGCCCGGCCAGGGGGCACCCTGGCCCCTGTTTCAAGCCTATCTCCCAGCGCCCTCTAAGCTCTCTCCTACACTTGCTGTGGAGGATACAGTTGCCACAGACGAAAAGGATGATGAAATAAATGCACACAAGCATCCCGGGGTAGGAGGGCCCCCCGTAGGCCATGATTCCATTGTACATCACAGAGTTCCAGTCTTCACCTGTCAGGACCTGGGGGCAGGGAGGAAAGCTGGGCTCACAGAGGGACTGAAGAGTCTCCGGTGGGGACTGCATGTCCCAAAGGCCCCTTCTAATGTGCCCATTCCTAGACCTTCCCTCTCTCCATCCACGGCCAGGACAAAAGGCCCCTGCTCCCCTCTCTGCACCTCTTCCAATGAGCCAAAATCCTATCCTTGGTTTTCCAGGGCCAAGGAGTTTGACTGTCACCAAGTGGGGTCACTGCTTCCCTGTGCTCTGTTTCGAACACTCAGGCTTAACTGTACCATCCCCACCCAGCCTACTGTCACTCCAGCCTCCAAAAGACTGTGAAATGTCAAGTGCCATTAAAGACATGCGTGACCAGCCCATGGGCTGAATGGAAGACAGAGCACCCACGGATAGGACCAACCGGTTATCACACACTTGCCCACTGTCCCAACGAGGGTGTCCCTCAGGGGTACTGGCTGCAGCGGACGGGAGCATTTCTCTACACTAAGGCAGCTCCTCCCAGACGCCTCTTGGTGAGTCCCAGCCCTGCCCCCTTGGGTGGCTTCCAGGGCACGGGGGCTGAGCCTCCCCAGGGCGAGACGGTCTGTGCTTCTTGGGGAGGCACAGCCTTGGTGGGGGGACTCACGTCGTCTGGCTTTGTGCTCAGAGATAGGAGGGGCACACGGCAAAGAAAGCAAGCACCTGGCCTCCCAGCCACCCTGACCCCATTCATTCATGAGTTGTCACCCTACTGTGGGCCCGCCCTTGGCTGGCACCAGGGACATGGGCACAGAGGACAAGCTGGACACTGTCCTGGCTCAGGAGCCTGGAGGACACAGGTAAGCAGTTGTCACATGGCAAGAAGCACAGGGGGCACAAGGCTGCACAGGGACCTCGAACTCAAACCCGGAGACCCAAGGAGGCTTCCTGGAGGAGGTGGTGTCCACCCTGATCGGAAAGGACAGGCCTCGGGAGGGTACCTGCGGGGAGCGCACCTGGAAGACGCTGATGAGAGCCTGCGGGAAGTTGTCGAAGTTGCTGCGAGGCACCTCTGTGTCCTCGAAGTCATACCTGCCCCCGAAGAGCTGCATGCCCAGCAGGGCGAAGATGACGATGAAGAGGAAGAGCAGCAGCAGCAGCGAGGCGATGGAGCGGATGGAGTTGAGCAGGGACGCCACCAGGTTGCTCAGCGACGTCCAGTACCTGAGGAGGCGGCCGCCAGGTGGAGAGGGGCAGCCCCCGCACCGGTGTCCATGGGGGGACGCAGGTGGAGGGCTGCCTGGGAGGGACCGACGCCTGCATCCGCCCCCCACTCTTCCCTTGCTTCATGGCACGGACATCCATTTGTCATTTCACACTCAAAGTGGTTTCATGTGACCTTGCAGGACCCAGGCCATAGGAGATGGGATGGCTGTGGACCCGCCCAGGTGTGCCGCCCAGGTGTGCCGCCCAAGTGTGCCGCCCAGGTGTGCCGCCCAGGTGTGATGCCCAGGTGTGCCACCCAGGTGTGCCGCCCAGGTGTGCCAGTCAGGTGTGCCGCCCAGGTGTGCTGCCCAGGTGTGCCACCAGGTGTGCCAGCCAGGTATGCTGCCCAGGTGTGCCACCAGGTGTGCCAGACCCGCCCGCCCTGCTCACTTGGTGACCTTGAAGATCCTGAGGAGGCGGATGCAGCGCAGCACGGAGATGCCCAGGGGGCTCATGGCGCCCGAGGCCACGAGCAGGATCTCCAGGAGACCGCTGCACACCACGAAGCAGTCGAAGCGGTTGAAGATGGACATGAAGTACTGGCGCAGGCCCAGCCCGTACATCTTCATCAGCATCTCGATGGTGAAGAGGGCCAGCAGCACCTGGTTGGCAACGTCTGGGGGACACGTGCAAGCTCAGGGCGTGTCCCCTTTCCTGCCTCTGCGCCCGAGCCTATCGGAGCCCTTCCCCCGCTTCCGGGAGCCCCTCGCCACGTGTCCAAGCCATTGTCTGTTTCCTATTCTCAAAATCCAATGAACCCGGTGAATTTTTGCCCCTTGAAAGGACACTAATCAAGATTTCTAAAAGCTAAACAGCTGTACAGCTAAGAGGCCCCCTTGTCACCAGTCACCAATCACTCCATGGGGTCGAGTCCAATGGGCATTTGACGCTCATTTTCCTGGCCTCCCGGAAGCACTGGGCACAGTGGCCCAGACTCGTGTTTTTTCCTTGGCTTCTTGACACCACACCCTTCTGGGTTTCCTCTGCGTCCACATCTCCTCCACAGACACAGTCTTCTCCTGGTCACTGACGCTGGACTTGAACTGTACCGTCCCCGGTGAGCTGGTGATGCCTTCTGAGACCACGCCTCCCACTGCCATCTCTGCTGATACCCCCCAGACTTTAACTCTTCAACTCAGACCTTTCCACTGAGTTCCAGGCTTATTTTGCCATCTGCCTCCCTTACATCTCCATTCCCATGTCTCAAAGACGCCTCAAACTCAACATGCCCAGGGCTAAGCCGATGGGTCTTGCCCATCCTCCCCATCCCTCAAAAATACCTGGGAAGAGATGAACTCTCTTCCTCATCTCATTAGGGGGCACTACCGTCCATTTATCTACTCAGGTCAGGAACCTCAAACTCATGCCTGACTTCACTTGGTGGGCAGTGTTCACATCTTGTCCACATTTGGTCACTGACAATGCATGGCACACTCAGAGGGTCCTCAACAAGATTGTTTGCATTGAATGGATTCACGGATGGATGGATGGGTGGGTGGGTGGATGATTGACAGATGGGTGGATGGATGGATGGATTGATGGGTGATGGATGGATGGGTGGATGGATGGATGGGTGGATGGATGGGTGGATGGATGGATGGATGGGTGGATGGATGGATGGATGGATAAAGGATGGATGGATGGGTGGATGGATGGATGGATGGGTGGATGGATGGATGGATGGATAAAGGATGGATGGATGGGTGGATGGATGATGGATGATGGGTGGATGGATGGGTGGATGGATGGATGGATGATGGATGGATGGTGGATGGATGGTGGATGGATGGATGGATGATGGATGGATGGGTGGATGGATGGGTGGATGGATGGATGGATGATGGATGGATGGATGGATGGATGGGTGGATGGATGGATGGATGGATGGATGATGGATGGATGGATGATGGATGATGGATCGATGGATGATGGATGAATGGTGGATGGATGGGTGGATGGATGGATGGATGGATGGATGGGTGGATGGATGGGTGGATGGATGGATGGATGGGTGGATGGATGGATGATGGATGATGGGTGGATGGATGGGTGGATGGATGGATGGATGATGGATGGATGGTGGATGGATGGTGGATGGATGGATGGATGATGGATGGATGGGTGGATGGATGGGTGGATGGATGGATGGATGGGTGGATGGATGGATGGATGGATGGATGATGGATGGATGGGTGGATGGATGGATGGATGGATGGATGGATGGTTACATGCATCTGATCTGTAGCATTGTTTCCCATCTCCCACTCACAGAAAAAGATAGTCTTTTCTAGTTATTTTCCTTTAAAAAAAATATTTTCCATCATTTTAAACAAAGTGTGTATGTACTGTTCTCCCATCTCAGGCTCCAGGGTTGCCAGCTCCTGGAGGTCGTGCCTGATAACTCTTCCTCACGGTGGCCCTGTTCCTGATTCGGTTTCAATCATTTTGTTGTGAGCTCATGTCCAGAAAGCTCCTTTCCCAGAGGAATCCTGTCTGTCTTGGGTTGAGAAACACCTTCAAGAATAGCTAATGCGTGCTTCTGCTGGGCAGCCAGGGGTTTCACTTGTCGGTAACTGGTTTTCTATGTTTCACTCAGTGCAGGAGCCCTCCCCCCGAGGACAGTGCAAACTGGACCTCACTGCTGTGCAGGGCACAGATGGGATCCGGGTTTTCCCTTCTTCCCAGAGCCTGCACTAGAGTTACTTCCACCCTCCTTCCCGGCCCAACGGGTGGTGAGATTTTGCTTCCCTTACATGGGAGCAGCCCTTCCAGGGCCCTGGCTTTCACCCTGGTCAGTCTCAGTTTCCCACGTCACACGTGCCTGGACCCCGTCTCCTGTGCCTGCACAGGCATTGAGCACTCAGTGCCATCTTCTAGGGCTTTGGGGTAGGTCTGAAATGCTCGTGGAAGCCAGCTCGTGAGCTCTCTGCCCAGGTTTTCAGTCACCCAGAGACTTCGTTTTCTCTCTTGGGAATATTGTGGGCAGCTTCACTATGTGCTTGTCGTGTGGAGGACATTCAGTTTGATCACTGTGTTGGTGGCACTTTTGGTGGCTCCCTTTTTTTCTTACTCTGCTGCCTGTCACAGCCTGGAGCTCCACACACAGGGGACACCCACCGCCGGGGGGAGGCTGACTGATTTACTTGCCACCAAGACTCATCCATCAAAAACTCAGGTCTGATCGTGTCATATCCCCGCTGATGACTTTTCACTACCTTCTTACTGTAATCCTCCTCCTCCTCCTCGTATTTACTTCCTGTATCGCCCTCCCTACAGGGACTTGACATTATTTATTAGTACCTGTCTTTGCCTCGGGCTAAGTGAGCTCATTGAAGGCGCGGCACCGTTAAGTCTCTCTGCACCCTGAGGTCTTTCTCTGTGCGCCACATAGAGTATGTACCCAATAAACATTTGGTGAAACTGCTGCTTTGGGAGCAGAATTTCAACTTGGCAGCTTGGAGTTCTGAATTGCCAGCATTCTTCAGGTCTAGTGTCTGTAATGGGGATGATTTGCCCACACACCTGGGCGCACATCTGGAGGTTTGCCAATGTGTTACTGTAACTGCCAGGAGGAGGAACATATCACCAGCCTGGGTCTAGAAAACAATGTCAGTTTCTAATTGACCACTTCTGCAAAACCCGAGGTGTCAGTGGCTGGCTCTGGCCATCAGCCAATCTGTCTTCTTCCTGGCCTGTCTCACCTTGCAAATGGGTCAACCAGAGAGGCTGGTTGTGATGCTCAGAGGCGATGGACAGCGTGTTGAGGGCCACAATCAGTATCACCAGCCAGTAGAAGGTTTTGGTCTTGACCACGTCGTGGCACTTCCAGCGAAAGATACGGTTCCACTGCCTCCAGTGGCGACTGAGGGCGGAAACGGAGCAGGAGGGGGGCATTGAGCTGCTTTACTCTGAGCCCCACCTGTCGGCTTTGCTTCCGGACAGACTCTGGCCACACTGAGTCTGACCACCCCTCTGCCATCCAGCCACACGAGAGAGGCTGAGGGCACCAGCTGTGGAGCCAGGCTGAGCTATTAACACAATCTCGTCTCTTACTAGCTAAGTCCTTCCTCTTTCAAAGGACCATACAGCGATGCTAACCTCAGAGGGAACTAGAATTAATGGCACAGAACGTGCAACACAGTGTCTGGCATGCAGTAGGGCTCCACACATTTTAATTTTAGTGAAGGCAACACTGGGATGCCAAGTTTTGCCCATTACAAAAGCAATTCTTCAACAAATTAATGATATCTGGTGTTAGGGAGGGTGTGCGGCCAGGGCTCTTTCACAGTCAGTGCTGCTTTTTTGGAGAGCAATTTGGCAGCATTGACCAAAGTTTAAAATCCACACACCCTTTGACCCTTTGAGCCAGCAAGTCCGTTTCGAGGGATCTGCCAGCAGAAATGGTCACACTTTCGTACAACTGCTCCCTGTGCCGCTGTTTGTGTTGCCCCAACCAGGACAGCCTGACTGAAACTATGTATCTAAGTAGCCACACTGTGTGGTACTTAAAGATTACTAAGTATCCATACCGCGAATAGTTTAGTATTACTAAGTATCTATACCATGTATAGTTTTAGGTGTTACTAAGTATCCACACTGTGGAATATTTTACATCAAAAGATATACCAAAAGTGGTGTGTGAGCTATGAAGCTATGAAAGACATGGAGGAAGCTTAAATGCACATTATCATGTGACAGAAGCCAATCTGACAGGCTACACACTGTATGATTCCAACTCTGTGACCTGGAAAAGGCAAAACTATGGAGACAGTAGATGGATCAGTGGTTCCCAGCAGCTGAAGGGTTGGGAAGGATGAGTAGGCAGAGCTCGGAGGATTTTTAGAGCAGCAAAATCTGTGTACGACACTATAATGATGGATACGTGTCATGATACATTTGTCTAAACCCGTAGAATGCACAACACCGAGAGTGACCCTAATGTCAACTGTGGACTCCGGCTGATGACACATCAATGTAGGCTCATCAGTGGTGACAAGTGTACCACCTGGTGGGCATGTTGGTGATGGAGAGATTGTGCGTGTTTGGGGAATTTCTGTACCTTCCACTCAATTTTGCCATAAACCTAAAACTGCTCTAAAAAAATGAAGTCTTAAAAAAGAAAGATGTGTATGTATAAGTATAAAGTTGCCCTCAACAGATAATTTTAAGGTAAAAATGAAAGTCACTAGGTAATATGTACAACACATTCATTTGTTCACCTGGCCGCGCCTCGTTGGGCACTGTTCTAGGCTCTGCAGTGACAAGAGTTAATATAAATAACCCTGTCATGTAAAAAGCAAAAACAAAACCCAGAAAGCCTGGTGTGTGTGAGATGAAAACCTGGAAAAGCCCGGGAGGGAGACTAATCCATTTCTATGGTTACCTCTGTGAAGGGCAGTGGGGCCTTCATCTTTTCTTTGATGTGTTTCTCTGTTGTTTGATCTTTCAAAATCACAGTTGTGTTTGCATTTGTAAAAGAAAGCAGCCAATCAAATAAACACACCCTCCTTTTGAGACAAAAGCATGGGCTGCCATTCTCCCTGCAAAGCTCACTGGCTGCCTGTGTGGGGCACACACCTCCCCTTGTCCCCTGAAGAGGTTCCAGGACTAACTGCCCCACCAAGTCCAGTTTGATCAGAGGGTAGCAGCCAGATGTGCTCCCTGCCCAGGCAGTGGTCTATGAACAGGTCACATGCTGAGTGCCCTCCAATTGCACTAAGGGACTGGGAAAGTGACTGTAAAGCCACGTAGGAGGGAGGTAACGGGGTTCCAACACCATATCTCAGGGAGCCGGAGGCCGGGAGGACCCCAGAGAGAGGGGCAGACACTCACACGAACTGGATGATTTTGTTCAAACCCTCAATCTCATACAGACTCTCCGTGTCAGAGCCACCTTCGTCCAAAGACAGCTTTCCTGGGGGAGAGAGAGAGAGAGAGACAGTGGGCCTGTCTTCTGGGCCCCTCTGTGCTGGACACACCTGGAAAAGGGCCTGTTGACTGGACACATCTGTGACAGCAGGCCCTAGGTGGGCCTGGGTCCCTCTGCTTTCCTGAGACCAGGTTCCCAGGAGCCCAAGAGGGGAGGGGCGGTGATAGACGGCAGTGCCTGGGCATACCCGGATGCCGCCATTTTGAGCGGTAAGGTTTCAGGCAAGTCACTCACCCTCTCAGGGCCTCCTAGGTTTACTATGAGGGGCAGCTGGGAGGCGGGCATGTTGACCAGGGCCTTGGGGTGCGAACCTTCTCGCAGATCGTCAACGTCCATGACCTCCCCCTGGGTGATCCAGCTCATATAGCCCCGGAGGTCCTCGTCCAGCTGCTGCTTCTCCCGGAGCTTCTGGAAGGTTCCCCTGGACTTGGCCTTCTCCCGCTCCTTGGTGAACTCCCTGTGAAGGAAAATGGGAAATGGGAGGAGAGGAGAACAGGAGGGTGGGGAAGGACAGCCTCCCAAGGAGACGGCACTTTCTGGGGCTGGATGTATCCCTCCTGGTGGCCTGGAGTCGCCTGGGGCCAGCCCCTCCTCCTCCCCCTTCCCCCCTCCCCCCTGCCCCCCTTCTCACCCCTCCTCCTCTCTCACCCTCCTCCCTGCTCCCTTACCCACTCAGGACACCCAGCACCAGGTTGAGGATGAAGAAGGACCCCAGCAGAATGAGGGTGACAAAGTAGATCCAGGGCCACTCATTCCCGATGGCATCGTTGACCTGGCCAGATGGAAGTAAGAGTCCTGTCCCCTGACCTGAGAGTTCAGGTCCCCTCCCTGAGTCCCCACCCACCCACCCTCGCTGGGGGACAAGGAGAGAGGCCACTTGGTCCATGGGAGGGCACTTTCTCTCCTGAAGACCTAAGTCCTGAAGATAAAGGACCTCCCTTGTGGGCTGCCTACCAGGCGCAGGTAGGACTCATGCATTTCCTCCTTCCCCTGGCCGCTGCCCTGACCTGACTCATGAACACCATTTCCAGTTGGTGTCTTTACAACCAAGATTTTTCAAAGTAGAAGAAACAGTAAAAAGTCCTGGCCTGAGCTTGGCCAGCTCCTTCATGGACAAACCACTGCCTCTGAATATTATCCCACCTACCTAATGGGGATAAAGATATACACTCCCTCTTAGAGCAGAGGTGAAATAACACGTGGCAGCCCTTTCAAATGGTGGTGAGCAATCTGCTCCCATAATAGGAGATCACAAGAACTGCTCATACTAATCCTTTATGTTTGCAAAGCATTTGACAGTGTTACACTGTTTCCCCCACAGGCAGTGTCACACTGTGGTTCTGGGATTGGAGCCAGGTGGATTCGAGTAGAGTTCTTCCATCTATTACTCACGAACTCCATAACTATGGGCAAGTTCTGAACCTCTCTGTGCCTCAGGTTCCCTATCTATGAAATGGGAACAATGCTTTGCGTTGCGGGAGGATTAAATAAGAAATGCAACCTAGCTCTGAATAACATCAAATAAATAATAGGCTCTACAACAAGACTGACAGAGTGTTGCCTGTGTGCCAGCACTGTTGTAATTCAGTGAACCCCCCCCCCCCCACTAACCATCACAGCTGCGCTGTGATGTGGGTAGAATCTATATTTTACAGACAAGGAAACTGGTACCTAACAACATGTATATAGGAAAGCAGTCTTGCCCAGTGGCAAAAAGGGAGACTCAAAGGGCCCATCATCCCTCAAGAAATATGACTCCAGGCCATCAGGAATGAGTCATCACAGCCAGGCTTAGGGACAAGTTAGGAACTGAGACCAGAGCCAGACCACGGAGCTGCTGGCTTCCATTTCTCTCCTGGTTGTGGGTCCTGCACAGACAGGCTGTATATTGGGGACTGCCCAAAGCATGCTGGGACACACACCTGGGGGGGGGGGGACCTGCACCCTATACAGGTTTCCGGGGGAGCCTAGAGAGAACAGTGGGTGACTCGGGTAGGTGACTGGCAGCCCCAGACCCGCCCCCCAACCAGCTGGGGCTGAAGGGAGGTGACCGGGCAGGTGCGGGCCTACCCACCCAGTACAGCACATCGGTCCAGCCCTCCATCGTGATGCACTGGTACACGGTCAGCATGGAGAAGCCGAAGTTGTCAAAGTGGGTGACGCCGTGGTTGGGCCCCGGCCAGCCGCCCCTGCACTCGCTGCCGTTGATGGTGCACGGGCGGCCCGAGCCCGTCCTGGCACAAGGGGACGGCTTCTCGTTGTCCACGGTGGCCACGATGTCTGGAGGCGGGAGGCGGCGGGAGCATGGGACAGCAGGAGCCGGTGGGCAACGATGGGAGAAAAGGCGTTAAAATCATTGGTAACAGATGGGAGTCGCTGTAGCTGGAGAGGGAAGGGCCGCAGGTGCAGAGGGTGCCTGGGGCCAACAACCCTGCAGTGGGACTCCGTGGGCAGCAGTGAGCCAGCCCCGGGCTTGTTCACGGTCAGGTCAGCGGGCTCCCTGTGAGCCGTCCTAGGACCTCCCCCGCGCCCCGCCCCCCGGGCTCACGTAGGACCTACCCGTGCCCCGCCCCCCGGACTCACCTAGGACTCCCCGCGCCCCGCCCCCGGGCTCACCTAGGACCTCCCCGCGCCCCGCCCCCGGGCTCACCTAGGACCTCCCCCTCGCCCCGCCCCCGGGCTCAACTAGGACCTCCCCGCGCCCCGCCCCCTGGGCTCACCTAGGACTCCCCCGTGCCCCGCCCCCCGGGCTCACCTAGGACCTCCCCTCGCCCCGCCCCCGGGCTCACCTAGGATCTCCCCCGCGCCCCGCCCCCCGGGCTCACCTGTCCCAATGAAGTAGCAGGTCTTGTGCATCTTGCCCTTAAAGAGCTCCAGCCCGATGATGGCGTAGATGGTGACCATGAAGAGGACCAGCAGGCCGATGTGGAGCAGCGGGAGCATGGCCTTGAAGATGGAGTTGAGGACCACCTGCAGGCCTGGGGGCGGGGAGAGGGTGGGGCTCAGGACGCCATCCCCGTGGTCCCACCTGCAGGCCTGGGGGCGGGGAGAGGGCGGGGCTCAGGACGCCCTCCCTGTGGTCCCACGGCCCTCCCGCTCTCCATATCCTGGGAAGACTCTGGGCCAGCAAGGTCAGAGGGGGACCCAGAACTGGGCAAGGGAACGGGTTGGGGGAGGGAGGGGTCTCAAGGTGCTGCCACCCACTGGGCACCCCCGACACCAGCCGGAGGGGTCGGAGCACGCGGAAGGCTCTCAGCGCCTTCACGTCCAGGCCGGCGCCTTTGCTGCTCATCGGGGCCGTGTGGCTTTGGATGACGTTCACCTGCTCCAGAATCACCGTGAAGACCCTGGAGTGGGAAGGGGGACAGAAGAGGGCCCGGCGGTCAGATAAGCCACTGTCCTGGTGCTCTGGGACCCTGTGTCCCTTCTGTGCTCAGGAGACCTGTGCAAAGTCCCGGAAGAGAGACGGCGAACGGGCGTGTTCAGCTGCTAACTCTGGTCCGGTGATGCCTGCGGGAGGATTTTATTAGATAAGATGCTGAGGCCAAGGTCAGACATGAGGAAGACTAGGTCCATCAGTGACTCCGAGGGGACGGCGGGATGCGTGTGTCACACGTGTCCCCGCGGTGGGCAGCCCCTCACTCGGTGGGGACCCCAGCCGGAAACCAAGAGCTGCACTTCCTGCTCACCTCCTCCTCCTCTCAATTCACTCAAGTTCCCGGCATCCTTTGAAGTCCATGTCAGGTCCTTTCTTATGAACCCGCCGTTTGACGACACATTCTACGTGAAACGACGATACTCTGTGTGGGACTGTTTCCTGACCCTGGTGTTCTCTACACATTTGGCCTCTACACAGAGGCTTTCTCACAGAATCCTTCTGTTTTCCCTGTGTGCCCAAACGGCACTGGGGAGCTAGTAAATAACTGACAGAATAGTTATTGAAGTGAAGGATGGCACTGCGTCCCTCAGACTGCCTTGGTCTGAATCCTGGCCCTGCCACCGGCTAGCTGTGTGACGCCAGGCAAGTTGCTTGATTTCCTGAGCCTTAGCTTCCTTACGTGGAGAAAAGAAGAGAATTGTTGGGAGAATTAAATGTGTCATGTAAAGCACAGAGTAAGTGCTTGATAAATGCTGCTGTTGTAAGAACATGGTGGTTATTGAATGTTGTGTATGGACTACATTGTGTGTCCCTGCACCCAATCCATGTGTTGAAGTCCCAACCCTCAGGACCTCGGAAGGTGACAGTGTTTGGGGACAGGGTTGTCAAAGGGCTGAGTTCAGTGCAGCTGTTAGGCTGGGCCCTGGTCAAACCTGGTTTCCTAGAAGCAGGGGGAGTTTGGAGCCACAGAGAAACACCAGGGCGTGTGTGCACAGGGGACGGACGCTGTGAGGACACAGGAGAGGCTGGCCGTTGCCACCCAAGGATGGCGGCCTCAGCAGAAACCACACCTGCTGGCACCTTGATCTCGGACTCCAGCCTCCAGAACTGGGAGGAAATAGATTTCTGTTGTTTGAGCCGCCCTGTCCGAGGTGCTTTGTTAGGGCAGCTCAAGCTGTCTGGTGTGGGTTACTAAAGTCCATTTTTGTGACCGCAAACAGCAGGTGCTCGGTACAGGTCTGTGGGAATAAACAGGTGAGAAACGTGGAGGAGTGGGGGCCGCTGGAAGCACGCACGGCCTTTCCAGTTTTGTGTGAAAGAAAAGAATAAAGGAACCAACAGGGCCTCGCAGGGGAGGGGTGTGACCTCCCCCAACACCGGCCTGGGGTACCTTTGCAGGGCTGGCCCCCAACAGGGGCTGCTTCCCGGCCTAGTGCCGGCTCCATCCTGCCTCTGGGAGGCGGGGGTGGGGGCTGTGGGCACCGGTCCTCGGAGAGCCCCTCTGACCCTGACGCCCCCCCTTGGGCCTCACCCCAGGAAGACGATGATGAAGTCTAGCACATTCCAGCCGCTGCGCAGGTAGGCGTCCTGGTGGAACAGGAAGCCGTAGGCAATGATCTTCATGGCGGCTTCAACGGAGAAGACGATGAGGAAGAAATACTCCAGCTTCTCCTGTGGGAGGAAGTGCGGTCACGCCTCTCCTCTGCCTGCCGCGCACCCTGCCGCGCCCTGGCTCCAGCCCTGCAGGCACACCGTTCCTCACCCAGCTCAGGACCGTGGCACCTGCTGCCCCTCTGCCCACCTCACCAGCACACAGCCTTGGGCGGCCACCTGCTACCCCCTGAACCACTGCTGCGTCTCACAGTCCTCTTCCCGCTGTGCACTGACCCCTGGCTAAAAATACCAGCACATTTTTATCTGCTCCGTTTTCTATCTTACGCACTAGCACACAAGCTCCATGAAGTGTGGGCGTTTTTACTCGTTTTGCTGTCTGTCACTCTTCTTCTGGGGCCTGCAATTGGATGAGTAAGTGACCAGGCTGGGCGGTCCCGGGATGCAGGTCTCAGGGGTTGACTCCTCCCAGCACCCCGAGCACTGATGTAGGAAGTGGGGGCGTTTCTCAGCGCTCTGGCTGGTCAGGGTCTTGCCTCACTTCATTTTTCTGTAACCTCCCCTGCCCGCCCCTCCGCCCACACCAGCTGCCCACAGGTGGCCACCTGAGGGCACCAGCATTACTCTGCAGGGTGAGGGGAACCAGGCTTCCCTGTGCATGGAGGAGCCCTCAGCGGAGGCCGAGGGTTTCAGCCTCACCCCTCCCTGCTGAAGGCCTTGCTGACTGCTCCACGTCCTTCCCTTGTAGCCTGTCACCCCTGTCACCTCACCTGGTACCCTCCCCGCTCCTCTGGATCCAGGAGAGAGCTATTCCCTGTCAGCTCTGCACGCCCACCCAGGTCCGTCAGCTCTGCACGCCCACCCAGGACCGTCAGCTCTGCACGCCCACCCAGGACCGCACACCCGGCCCAGGGCCCGCCACGCACACAGTGCAGACTGCGAGCTCTAATTCTGGGGAATGGCCATCCATCAATGATTTGGAAGGGAACTTATTTTCACTTCCAAGTGGGTAGGTGTGGGAGGCAAGGGGCAAGGTCTCCCAGTGGGTCACCAAGGTGGACATGGTCCCAGAATCCTCCAAACTTGTTATGCAGACAATTCTCCTGAAAGCATCATTTCCCATTCTGCAAGAGCGGAATGCATAGCGTAAGCCTGCTTTCCTTACCCACAGTCCGAATTCCTTCTACCAGTTTGTAGTCCCAACACTTTCTCCTTCCAGAAAACAACGACGTGTGATTAAAAGCAAAGCTGCACCAGTCTATTCAAGGATCCGAGGGCCTGTCAGAGGGACTGCATTAACAAACCCTTGGGGGGCAGTCATGGGGCCCCACTGCACAGAAAGGAGCTGCAAAGGGTGGTCTGGGTGCCCACCCTACTGAGGGGGTTGGGGGCGGCCACGGAGGGTCCCCTGGGAATGGGCGGTGGTCCCATTCCTCTGCAGAGCTGGCTTCCTGGGCGTCAGCCACACCGTGAATAGAAAGGTGCAGGGAGCAGAGTGAAGTCACATCAGCATTTACACTTTCAAGTCGCTGCAACCCCAGGGGCAAGGCAGGAGTGGGGTAGAGCAGAGGGACAACAGGCCCAAAATAGGGGCCATGCTCACAGGCCTGGCAGCCAGCCACTTGTACGGAGAGCTTCCAGCCTCTGCAGGACGTGGGCTGAGCAGGGGTCGCTCAGGTCCCCAGGCCCTGTGGCTTCATGGCCCTGCGCAATGGGGTCGGCAGCGTTCCCCGCGAGCCAGCCTGCTGTCCAGGGCCCTGGCCTCTGTCTCCATGGCCACCTCAGCCTCCAGTTTGGAATATGACCCGCTGAGGCATGAGGGAAGTGGCTGTATTTAGCCCAAGGAACTCTCACCCCACAGACATGATGTCAGCGGCCCTGTCTTGCCTTCCACTCCCCCGCAGGGCCCGCACTGCCCCTCTGTCACACATGCAGGGCTTTCCAGACGAGGGAGACAGTGGAGCTGAGAGTAATGGGGTTCTGAACACTTGGGGTGGAGGTGAAGGGGCCAGGGGTGGGAGATGGGGGCTGCCTTGGGTTCCAATGGTCACAATAGCCGAGGTTTATGAAGCATCCGTTAGTTCAGCCACATGTGTACACTCAATCCTCACACGACCCCAGGAAGGGAGGCAGTCTGCCCCTCATTCCACAGATGAGCAACTGAGGCACAGAGAAGTTTAGTAATTTCTCCAGGATCACACAGCTGCTAAGTACCGTGTTTCCCCGAAAATAAGACCTAACCGGAAAATAAGCCCTAGCATGATCTTTCAGGATGACATCCCCTGAACATAAGCCCTAATATGTCTTTTGGAGCAAAAATTAATATAAGACCCGGTCTTGTTTTCGGGGAAACACGGTAGCAGAACCTCATGTGAATCCAGACAGAATTTAGGTTTATGGTCTCAGCCACCATGTCCTGTCGGGGGAGGGCAGGAAGCATGGCAGACCTGGGACATCTGGGGGGTTTGTCAGATTCTGCCCCCACCCCACCCAGGCCTGTTATTGCCCCCCACGTCCCCGGCCTGGGCTCCCCGGGACTTCAGCTGTGAGCTGGGCATGCAGGGAAAGCAGAGAAAGAAAGGGATGAAACTTGAGCAAGCGCCGCCACGGAGCGCCACCACGGAGCGCCAGGCGGGACACGATATTGGGCGCTCACTGATCCAGCAGATCTGAGGGCAGAGACTAGTCCCTTGTGCACAGACGAAGGGGTGCACAGGGTAGGAAGCTGCCAGCAAAAGGCCAGCTCGAGGCAGGTGGGTCTGATTTCAAAGCTCGTGCTTCCCCATGACTCCCCAAAGACGGCACAATCGGACAAAGGACCCGGGGTTTATCAAAGGTTTTCCTCATTCAATCTCAGTGTCACAGGCCCTCGCCCTGGAATAAGGGGTGGGATGCTAAGGTTCCAGCTGGGAGCTGGTGCCTGCAGCGGGGAGGCAGGTCAAGGTGGGGGTCTTCATTTCGTTTTGCCAGACCCTTGTAGGGTGGCCCAGGCTCCCTGCCTGTGCCCTGAGGGTCTTGGCTCTCTGAGGGGCAAGGCCAGAGTTGGGGTTCTTCTGAGATGAGGTGGAGGGGGCTGTCAGCCACAGCAGTCTATGGGGACATTCCTGACCCTATAAAAAGACAACCATCCTGGATGCCAGAGGCTCAGGCTGCAGCCTCCTCGCAAGGACTGCAGCAACCTGACCCCCAGGAATGTCCCAGGGGCCTGGCGTCCTCTGCTGACACCAGAGGGGCAGGCACCACTTGGGAGGCCAGGGAGGGGCTGGCCCACCCCCCACAGGGCAGCGCCAAGGCCCACCTCACTGCTGTTACCAAAAATCATCAAGAACTTGGAAGTTAAGCCAAGGGAGGCATCACGGCCTTGCTCCATCACGTCACACACCTGGCCCGGCGTGACTTCATCACTGACCTAATGAGGTCTGTCAGCCACACCCCTGTGCATGTTGCTTTGTTGGTGGGAGGGGGGCGTGCTGTGCATCGCACCCTGATCTCGACCCTCTGGATGCCAGCAGCACACGCTCTGCCCACTACCTGGGCCTGGGTTGTCTCTCACCCTCAGCTAGAAGCTGGTTGTGTGACCTACCAGAAAGGGTCCCTCACTGATCTCTGATAGCCCACCCAGCTCTGACCTCCGAGGTGATATTGTTGCTTTGGGAAGGTTCCTGCCAGGTTTTCCTTTCCCTGGAGCTCATCGTCTTGGCTGCACAAGCTCCAGACCTGACCCAAGCCCACAGGCTAAGGCAAAGCACACCGACACTTGGAATTGCTGAGGGCAGCTATTCTTTTGTTTGTTTGTTATTAAATTTATTGGGGTGACATTGGTTAATAAAATCATAGAGGTTTCAAGGGCAGCCCTTCTGTTTCAAGATGGAAGACAACAGACCCACTGCGATGTCACTTAATCTCCTCCGGGAGAGCAGTTTCTTTCCAAACTTGATAAGGAGTTGAAATGGAACTGAGCCCCCAAATTTGCAAACCTGAGGGTGGGGGACCCAGAGCCCTTCCAGACTCGGGACCTGAGAACTGGGCGTGCTGTAAAAGCCTGGGGCTCTGACACGCACCTCCCTGTACATTAATCCCGCTCCTGCCACACTCGGGAGCTCAGTTTCCCCGCTTGTGGCCAAGCAAACAGAGCATCCCAGCTTCTCCCCAACTTGAGACAGATTCCCCTGGAAATGGGCACAAGGAGGGGCAGAGATAACACCTTTCTCTCTGGCCCTGGACGCTGCCCACCCCTGCAGGGTAAGTGCAGGCAAAAAGCCACCGAGATGTGGGTCCATTGTCTGGTCCCCTTGCCTGCCTGGACCACACACCTAAGGCCACTGTGTCAAGGGGCTTCCCCAGAAATCCTCATGTTGTCACAACGTTGGCAGCGCTGCCTTACAGGGTGGGGCTGAGTCACAGAGGCCGGAGTCTGAGACCCTCTGAGAAGACACCTGGGGGGTGACTCTGGGCTAGGTAACTCAACTCTCTGAGCCTCAGTTTCCCATCTTATAATGTTTCCTACCTCACAGGGGCAGCTATGGGGACAAAAGTAGACAATAATGTAAAATATTTAGCACAGAATCTGGCATCTAATAAGCACTTAATAAATGGGAAGCATTTTTATTGCTATCTAGCTGTCGGGTAAGTACTAAGTAAGTACTAAGTAAGCCTCAGTTTTCTCTCCTATAGAACAATGAGGTTGGGAGGGGGTGGGACACCCCAAGTCTGGACAGTCTCTTCCAGCTCCAGCTGTTATGGTTCTTTTATGTGGTGTGGGTGGACAGGGAGGAGATAGGGGCACAGAACCCTACAAGTGTCCTGTACTGGGCATCCCGGGTGGAACCGCCTAGGAAGTCAATCAGGGCTCTTCTGGATTTGATCCAGGAGGGGAAATAGGCATTCAGCACGCATCACACACTGGCGACTTCCACAGCCTCAGTTTCCACCCCTGTCAGGTGAGCCTGCTCTATGGGGATGGGCAGAGGATCCAGGAGTATACTCTGGGAAGGGGCTTAGCCCCGCGAGCCCTCCCGCAGGGCTGGCTGGCAGTGGCACAGAATCTAGAAGGGGCAGCCCTGAGGGTGGTTTTGGGGGGTCTGTATCCTCAGACAAAGCTCCAGCATCGTCCTCCAGCACACAGCCCACGAAGGGGGCCTCCCCAGATGGCCGCAGGCCCACAGGATGGGGAAGGGAGGCCGTCTTACCAGGCCGACGTTCAGAGAATTGTTGTCGTCCTCTGGCATGGGCAGGTACACGGCCAGTGCCACGCAGTTGGCAAAGATGGTCAGTAAGATGATTGTCTCGAAGGGTCTGGGGCCAGAGTTAAGGAGAACCCTCGAGTGCGGAGTGGGGTGTGCAGGGTGAAGGGGAAGAGGGCCTGAGGGTCAGTCTGGACAGTGACGATAACACCCAGCTGAGGGCCCTCCTCCTGCAGGCTGTGGAAGGGCCAGGCTCTGCTCAGGAGCGCTGGCTTCCGCTCAGATGCTTGGAGACCCTGCCGTTCTGGTTCCCAGCTGAGGCTCCTCATTTAAGGGCCGAGGAGTCTAAGGCCCCACTCCAAGGTCCTGTCTCCCTCCCAAGAAGCGGTGACTTTCTGAGATTCTAGCCTGACAACCTGGGGGGCTCGTTCGGAGAAATGGGCTGATGGGGGATAGGCTAGGTGCCCACAGAGCAGGACTGGGGAAGGGACAGTGTGGGGTGAAACCTGAACCTCAGAGCCTGAGGGAGGAATGGATGACCCCCGATTTTCAGCACCCCCACCCCCAAGACACATCCGGCCTCCATAGCCACCTTCCAGAGGCACCGAGGCCCATTCCTTTCCTGCTCTGCTGGTGAGCAGCATGGCTGACCAGAGGCCGGCCCATCAGAAAGCCTGGGAAGCAGCTGACGGAAAGGAAGGGAAGGCGGTGGAGGGGGCGGGAGGCAGCTGTGGAGACTGGGCTTGGGTGAGAACCCCGTTCCCCAGGCAGCCGCAGGGGCAGAGGCCTGGAGGAGAGTCCCCTGAAAACCTGACCTCACGGGAGGCCGCGGGCGAGGCAGCTGTGGGCGAGGGCTGACTCCAGCCCTAAGGATTCCAACCTGGTCCCACGTTTTTCTTGTCTTTGCAGTTACCCCTTCTTGGGAACAGCTGGCGGGAGTCGGGTCTCCCAGGGCCCTTTAGAAATATTTCAAATATTCCTGACCATCTCTTTCAGAACCCACTTGACATGGGCCTTCCCTCCGCCTGTATCTCCTTCCTCCTTTCCCCAAGTAACCCAGAGATTTTCATCGTCTGCCTCCCAGAGCTGATGCAGACATAGGAAGGGGTTTCGAGTGGGGTCTGAGCTAAGATCACCGGGCCTGCCCTGCCTGGTCCTGGGCCTCTCACAGCAGGGCTTCAGCCAGGCCTGTTTCCTCCCCCGCCCCCAGCTGGGCTCATCTGCTCCACTGTCCCGCCCGCCCATCCAGGGGGAGGGCTTTCTTGCAGAGCCCACCCACCGCTTTGTTCTCCCCCATCCGATATCAAAATGAGCCTGTTGCTTCCAAAGCCTGAGGGGAGCCTCACGATGATGGTGTGGTCCCAGGTACACCTGCCAGCGGCTCCCAGACACAGCCCGGCCTTGCCCCCGATGGTCAGCAGGCATCTCTGGTGGACCCTGGATCCAGCCGCACACTCAGGGCAGGGAGCCCCCCAGCTCCTCCTACCCCCCGCCCACGGCTGGGGCCTCCTCTGAGGCAGTCACCCCATCTCCAAGACCCTCTCCGTGGCCTCCCTCTCCCACGTTACACGCGGGGCCCAGAGGATACTTCCATTCCACGATGCTGATGCAGGCTTTCCTCAGCGGGTTCTGGAGGGTCAGGCACAGCAAGGCCCGGGGTGGCCGCGGCAGGATCTCGGGGACAGGCTTCTTGGGCTGTTTCTTCCTCAGACTGTCGTCCTGTGGGGAGGGCGGCTCCATGTTCCCCGGCAGCCCGGCTCCTGCTCCCCACCCACTGCCCTCTCCTGTGTCCTCTGTGCCCTCGCCTTGGGAACTGGGCTGCTGAGTCTGCAGGGCCACAGCTGGGCGAGGGGGTGGGGCCGCTGGATTACTCTTCCTGCTCCCAGGGAGTAAAATTAGCCTCCCACTCACTGGGCTGCCTGTGCCCCTGAGGCCAGGCAGCTGTCATTTTTTCCCAGCCTAGCCAGTGACATCCCAATATGTCCCAGGAGGGTGGGGGTGGCGGCAGCCAGAGGCACTGCTTGCAGGCCTGGAATGGGCAGTAGGAGACAGGATGGAAGGTTCCAGGGCTGGGGGAGAGCGGCTCAGGAGGGCAGGCCTCCGAGATGGCCCCTGTGACACGGCCACTTTCCCCTCCCCCAGCCCCATGACACTGTCCAGAAAAGGTGCTGGTGGCCCCGATCGTAGTCACCTCCCACCGCAGCACCTGCAGCTAGCAGGCCAGAACTCCCCCCACCCTCACCCCACCCCACAGTGAACCCCTGTACACGGGGTGGAGGCCCCCAGAAGAACCTGGAATGTGCCCCCCTTGGGGACACTGCACCTGCCACTCTGAGCAGTGACTGCTTTGTATTCCCTGCCCCCTAACTCTGAGGGTCGAGTGCTTTCTCCCTGGGACTCTGGCCCCTCCCACACTGTCCCTGGATGTCATATGCTGAGCTCTGTAAATGGTAGTTGAGTGTAAGAGCTAACAGGACACCTTACCCACCTCGCGATAAGTGCGGGCCAACATTATCCAGGAATCACACAACTCAACAAATCTTTTATTTGGGCCCTTGGCACAGACGGCGCCACTGTACCCATTCGGTCCTGCCGCCCACAGAGGGGCACAGGATGAGGTGGGAAAACGCAGTCCTCACCCAAACTGGGGAAAAAACGAGGAAAAGTCCTCAGGGGGAGTGGGGAAGCGGGGTGATCGCCCACCATCACGGACCCAGGGGGTGCCACCAGAGGGCGCCACCAGTGCGCACACAACGCCTCTTTCCAAGTCTGTCGGTCCAGTCCGGCAATTGCATGCAGAAGCCCGCCTCCTCGTCCCCCTCTGGGCTCCGCTCCTGGGGTGGGCGGAGGGGCGGGGGGCAAGCAAACTCCCGAAGAGGCCGTTGGTATGTGAGGCCACCGCGTGGCGGTCCCGGCGGTGCGCGTCCCGAACCAAAGCGCGGCTGGCCTTCTGGAGACTCGCAGACCAAGGGCTGCGCCTGTGGCCACGGAGGACCGCGCAGGGCACCGCCGCCTGCTGTGCACAACCAGAGGCTGGGTCTCAGCTTTCCCCGGCGCGGAGCCGAAGCTGATTCGGAGCCAGACCCCCCAGATGACCGTCCTGGCCGGCCGGCCTTCCGGCGACCTGCAGGGCGCGGCACGCGCTGGAGCTTCCCCCAGGGCCTGCGCCCCGCTGCACTCGCCGGATGCCTCGGTCTGTACTGGCCACTGGCAACCCTTGCCCTGCACCTCCGCCCAGGTGGCAGGGAGGAGGCCGGCGGTGGGGCGGGGAAGGATGGTTCGCAGACGTGGAGTGCCGCGCATCTCTGAGTGTCCGGGCCCGCGCCGCCCCGCAGTGACCCGAGGCGCTGTCGGCAGTGGGGCGTCCCTGCGCAGCGGGATCACTGGCTGGATTCTTCCGACTCCAAGCCGGGCGAGGAGGAGAAGCGGGGGTGCTCCGGCGGCTGGGCGTCGCTGGGGCGTTCAGACCCGGGGCCGTCGGGGGCGGCGCGCAGCAGCTCCTGCAGGTGCCGGATGTAGCGGATCGCGGCGCGCAGCGTCTCCACCTTGCTCAGCCGCCGCTCCGCCAGCGCGCCGGGCAGGTGGCCTCGGAGGCGCGCGTAGCCCTCGTTGACACAGCGCACGCGCTGCCGCTCGCGCTCGTTGCGCTTCTGGATGAAAGCTGGCTCGAAGGGACCGTCGTAGCCCCCGAGGGCGCCTGGCCCCGGCGCGCAGGGGAACAGGCCGGCGTAGGCGGCGGCTGGGCCGGGGAACAGCAAGAAAGGCATGGCGCCCGAGGGCTCCGCTGGCAGGGGCGCTGGCCCGGAAGGGGGCGCGGCGCCCAACTGCATGCCACAGGGGTGCCCCGCGGGTCCCCGGTCCACCAGCCCCCGGCAGAAGTGCCCGTCCATGGTGCCACGGCCCTCCCTGAGTCGCCCCCGCTCGGGGTCTGCGCGTGCCCACCACGGGGACGAGTCACATCGCCAGCAGCAGCTCTGGGCTTCCAGGACTGCTTAGGGCTTCTCTTCACTCTTTCCGCTGGCTCCTGCCATTCCCCTAACGCGCGCCATCGCTCCGGATTCGGGTGGCTCCAGGCAGAGGCTCGGCGCAAGCACGACCCCGGGCCAGTGACCTCATCCGTCGGCCATGCTCCCGCGACACACCTGGCAGCGCATCGCCTGCAGCCCCGCGAGGGCGCCTCCCGCGGGTGCTAACCGTGAGGCTCCGTGCTGGGGCCACGGTGCCTGGGCCTTGTTCCTCACGGCCTTGGGGACCCCAGGCCGCCTGGGGGGTCAGGAACTGCCATTCCAGCTCCGCAGAGGGTCCCCGGGAACGTTTCTAAAGAAGAGGAGAGAGGACATATGGGTTAGGAAAGGCCTGGTATGCTGGCCCCTGTGTCACCTCCACCCCCACACCGGACTGTAGGTGTGGTGAGGGGAGGCCGCGTGCCTGCTGCAGACAAGACGCCAGAGCAGGGTTCCAATCCCGCATTCCCGCTTCCTGGTTGGACTGCCTCTGAGTCGTGGTTTCCACACAGGGAGAGAATTAAAACACCCCTCACAGGACATTAATAATATATAAGAACCAAATGAGAAAAAATATACCCCAAACAACTCCTGGGCCTGGCTTAGGAACAGCGTGGATGATATCATTTTCCTTGAGTGGGGATGAGTCTTATCACTGATACCTTCCTGGACCTGCCATCCAAGGAGCTCAGAGACCAATTATTGGGTCAGCAGAAGAAATGCAGTGGTGACCACAGCCCGCCAAGGGGTCTCACACTCCACTGGAGGACACGCATCTTTGATTCCAAGAACCTGTTGGGACGTTCACTGCCTTCTCTCTGCCGGGTGGAGAGGCGGGACCAGAGCACTTGGGTCCAGGACGCACCCCTCACAGCACCCTGGCTTCTGCTCGGGGGCACTGCACCGGAGTGTGTGTGCTTGTGCGGCTGGGCCCAGAGCCTGGCCTGCCCCGCGCGCGTGAAGACGCTCTCAGGTGCTGACTGAATAACCGAGGGCGGATTGGGCATCAAGGGCAGCCTGCCGTACACACAGCCCTGCCCAGACTCTAGGAAGCGGCTATCGCAGAAATCATTGGCCTGTGTTGAATGTAAATGCCACCAACCCTCATCAGCATGGGGTTACCGGGTCCACGTAGGTGTCATTTCCTCCAGGAATTCTCTGACCCTGCTTCCCTCTCTTGTGCGTGTCCACGATGTCCTGCAGAGGCCATCTGAGCACTTGTCACACTGCTGTTACTCTCCCCTCATGATGGAAAACCTGAGATTCACTGACTGAGGGGTGAGCAAGTGGGCACTGCATGCCCCGTGGACAGTGACGGACGGCTGGAGACCCGGGGCACTGGGCCAGGCCTCTCCACGGGACAGAAGGGGCCAGCTCTCTCCCGACAGGGAGGCTGGTCACAGGCTAATTCCCAACCGTCTCCTTCTGCACCTCCTGGGCTTTGTCCTTTTGCTGTCCCCGAGTCTGTTCCCAGCTAGCTCTGCCCTCCACGCGGAACAAAAACCAGGAAAAATCCACAGTGATTCTGACAGCATGGAGACTCACTCTGCTTTCAAGAGTGGAAGTAAGTGTGTGAAACATCGGGACAGACTCCCCTGCTCAACAGCCTTTGAGGGCTCCCCACTACCGTCCAAGGAAGGTTCTGGAAAATCTCTTCAAACAGACCCTCAGTTCCATCAGACCCAGGACACACAAAGTGTCCTGACCTTACCCCTGGGCTCCCACTGACCTGACTGGCCCGCGCGGTCCTCTCCACACCTCTGCTCCCCCAGTCCTGCCCTCACTGGGTGCCAGAGCCAGAGCTTTGCAGCTCCCAGCGTGGGCTTTCAAGGTTGTGTATCTCAAGCCTTCGGCCAGATTGGAGGCCACCAGAGGGCACAGCTTCGACTAAGGAGTGACGGCCCTCAGTGCCTCCCCCAGTGCTGGGCACATCCTGGGTGCTCACAATTTTTCACTAGCAGTGCTTGTTTGTTTGTTTGTTTTTTTGTAAAAATATGGGATTCAGACTGTACTGCCCACATAATCCCTATTTATAGTTGACTTAATTATTTAAATTTAATTTGATGGAGGTCTGAAGCTTTTATCTAACGACAATTTTAATAAATACAACTTAATGTTATTTGTGTGGATTCCATTTTCAAAATTTATTTCCCACACCTACTCATCAGAGCTGCCAACTATCATTTATGACGCACAAAGCACGGGGCCCTGACACCTCATTTGACTGCTACACCTTTCTTGTGAGGAGGTACTAAGGTCAGCCAGCTTTACAGGTGGGGACAGAGGCTCCTGAAGGTTAAGTTACTGGCCGAGGCCCACAGGTAGGAATCAGTAAATGGGAACCAAGCGCGCGGTCTTTCCCCCTTCGTCCCCCAGTACCCTCTTTGTGGCCTCACATGTGAACCAAAAGCTCAGCGGGGCTTGCACTGACCTAACAAACGTGTCCTGTTCAATGAGGGGGTGTCCCCGCAGGTTCAAGGCGTCTGCTGTTGCTGAGCTGCTGCTCTGGGGGGACAGGTCCCAGGTCACCTTGGAGCCGTGGGAAGAGAACGCCCCCTGGAGGATGTTCTCAGAAGGGCGGCCGTGGGGTTCTGTGGTGGGAAAGCAAGAATAGGGTGTCATCAGACTGAGTCCAGCACCAGGAGCTGCACCCCCTCCAACTTGATGAGGAGCTCCCTTGCCTGAGCTCAGGAAACGTGAGTAGTGGGACCCTCCCACTCAGAAGCCTGGCAAAATCTGGTCCCTCCACAGGTCGGCTGACTGGGCAGAACCGCTGGTCAACATCGCCACCGTGTGGCCCTGAGAAGCAATGGCAGCAGCAGATTGCTGGAATTCCAGGTGGGGACCTCAAGCCTTTGGACGTTTGAACCCTCGGTTAAAACTCCCCTTGGGGACAGTGGGAGTCCCCAGCTCTTCTGGGAAATTCGGGTGTTACTGAGTTCAGGTGTCACGGAATTACTGGTCGCTGGTACTGTCAGCGAGGCAGGGGCAGCCTCGGGAAGAGCTCCCAGAGGCTCTGAGGTCCTTGGATGGGGCTGTGAAAGACCTCAGACAGCACGTGCCGCCCCCGGCTTGCACAGGACACAGCGCTGCTGCCATGTCCAGCGGCTTCCCACAGCCACACAGTCCTGGAAGCAGTCCAAGAGGACATTTCCGTACACAAGGGCCTGATCTCTTCTCAAGTCTGAAGGAACAGTGGAGCCAAATCCCCAGTTCTCTGAGTCAGCTGAGTGTTCAGTGTCCGTCCTGCCACCGTCAATGTACCTGGCACCATCCCGAGAGGTCCCCTGGAAGCCGGCTGTGGGCTGCGCTCACAGACGACCAGCTCGAAGCCGTCCCCATTTGGTGGGGACAGTGCCCCCCCCACACCTCGCTCGCGCTCTCCTGCCTGCACACTCACAGCTGTCATCACAGCCCGGGCTGTCAGCACTGATGAGGTCCCCACCTTACAGGCGAGGAGGTGGAGGCTCAGAGAGGTGAAGCGACTTGCCCACGGTAGCACAGCTGGTACAGGCCACAGCCGAGTCAGACCCAGACATCTGGGCTCCTCACTAAGCACGACTCACTGTACACACGTGAGAGAGGGATGGAGAAAGTAGGGACACGCCGTGATGTGACCGCGTTGCACTGTCCTCCCATCTCGGCTCTGCTGGCCGCCCAGGGCTGGGACAGCCCCGCGGGCCCGACCTACTTAGGGGCCAGCCTGATGCTCAAATGAGTCTGTTTGTAAAACCACAGTGTGAACTGTCGCGTTCCAGACAGTAAACAGGAAAGGAGTGTAATTGTGAGGGTCTGTGATCACCGTTTTGAAGCAGCAGCCACGCCACGTGCTGTCCTCTGACTAAAGGGCCAGCGAGTCCTCTCCAGTGTCCTTTCAAGCCTGCAATGAACTTTGGGGGAATTCATTCTTGCATTTATCACCAGGGACCTAGACTTTCAGAAACAGTAACCCACTGGCTCAGGTGCCACCGAGAGCTGGGACTGCCGAGCCAGCCTGGACCAGAGGACAACAGCCACTGTGGGTATCAGGCTTCCTCCACGTCAGGCGCATTCTACATGCCACACGTGTGTGTGCACACTCACATGCACTGTCGTGTAATCCTCACCACCAGGCACGCACTGTTATTGTCCTTATTTTACAGTTAGGAAAAACGAAGCACAGAGAGGGGAAGTAACTTTCCTAAGGTCACACAGCTGATACACGGTAAACTTGGATTCAAGAGAAACCAGGATGCACCTCGGGGCTGGCCAGGAATCATCATTCTGTCCACGGTGAGGTTTTCTAACAGCCCGAGAGATGTAGGAGAGAGAAACGCTGTTCCACGCATTGTTCCCTTAGTCACAAATGGGCCTCCGTCGTAGGCGGTTAGTATTTCGTGGGAAAAACCCTTGGGGACACAGGACATGCATGTGAGGTTTCCCAAGGCCCCTCCTGATCAGAGACTTAGAGGATCTGAGGTGGGAAGGGACGCCTGCCACAGGGCTTCGGGGACTTGGCCCCTCCTGGAGTGAACTAATGTTGCTTAGCTCTTGAAACGTGTCACACTGGGTGTCCCGATGGCAAAGGTGCCTTCAGCCCACTGTAGAGAGGAAGCTGGGGCTGTGAGAGCCTGCACCTGTGGCCAGATGGGACAGTGGGGCTGGCTTCTCAGGTCCCCACCCCAGGTCCCTCTCCTGGTGGCTGAGGTCCTCTCAGGTCCCTGCACATACAGGCTGTCATTGATTGTCCCATCCACCTCTTATTCCTACACTTAACCACATTTTAGAGCAAATGGGTGCTCTCTGCATCGTCAAAACTTGGCTGATGACCAGGGACTCTGGGGCCAGCCAAAGGGCTTTGGACCCTGGCTTAGCCACTATCCAGCTACAGGACTGTGAGCAAGACTGTTTTCTCTCCTGTGGGAGGGGGACAGTACCCACACTTACTTTGTGGGGACACCGCGCAGTGCAGGGACATGGTGAGTGCACGCATGCTGGCCTGCAGCTGACCGGGGTGCTCGGACCATGGCTCCTCCTGATGTGGAAGGTCAGGGGCCCCCCACTCTAGTCGCCCCCGCACAATCTCTCTGCGTGCATATAGCCAGATTCTTCTTCTAAGAAATTTCTTTGATCATGTGACTCCCCCACAAACAGTGCCATAAGTCCCTTGCCCGGCACCGAAGGTGCTCAGCAGTCTGTGGTCCTCCTGCCGCCCCCCGACTGCACCCCCAAATCAGCCCTCTGCTCCAGCGGGACGGCCTTCTCTCCCCACATCAGCCTCGGCCATCTCCCCACTAGGCCTGGAGCGTCGGCCCTTCCCTGTCCCCAAGTCCTGCCCCTCCTTCCAGAACCCGCCTGGCCCTCTCCTGTCCCGTGCTTGGTCTCTCTGCACTGAAACCTAAGGCCTAGCGTTAGTCATGAGCTGTTTGGGGACGCTCTTTCTCGGGCTGTACCCTCACCTTGCCATTCACCTTGTCACACGTCAGCATCTTGCTCCCTCAAGGAGAATGGCAGGATCACGCCCCATGCATCTCAGCATCCTGCAGGGCCAGCCCTGCTCCTGACACACTAGATGTCCCCAAGAAGTAACCTAAAGGTAGAGGGGCCACTCAGCGGCTGAGCATGCAGTCACACATGTCACTGATCTGACCACAGACCATTTCGGTGAGGCGGGTGCGCTCACACCACGTCGTTTGTCTAATGTCCAAGGTGTCCCGAGCAGCTGCAGAGCGGTTTGGGCCTGAAGACACAAAACTTTTCTGCCCACGGTTCCCTCTTGCACAGAAGGGGAGGAAACACGATGTCTCGATGGGGACACGGTCTTGGCTCCCGTCACAAGGCAGGAGACCACGATCCCCCCACGCTAACAACCCATTTCATCCCCTCGAGGTAACAGATGGGGAAACTGAGGCTCACAGAGCCTCAGTCGTGTTTCTAGTGAATCGCAGGATTACCAACAAGAATGTCTGTGTAGTGGTCCATGCTGGACACCCATCTAAGCACCTCACGCACGTGGCTCCCACAGCAGTGCCACGAGGCTGACCCGTGTACCGGGGCTGGCACAGACCCACACAAGCAAATGGCTGGTGGTCACCCAGCTACTAAGTGATGGAGCTGGGATCTGACCCCCGTGGTCGGCTCCAGAGGCGGTGCCCCCACCCTCTGCCCGGCACCACTCGAGCCTGCCCCTCCGTTGCATGCAGGGTGAGGCTCTCCCCGCCTATACCTTTCTCATTTCGGCTCCTTTTCAACAAAGCCTCCTGGGAGAGCACACATTCCCTCTAAAATGTGGATAAGTGCCAGATTTATACCCAGAAAAGCCACACGTTAGACTGCACACAGCAGGCGTCAGGCGTCAGGCCAAACCCAGTCTCAGTGGGCTCTCCAGTGGGCAAACCCACGGAGAAGTTCCCATGGGCGGCAATGCCCATGGCGGCCGGGCTCCCCTGCCTCCCCCAGCCAGCGGGAACTGGGCTGCTCACCCTCCTTTGGGAGGAAAGCCATCAGGTGACTAAGCCCCTGGGGAACCCGGCCTCACGTCCCCCAGCCACCACCTCCGTGGTTACCTTCTACGTTGGCTCCGCTGCTCTGCTCATGGCCACCTGTGGCTTGTGCCCGTCCAGGGTGGGGGACGGCGGGACCTCTGGGCTGCCTGCCCACCTCGGCGCCTCGCAGCCTCTGCCCAGCTTCCCGCCACAGCACCAGGAGCCAGGCACCAGGAGCCAGGCACACGTTACCTGATGGAGCTTCAAACGGTGACACACCCACCCAGAAGGGGAGGGCGGAGGGCGGAGGGGGCGCCTCTGATCTGGGATCGGCTCCCAGGAGGGGCGAGGGCCACTCCTGGTCTCCTGTGATTGGCCACCCGCAGCGCCTGCTGCCGCCAAGGGCAGGTGGAGGTGCTGGCCCCCAGGTGCTGCCCGGCTGAGGACCCAGGGTTGGGCGACACACCTAAGGTGGAAGCCTGTGCACTGAGCCGCCGACATGCTCCGGTGTCAGGACGAGACAGGGGCAGGGGGTACACCCTCAGGTTATGGGAAAACCTATCTCTGAGCAGCTCTGATGCTGCCACTTGGGGTGTCGGGGCTGCTGGGTGACCCTTGGGCCTCCAGGGCTGGATCGGGGACCAGGAGGCTGCAGCGGCGTGGGTCCACGTGGTGTCTGATCTCAGCAGCCCTGGCCCCGCCACACAGCTCTTCTCACCCCCTCTGACCTGTGCGAAGACGGAAATCTACAGCTCACATAGCTTACAGATGTCATATCTGCAAGGGACCCAGGCCAGCAGCACTGTCCTCAGCTCCTGCCCAAATTCCTGCCCTTTCTGCACTTCCTGCTCCGCTAATGTGTTTTACATCTACTCACTTACTGCCTTTTCACCGGCTCTTCACATTAATGTCCACGAAATCCTGAAAGTCATGTGCTAACTACGTTTTTTCCTAATACTCATTAAAATAATGACGTGAATAAAAAGTATTCTTCCGGGCACTACCTGAAACCCCCTGCGTGTGTATACTGTGCTGTGGGAAACAACGGGCTGGGGTAACGTCCCCACTCTGTGTGGAGAAGCTGAGGCGCAGGGACGCCAGGTGGGGACCGGGGCTCCTATCTTGCAGCTGGAGCCCTACCCTCCGCGTCCGCCGACACGAGGAGCCCAGCACACTCAGGGTCAGCCTGCCTACAGCCTTTACTTCGGCTCAGCTCCACACCTGGGGCGTAGGGACACCAGTGACTAGACGGAGGGAGCCACCCGTCATGACCCCCCAGAGGTTCTGTGCGAACTTGAACAAGGGAGGGATTTAGCCGTGGGGTCCAGGTTTCCTGGCGTCCGGGGCCCCATCACACTGAGTGGGAGGTCCCTGTTCCATCTCCAGAGCCCTGACTGACAGCAGGGCTTAAGCTGGAACAGTAGCACGTCCTAGGTTTCTTCTAAGGCTTCACACATTAACTGGTGGTTGCTGACGACAGCACCCAGTACAGTGAGGAGACAGGCACGCAAGGCTTGGAAAAGCACCGGATGCCCAGCGAGTAAGTGCAGTCAACAGGGGCTCCCGGGCGCCTCGACCACCCTGCTTTCCTAAACGGAGGGCTGGTCTTGGGGGTTTTGGTCCCAGCCCCCCTCATGGGCGCCACCACTTGACCACAACTGGGCCGTGCAGTTGTTAGGGACGCAGAGAGGGGCTCAGAGCGGACGGTTGCCAAAGGGCCAAGCAGGTTGCGGAGCCAGGTCCATCCCAGCCGTCAGGCCCTCGTCCACCCGCCCCGCTGGCTGCCCAGAGCCTATAGGACTTGCCTGAGTGTGGAGAGCAAAGGCACAGGTCACTTCTCCCGGCCCTGCTCCCGCCTCAGTCCCCAGGGAGGAGAGGAAGTGTGGGGGGAGGGAAGGGGGAGCCTGAGACCAGGGCCGCCTGGCTGCCTGGGGGTCAGCCGTCCCCGCACCTCAGGCCAGCCCTGCCTGGGTGAGCACATATCCAGAGGGCCCCCTCCCACGGCCTTGCACCGTCACTCCTGCCAGCTGGCTCTGGGGCTCCAGTCAGAGGGGCAGGCAGGTCATGGCCTTGAGGACTTCTGGGCCTCAAGAAGGACCTCGGGCTCAGGCAGCGGGGAGCCCGATGGCTCTGAAGGAGGCAGTGACATGACGTCTGGTGGCCCAGTGAGACGTGATGACGGTGTGGACGGGTGGTGCTGCAGGGGCGGAGGGGGCAGCAGGGACAGAGTCCTCGTGAGGACATGGGAACTGCAGGCGGGGAAGAACCTGCAGGTTTCTGGCTGGAACTTGGTGGGTGGTGGTACCACCAATTCAGATAAAGAACATGGAAGCCAATTAAAGATGAGTTTAGTTTGGGACACGCCCATTTCCACAGACTCTGTGGCAACTGGGGTGGGAGGGGTCCAGCTGAGAGCCAGATGGACAAGTCTGGAGCTCAGGGTTGGGGCTGGGCTAGAGCCAGAGATTCTAGAACTAACCCCAGGAAACTACGAAGGAATAAGCTTCTGGGGAGAGTACTGTGACGTTCAAGTTTAGATGGAGTGGACTAGGATGTGAACGGGAGCCTGGGAACAGCAGGATGAGGGAGAAGTGAAGGGATGGACAGAGCGACAAGGTCACAGGAGCCCAGCAAGTTCACGAAGGAGGAAGGACCATGGTACGGTGTCCAATGTGGCAGAGGGGCCAGACATCCTCTGGTCCGGCCAACGTAGCCATCAGTGACCTTGCCTGCAGAGGGGGAAGGATGAAGTGGAAGGTGGAGGAGGGCGTGGAAACGAGTGGGAGATGCCACTACAGCCTGAGGCTCTTTGCAGAGCAGGAGACCTGAGCACATCAATAGGCTGAGAAGGACCAGCCGTGGGGCGAGGCTGAAGAGATGACACAGGTCCCAGGAGAAGGGATGGGTGGGTCGGCTCCAGACAGGAGGAACTTGCTACCCCAAGACCACAGCGAAGGTCAAGGTAAGTATGAAGGCAACTTTGCAGATGGGACAACTCAACTCCTAGGAGAAACTGAGAGATCACACCTACCTACTGGCCTCGATTTTCTTAAAGGAGCAAGGCGAGATTTTCCAGGGTCGGAGAAGGGAAGCCCTGAAGGTCACTCAGTGACCTCCACAAAGAGTAAGTCTCTAAAGACGAAGGCCAAAGGGCTCCGGGCCCATGAAGAGGGCGTGGGGTGGAGCGCACAGGTGCTGCTCAGTGCCCAGGAGCAGAGCCGAGCTGCCCATCATGACAGATACCATGGTCCACAGAAGCTTTCAGAGCAGTGTGGCACCAGCGGGTTGCCAGCGTGTGCCAGGTACATGAGGGTGGCAATGTCCTCCGTGCTGGTCCCTCTGCCCCCCCTCTCATCTGTGACTCAAGGACCCAGCAGACTTCACGTTGGCTGCACACACCTGCTCAGGGTCCCACAACCAACTCAGCCCCTCGGCGGTGGTGTCCCTTTGTCCCTTCCTTGCTTCCAATGCCAACCTGTCTCTGCTGTTCCTGGAAGCCCCACCTGCATGTCACCCCCTCCCATCCCCTTCAGAACTTGCACTTGGCTCTGAACTTTGGCAAATCTTTGCAAATGGGCATCCTCGCCTCACCAAAAACGCCGCTTGGGGCTCCGCACAGAAGTTGCACACAGGGGTCCATTCCAACAGCCCTGAGGACAGTCAGACACACCGGTCCCTGTGGCCCCTTGACACGTCACACGATGGCCCCTGGAAGCCGGCACCCCCTCCTCCTGGGCAGCTGTTGCCCCTTTTCAGTGGGGGAAACGTGGGTTTTGCAGTGAGCACCATCTGCTCTGTCTGCGACACTGACAGCAGACATTGCTTGGAGTGTCAGGGGACTCTCCCAGGAAGACGAAACACTCAAGACAATCTCCACGGGCCGCTTACTCCTGGACCCGCGAGGAGCCGCACCCCCAGCCCGCCAGTGTCTCGCCTGTCAGGTGAGCGGGACCCCACTGTGGGCGCGGCCAGACTCACCAGGACTGTCCAGGCGCTACCTCCTGTCTGGGTCTGCCAAGGACAAGGCCCTGTCCCCTGTCTGGGACACGGCACTTACCAGGTCACGAGTGAAACAGTCGGTTCTCTAAATCTCTTAAAATCCAGAAAGTGAGAGAAGGGAGTTTAATGATGGCCTCCTTGACTTACAGGCACCGGGAGGATACACACGTCTCTCCATACTCCGGCGCAATGACATTCAGGGACAAGTGGAGATCCAAGGACCAGAGTCACGGCATTCAGAGCCACAGCCCGGCCTCGTGTGTCCCATGGTCCCCCCAACTCTCTGGCTCAGGAACTGCAGATGTGGGGGGACTGCTTGGTTCCCTGAAGGGGGGCGGGGGGCCAGGCTGCAGAGTGAGCAAGGGGCACGGCCCCCCATGCGGCGGGGCGCATGTAGGGGAGGAGGAAGCGGACGAGTGTCCAGGTGCGTCCTAAGACCCTAGCGGAGGGACTCAGCGGGGTCAGCAGTCCCAGCACAGCCACCCTGAGGTCCTGGGGTTGGGAGGGAGGTGGCCACAGGACGCACAAAGGAAGGGGGTGCATGCTGAAGGCCAGGCTGGCTGTTCCCACGCAGTCGTGGGGGCTCAGCTCCGCCGTCCATGGGGGAAGACCAGTCCCGAGATTTGGAGCCGGGGCACAGACAGGCCCCAGGAAACTCCTCCCTTCCCTCCTGGCCTGCCGTCCCTGCCTCAACCCCAATGAGCTGTCGAGGCAGCCAGAGGCCAGGACCCAGCCGTCTTCCCGATTAAATCAGCGGAGACCGTTTCTACAGAGAGGAGGAGAGAAGCCCGAGCTTTTACAGGGAAGACGCGCGGGTGGCACTGCGGAGGGCGGCCCCGGGCCCATCCAGCCCCGGCCGCACGGCCACCTAGCTGAGCATCTTGTGCCGGTCGAAGACGGTCTTGCGCTGCTCCTGCACCTGCAGCTTCCAGCGCTGCTGGGCGCCCTCCACACGCTCCAGGACCGTGTTGGCGCGGGGTCCCCCGAGGGCAGCCATGGCAGGAGCCACGGAGCGAGCATCCTGCAGTGGGAGGGAAGAAGCGAGATGTGGCTCTGCAGGCTGTGGGGTCTCGAAAGCCCGCCGTGCGACCCCGAAGTCTGAACTCCCCGATGGGCAGCCCAAGCTCCCCCAGGCCGAGGGCTCCCTGAGCGCATGCACGCTGCCCCCCAGGGCAGCCACACTGGAGGCTCAGTGTTTGCGGAATCTGTAGGACAGGCACCGTGATCACACGGCCACTCCAGTCAGTCCCCGGAGGCACCGCACAGGCCTACTTCTAACCCTAAAGAGGAAGAGTGTCGGCCTCAGGGTGTCACGCAGAGGACTTGGAGGAAATGCCACCAACGTGCCTCTGGGCTGGTGGGAGGTGGCACGTCCCCCAGACGGGAGCAGGGGCCCCTGAGGAGCCTGCACAGCTGAGACCGAGGATCTGCTTGGAAGGGATGTGACGTCACGGGCGCCTGGCAGGGAAGGAGCCAGGGGCAGGCGGGCAGCCCCATCCAAGCCTGTTCTTGGCCTTGGACGGCTCAGCTCCTTCCCTTCCCCTTTGCTCTCAGAGCTGCTTCTGTCGTCAAAGGCGCATCCGCCCTAATTACCACTCTGCGCCTCTGAAGCGAGGCTGTGCATTTCCGCAGGACCCAAACCTGGTCTTTGGGGGACTTAGAGCCCAGGGCCAGGCCCACCCCCCGTGGGGATTTCCTCCCCAGCTCTCCTGCCTCTCATCTCCTGCCACCCATCTCTTAAGGGATTAGTGCACCCCTCTAAGCCCAGAGCCGCCCAGTAAATGCAACTTTGCTTCTAAGGGGCCTGGGCTGGCACGGCTTCTGTCGCTACGCAGCTGCCAGGCTGGGGAGAGGGGGGCGGTTAGATGAGGGTAGGGGAGGCAGAGAGAGCTGGCCGTTGCAGAGAGGGGTCTGTCACCACAGAGCTGAGTCACTGATATTGCAGCTAACCCAAGGTGAGCCAGAGGTGGACAGTGTCCCCAGGAGGCCCATGTCCAGGGCCCAGGAAGGTCCCTCTGCCAGGCCAGGTGAGGCAGGTGTGGTGGCATCAGGCAGGGGGCGCACTGGGCTTGGAGTCAGGACCCTCCTCCCGCCTGAGACTCCCCTGGGCCCACCTCACGGGTCCACAGTGGCCACCAGGAAGGAGGGACGGCCTCCCCACCCAGCAGCTGTGTTGTTCCTGGACAAGCAACTTTATTTCTCCAGATTTCGATTTAGTAAATCCAGTGTATTCAGACTTTTGTGAGTCTAGTGTCAGTAGGAATGACATTTACCCAAAAGTCTCTCTCTCTCTCTCTCGCGTGCGCACACACATGCACACACACACACACACACACACACACACACACACAGTTTCACAAAATACCGAATATGATGCCTCTGACACGCTCTGCTCCACTTCATGGTTTAAAATTACTGGTCATGACACTAAATTGAGTTCAGGACCTAGTGGGCTGTCACCCCCCCATTAGGAAAACATGGCTCATGACTGGGAGACACGTCTGGCACGGGTGAGTAAAACCGCACCAGGAAAGTCCGCACACACTGGCGGTGCCGGGCGGGGACTCCTCGATGCTGCTTCTGCCTCTCCCCAGCAGCCGGGAGGACCCCGTGGACTCAGGCACCTGCCTGACGCCCCCCAAACACAACCTGGGCCAAGCAACCTCATCCTCTGAACCACCTTCCCAGTCCACGGGGGGCTGAAAGAGCTGCTTCTCGGTGAGACCACGAGGGCAGAGAGCAAGCACGGGACAGACCCACTGTCAGCCCCCAGCCCTGGGATGGACCAGGTGGGACACTGAGTCCCCTCGGCCATGCACACTCAGTTCCCTTCTCGCTCAGTTCGGCTGCAGCACCAGTGCTGCACAGTGCCAGGGACAGGTGTCCGTGTGGCCGCCTAGGTGAGTGGGCACCGAGGCCTGCTTGGGAAGCTGTGGGCCCAGCAGGACCCAGCTATCCCAGCTGCAGGCCACAGGGGCTTCTCTCCCTCCCCACTTCCAAACCAGTGCCTCCCAGGACCAGCGAGGAGCCTCGGCCCTGCTCATGGGGAAGTGGGGGCGCCAGGAGCAGCGTTAGGGAGCACACGGAAACCCACCGCATTACCGCTGTGTCGTCTGCTCTCCCTTCACGTGAAGTCTTGACAAACAGCTCCTAAGTGGGGTAAAGCTGCCGCTGACAGGCTCTGCACTAACAGTCTGAGTAAAAGGTATTAAAGACTCCACATCTGTTCCAGAAACGCCCAGAGCGGGCCATCGTCGCAGGACAAACACCCCCGTTCTAAGCTGCCTCCCTCTAGGCTGCGTGTCCTGCGACTCAGGGAGACGAGGGAAGTCAGGAGAGGAGGGGAGCCCCACCGATCAGGCCGCAGGAAATGTCATTGCACCGGAGCATCAGGCCCCAAGTCTCCTCTGCAACCCGGGAGGACCCAGACGCTTGTGTGGATGAGCCTGAAGTGACCCACCATCCCAGCAAACCTGCCTGGGAAACCCTCCTCCGCCCCCCAGGAGCGCGGGTCTGAGCCAGCCCGGGACTCGCCCACACCTCCCTGAAGACAAGCAGACGAGGGAGAAGACCCCCCGCTTCGGGAGGCGACCCACTTTCTCCCTCATCCTGGGCCTGGGGGTGGGACAGGTGGTCTTGTCATGGACCCAGACTCACAGCTAAGGACGGCCCTGGGACAAGGCCCTTCAGAGGGGGTCACACAGCCTCCCTCCATGCTCCACGTTTAACCCCAACCCTTCCTGCTGTAGCCAATCCACAGCCTCTGGGTTGCAAGGTTCCCCGACTCCCACACCTCAGTGCCAGCAGCCCCTGCTCAGAAGCCCTGCCCGGCGACACTGCTGCTGACAGACGCGCATGCCTGAGCACGGCGCTCGAGCCTGAGCTGATGGACCACGGACCCCCAGCCACAGGGACCGCCTCCCGGCCAGGCCTCCGTGCCCGGTGCCCTCAGCCGTTCCCCCCAGTCATGAGGCCACTTAGTACCAGGACCCGAGGGAGCTGCCTGCTTCTTAAGGATGAAGCAGCACTGCAGCCGCAGGCACACCCACATCCAAGTCCAGACCCAGAAAACCAGCTCGGAGGTTAAGCACCACGGACAGCAGCCGGCAGGCCCTGCTCCAGGGCTCTCCCGACCACTTGCTGGGAGGACCTCACGGTTGTTCTAGAAATGTCTGTTGACCCCACACCTTTCTGTCCTGTCCTCAGAGGAGATGAGGGAATTGTCACTCAGCGTGTGTCTGCCCCAGGTTTCCTCATCAGTTCCCTGGGGCCAGGGGCCTCAGCACACAGTACTGCCCACCCATCCCTGGGAGAAGCAGGCCATTCTCGTGGCCCCGAGTCCTCTCCACCCCAGTCCCTTCATGTCCCCAGGTGCCGTCACATCTTTCCTGGGTTTCCACACTCGCTCCCTCCCACAGGGGCCAGCACTGTACCCAACCCCCGTGGCGGCGATATCTCAGGCCACGCCGTGAGCAGCAGACACCCGAGCCTCCCAGAAGCCCCGTTTCTCTTCAAAGAAGCCAAACCCATACATCTGAACAGCTCTGTTTGCCGTTTCTGTCCCAGCAAACACGCTTGCTTCCTCCTTTCAAAGGGCGTCTGAGCCCAGGGATTAGGCCTAATGCTGTTGGAATCCTGGGGAGGCAGCCCAGTGCTTTCAAAGGGACAAGCCTGCTTTCATCTCCCTGCACGGATGGGGCCGGGCTGGGCCTGCAGGAGGCCTCCTTCCTCTTCCAGCCCCCCAGCCCCAGGGCAGGAGAGCTCCTGGCTACAGGAATTGGGGGGCTGGAGCCAAGGGAGTGATCTGACCCCCAGATCTCCTCTGCCTGGGTCCCAGACTTGGGGTGTGGTGGGTGGGGGGCATGGGGCTGGGGCCTGGACAGCTTCCTTCTCACAGTCACTGAGTCGTACAGGCCGAGGAGCACGTTCAAAAACCCAAGAGGTCCTGTTCTGACCTTCCTCCTCTTGGGGTGAGAGCTAAGTGCCCGGCCCAGGGGGTGTCCCTTTCTCTTTCTTAAGGGAAACCCTCCAGGCCACTAACAAACCCAGGGACACAGCCTCCCCTGGGCTGAGCTGCTGCGCAGACAGGTGGGACGTGCTCTCCTGCCCCAAGCCCATACCTCCCTTCCCCATGTGCCCTGAGAGGGGAGGGCCAGCAGAGCGCCCTCCCCACCCAAGACTAGATGGGACCCCTGAGCTCTGCTCAGCCTGGCTGCCCCCCAGCAGCTGAGCAGACCCCACCCCGCCAGGAAGCCAGCTTTCCCCAGCTAACGTGAGGAAGGCAAGGCCCACCCTGGCTGCTCCGTCCTACCCTGGTCCTGCCCATGGCCTGTGAGCTCCTGCCTGCTCACCCACGGTGGGCTTCGTCTTGGGGCAGACACCACAGTGGCCACACAGGAGTCTGCAAACCCACAGAGCACACCTGTGAGGACAGGGAGGACAGGTACGTGCCCAGGAGAGAATGGACACAGTAGAGCCCATGAAGGGACGTCCAGAAGCACCTACAATGGGGTCACCCTCCAGAATCCTTAGGTATGACAGGGACAGTCCTGGCTCAGGACGCCGGCAGGGGGCAGGCCCCTCAGCTGCCTGAGAGCCTTCCCTGAACCACTCTGCAGAGCTGGCCGCACCTCAGGTCAGCTGTCGTCAGAGACTAAACACGCTTTTTATCACCGTCTAGAACCTCAGGGGGAACCTCACCCACCCCCCTTTCCTCGGCCAGGAGCCCCTCCTCAGCATGACGTGTGCGGTACCAGCTTCAGCTTGGGGGCTGCTGCTGCCCCCATCTCCCAGGCACGCCTGACATGAGGGGTGCACAGCGGTCCGCGCTGCAGACAATCCTCCTTCCTACTCAGCCAGAACCTGGCCCAGACGTCCACTCCCCGATTCAGGTTCTGCTCCAGGAACTAGACTGACCACATGGAACCCCTGCTTCCCCAGAGCCCATCACACACAAAGGCAGCCGTGCATTAAGGCTCAAAGTGGGGAGACCCCAGGGGGAGAGGGGCCTGGGCTCAGACCCCAGGTCACAGGCGTGCCCCCTCCGCTCTGCGTCCAGGAGGCAGGAGACGCGACAAGGCCAGGCCGAGACCCACGCATTCCGGGGAAATCGCAGCTCGGCTGTAATCACCGCGCATCTCTCAATTACGGCCCGCCAGGACTGCAATTACCACATTACCCTAATCGCCGAGTGTTTATTAGCGATGCCCCCCCCCCATCAGAGCTGCTATTACTGTGCATTAATGACCAGGTAGGCACACCGGGCTTCCTCTCGAACACAGACCACCCAGCTGCCAGCGCCACCACCTCCAACGGGCGAGGCTCATCCTCTGCCCCACCTTTGGCCAAACCCGTATCAGCAGGAGGCTGGGGCAGCTGGCAACCTGGCAACCGTCCACGGGAGCGGCTGGGCCTCTCTCCCTCCCTGGCCCCATGCGGCTTCACACTCGGAGCTGAGCCCTGACCCTCTCCCACCTTCAATCCTGGGCTCAAACTGCTCTCAACTGTGCCTCCTCATGGCACTGCAGCCCATGCCTGGTGACCTCTAGTGACCCTGAACTCACCGTCTTACAGGGGAGCCCGCCCCATCGCCCCATCACTGACTGTGTGTCCTGTAAGACGCTCCTGGCTGTGGTCCTTCTGTCCCCAGCTTCACCCAGGATGACGCCAAGCTCTCATCTGCTGTCATGCACCTCCTTGAGTTTGGGTTCTATTTTTTTCAAGCTAAACGTCTCCCAGTTTCTTCAATTAATTGTCCCAGGACATGGCAGAGACCCGAGACTCCCTGGGGAGGGGGGGTGCGGTGGCCCTCCCTGGCTTCCTCTGCAGGCTGCCATAACTGCAGTAGGGGTCATTCACTGCTGGCCCATCACGTGAGTGCCCAAGGGGCCTGAGGCTGCCTGGCGCCTTTGGGTCCCCACCTTCCTCAGGTAACAAAGCCGAGATCCTTGGAGCGACACTGGAGGCCCTCAATAACCTGGCCATCACTGACCAGCTGCTCTGTCTGCCACCGTCCTGATGTGCCTCCCTGTCCCTGAAATGCTGACGTCCGTCACACACACACACACACACACACACACACACACACACACACGCCGGCCGGTGCCCCACACCCTCCCACCTACCTGCCTCCTGTCGGCACCTGGAATCCCGCTTTCCCTTGAGGCTGCAGGGCCATGCTGCGCCCTGAGCAAGTGCCCAGCAGGTATCTGAGGCCACTGAAGATAAACCTGCCACCGCAAAGCCCACGGCCAACCTGACACCCCTGAGCCACCGGGACGCCGCATGTACCCACGTGTGACCGGCCTGGTCAGATCACGCCCCTCTGTCTACAAGTGCAGTGTAACAGGGAGACATGGCGCCCCAGCGGTCACTGAGGCTGCCCAATGCCGGACGTCAGGAGAAACACAGGGCCACCCCGTGTCATCTGGAGGTCCACAGGGCAGTCCCCAGCGAGGAAAACACTGGCATCTGGGTGGCACGTGGGACACTTAACTGGAGCGCGGGGGAGGGGCAGGGAGCCCGGGCCCAGCGGGCGCAGTGCAGGGTGGCAGGCCCGGCCCCGGAGCCCGGTCGGTCGGTACCTCGTTCTCCTGCTCGTTGTGCAGCTGCTCTGTGTACGCGTCTGGCTTCCGGATCAGCGGGTCCACCAGCATCAGGAAAGCCATGTACAGCAGCAGGGCCCCCACCACCGACAGGTAGATGACAATGATGACCTGAGGACAGACCCACGGCCTAAGCCAGCCCATCCTCTGCCGCAGTGCTGCTCGGGGGAAGGGCCGGAGACTGCGGGCTGGGAGGGGCAGAGTGCCAGGGAGGGCAGCATGGCCCACGCCACAGTCGCTGACTCTGCCCGAGACCAAGGGCCCCAGGAGAACCATCAGTTCTCCATTAGCCAGTTCTCCATCAGACAAAGGACGCCTGAATCAGGAGGCCGAGAGGACCCCAGGGGTGAGAGTGGGGAAACGGTCCACCAGCCGGACAAGAGCCTACAAGACACGGCATAGAGCCATCTGACGCCAAGCAGAGCACCCAGAGGCAGCCAGGGGAGGCTGGGAGCAGGGGCCCAGGAGACCGGACCCGGATGTGTGCACCACTCCCCACCACTGAAAGCAGGGCGGCTGGTGGGAAGGGAGCTTCAGTGCTTAAGGGACAGTCACCCTGCCGGGAGGGGAGAGGCAGGGCAGCAGGCAGCCTCAGGAATCTCCTACAGACATGGAGAGCCTCACAAGCTGGAGAGATTCTGTTTTACAGAAAAGACAGCTTCAACAAGGCAAATTCAACGCCTGTCAATCTCCATGTGGGTGCCGGGGGCACGTCAGACAGGACTGTCCAGGACATAGCACTGCCGTCCCTGTAACAGGGTGTCCTTGTAACCGTGTCAGTAACACCCTGTTGCTGGGACCACAGAAGCACCTCCACTCATTTCCTTGTCCCCTGGAGGGTGGTATGCACTCAACTGGGGACCCCTGGGCTAAAGCCTTCACCCTTAGGTCCCAGGCAAGAAAATGGCAGAAGTGTCACTTGCACCCCAGTTTGTGGACTCCACCTGTGACGCTCCTTCTACCTCCACAATGCCTGGCCTCTGACTCCAGCCCCAGCCCTGAATGGACTGAGACGAGGGGTGGAAGAGACAGGAACCTCAAGACTTGCAAGTTTGCTGGCCAGCTCAGTCAACAGCCAAGTTCAACTCACTTCGTCCCTGAATGGGGCATCAAGTTCATGCCGCTTTAAACAGGTAAACAACCAGACCTCAACCAGACCTCCTGTCTGCACCTGGGAAGGGGTGGGGAGTGGAGGCTGGGTCTCTAACAGGCTGCAGGTAGGGGTGTGTCCCCCCATGGAGAAGGACTCAGGGAAATTTGAGGGATTAGGACGTGTGTCTGATGGAGTCCTGTGCCGGGAAGTCCCTCCCTGCCAAACAGGGAGAGGCGACATCTGGCTCAGAATTTAAGGTCTCAGGCGTCTGGTCCCCAGAGGGGGGGACCCACTGGAGCAAGTTCAGAGAAGGAGAAAGGCGGCTGCAGGAGGGGCAGACTGGGCGGGAGGATGAAAAGGCAGCGCCTGCAGAGCCTGCCGGGGCGATGGCTGAGGGAGACAGGCAGCTGTCCTCGCCCGGGTCCCGAACAGGTGCTGCGGACTCCGCCCCTCACCTTGTTGGCTTGGGCTGGAGGCGCCAGCAAACAGGCGACCACGGCCGCCACGCACAGGAGCTTCATGCTTGTCAGCCTGGGGACCAGAGGCCGCACACCTGCAACAGGGACACGGAGTCGGCCAAGGACGGGGGCCGCGGCCGGACCTCGGAATCGGGTGGCGGCCCCAGGGCCTCCGCACCCCGCCGCCAAGTACTTCGATCCCTCCCCCCAGTCTCCAGGGGCGCCCGGAAGAAACAGGGGGCGTCCTGGGGGCCCAGATCCCAGCACCGGCCCGCCGACCCCTGCCCTCCGCCATCTGAAGCCCCACGACGTCGGGGACGCAGAGCCCGGGAGCCCTGACCCCATGGCAAGGCCGGGGCCGTCACACCCGGGCTTTGGGGTCGACAAGGACCCCCGAACCCCCACGACCCCGCACCCCTCCCCCAAGCCCCTCCGCTCACCTGCGAGCCCCACCGCGGCCGCGCGAGACCCGCTGGCCCCGCCCCTTCCGGCTTCCAGTGGCCGCGGGAGCAGCCTCTCCAGCGCACCGTTTCGTCGTCCAGGCAACAAGACCCGCTTCCGCCTGGACGCCGAGGCCCCGCGCAAGGGACAGGGAGGCATTTCCCAACCTCGAGCAGACAAGAAAAGGGAGCGTTGGAGGGGCCCGGCCTTCGTGCGCCTGTAGAGGGGCCGTGCTCAGGCCCTCGGTTATAAAACTCGGGGTTCAGAGAGGGGCTGAGATGGCTCCGTCGTGCCGCTTTAAAGAGAAAGCACTTTATAAACAATAAGCAAACTACAGCAATAGCAATAAAAACAGATTAAAGGGCCTTGTCCTTACTCACAACCTGGAAATGTTATTTAGGAATAGGACGCATTTGAGCCCATTTTCCCAGAGGAAAGCAGACGCGGTGATGTGCAGACCACGGCCAGTGGGGACAGGTCTCCCACTGCGACAGATTCCGCTGCTGACATCTGCCCATCACCATCTTCAGGTCCCCAGGTTTCAGTGTCATTTCCATGGTCTTAGGAACAGACCACCTGCTACCCAAAGATTCCTGTCACCAAGAAGAGGCAACATGATTGAAATATCGCTCATACATCACACTTAAGGTCAAAGAGAGTTTACAAAGACAGGTGTTTGTAGACTGATGGAGGGAGAGAGGAAGGGACGAGGTGGACGCAGGTTGGACCCATGCTTTTGTATGTCTGTGTCACAAGTGACATCTTCAAGTCAGTGGATCACCTTGTATTTGTTACGCGGAGGGGAATTTCATTAGCTTCCCAATGAAATCGAAGAAGAAAAGCAAATAACTATTCCTTTAAAAATCCTCTAAGGTTGTCAAACGTCCTGAAGAAGGCAACCTTGTCAACTTTGGAAAGGGGACAATGGGATTGTCCCGAGCAGCCCACACTGCCCTCTGGTGGCCGAGTGCGACACGGCGGCTTGAGCGCTGTGGAGCCCAGGGTTCTGTCACAGAAGCCCGCAGCCAACTAAAGCATCACCCCAGGCTTGCGGGTGAGACCAAAATAAATTCTGTAAGAGTCAGTGCTTCGGGGCGCCTTCTCGTAGAAGCCGTTGTCTTGTAATTTCACACCAGGCCTCATCCCAAGCCCGGTATTTCAGGGAGTGCTTTTTGAACTCCTGAGTCAGGCCCTGGGTTCCAGGACAGGAAACAGATGAGGTCACATCCCTGAACTCGCTGGGGGAGGGAGGGGGGCTGGGAAGTGTTGGGGTCACTGCTCTACCGCACAGCGCCTTACGTCTGGTTGAAGAAAACTGTGTATCAAAACAAAGCATCTTGATGAAACCTGATTAAACACTAAACATTTAAGCAAATCGGAAAACTATCCTTCAACACATTTGTATACTTTCATCTACGTTTAGACATAGAGTTACTCCAAAAATGGCGTCAGCCTATGTTCCCAGTCACTTTTCGTTTCATAGGAATAATTACCTCTGGCCTTTAATATTCCCGAATCGACGAGTTTCACGGCGGCACAGCATCCCCTTTCCTACGTTGTGCGTAACGTCTCTGTTTCTAGGCTGCCTGCTGCTGGCTTCCTCCACCAACCAGATCCTGTTTATCTCTGAAAGCGGAGTTCAGCTGCTGTGAGCTCCAGGCAGCTCCCGAATCTAGAATTACTTGCTGAAATTCCAGGGCGCTCTCACTTTATCCTTTCCTCGTAGGATGCTGAACACTTCATGCCTTATGTCCCGCTTTAGATCGGGAGCTTCTCCCAGGCCGGGTGCTGTTCAATCATATCTCCATCGAGCTCTTAGCACGGTGCTTGGCATATGGTACAAACTCAGCAAAGATCTGAGAAACAGTCATTCTAAACGAGTTACTCGTTGTGTCAGAGAACTTTAAATGTCCACCACAATCCATTCGCCCCTCTTGGGGCACACAGCTGGACAGCATTTTCCAGCCTCCCGGTGGCCATATGACCTTGTCATTGCCAGTGGAAGATGACAGGGACTGATATGTACCATTGCAGACCTGGTGGGTACAGTGCCCCCACCCCACCCCCATGTGCATTTCTCTATGTTCTGTCCCCTCAGACTGACGGAAGCACACAGGGGTGATGTCCCAGGGACGGAGAAGGTACGTGACAGAAGGACTCTGGGTTCCTGAATAGCCACGTGAAGGAGTTCGTTCTCTCTAATCTGAACCCTCCCGCCCCCGGCACTGTGATATGGAAAAATACACAGTGACATGCTACAGAAATGTGGGGCTTATTCGCTAATTCAGCATAACTTAATATGCTCATGAGAAGGTGTAAATCACGGGATCAACTTAAATAGTTATCAATCTAGTCCATTTAAAATGACCCATCAATTTGGCTCTAACAACTGAGCTGGTCAGTGGCATGGATCTCCTCATCTGTTCACTCAGCAACCATGCCCTGAACACTGACACTGTGCCCGTGCGGGGAAAACCAACAAGTCCAATGCCCTCTAGGAGCTCATCGTCTGGAGGGGAAGGTGCACAAAACCACGAAAACAAAAACATGTGAGAGGAAAGAGCCAAGCTATGTGGAAACACAGCAGGTGTTACGAGGAGAGCCGAGGCCTGTGGTGAGATGCTGAAAAGGCCGCACCGAGGTGACAGTGATATTTCCAGCAGCGTGACCAGAAGAGCCAGCCCTGCACGAACTCAGGTATATTTAGCCTGGCACAAGGCATAGCTGTGCAGACACTTGGAGGCAGAAGGGGTCTGAGCAGAGAGGAGGTTAGCAAGTATCAGTGTGGCTGGAGGGAGTTTGGGAGGAGACGAAAGGGAGGGAGGAGGGCAAGGCCAGGGGCTGTCGCTGTGTGACAGCATTTCCCCGCACTTAGTGGCTTCACCAACAAACACTTGTTACCTGGCACTTTACATGGACTAGGAATGCAGCATGGCTTGGCTGCGTGCTTCAGCCAGCGTGTCTCAGGGCATTGGAACTGCGGTCTCAACTGAAGCAGGATCTGCTTCACTCTGGGTCTGAGCCCACCCGGGGGTCTTGGCAGGATTCAGTGACTTCCTCTCTATCTCTTGGTCTCCCTCAGTGCTAGGCCGTGGGCCTCTTCAGATAGCAACTCACAACACAGAGTCTTGTTTCCTGGAGTGAGAGAACTGAGAGAACAGAGACATAGGGAGAGAGAGACAGAGACAGACAGAGACGGAGAGAGACAGAGAGAGAGAGAGACAGATGGAGAGAGAGAGACCGACAGAGAGACAGAGAAAGGAGAGGACAGAGAGAACACAGGTCAGAGTGAGCAAGTGGTTAGGCACTGACTTTTTACAACCAAACCTTGGCAGTGACGTTGGACCCTTTGCCATCTCCTGTGGAGTCACTAAGGTGGTCCACACTTAAGGGACGGGGATCACATGAGGATGTGCCCCCCAGGAGGTGGGGAGACACTGAGGGAGAAACACAAGGGCCTGAGAGGTTCATGCCTTGCTCAGAATCAGACTTTGTCAGAACGCAGCCAGTATGACCTTGGTCAGAACGCAGCCAGTATGACCTTGGTCAGAACGCAGCCAGTATGACCTTGGTCAGAACGCAGCCAGTATGAGCCCAGCTCTATGGCCCCGAAGTTGGGGGCCTGGCTGCACCCAGGCTTTCTCACACACATGCACTCACACACGCGCACACACGTACACACATGTGCTAGATGTAAGGACTGTGGGTGGGACCAGAAGAGGAGGTGACAAGCGGAAGGAGAAGAGTTTGGAGGCACTCCGTACACGTGACAGCAGGGCCCATGTTACCGCTCTCACCCTACACATGCCTGAATGTCCCTAGAGGTACAGGCTAGTACCACTGTGCAGGCAAGAGACGGACAGGCCCTAAGTGGCACATCGGCTTATCCAGGGTCAAGAAGAGGTAAGAATGAGGAGCCCATCTGAACCCAGGTCTGTCTCCTCAAAGCTGGGGCCCTGGCCACACCCCGACCTCCCCAGGGAGGAGCAGTGAGAGGGGTGTGTTGGTGTCATTGGGTACAGACACGGTATTGGGTGGAGAAGGGGTCGAGCAGGCAGCAGCCCAGAGAGCTATCTGGTAGCTGTTACTTGAGGGGGGACTTGGGGAAGGAGAGCCCAGGAAGTGATATCACTTCCCTGACAACAGACCCCAACAGAACTTGAACCCCCCGTAACCAGGCACCCACATTCTAGTGACAGCCCCATAGGTAGCTCACTTGGCAAGAGACAGTTGAAGGAGCAAGATGTTTTCTTGTTGTATTCCAGCTTCCCGGGGCTCTTACTTCCGGAAACCCCACGGCGAGAGTTTTTCCAGATGTTTGTTCCACTCTCACCTGCGATGTCTCTGGCCATTTACAAGGAGGTCCCCTAGAGAAACACAAGGCGACCTCGGTCAGGCCAGTCCAGACCAGGCCACCTTGGTGAGCCACCCCTGGGCAGCCCCCTACCCCGCACCCTCATGTGGGGCGAAGAGGGACTTGAAGGGAGGGCCCCTGGCAAGGAACAGGTAGGTGGCTGGCCGGTGGGTAACCTGGTGGTCCTTCACCATCACACCCCAGGACAGGCTGGCAGGGTGGCGAGGGATGTCCTGAGGGGCGTCTTATCGGCCAGTGGGAATCCAGGGCCCTCCGCTCTCACGTCATTTCTCCCCTCGGTGGAGGTCTGTGCGTCTGGGGTCTGAGGACCAGCAATGACAGGGCTTGAGGCACAGGCACTGTCTTTACAGAGCGCCACACAGGAGACCGGACAGGAGCTGACTGATGGGGTCCTCGGCTCCATCCCCCTGAAGGGTGGGCAGGTGCCCCCCACCACCAAGCGACTAGCACGGGCTCGGGGTGAGTGCCGGTGCGGAGGACACACGCCATCCGGGACCCCACATGCTCAAGGGGGGCCCTGGGTCCCAGAAGTCACTCTGCTGCTCCCTGGGGCTCCCTCCTAGAGTCCTGCTCCCAGAGGAATCTAGGTCCCCATGTCCTCCCCAGGCTGCTCTCACTGCCCAGCCCGTTCCTGGGCCAGATGCAAAGTCACCATCCACACATCCGAGAAGAGACTTTTGTACCGTTTCACCTCATTTCAGTCAAGAGTATTGGTGCGTTTCGTACAGATTCTCCTGCTTTAACGCCTGTCCCCAGGCGTCCACGTTGGCCTGGCTGTCCTTGCACACCTCCTCCCAATCTGACCCATCGCCGCAATTAGCAGGGGTGCTTTCCCCCCAAAAGGACCACATCTATGGCTCTGCCATGTGCCGTGACCCTCCAGGCCAGGAGCTGGGCCTCTCCAGGTGGCAGCCACAGCAGGAAGGGGACTGGTTACCGCGGCCACCAGCCGGTTCACTGCTGTGGAAGCGTGACGTGATCCCTCCTGTTGCCATTGCAACAGTGCAGCCCCCAACACCCCACGCGTCCTAACGTTCCGACCCCACCCACCCCAGCAAGAGCCTTTGTGTTCTCATGTCCTAATGCAATGGTTTGTCAGAAATCGCAGGGATGGCACAGTCGATACAGGGAGGTGCCATCCATCCTCAGCTGAGGCCATGACCAACGACACTAACACGTGTCATCACCCCATATCACAGTCTCCTTTAATGCCATGGACCTTTCCTCTCCTGCAAGCGCTAGTGTCCCACCTCTTGCCCCCAGTCACTGAGGGCTGGAGGCTTCAGTCTCAGCACCAGCCCCCACCCTCCTGAGGGTCCATGACGCTGCTTCTGACTGCACGTCCCTCCTCTCTATCCCCCACCCCCCAGGGGGAAACGCATCAAACAAGAGAAAAAACAAGGCCTGCGTGGTGAGGACCATCCAGGCACGTCAGCTAGACAAGCTGGTGGACCAGCTGGTACACTCCTTCCTGAGCAAGGACCCCACCTTCGTCCCCACCTTCCTGGGAAGTTATAGAACCTTTGCCACCACCCAACAGGTGCTGGACATTCTATTTACAAGGTGAGCCCCCCCCCCACTGTGCAGTGGTCACCTGGCTGCCTGCTGGCTGTGAGTCTTCAGAAGGTCACAGCATCTCTGAGTCTGCTTATTTCGCTGCACAGCGGGGTGGACAGAGGACCAACGCCATGGGGTTCTGGAAGGTGCTCCCTGCCTGCCTGCCCTGCGGAGACTCAGCCAGAGGGGCTGTGGCTGTGCTACTTGCTCACTTTTTCTTCCTCATGACAAAGCCTCTGCCTTATCCAACACTGTCCCTGGGGCCTAGGGCTGGGCTGTCTTCTCATTTGAAAAGGAGCTTGGAGGCTCCATGCGGTCCGTAGGGACCCCAGAACAGAAATCCCAGGGCTGAGCAGGGGGCCCAGGCTCTCCCAGGAATCTGTGGTGGGGCTGGCTGGGGCTCATGCTACAGCAAATGTGTTGGAAGCCCCACTGGGTGCGGGCATGTTTGTGGGCACTTACAGCTACCCTGGCCCCCAGAGCGGGCTCCTAGGCGGCAGTGACACGGTCACCCTACACTCCACAGGCAGGCAGCGTCCACAGGGTGGGCGATGTGATATCTTCCTGGCCCCCTCTAGGTATGGCTACATCTTGCCACATTCAGAAGAGGACGGTGGACCTCTAGACCAGCTGAAAATGTGAGTGGGCTTTGGATCAGAACTGTGAGAAGAGAGTGGGGACTGTGAATTGGGGGTGATAGCAGAACCCTGCCTCCCTCACGTCACGGGATTTCTGCAACAGTGAGAGGTCCGAGGGCTTCTCCTAGAAAAGAGGAAAAGAATCAAAGGAAGCTGTGGGTGTGGCGTTGGGTGCCGTGGGAGGGCACTGGGCGGTCTGTGGGCAGTCGGCCCCTCAGAAAACCCATCCTGTCCCAGCCCCAGCCCAGCCCCACCGCCACCCCGTCCTGGGACCCAGAGGAGGGGTGTGGGGTGCACCCTGCTCACTAATCTGGTAGAATCTTGGGTGCTTGGCTGGTGCTTCCCCCACTGTGGGAGACGAGTGCCCTTGGCAGGAGAAGGACCCGCAGGGGCACCTAGTAAACCAGGCAGCATGTGAGGGCCGGAGCTAAAGGTGGAGGTTAGGACGGCCGGGGAGCTGGGGCCTGAGACAGCCCGTTTGTCGCCTCATCGGTCAGATATTCATGGAACACTTACTGTGTGCCAACGAGTGCAATGAATAGAGCAGACACCACCCCTCCCTGCCCTCGTGGAGTTGACATTCCAGTGGCAAGGGGACAGGGACACTGATAGAGCATGCCAGGCTTCCCTGAAGAAGGGGACAGGTGGTCACGCCATTGATCAAGAGCTCTCAGTCACAAAGGCTTTGTGCCAGCCCTCCTGGGTGACCCAGCGTACCTCGGCCAGGACTGCCAGACTGAAGATGCAGCAGGAGTCGGAGGGGCTTGTGGGTGGGCAGGACCCCAGAGCCCACACGGTGGTTTGAGGAAGGGCTGGGCCTCAGACTCCGCTGCCCACCTGTCTCTCCCCAGGGCCATGTCGTCCATCCTGGCCACCTGGCTGAACTGGTACCCTGAGGACTTTTTCCAGCCCCCAGCCTTTCTCTGCCTGAAAATGCTTGTGGACTACTTAGGGTTCAACTTCCCGGGTTCAGACCTGGAGCACCAGGCCCAGCTTCTCCTCTCGGAGTTGGAACACCTTGAGCCCACCCAGGGGGACGCAGAGGGTGAGGAGGACCCGTAAAGGTGACATGGGCATGTGGGGAGGCGCGGGGCCAGGGCCACAGTGACAAGAGCTCCCAGAGGCTGGGGCTCAGCCGGGAGCACTGTCTTCTTGACTGCAATCTGGGAAGGCTTCCTGGAGGTGGTGCTGGCACTGAGACTTCATTGATGGAGATGAGAGAGTTCTGCGGGAGGCACCTAAAGGCCGCCATGCTGATCAAATGTTGTCTTCTTGGATCCGCAGCACCAGTGCCGACTTCCACTCCACTGCCCTCCGCAGAGCTGGGGCAGGCCGAGGGCACAGCCTTCCCTGGGGCGTCTGCATCACATCGGCGGCTCACCCCTGCTCCTGCGATGGCTTGAGTGTCTGCCGTCACTCCAGGGAGCCCCTTCTCCTCCTCTCCAACTGCGTTTTGAAAAATCTTTGTTTTTAGCTGACATCAACTTAAAGTGTTATTGTATTTTTCTCATAATATTCAGTTAAGATACAATCGATTTTTCATAAAATTTAACATTAAAATAAAATTAATTTAAATAAAATTGACCCTGGGATCCTTCAAAGTGGACATTCTAGGAGCAATGGAATCCATTTGCCATTTCTCACAGCTGCCCCATCACATCACAACCACTCCCTAGTTCTAGAACATTCTCATCAAAGACAAACCCCGCACCTAGTAGCCAGCCAGTCCTCCCACCGAGCCCCTGACAATCAGCAATTTCTTTCTCTCCAGGCACTTATCTCATCTGGATTTTGCATACAAGTGGAATCATACCTTGTGTGGCCTTTTGTGTTTGACAACCTAATAGATGAGGTGACTGACTGTTTTTTGGTTTTAATAAAAATAACATTTTTTATTAGGAGGAAAAATCCCTACAAGGCAAAGATTCTGTGTAAGAGACGAAGCCCCAATATTAAATATTTTCATTGCCTCGGGATCGGGACCACTTCTGTAATTATAACACGAAAGGTGGCAACTATCCTGGAGATGCCTGGGTCTCTGAGATGCCTTGAAAATCCTTCTTTTCCTGGATCGGCAGTGTTTAAATTTTTCTAATGTGCATATTATAAAAATATTAAAATCACATGTTAAATGTTTCCCTTTATTATCAGCGTATTAGGTAATAAAATATAGTTTTTTTTAAAAAGGTTTTAGACAAAGATAACTAATGTTTATTAGTAAAATAACGACCTAAACATGAACAAAAAAACATGATACGCTTCTCCTACTAAGAAATAATTGCCCTTAACAAAAGATGTCCATCTTTCCAGTCCTTTCCCTCTCAGTGCAGGGGTGAGGCCAGGGGCATATGAGGGCTGTGCTCGTCTGTAACCTGAGGCCCCCACAGGTGGACACAGCATGGTCAATGTCGTCCCCCCCTCCATTCTCAGTGACCGTCACAGACTTTTGGATTTCTTGAGTTCATGGCTAGGTCACTGATACGCATGTCTTGTGGTCACTGATACGCCCACTTTCAGTAGCTGAGTTATGTGTTTGGGGCAGTGCCAGGCAATGGAAAACCACATCTTAACTTTGTATACACAGGTATTCAATGTCTTTGCTTGAATGTCCAGCCACACGTTTTTTTTAATTTTTTTTTTTTTCTTGAATGTCCCTGTATCCCTTGACCAGTAGCACCCACTCTAGAGCTGGCAGCCTTATCCAACCCACGGGCTAAGAACAAAGAACACTCCTCAGAACTTGAAGTTGATCTTAAAGTTACCTGCACTTGAGCCAGCTCAGCCACCTGAGCGTTTTGCTTCAAAATACTTCAGGATGCTTTCTGATGACATGGCTGAACTCTTATGGGGAAGAAGAATGGAGGAAACCCAAGGGGCACCGGCCAGGCCTGCCACACAGTGAGGTTAAGTCTTCCTGGGCTCGTTCAACAGAAAATCACGACAGTTACAGGTTTTCTTAAGGAAGGGCATAAGTCTCCAAGTCCAAACCTGCATAAGATGGGGTACAATCACCTTTCCACTGGGAAGCGACAACAGGTCCAGACAGATGCTTTGGGTCCCTCTGGAATGAACACATAGTAAGTGGGGTATCCGGCCACTTGATGAAACCAAATACCAGTTAAACCTCCCAAACTAGGGAATGGGTAACTTGTGACACTTAGGTACTTAGAAGGAAAACCTCATCTCAGCTCCCAAACAGCTTGGGGAGAGGGAAAATGCGTGGAACCATGGAAAGCCACCACTGGCAAGAATCCACAGGAAACATGACAGACGGCCCGAAATGTGGCTCTGATCACATGACTTCAGTGGTGCTCCACGACCACTGGAATTCCTACGACCGGCACATCAGGCCCCCGCCTGCTTCCCCATCGCCACCCCACACGTCCTCTGTCATCTGCTCAGTCAGCCTGAACCCCTGGCTCTTTGGGGATCTGAGTTCCCGGGACAGGGGCGGCCCTGCGATGCTCTTAGCCTCTCCTGGCCTGGCTGTCCCCACAGCATGGCCTTCTGCACATCTGAGCACATCTGAGCTCCACTGAACAGCGGCCTGAGCCGGCCACGTGCTCAGCCACTCTGTGCCTCAGTGGCCTCGGACGAGACGATGGTGAATAGACCCTGTGCCCTGAGCCGGTGTGTGACAGGCAGGTCTGTGTGCTCGTGGTCTCAACCACCTGGTGAAGCAGAATCCGTGCTCTACAGGGGAGGACGCTGGTGCACAAGCAGGCTTGTCGAGGTCTGACAGCAGGACAGGGCAGCGGATGGGAGACGCCCTGCTCCCTGGCTGACATGGGGACGGGAGGATGGGCGCTGTCCTGGGGTTTTGCTGACAAGTAAACCAAATAATCCACAGGTCAGCCCCAAACCTAAAACTAAGGTGACGGGTGAACGGGCCAAGTTCTGGGGTCCTGGAAGATACAAGAGCCCAGAATGTCAAGTTCCAATAGGGAGGCAAGAGGGGAAACGTCAGAACAGCTCCCCTTTCCTCTGGTGGCCAGAGCAGTGCTGAGCTGAGTGTGGGGGGCGGGGGACGATTGTGACTGTCACAGACCTAGGGCAGCAGTAGAGCTGATGAGACTGGAGGTGAAGCCCCTCGGATTTCACCGCCTCTTCTCTCAACAGATAGTAAGATGCCCACAGGGTGCCCTGCGAGGCCTGGCACGCAGGGCTCCAACCTCAGGGGACATGCTGGGGGTGGGTACAGACCTCCAAGCTTCACACACCTCTGACTAGAGCTGTGCAGACAGCACGTGCCAGGAGGCCCCGGCCTGGGAGTTCAGGGAACGCTTCTCCGAGGACCAGTCGTGTTGGCCAGGCTGGGACACACCCGTGGGGAAGAGCTGGCCAGGTGAACTGGCTGCGGACGGGTTCCCCTCGACCTTCGGTCACTGCTCCATATTCAAAGTCAAAGGTGGAGTCAGCCTCATGGACCTAACTAGTCTTCCACCTGCCCCTCGGCAAGAAAGGTCAGGACGCCTTGATGGTCAGCCCAAGGTCATCCCCCAAGGTGAAACCAGAAGGCCCAACAGCGTCCTTTACAATTTCCAGCCTTGTCTCTCCCTCTCAGGATAGCACAGCAGAGCGCAAGAGACCACAATGCTTTTGACACCTTTTCAGGAATCATTTCCGATTCGTTCTAACTTATCTTTAAAAGTGAGAAATGCACCCGTCTGGGTGCTAACGTTCTTACCAGCAGCACATGTGACACTTGTCTTAACTGTGTGGTAAAAATGCCGACAGCGCTGAGAACACGACTCCCCTGGAAGATGGACAAGCGGACAGACCTGTGAATCAGCAAATAGGCATGAGGTGCCTACGACATGTCAAGCCCTGAGCTGGGCGCCAAGACTTATTAAGCCAGTGCAAAAATGGAAAGGTTAAATGTTTGCCCCGTGTACTCGGAAAGGGCAAGTGCAGTTCCCTGGGGCTGGACAGGGTGGGGCCGGCCAAGGAGGGGGGCCTTGCTGCCCGACCCCCAGTGACCTCACCTTCCAGCCATCAATCCCTGCTCAGCACACCCTAGAGGCTCTCTCCTGGTCTAGGCCCTCTGGGGGGAGGTGGCACCCCCAGAATGAGGACATTTCTGTCCCGGGCCAGCAGCTGTCACCTGAGAAAGATGGAGATTACCCCACCAGGCGACAAGGCTTGTTGTATAGACACAGGCACAGCTCAGCTTCCCCCTGAGGTGCTTAACCCCGGGGAGAAATGTGGCTCATCGCCCTGGGCATCCGCCCTCCAGCCGGCCGCCTACCCAGATGGGGCTGAGCCTGGAAGGGCCTGGGGGACAAACCTCCTGGGTGTGCATATGGGAGGACTTGTGACAGACCCCATGGGGATGTCCCGGGCTACAGACCCTGGCCCCCTGCCCAGGTGTGGGCTAGAAGCAAAAGGCTACAGAAAATGAGCTGGGCCACAGTGGGGGTGTCCTGGCCAACGGGCCCCAGGTGCCAGCTGAGCCCTGAGGTCACCGCTGGCGTCCTTGCCAGCCGCCCCAGTCCTGGTGATCCCAGGAGACATAGCAACACAGAGATACTAATCCACAGTTTTTACACAGACTCACTTCACACTTACGTACCTCACATTGTACTCAAAGCTGGCGGGGTTGGTGGCTTTAGAGGCTTTCCTCTTGGTGCCCAGGGCCTTGAGGGACAGGGCCTCAGGGAGGGCCCAGATGTCCGGGCTCATTTCAGAGCTGCCACTCTCTCTATATCACAGCCTCTCTCTGGGCCTCGGTTTTCCCACCTGGTTAATGGGTTACACTAACTCCACACATCTCACCACCTGTTAAAGAGAGACCAGAAGAGTAGAAATGGGTCAGAGGTGGAGGCTGTCTGTCTGTGAATCTCACACGCATCTCGGGTGTCTGCCTGCCCAGGAGTGCGAGTTCATGCTTTAAAAAGTCTGTAATTGACTTGAAGGAAACCAGCCTAACTGTTTGGTCAGGAGTGTGGATGACATGGCTGGGGGCGGCTGGTGTCCTCTGTGTGTGTGACTTCTGTCTGGAGAGCTGTTCTCAGAGCCATGGGGATGTCTGCTGCCTCGAGTGCAGGGCCGGGAATCACTGGACTGAGTCCCTCGTGGGACAGACAAGGACACTGAGGCCCAGATGAGTGGTGACTTGCCCCAGGGCACAGCTGGTGCCAGAGCCAGCTCTGGGTTGCAAGCTTCCCTTGCCGGGACTCAGCCGCCCCAGCCGCTACCCTGAGGTGAAAGCAGGATTTAGGATTTGGACCTTTCTCCCGAATGGTTAAGGAGTGTTTCCTCCTTGCAGTGCTGCTGCTCTGCTCGGCCCAGGAGGAGGGGTTCAGGGCTCAGGGGTGTCCCCTACTGTGGACTCAGTGGGGAGGTCTTCCTGGGTACCTGTACCTGGGTACTGAGGAGAGGCTCCGAAGAGAGGCCAGTACTCACAGCCGGCTGCAGTGGCCTCAGCCTGGGGCAGGACGGCTCCCATCTTTGGGGGACAGGCAGAGGCACCGGGGAGGGTCTCCTTCAGTCAGTCCCGAGACCCGAACACCAGTCGCAGGCGGGGGAATAAGTGGTCCCCCCACGATGACAGTGGCATCTGTGCTGTGCGTCTCCTTCTTCCCAGTTGAGTCCCCAGCTGTCCCAACCTGAGGAAGACGCTCACACACGAGGTGGTTAATGAGTCCTCTAACAGAGAGGCCCTGGCCCAGGTCAGGAGAGGGGGAGGGGAGGTTTGGGGGGCTTCCCCTGCCACCTGGATTAGCACCCAAGGCAGTAGAAACTGCCATGGGGCAGGGGGCTCAGGGGCAGAGTTTCCCTGCAAGGCGGCCGTGGGGTGGGGGCACTGGCAAGGTCAGAGGCACCAGGTGTCAGCCCCATGTCGCAGAGCTTGCTTCTGTCTTTGGCGTCCGGTGGGCCCAGCTGCTCTGAGTCTCGGACTGGAGACCCTGGGCCCTCGGATCTACTGAGGCCAGGACCGGGCTCTGGCAGACCAGCCCTCTGGGCCTCCCTGCAGAGCCTGTTCCCCTGGGGCTCGCTGTCAGAGGCCGGTCGCAGCCCACAGCCTGCGGCTGGGGAGTGGCTGTCTCTCAGTTTCAGGGCTTTGTGCTTTTGATGGGATAAGCTCTGAGGTATTCTCGGGGGGCCACTGGAATAAGCTTGCCTGGCAGCTCAGCCAGGCCTTGGTTACAAGCAAGACATATTTATGGGGTATTAAAAATAGACTGCAAACAAATATGTCGTTCTCTTTCTCTCCCTGACACTTTGCCTCTGATCTGTCACCTCCTGGGTGCCCAGAGTCCCTTTGACTTGACTCCAGAGGTTCCCCAGCTCCCTGCCATAGGACACCTGCCGACCCCTATTCCGTGTTGTAGGTTCCTCCCTCCTCTGCCCTCAACAGTGAGCGCCCCTGGCAGGAAAGCTGACGAAGCACTTAACAGCCTGGGCAGCTTATGACACACTCGAGCTGAGAGGTGCTAAGTCTTCCCCAATCAGTCAAGGGCATCCGCCTGCAGCTTCTTCAGGAGGGAAGGTCTGTCTCAAGTTCTGACATTGGCCTTGATGGGTGAGGTGCTTAACCCCAGCGCCCGCAGCACTGAACCGGACACTTGGCCATCCCACCCACCAAGGAGTTACTTGTAAATATGTGATATGCTTTGTCGGCTCGAGCCTCTGCCTGAAGGATCCCATCTGGCAAGACACCCAGAGAGGAGTAATTCTGGGCAGAACCCACGACGGTGTGCTGTGGGGACAACCAGACGGAGAAGGAGAATGTCCTTTCCTCGGGGACCTCGTGGGGATTGTGTCTGAGTGTGGGGTGGAGAAGAGGGACGAGACACAGGCCACTCTTTGGCCAGCGTCCTTGCATCGTGTGATGTTGGAGTGGACGCAGAGGGAGGGGGGCGGGCAGGATGGAAGCATGTTAAGAGGAATTAGCCAGGAAGCTTTCTGACAGAGCAGGACCTTCAGCAAGCTTTACACAATGATGCTCAACAGAAGGAAAGAGACCTAGAGGCAGGGCAGAGTGAGTGACCTCAAAAGCAGGCTCACCGTCAGCAAAGGGGCCTTCCCGTGGGAGGACCAGAACAGCGTCCTCAGAGATGGACGGGGCTGGGATAAAAATACTTCCAGGAGAGTTTGCTCTCTAGGTCAGACCTATGAGCACGGTGAGGCAGAAGGGAAGGACTTCTGATCTTAAGACTGAGTTTCTTGGTACCCAGGTGTGCGTGCGTGTGTGTGCGTGCGCATAGATGTGTATGTGTGCATGCGTGTGCATAGGGGTGTGTGTGCGTGCATAGGCGTATGTGTGCATGTGTGTGCATGTGTGTGCGCGCGTGTATGTGCTGTGTGCGTGTGTACTTTGCGTGTGTGTGCGTGCGTGCGTGTGTGTGCCTGGTGATGGCTCACCCTTCCCTCACCTCTCCGATGCAATCTCCTCCCCTTCCTCTCTGCTCAGGGTTCTCCAAGCTCCCGACATGACGGCCTGGCCTCCAGGTAGTAAAAGGATATTTCCACCTGGGCCTGGCTGAGCCAAACGTCCAGGCCCCTCCCAAAAGCATCATCACCCCCCCTCACAAATGAGGGAACTGGTGTGCAATAAGTCTGAGACAAGGCTGCAGTCTCAGGCCTAGGAAATGTGACTATAATTGCAAATTATATCCAGTTCTCTGCGTCCTGGGATAGAGCCCCTGCCGACTCTTCTAGAAGATGATAAATGTCCACCACACCTACCAGGAAATAGTACCAGTGGCTGTTCACATCATTTGCACCATTTCCCCTTGATTTCTATTTCTACTTAGCTTGTGGTCGTGGCCCTTCTAGCCTAAGCTCATCTTACACTGATGTCAGAAAGTCCGCCAGGAAATGAAAACGTTTCTCTCTTTCCCTTCTTACACTGCCCACAATGTCAGAGCAGTTTTTTCATCCCCATAGTGTTTGTGAAGAAAGCTGAGGGTGGCACCCAGGAGGTCTGGGCACCCCCTCTGACCCCCTCCCTTACCTACTGCCCATCGCAGGAGCAACCCCACGTCTGACCCAGGACCCGTCACACAGTTGAAGATGCCCACTTTTGTGCCAGGCACAGCTGAATACTGTTGGGCTAGAGGATGAAGGGCAGAGGCTAGAGGGCGGGTGGAAACCATTTGGCTCATCTCAGTTCCCTGGAGTCCAAAAATTTCCATCTTATTACAAGGAGGGGGACCCCATTGAGGCACAGGGCAGAGTGGAGACGCACCCAATGTGGTCTGCTGGCCACCTCCAGGCTTCAGAGACGAACTACCAGCTTCCTGGAGGCCAACAGGGGCACCCAAATGCAGAGGGCTCCCCTCCCCCTTCTGGGACAGTGCGGCACGGGGCTCAAGACGTCCCCTGGAGCCCAGGGACCCACTATGAGAAAGAGCACCCTGGGGTGGGGGCTGACTCAGTCCCACCCTCCTCCGGCTCCCTTTCTGCCCTGCACCAGAGGGAGGTTTTGAAAATGCAAATAGGATCCTGTCGCCACCCCCAGCTTAAACAAATCTCCATAACCTTTAGCACAGATCTGTTTTCCAGGGTCTTCCAAAGCTTACCTGTGCCAACTCACCTGCACTGCTCTTCCCAGCCCCCACAGCTCCTGACTCTCTGCGGGCCCCTCCGAGCACACGTGGCTGTCTATAACTGGCCACGTGACATCTGTGGGGGCTGTGATGTGCTCACCTCTGTATTCCGCAGCCCACACATGTAGGTGCTCACAAGTGTTTGCTGAGTAGATGAAACACCTGCCTCTGACACTCAGAAACACACAGGGGGACACCCAAGTGTGTGCGTGTGAGCACACACACGTCCCCTCTGAGAGTACATGCAGGATTGGCTCTGTGCTCATGAGGACGCGTGACCCTTCCCAACCCCAATTTCATTCTCCTTCACTGGAACCCTCGATCAGCCCTGGCTTATTGGCAGCAACAAACTTGTTCTCTGACCTTAAGGAGAGAACAGATGGTTCCTCCATAGCAGACCAGGTAGCCTTATCACCTCTCTTTCTGGGCCTCACCTGCCTTCCACTCTCTTAAGCACATCTTAAGTATCCCCAGCACTTTCCTTCTACTCACCCAACCATCTGCCCAGCTGGCTGGGTCACTCCTTCTATCCCGAGAAAGCTCACCTCCTCCCAGAAGGCCTCCTGGGCTGCATAACTCCCAGGGTCCTCTCAGGGCAGATCCTGTGGGATCACACCCTCTTCTCTGTCTGGGTCTGTGACTAGCTCCCGAAATGTGTTGCCTGGTTGGTGCCACTTTGAGTTGTGATTCCCACGAGGGCGGTGGCTTTATATATCTGTGTGACTTATGGGTCCCCGGGGATCAGCTTAGCTGAAAAGCTAAGGCTTCGGAGGATGAGAACACCCCCGCTGAGAGGGGTCATCTAAATGAGGCAGCAGGGAACAAACGCAACGAAGCCAGTCTGGTTAGCAGCTTCAAGCTTTGCAAGACCAGGCGTTGGAGTAGCTGTGTCCCTGAGCCCTTCCATCTCTGATCTCCCGGAGGCTAGGGCATTAGCCCTGGGGGGGCCTGCCCTGCCAACCCCGGGCAGGAGGAGGAGGGAGGCGGGGCGAGTGGGAGGGGCAGAGGAGCCCAGAGGCTGCAGTGACCTACATCTGCCCCAGCACTGCCTGTCCACGGGCAGTCCCTGCAGAGCCCCTGCAGCGTGCAGCAGCTGGAAACTGAGGAGGAGAGGGCAGGCAGGAGGCCGGAGGCCGTGTGTGCGCCCAGGTAAGTGGGCACCGTACAGCTGTCTGCTCAGTGGGGCAGAGGTAGGGCACAGATGGACGGCTCTCTAACTTTTCCACTCAAGTAGGAGAAGGCAGAGGGCATGAGAATAGCGGGGACATCCCCTGGCAGCCGTTCACACCCTGGGGTCACCCCTCTGGACAGGGCAGAGGGTTTCAGTGACACTGTCTGGGTGCATGTGTCCTGGCCCTGGCTTTCTCAGCACTGTCTGGCTGACAGTGTGGCCAAAATGATGGCCCAGCTACAGGTCTGACTAGCTGTCCAGAATCAGGGTTTCAGGGCTGCCCTGGGTGCGTCCGATTCATAACACGGTCATGCAGGTGCAAGAAACCCCATGTGTCTCTTTCAGCCTCAGGTCCTCCCAGCTGAGGAGCTGGAGGCAGCAGGAACCTGGGTCTGTGGGATGAAGCTGCCACTGGGGGCAGGGGGTGCTGGAGGGAGAGCAGGGGACATGGCCCTGGGTCCAGGGCAGAAATCTTGTTGGGCTGGAGTGAGGACACAGCTGCTGTTTGGCACTGAGCAGAATTAGGGCTCTTCTCAGAATGAAGCATGGAGAGGATTCATTTCCTCCCCACCCCCAGCTGAGGCCACCTCCCTCCTGTCTCCAACCACGCAGATCTCTTGTCCATTCGTCATTGACCCTGCACCCAATCTGGCTTCTTTCTGAAAGAACGGAGTCCAGAGGGTGAGATGGTTTACCATTGGGCCTCTAAGTCCCCATGGGGGCTGCGTCTCTCTCCCTTCTCAGCTGGGACCTGTAGGCAGGAAGCTGGAGGAGAGGACCGTGTTAGCGTTACCTCTCCATGTGTGACAAGCAGCCATGTAAGGGACTGAGCTGGTGGTGATGGGGACAGGTAATGAAGATGACAATGAAGAGTGCTGTGTTGAATTTCTCCAGGGTGGGGTCGTGGACAGGTGCCAGGCGGCGGTGCTGGGGCGCGGGTGCGACGGGGTCCCTCTGCCAGCTTGGCGGCTCTCCCCCGCCTCCCTCGTGACTGTAGGATAGCGGCAGTGACCGCTGCAGAACGTCTCTGGTGTGCCATGGCATTCCAATGCGCCGGGGGCAGTGGCGGGGCTGTTGAAGGGACGCTGTGGGCCAGAAATGCCAGTGGGTGGGCACTTGTGAAACGGAAGATGTCATGCGTGGAGGAATGTGCTCTGTCACGTGTGGGGCCCTCTGAGAACAGGGCTCTTTGGGCAGGAAACAGAGTCTCCAAAATGGAACGCCACAGCCACGGGCCAATCACACAGGAGCTGGGCCGCTGGAGAACCCTGCCAAGAAGTCCCCTCCCGACGGCTCCCACCCCAGCCCAGAACCAGGCCCCTCCCTCTCCTGGGGGGCACTCCCCTTGGCCACACTGAGAGGGAACTGGAGGGATCAGGGTGTGGTTAGAAGAGGCTGGAAGGCTCTTGCTCACCTGACATCATAACTCACTGGCCTCAGAGTGGGGGCAGATGGATTTATGAGGATCCCACCATCCAGAGCAGACAAGAGCTCATGAGCAGCCAAGTGGGGGACTCTCCCCCACAGACCCAGTGATCCAAAGGGTCCAGACTGGCTGAGCACGGGAGGCAGAGGGCTGCTGGGCCCTTGGAAAACCCCAGAGTTCGTCTCTGGGAAATTCATGTCCAAAGTCAAGGGGGCCAGGCTGCCGGAGCTGAAAGAGTCCTGGACACCGGGAGCTGGACCTCCTGAGGTTGGGGAGGCTGCGTCTCACCCTCTGAGTGGTCATCGGGCCTGGGGTCCCACCAGGAGGCCAGGCCACCTGCACCATGTGTAGGCTCAGCCCCACGGTTTCCTTTACCTGGAAAGGCACAACGGGGCAGCATTCCACCCCTCCCTAGGTCTGGGCAATGGGTTTTGCTGGGCCCCGGGGTTACATGACCTCTGGGGGGCAGCCACTCCATTGGCTCCCACCCAGATACTGGCCGACGCACTGATGCTGTGGGAAGGGTGGGGTTAGACCAGCTGGCCTCCTAGAAGCAGTTCTGTCCTCTGTTCTCAGGAGATCACTTGCCACCCCCAGGAGCCAAAGACGAGCCAGACCATGGCAGGTGAGAGAGGGCTGACTGCCCGAGCCCCTCCCTGGGCCCCTCACTGGGTGGAGGGCGGTACTCAGAGACCTTCAGACTGTTCCTGTCTGCTTCTTCCAGTGTCAGCTTTAGGTTTTGGTTTATTTTCCCGAATAAAGGGTGCAGAGCTCCCTGCATGGCCCTGCTTCCTGAGAAGGACCCTTTCCCACTCTCCCTTGTCCAGCTTTTCCCCAGGGACACTCCCAGGGTCTCCCCAAGGCGACCCCCACCCACTTCCCAGGGGCTCCATGCACGCTGCTGGAGGACCAACCCAGCCACCACCAGAAAATTCAGAAGCACCCTCACCAGCAGGGGAGCGAGGGGGCTTTGTGCCTGGGGTCTGTGGGTCAGCGCTCCACTGTGTCCAGGGCCACCCATGAGGGAGGGGCAGGGCCCATGTGCCTTTCTCCCACCTCCTCAGGGAAGCTCAAGAAGTCTTCCATGCACGGGGTCACCATCCGGCAGCTGGTGGATGACATCCCCGAAGGCTGCAGCACGCCAGACTTCGAGCAAAAGCCGGTCACCTTGGCACTGCAGGAAGGTGAGGCTGGGGTGGGGGACCCCTGATGGAGACAAGAGCCTGCTCCTCCACCTCCAGCATACACAGCGGAGGGGCTGGGGTCCTTCCTGACCTACCTGCCTGTCCCCAAGTCCGTCACCAGTCACAGCACATCTCCCTGTATTGGGGGGTGTCTGCCTGGATCCCCAGAAGAGGGAAGGGACCTGAGGAGCAGGGTGGGTCAAGGGAGTGAACGCATGCTGTGGGGTCCTGATGCAAGGCATCTGGGAACAAGGATGGGGCCATGCTACACTGGGAACAGGGACAGGCTGTGACGTTTCCCAGCTGCCCTTTCTTCCCTGCCCCTGCCTCCAAGCGGCTCCTGCAGGGGCCACTGTTCAAACTGAGTGAACCTGGGCTCTTCCCAGCCCTTGCCTCCAGACCTCCAGCGGTTCACAGGCTGGGCTCAGAAGCCCTTGTGGAAGGCCACACAAGAAAAGACCCCAGGAGGGTGCTGGGGACACAGGCTGCTGGGGGAAGGGCTGCATATTGCTGTTTTCCCCAACACAGGTTCCTGCACTAAATTTCTCTTTACAACCTTCTGTATAAGTAAACCATGGTACATTATTTTCCTAAATCTGACTCCAAGTCCTCACTGGACAAAGTCATAAGAAACTGCCTCATCGTAGAGAAGGACCCTTGGGTGTTTATACTGTTCTCTGTTGACATATCCCAGGAGGAGCTGCAGAGTCCTTGAGAGGACCAGCTCCCGGGCTTCTGTGCCAAGCCTGGAGCTTGGGGTCTTTCTGAGGCTGGAGCCCTGTGTCTCAGAGCCAATTCCTTTAAGGTGCCAAAGGGCCATTCCTTTCCAAGGTTGTCATTCCTGCCCAGAGAGTGACACGGAACCCACAAAAACTCACCCCCTCCCCAGTCTTGGGAGAGCCCTTCAGATCCCTTATCTCACCTACTTGCAAAGACATGCCCACCCTCCTAAGCCCTGCTTTCTCCGTGGACAGTCCAGCCGCATGCCTCCCTGAAGACCCCAGCCCCTGCCACACAAAACCAGGCGGGGACGGCCTCTGGGTGCCTGGAAACTGCTGCTCTCCACCTGGCATCATAAGAGGTCTCAAGTCTGGAGACTGCAGCCTGGCATCCTTCCTGAATGAGCGGTCGAGATACCTGGAGCCCTGAGAAAAACATAAATTAACAGCTGTATCAAGTGTACTGTCACTCCCTCCCCCAGCTGGTCAACCGCCCCCCTGTTCTTGCTGCCACAGGAAAAAATGCCATCTTCCGGGCTGTGGTCTGCGGGGAGCCCAAGCCTGAGGTGTCCTGGCAGAGCAGCAAAGGCGACCTCAGCAACTGCAGCAAGTACCAGATCTCCTCCGCCCCGGGCAGCAGGGAACACGTGCTACAGGTGAGGACGCTGGCACCTCCTGGGGCGTCCCGCCTCTGCCTGGCCCAAGTTGTGGCGTCCCGCCTCTGCCTGTCCCAAGCTATGGCGTCCTCGCCTCTGCCTGTCCCAAGCTGGGGCGTCCCCGCCTCTGCCTGTCCCAAGCTGGGGCGTCCCTGCCTCTGCCTGTCCCAAGCTATGGCGTCCCCGCCTCTGCCTGTCCCAAGCTGGGGCATCCCCGCCTCTGCCTGTCCCAAGCTATGGCGTCCTCGCCTCTGCCTGTCCCAAGCTGGGGCGTCCCTGCCTCTGCCTGTCCCAAGCTATGGCGTCCCCGCCTCTGCCTGTCCCAAGCTGGGGCATCCCCGCCTCTGCCTGTCCCAAGCTGGGGCGTCCCCGCCTCTGCCTGTCCCATGAAGGGCTTATCAGTGGCCTTCAGTCCCCAGAGGAGTAAGAGGGGTCGCGGACCTAGCTCCATCCTGTGGTTCCAGGCGGCCTGAGCCAGGTGTGAACCTGGCAGGCTCACCGGCCCGTCTTCGGACGTTGGTCACCATGAGAAATATTTGTAGCTACCAGTCATGGAAACCCTACTATGTGCTGGACCCTGGGCTAACCACATGGCACAGAGGATGTCATTGAATCCTAACCACTCACTACGTTGTGGGTGAATTATCCTCACGTTCTAAGTAAAGACACTGAGGTTCAGAGAAGTTCGGTGACCCGCCAAGGCTCCACGGCACGAAGTCCCCGGCAGAGGCCGAGGTGCTCGGGTCCAGATGCCCCACACCCTGAACGAGCAGCTCCTCCTGCCTCTGATGGCACAGCTGGTATTGCCCCCGGGGTGGTCCAGGTTTTGTTTGGCCTCTGTCTTTCCTGAGGAGCACCGCGAGCTCCCTGAGGACAAGGACGTGTCTGTCCCCAGCACATGGCCGTGTGTGGTGACAGAGGAGGGAAGTGTTAGCGTGTTCCCCTGCCCTTGGCCTCTCTGTAGGTCAACAAGATTATGGGCGAGGACACGGACCAGTACCGCTGCCGGGCAGTGAACGTGTATGGGGAGGCCATGTGCTCGGCCCGGCTCACCGTCATTGAAGGTGGGCTTGCCCCTGCCCCACAATCAGTGCTCAGGGCGTGGGGGGCCTGAGAGGAGTTGGGGGCCTCGCAGGGTGGGCGAGCCAAGGAGCAGCTAGGAGGACGTAGGTGAGTGACTGCAGGACCAGCCCCACAGCTGTCGGACACATTGGGCCATACGGGACATAAACCATGGCAGCTCTCGGGTGAGCGAAAGGGCAGCTGCCCCTTCAGCTGTGCTTCAGTTTGTAGTGGCCCGTGGGTGCCACCTCCCTAGCCCCTGTAGACTTGTGAGTGGCCCCCCACCCTGCGTGAGATGATAAGCAGGTGGGTCCCACCTCGGGGGGTATTAATGCTCATGATGGACAGACCCTCTGCCTGGCACATCCCTGCTGCTGGGGGACGAGGCGGGGGGTGTCGGGGGCCCTGGTGCCGTCTTTCTCAGGAAGACCGTCTGTGTGACTGGCTTCTGTCCCTGCATGCCCACATCAACTCCCTCTTCTCCCCGATGGTCCAGTTGGCTTTCGGAAAAGTCGGAAGAGACACAAGGAACCCCAGGAGGGTAGGTGGAAGGGGTGTCAGAGACTGCCTTGGGGCCCGTGGGGGTGGGCTACTCCTTGCCTGCTTCTTTCCACTTGGCCAGGCCCCCACGGACACCTCACGGGTCCTCACCAGTCCACGGGAGACCCCCTTTCAAAAGCTCGGTTGTCACCGCGGCCCACAGGGCCCCCCTTCAGTCCCCACCCCACTTCCTATAAGGAAGCCCTGCCTTGACTCCTTGGGATCCCAGCCTGGGGTTGGGGCCTCATTACTGTTCCTTTTCCAGACCTCAGGCAGCAGCTGGCCGAGTTCCGGAAGATGCTGAAGAGGTGGGTCTGGCCTGTCGTGGGGGATGGGAGCCCTCGGGGTACCCATCCCCTGCGGCTTCCATAAGCACGCTGGGCTCAGCTCTCACCTCCACCCAGGACACAGGCAGGGAGCTAGCCTGAGGCAGCCGGCGGGCGGGGAGACGAATCGGGATGGGGCTACGCCACTTTTAAGCCCCTATCCTTGCGTTGTCACCTCTCCTCCTGGAGCCTGATTCGCTCCTCAGTGACATGGGGCACTCCACTGGAACAGTAAAAAAAACACTTTAAAAAAAGTGTTGTTAAAGCAACAGAACAATTCCCCTAAAAGACCCATTGCCCAGAAATGCACAGTACAGGTTGTTAGGCGCAGACTTTCTCTCCGGAAGCTGATGCTGCAGGGTGACGGCCGCCCCTGCCCATCTCTGGGTCCTCCAGTCCCGACAGGGCTCAGTCCCACATCCCAGGCTGTCTGTCCCTTTCCTCTCTGGAGAGGAACGCTCCCCATGTCTCCTCGGGGTCCCTGGCCTCTGAGCTGCAAGCTTGCTGTTCCGCAGGGCGCAGCCTACTGCCTCCGAGAAGACAAAGGTGGACCGGGAACAGGTGTGGCAGCTGCTGATGACGGCGGACCGAAAGGACTACGAGAGGCTGTGCCTGAAGTACGGAATCATGGACTTCCGGGGCATGCTGCGCAGGCTGCAGGAGATGCGCAAGGAGCGCGAGGACAGGATGGCTCAGGTGCCGCCCGCCGCCGCCCCGCCCCCCCCGCGTCCGCCCCGCCCCCCCGCACCCGCCCCGCCCCCACGCACCCGCCCCGCCCCCCCCCACGCACCCGCCCCGCCCCGCCCCCACGCACCCGCCCCGCCCTGGCACCTCGCGGCCCGGGAGCTGGGTTCACAGAAACCAAGCCTGCTGGGGGCCCCCGCCCTCATCCAGCCCCCCAGCGTGTGTGTGTCTGGCCGGGGACCCAGGCTTCCAAGTGGACGGACGTCCTGGCTGTGAAAGCTGGTTCTGATCCTCAGTCCGGGGCTTGGGGAAAGCTCGGCCCGTGTCTTGGTTTCCTCCTTGTAAGATGAGTGTTGCAGTCGTGTCTACCTCGTGGGCTTACTGCGCGGGCGGTGAGAGAATGTACTTAGAGCACTCAGCCGAGCACGGGACACATAGGAAGGGCTTCCTGGCAGCTGTCGTCATCATCATTGCCACTGTCACCATCACCACCACTGCTGTCATCACAGACTGTGGGCACCTATCTTATTTCCAAAGCCTTCAGGGAAGGGAAGCTCACAGTTCCCACTGGCATTTTCATTCCAGCGTCTTATAAGCGGCAGAAAGTTCTTCCCTGTGTCAAACCTAACTAGAGTCTAAGTCTAGTTTTTCTTCTGGAAATTCAAAACACTTCTGTTCATCCTCCTGAAAATGCTATGTTATCAAACCTCCCATCTAGGGCCTCAGTCCGCTCTCCTTCAAACCTTCTCATCTGCTTTAGCACAGGGCTTCGCACGCAGTAGGTGCTTGGCTCATTTTGATTGGACGGAGTAAGTGATGAACAGAAAAGTCCTACTGTGTTCTCAGAGCCCCTGGACACCTGGGGTTCTTTCTCGCTCCCCTTCCCGACCAGATATCTCAACTTGGAGAATTTCCTTCCTCACAGGGCTTAAGTCTCCCACTTGGGAAATGCCTTTTCCACGGGGTATTGGGGGGCCGGGGTCTGAGGGATTGGAGTGCCCTGAGGAGCGAGCTCAGAGAGCTCCCTTGGTGGGTTTGTCTCTCCTAGTACCTCAACTCCGTATCCAACTGGAAACACATCAAAATCACCAAGGAGGGAATTGCAACATTTGAACTGGAGCTAGATCTTAAGGATTCTGAGAGCAAGATATACCTGTATAAGGTGAGCCTGGAGGAGCCGCTGAGGGGGAAGGGCTCTGGCAGGGCTGCTGCAGGTCCTTGGGGCAGGAATTTGGGGGGACCCTGCTGTGTCCCCCAACCCACCCTGGCACTCCTAAACTAACGTCCTCCTCTCTCTGCCCCCGCTGTTCTATTTCTTCCTAACATATTCTATTATTTACTTACCACGTGTGTTATTTGTCGGTCTCCCCATATCATCTGAGCTCCCTGGGGCAGAAATCCTTGCTCTTTTAATGCCCTGATGTGTCCCAGTATCTAAAACCCTCAGCAAATAGCAACTCTGTGGGGTTTGGCTGAGGTGGGCGTGTGTGAGTGGATCCCTGGGTTCTACAGAGCCGGGAGGACACCCGAGAGTCCTCTGGCATTGTCATGAATGGACGCCCCAGCACCTGGCACTGTCTCCTGTCCCCGCTAACCTTGCAGGGCTGTGGGGGTGGTAGCTCTGCCCAGTGTCAGCTGCCTGCTGGGTAGTGTCAGGTGCCTCCCGCACAACACTGGCCAGCAATTTACTCCTGGGTCTGAAGCGTGGACATTCCTAGAGCATTTGTTTCCCTGCAGGCCTGCTCTCCACCCCCCCCCCTTCCCCTTTATGGTCCAGGAATGGGTCAGTGGGAGACAACTGCTGAGTGAGGCCGGAGTGGGACTGTGACAGGAGGTGCTGGGGACCTGCCGAGGCCCTGAGCCCCTTCTTTTCTGCCCTCAGGATGGTGAGATGGTCCGCTACGGCTTCGACAGCCAGAGCAAGCGCCACGTGCGACGGCTGGGGAGGCACTACCAATTCCAGATCCAGGATCTGTGGCCCGAGGACGCTGGCATCTACCAGGTCAGGGTGGAGGACGCCGAAGTCTTCTCCACAGAACTGGAGGCCAGCGGTGAGTGGGCTTCTCCGAGCAAGTCGGAGTGGGCGGGCCCACGGGGGGTGGCCACGTCAGTGCCACAGCTGGGGGTGCATGGGTGTGAGGAGACCGAGGAGGGGGGCACACACCCAGAGGGGAAATGACAATGACCCCTTTTCCGGAAGTCTCACTCCATGCTCTGTGCGCTCCTGGTGCTGAGCTGGGCTCTTCTGGGTTTCAGCCCCACACGTGCACAGTACACGCCACGCCCCAGCTCTGCTATCAGCTTCCGGTCGTGTCCAAACTGAGTTCACAGCCCCCAGAAGCCCGCTCCGTTTTCATCTGCCACCCTTGTCTCCCAGCACTCCTTAGCAAGACCACCGCGTTGGGCACACTTGTGCCCTATCCAGACCTGTGCCTCCCATGCCCCCTCCCCACCTGGAACTGTCCTGTCCCCATGAGTAGAGTAGCTGCGTACACACCACCTCCTGGACCCCTGACAGCCCCAGGGGCCCCTGGGAAGCAGAGGCTGAGGTATCATAAAGTATGTGGCTGAGCGGGATTGAGGAAGAAGGAAGGGGTGGGACCTCCAGCATGCCTGGTGGGGCTTGGAAAAGCCTGGAGCTGACGAGGGTGGGGGATGAGCAGGGGCTTTGGAGGCAGCAGACCCGGGTGTGAATGCTGGCGGGGCCACCTCTGAGCTGGGGAAGACTGGGGCACGTCATTTAACTCTAGAAGCCTCCATTTCCTTACTTGTCAAATGGACATAGTCATGCCTGCCTCGGAGATGGCTGTGAGGATAAGGCACTTGGCATGATGATGTCCTTCACGTACCCACTTTGCCCCCAGACATAATTTTTGGATGCAGAATTACAGAATCCTAGAGCTAAAATAGTCTTCCCGTTCATATCCTAATTAGAACCCCTCGTTTTCTGGGAGGTAAGAGGTGACCCGTCCAAGGTGACACAGGGGGTTTGTGACAGAGCTGTCTGAACTGGGGTTTCTGAACTCCCAGCCTCGCCGCGCTGGCTCACACTGTGTACACGGCCAGTCTGAAGGCTCATTCCTACTTCCCCGACAGCCATCCCCCCCCGAGTGGTCGTGCCACTGGCCGAGGTCCATTGTGAAGAGCAGAGTGACGCCGTCTTTCAGTGTGTCCTCTCCAGCGCCTGTCCCAATGCTGCCTGGAGTTTCCAGCACCGCTCACTCCAGCCAAGCGACAAGTACGAAATGTCCGTGTCCGCTGATGGGCTGACCCACCGGCTAGTGGTGAAGGGGGCCCGTCTCTCAGACATGGGCGCCTACTCCCTGAGCACTGGGCTCTACACCTCCAGCGCCTGGCTGGTGGTTGAAGGTACGTGGATCATACCTGTCCCTCCCTGTCCCCACTGAGGCTTGACCTCAGGCCCAGGAGGGCGTGAGGAAGACCAGGGCAGGGGCTCCCTTTGGCCAGTCACTTGCTTTGGATGGGACTGTCGCCCTCAGAGGAGGAGGGGAGCTCCTTCAGTTTGTCTTGACCCACTGCCATGCGGCTTCCCAGCCAGCTCAGTGCTGCCCAGTGGCGTCTGCTCCACTGGGCCTCTGGGAGTTCTCTGGGGCACAGACCCAAGCTGGCCCTGGGGTCTGGTCCAGGGCTTGGCACAGTGGCCCGGGCTCCGTGGGTGAGAGGCCCCTGGGTCAGGCCAAAGAACACCCTGAACCACCGCACCCTCTGCTTTGGGGTTCAGGGTGATCCCAGGAGACTGTAAGGTGGGTTTTTAGAAACCACGTAGCTGCTCGTGGCAGTTTGATGAGCAGGTGACTTTGGGCTCCTGTATTTTCTCCAGATGTCCTCAGGAACTTCACAGCGGGTGCAGTGGGCTGAGGGCTCAGGCCTGAGGAAGTGCCCAGTGATGGCGTTTATCGGTCACTGAGCTGGCACATCCTGGCTTTCTTCTCCGATGGTCAGCTTGTGTCTCTATGGGGGAAACAGGGTCAGGCGAAGCAGTGGCCGTTGGACAAGTGACATCGGGTTGATTTAGTGGGTCTTTTCTCCTATCTCTCTGTGGGCACGCTGACCTCTCGCCAAAGATGGGAAGGACAAAAGCCTTCTGACCACAAGTGCTGACCTCCAAGTTCAGCTGCAAGGAGCCCAGACCTCAGACGCAGAAGGATCCAGGAGTACCAGCAGCGAGGGGGGGCAGCTCAGAGGGCAGGGCCCCCCAGGGAGCTCCCGCCAGGGGTCTGGGTCGTCTCCTGGGCTCCAGCTCACAGCTGGCCCAGACACACATGGCCTTGGAGGGCATAGCTACTCCTTGATGGTGGACGAGGGAGCAGCTGAGTCAGCCTGGGGCCCTGGGCAGGCAAGACAGGGCCTTCTGGAAGCAGAGGGGGGCAGAGCCACTCCTTCTGGGGAAAGTCAGCTCCACAGCGAGGGAGGCTGGGACGGGAGCTTCCTGGGGAGGCCCCATCCACAGGGAGAGGGCCTGGGATCAGGGTTGGGCCTGATGGAAGGTCATCAGCCAGACGGCAGGGACAGTCATGGGGACAGACCTGGTGGGGCAGCAGGGTCCAGGGAGCCTTGGGCTGGAGGACATGGGAGCAGTGAGGAAGGACAGGAACAACTCCGGGGGGCCCAGTTGGGACCTGGGACAGGAACGAGAGCCCTGCAGGGGTCCCAGTCTGGTCCTATGGGGTCTTGGTCAGAAGGGGAAGCAATGGAAATTTTGCAGGGGGAGAGCCTAGGTGAGGAAGGGGGAGGGGATGGTCTGAGCAGGGACAGGGGGAGGGGAGCAGCCGGGGCAGTGTGGGGTCCTGGCCCTGGCCTGGGGGAAGCTGGAGACAGCAGTGCCGCAGGAGGTCCTGGCACCCTGGGGGCTCCTGGCGGAAGAGGACCTAGCTCATCAGCAGGCAGGGTCCCTGAGTCCTGGGGCTCTCAGGGAGGTAACAGTGAACATGGGGAAGCAAGGGGCCCTGGGGGGTCAGGGCAGTCTCCAGGACAGGCCTCTGCCGGCAAGGCCCTCCAGGAACCCCCAGGATCTGCTGGCAGAAAATTCCTTCTGGGGAGCGGGAGTCCTGAGGCCCAAACTAAGGGTTCATGGCAGGAGGCAGATGGGCAGGGCCCAGGGGAGCTTGTGGGTGGGGGAAGGGGCTCCAAAGCCAGTGCTGAAGGGTCAGGAGGTGCCGGGGACCGGGACAGGGGTCCTCGGGGACCCCAGGGACAGGAGGGACAGCAGACAGGGGTCGCCTTGGGCGAGGCAGGAGATGGCTCTGGAACCCCCGAGGGTTCCCAAAGGTGGACAGCAGGTCAGAGGGGAGCAGGGGTGGCTGGCAGAGGAGAGGCCGAGAGCACGCATCCTTGGGACGACACGACGTCCAGCCTCGCCCAAACCGGGAGCCAGCATGGGCCTGGAGTGCCGGCGTCTAGTGGGGGAATGGGCGGTGCCCGGGTGGCTGGGCTGGCGGGGTCTGGCCAGGAGGTGGATGCCAGAAGCCACAGGCTAATGGGATCTCCAGGCCGGAGTGCTCAGGGGCCTGGGGGGACACTGGGAGGCACGGATGGATCAAGTGGTCCAGGGGCCACGGGGTCAGAACCAGATTTCCGGAATGGGACATGGAGCAGCAGAGGGGAGATGGGCTCTGAGGCTGGTTTAGGTGGCCTGGGGGGAGTGGGCTCCATCTGTGGCGATGGCCGAGGGAAGTTTAGGGGGCTCGGTCCTGAAAACGGGGCTGGTTATGGTGATGGCTCAGGGGCGCCAGGAGAAATAGGGTCTGCTCGCAGTGCTGGCTACAGTGTGCCTGGGGGAGCAGAGTCTAAGCAGGGCGCTGGTCACGGGCATGGCTCACAGGGGCCTGGGGCACCGTGGCCTGGAAGCCAAGACGGGCACGGTCCTGCAGGAAGGGAGTCTGGCAGACTTGCTAGTCTCCAGCACGGCCCAGGCGGCCCTGGCGAAGCGCCCCTGGGTGAAACCAGGAATCGTCCAGGGGCTGGGGTCGCATCCATAGGCCCTGGGGATGCTGGCCCTAGGGGGAATCATAGTTCCCATGGTGCCCTAGGGAGTCTGGGGACAGTGGAGCCAGAACCAGGGGTCTCTGGAAGAACAAGGCCTCAGGGTTCAACTGGAGATGCCTCAGGAGCAATGGGGGCCTTTGGAGAAGGGGGTCCAGGAGCCATGGAGCCAGGGTCTCTGAGGGCAGTGGGCAAAGTGAGCGATGGGGATGGAACCAGGGCCCTGGGAGCTGGAGCCGGTCCTGGGGACGACACCAGGGGCCCTGAGGCACAGGCTCTGCACACAGAGGCTGGTTCTGAGGGCCAGCGACCTTCTGGGTCTGGCAATGGGCTGGGTCACGGGGAAGGATCCGGAACTCTGGGTCCTCAGCACAGTGGAGACAGAACAGCTTATGGAGGAGGGTCAAGGGGTCTTGGGCCTGGGGGGTCAGGGCCAGGGAGCGAGGGGGGCTGTAGAGATGGTTCGGAGCGGTTTGGAGTAGCAGGCTCACTGGCTGGGACAGGACATGAGGGTAGACCCAGAGGCCGAGAAGCCATGGGGCACGGGTCAGGAGACGGGGCAGCATCAGAGGGGTCTTACGGAGGCACAAGCCCCCAGGGTGGTCCAGAGAGGAGCAGGGGAATAGGGCTGGTGGATGGGGCCGGTCCTGGGATGGGTTCTGGGGTGACTGGCGTGGGTTCTGTAGACGGGCGGCACTCCAAGAATGGCCATGGGGGCTCTGCAACCTCAGGGACCCCTGGGGATTTGGGGGCTGTTGGATCAAAGGGAAAAGCAGGTGTCAGAGAGTGGCAAGATGGCCCTGGGACCTCACGGTCTCCTGGGGCTCCCAATAGGGAGGGTGGGTCTGCAGACCAAGGAGGTGTGCAGGCTTCTGGCTCTCTTGATGGTCAGGGGGCAGTGGAGAATGACACCCAGGCAGAGACAGCTGCTCTGGCATCGAGACGTGAAGGGGACTTGTGGAAAGCGGCCCCAGCAACAGCAGACAGGGGTGGAGCTGCTGGCCAGGCAGGACCGGCGTCTCGGGGGGCAGAGGACTTACTGCCAGGAGGCAAGGGGTTGGCAGTGGCACGTGGGAGCCCGGCAGGCACAGGCCAGGCTCTGGACAGCATCCAGACGCCCCAGGAAAGGGGCAGATCTGCGTCACAGTCTGCCGAGGGGCAAGCGGTAAGCCGCTCTCGGGCGCCAGGCTGGGAAGACCAGGGGCTCGGCCAAGGCAGCACAGGAAGTGGGAGGCAGCTCCCAGGCTCCAGGGTGTCCAGTTCTCTGCATGGGAAAGATGCCACTTCCAGTGGGAGCCAGGAAGGGCCAGAGGGCCGCAGGGCCCAGGAGGGGGCTGCAGGCCAAGAAGCAGCTGGTGGGAGGCAAGGCCCAAGGTCCCCGGACAGCCAGGGTTCAGGTCCTAGAAAGGGCAGTTCTGCTGGCCCAGGGGACTCAGATGGAGCCTGGAATGGCCGAGAAGGTGCTTTTCGCAGGAGCGACTCCGGAGACAGATCCGGGGACATCGGGGGCCCAGGGTCTCAGCTGGGCAGAAGACAGAAAGGAGAAAAAGACACACTAGAGGATGAGGGGTTCCCGAATGACAGGGCCCGAAGTCCAGGGGCCCTGAAGGGACATGAGGGACAGGGAGCAGAGGAGTCTGGCCGGTCAGGCAGGAGGCCTGCACCACTCAGGAGCAGGACCCAAACACAGTCAGAGGCCGAGGTTGGAGCCACAGAGAGGGGGGTGGCAGGTGAGGCCAGCGGTAGGGGGCAGCTGCCTGCAGAAGAAGACCGGAGCCGCAAGCCCCAGAGTCACCTTGGCGGCAGGAGAGGTGGCGCAGAAAGCATTTTGGATGTCTGTGGCCAGGAGAGGAACTCCACCAAGAGCCCCAGATCCAGACGCAAGCCTGACACTGGGGATTTCTCTGAGGAGGCCCGAGGTAGGTTTTCTCAGTTGTGCTGGCTCCACACTGGGGTGCTTGGGTTGTTCGCAGTTTTGCTTTCAGCCCCAGGCATTTGTTCCTGCCAGTGCCCCGTTTTGGGGGGCCTCCCCCCACTCCCAGAAGCAGCCTCTTCCTCCTCGTGCAGGCGGGATCCAGGTTGTGGGGCCCAGGGGTGTCCTGGGCATCTGTCTTGACACCCTACATCCAAAGCACAGAAACGTGGGTCACCCAGCTTCCCATCTGACTTAGATGCCCTTTATTCATCTGCGCCTACGTCTCCTGCACTCGCCATAGGGACTTTCCTGTACCAGCACTGGCTAAGCCCAGCTGGCAGGCAGGCCATGGCCTGGGAGGCTGGCCCCTGAGTGACTGTCCTCAGCCTCTCTCTGTGTCTCTTCAGCCCCCCTAGGCCACTTCTCCCAGGGCCTGGCTGATACGGAAGCACAACTGGGAGAGACTGCTGTGCTCTCCTGTACCCTCACCAGGGACCTGGGACCCGGTTCCTGGTTTAAGGATGGAGTCAAGGTACTGTCCCCTCCCTTTGCCAACATGTTTGGGGTGAGGGCAGAGAGGAGAGAAGAGGAGGGGTGGGGAGAGGAGAGGTGGGGAGGGGAGGGGAGGGGAGAGGGAGAGGGCAGGGTTTTCATTCTTATTTTCCTCATGCATCTACCCTGGGAGTTTAAATAACCAAGAACTTGGTGTGTTTATGATACACTGGACTTTGAACTGATGTCTGTCCTGCTCATCCCGTCCCCACACCTCTCACTCTCCTGCCGCTGCCCCAAATGCCTTCTCAGCCCAACACCTGTTGCATTCTCAGGTCCTTTAAGGCCTGATACAAAGGCCATCTTCTCAGCCCGCGCAGGCGGGATCTCTCAACCCTGGGATGGCCATCTGTCCTCCATTCTGGCGGTCATCTCAGGAGTGCTTCAGAGCTGGGGCCTGGCGCCAGCAAGACCTGGCTTGCCGTGCACTTACGTGACCTCTGGTTCCATCTATAGACTGGGCTAAGTGCACGCACAGCCGTAGGCTGTAGTGGCCATTCAGTGAGGGACAGAGCAGACAGCGTCAGCACATGCCTGGCACGCGCTAAGTGTTTCATTCACACCCGTTACCGTGATTCCTGCAACTGCGTTAGTGAGGGGCCCTGCAGAGCTGGGCCGGAGGAGCCTGGGCCGGGCTGACCGGCTCCGCTCTGACCCTGCCTCCAGCTCAGCGCCCAGGATGGACTCGTCTTCGAGCAGGATGGTCTGGTGCACAGGCTCATCATTGAGGACGTGCAGGGGACCCAGGCCGGGAAGTACAGCTTTGCAGTCGGCAACCAGAAGACTGAGGCCACCCTGACCGTCCAAGGTGAGCCCAGCCTGCCCTTCCCCGCCAGGTGACCTGCAAATACCAGGACGTGTGGCTGGTATGCAGCCAGGGTGTGACCGCAACCTGTCTGAGAAGACGATTTTAAAATTCCTTGTCAGAAAGTCCTTGAAGAGGTCCCTGGTCCACGGTCCCTGCTGCTGCAGATGAGGCCACTGTCCCACCTCCCGGCCCTGTTAGTCCTCAGGAGGTGGGGGCTGGGGCTCTGACTCTTAGCCCAGACCCCCCTCCCTGGGTCCTTCTGTCCCCACCCTGGGTGCCGGTGCCCTGGCCTCTTTGACTCCCTTGTGCTGTCCACGTCTAGATCCCCCCGTCATCGCTCCGGATGTGACAGACAGACTGAGGGAGCCTCTGACGGTCAAGGCTGGGAAGCCGCTGACCGTGAAGATCCCCTTCCAGAGTCGCCTACCTGTTCAGGCCACCTGGAGGAAGGACGGGGCCCAGGTGGAGGGCAGCAGCAGTGGGGGCGCCCAGGTGGCCCTGTGCGATGGCGTCACTCGGCTGTGCCTCCCCAGCACCAGAAGGAAGGATGGCGGCCAGTACAGCGTGACGCTGAGAAGCGAGGGTGGCTCTGTGCAGGCCGCGCTCACCGTGCAAGTCATAGGTGTCTGCCCAGCCTCCCCAGCCAAGGCCCGAGCGTCCAAACCTGCTCCTTCCTGTCCTCCCCCCAGACTGGGAGGGGAGATGCAGTTCCGAGAAGTAAAGGGCTGGGAGGGGGCCCTGGGATAGTTGCTGGTGGGAAGGTGGCCCCAGCCTGGAACAGGGCCGGCATGGTGAGGCTGGAGGGCTGAGGAGGTGCCCACACCAGCCACCGAGTGGGGTCTGGGCTCTGGCCGGTGCTGTCCACGTCACCTCCCTGGGTGTGTGCGTGTGTCCCGGGACGGACATCTCTGGGTCCTGCCCGAGTCTCTGGGTGTTCCAACCATGGCAGGCTTATCCGCTGATGGGGGAGGTCCAGCACCGCTCCCTTGCAGCCGCTCTGATGCCCCTTCTCTTTCTGCTCCTCTTGGGGTCTCCCAGATAAGCCCCAGCCCCCACAGGGCCCCCTGGAAGTGCAGGACTGCCATGGGGCTGGTGTCTGCCTCCGCTGGCGGCCCCCTCGGGACGACGGAGGCCGGGCTGTGGAGCGCTACGTGGTGGAGAGGAGGCAGGCCAGCAGGAGCACGTGGCTGAAGGTGGGCGAGGCCCCCGCAGACAGCACCACCTTCACCGACGCCCAGGTGGAGCAGGGCAGGAAGTATGCCTTCCGTGTGCGGGCCGTGTCCTCGGAGGGGGCCGGGGAGGCCCTGGAGTCTGCGGAGGTGCTGGTGGCTCCTGAGGGTGAGAGGACCATTTGGGGTGGGGTGGAGAATGTCCTGGGGTCCCCGCTGTGCCCTTCGAGGGCACCATGGAGAGGCCTCAGCACAGCATCACTTAGCATGTGGGAACAAGATTTTTGGGGTCTTCTCCCAGCTGTGGCTCTGCAGGCAGGGGGGATGGACACGCAGAGCCCACGCTCAGGACCGACCGTGGTGGGCTGGCATTGTCCTCCACCAGATGGGTCCTCCGTCTGGAGCGCCCATCAGGGCCTCAGGGCTGGCTGGACTCCTAGACCACAGTGCTTCCCCATTCCCATCATTCCATGAGCGGCTGGAACAGTGTCTCCAGCTGTCCCCAGGAGGGACAGAGTGCGGCCCACCCCCGACGCCTCCCAGGACCTCTCTGAGCTGGCACGTCTCCTCGGCCTCGGGCTGACCGGCAACTTGTCTGCCCGCAGCGCTCCCCGGGCCCCCTTCCACCCCAGCCATCCTGTCGGCCTCCAGCCAGGGTATCACTCTGACGTGGACGGCCCCTCGCGGCCGCAGCCGTGTCCACATCCTGGGCTACCTGATTGAAAAGCGCAAGAAGGGGAGTAATACCTGGGCAGCAGTGACCGACCAGCCCGTGCCTGGTGAGCGCCCGACTGCGTGGTCCACGTCGTCCTGGCACCCCAGCTCTGGGGTCCTGTGTCACCATCACGCCAGATGGGCCTGGTAGAGTGGGTGGCACCTGGGTGGTGGGGCCCTGGGAACACAGGGTCATGTCTGGCAATTGGGCTGTTAGAACTGAAGTGGGGGAGGGTGGGGAGTGGCATCTGGTGTGAAGAGGCCAGACGTGCCCCTAAACACGAAGCACAGGACAGCCCCCTCCCGCCCCCACTTCCCCAGCAAAGAATTGTCTGTCTAACATGTCCACAGTGCCCAGGCAGACAGCCGGGTCCAGTGGGCGTCTCAGGGTGGAAGCTGGGCATGGAGCTGTTCACCCTGCCCCTCTGTCTGGCCTTGACCCCTGGCAGCTCTCTTTTGTCAAGATCTTAGCTCCCTCATCCATAAAATGAGAGTTTAGGGCTCTTGCCCACGACCACCCAGCAAGCTGGTGCAGAACCAGACAGGGTGTGGGGGCCCTGACTTCCTGAGATGTGCTGTATCCACCTAGAAGGGAGCTGAGTCACACCTCCTGGCTGGGTGCGGGGGAGGGCTGTGTTAGGGCCCCAGGCTGGGTCGTCTCTTCTCCAGAACGGATGCACCAAGCCGTCTGTGTCCCCTGGCCACCTGGTCCTGTCACAGGGGGACTAATGGGGTGGGCTTTCCACAGAGCGGAAGTGGACGGTTGTGGATTTGCGGCACGACTGTCAGTATGAGTTCCGGGTCACGGCCGTGGCCCCTGCTGGCCCTGGGGAGCCAGGACCTCCATCGGATGCCGTGTTTGCTCGGGACCCCATGAGTAAGTGGACACCAACCCAGGATGCAGGTGGTGGTGGCAAGCAGGGGATGGCTCTGAAGCCAGTGGGACAGGACAGGGGACCACAGGTCAGGGACAGTCCCGAAGGGATCGGCCAGGCGGACTGCAAGATAAAGGTCAAAGTCCTCAGAGATGAGGCGTATCTTAGGGGCCGGCAGCGGCTAAGTCCTCAAGCTGAGCTCCAACAGACCCAAGGACCAGGCAATGGGGATTAGAAGAGCCCCCTCCCCAGGTCACTTCATGCACGTGTCAGCCTCTGGGCAGGTCAGTCCCCAGGCTGGCCCACCTGTCCTTTCCTGTAACCATCTGGTCCCCGAGTGAGGGAGTTTTGTCCCTGCAGGGCGGTGGGGGAACCCCACCGTCAGGAGCTCACAGGGGAACCCCACCATCAGTTCCCTATCCAGTGAGAGTTTGCTCGTCACCTGCTGGGCAACCAGTACTGTAGCAGCACTAGGTGGATACATCCTGGCCTCTGCCATTGAGACACTTCCGCTCTAGAATAGCATTTCCTTGCTTGTGGTCTCAGAAAGAGCGGAGTACCAAGATGTGACAGAAATTGTGAGAGTGATGGTGACAGCAAGGCCTGTGACCAAAGGAGTTTGAGGTGCAGCCTATGACATCCCAAGTCCCACGGAAAAGACACCTGTCCTGCTTTGTTTGACCCAGATTTCCCAAATCTGAGCAGAGAATGCCTTTTCCACAAAACACCAAGCAAAAACCTGACTCCGAGGCACGCAGCCTGGAAACGCTGCTCTGGGCACCTCCATGAAAGAGTCCTGCCCGGGGCTTAGAGCTCAGGATAGAAAGTACAGAATTTGAGTCTTCAGGGCCTTGGAGCCTTAGAAATCGTCCCCTGAAGCTCCAGATCTCGGGAATCACAGGAAGCTAGTTAGGGGGAGGGGCTGGTGGAATGAGCTGGGAGGCTCCCTGCAGGAGGCGAGCTGGGAGCTGTGGTCACGCCTGAGGCAGGGATGGGATGGAGTAAGGGCTTGGCTCTAGGGAGGTGACCAGGAAGGTCTGGAGGCAGGACCCCAGCCTTCCACAGGAACACAAATCATCCCCAGTGAGGGGCCTCCCTCAGGAGAGGGCAGTGCCACTCCTGACGTTGCCATGGTGCCCGGCCAGGGCGCCCCGGGCCCGTGAGGGACCTCGAGGTCACGGACACATCACACACCAGCATCACCGTGCGCTGGGCCCCGCCGGACACGGAGGATGGGGACGAAGCACAGGGATACGTGGTGGAGCTGTGCAGCTCAGACAGTCTGCAGTGGAGCCCGTGCCACATGGGCACCCTGTCTGCCACCACCTACACCGCCAAGGGGCTTCGGCCCCGACAGGGCTACTTCGTGCGGGTGACAGCAGTTAACGACGGGGGCCGCAGCCAGCCCACTGCCCTGGACATGTTAGTGGAAGCTATGCCGGTTTGCGGTGAGTGCCACCTCCCTGCCCTCCCTCTCCTGAGAGGGGCCTCTGGGTGGCACCCCTGATCTCGCTCAGCCCTCAGCTTCATCAAGTGACACTTACTGGGCACCTGCTGTGTGCCAGGCAGGCCCTTTCAGAAACGTTTTCTCATTACAACTCATAAAAAATCCTGCAAGGTTAATATTTGTATCCCCAGTTTACAAACAAGGAGACTGAGGTGAAAGGGACTTTGCCCTGGGTCACGCCACTAGTTATGGCCGGTCAGGATGAAACCAGTGACCCCACATGAGCTGCACGCTCAGCGAGGAGGACGCCAGCCTCCGGTTATGGACAGCTGGATTGTCCTCCTCCCTGGGCTCTAATGTGGACGCAGCTGACCCGTCTTCAACCCAAGACACGGGGCCATCCCAACAGCCCCTCGTTGTCACTGGACAATAAGGGGGACATGTACAGGGAAAAGCATACTGCACCTCAGTGCGGAATCCCTGGACCTCATCCTGGCTCTGCCCCGTCCCTGTGGTCTCAGACCTGTCACTTCCTGTCTCACACCAGGGGCCGGCTCACCTGCAAAAGGAAGTGTTGGGTAACTTTTCAGTGTCCTTTCTGTTCAGGTCGAGCCCTGGCCGACAGCTTTCCTTTCTCAGCCCCCATCCCTCACCTGCTGGCACCTCCTCACCAGCTCCTGCGCCCCCCCAAGCCCTCCTCCCAGCTCCCTCGCAGTCCCTTCAGAGCCACCTGGCCAGTTAGGGCTCAGCGTCATTGAGGTCGGCCCGCCTTTCCCCACCTCCTCGGGGACCATGGGCTGGGGCCCAACTGCAAAGGGAGGTGACAAGCTGTCTTGTGTGTTCCAGTCTCTCCCAGGTTCCTCACGGACTCAAAGGACTCGCTGATGGTCAGAGTTGGGGACACCATTCGCGTGCCTGTCTCGTTTGAGGTGAGTGTGTCTAATGGATGTAGGGAAGGGCAGAGCAACCAAGGGAGCCAGGCTCAGCCCTCTGGTTCTCGCCTCATCCTGCTCCCTCTGGACCCTAGTCAGTGACTGGAGCTTATGCTGGACATCAGGCCAGAGTGAGGAAGGAGGGAAGAGGGCCTTCCTTGAAGGTCCAGCCCTCACCTGGCCGCCAGGCAGCCGTTCTGCTCCGGTCTGCAAGGCCCTCTAGTGGGAGCTTCCGGTACTGCACTTCCAAACCAGGGCTCCCACTTTGTCTGGAATTGAGGGGGCCTGCAGGGTGGATCACCCCCTTTGACTTCAGCATGCATTAATACTTTGTGCAAGCACATGACCTGCACGTGACTCAGGATGACCCTCAGGCAACACCACCTCGCTCCTAGTATTGCAGTACAGGGTAGTGATTAGAAGCTCAGACCGGGTTCAAATTTTGGCCTCATTGCTCGCTAGTTGTTTAACTTTAGACAAATCTCTTAACCTCTCTGTGTACCAACTTCCTCACCTGTCAGATGGGGACAATGATAGTAACTTACTTCAAAGGATTGTTCTGAGGATTCGAGGAACTCATGCATTGAAAGCACATAAAACAGTGCCAGCACATGGCTAGCACCCAGCATGCACTGCCCGTTGTCATGGAAACTGTCACTGTCACCATTGCTGTCTGTGTGGGAAGCACACCGGTGGCAGAATGACACCCAAACCCAGGCATAAGTCCAAATTGCCTGTTCTGAATGAACTATGAGATTGTAAGAGTGACACGATGGCAGAAATGTGTGACACATGCCGAGTGTCCGCTGTGGTTTGCTCCCCATCGCTGCACTTTCCTTGTATTATTAACTTTTGGGTCCTCAGAACACCCCTGAGGGTTAGTCACTTTACCATCCCCATTTGACTCTGATGCCAGAGGACCCCGTGCTGAGGGCCTCACAGGGTGCGGTGGCGTGGCCATCCCATCCTGGACAGGGTCACCACTGCATGGGCCAGGCGACCATAACCCCCTCCTGGACAGCTGCTGGGCCCCCAAGGCCTGGGCATCCAGTGGTTAGCGCTCACCTCTGCATGAGGCCCCTCATTCCCATCTCACCCCCTCACCCCTGCCATGTGTCTCCAGCTCTAATATGTTTTCCTGCAGAATAAAATCCAGATGTCTGCAAGGGTGTGGCACTGAGGACACTTGGCATTTTTGCCCACCCCCATCCCCACCTGCATCCCCGTCCCAGCCAGCACTCCCCCCAGAGCCTGTCTTTGCCCCTCAGGGGCCACTGTTGTGGCCTCCACAGATCATCCCACCTCAATGTCCTTCCTTGCTCCCCAGGCTGCCCCCATGCCGGAGGTGACCTGGCTGAAGGACGGCCTGCCCCTGCCTAAGAGAAATGTGACCTGCAGCAAGGACGGCCTCACCCAGCTCCTGGTTCCTGCGGCCAGCCTCTCAGACAGTGGTTTCTACACCGTGGTGCTGAGGGGCCTGCAGGGGGAGGAGGCCACCTACTCCTTCCACCTCAGGGTGGCAGGTGAGGCGAGCCTGGGCTGGGGCTGTGGATGCCAGCTTGGCCACTCACCAAGGTGTGGGGCTTCCGTCTGGCCTGCTCCCAGGTCTTGGCTTTTCTACCAGGCCTGAGGATGCAGGTGACCACACCCCAACCCTCGTAGGTGCTGAAGAGAGAAAGGAGGAGAGGCCAAGGGGGTCTGGGGACTCTCTTCTGCCTCAGGAGCTCAGGGGCAGTTAAGCCACAGCCCCTCAGCAGACCTCCGTTAGTCTTCACTTCGAGTCAGTGAGCAAAGACGGTCACCCCATGACCTCACTCAGAGCTGTGGGGAGAGCTATCTGTAGTCCCTGTGGAGGTGAAGGGTGTCCCCCACCACAGTGCATCCTCCACACCTATCCCACCCGGGAGGTGACTCGGGACCCAGAGGATGAACCACTGACAAAGGGCTCTGGAAGGTGTCCATGAAAGCCCCCCGTCTGTTCCCATCCTGGGTCATTTTACATAGAAACCAAAGTGAGGTTCCCACCCCCCAGAGAGAACTGTGGACCCTGGAATCTCTCTCTGGCTCCAGCTTCCTGCACAGCAAGACTGTCCCCTAGAAGATGTGGGGACTCAGGGAGAGCCACGCAGGAGCCCGTGGGCATTGTCAGGCGCTCTGCCGGGTCACCCCCCAAACTCGGCTCCCTCTGGCCTCTCTCCTGCAGACTACCCGCAGTCACCTGGGCCCATCAGCCTGCAGGAGAACGTGCCTGGGACAGTGACGGCCGAGTGGGAACCGTCTCCGGACGAGGCCCGGGGCATCCCTCTGCACTACACAGTACTGACACGCTCCTCCAGCCACGGCTCCTGGCGCGAGGTGGCCGACCGTGTCCACACCAACCGCTTCACCCTGCTGGGCATTGTCCCCGGCCACGAGTATCACTTCCGCGTGGTGGCCAAGAACGAGCTGGGGGCCAGCATGCCCTCAGACACCAGCCAGCCCTGGTGCATCCCACGGCAGCGAGGTGAGCTCTGTGAACCCCAGGATGGCAGGGCACACGGGGTGCTGGGGTACTGGCTGAGGGGGCCAGAGCATGTCTCCGTGAATAGCTGGACCCAGGGTCTAATGTGTGTTCCAATTTGACCACAGTGAATGTGTGTTAGCTTATAAAAAAAAAAAAAAAAAAAAATCCCGAGTATTTATAGCAAAAGATGACAAAGTGAGTGAAGTCTAAGGGCCAGAATGTGCAGGAAGGCCCAGGAAGTGCCGCGTTCCACCGGGTTTTTCTGCCGGTGGTGGCCCTGCCAGCATGTCACCTTCTGACCCTCCTGTCTCACTCCGGGTTTCACCACAGATGGACTCACGGTGAAAGCTCCCAGCTACCAGGAGCCCAACCTGAGCCAGAAGCCCTGGTTCCTGGTGGGCCTCCGGCCCCACCTGCTGCCGTCCGGCTGCCAGTGCTGCATGAGCTGTGCCGTGCGCGGCTGGCCCAAGCCCCACGTCACCTGGTTCAAGGACGACCAGAGCCTGACAGGAAACCCTGGGGTGTACAGCACCAACACGCTGGGCGTGTGCTCCCTGGTCATCCCCAGCGTCTCCCCCAAGGACAGTGGCCAGTACAAGGCAGTGGCTGAGAACACGCTGGGACAGGCTGTCAGCACGACCACCCTCACTGTCACAGGTAAAGGCGCCGCCCTCGCCGCGTGCCTGCCTTCAGGGCCTGTCAGCTCCAGAGAGATCGGGCCTGGGGAGGACGTAGGGCTCTGTGCGCTGCTGCCCATGGACTCTGCCCTTGAACATGGCCTTCACTGGTCATCCTGGGCCCGGCACATCCCATCTGGAAAGTGCAGTATTTGGACCAGACCAGTGATGGGCAACCCGTGGCATAAGGGTCTCCGTGCCGCCCACCTCAGCTTCCCAGGCTGCTTTGCAACACGTTTCCACGGGTGACAGAGGCTTCTTCCATGTTGTACCTTCGTAAATATGCCCAGATTTGGACACTCAGTGCCCTAAAGCCGTGCCGGTTCTCTCAGTGGTGACCTTGTCCTGTGTAAAGCAAATGATATCTGTTCATAAGAGAACATTTTTCCCCAATAGGATTTTAACATCTTACATTTTAGAGCCGAAACAAACAAACAAATAAGTAACCCCTAACATTTTTAATTATTCAGAATTGAACTTTGTTCAGACAAACAGCCTTTTGGGCCTGGGCCGGGGCCCTGGTTCTGTCTGTGGCACCTGTCCCAGGCGCTCAGGGAGCCTCTCAGAGGCCCAGCTTTTGTGGGTGCCTGGTGTCTGGGTGGCCTGGGGAAGGCTTTTGCCCCAACAGCACACGGTAGCTGTGGATTTGAACCCATGACTGATGGCAGAGCCCCAGGCCTAACCCCCTTGCTGTACGGCCTTCAACACTTATATATCTGGGGGTGGGCAGCTGCCCTTGCAGGACCAGCCACGTACCCTGGGGCCTTGTGTCTTACAGAATCCAGCTCCTAGCCCCGCCTCACCCTGGGATGGCCCTGCCAGGCCACACAGCCACAATGATGACAGATGCCTGAGGCTGACACCTACACTGGCCTGGAGTCCCCAAAGATGGAAGACACCGGCAATGCCCAGAACCCCAGGGAGGCAGGAGAGGGGCTTCTGAGGAGGTTTCACCAGGAAGCCATGGAGTCCTTGGGGAAGGAAAAGAAGAACGGGGGGCACTCGGCCTCAGCGCCCCAAGCAACATCATGAACAGGGTACCGGTGACCTCCACTCACCATGCAGCCGTCTTCCTTCTCCACCTGAGGAGACCCAGGGAGAACCTGCCTGCAGGACGGAGGCCAGTCCTCTTCTCCTGAGCCATGCCCTCTGTGGGGATGAGCAGGGCCTGCTGTGACCACAGGGAGAGGAGAGTAAGGGAGGTCCATGGACCTGGGTCGGCACTGGGGCATGGAGGGCACGTGTTAGGGGTGATTTCTGTACTTTTCTTCATTAAAACATTAGGCAAATAGAGGCAAATCATCTGCAAATGAGCCAAGAGGTTGGTGTGTTGGGGGAAAGATTCCCAAAGCAGAGCCTTTCGCCCCGGCTCCAGTTGGGAGGGTGGGTGGGTCCCGGCTTGGGGGAAGCACTCGCTTGGAATCGGAACTGGGTTCTTCAGCCGCACAGGCCTGTGGCCACCTCGATTCCAGACGGGAAAGGAGGGAGGTCGGAGGGTCTGTGTGGGGGAGACCGCCCTCCCTCCTGGCCCTCCCTCCGGCCGCGGCTCCTGCGCGCCTCTGCCTGGCAGAAAGCCTGTGGGCAGCAGAGCCAGTGGTTCCCCAGTGTCACCTGTGTGCGGAGCACAGGGCCAGATGCCTCTTAGTCCCTGGGGCCACACAGAGCCCGGGCTGGCGAGTCCCTGCTCCAGGAGGGGCTCTGGGGACCCGTCAGGAGAGGCCAAGAGGCCGTCAGATGCATGGGAACCCGGCCCTCACTCAGGACTCTGGGGTCCCCTCCTCACCTTCTCCACTGCCCGCCCGCACTGCCCCGGGTCGCAGATGGAAGCCGACGTCTGCCTTTCCTGGGAGGACCTCTGTGTGCCCCACGCCCACCGCTAGAAGGCCTTCTCCTTCTCGTCCTCAAGCCCCGAACCTCCCAGGCTCCCAGGAAATGTTGGGGGTCCAGAGGGCCAGAGGAAGGAGGGAGCCCTGGGAAGGCTGAGCCCGGCTCTCCCCCATTATGTGGGCTCCAAGGCCTAAGGTTCCCTAAAGAGCAGAGACAAAGTCTGCTCCGATCCGGGCCCCCACTTTCCGCTGCCTCCCCTGCAGCCAAGGATGGGGTCAGACCCAGGGAGGGAGGATGACCCAGGGAAACGGGGAGATAACTGTCCACCCAGATAAACCAAGAGTAGCCCCTGAGGCAGGGGCGTGGGCCAGACGCCTTGTCTGTGCGGCCGTGGTTCACACCTGCCCCCACCTGCCCCCACCAGCGGGACCTACAAGACCCGTCCTCCTGGGCCTCCCACCTTTCTCCTGCTCCCACAGAGGCCAAAACCAGGCCACAGGATAAAGGAGTTCCTGGAAAGGGAGAGGCAGCGGCTGAACCCCTCAGCCCACAGGGGCTGCCCTCTCTACGCTTCCTGTACCTGTGCCCTCTGGCTCCTTGGTCAGTGACGCTCTGCAGCCATACTGGGGCTGGGCATTCCTCACCCTTTCCCCAGAGTGCATCTCCCCAGCATGTGCTGTTCTGCCTCAGATGGCCTGTCACATGGGCACTGGGGACCCAGCACGTCGGGCTGCAGCCAGGATTTCAGGAGCCCCCGGCAGCAGCCTTCCCCCAATCCGTGTGAGGAGGGGGAGGCATAACTCCTGTTGGTAAATGGGCAGGAGGGGTGAGGGCAGGGGTCAGGGGAAGCCTCAGCTGCCTGAGTCCCAGTGTCAAGTGGCCTGCCATCCCAGACTTGACCACCAGGTGGCGGCACAAGCTCTTCAGCGGCTGGGAAGGAGGCCGAAAGGTGTACAATCTGGCGACAGCCTGGGGACAGGGCACAGAGAGAGGGATGGAAGGTGGGCTGAAGCTGGGGCTGCTGTGGGCACGAGCAGGTGCTCCTTCCCCCTCACATCTCCCCCAGGTCTCTCGGGGAATTTCACGCCGAACCCAGGAACCCTGTGCCTGCCTGGCGCAGAGATATATAGCGCGCCCTCCTCTCACCACCTCCATGGTCCTCAGCCTGGCCAGACCCTCAGCCTGGGGCCTCCTGGAGGTCGGGACTTGGGCCCTGGGTGTCACTGAGAGGGACTTCAGAGTGGAGGTCAGGGGGCAGGACCTTTGGAGGTCTGGGTGTCCTGGACAGCCCTGGATGCGGGGGACAGAGGGCGAGAGCAGTGGGGCCCCGCCTGGCGCACCGCCCCTCTCCTGCTGCTGCCAGTGACCTCTCCTCAGCAGCACTGGCCTCCTGGGGCCTGGGCCTGGGCCAGACTCCCTCCTTCTCTCCACTGCTCGCACTGGGGGGGGGGGCAGGATAGAGCAGAGGCCAGGTACACACAGCAGACCCTCCCCTCTTCTTCCTGAGTGCAAAGCTGGGGTGTCCCTGAGGGTCCAAGAGTGGTGCCAGGGCACAGCCAGAGTGAGGCCCTCAGGGCCTGGACTCAGATGGCCTGGACAGGACTGCAGAGTGTCCCATCAGAGACACGGTGCAGCCACAGCCAAGGAAGAGCGAATGAAGCTAGTGGCAGAGGAAACTGAGGCCAGACCTGGCCAGGGGGTCAGACCCAGAGCTGGCATCAGCTGCCTGGCAAGACGACCCCATGGCTGGTACAGGAGGGCACTTTCCCTCCCCCCCTTGCCCCCCTTGGCTGGGGAGCTGGCAGACCAGTCAGGAGGGAGGCACCCCAGGGAGCAGCCTGGGCTGCTGACAGCTGTGCTGCCTCCGAGGACATAGTGTCCTGGGTGAGGTGGCTGGGGTGTGGGCTGCAGGCTGGGCCCAGGCTCGGGGAGGGTGGGGCCCCCAAGGGCAGGGGACAGGTGCTCCCCCAGACTTGGCTGCAGTGGATGCTGCAGGGCAGCCCGGGGGGAGCTGCCTGCCCTCAGCTGTCCAGAAGGGCTCCTCCCAGCACCCGCCCTGGGCCTCTGTCTGCCCACTGCAGCCACCCATGAAGCCCAGACCCTACAGTCCACCCCGCTGTCCTCTGTGCAGCTCTTCTCCCTGTGGGAACCCCCCACCCCGAAACCCAACCCTGTCCTCTGTCCCCCTCCCTCTTCCCCAACCGCACAAACAGTTCCCACACCCAGGGCCGTGTTCTCCAGCCTGGGGACTCGAGGGCACCCTCTTGGCTCCTGCTGGGTCACTAAGGAGGAGCCCGCCCACCCCACCCTGCCTGGAGCAGCCTCCATGGGGCCTGGGGGCAGTGTGCACAGGGCAGAGCCTGACTGGGGGTGGGCAGCAGGGCCCTGGACAGCACTTCAGTGGTCCTGCAGCCCCAGGTGAGCCCTGCCACCCCTGCTCTAGCTTGCTGGGGGGAAAGGCCCCAGCTCTGTGGAGCTTACCATTTTCTATTTCTTTCCTGAGATTTTTTGTTTTTGCAATGATCAGGGGTCAGTCCCCGTTGGGTCACCTGGGCAGCACTACCAGCTCTGTCGAGCTCCCCAGCAGGCCTGGGAGTGGGCTCTGCCTGCGGCCCGCTGCCCCTTCTCTGGGCTTGTCAGGTTACCAGATGGCAGGGACCCAGCAGGCTGCATCATGGCCATTACATGAGGTTTGGAGAGGCAGGGGATGGGTTTGGCCCCAGGAATTGGAGGTGAGGTGTTGGGGTTCTCACAATTACTGGTGAGAAGTGTGGCTTTGCTGTTTCCTGGGGGCTGCTGGGAGGGGAGCCCCTCTCCCCCAGGCCTGCCTTCGCCCAGGGAGCTGCCACCCAGGAGCCCTCCTATGGTGCAGCCAGGAAAGGCTGCCCGTCCCACCAGGAGGCCAGGCCCAAGCTGTGGCTCTGGACGCCCTGGAGGCGTGTGCTGGGTCCATGGAGGGCTCACTGGGGCCTCCCCCCATGTGCAGCACTGGTGAGGCAGCCCTGGGGACAGTGGGCTGCTCCCCTGGCAGCAGCACCTGACAACCCTCCCCCCTCGTCTGCGTCAGGGGAGCTGTTCACGCTTGCATCGGCTTCCCAAGCGATGAGACACACTCCCAGCCCGCCGCCCCAAGCGGCTGGCAACTCACGCCCTGCCATCTGGGGCAGCCCATCCCCTTGGAGCGATCGCTAGAGCCCCCTCTGCCAGGGTCCTGCGACTGCCTGCAGTGTCCCCCGCGGCACTGGACCTCTGGAGGACAGGACCAGGCAGGGAACCACAGGGCAATGAGGCTGCAGGTGGGCAAATCCTCCCTCTGTGACTCGGGGACAGAGTCGCCCAGCCCCACCGCCAGGCCCTGAGGGTGGGGCTGAGGACCGGAAAGGGGCCACAGTGAGTTAGCCTGGCGGTGAGAGCGGGCGTGTGTGGCCTGTGCAGCACAGATCCTGGTAAAAATGCACACGCAGGTGGGTGGGTCTGGCCTTGGCTTCTGGGCTGAGAATCTTCCTGTCACTCCCACTTTTCTCAGGCTGTCCCTGGACCATGACTGGCCCCAGTCTGTAATTTCCCTCCCTCTGAGTCTCTCCTTCGATGACTTGTTTTAGCCATTGAGGTGTATTACATACAGTCACAGGTACAGGTCTCAACATACTTTCTGATGAGTTCTGACAAATGCACACAAATCAAGACATAGCACCTGTCCATCCGCCTCCCCCCTTCCCCCCCCTCCCGCCCCGCTGCAAGAGTCCCTCCCTGAGACTAGTAACCTGAAGGCAGGGCCTGTGTCACCACTGCCTGTGTCCCTTTAGCACCTGGCACCAGCTGCCATTTGTCCCTAGAAAGCCTTTCCTAGATCGATTTGCCTTCCCTGACTCAGGGCCCCAGCTCACTCCCAAGAAGAGGGGTTTCTGGGGGCAGAGTCTCCCGCAGACTCGGGACAAGTCCGCCTGAGTCCATTCACCACAGCCTCTGAGCTCTGCCCACCACTCCCAGTTCCCCTCACCCCTGACATGGTGCCTGCCTGACCCACAGGATTCAGAAGGGGGCAGCTGAACCCCCCTGTCCATTCCAGGGAGTGGACAGGCGAGGTTGGAGTTTGAACACTGCCCCGGGAGGCCAGCCTGCTCTGGCCTTGGAGAGGCGGGGGGGGGGGGTCTCTGGCCCCCGCGTCAGCAGCCCCCGCTCCACATAGGCTGGCATCCGCGTGGGGCAGGCACATCCCACTTGATGCTCATGACACACAGTGTTATCTCCATTCATGTCTGAGGAAACGGAGCCCCTGAGACGAACGCACCTCAGCTGTCCCGAGGCTCAGAAGTGGCAGAGCTGTGATGCAGAGAACACCTACGGGACTTCAAGGACCCTGCCCTTGACCCCTAGCGTGTCCCATGAGGGGGTTTCCAAGTCCCAGAGGTGGAGTGGGGTTAGGCATGAGCTTCAAAGGACAGAGCAATGGGCGCAACTTGCCCAAGGTGAGTGTCGTGGGGCTGCACGTGGAGGCCAGAACTGCTGTCCGTGACATTCTGCTGTCCGGGCGCTGACCAGCTGGGCTGGCAAAGCCCAGGGACAGTGAGGCCACCCGCTCAAAACAGAGCCCTCGTGTTGTGGGCTCGGGGGAAGATGAGGAAGACTGAGGGCATTTTATTGCCACTTGCTGTGTAATTAATGATTTAATGACCTTGGGAGGCCAACGGAGCCATGACATGTGAGAGCATGACCTCAAGAGCTGAGTCTCTGCCTGCAGGTCAGTGGGTGGGGTCACTACCATGACCTTTGTCTGCTCTCTGGCCTCAGTCTTCCTGGCCCCTCCTCTCTGGAGCCTGAGGCTCTCCATGGAGGACCTGCGGCCTGAACCAGGCACTGCCCACTGTTGCTGGGGCTGGTCCCAGAGCCCAGGACTGTCTGTAGTGGCACCGCTCATTGCTCCCTCCCCTGTCCGGCCTCACTGCCATTACACTCTTGCTCTGAGGGCAGTCCCTGCTGGGTTCACACGGTCACAGGTCCTTTCTCACTCTGCCCGGCACACACTTCCCCTTGGAGTTCTGCCCCTGGGAGGCCAGGTCCCAGCACTGCTGGTTGGTTCCCAGCAGGCCTGTGCTTTGTGCTCTGTCTGCCATGTTCTTCCTTTGCTTTCCTCTCTGGCCTCAGTTTTCTTATCCATAAAATGGGCACGATACTATTTACTCCACAGACTTCAGAAGGTTGAGTAAGATAACCTATAAAATGCCTGGGGGCTGGGCGGCGGGGTAGGCAAAACAGATGCCCATTTGTCAAGGTCCAGCTCAAAGGCCATCTCCCCTGAAGAAACCCCCTCTTGTGTCCCACCCCCCTGTTCATATGCAGAAGGAGCCGATGCCCTCATCCACAACAACCCGCCCACCCCCAGCTCCAGGACTCACTTTAGGCTATAAGCACTCGAACCTTTCATGTTTCTAAGTCACAATTTCGATGGTTTTTTTGGTGTGGTTTTTTTTTTTTTTTTTGTCAAAATGCTATATGCTTATTATAAAACTTCAAACAGCACAGAAATCTATAAATAGAAAGCAGTACCTCACACCACACCTCACCCCCTAGAAATAACCAACATCAATAACTGGGGAATATCAGTCCTGATATATCTCTAAGCATGAACACAGAACAGAAGGTAGATGACAGACACACAGACACAATTGTGTAAGGATGGAATTAGATGTTACATGCTTTTAAAATATGGACGCGTTAAGTTTATTTGTATTTATAACAAAAAAGAAAAAGAAAGTTGAAGGCATTATTCTACCTTGGATAAATGTTCCTTAACCACAAGAGCTGTGTGTACCTATGAGATCCTTTTAACGATAGGAAAACAAATTAGGTTTCAAAATCCTTTTCAAAGGTTGTAGTCATCGGTTTTTTAAATGATGCTTTCATTGTAGATGGTGCAGCAGACTCTGGGCTACGGGGTCTTGAGTCCCCCCCCCCTTTCTCCCACATGCTGATTTGTGTTGCTGACATAATATCCATTTTGTTGGGAGCTTTAAAGGTTTCTATTCTACTGTGTAACAACTCTGTATTTAAATGATACAATGTTCACCAGCAGTCCTTTCTTCTTTGGGTTCTCTATTCCTGCCTTCTTCTGATTGAAAGATTCCTGGTTTTCTGCCTTTTGGTGTCAATATTTTTTAAGACAGGCTCTCAGGCCTGATGGCTCATACTTTCTTTCCCTCTGTATTTTGTGAACATTACTTCACGGTGTTCCAGCATTGAAGGTGGAGAGGTCTGAAGCTAATGCGAGTTTTCTCTCTTGTAATGACTTGTTTGTCTCTGCCTGAAAACGTGGAAACTTTTCATATTTTGAAGCTCAGTAACTTAAACAGGATCTATCTTAGTATTGACCATCCTCTATATTTCTTTTTTCCTGGTATGCTATGTGCCCTTTCCATCAGTAAATTCAGTCCTTCCTTTATTTAAGGGAAATTTTTCTCTACCGTATCTCTGAATATCTTTTCTGTTTCATTTCGTTGGTTCTCCACTCCAGGAATATTAATTATTCTTAGATCAGCTGATCTTTATTTATTTTTTGGCCTTCAAACCCATCTCTTCTCTCCTGGCTTTTTCTCTCTGTCCCTTTTTCTCTGCGTTGATTATGATGGTTTCCAGACTTCCCTTTGTCCCCATTCTATTTTTAGCCTTATGTGTTCTTGTTTCTAAATCTTTTCTTAGATAAGGGATTGTATTTAGTTCCCAATTTATTTTCTTAACCTGCACTCTCTTTTCATCTCACTCACTTTGAATATGAGCCCGTGTGAATTCACATTGCGCGAACATGACTGCCTGCCTTCTCAGCCTAGCTCCCTCCGCCCTGCTTGCCCTGCAGGTATTTTCATAGTCCTGGGCTCTTCCTTTTTCTTCTGCTTATGCTAACACGAGCAGCTCTGTCCACACCCTCCGTGAGCTTCAATGCAAAGTGGATGAACCACGTTTGTCCTGCATTTTTCCCAGGATTGCCTCATACATGGAAACCTTGCCCTCCTGCCTGCGCCTTCCAGAAACAAGGGCCCTGCTTCATCTGCTCTGTTCCCTGCACACTGCCGGGTGTCTGAGCTCCACTCGAGGGATCAGAGGTTCTCAAGTCCTGGACGACGTCTAAAAATAACTACAGAGGGGTCTCCACAGCAGTTCCAGGAGCTTATTGGGGAGAAAACCAGAGAAACTGTTCAAGTTTCAACAAGAAAATTGAGGTTACTTAGAAAACATAACTTGCTAAATGCCAAGAGTTTGCCTGCCACTAATTTTACAGGAGCAAAAGCCTCAGGGCTATTTCAGTTGGGAAAGGGGTTTTGCATATGCCATATTCTCCAGGTGCAGTTTGCACAATTGCACACCTCGGAGCCCCTGCTGGGAAAAGTGCTCCCTTTTCTTGTCCCAACAAAGGCCACCCACAGCGTGCCAGGCCCTTCCACTTGTCTGCCCACTTAATCCTCTCAAAACTGTTCTACAAGTTAGTTTTCATTGGTTTCCTTTTATAGAGGCCAAAACTACAGTTCAGAGAATTATGGGCATGTGTTCCAGGACGCACGCAGGTGAACTTCCACGGCAGGAACAAACTCACCCTGTGCAGCCCAAAGCCTATGCTCGTCCACCGTGCAGCTCTCAAGTGGCCTTCACGAGTGGCAATGGACTCAGAAGAGGCAAGGGTGGGACTTGGGAGACAAATCCAGAAGCAAAAAGGGGGAAGTGGCCGCGAGATGTCAGAGTATAGACCCCAAAGAATTGAGCGAACAGATACCTGCACCCCCATATTCACAGCAGTTATTCCCAATAGTCAAAAGGTGGGCACCACCCCAGGGGCCCCTGACGATGGATAAACACGTGTGGTCTACACATACGACAGGATACTAGGCAGCCTTGAAAAGGAAGGACATTCTGACACAGGCACCACATGGATGAACCTGGAATGTGTTCAGTGAAATAAGCCTGTCAGAGAAGGAGAAGTACTGTGTGACCCCACGCCTCTGACCTCACACGGTCAAGTTCAGAGAGACAGGAGGTAGCAGGGTGGCTGCCGGGGGCTGGGGGGCGGGGTAGGCAGTTGTTTTCAGTAGCTGCAGAGTTTCTGCTTGGGATCATGGAAAGCTCTGGCGGTCGATGGCGAGGATGGTGTAACACGGTGTGTTGCTCTCAAGGCCACGGAACTGGGCACTAATGGTTAAAATGGTACGTTTTCTGTTTTGTATATTTTATCACCATTTTAAAAATGTACAAAAACGATTCAGCTGGGCCTGAGGGCTCTCTGAAAGGTACAATTCCCAGATCTCACTCAGCTTTTTTCTGTAATGTGGCTACTGGGAGGTTTTCGAATCTCCCCGATGTCATCCATAGTTTTCCTTCCTTTCCCTCAGCTCTGTCATTAGGTTCACCCAGGAGGCTTATTGCCTGGGAGGACACAGACCATGGGACAAGCAGAGACGCTCCACTGAAGGAGGAGGGAGGAGAAAACCCTGCTGGGGGTTGGGGGGGCATGAACGATGGGGGGGGTTCCTGAGGGACTTGCCCTCTACCCCACCCTTGGGTTCCCACAGGGACGGGAAGCAGGGTAAGTTACTGGTGGGAACACCCAGAGAAAGTGGTGGGCGAACCCTGCAGGAGTCTCGCTCCCAGCTCCTGAGAATATAGACCTAGAACAGGGCAAGCCCCTCAGAAAAGCCTAGTGGGCCCCCTGGGGCCACGTCCAGGACTGCCAATGGCCGAGGGAGGTGTCCAGACAGACGCCCTGCGCTCGTGTCCCTGGGTGTCCACAGCCTTGATGAGGCACAGGGGCATCCAGAAGGCCCCTTGTACCCCAGGAAGCACAAGGGGGTGGAGAGGGCTGACGGACAGATCTGCCCAGAAGGCACTGTCGGGGCGGGCAGAGCAGCCAGGCTGGGCCAGCGCTGTCATCACGACAGGACCCCGGGCATCTTCTGGGCCAGTGAGAAGGGAGGTGGAGAGGGCTCTGGCAGCGCAGACATGGCCACACTCCCGCCCGAGAGCACAGGGCCTCGCCTCCGACATGGCAGAAAGATCTGCAGACAGAGGGCAGAGGGCATGGTACAGACCCCCTCCTCCAATGCCACGGGGGGACTTTGGGGCAGGGAGCCCCATGAATGGGCAGGAATAGTCAGCTGAGGAGTTTTGATTCTGAATCGACTGCTCACCCGAATGACTTTGAACGCATGCAAAAGAGGTTGTTGTTTACAAGCACCCTGGCACCCCCCGTATGCAAGTGGGAAGTCTGCCTTGTTTTCTGTCACTGGTTCGCCATCATCAGAATCAGAATCAGTAAGGGCCCTGTGAGCGCCACAGGGCTGAGTATAAGTGTGTTATGTAAACGTCGCACATCCACAAACCTGAGCCTTCAGACCTAGAAACGAAGAGATTCCACTCACGGCAGAGACCCCAGAGACCTGGGGCGTGGTGATGGGTCTAGGTCCCTCTGAGACCCCGCTCCAAGGGCCCCAGGCTACTGCTCCATGGTGGCCTTGGCCAGCCAGGGTGAACAATGCCTCTTACTGTCAGACCAATGATGACAGTGTACTCAGCGCAAACAGCAATTAGGGTAATCGTTCTGTTTAGACACAATCAGAATTCACTGCCGGTTTGGGAGAGAGTCTCCACGCCTCCCCAGAGGACTGCAGGTGCTGCGAGGGGCTCCTGCTGGGGGGAGGGCGGGTGTTGGGGGACGGGGAAGGGAAGGCAAGAGCCACTGCTGGGGGAGTCCCTGTCGTCGAGGCCCACGGAGTGGGGTGGGACCTCTGAGTGTCCCCCTGGTATCCAGCAGGTGCCATGCTTACACCACAAACCTCACCACCATGGAGACTGACACTCCCACCAAACGCCAGGCACCTTCAGGTGGCAGGTAGTTTCTCAAGGGAAATGAAATGAGGATTGTCCTGACCCCAGACAGCTGGCCTCCCTCCTACCTAAACCCCAACGCCAGGTGGCAGAAGCTCACAGATCACCCAGCTGCTCCCAGTGGGGGCCCCCCATGCTCTCAGGGGACCTGGCAGAGGGAGCTGCTGCTCCAACCTCTAGGATGCTAGGAAAGTGGAGGATCCTGGGTGGGACCTTAAGGAACCCTGCGGACTGAGTGGCCATTGGGCCATGACCTGGCGGATTGGACTCCAGGATGAAAAGGAGAAGAAGCCGTGAGGGCAGACGCAGCAACTGCCCCCTGACCGTTCGTCCTGCAAGTGGGCTAATGGCTGAGAGGAGGAAGGTGATGGTGTCGTCTGCGTGCAGGGTTGTCTCAGCTGCTGCAGCTGTCAGGGACCTCATTTTATTCTGTCCTCACAACTGGCCTGGGCGGCAGCTTCTATCGCTCCCATCGTTACAGGCTCTGAGAAATGAGTGCTTGCCTGAGGTCTTCGAGCAGCGCTCTGGGGCAGCAGTGACAATGACAGGATGGCATCTCCCAGATCACGGTCCGGTGACCCGCCCCAGACGCCGCCCACGTGTGGTCTGAGGACCGGACCCGCAGCAGCACCGGTGGCGTGTTAGCCATGCAGGGTCCCAGGCCCCACCCCCGACGTGCTGCAGCAGATCCCAGGTGAGCCGAGGCGCAGTGAGACTTGGGAAGGACGGCCTTCGAGCATCTGCCCCAAACCCCTCCTTTTACTAGCAAGGAAACCGAAATCCAGAGAGGGCAATGACGTGTCCAGTCACACAGCAAGTTGGCGGCCACGCCAGGCCCGGAATCTGCCTTGTACCAGGGACACTGAGGCGCCCAGGAGCCCCGGAGACAGCGCCTTCTCCCTAAGCCCCCCCCCACACACACCCCCACACACACACCCCCCACACACACACACCCACACACAGCCCACGGCTCCTTCAGCTGGGCTGGCTGGCTGAGCCCCACTCTGACCATCTCTGAGAAGGTCCAGTAAATCCTGCGGACTTTTCTGAAAACACACCTAAGCTTCCCATTGAAGGCTGATGGACCAGTGAGGGGGTTGGGGGGCCCCTTCAGGACCCAGTCTTGGCCAGAAGCTCTGATTGATAACTTGACCAGAGCCCTGTTCTGGCTCTCCTCCTGGCCAGTGCGTCAGTTTATCCATCTACAAAGAAAGGACGGGGCGCCCGAGGCTCCTAACCCTGCCCCAGCTTCCAGAATGAAAGGCCCCACAGAAAGACAAAGTCCTCTTCTGTTTTCTTGTGTTTAATTGTGGCTGCGCACCATTAACTGAGGAAGCATGAAAGTGACGGGTGGCGGGACTGCCAGGCCGCGGTCATTACAGGCTCGGCCCCCCCGACTTCCTGGCGGAGGCGTCACCGGCTGTGCAAATTCCTCCCGGTGGAGGGTGACGTTGTCGCCGGGGCTGCCTCAATTTTCCCACGGCCGTCAGGCCTCATGCTCTTCTTGGTATGGAATGAAACCAAACACACCGAGGGAAGGGCAGAGGGCGAGAGGCTGGCTGTCCAGGGCTGGGCCCCTGCCTGGTCCCATTGCTGAGGGGCGGTGTCATTCTGCTGCGCCCCTGGGGGGCCAGTCCTGGGTCCCTTACCCCACGAGTCTCGTGCTGAGTGGGTTTGCTGAGAGAGGCTGGTAGTTCATGTCAGGTGACTGAGACAGTTTCACAGCTGGTGTCTCTGTTTCCTGGGCGACCACAAACTTGCTGTCTAAACAATAGAAATGTATTATCTCACAGTCCTCTGGTTCCTTCTGGAGGCTCTGAGAGAATCCCGCCCAAGTTCCCTCCAGCGTCTGGCACTCCTGGGCTCGGCTGGCATCGCGCCCATCTCTGCCTCCATCTTCCCGGGGCTTCTCCTCTGGGTCTCAGGTCTCCTCCAGTCCTTCTTTGGAAAGGACACTTGCCATTACTCTGGGATGATCTTGTCTCTAGATCTTTTACAGCTGCAAGGATGCTTTTCCCAAACATGGTCGTATTCACAGGTCCTGGGAGCTGGAACGTGAACGTAGCTGTTTGGGGGAGGCCAGCATCTAACCTGCTACGGTGCTCCCCCTAAGGCTGTGCTTCAGCAACTATGTCCCCCTCCACCTCACCCCCACCCCCCAGAAATGTCTTGCAGTGTGGCGCGTGAAGTGTGGTTTGGAGGTGAAGCACTCGGCTTGGGGGTGCAGGAAGAACTTGGCCTTGACCTATAGTAGCCAGTGGAGACTTAAGACCAGACATGGCAGAAGGGCCAGGGTTTCATGAAACCCCCAGCTCCTTAAGGGCTTTTTATCAAAATGGGGCATGTGCAGCCCCAACCCAACAGGGCCTGGAAAGAAGTTGGGGGAAGGGGAAGCAGAAAGGTGCTGAAATGGGCATGAGGACACAGGTTACTCTGAGAGTTGGGGGAGGGAAGAGTTACTCAGTGCTGGACGTCTGGGGGCCTGTGGGGAGGCGGGTGGGGAGTTGGGCTGGGAGGCCAGGCGATGATGGAATCTGGATGGCAGGGGTGAAGCAGCGCCCCGCCAGGCAGAGGGCGCCACACCTGACCTTCTGTGCCTCCCCACTTGGGTCCAGCTGGCCAGTGGGAGACTAGAGACCCTTTGGAGCAGCTGACGCCAAGGCCCGCTGAGCACAGATCTGGGAGGCGCCAGGCCTATGCCTGTGACTGGCAGCCCTAATCAGGAGGCACCTGGGGCGGGCCGTCCACAGGAGGCCCTGGTGGTGGTGATGGGGCAATGCAGAGGGGAGGCTCTGCCACTCAGCAGGTTTTTAGCCCAGTGCAAGGCCCTGGAGCGTCTTGGCTCCCCATCAGTGCCCATCTATGGCCTGGCCCAGCAGCTCAGAGCAGAAACACCATCCAGGGTGCCAGCTGCCCTGGGTGTGGCCGCCCTGTCTGCAGGCGCGGGCGGGTGACTCATCAAATTACCATGAGGCGGTGCAGGGGCTGGGCTGGAGACTGCGAGACCGAGAGGAGAGAGCACAGGGCCCTGCTCAGCTCTTGGGGCACACACCCCAAGCTCTTGCCAGCTCTGCAGCTCCCACGGCCTTTCCCTGGGCTGTGCTCCACCCCCAGAGGTTGGCGAACCCCCAGCAGTGGGCAGCGAGAGCAGCACCTCGAGGACCCCTCTCCTGCTGGATTCCCTCAGCTCTCCACCCTCACTCTCCCCAAAGGGAGAGAGGGCCCATGCCCCACAGTGGGGGAGGCAGGGCAGACACCCAGGCCCTCGCAAGAACATGTCACCCTGCCTCTCGTCACTCAGTGCGTCTTCTGACAAATCAGGGCGAGAGCAACGGTCTGGGAGGCCCCTTCCTCTCTGAGGGTCTGAACTCTACAAAGGCCGTGATGACAGAGCAACGGTCGACAACAGAGTGGGGCATGGGCAGGAGGACAGGCCTGCGTGGGGGCTGGGCCCTGCTAACAGCGTAAAGTGGGGCGTCCAGTGGACGGGCAGCTGTTAACACACAGGAGGTGTGCGGCTGAGCATTAAGCTCCTACAGTGTCCCAAGCACCTGGACATTGTACACATACACTTACGGTCACAAGAGCCTTGTGAGGTCGTGTTACTAACCTTATGTTGCAAATGAGGAAACTGAGACACAGAGAGGTGAGGTGGTTTGTTCGAGGCCACGCAGCTAGCAGCGGGAAAGCTGGGGCGCACACCTCTCCTGTTCACTCCAAAGCCCGTTTCTCATTTTCCTGTCTACCTCCCTGGAAAGGCCCTGGAGTCTGTGCCCAAGAGGCATTGCAGCTGCAGGGAGCGAGGGGTCCCCCAAGACCCTGAGGCTGGGGCCCCAGGCTGGAAGCCCAGTCCTGATGGCCGGGGGAGGGGCAGATGGAAAGGCCAGCATGTGGGGAGGACAGAACTGGAATTTTGGGTTGGCAGAAGGGTGTGGCGCAGAGCCGACCAAGTGCTGACGGCAGCCAGTGGGCCGGGGCTGGGTCACTGCCGTGTAATTCATCACCGTCCCTCCCTCCCTGGCCGCCGCCACACCCACCCCACCCAGGGACCAGAATGGCAGCTCCAGAGAATTCTGGCGTGTTGGAGGCCTCGGTGCAGGGCCTGGCTTTGCCCCTCAGCTGGCCCAGCCCTGGACTCACCCAGTCTCTGCTCTCCAGGCTGAACCGGAACCTTTGCTCTCTCTCGGCCCACTGCCAGGCCTCCCTCATCTCCTACCAGAGCACAGCAGGTGGGCATGGAAGGGCACAGCCCCCCTCTAGTCCCAGGCCTTGTGGAGAGGGGACCCAGGGTCACAGGCGCTGACCTTCCAATCGGGGTACCTGCCAAGGGCTTGGGGAGTGGCGACTGCCATTCCCATCCCCCCCATTTCCCATCACTCATCCATGGCTGGGAGCCGCTCTGGGTGCCCTCTGTACCCTCCAGGCACAGAGGCCTGCACAGGCCCCCACACCTGGGGACAAAAGGTCACAACAGGTGCCAGGCTAAGAGTCTGGTCCATTCCTACTGTGGTATCCTGAGGGCGGTGGCGAGGGTCAGGGTCCTGAAGTCACCACGGGGGCAGAGTCACGTTCACTCAGACCCTCGGGAAGATGGCTTCCTGATTGGTCCCCTGAGACGACCAGGACTGGACAGAGAGTGAACTAATTTGACTTCCTGATGCCAGTTCCCCTCAGCTGGTGAGATGGGCCAGTTCCCACCCTCTCAGGAAAATGGGCTGGGGGGCTCGAGCATGCCTGAGGGGGTCCCTACCAGCAGGGGACAGGTCAAAGGTCACCAGAGAAACTGGCCTTTAGAAAGGCAGAGGCTTGACCAGGACACACTGAGCCCGAGTTATCCAAGTGACCTGCTGAGGGCTGGGCATGGCCTTGACGGAGCAAGAGGGTGGACTCCCCTCAAAAAATAAACACTGATCGAGCACCGTATGTGTGCCAGAGATGTGGACAGAGGAGAGAGCAGTGGACGCACACGTCCCTTCACTCAGGCTGCTCCAGGTCGTACTGGTGACATGGGACAGGCAGGTGCCAGTTATGAAGGGCCCAGGAGAGGGCAGTTTGGGAGTTCCTCAGCAAGGAAAACTAGGACAGACAAGTTGACAGAGGCAGGAAGGAAGGGGTTGGAGTGTCCTGTCACCCCCTGTTTGAGGCCTCTCAGTGGCCTCGCATCCATCTTAAAATCAAACCCGAGAGAGGCCTCCAAGGTCCAGTGCGATCCGGTGCTGTCCAGGGGGGACCCTGGTGACGTGTGACTCTTGGGCATTTGAAATGTGGCTGATGTGCCTGAGGAACGGCACTTTTCGTTTCATTTCCTTTTAACTGATTTAAATAGCTACATAGATAGATGGCGCTTCCATCCTCACAGAAAGTCGTGCAGCACGGTGCATCCCGCCTGCCTCTGTGCCCGTCTCGGGCCCACGCCCCTCCCACAGAGGCCACACGGGTCTGTCTGTGGTTCTGAGGACATGCCAGGCTCACAGCCAGGACACCTACGGTTCCCGGTGCTGGAGTGCCTCCCCCACACGTGGCAGCTGCCTCTCACCCTCCTGGTCTCAGCCTGCACGCCCTGCTCTGACCACCACGGCGAACGTCACCCTTCAGCCCTGAACACAATTCTCAGTCCTCTTAGTAGCCCCTTTACAAGTTTGCTCTTCTCCTGCCCTCTTAGAATGGAAGTCCCGTGAGGGCAGGACCTGGTCTCTTTTCCTGGCCACACCCCCAGGAGCTGACCTGCCACTTGGTACACACTTAAGTGACTGAGAGCGACTCACGCAGACGGAATGGCATATGTGCAAAACCAGAGAGGCTGAGGGCTGAGAGGAAACATGGGAAGGGGAGCTTTAGAGATTGGGGAGGGGCCAGTGTGGCACCTCAGGGAAGGTTTTAAGGTCCCTGAGTTGGGCAGCCATTGGGAAGCCTGCCAGCTGACCAAAGGAACTGCGCTAGAAACGGCTGGACAGCAGGGAGCTGGCCCCATGGCCGCTGTCCAGGAAATCCAAAGGTGCCTGCAACAGGGGTCAGTGGCAGACGACTGGGTTGAATAAGGTGGGGCTATGCTGGCAAGATTAGAGGTCCATAAAGCAAGGTGACCTCGTTCAGCTTCCTGGGGGTTCTGCATCAGTTTGGGGGTCAGGCACAGGTGGTCCCCTCCCCTAGGAGGGCTGGAAATCGAGCACAGTGAAGCTTCTGTCCGGTCACGCTCAGAAGCAGCAGGGGCCCCTCTCAGCCTTCACCTGGGCCAGCCATCCTCCCTGGGCAGCGTCCCCTCTCCCCCCGTCTCGAGGAGAAACACTTGATAAGGGCAGAAATTTGTGTCCCAGTGCATGGATCCAGGCTGTGCTCCCCAGCAAGCCGTGAGGTCACGGGTTGCCTTCCTTTTGTGAGCACCGAGAGCCTCGAGAGTGGAGAGTGACACTGGGTCCCACTTCATGCTGTAGGTCAGGCGGCAAAGAGAACTAGGACCCATTCGTCCTCATCAAAATTAGAGTGTCAGGGCTCGAGTAGGAGCCATGACATCTTCTCACTTACAGATTTGGTGCAGGGGACAGAGGGAGGGAATTCTAGCATCGTGAAGCTTGTTAGTGACACACCTGGATACGGAACCCAGGTGGCCTGATTTTCATGCCATATGATGGACACAGGTGTTGTCAGAAGACTGATTCAGGGAAGGCTTTGGAGCCCACTGCTTGTTACTGGGAAACTGCAAGGAAGCAGCCTGTCAGTGCCACCGGGTGCCCAGGCCCTGGCTTCAGGCTGCCTGTGCTCGGCCCGGTGTCTGCCACTTCCCAGCTCCGTGACCTCACTGAGCCTGTTTCCTCATCTGAAAGGGAAAGATGACGGCACTGGTCCCCACCTCACAGGGTCACTGTCAGGATTCCAAGGGGAGGATCCGTACACAGGACCGAGCACCATGCCTGGTTCCCAGGGGCACGGCCGGCATTGGCTGTGGCCATCAGCACATCAAAATAACATCAATATCAGAATAAGGGAGAAGCATCATCTAGAAAAACTGAGATTCATACCTGGAAATAGATTTGAAGATACTCAGGGTCCGTGCTCAGCGTGTCCGTATGACCTTTTATAGCAGTGCGGGCCGCTCCAATCACTTCCTTCAGGGCCACTCTACATCCTAAAGGAAGCAAAATTATCGTTCTTTAAAGACCTAATGAACATTTATTGTAGCTCACATATTAGGTTTGGGATGGGCCTGATGTGTGACACAATGGCGGTGTATTTTTATGTGCTGTCATGTGCACTTTATAGTCCCGTGGGGCCCCTATGTAACCCGCATGAAGGCACTTTAATGCACATTTTATGGCACTTTTAAAAGGGAGGCTGGAGAGTTGGAGGGAAGAACAGTGGCCCAGACGTCACAGGCCCGATTAGGATGGAAGCTTCGACATGGGTTAACTGGAGGCCTCGGGCAAGCTACCTCCCTTCCCCGTCAGAAAGATGCAGAGGCTGGGCTGTGAGGTGTCTAGGGCTCCATCGGCCCTCACAGTCTATGGCTGGAAGCAGAATCTTACAATTTTAAGGGGTGAGAGAGGGTTACAGGGGTTGACTTTTTGTATCTATGACATATTGTTGGTCATAGCTCTGGTTTATTTGATGCCAGGCAGTGTAGGAACACAACCCTCAATTATAAAACGATTTCTATTGGAAACTATACTCAGCTTTACAATATTCTGCCTGGCACGTGGCTACCAGGAATGCCTTCTGGGGAAAAGCTGGGGCTCCCTGCATATGACACCCACTTCTCAGAAGTGAGAGCGTCACCTTCATGTGACCCTGAGACTGTCACTCAGGCTTCTCCATCCTTCCTCGATGTAAAATGTGCAACAAGCATAGACTCTGACGGCCCCTTTCTCTGCAGATTAGAAGGGCAAACTCAAAGGGAAGTGTGTGAGCTGTGAGCAGTGACTACAAACGACAGCAGAAGTGATAGCTGTGACAGCGCAATGCAGCCAGAGGAGCCCCCAAAACTCAGGAGCTGAGCAGACGTCCACACTGAGGACCCAGCGTCATCACAAAGCTCATGAAATGTGTTCAGGATCTTTTCTTTTTTTTAAAAAATTTTATTTTACTAAATTTATTGGGGTGACAATTGTTAGTAAAATTACATAGATTTCAGGTGTACAATTATGTATTACCTCACCTATAAATCCCATTGTGTGTTCATCACCCAGAGTCAGTTCTCCTTCCATCACCATATATTCGATCCCCCTTACCCTCATCTCCCACCCCCCACCCCCCACCCCCCTTACCCTCTGGCAACCACTAAACTATTGTCTGTGTCTATGAGTTTCTGTTTCTCATTTGTTTGTCTTGTTCTTTTGTTGTTTTTGGTTTATATACCACATATCAGTGAAATCACATGGTTCTTTGCTTTTTCTGTCTGACTTATTTCGCTCAGCATTACTCTCTCAAGACAGGATCTTTTCTTAAGGAGGCAGGTGCGCTGCTTCTACAAAGATTTCCATCAACGTCATTTAAAAAATAACTCAGCTCCTCTCACACCAAATCGCCTGGTGTGGGCCACCACCGTGCCTGAGGACAATGCCATGTGAATGACACATCACCACACATGTGTCCCCAGGGGCGTGTGTGGGAGAGAATGCACACACGAGGCCATCAGGGGGTAGTTTTATGGGTGAGGCGGGCTGAGTTTTTTGGTAAGGATCTGGGTAGGTTTCACGTTAGACTTAATTTATCTTAAATTAGCCTTCATTCATTCATCTGTTCAAAAATATTTGGCATCGAGCCCCTATGATGTGCCAGGCAGCGTTTTAGGGGCCAAGCCCTGAGTCTCAGGAGGACCCACTCCTCACGCATGGCAGGTCACCGCTCTGTGGGTTTTACATCTCGAGGCTGGTCCAGGTCTGGCTTCTTGCTTCCACGCCACTCCCTGCAGGCTGGAAGCCGCGGTACAGGAGAACACATTGTCCCCACAAGAAGGAGCACTCCCCTTGGACGAGGGCTGTGCTTCTGTCACCAGCCTGGGAGCCACCACCTACGGGTGGTCTTGGCCATGGTCTCAGGACAGAGGGAGGTGGGCATCTGGCTGTCCTGCGGACCAAGTCAGAAAGACTCCTTCCTAGAAGGATGTGTCCCTGGGTTCCTGAGCTGAGCACATACTTTCTCCATGAGCGGCAGGAACAGGACAGAGGGGCGTGTCAGGTGCCTCACCTCCTGCATAGGGGGGCGGGAAGGAGAGAAAGGCAGAGACAGCAGTCCCACACTCAGGACGCAGCCCTGCCCCCAGGAGCTCCTGCTGGGCTGCTGCAGCTACAACCAGGTGGAGTGGGTGGTGCAGGCAGGGGCCGTATATCCAGTCTGACGGAGGGCGGGCCTCGCCAGTGCCAGGAGAGGGACGAGCCAGGGCGGAAGCGCCAGGAGCAGCCCGGAACCCTCGCCAACACTCACTCTATGGCCACAGGGAGCCCCTGAGCGAGAAGAGCCCTCCGCTGCCCTCCGCACCTCGCCACCTCCGCCGTCCAGGCCCCAGCGCTGTCTGCCACCATGAACCACTCACCACTCAAGACTGCCCTGGCCTATGAATGCTTCCAGGACCAGGACAACTCGACGCTGGCGCTGCCTTCCGACCAGAAGATGAAGACGGGCACGTCGGGGCGGCAGCGCGTGCAGGAGCAGGTGATGATGACGGTGAAACGGCAGAAGCCCAAGTCGTCGCAGTCGTCTACCCTGAGCCACTCCAATCGAGGTAAAGTCTCGGGACGCGCGCGGGACCGTGCGCGCCCCTGAGGGGTTGGGGTGGGAGCCGCGGAGCGCGCACATCCCGGCTGCAGTGGAGCGAAGGACTGCCGGCCGAGGCAGTCCCAAGCGGACAGTGCCATTGCCCGGACCCGGTGACCAGTTCCAGGAGTCAGTGCGCACCGGTGAGCGCCAGAGCGCCTCCTCGGACACGGCCAGGAGCTCTCTCCAGCGCCGTTCTCGTGTGGGGCCCTGGGCCCCAGCGGCTTTCTCTTTCCGATCCTGTTCGGGAACCCCTACATCCTGTCCTCTAGGGGCGGCGACCCCAGGGCTCGCCCTCACCCCTCGGAGTGCTTCCCAGGAGTGGCTGTTCCTTCAGCGGGCGGTGGCGTCCAGGACCACAAGCTCTTGGAGCCTCAGCCGCATGTTATTGGGAGCATTACACCTGGGAGAGGCCACCCAGGGCTGGTGGGCTCCCTGGGGACCCTCTTTCCCCAGGAGCTAACGCAGAAGCTCCCTTTCCCATAGGACTGTCCTCACTTAGGTGGGACTAGTGTGTTGGAGGGGAGCGGGGACCGAGGCTGGCACATTGTGAATCCAGCCCCCACCCATGGGGCACGTGTCCAGTGTGGGTCCTCAGCCTGACCAGCCATCCACCCCCGCACAAGGTGCCCCCCCTGGGGCGGGTGCTGGGAGAAAGGGACAGGATCCCTGAAACTCAAGGAGGGAGGCACAGTGTCTGACGGACGACTGGGGAGAATTTTTAGACCAAAAGCTTTCACACAAAGGATTGATAGTAATATCACACAGATTAGTGAACCTCCTGCTTACGTATTTACTTAGCTAAATTGAGTAAAATACTAATAAAGACCCTGCAGGCTGCAAACCATTACAGTTAACCAGGCCCTCATGGGAGAGGGAAGGGATGGGGTGGTACAGGGGAGGGAGAGGAGGGAACAGAGCCCTGCCCACCTCCCACCACACACACACACACACCAGCTCACACTCCCTACTGCTGGCTTCTGTCCTCTTCTCTCCCCTGTCCCCAATAGCCCTGCTGAGGCCCTCCCAGGCCCCAGGCTTTGCGGCTCTGCGTGCCCTTTGCCCTGGCCTGGGCTCCTGGTTCCTCCTCTGCCAGACTCAAGGCCATGCAGCCTCCAGGGCCCTTTCTCCTCTTTTATTTGGTGCCTTGGTAGGTGCTTACTAGCCTTTTTTGGACGGAGCCTTCAGACAACAAAGTGCCCCATTCCTGGCCACAGCCCAGTCACAGCCAAAGACAATGTACACTCTTCTCTGAACAAGACTCACCTGACCCACTCCCACTCCTGCTCTATCTCTGGCCTGAGCTCCAGGCTCACAGCTCCAGAAAAATCTCAAGCCATCCGGTGCTCCAAACACGTCTTCCCACCTAACTGGACACCGGCCAAGTGCCTGCAGCCAGGTGAGGGCTGGCTCCGGTGGCTCTGCATACCTCTCCAGACACGGGGTCTCCATCCTGACAATATAGGTGTGTCCCCTATTCAGCTCTGGTGAGGTTCCCAGAGGGGCCAGGTCCCCAGAGGCGTCATCACCGGGAGAGGCGGTTAGGGCAGCTGGAGCTGTGCTTCTGGTTTGTCTGGCTCGGTCTCATCAGATTTCGCCTCCTCTTTAGCAGAACCACCCGAGTGTTCCCTGCTGGCTCTGCGGCCACTCACTCCCTTCCCTCCTTCTCGAGTTGGTTGACGTCCCATGTACCCACTAGGGTTCCTGGGACAGAGACGTGGTGGCTCTGGAAGGCCTACACCCCAGGCCATTTTCTCGCCCTGCTAGACAGACCCAAATCCTGCTTCGGTCTCCTCCACGAGAGGTGAGCAGGTCCCATGGGGTCTGTTTCTCCCTGAGTCCCATCCAGGCCCCTTAGTGAAGGACTCCTGCCCCAGAGAAGGCCAGCCACGCCCCACAGGAGCTTGGCAGGGTGGCCGCCACTCCTGGACCCCATGAAGGACAGACAGGAACCGGCCAGCTGTGGGCCTGGCGGCGGAACCGGCTCTCCCTCAGAGCCCTCTCCACCAGGTTCTCTTCTGTCTTGTCCGTCACGGGGAGCTGAGTGACGAGGGCTGAAGAATGAGCCCGTGGAAGGAGCCTGGGGCCCAGGGCCCATCCCTGCCCAGGCAGGCCCTCCCTGAACACACCCTCCTGGCCGGGAAGCACCGGAGGGAACAACGGGGTCTGGGGTCTGAGACCCTGCAGAAGGAGGCTGCCATCAGCCTGCCTGCCCATGTGACCCTCTCCCTGAACTGGCCCCTCATTTGCTTCCTGTGTTTCCAGAGGGCCTTCATGTGCACAGGTGTCCCCTCAGACTGTGTGGGATGCAGGGGTGTGGCTGCTTAGATAGCTCGTCCTGCCCAGGCTGGGAAGTCCCTGCAGGGGTTGGTGACCAGGCAAAGGGCAGATGCACTGCTTTCCCACACTCAGGTTCTTCGTAACTTCACAGGAATCCCTTCTTAAATCTTCACCCAAATCTCATTTGATCCGACCCCAAGCCCCCCACCCCCACCGCTCCACTGAGATACACACCACCCATAAAGTTTGACAGTCAGCTTTTTTTCCCTGTCCCTTCTCATTCTGGGGAAATCCTGACTGCGGCTGGCAGCCCCATTCACCTGGTTTGTCGCCGGCTGCTTAGATGCTGTGTCTTTTACCTTCGGCCTTGGGCCTCACTTTTTCTTCTCCCTTTTTCTCAGAAGTACCATTTCCAATTGAAAATGGCCAAACTGGATTTCTCCCTGGTCAGAGCTAGAGGCTGAGGTGACAGTGGGCTGGCCATTCCTTCTCCCGTCTGTTCCCTCATGGGCCATGGGCTTGGGTCTCCCTGTGGGACGCCTCGTGAGCGTGTCCGTGTTTGTGTTTGACTGTTTCACCTTGGACCGTGCCTGAGTGGGGGGAGGGGGGCTGTTCTCTCTCTCTCTCTCTCACTCATTTTTTGTTTTTTATAAATCTTATTGGAGAATATTGGGGAACAGTGTGTTTCTCCAGGGCCCATCAGCTCCAAGTTGTCCTTCAATCTAGTTGTGGAGGGCACAGCTCAGCTCCAAGTCCAGTCGCCATTTTCAATCTTTAGTTGCAGGGGGCGCAGCCCACCATCCCATGTGGGAATTGAACCAGCAACCTTGTTGTTGAAAACTCGCGCTCTAACCAACTGAGCCATCCGGCCGCCCGGGGGCTGGTTTCTTGAATGTTGTCCTCGGACCACAGACCGCGAACAGGTGTCTGTGGCTGTGTTTTGGGGACCAAAGCTGAGCTGGGAGATGGTAAAGGGTATTGGTGCCTTAGCTTGTTCCCACAGCAAAACACACAAATTAAACTTCAAATGAACCAATTCTTGTTTCTTTACAATGTTTCTTGGCTTAAAGTTAAGGTTTGAGCCAGAATTTCCGTTGGCCTGTTACAACCCATGCAAAAATGCTGGGTGTTCCAGGATGTTTTGTAGCAAATGCTATTTTTCTAGATCCTGCTCCTTGGCTAAGCTCATTGGCAAAGGTTTTTTTTTTAAAAAAACCAAGAAAACACAAATTCCTCTCACCACACACAGAATTGTAAATATCAGCAAACCAATTGTTCCAGGTTTAAAAGCCTGGAAATCACTTTGGTGATGGTATGACCCCCAGAAGGTGTGTGATGTTTGAACCAAACGAAATGGAAGACGGCTAGATGTCCTCAGGTGACGTTCTTTGTAGGCACACCACACACACGCACACACACCCATATCCACACCTGTGCATGTACACACGCATGCACACGGGCACACATACCCACCTTGTGGCTTGTACTGGACCCGAGTCCAGCCGGTGTCAGGAGAGCAGGGCTCAGTCTGGGTCTGTTGCTGACTGAGTGAGCTTGGGCAAGTCACTACCTCTCTCCGGGTTTCTGCACCTGTGACACATTGGGTTACATCATCGCCAAAGTGCTTGCTGATGGTAAAACACTTTGGAAATAGCTTGTATAACCCCTGACCTTGCAAACCATCCCCCAAACCGCCTGCAGGTGTCCTGCAAACAGGCTCCTCCCTTGAGACACACAGCTCATAGTCTCTTACAATAGGAAACACCCTCATCCACCCCAAACACCATCTGATCACTCTTCTCACACTGGAGGCATCTGGGAATTTTAACAGATGCAACTGGCTGGGTCCGTCCCCGACAGCCTGCCTTAGTTAGGATGGGGGTCAGGTGGGAATCAGGACGCTTCAGAGTTCCCAGGTGATCCCAGCATGCCCTTCACTCACACGCAGACCCAGCGTAGGGATCCCCCCGTGACACGCACACACTGCTCTGTCACGCGCTCTCACACATGCAGACGGACATCCAGTGGAGTAACTGCTGGTGACCATTTTTCACCCTGGCCCTCCAGCCAGGTGGCTGCGTCCTGCTCTGACCTTGTCCACGCCGCCCACCACCCTGCCCCCAGGCCAGCTGTCTCCCCACTGGATGCTCCCAGCCTCTGCCCTGTCCTTAGGTTTAGTGGAGGCCACACACAGGTCCCCAGGAAGAGTGGCAGGCTTGTGGCAGAGCCGGAGCCCTGTGTGCGGGCGAGGGAGAGGACATAGGCGGAAGCAGCCCAGTTGTTTCTGCATTTCTGTTGTGCGCATGTGCCTGGAAATAGGGGAGAACCCCAGGCAGGCGCCTGGTGAGGCTGTGCTGACCTCCTTGCCCTCCTGGGGCTCCTGGGACAGGGAGGCATGTCCACAGTGCTCCCAGCCAGCCTGGCAGAGGGAACGGGAGAATGTGTGGCCCGAGGCACCTGGGCCTTCCAGTGGACACCTGCCCACTCGTGCACACCTCAGAAGGACGTTGTCTCAGGACTGTCTCCTACCAGTTCTGTTTCTTAGCTCCCTGAAATTCCTCTTGCTCTGGGCCTAGGCTTACTGGGCACCACAGATGGCACAGATTTCGGGGGTGAAGTAAAGGTGTCGTCCCGGCTGAAAGGTGCGAGGCGTCCTTTCTTGAGCTCCCTGAGCTGAGGAACAGACAGGCTTTACTCAGATGTGGAAGCTAGAAGAGAGGGTGGCCTGGGCGAGGCAGAGCCAGCAGTGGTCACACCTGTGAAGCAGCTTCCCTCTGAGGCCCGACCAGCAGGAGAGGGCTTTCAGATGACCTCTGCCCCTGACAGCAGCCTGTGGTTGTGTGGTCGGGCAAGCTGATGGCCTGAGAGCCTTTTCCAGGGAGAGTCTGGCCCTGGGGTTGGGGTGGGGTGGGCACTCCTGGCTTCAGGGAGCTCCCAGCCTGGGTGGAGAGACCCAGGCCCTGCTCTGCGGGAGAAGGGTTCAGGGGTGTGCACACACGTGCACACACATGCACTCACGTGCACACATGCGTGCGTACACATACACACATACCATGTACAGAGGCATGACGCAGGGAACCCCTGAGTCAGCACAGGGCGAGCAGAGAACGTACACAGAGGGCTGACAGCGAGGGTTCTGCTGCAGGGTTTGAGAGCCCAGCTCTGGTTGGGGTCACCCCAGGAGGAACTGGTTTGTGTGAAGGTTCTGAATGCAGGGAGAGGGTTTGGCTGAGAAGAAGAGAGATGTGGCAGGTGTGGTGGGTGTGACCTATTTGAAAGCTTAGAGGTGACGAGGATGAGTCACCCTGCAGAGGTCAGCCTGTCCCCACAGGATGAGTGCTAACCGAGGAGCTGCCTCCATTTTCAAAACTTCCGCAGGGGAGAAAGCTCGGGCTGCCCCTAGGATGCAGGCGCAGGCCGGCATCTAAGGCCCAGAGGGAAGCAGTGTCCCGGGACGAATGGGGTCCTCTGAGTGGCAGGTTTCTGAAACACTGGCAGGAATGAGACAAGCAGTGTGCACAGAGCAGCTGGAGGTACTGGCATATTAGGAAAGCATTATACTCCCTGAGGCATTTGTTCCTTGACCTTGGGGTTCGGGGTGGGGGCAGATGACTCCTGGGGACGAAGCATAGGTCGGGCGGCAGCCAGCTTTCCTGAGAGCGCTGTCCTTTGCCCATAGCGTGTGCACCTTCTGGAGACATGGGGTACAGGTGCTCACCTGGGGGCGGGGTGAGCTGGGTGCTGGGGTCACCTCCCCCGGCCAAGCATCCCCCTCAGGGAAGTAGCCTTGGCTGTTCTAGGCGCCACTCAGCTCCTTTCTTCCTGGTTTACCTGACCCACCAGGGACCTCTGGGTGGGACGAGGGCCTGGCTGGGTTCCAGGACCGTGGCCCCACGTTGAGCCTCCAGGCACCAGAGCGCCCTCACCAGGAGGGCTGAGCAGGGGAGACCACACTTACATGCTTGCACTGAGAAGAAAGTTGGTCAGCGGGGACTTGATCAGGAAAGGCTCCTGGACGTGAGCACTAGAGAATTCCGGGACCACGTGGAGAAGTGGAAGTGCCCCATGAGCCCCACTGCTCTCTGTGAGAAGCCGTGTACCCTGCCTGTTGAACTTGACGTTCAGAGGGTAGTGCTTACCAGCCAGACGCCCGTCAGGAGAGGGGAGAATCCCTTCTGGGGTGGGAGCAGCTCTCTTACAAACAGCTCACCTCCCGCTCCCATCCCTTTGGTTGTGTGGCCCCCTGCGAGGTGTGACTTCGGGTGTGTAATGTCTCTGAACTCCTACCCTCCCTCGCAAGCTTGGGCCCAAGCACAGCCACCTTCTGCCAGAGCAGCAGGGCGAGCTGGGGTGATGGCAGCAGGCTCGTTCTCACCAGGAAGCAGCTTCAGGTGGGAGTCAGGCGGTCTGAGCCTCGGTTTCAGACGGAACTTAGGAGGTGGCTTCAGGGCGTCCTGGGAAGGACCTGGAGGCCCAACAGGACCCGAGAGTGATAAGCCCACACCTGTCATCCCCAGAGTCACCTCTGGGACATGGAGACTGGCTTTGGGAATTAGAGGGCTTTCCCGAGAGGGTCTCGTTTCCCCCACTCCCTCCCCCACCTCCGTGGCAGAGAACTCCCCACTGGTACACGGACAAGAGAGGGAGAGGGAGACGGCAGGTTTGAGGTGCGGAGGGAGGAGATGCTTCGTCTGGTGACCGAGAGGGTGAGTGACATCGCTGCTGACAGATGCCCTCTGGGGACGGGCGGAGGCCCGTGGGAGCCTGTCCCAGCAGGGGACCTCCTGGGGCTCCCTGCCGCTCTTGTCTATCACCACTCCAGATTTTCCGTCCCAAAGCAGCTGGCTGACCCACGCCTGCCCTTTGGCAAGAAATTATTATTCGTGGGGCAAGAGCCAAACAAAGTCGGGTCTGCCACAGCCTGGCAGGAACAGGAGAGGTGGGCCGGCTGGAGGGGAGGTGGACAGACCTGGCTGCCGGCCGCCTAGGGGCTGCGGGTACCTGTGGCTGGCTGCCGCCCCTCCCCTGGATGTCTGAGCCCATGGGATTGACTCTGGTTTCCTCCTGAGGAAGGCGGCCTTTCCAGAGGGGCAGCGTCTGGAGAAAGGGTGGCCTGAGCTGCCTGCACTCAGCAGGGAGCTCGGAGTAAGACAGAGGCTCGGAGGGAAGCACCTTTGGCAGTCAGGGCTGGGCTGGGCCTGGAGGACCCTGAGGCAGGCAGCCAAGGAGATGGTGCTGCAGCCTTTGATGTCTGCCCTTCTTCCTTCTAATGACCTTCATCCTAGCGAAGGGCTCCTCTGAAAACCATCATGCATGTCGCAGTAAATCACTCACCCATGGGACGCTGGCGCTGCATGGGGCTTTTGGGGTCTATAAAGGCCAATCCCATCTTTTTATGGAGGAGGAAGCTGAGGCCCTGGAGAGCACGTGACTTGCCCAAATGCCAGAGCAAGACCCATTTCAACACCTGTAGGCTCCAGAGGCCACAGCTGATGGCCCTGATGGCCAGTGGCTCCTCCATGATTGGGGGGCGGGGATCAGGGGCAGTGTCCTGTCCTGGGAGCTATGTGACCCTGCACAGAGCAGGTGGCACCAGGCAGAGACGCCTGCCACATTCCAAGGCTGCCCCTCCAACTCTGAGCTCAGAGAGTCTAGTCCCCCCACCCAAAGGCTTGGCAAGTGGGGGAAGGGCTAGCGTCCTAGGTGAGTCCAGCAGCAAACCCTTCCTCCTAGATGGCCTCGGACGCTGAGTCGGACCATCACTTTAGGGAGAAGCGGGGCTCATCCCCTGAGGAGGCTCTCACGGGTCTCACAGAGACCATCGTTTAACAAGTGTGTGGGGCAAGCTTGGCTCGGACGTCCCCCCCATGGCCGCCCCTCGTGCAGCAACCAGTGTGGGGAGGGACACCAGGCAGGTGTGATTTGGGTGCAGATAGCGGAGAGTGTGAGTTTAGAGGCAGCAAAGACCGCCCCAGGCAGGGCTGGTCAGGGAAGGCTTCCTGGAGGGGACGAGGTCTTGAGCTTGGTTTTGAAGGACGGGGAAGATTGGATGGTGGTGGCCTCGGAGGGAAGGCAGACTCAGTGAGGGGCCTGGTGTGAGCGAGGCCTGTCACTGTCGACCATGTTTCAAGGACAGTAGGGATTGTCCTTTAGTGCCCCCTCTGCCAACTGGCAAAGGGGAGAGGGGGGTGGCCCCTCCAGGAACCCAAATCCAGTTCTGCTTTCTGTGACTCAAGGCCACTTTGTTGCGAATGACCCTAGTGACACTGGCACCCCAGGTGCCTCTTATTTGTGGGTCTCCAAGGACTCAGAAAACAGTCATTAACCCCCACGGGGCCTTTGAGGGTGATAGCTGCTCCCCTTCACCGGCTGGAGCAGCCAGCATGTGCAGGAAAGGGCGGAAGGTTACCTGGTCACTGGGGTTGGGGCTGAGGTTTGGAACGAGACCCACTATCACTGCTCTGTCACTCTGACCTTGCCACTGTGGACCTGGCAAGTCAAGAGCCTGCCTGTCTTCCCTGAGTGGGACGTATCCTCGTGGAATACAGAGCGGTCATTCCCTGGAATGGAATGTGGGTGCTCCAAGGCCCTCCACGCCAGCTCCTGACCTGGAGGTGTCAACCTGCCCCAGGAGCAGGAAGCCATAAGGGCCCCGGGGGGGGGTCGGCCAAGACTCCCCGAGCTGCCCCCCTACAGCTGCCTGTGGGGACCCTGGCCTTGGCCCTGGCTGCAGAGGACGTGCAGTAAAGGGCGTCGGATGGCCATCGTCCCCTCCCCAGCTCAGGCCTGTCCGCCCGTGGGGCGTGGAGGGCCTGGATGTAGAGTGACGCTGGCGAGGAGGCGAGGAGGGTGGGTGAAGAGCATTGTCCTAACGCCTGCCTCTGCCCTCAGGTTCCATGTACGATGGCTTGGCTGACGGTTACAACAGCTATGGGACCACCGCCAGGAGCAACTACTACTCGAAGTCCCAGGCGGGGAGTGGCCCGTGGGGCTATCCGGTAAGCAGTGCTTCCACTCAGAGACCTGGGACCAGGTGGGGACGGTTTGCGTTCAGGGTGGAGGAAACCACACTGGTGGTCACAGCAGTGATGCAGGGAGGGGAGGGCCCCTGAGATGAGCTCCCCAGCTCTGACCAGGTCCCTTTGCTGGGCCAGTATGTCATCGCTGGCTCTTAATGCAGCTGATTAGAGATGTCTGACTGTCTCAAATGAGACATTTGAGAAAAAGCACTTTTTTAAATTAATGATTTTTTTCAATGACGGTTGATATTCCATATTATGCCCAGGTCAGGGCAGGACGTTTCTTGTTCCCTAAAACCAGGGCTATTGGGCTGGATGACAGCCGGGGTTTCTCCCAGACCCCCAGTTCCACGGCTTTCATTTATGTTTGTAGATTTCAACGTGAGTCTGTTTTGTTCTTGGAAACTCTTGAGAGACCCTAGAGGAAATGTGCAGGTGGGGTTGGGGCTGCTTTTTTGTGGGAGGCTGGGGCGCCGTCTTTGTGGGGCTCCAGGATTGTGGCAGCGTTTGCTCTGAGTTCACGCTGCTCACAGACGTCTCCCTGATGGTTGGGGTCCTGGGCAGGGGGGTGGTTGTTCATGGGTCAGATGTTCCTTTGGTCGTCGGCTCAATTCCTCCCCTCCTAGGTACTTTGGGGGCTAATTTTGGGGACCTTGTCTTTCATGCATATTATAGGTTAGGATGAAAGGAAAGAATTAAGTGGCTTTCCTGCAAATTTACTTCCCTCTGTGTGTTTTTTTCTGATTCTTGATGTGAATTGATACCCTTGGTGCAACATGAATATGGTTGACTCAGCCCAGTAAGCTGGTGGATCAGGCATAGATGTGAATGAAGGGCTTTGACACAAAGAGTGATGACCAGGCAGCACCAGAGAAAATGACTTGGTCATGCAGGGTAAGGGTAGGTGAGACCCGAGGAGGGCAGGTCACAAGATGGGACCACAGTCCATGATAGTGGACCATCACGCTGACAATGCAGATGGTACAAGGAGGTTTGGTCCTGGCTTTGTGACTCCAGATAAACCTCTTAGCTCCTCTGGGCATCAGTTTTCTCATCTGTGAAATGGGAATGGTGATGCCGGTGTGTGAGCTTCCCCCACAGGCCAATACTACATTGCATTACCTCTGAAGTGTTACCAACTTGGTAACCAAGTTATGAAAGCTGCTCACCAGGAACTGTAAACATCCCAGCTGGCCCATGGCACGCATTTCTTCCGGGTGATTGACTCAATCTCACCCGCTCTAAATGCTCCCCACTACCCCCCGTTCACTCCCACCGCTGTTTTCTGACCACCAGCGAAAACCCTTTCCTTTCCCACACCCGAAGGCCCACCCTCCTCACTCCCCCTTCGCTGGTGGGACCTCAGACATGACTCATGGAGGGCAGCTGCTGAGGCACGTCTTGTGTCTTCTCAGTTCAGGAGAGACTCTGGGAACGGCGGGAGCTGAGCACACATGTGGCTTTGGCAGAGAGAGGGTGACGTAGGAGGGCATGGAGTTATTCATACTGGACCCAGGCCCACAGCAGCCGAGGACGGGGCAAACGAAAGGGTGCCAGGGCCCAGGGACCAGGAGAGCGGGGAAAGGTGCCAGGCAGCGGTGGCGAGATACCCCTGTGTGTGGGATTTCCGGGCGTGGTACCACAGCACAGACTGGTGGGATTTCCTCCTGTCTCCTGCAACCAGCTTGGCTCAGGGCGCACTCGTCTGCACAGGCCTCCCAGAGGTGTCAGGACCGTTTCCTCCCACTGTACCCACAAAAGCGCGGGGCCCCACCCAGAGCTGGGCAGATACAGATGAAGGCACTGTCTGCCCTCCCTAAACTTGCCATCCAGCTGGGAGAAGCGCAGAGGTCAACAGACAGATGGAATGCAGGCGTCACTGCTGAAGCATCGCCACTGCTCCAAATCTTTCTTCCTGTATTCTTTTAATTGAATTGTCCCCAGGGTCATCTCAGGGCCAGGAGACTGGCCTTTTCTTTTTCTTTCCTTCCTAGACTCAGGCTGGATTCACTCAGCTCTAAGGTCTAGCAGGAGTCAGAGCAGAGTTGCCAGATGAAGTAAAACAACGGGGACATACTTACTCTAAGAAGTTATTTGTTGTGTTTCTGAAATTCAAATATAACTGGGTATCCTGTATTTTTATTTGCAACCCCAGCTCAGGGCCCCTGTGCACCCCCTTCCACGCTCCTCTCCCAGGTGAGGGACCCAAGCTGAGTGCCTTCCAGCTGCAGCCGTTTCTGGTGAAAAATGGGGGCTGTCTGACCCACTAGGGATCCTCACCACGGACCCCTTGGATGCCTTTCTCTGGGCCAGCGGAGACCAGGGTGAGGGGAACAGAGGGCTGGAGCAGGAGAGGGCGCAGCCCTTTATTCCAAAGCTGAAAACGGCGTCCACACAGCTTGTCCTCGGTGAAGCTGAGGCAAGTGGACATGTTTGATTTCCAGGGAAAGTTTCTGGGTGAAGATTGCAGTCTCCTTTCCTATCAGCTCCAGCTCTGCAGGGTTTTCCTATTTACAAACCAAGAAACACATCTTTTCGTGCTTCTGTGTGGCTGGAGAGCTGACTCTGAGCAGCTGCAGAGACCCGTATCCCAGGCCTGCATGGTGGGCTCCCAGGGGCCTGGCAGACCATTCCCTCAGGCTGAGTGCTCCACTTCCGGGGAAGAAGTGCCTGCTTTCATCTGAGCAGCTCCGGGCACCAGGAAAGCAGCAGCTAATTAGCACTTGCAACAGGATGGAGAGACGCAGGACCTCATTTCCTTTAGCTTTGCAAGAGGAGAGAGGCTCAGTAACGATCCACATCCACCTTAACACCCTGGCCGACCTCCCCAGCGCCAGGTCCAAGCTGTGACAGCTGCTTTCCAGACTCGCCGCCGGCTGCCTGTTGGGCCTCTGTCTGTTCTTGTAGAGTCCATGGGAGGGGAGCACAGTGGACACAGCCTCCTTCCTTCTCCCCAGAGGGCCTGCCTCCTGCCCCGGGAGCGAGCGATTGATGTGTTTGCCAACTCAGTGTCCCCGTGCCAGCTCGTGACTCACTCCTACCCAGCCCTGGGAGACAGGAGGGTCCCACAAGGGCCCCAGGCTCTCTCCCAACAAGAAGAGACAGCAGTCATACTTGCCAAGGGACAGAATGTGCCTGAGGGGAGAGGCACAGCCGCTAGTGAGCAGAGACCAGCTGCTCCCAGGCCCCCACCCCCAACCCCCCAGAAAGCAGCAGCAGCAGCAGGCATGTCTTCACAGACACCTTGCAGAGGCTGGAGACACTCCCTGTATTTAAACTGTGGCGGACCTGGTAGCAAACGCCTACGTGTGGGGTGTCCCCTGGGTCGAGCGCCCTTCACGAGCTACGTGCATGAGGGCTCTGCTTCCAGGTAAGAAGCTCCTGCCGTGGGTCCGGGGCTGAATGGCAGCAGCTCCCTTTTGTGCTCATTTCTGGCATCTCGGGGGACCAGAGACAAAGTGCAGAGAAGGAGGAAGCACTGGCCTGGAGACGGGTCCTCCATCACTGCAGAGGTGACCGCTGGGCCTCAGGAGTGTATTGTCGGCAAGACTGGACAGATGCCCAGACCAGCTCCTTGCAGCCCTGACATCCCATGTCCTGCGTTCTTGCTCGGAGGAGAGAAGTCAGAGAATGTCCCCGTGGGCTTGCACAGGGAACAGGACATAGTCTCCACGAATATATGCAAGTGGTACCCAAGGGCGGGTTCCAGGTGGAGGAAACTGGACAGGCTTCAGGGGGAGCTGAGCTTGAAATGGGGAGTGAAAGGCGCCCTGAGCAGAGGGGGGCCTGGGGCTTGCTCTGACCAAAGCCCTGGGCCCTCCTTTCTGGCTGGTCACCAAGCAGGGCAACTAGGTGCACCCTGCCAGCTCCTGACGTCCTCCACCAGTGTGTGGGGGCACAGAGCCCATGACGCCCCTCTGGCTGAGCGCGCACTCTGGCCCACCCCTACTCCTGCCCCAGTGAGGCAGAAGCTCACCTGTCAGCATCCTGGCTGTGTGGGCCTTGTGGGGAAGGCGCAGTTTGGGCGAGTGTTGGGGGACTCCATGGGCAATGTGTAGCCGGTGGCAGCGTCGGGCTTTGCCAGCTCAGGACAGTGGGCAGCGGGCTCTCCCCCAGTGGTCCACAGGAAGGATCCCAGTCCTGTCACTGACACACAGCCAGCCTCCATCTTCCTTTCACGTAGTCGATACACAGTCTCCGTCAGTCACTTCCGTTCAGGCTGTGGAGAGCTCCAAGTTTGTGGCTGGGAAACCAATGGCTTGGGTGGACCTGGGGCACGAGGTCTCCCATCCTGACGAGGTGTTTGGAGGCAGAGTTCCCTCTGGCCATGGAGAACAGAATCAATCTTCTCCCAGGAAGCAGGCTTCTTCAGACTGAAAGTAGAGCCTCTGAAACTTTAGAGGGAAGATTGGAGAATCAAGGGTAATTGTAAACTTCTTTATTTCGCTTCAGAAGAAAATCAGTGGAGTTTAGTTGGGGGCCTTTTTGTCCCTTTGGTCGTGACAAGGACTAATTTACTCAATCAACAAGTCTCTAAAGTCCTTAGACAGTTGTTCAAACAGATAATGGGGAGGATGTAAGTAAATGCTGTACGTTGCAACACAAGCTCACTTCAACCTGACCCAGCCTCAGTTTCCTCGTCTGTAAATGGCGGTGGGACCAGGTGACCGCCAAGCCTTGCTCAGCTCCAGCCCCTGTCCCCTGCATCCTGTGGGTTTGGGCATGGGCCCTCGGGGGGTTCTGGGGTGGCAGGCAAGTTATCTTCAGTGGAAGACCTCCCCCCCCCGCCGACGCCATTAATAATCCCCTGAGTTCGTGTGGCTTTTGGAACCTTCTCCAAGTGCTCATCCCCCAGCTGCTCCTTCTGTCCTGCTCAGACCAGTAAGTAGGTGGCCCTCGTGTCGCTGGCCCGATCTTATGTCAGGGAAGCCAAGCTACAGAGATGTGCATGGGTGGGGGGTGCCTCCCAGGCAGAGCTCAGTCCGGGGGAGTGAGTCAGGATGTCTCTCCCACCTGGAGAGTTCAGATGCTCCGAGGGCATCACCACAAAGCCCTGGGTGGGTCTTCTGGTGCCTCCTTTCTGGTCTGAGAGTTTTCCTTTTGTCGCTGTGTTTAGCAGCGCTCACCAAGTGGGTGGGAGCGCTCTCCCCACCCTCCGCTGGGAGAGGCTCAGCTTCCCCCCCCCCCAGGCCCTGCCTGTCTCTGTGGAGGCCTTCCTGCTGGAGGGAGAGCAAGCTCAGCTGAAAAACAAAGTCAAATGGGTGGGGGAGCAGGATGTAGAGACACTGCTGCAGAGAGAAGCGGCTCCCCTCTCAGTGGGGAGCCCCCCACGAGGATGAAGGCGGGGCTTGTGGGGTTTGTCCTGAGGTGCTTTGGGCAGCAGAGGCCTCCCCCAGTTGAGCTGCTCCACTCTTGTCTCCGAAGACCTCCCGTGATCTCAGCCAACAGAGGGGTGGCACCTCCCATGTCTGTAATCCCTGGGGAGGGGTTTGTAGGAGTCAGGACCATCAGTGAACCAGAGAAGCTGGGGGGGGGCAGGCAGGTGCTTCCTGCAGGGCACCCCTCCCTGCAGAGACTCTTAGCCGTTCAGACTTCATTCCCATCACCAGACTTTGGTGGCCAAGTGGCTGGAGGACAGACGTGACAAGTGGGGTGGCTGGAGCCTGAATCCTGGTCAGGGGCTGCCACGTCCTAGCTGTGTGGCCACGGCCCAGCCTCAAGTCTCTGGGCTTAATGTGCTCACAGAGAGCATGGACCCCTCATTGGCCAGGCAGGAGGCCAGGGTGCTGTGTGGCTCCAACAAGATGGAAAGGGGGCAGCTCTTTGCAAACTGTAAAGCACTAGCCTGTAAAGTGTTCTCAGGATACGCTCCAAGCCCCTCCTTCCCTGAGTCCACCTGCAGTGAAGTGATGTGTGTCCCACATAGGTTGGTATGTATATGGGAGAGAGAGAGAGAGGGAGAGAGAAGGAGAGGGGGGGGAGAGGGGGAGAGAGAGAGAGAGAGAGAGAGAGAGAGAGAGAGAGAGAGAGAGAGCTCCCTCTATGCCCAATGAGCAGCATGGCCTTTGAGTGGTGGAACTGTTCTGTCCTCCATGCTCCACGCAAAGCCACATGCTAGGGAAAGAAAGGAGAGCCAGCCCAGGGTGGGACCCCTGAACCTCGCCAGAGAGGGAGCAGTGCCCAGGAGGAGGCAGGGACTGGCACGTCCCTCCAGCTCTGGTGACTCAGGCCCCGTGGCTCCCACGCTGCCTCAAACTGCTGCGCAAGCAGCTACCCCGTCCCTGGGGAGAGCTCCCTCCTGGGCAGCCCTTGCTGGGAGACAACCGTGCTGTCCAGACCCATGGAGAGAGGGTGGAGCCGAGCTGCCAGCTGTGTGCAAAGGGCCCCTTGCCACCTTGTGACTGGCCAGGTGTGCCCAGGCCTGACCCAAATCCCAAGAAGATGCGAGTTGCTCCGTGTCACAGGTGCTGGGTGGGGAGCAGCAGATACGAGGGAAGTGGCCAACGAGACCTGTCCCCAAGGCGTTCCCAGTCAGGTCCCTTCTCAGGAGAGCCCTCCCCAGGCCTCAGAGACACGAGGACCCTGGGATGCTGTGTCACTCACTCTCCTGAGAAGGGCACTGGAGATGATTCTTGGGCACTTTCCTGGGTGTGACCAGGCAGGGAGGAGCAGGGTGCGCCCCCTGGAGAGCCGGTTTGGCCAGCCCCACCTTGCTGGCAGATGCTTGGTTTCAAATGGGCTAATAGCTGGGCACCCAGACAGTCCTTTCATCTTGGCCCGCCCAGCACAGGCCTGGCCGCCAAGGAGCCAGGCAACTTCCATCTGTTCAGCCAGAGCTGGAGGAAGGCTCTGGACGTGGCCCGCCAGCTGCCATCACCCCGGTCATCGCCCAAGGGGTAAAAGGAAGTATCGTGGGCCTGGTCCCATGGGGGCCCCCTCCCTGACTGGCTCTCCCCATGTACAGCACCCCGCCTTCCTAGCAGCTCAGAGTGGACAGAGGCTCTCTGGTGCCCACAGAGGGCAAGGGCAGCCCATGCCAGTCAGCAGCCTGACTCTCCACCCTCAGCACAGATTCCTTTGTACTGAGTATTGGCTGTGAGCCCAGCCCTGCTGTGGGCACAGGGAAGGGCCTCCGCCTGGACAGCTTGGGACAATGAAAGAGAGTGACATTAGCAACGGAAGAGCACCTAAGACCACAGGCGGCTGGGGGTGAGGTCATCCGTAGATACCCAGAGAACGGCTCTGGGGTGGGGTAGTGGGTCCGCGCAGGCTTTATAGAGCTGACAAGTGGAGAAGAGGCCTGGAGAAATGCAGGGTTTGAGAGAATGGAGAGACTCCCCAGGATGTTGGAGAGTCTGCACAGAAGCAGGAAGGAGGCCGGGAGGTGGCTGATGTCACAGGGATGCATGAAAGCTGTGTGGGGAGGGGGGAGGTGACAGAAGGGCTGGGTGGGGCCCGGCCAGTGCCTTGGTCTTGTGGTAGCAGGGACACTGTAGGCTCTCGAGCAGGCAAGGGCTAATGAAAGCTTTGTCTGAGGATGTGAAGGAGCTGGCACCACCAGGCAGGTGCCAGGGCCCTGAGGCTGGGTGGGGCTGGTGGGAGGCACGAAAGCTGTCCATTGGAGACGTGGCAAGAGCCAGACCACAGTCTGGGCAGTGGGAGGGGACAGGGTGGAGTCAGAGAGTCTCAGATGGGAAGACAAAAGGACACCCTCTCTTCCTGCGTGGTTAGTCACTGTCCTGTCCGATTTCCTTGGGCTCTTACAGCTGGGGGGGGACTCGCAGGGGAACTGACTGTATCTGTTCTTTGAGACCCTGGACCTTGGGCTTACGCTGCTGTACTTTGCTCTGGTCACCTTCTAGGGCCGTCTCCTTTCCTGCAGAATGAGGAGTTGGCCTCTGAGAGCTTCCTGACTTAGGAGCAGGGAGAGAAGACGACGTTTGGCTGCGGAGCATTCACTGGGGGAGGGGGAAAATTCTACCCTTGTCCGAGAAGGAAGGGAGAAGGGCAGAAAGAGGGGTGAGTCACAGGTCCACATCATTAGCAGAAGAGGAGGGGAGCAGAGCCTGGCTGGGGGGGCTCGCTGCTGACAGGGCCCCTCTGGCCTACCTTGGAAGAGGGGTCCGACTGTCCCCCCAAGAGCCCCTCGTTCCCCCTCCCTGTCCAGCCCAGCCAGCTTTCTGGGTGAGGGGTCAGCTCCACTCCCAGGAAGTTGGGTTTCTGGAATGTTCTGACTGTGGATCATCCTCCCTGAGGTGGGACTTTCCCGGGGAAGCTTGAGATAAGCAGACAAAGCGTGTGTGTGTGTGTGTGTGTGTGTGTGTCTCCCTGTCCTTGTATTCAAAGGGAGGGTGCTGCCAGCAGATCACTATCTGAATGTGGGGGTGCCTGGGACCGGCACTGCCAGCAAAGCTCTCCCACCTGCCGTGGACACGTGTGTGCACGCCGCCTGTGCATTCCATTCCCGCTGCAGCTGCTCGCAGGACCTGGAAGGGAGTGTCTGGAAGAGTGGGGGGCATTCTCACTAGTCGCAACGACGGTGAGGCATCGCTGACACGTAGGGCCCAGGGCCAGGGGCACGAAGCACCGCGTGGTGCCTGAGGCCTCCTGCACAGTGGAGGCGTCCTGCCCCCATTGCCGACGCGCCCACAGCAAGAAGCACCGCTGCCTTCCACCAGGAAGCCTGGCTTCGCTGGGGTGTGCTGTCTGGACGGACCGCACGCCGGGTGTTCTGAGGCCGTGGGGTGCGACCAGCAGGGGCACTAAATACCAGTGTGGACTCCTTTACTGGGCTGCCCTGGCTTCGGGGTTCATCCCCCTCCTGTGCCCACCTGGTGTGGCTTCGGCTACGTAAAACCCTCAGGCAGTCCTGGCGGCGGCCAGATGTACCCACTGAACAGACTCGGCACGCGCTGTCCTAAATGCTTCGCTGGTTCTCCCAACAGCCCTAGACACTGGGCACAGTTATTACTCTGGCTTGACAGATGAGGAAACTGAGGCGCATTGGGTTTAAGTAACTTACCCAAGGCCACTCGTTGGTCCAGGGACGCGGCCAGAGCTCAGCCACAGTCTGGCTCCAGAGCCCATGTTTTGACCACTGCGTCTCCCTCTGCTGCAGAAGTCTCAGCCCAGTGAGCTCGGGAGGTGTGCCAACAGTCCCAAGATGGCATGGCCATTTCAGCCTGATAGGAAAAGAGGAACGGTCCCGCACTTCAGCTCGGACACAGTCATCTGTGCAGGGAGGGCTGGCGGCAGCCTGCTCGCCTGAGCCCTGGAGGGGAAAGGGCCTGGCTGAGAGGACACTCCGCTCCCACTGGTCGGAGTGACAGCAGAGTCACAATGATGGGACCAAGTCATGCCCAGCTGCCCTCTGCCACCACCAGCCAACACAACCCACCAGCAGCCCAGACACAGAGCTCGGGTGGGGTCCCCAGGAATGGGTGACACTGCTGGAGTGTGGCTGATGGGGTGCTGGGAAATGCAGTCCCCAGGGACGTCTCTACCTGCCCCCGTGGCTGCAGCCAGCACTGTCCTCGTCCCCATCCCCAAGGGCAGGGCTGCCCGCTGCCCTTTCCCCAGCACAGGACAGAAAGTCCAAATCCTCTGAGAGGTGCAATCAGCGTGATCACATTTTCCCGGGATTTGAGCCAGGATGAGGGCTTGGAGGCCTCATCAGGCAGCTGAGATGACACCTGGGGGTGTCATTCACTAGAACAAGGGAGCTGCTTGTTGTGTTTCCATTTAAGGCTTAGCCACTGTCCTGTTTGGGAGTAACCAGCTTTCCCTCCCCGGTGCCATCGTCACCTCCCTCCCCGAGAGAATGGAGGCGAGGGGGTGTGTCCAACCGACTGAAAGCAGGGAGGCCTAATTGCATAGTTTGCGTGTTATCTGCGAGGCACACATTCCATGGCCAAGTGCTCACAAAACTGTCCCGCTCCCTCCCCTCTGCCTGTTACTGTTCATTCGTGCCTCCCCACACCCACACCCCAGGTCCCTTCAGGGAGGTTGGTTTGACCCAGTTTGGGGAAGAAAACTGTGCCTGCACCACTGGGTGTGTGGGTGGAGGTGGCGGGAGCCCCGTTGCCAAAGCTAATGGTTTGTGGCTCTGAGTCTGGGGGCCACTTCTCACTGGAGCATGGCTCCCACGTTTCCTGCCTCTAAGGCTCTCCCTGCAGAGAAGAAAGGGGACCTGGCCAGCAGCTGGCCCCTCCCCAGCCTTGTGTGGCTAGCTCTGGTGTGGAGGCAATGCCCCGCCACCCAAAGACCTCGCTACACACGCACTCGCTCCCTGGGTGGGGCAGGCAGGCTCGGGCTGCTGCAGAGCTGAGTCCCAAGCTGGCCCCTGTGTACAGACATTTCATCAGGCTCCGTGCTGATCCTCTCGTCTCAGGACAAGTCAGAGCAGGCAGACCCACAGCTCTGTTCCCAGCTCGTTCCCACCACACCTCCAGCTTTGCGGCTCTTCCCAGGGAGGCTGGCTCCCCAGGTGGGCTCACAGGGCCCTGGGGGGCCTGGTTGTTGTATGTTTTCCTGTTGGATTGAGCCTCTGCCCAGGCCCCCCCACCCCTACTGCAAGCCTGATGACAAAGCCCAGGGGCCCAGCACCCCAGCCTGCAGCAGCAGCCTGCCTGCGTGTGTGCAGGGGCCCCCTAGCAGAAAGCCTAGGATCAGGAGGATTCTCCATTTGGCCTTTGAGGGGCCCCTAGGGGCTGTTCCCATTTGCTTCTTGCAGGATGAGGCATTCAGCTGAGGTGACAGTGGAGAACTGCTGGCCAGAACAGGAAGTCACCCACGCCGTGGGCAGTGGCCCATGAAGGCCACCATGTCATGGTGCTGGAGCCGCTGGTGTCGGGGAACGGCCCAGGACAGCAGGGCGAGGGCTTGGGGATGCGGGCTCAGGTCCCGTTGCTGCCCTTCCAGCACCACATGACTGTGGGAAGGGTCCTCTCCTCTCAGAGCCTTGGGCGCCCCTCCCAGACGCACCCGTGTGGGACCAGATCTGTGCGGCCAAACTGCACCCCACAGTGAGAAATACATTTTACAGCCTGGTACCCACACGCTGCTTCCCGACACCACACATCTTTACCACCTGCATGGAACTCTGACCGCTGACATTTTATATTCCAGTTGATATTATTCTAGTCTGTTTTTTTTTAAACGATGGTTCCAGTCTGATCAATTGATTCATAATCCATAACGGGGCACAACCTACCGTTTGAAACAGGATGTATCAGAAAGTGACTAAGATGCCGTCTGCTCCAAACCTTCCGAGGTTCCGGCCTCGGTCAGGACTCTCTGCTGAGCCTTTCTCCCTCTCTCCGGCCAGATCTACAATGGGACCCTCAAGCGTGAGGCTGACCACCGGCGCTTCAGCTCCTACAGCCAGATGGACAACTGGGGCCGCCAGTACCCCCGGGGCGTCTGCAGCACCCTGGGTGCGGGCAGTGACATCTGCTTCATGCAGAAGATCAAGGCCAGCCGCAGCGAGCCGGACCTGTACTGCGACCCCCGGGGCACCCTGCGCAAGGGCACGCTGGGCAGCAAGGGCCACAAGACCACCCAGAACCGCTATAGCTTCTACAGCACGTGCAGTGGGCAGAAGGCCACCAAGAAGTGCCCCATGCGCCCGCCCTCCTGCATCTCCAAGCAGGAGCCCGTGTATGTCCCACCCATCTCCTGCAACAAGGACATGTCCTTTGGCCACTCAAGGGCCAGCTCCAAGTGAGTGCTGCTGGGCCGGGTGGGGCTCAGGTGGGGGTCGGGGTGGGAGGAGACCAGCAGCCTGACTGCACTGGAGGGAGGGCGCTCCTGAGTTGGGAAAGACATAGTCACTGTCCCCAGGGATTTACTTGTCCTTACCTGGGGACATTCCCAGTGTGAAGGGGCTGGAGAACCCAAACACTAAAACATGTGCTGCATATATAGGTTTTGAAGCGTCACAGGTCATGAGCAGAGGGAGGCTAATTAGAGAAGCTTCACTAGGCCAGCGGTGCTCAAAGTGCGTTCATTCCTCGACCAGCAGCAGCCTCCTGGGAACATGTGAGACATGCTCGTTCTCAGGCCTCACCCAGACCTGCTGACTCAGGGGAGGGCCCAACACTGCGTGTTGTCACGAGCCCTGCAGAGGGCTGTGATTCATGCTAGAGTTGGAGAACTTCTGGTCTTCGGCGTCTCGGTCTGTTTTCTGAAAGAGAAGGAATGTGCCCTCCTGGGAAAGGGACACTGTGTGAGCCCCATCCTGCTAGAAGAGACCCTCACAGGGGCTGGGAAGTCAAGCACAGCAGGGCCAGACATTTAGGTTAAAACATGGTTTTTCTGGGCTTTTGGCTCAAAAATGGTTGACTGTCAGCCATTTCATATGGTTCCACCTAACATATGCCCTTGGATATCAGTCTAAGCAGTTTGAACTTGACCCTGCAGCACGGCAAAGCCCCTCATGGGAACAACACAGTGACCAGGGTGTTCAGACTGCTAATCCGATAAAAGGATACAAGGCGTTGGATAGGGGAGCTGGAAGAAGAGCCAGTTGTGGGGGTCTCATACTGCAGCCTCCAGGAGAGAGGTCATGAGCAGTAGGAAAGCAGTGGCCTTGAGGACAGAAAGAAGGAACAGATGCAAGAATTTTGTGCAAAAAGAATTAGCTAGACTTGGGAATGGAGAGAAGGAGAGATGGATGGATGGACGGATGGATGGTGGATGGATGGATGGATGATGGATGGATGATGGATGATGGATGGATGGATGGATGGTGGATGGATGGATGATGGATGGATGATGGATGGATGGATGGATGGTGGATGGATGGATGATGGATGGATAAATGGATGGATGGATGGATGGATAAATGGATGAATGGATGGATGATGGATGGATGGATGGATGGATGATGGATGGATGGATAAATGGATGGATAGATGGATGGATGGATAAATGGATGGATGGATGGATGATGGATGGATGGATGGATGGATAAATGGATGGATGGATGGATGGATAAATGGATGGATGGATGGATGATGGATGGATGGATAAATGGATGGATGGATGGATGGATGATGGATGGATGGATGGATGGATGGTTGGATGGATTGATGGATGGTTGGATGGATGGATGGATGATGGATGGATGATGGATGGTTCGATGGATGGATGGGTGGATGGATGGATGGATGGATGGATGAATAAATGGATGGATGGATGGATGGATGGATGGATGGATGGATGGATGAATAAATGGATGGATGGATGGATGGATGGATGGATGGATGGATGGATGATGGATGGATGATGGATGGTTCGATGGATGGATGGGTGGATGGATGATGGATACACATGGATGGTGGATGGATGGTGGAAGTGTGGATAGGTGGATGTACAGGCTCACATTCTTTCCCATTTTCCCAATACCAGGCACAAATATGAGAGATGGCAGTGTGGGTGGGGAGCATCCCCTTGAGAATAGGGCAGTGTTTTTTTCTCAATGCAGAGGTAACTTACCTGCTTGGATACTGGCCCATGACCAGGGTCTCGTCACTGAGTGTTCACCATGGGGTGAGCCTTTTCCTCCTCTGGAGGAGCTGTTCTACAGGGGCGTTCTCCAGGTGGGCCTGGGCTGCCTTGTCCTGGCTCTCTGGAGGGCAGGTGAGACTGCAGCAGCCTGGATGTGCAGGGGGGAGCTCTGAGCCCCTAAAATCCACCCGCATGGCCCATTTGGCAGGATCTGCAGTGAAGACATCGAGTGCAGCGGGCTCACCATCCCCAAGGCTGTGCAGTACCTGAGCTCCCAGGATGAGAAGTACCAGGCCATCGGGGCCTATTACATCCAGCACACCTGCTTCCAGGATGACTCGGCCAAGCAGCAGGTACCGGCTGCACACGTTCCCCGTCGCTAAGGGCCTGTGGGGAGGGGGGTCCCCTATGTCTGTCCTGCTTTAAGATCTTCATGTGTATTTATATTTTTTGTCTCATCTGGGCCTCACCCGGAGGAGGTAGGTAGGGCTTGAGGGCAGGAGTGCCCCCCAGAGTGTCTCCGCTAGGATGTGGGGGGTTGGGGTCTGAGTCCTCCCCCATCTTGGCTCCTCATCTGGTCAGTTATGGTCAGTGTAGGTCACACTGCTCATTTGTTCGGCTTGGCCTGGATGTTTCTGAACTGAAAGCCGACTGTTTGGCCTGAGAGTGGTTGGCGGGGCCTCACCTCCCTGACTGTGTCCACAGGTTTACCATCTGGGGGGCATCTGCAAGCTGGTGGACCTCCTGCGGAGCCCCAACCAGAACGTGCAGCAGGCCGCAGCAGGGGCCCTGCGGAACCTGGTCTTCCGGAGCAGCACCAACAAGCTGGAGACCCGGAGGCAGGGTGGGATCCGTGAGGCTGTCAGCCTCCTGAGGAGAAGCGGGAGCACCGAGATCCAGAAACAGCTGACCGGTAGGGAGCCTGGCACGGACAGCCGGTGGCAGGGGGGCCGCGGCCCCAGGCAGGGTATGGGCAGTCCCTCGGGCTGGGCTGGGCTCAGGTGCCAAGCTGGCCTCAGACTAATGTACTAGGCGGCCATGGCACCGGCGTGGCCAGGTTCATGGTGTCCAGATGGTGACCCTGGGCATGGTGTGTGTCCACAAGGGATCAAAGTCCTCTGGAGGATACTGGTCAAGCGGTGGAGGGCTGGTGTTCAGGCAGGATCCATCGCCAGCAGACCCTGGGTTTTCAGGTGAAGAGGACAGAGCAGGGCTAAAGGTCCAGCTGGTCTTGGGCACCTACCGCGGGTCCACCAAGCATGCTAAGTGCTCAGTTAGTAGGGCCCTTGATGGGATGGGAAGACGACACCATGGACCGAGCAACAGTGATGGTATTTCTAGAGCGACTTTCAGGTGGAAAACAGAGGACGTTAGGAGATTTTGAGCACGAAAATTCATACTGAAAACCACTTATCAGTCACTGTTTTCTGATCACCATCCGTGTGCGTGATTGTGACCTCAGTGGAGAGCTCTAGATGCTCCCTGCCCCCCAGAGAACCTGCAGTCTGGTTGAGACCCCGGGAAATGGGCTCCGGAAACAACGAGACAGTAGATTTGATAGGCCAGGCCTAGCTGGCAGGCGGCATTTCCGTAGACTCCTTGGCGAGGGCAAGCTGGGTGACCCCTCGGCCCCGGGGTCCTGCTGCGCCTGGCATGTGTGGGGTTGACTGTGCCAACCCCTGCCAGGGCTGCTCTGGAACCTGTCGTCCACCGACGAGCTGAAGGAGGAGCTCATCGCCGACGCCTTGCCCGTCCTGGCCGACCGCGTCATCATCCCCTTCTCCGGCTCTTGTGAAGGCAACAGAAACATGGCCCGGGAAACTGTGGACCCCGAGGTCTTCTTCAATGCCACAGGCTGCCTGAGGTGAGTGCAGAGGGCGTGCGGGGTCTTTTCGCCCAGCCCTGGGCCCTCCCTTCCCCAGGCAGCTCCCACTCGGCCCCGACGGGGCCAAGGCAAAGCCTGTCAGGACACCTGACCCTCAGCAGCTCCACAGGCCTGATTCCCGGGGTCTGGATGAAGCTCCTCATTGGGGACCCCGCCACCTCCTCTGAGGACCAAGCAGACTTCCTTAGGGATCTAAGAGAGGAGACACCTGGATCTAAATATCCAAACTGGTTCAACCATTCCCCTGCCCCCCACCTTCCACCCTCGAAAACACGCATTTCTTGTACTGTCTTGAAGAGCATGCTTTTAGACAAAAAGTCCATGGATTGGCTGCTAATGAGTCATTTCCCGGCTGTGGGGCTAAAACCCTTTCCCACAGTCACTGGCTGAGGATGGCACTGCTTTGCCCAGCATCCTGAGTTCCTCACCAGGGTGTGGCGAAGCCCCTGGGGGTGGGGCGGGCTTGGGCTGCGTGCTCATTCCAGGACAGGTTTCCAAGCTGGGAGGGGTGCAGGTCCTGAGGTGGGGCAAATCCCTTTGGGGTCACACCTGGCTCCAAGGGGTTTGTCTTCCCCACATTCTGGGAGCCCTCCCCAGGATGGGGTGCAGTTGGCATGGGTCTCTGCCTCCAGCAACAGCCTCGGGAAACAGGGAGGCTGGGGAGATGAAAAGCCAGGCTAATTAAGGACTTTATGGGACTGCAGGGCTGCCTAGGCAGAGGGGCCCAGGCTGCTGTGGGGAGAACACAGCTCCCCTGGAGAGGGGGCCCCTGGCTGCTTTCCCAGATCCAGCGCCCAGCCCCGGCTCCCACAGAGAGAGCTGGGGCAGGCAGGAGCTTCCAGCTCCTGTCCCACAAGTGCCCACGAGGGCAGGCGTATGCCTGGGCTGCCAGCTGCACTGGAGCCACTGAGAGTCATAAAGTTATGGCTGTTGGACTCAGCAGGCAGATAGAAAGGTGAAAAGAAAGAGCTGAGTTCCAGCCAGACGCCCCCAGCCCCCAGGCCTGGTCAGGGCTGCGCCCTGGCTGCATGCTTTGTCCTTCCGCATTGCTCATTTCTTATTCCTTTAGCCCTCGTCCTTCCTTTCCTCTGCCTCCTCCCACACCTCCAACCTCCACTGGTCCCCTCTGCCCCTTCTTTCCCACCTGCTGTGCCCTGCATGGCCCCCCCATCCTCCTCTCCCCCCCACCCCTCACCCCTGCCCTCTCTGCCCTCCCTCAGGAACCTGAGCTCCGCCGACGCCGGCCGGCAGACCATGCGAAACTACACGGGGCTCATCGATGCCCTCATGGCCTACGTCCAGAACTGCGTGGCAGCCAGCCGCTGTGACGACAAGGTGAGCGCCTGCCCCTGGCTGCTCAGCCTGGTCCCAGTGGGCGTCCTGCCTTTCCTCTCTGGAGGGAACCCCCATCCTTGTGGAACCCAGACCCTGGGAGGCAGATCCCTGCAGGACCCAATGTCCTTAGCAGGGCAAACCCCCGGCTGGTCCCCTAGAGGGAAATGGCAGGCCTCGGGGAGCAGCTGCCGTGGCACTGGGGGGGGGGGTGTCTCCTGTTCGTGTACACATGGAATGGCACCTTGGTGTTGGAGGCTGGGGACCAGCCACGAAAAGAGGGACGGGTGGGGACAAGGGGCTTGATGGTTTTTGAAGCTGCAGACGTCAGGGCTGCTCCTGAAGGTGTGTGTGCCAGGCCGGAAGGCATGTGCTCAGAAGCCCAGTCTGACCACGGGCACATTGGCCGTAACTGTGGAAACTCACCTCTGTCTGTTGTCCTACTAAGTGCTAGGCTCCATGATAGGTACTTTCATGTGTAATCTTCCCGTTGTCCAGAAGTAGGTGACTTTAGCCCCATTTTACAGCCGGAGAGCCTGAGGCCCAGAAAAGTAGAGCCAGCCCCTCAGCTCCCACAGGCAGGAAATGATGGGACTGGATTCCAATCCAGGTTCCGGGACACAGCCCTACGCGACTGTTCTGGTCTGTGGTGGGGGCTTGTGCTCAGGGCCTCCAGGGCAGCCGGACGTGCTTGCCCCTCCATGAGTGAGGGCAGGGAGTGGCCTGGAGCCTGAGGCCGGGCAGCTTCTCAGGCACATGCCCTGCTTGTCCCCCAGTCCGTGGAGAACTGCATGTGTGTCCTGCACAACCTCTCCTACCGCCTGGACGCAGAAGTGCCCACCCGCTACCGCCAGCTGGAGTACAACACCCGTAATGCCTACACGGAGAAGTCCTCCACTGGCTGCTTCAGCAACAAGAGTGACAAGATGATGGTGAGCAGACCCCAGCCCGCTGGGCTCAAGCCTGGAACCAGCCCCAGGGGCCAAGCCCAGGTCCCAGCCTTGGCCTGGGGAACCGACTGCCCTCTGGGAGCTGGGCAGACGGCCGTGTAGACAAGGAATCTGTGTGTTGGAACCCACCGCGGGTCCCCAGGTCCAGCTCCCTGCAGGCCTCATTCCTCCATCCTATGTAACTGCTAAGGCGTCCCCACTGTCCCCTTTACTCCTGAGGGTTTGGGGGAGCCAGGAGTCTAACCCTGTCTCTGGTTCCCTCTGCTTCCTGAGCCTCCCAGGTTCCCCCAGAAGCAGAAGGTGCAGGGTGGAGAGACAGAGGGCCGGCTTTCTCCACTGGCACTGCTGGGCAGGCCAGGCCCTGGACCACCGCTGTGGGCCTAGGGGGGTCAGGCTCTGACTCAGGGCAGTGGGGGGCAGGAAGCATCGTGGTGTAAGACCCGAAAGCAGCCTTATGCAGCTGGAAACTTTGAGCAGAGGCTGGATGCACTTCCCAAGAGACCGAGTGGCTCCCTGTCCCTCAGACACAGCCGGTCCGTCACTCACTCTTGCAGCTAGCTGCCTCAGCGAGGAAAGGGGCTGCAGGCAGGTGCTTCCTTGGCCCCCCTTCCAGGAGCCAGGAGCATGCTTGGGTGCTGTCCCTTCAGAGGCTCCCTGGTGACCTGCCCTCTGTCCTCAGAACAACAACTACGACTGCCCCCTCCCGGAGGAAGAGACCAACCCCAAGGGCAGCAGCTGGCTGTACCACTCGGACGCCATCCGCACCTACCTAAACCTCATGGGCAAAAGCAAGAAAGACGCCACGCTGGAGGCCTGTGCAGGGGCCCTGCAGAACCTCACCGCCAGCAAGGGGCTGGTGAGCAGGGCCGCCTTACGCCTGCACCTTTCCCCACCCCTACCCCCCGCCCGCCCTGTGTCCCCAGCTGCCCCATGCCGCCCTGTAAAGGAGGAAAAGTGTGGGGTCTCTCTGTATGGGATCCTTGGCCCCTCCCCCCGCCACTGGGCCTGAGGCGCCACAGGCTGGGTCCTCATTTGGTCCTTGTGTCCAGATGTCCAGTGGCATGAGCCAGTTGATCGGACTCAAGGAAAAAGGCTTGCCGCAAATCGCTCGTCTCCTGCAATCTAGCAATTCCGACGTGGTGCGGGCCGGAGCCTCCCTGCTCAGCAACATGTCCCGCCACCAGGCACTGCACAGAGTGATGGGTGAGTGCCACACCGCGCCAGCCCACCCCGCCCTCTACACAGGACTTCCAGCAGACCCCACCTTCCAGGGGCTGCTGGAAGGTCACCCCCTAACCATTCCCTGGGGTCAGCATTTGGGAGGGGAAGCTCAGAGGTACAAAGGGGCAGGTCCCCTGGGATGGACAGCAGGTGTGTGAGGTCGCATCTGGGCCCCAGGCCTCGAGCGGCCACCTTGCTCGGAGCCCGACTGACAGCCGTCCGGGACTGTGGCCCCCTCCCTCGGGCATCTGACCCCATGTGTTCCACTCCTTTCCCCCCCAGGGAACCAGGTGTTCCCCGAGGTGGCCAGGCTCCTCACCAGTCACACTGGCAACACCAGCAACTCAGAAGACATCTTGTCCTCGGTCTGCTACACGGTCAGGAACCTGCTGTCGTCGCAGCCGCAGATGGCCAGGCAGTACTTCTCCAGCAGTATGATCAACAACGTCATCAACCTGTGTCGCAACAGGTGGGCAGAAACGGATGGCCCCTGACCCCCAGCACAGCCCCCAGCCCTGCAAAGCAGGCCATCCTGCAACTCTCTGAGAAGGCGCAAACGTGGGGCTGCAGTGGGGCCTTGGGTGGGGGGGAGGCTTGACCCCAGAAGCCCAGAGCTCCTGGGAGCCGAGGCTCCAGCAGCCAGGCGTCAGGGCAGCGCACCGCTCTGCCAGGGCCCCTGGCGGACCCTGAGTCCTCAGAGGGTGGCCGGAGGCCGGAGAGGCAGACCCAGCGGGTGGGAGCCTCCTTCTGTCCCGGGCTCCCTCCTCCCAGGACAAGGGCCGGGGGCTGGAATGGAGAGTAGAGCCCCCCATGGCCCCCAAGGAGTCCCGGGGTTCCTGCAGGTGGCAGGGGCATGGGGTTGTCCCCTATGTGGAGAGTGACCAGCCCCAGGCTGAAGATGGCCCCTGGAGGGGAGGGTGGGAGGGAGGAGGGCCCAGAACCTCACCCACAAATGACCTTCCCACCTGCCCAGTACGTCCTCCAAGGCCTCAGAAGCTGCCCGGCTCCTCCTGTCTGACATGTGGTCCAGCAAGGAGCTGCAGAGTATCCTCAGACAGGTAAGACCACACCCTAAGCCTGATGGCAGGCTCCCCCCCCCCCACTTTCCCTGCGTGAGCCAAGTGGACAGAGAAGGGACGGGCAGGGTGCCCCCTTCCCCCCCACACACAGAGCCAGAGCTGCGACACACGTGCAGGACGCTGAGGGGGTCAGCCTCTGAGGGCATCTGTCGGGACCCCCAGGGGTGCTGAGCGCATGGAGAGCAGAGGGAATCAGGGTCGCATATCGGAGGCCTGGGGTGGGAGCCTCCAGGAGCAAACAGACCAGCAGGGCAGACAAAGGCATTTGGTTCATTTGGGGTGTGACGTGCACGCTGGCTGGAGAGCTAGGTTTGGGCTGGATTACTGACCCCTTCAACTTCAGACCAAAGAGATTGAGCGTTTGCCTTTGGCACTGGAGGGCCACTGGGGGTATTGAGAGTAGGGTTTCGTGATGAAAGCAACACTAAAAAGACTCCCCCACACCAGTGTGGGGGCCGAGGGGGCAGAGAGACCCTGGGGCTGTGGGGCGTGTCCAGGACTGACCCCGACACCTGCCTTCTCTCTGCCCACGGTCCTACCTCGGGTCTCGCTTTATGGAATCTCTCCACACCAACTCTTCTCTCCCACTCCTGCGTCAGCCATTCCTTCAATGGGGGCAAAAGGCAGGAGACACAGAATATGGGGCTGACAGCACTCACGCCTCTGCTTGGACACTGGTTACAGTCACAGAACAGAGTGGGCTGTAGGGGGGCGATTTGCAGCAGTAAAGGCTGAAGCGTGGGCTTGGGGCCCAGGTGTGGGACCTGGGGAACAGGCCCGGCTGCCACCCAGAATGGAACGTTGTCCAGACAGAAAACAAGCCAGACCATCACAGGGCAAGTCTGTGGAAAGTCGTGGAGGAGACCCTCACATGGGGGTCGAGGAGAGAGGGGGGCAGGGAACAGGAGGAGCTGAGCGAGGGGGCCAGGACGGGGCTGGACCGCGTGGCACGGGGAACGTGCTAAGGAAGGGTGGGCAGTGGTGCCCAGGGGTCCTGAGGGGACACGGACGACATAAACCAGGAAGTCTCCCACGCCCTCCGAAAGCACGGCTGACACAGCCCAGGGACCCCATAGGGCCTGTTGCGTGGGGGAGGCTTGTGCGTGGGGCAGGGACCCATTCACCGCACTTTGGCCCAGAAATGAGGGAGACACAAGGACGGGTAAAACGGCAGCTGTTTGCTGTCAGGAAGCCTGAGCATCTCTGTCGTGACCTGAGAGGGAGTGGGCGGAGCAGGGGCGAGAGAAGGGGCTGGGGCGTAGGGGGGACAGAGAGCGGAGGGACCTGAGCGGCAGGAGACGGGCGCCCAAGCACGGCTGCAGGACATCGGGTCCGGGGCACAGACCACAGCGCCTGCAGCACACCTGCTGCCTGTGCCAGCCCTGCTCCTGTTCGGGAAACGCTGGCCGCGTCCTGCCTGCCAAGTGTCAGGATTTAACACACGAAACAAAAAAAGGCAGGGACAGAGAGAAGGCAACGAACAGACTTCCAACCTGACGTTGGCTGTTGTTCCGTTTAAAGAGTGATGCGCGCTTGCTGAAATCCTCAGGCCTTGATCGGACTGCCGCACAGGCAGGACGCAACCTCACACGGCTGGTGGGAATCCCGACACTTCTCACTGACTCACAGGGTTGACGGCCTTGTGTTCGGTGACCCATTTACTTAGGCCCATTTTGACCCTGACACACACCTGCAGCGTGTTCCAAGGGCTGTGGCTCGAACCCGAGGACACTCTGGGTCCCCGGGTGTTTCACACGGTGGCCGTCTGTCTCCTTGCAGCAAGGTTTCGACAGGAGCATCCTGGGAACCTTAGGAGGGGCCAACAGCCTCAGGAACTTCACCTCCCGCTTCTAAGAGGAGGCTGCCCCATCAAGTTCAGCTTGCAGGTAAGAAGAGACCCACCCTCCAGGACCCCTGCAGCAGCCTCAGCCAGTCTCAGAGAGAGGGGCCAGGCCTGTCTCCCCAGGGACACAGAAGCATCCTTTGGTCTAGCAGGCAGCCTGGCTCTGGCAGACACAAAGGCTGCTTGGCCAGGCTGCCATGGGCTGTCCCACCACAGGACATCAGGCCTATGCAATGTCCTAGTAGCATCAGCAGGCCAGAGGTCTGGGCAGAGCTGCCAGGTACAGCCGTGTAGTTTGTGCACTGAACAAGCCAGGCCATGTCATTCACACGGGCTACGGTGTGAATGGCCCCTGCAGTTATGCAGCATGTCACCCACTGCCCACCTCCTTACCCTTTTCGCAGTCCACTTCCCAGTCTCTGCACATGCCTAGTGTAGACAAGCTTATTTCCAGCGGACGATTCTAAGGACCAAAAACTCAGAACCAGTATGTATTAATGTGACAAAGGCTGGCAAGCCTTAGTGTGCGTTAGGGTCACCTGGGGTGCTTGCTAACATGCACTCCTGGCCCCACCCCAGCATTTCTGACTCAGTAGTATTTGTAGCATTTTCCCAAAGCGTTTGTAGACAAGCGTGTCATGTGTTTCTGACTTGGGTAAGCCAAGGACCCCACTTAGACACTCAAACCAGACATCATCAGCCTTAGAGAGGGTCCCCAGGGGCGGCCCCCATGTAGAGCCTCTGCAGAGAGCCAGGGTGAGAACAGGGCCACCTGAACTGAAGCCCTGGTGACCTGCCAGCACCCCAACACCTGAGGAGGGTCCTTGAGGAGAGAGGGCTGGACCTGTGGTCCAGATGAAGATTAAATCATACTTCAGACGCCATCTCCTGGTGGATGAGCATAAGCCTGAGGATGGAAAAGGAAAGAAGTAAATTCAGTAGATTCCGAATGAGCCATCTAAGTGCTCAGTGCCAGGCTAGCACCGTGTGGGTGGGACAGGGTGGGTAAGGCAGTGCTGACAGATCTGACACACTTCTGATGCTACAGAGTCCACCTAGAAGGTGTCGGAAGGTCTCAGGCCAGGGCACATGGGGCAGACGTGGTGGGGAGCGGGAGGTGGCATCGCTGGACCTGCCGGCATGGCTGCGTCTCGCTCTGCACTCTAACAGGAGGGCTCCCTCTTTTGCAGAAACGACATGACCCCTCAGAGAAGACCTCAGGCCTGGCTGGAGGGTTATTCTGTCCACCTGTGCAGTATTTGGAAAAGTTCAAAGCAACTAAGAGCAAACCTGAAAACTGTGGATAATGGAAATATTTTTAGATTCTTTTTTTTTTTCCCTTGGGAGAATTGGCAGGCAATGGGGGTTGGGAGGGTGGGGGGGGGGACCTTTCTTGAGTTACAGGGACTTTTTCTGATGTCAATACTTCTTTTGCTGAGACATGATATATATATGTGTGTGTATAATGTAAGTGTGAGCGTGTGTGCGTGAGTGCCTAAAGCCTTGACCACAAACTGCAAAAAGCTAAGCAGGCTGTCTGACTGCAGCTCATGGGTGGTGAAAATGTTTCTTATGCGTAGGCAAGGACATGTGCTTTGTTAGCTGCCCACACCCCCCGAAATGTACATGCCAGGGTGGGAGCCTCCCCAGCGTCCTGCGGGCCAACTCCCCCCTTCAGAGGCGCTTTCCAGGAAGGGAGGTCGGCCAGGGAGGTGAGGTCGTGTGTCTACGGGCAGTCCAGCTGTCTGCTAACACCGCCCTTCACAAAACGCCCCTGGGACTGGGCTAGAGATCGTAGGGACAGTCACACTACACAAGGTCTGTCCCGGAGAGAGGAGGCCGCCATTTCTCGGCTGTGTGCCCGGCAGAGCGGGCTCAGCCTCTAAATCTAGTTATGTCCTTCAAGGGGACTTGTGACGTACCTGTTGCAGGAGAAAGATGGAAAAGTGGTGCTCAGAGCCCAAGAGCTGTTCTGGGAATGGCTGTTTGGTCTTCATATTCCCTGGGGCAGGGGGACAGGCTGGGGCTAGGCAGGGACCTACTGTAGCCTTCAGGGGGACAGGGGCCATTTGGAAATTGACCAGGAGGACACTTGCCACCACACTTGTGAGACTGGGGGACTCACATGGGGGAGCGTTTGGGTCCCAGGACTTAGAGGAAGCACATTCAGGGAGACCAGCCCAGGGAACGGTCCTGTGAGGCCTCCAACCAGCCCACGCCCCACCCAGAGGCCGTCCCCACTTCCCCCTGAACCCCAGCCCTCTTTGTGAAACCACAGGGCTTGTGATTAAAGAGGCCCGTCCAGGGCACCGTCCATGCCCGAGACCCCTGCCTCTTGTGATCTTCAGGCAAGTGGCAGGAAGCCTCCTGAGAGAAGCTTGCTGTAAATAGCCCTTCGCACGTTCTGTAGATGGAGCCAGCCCAGGTGCCCAGGCCTTCCCGTCCCTGCCCCTCCCCCCTGCTCCCAAGCCAAGCCCACTCTGACCCCAGCAGTCAGAATGGAAAAGTGCCTTCTGGACAGAGGATGGGCCTTCCGAGATGTGCCAACTGAGACAGACCCGCGAGGACGGGCCTTTGAACGGGTGTCCTGGGTGCTGTGAACCTGACACCCCCTCCCCTTTGCTCACGACGGAAGGTCCCGCTCACCCCGCTCAGGGCCCACATGTGACCCTGCTCCCACCAGGACGTCCTGGAAGGGGCTTTGAGGATGACTGCCTGCCTGGCCTCAGGGCCCAGAGGAAGTTATTTCTTAAAAAAAGTGTGGAGTCCCCGTTTGTACCAGGGAGTGTCCCTCACAGCACTTAGGACACGTGAATGAACAGACCACACTCCTGTCCTCATGAGCAGACCTTCTCCTGGCGGAAAGAGGAGACGGGTGCCTGGCTTTAGGGGCCCCCAGTGTGAGAGGACGAACCAGTCTAGTCAGAGGTGGACAGTTAGGCCACGCCTGATTTTGGTAACTTCTCTCGTGTCCCCTGAGGCTGGCCAGAGGGGCCTGTCACCCAGCCTATGACCCATGCCTGTCATTTTGGAAGAGGAGAGACTGAGAGGGGCCTGAGGGTGCATGTGCTAAGGAAGGGAGGATGGGTGCTGGGCTTTGTGTGTCTGGGGTTGCCGTACTGTAAGCCCATGGTCGCCTCACTCTCAGGACAGACACCCAAGATGAGACGCTCCAACCTGGGGCCAAGCGAGGAAGGACACAGAGCTGCAAGCTCTCCCATCCTGTGCTTCAGGCAGAGCCAGTCACTGGCCACCAGCCCTGTCCACTGGGGGCCAGACTAGCAGTGCAGCCCCCGCCTCTCCCAGGGACTCAGGACATGGTGACACGCTCCTGTCCACCTCCGAGCCTGGCTGAGAGGTGGACGGCTGAAATGCCAAAGGCTGAGGCTGTGGGATGGGCAGGGGGCTGCCGTGAGGTGCCCTGGAGTCCATCGTCCCCTGCTCCATGTTTGTGTAAAACCTTTGTACTGTTCAGGCCCAATTTACCTGCGTCGTATGCTAGGTACTTGCTTTTTTGGAAATAGAGGAAATCAATAAATTGCTGACATTTCTTTGAACCTTTTCAAGCAGTGGATTATTTGGGTGCCGTTGAACAATGAAGGGCTGCTGACTTCCTTCCGGAATCTCCTTACTGAGGCCCTGCGCCAGGCGAGGGCTGCAAGTGCCACGGGGGGAGGGACGCCACTCAGACACCTGCTCACGTCCTCACAGAAGCTCTGAGAACCCTACAGACAAGTACAGTGAGGCTTAGGGAGGGAGCCCAATGTCACACGGCTTGTAAAGGGAAAACCACCCCCTGTGAAGGGCCCCAAACAAACCTCCAGGGTATAAAAGGACCTTGTGTTTCCTGAAGATGCTCGCTTCCCGCTCCCATATGGGGTGCTCGGGGTCACAAAGCAGAGGGTGCAGGGGGCCTGGTCTCCAGAGGGTCATAAGAGACAAGACATGCACATGGAACTTTCCAGACATAACTGCTGAGGGCCATGGGGCAGGGCCACCTGGGGGGAGGGAGCTGGGTGGGCTTCTCCCAACCCGGGAGGAGGACGCTGGCACGGCTTCTCACCAGAGCCCACGGCCCTGACCTCCTGGGGCAGCCCTCACTGTGGTACCAGTCAGAAGGCCAGGGAGGAGGGGCAGAGCCTCAGCCCAGGGGAGGAAGACGGCCTGTCTATGGCCTGCATTGTTAACACACGGGCCCTGGCGCCTCGGGTACTATGTTAAGAACATTAATCGATTCCAAAAATCATGTATTGGCTTCAAATTACAAACTCAAAATCGATAAATGTTTCATTGGTAAGCTTTCATTCACATGGCTTTTTTAATGAAATTAAGCTATTTTGCTTTAAATTAATGAAAAAGCACAGACATTCAATGAGTGCAACCCCGTGACTCTCCACAAACTGAACACACAGACCAAGAAAGGCACGCTCTGAGCAGCCACCTTCAAGCCCGGCCTGGAACACGCTTCCCAACTGGCCTCTTGTCCCCCCCACCCAGCCCCCAGCCACCAGAGTGGGCCACCGCCAGAGCCGCCACGAAACAATGCTGACACATCCCTCCTCTGCCTAAAAATGTCGGCCAGCTCCCAATTTCCTGTAGCAAGAATTCATAGGCTGTCCCCACACTGTCCCCATGCTGTTCCACGCTGTCCCCATGTTGTCCCATGCTGTCCCCACGCTGTCCCCCTGCTGTCCCATGCTGTCCCCACGCTGTCCCCATGCTGTCCCATGCTGTCCCCACGCTGTCCCCCTGCTGTCCCACGCTGTCCCCACGCTGTCCCCATGCTGTCCCCACACTGTCCCACATTGTCCCCTGCTGTCCCAGGCTGTCCCCATGCTGTCCCCACGCTGTCCCCCTGCTGTCCCACGCTGTCCCCTGCTGTCCCAGGCTGTCCCCACGCTGTCCCCATGCTGTCCCAGGCTGTCCCCATGCTATCCCCACGCTGTCCCCCTGCTGTCCCACGCTGTCCCCTGCTGTCCCAGGCTGTCCCCACGCTGTCCCCATGCTGTCCCCTGCTGTCCCCACGCTGTCCCCCTGCTGTCCCACGCTGTCCCCTGCTGTCCCAGGCTGTCCCCACGCTGTCCCCATGCTGTCCCATGCTGTCCCCACGCTGTCCCCTCTCTGTCTTGCCTCCTCCCCTTTCACAGTCCCTACACTCCACCCAGGATCAGCATGTCCCCAAACATGCCGTGCCCATTTAATGCCACTGTCTGCATTGTTTTTGCCCAGCGTGCCTGTCAAAGCCTTGTCTGTCCCAGAAGCCCGGCTCACTTGTCCATCCCCTGTGGGACCAACGTGTCAGTGCCCTGCAGAGGCCCCTGACTTGGAGCATGTCTGTTGTCCCATCTGGGGAATGTGGCCGTAGATTCCCATCTTCCCGTGGGCAGGAACAGTGCCTGCTCATGTGCGTCCTGGTGCAGACCCCGAGAATCCCCGCTAACTGGCCTGACAGCACTTCCAGGCCTCCCTCCTGCTAACTAAGCCTGGGGGTCCGGAAGCAGTTGGCCCAGCAGCGCCTCCGGGGTAAGACAGCCCAAAGCTGCCCTGCCGTTAGACAGTCTGGCCCCTACAGCTTCCACTGGCGGGTCTTTGTCCTCACCCCCAGGGACCACAGAGCCTGGGCCCGGCCTCGCTTCTCCAGGACGGTCCTCCCAACATCTGGACACAGCCACCTGTGCCCCTGACTTTTCTCAGCTCCAGAAACCACCTCGGCTTCTTTAGTCTTTCCTTAGAGGGCCTGGTTCAGTGCCCCTCACTGATTAGTCACCCTTCTCCCAACATGTCTCAGGTTGTCACCATCCCTCTTAAGACCTGGAGCTCCCAATGGGGTACGGACACCAGATGTGGTCTGAGCAGTATCCAGTACAGTGGGACTGGGGCCGCTCAGATTTGGGGCCTCCATTTCTGGTCTGCTCTGCCATCTAGGCCTGGAAAGCCACAAAAAACGATTCTCAATAAAATTGTCAGGACACCACACATCTGTCAGGCTTTGGGAAAGGCTGCTCACCAGGGTCCTTTCTGTAAAGTTAGGGGGTGGCTGAGGTCCCTTCCAGTTCTGCCACTCTACGTGATGGCCTGTGCCCCCAGCTCCCCAGAACCTCCATGAGCCCCATGCCTGGCAGAGCTGGGAGATCACAGCCTGGCATCCCCGCCCGTGGCGGGAGGCGGCGGCCAAAGCAGCCAGTGACTCAGAACCGGCCCTGCCGGTCCCACTTCCATCCAACACAGAGTCAGCAAAAGCCAGGCCAGCTGTGCGATTGGCAGGAGCTCCCCTCCCCCCACATGGGGGTCCCAGCTCCTTCCACAGCGGCCACAAGCCCCACAGAAACGAGTCTCCTCCTTGCTGCCAGGGACTGGGGTGCCAGCTCTAGGACGATAGCATCTGAGACTCAAAACAAAAGCTGGTGAGGGCAAGCTGCCTGCAGACTTGGGGGAGGTGCCACTGCTGCCCCCCCACAGCCCCTCTCCAGAAGGGACTGGAAGAGGAGCTCCCCCACGCCCCTGGCCAGCACCACCAGGCTCAGCACCTCTCCTGAGAAACTGGGGGCGAGGGTCTACCATCTGCGCGCTGGGGAGCACCTCCCCTGCATGGGGGTTGTAGTAAAGGTCCCCAAACCTAACAGCCTTTCACTCTTTCAAGTTAAATCTTAGTTACTAAGACTCCAGCCTAGTCCACTTCTAATTCCCACGCGTATTCAATTCCCAGCCCCCCCCCACACCCCCACTTCTGCCGGACACAGATTAGCCTTGGCTGACGGCTGGGCTCTGCTCTCTCACGCACCCCTTTTCCACGAGGACCTTCTGGGCTGGGGGCCAAGGCCAAGGGAGGCGCCAGCTCTTCCTGGCAGCGTGGGGGTGGGTGGGAGAGGAGGGCGAGGCAGCCGACACTCAGCAGGGCTCCCTGACCCGCTGTCAGGGCCTCAGCACAATCTCAGCGGGAACGCCCCAGCTCTCGGCCGCCCCCCACTTTCCTGAAGAGTAGCCCAGCCCATGCCTCCTGCAGATTTGCATTGCCTGGGCCTGACTTGACTGAGGAACCTGCTTTGGGCGTGGGGTGTGCTGAGGGTGTGGCTGGTGTGGCGGAGGCCTGAGCCCAGGGCCACAGGTGGGGCGACCCCTGGGGCTTGGGCGCTCCAGGAGTGGGGAGACAGTTTCTCCTGAGTCTTCAGTTGAGAGTAATTTACGTTCCTGTCGTTGCTGGCGTGGGGGCTGAGAGCTGGGATGAGTAGGTGGGTGGGGCTGAAGCTCCGGGAACTGGCCCAGGAGGGGCGGGCGGGTGGCTGGGCACCAGGCCTGGTTTCTGGGACTCACTAGCCTTAGGTGGGGGCTTCTCCAGGCAACATGGGAGGCGTGAGCCACGGAAGCCACAGTCACTCAGGAGCTCCCCCACCGAGACTGAGACTTCGTGGGGAAACAGGGACTTAAGCTGTTTCCTCAGTGCTGGGGGGTTGGATAGCAGAGAGGGGAGGGAGGGCAAGGACCACTGCAGGGACACGGGGGCACAGGGTAGCTACTCCCTCGGCTGGACAGGACGACTGCAGGTGCCAAGCCTCTGCCCACCCTGGCTCACGCTCTGCGGTCGGAGGTGGCACAGTGGCAAAGCAGTGATGGGTCCCCCCAGCCACCCTGGTCACAAGAATGGGCTGTAGTCACCCCCGAGGAGGAGGAGGCTGAGAGCCCTGCTTGTTCACTCTGGACAAAGTCCCTTCGCGTGTCCCCGTCTGTGGCTGCTTGCAGAGCTGCCTCCAGGCTGGCCTCCCTGCTGTACTTGCTACCTCTTCTCCATCAGGTCCCTTGTAGGCTGACAGGCACAGGGCAGAGAGGCTTTGGGAGAGGCTGCTGTTCCTGGGGTGGGGGGCAGCAGCCAGCCCCCACCTCGTGCCCTGTGCCCTGACCTCCAGCTCCAGCACCGGCCAGCTCGCAGGAGGCTTGTCCTGCAGGGTCTCAGCTCCCGCTCCCCGCACAAGAACGCAGGATATGGCGAGGCCAAAAAGGAACACCCACGGAGCCATGGATAGGGGAGTCATACCACTATATTCTCGCTGGCTGCTGGTCGAGACACAAAAGCAAACATCCGCCAGTACCCCAACAGGGCATCTTCCTGCACCCCCTCTCGCTGGCGAGAGAGACACAGGAAGCAGGAGCCACACGATCCACAATCTGCCGTCCGCTTCTCTGCCAACCAACCAACCCCCTAGCGTAGCCACGGCAGTTATATTAGTGACTAATACCTAACCGGTAGCAGCTGATGGCCACTCAGCCACAGCGAATGGCCATCTAATAACCGAGCCAGCACCTTTCCACGTGAGGCCGAGAGCCTGGAAACTGCTCTCCTGGCGCTATCCCCACAAGGCTCCATCCTGGTGCAGCCACTGCAGTCTGGGGAGACTTGGGGGGCTCCTCACTCAACATGGTCCACGTGCTGGGAAGAGCCATGGACCTGGGTTCCAGTCCCAGCTTTGCACTTACTGAGTGGCCCTCTGCACGTGGCCTAAACCTCTGAACCTGTTTCTTCATCTGTACCATGGGGATGTGACCTGGGGACTGTGGGTGGCTGAGCAGGGAACGTTTGTAAAGTAGCTGCACACGGCCAGTGCCAGTCCCGGGACAGAGGAGAAAGCAGGAGGGACACAGTAGGAGATGAAGGGCCAGTTTCTCCCATTTGCACTCAGCCGTCCTCCTAGCAGACTGACAGGGCAGGGAGAACCAAGCCCAGAGGCTCCAGCCTGGTCTGCCCTGCACTTCTGGCCACTGCCCCCCAAACCTGGGGCATCTGAGAGCCTGGGGCCTGCCCCTGAGAGAGGACCCAGCAGCCCCCCTCCCAGGGCAGGTCCTGCCCCACCCTTTCCAGAAACCAGGCTGCAGAATCAGGGGTGGAGCCCGCCTGGGAGTGAGTTCTGCCACCTCCATCCAGACGTGGCACAGACCTGGGCCAGCCACCGGGGCGGGGCCAGTGAGCAGCAGCAGATTCTGGTCATGGTGAAGGCCTGACGCTGGAACCCAGGGAGAACAGAGGCTTCTGAGGGCTCCGTAAAGGCCCCCAGCCAAGGAGGGGTCGGTCAGGACCCCTCACTTGCAGAGCTGCTTCCCCAGACCTGGTGACACGTTACAACAGAGACAGCAGCTGAGGTTTATTACAACTTACCAGGCACTGAGCTCTGCCTTGTTACCACGCACTTCATTTCACTTCCTGGTCATTTGTTAGACCAGGGAACTTGGCACCCAGAGGGGAAGGAGCTGGGGGGCGGCAGGGCCAGTCGTGGACGGGTGCAAGTGACGCTCTAGATGCAGAACGAGGGCCTCCTAGGGGAGAGCTGGATTTTGAGGCAAACAGGCCCCTGGAGAATCCATTGTTCTCAGCTTTCCTGCCTCTGAGGTGGGTGTGACGTGAATGAACTCTGCCCATGATGACCACGCGTGTGGAGAGCCATCTGATGGCAGGACTGGAGAGGGTCTCCATCTCTGGCTCACCTTCCCTGAGCAGACGGGTGCAGGCAGGATGCCAAGAGATTCTCGAGGCTAGTGTAGTGGGGTGCCCAGAGCCGGGGATGGGAACCAGGTGGAGAGGGCGGAGCCTGGGATTGTGCAGGCCGCGGGGGTCAGGCAGCCTTCCCCAGCTCCCAGCCAGCCCTGCACCTTCCAGGTTTGATTCTGCTCCCGCCTCACCAGAGTGAAGGAAGGATGAATCGCAGAGGAGGCATGCACGCTTGTCAGCACCTCCACGCTCCAAGCCATCACACTGCTCTGGGCACACATCCTAGGGATGTCACAGGGAGAGCACAGGTCCTGAAGCCCACGCCTTGCCTGTTGGAAGGGCCCCCACCCAGGACTGATGGCCCAGGTGTGCCCTCTCCTTGGGGAGTGGGGCAGGACAGTTGCTTCAGGCCCCATGCACACTGGGTGTCTATAGCCTTCCTCATGAGCCAGACCACTGTGGTCGGGCGGTGGTGCAGGGGTGGGCACCTGGGCTGGGGGCCACAGAGTCAGAGCAAGTTGGCACTGTGAGGGGACAGTGTCTGGGGACCTCCAGAATCTTTCCTGAACACCAGGTGACCTCAGAGAAAAGCTCACTGGGACGTGGCATCAGGTAGGCTCAGAAGATGACCAGGCTGCCCTCTGACCCACTGCCGCGGACAGGTTTCAAAGGAGGGTCCACGTCCACAGAGGGCTGACCACAGGCCCCTGGTGGGAGAGGGCCTAGAGGGGACCCCAGAGCACACTGCCACGCTCCCCCAACCCCCATCTCTCTGCCCTCGGCCCACCCGGAGACCCCGATTCTGTGATAACCGCGCCTCTTGTGTGTGAGGGTCCCTCTTCCCTCCCCGCCCTCCCCGCCTTTCTCCTCCTCGTTCTCTGGGGCGGGGTGTAGACACCCTTTCCTCCATTCACCCCGGTCTCACAGGGACGCAGGCCCTGGTCCCCTCCAAACCTGGGGGAGCACTATCCTGTCCGGTCCCTCCCACCTGGCAGGTGAGACTGGAGTCTCGCCTCAGTTTCTCTCCCTTTGAAGGGGAAGTGACAGAAATGCCAGTCAATATGCAGTGGCTTTTATTGCTGGCCATGGGCATGTGGGTGCAGGCATGCGCAGCGGCTTCCAGCGGGGCCAGCTCCTGGTGTCCAGACAGGAGCTGTCCCCAGTGCCAGGAGGGCCCAGGGACAGAGCCAGGAGCAGGTCTGTGGTGAGGAGGCCGCTGCCTCTACTTCCAGCGCCCGGTGACCTTGGCCTTCCCGCGGGTCTTGGAGCTGCAGGAGAAGCAGGACCCCGTTGGAGGGGGACACGAGCAGGGGTCGGGTGGGGTGCTGAGGGTTGAGAGCTGCCCCAGACGCAGAGAGGGCAGCAGGCTCAGGCTGGAGCGAGCAGCGGGCGAGGGCGAGAGGAGAGGGAGGCCCTGGAGGAAGCCCGAGGAGGGACCCAGCACGTCGGAGCCCCGGAGGGGCGGGAGCAAAGCCACAGAGGGTGGCTGGGGGACAGGGAAGGCTGGACCCAGATACTCACACTTTCTGGTTGTCATTGATCCTGTTTCGGAGAACATTGATCTGTAAGAAAAGTAGGAAAGAGTCACATTGGAGAGCCGTCACTCAGGTCCCCGGTGGCCTGGGGGTGGGGCGCAGGGAGCTGGCACAGCCGCAGGAGGGGTGATCTCTATAAGCCACACAACTCTTCAAGAGGCCCTGGGGCCATCCTTGTTCCCATCTCCTTCAGCAGAGGAAATGGCAGAGGGAAAGTTAAGCAATTTGCCCAAGGACACACAGCTGGTGAGAGGCAGAGGCGGAAACCGCCCCAGGCTCCAAAACCCATGTCACCCATGTCACCGTCAGCTCGCAGTGCCACCTTTCTCAGCATGGTGGGACATGGGGACCCTGCTGCCATGGGCCTGAGCTACATCAGGGACACACAGCAAAGCTGACCCTGAAAGGGAAGGGAGGCCCCTGCAGGGCCGTGTGGGGGGCCAGTGCTGGCTGAGTGTCTGCCTTCCTGGGACCCCCACTAGTTCCCCCAGGACCCCACAAGGCGGTGCTCACTGCCTCCAACCTGTGCGCACACCTGTCTCCGTGCATCTGAGCTGCGGCCTCCCAGGCTTCAGGGCCTGTGGCCAGCCAGCAGGGAGGGACACCCCAGCCAGCAGTGAGTGGGCACTGAGCCCTGGGGATACAAGGCAGGTGCGTGGGGGGCAGGGAGAAAGGCCGCAGAGGGCGGGGGGCACATGGGCTGGCTCACTTCGTATTTCTGCTGCTTGAACTTCTCCTGCAGGTCGAACTTCTCTGCCTCTAGGTTGTAGATGCTCTGCCACAGTTCCTTGGCCTTCTCCCTGCTCAGGCCAGAGTGGGGATGGGGGGACTGAGGACAATAAGGACAGGCCCTCATCTGCCTTCATCCGGATCCTCACCCAGCTCTTCCCCACCTGCCCACCTGTTGAGAGGCACCCAGCCCACCCCGGCTCAGCACCAGGCCCACATGGCAGTGCCCTGTGCTCACGACCTATGGGAGCAGAGCCCCAAAAAGCAGTTTCCAGGCTCTCGGCCTCACGTGGAAAGGTGCTGGTTCAGGTAGTAAATGGCCATCAACTGTGATTGGATGGCCATCAGCTGTGGCTACTTGGCCGTCAGCTGTAACCAGTGAGCCATTGGCCACTAATATAACTGCCGTGGCTATGCTAGCAGCAAATGGGGGCTAGCAAGAAGATGGTGGTTGAGCTAACAAGCGCTGATTGCAGTTAGGATGGCGGGTTCCGGACAGTGTGGCTCCTGCTTCCTGTGTCTCCAACCCAGCCGCCAGCGAGAATATAGTGGTATGACTCCCCTATCTATGGCTACATGGCTGTTCCTTTTTGGCCTCACCATGTCCTGCGTTCTTATGTGGGGAGCGGGAGCAGAGACCCCGCCTGACACCCTGCATGACAAATGGCGCAGTGAGCAGGGTACGTGCCAGCCAAAGCTCTGCAAAGGGCGGTAGAGCAGTTTGTGTGTCTGAACACTCAGTCTCAGGAAGACCAGGAGGAGCAGCTGCCGGAGAGCTGGACCCCGTGGAGGGGTGGGAAGATGTGGTCGGTTCCCCAACCAGTAAAGGCCGGAGAAAGTGAAGGTCGTTGCGGCCCTGTGGGCTGGGAAGTGCTTGCTGAGGCCCTCACCCCCAGGTTGGGGAGGACTTGGAGCCCTTGCCCTGCAAGGAGGGCACACATTGTGAGGCTAACACACAGCCCTGGCAAATGTCTATGGACTATGGAGAATTCCTTCCATCCCTAATTTAATGGACCGCTTGACTGTTTGCTTGGGAACGTACCACCATGTAGTGGAATTGGCGGATTATGTTTGCTTTTGTGTCTTGACCGGCCGCCATCAAGAACATGTAAGCACCTTGACTGTGAGTCGCTGTTGTTCCAGCAGGGTACCCTGAGAGGCCCAGAGAGAGTGGCAGTGCCCTGAGAGACCTGGCTGAGCCCAGGAAGTCTGGCTGTGCCCAGAGAGAGTGGCGGTGCCCTGAGAGTTCCTGGCTGTGTCCGGGGAGACTGGTGGTACCCTAAGAAGCCCAGGAAGTCTGGCTGTGCCCAGAAGGACTGGTGGTGCCCTGAGAAACTCGGGCTGTGTCCGGGGAGACTGGTGGTACCCTAAGAAGCCCAGGAAGTCTGGCTGTGCCCAGAAGGACTGGTGGTGCCCTGAGAAACCCTGGCTCTGTCCGGGGAGACTGGTGGTTCCCTAAGAAGCCCAGGAAGTCTGGCTGTGCCCAGAAGGACTGGTGGTGCCCTGAGAAACCCTGGCTGTGTCCGGAAAGACTGGTGGTACCCTAAGAAGCCCAGGAAGTCTGGCTGTGCCCAGAAGGACTGGTGGTGCCCTGAGAAACCCTGGCTGTGTCCGGGAAGACAGGTGGTACCCTAAGAAGTCCAGGAACTCTGGCTGTGCCCAGAAGGACTGGTGGTACCCTGAGAAACCCTGGCTGTGTCCAGGGAGACTGGTGGTACCCTAAGAAGCCCAGGAAGTCTGGCTGTGCCCAGAAGGACTGGTGATGCCCTGAGAAACCCTGGCTGTGTCCAGGAAGACACTTTGTGTGAGAGAGGCGAGAGCCTGTAGGGGTGGAGTGTGGGGACAGAGCCCCAGAAAGCAGTTTCCAGGCTCTCGGCCTCATGTGGAAAGGTGCCGGCTCAGGTAGTAAATGGCCATCAACTGTGATTGGATGGCCATCAGCTGTGGCTACTTGGCCGTCAGCTGTAACCAGTGAGCCATTGGCCACTAATATAACTGCCATGGCTACGCTAGCAGCAAATGGGGCTGGCAAGAAGGTGGTGGCTGTGTTAGCAAGCGCGGATTGCAGAGAGGCGGATGCCGCCAGAGAGACTATAGTGATGTGACTCCCCTACCTATGGCTCCGTGGGTGTTCCTTTTTGGCCTCACCATGTCCTGCGTTCTTATGTGGGGAGCGGGAGCAGAGACCCCGCCTGACACCCTGCATGACACGACCCAACACCTGGGGCCGCCAGGGCAAGGTTCTGGGGACATGGTGGACAGGGAGAAGCCCTCTATCCCTGGACCGCATCTAGGCCAACCACCTTCTCACCACCTGTGTGCAGGGGCAGGTGAGGCTAGAGAGGGGAGATGCTGCTCCAACTGCAAAGCCAGGCCGGAAGCGGGCTGCACCTGCTGACTCCCACCTCCAATCCCAACAAACTCGCCCTGGGGCGAATCGTGAGGCAGCAGCGCTCCCTGGTGGCGGCGGGGAGAACGCGCCCTTGCGAACGCCCTCCCAGTGCGCATGCTCGCGGCCGCAGCACCACCAGCCCTACCTCAGTTGGTCTTCATTCAGGTGGTCAATGGCCAGCACCTTCCTCCTCTCCGCCAGAATCTTCTTCTTCTTTTCCCGCTCGGTCTGCCTCTTCCCACTTCTCCGCTCCGTCTGCAGAGGGTGGCAAACAGGGGCCGTTGGCTAGAGCACGTCCCCTCCTGTCCCCAGTCCTGCCCAAACCCAGTGGAGGTGGTTAAGGCTGCCGACCGCCAGGGTCTCACCCACACCATCACGGCCTGGATTCCCCGGAGAAACTGAGGCGCTGGCAAAGAGGGTCCATTTCGGCCCCTCTTCTTTTGCCTCACCAGTCTCTTCATCTTTCTCCAGGCTCCTTCCTCCCCTCCCCCCCTCCCAGGGAGCTCCCAAAACTAAGAGGAAGTTTTGTACCCACCTGCGCCTGCAAAGCCAGGACACCATGAGAGAAAGACCCAGAGAGAAAGATGGAGAAGGCGGCAGAGAGAGAGAGAGGGCAGGCACAGGGCGGAAGAGAAGGCAGAGAAGGGGAGAAGGGCAGGTGATGAGGTGCTCACTGTAGGACACCCCACTCACTAGAACCTGAGGGGCGCGGGGCAGGGCCATGCAGGAGTTTGGCTGTGTGGTCACCGTGGGGCAGAGGCAGGGAGCTGGCCTGGTTGACCTGGGGACTTTGCAGAGTCAATCTGACAGTCCCCTCCTCCCACGAGCACCGAGTGTCTAGTAGGTATGGGGCCTAGAAGTCAGGGACTGAGCGTGACTCCCAGGAATAAACCACCTCACATCGGTGAGGCTCACTTGACCTTAAAGCAGGCAGGGCAGATGGTGTCAATCCGCTTGTGCAAATGAGGAAACCAAGGCCCCCACCCACAGCTGTCTCCGACCAGGGCTCCGCCAGTGGCACCCGGCCTTCTGGGAGCTCCTGGGCACTGCTGACGCCAGGGGTGGGGAGTGGCAGGGGTGACCCGGCCTCGCCCACAGCCTCCAACCCCGCAGGGCAAGTGCCCACGGGGGCTGGCATGAGGAGGCCGCAGTCTCTCACCCCCAGCAGTAGGGAAGTTCCTCCTGGGCCCCAACATATAGTCTATGTGCTGCAGGGGACCCCTCGGGGCTCACGATCCATTGGGGCCCGAGGCGCACTGCTGCCCCTGTCACCTTCTGGATGTAGCCTCCAAAGTGCATCATATTGGAAAGAGCCTTCTTCTTGCGAGCCTCGTCCTCAGCCTTCCTCCTGCTCTCCTCCTCCTCCCGCCGGGCCCGCTCCTCCTGGTGGCAGGAGGTGGAAAGGAGCGGATGAGGAAAGGAGCGGATGAGGGGCAGGGGCAGGAAGCCTGGCTGGGGAGGGAGGGGAAGCTGGTGGTGCTCTGACGGATGAGTTCAGCTGTGCTCCCTGCACTGGGCGGGCAGCTTCCTGAGGGCCCTGCCTGGCTGGGAAGACCGTGTTTGTTGAACGAGTGAATAATGAATGAGTGAGTGAATGAGGTCCTGACTTCTGAGTCGCGGCTCCATCACCCCTGGGGCTGGGAGCTCCCCAAGGAGGCCTGTTGCTTGGCAGGGCCTCCAGCCTCCGCACAGGAAGAGGTCTGCTGGGGAGGAGAGGGGCTGGTGAGTCTCTTGCAATCTTGAGCTTGGAGGACCTGACGCTGCTGCCTCATTCACTGCGTGTGGAGCGTGGGGGGCGCTGGAGCGTGGGGGGCGCTGGAGGCCTTGGGCGGGGCCACTCACTGCCACGCGCGCCTGCCGCTCCTTCTCCCTCTCGCTCCGGATGCGCTGCTGCTCCGCCCGCTCGGCCCTCCGCTTCTCCTGAGGAACAAGGCCGCCATTGCGGGGGTGGGCGGAGGTGTCATCAGCAGAGCAGGGCCCCCCCCCAGAGGTAGCACAGGAACCCACAGGCGACATTCCCTGCCCCCTTCCTCCAAGGGCGTCTGCACTCAGCCAGCTGCAGGGAGGGACGAGGCAGACAGTCCCGGGACAGGTGGGCAGCACACAGGAAAACCCTGGCCAGATGAGGCTGGGCCATGCCAGGCACGTGCAGATGACCCACATGTGACGTCACTCGTTGTGGATTCGGCCTCCATGATTGAGAAATGTCAGGCAGCCTTCTCCTGTCTCCCATGAGTGAGACCTCTGACTCCCCACCCCCTACGCAGCTCTGGCAGCTGCTCTGAGCTCAGAGAGATGGTCTAGGCCCCAGCTGCCAGCCAGTGGGCTACAGCTCGTCAATGACAGGAAAAAAGAATCAAAATACCTCCCACCTCACAGTATAATAACGTGGATTCTAGTCACCTCACCCTCCCTTTGTACTGGGGGGCGCTGTGCCCAGTGGCACAGATGCAAGGGCAGGGGTGGGATTACAGGCACCGCCAGTCACCCCACAGCCAGGGCCTGGCTGGACGCAGCTCCAGCCATCAAGGAGGGTCCAGGCTGACAGGGCAGGAAGGCAGGTCTCCAAGAAGCCCCAGTGCAGCGTTAGGGTGGACTGCCCACTGCCAGTGGGGTGAGGGGCTTCAGGGAGGGCTGCCTGGAGGAGGTGAGGTCCAACGACAGAGGGCAGAGAACAGGGTGTGGCCTGGGGAGCACTCGGGTGGGAGCCGAGACACCCACAATCCTGTCTTTGAGGGAAATGAGCTCCTCCTCCTCCTTCTTCCTGTTTTCAAAGTGCGCCTCAATCAGCGTCTGCAGCTCGTTCAGATCCTTCTCCATTCGCTTCCGGTGGATGTCCTGTGAGGGCAGCAGGACTCAGGTAGCCATGGCCCCGAGCCCAGGGGAGGGACGGGCTGGCACCTACCGTCCGCCTCAATGCGTGAGGCCTCCGGGAGGGGCAGCTGTGGTCTGAAACCAAGATCATGCCAACCTGGCCTGTGCCAGACAGCGTTTCGCTGCAGCCTTCTCCCAGCCCATAGGTCATGAGCCCCCCTCTGATTGGGGGCCCTGGCGACCACCCCCAGCCCAGGCCTGCTGTCCCACAGCCACCACTCACATCGAAGTCCACTCTCTCTCCCCCGGGGATCTTGGGTGGTACCAGGTTGGGCATGAATGGCCTGTTGGAGAGAAGACGGAGCCGTGGGTCCAAGGGCCCTGCTTCCTGCAGACACGGCCAGTGCTGCCCTGCCAACTGCACCAGGGTCACACACCTGGGAGTCCCCTCAGCTCTCCGTGTGCTGTTTCATTCTAGCCTCACAATATCCCAAAGGAAGGTACCAGGCACCATCTGCGGGGAAGTCACTTGTGCAATACCACACAAGCCGCAAGTGGAGAGGCTGCGACAATGACATCTGTCGGACTCCAGGTCCCTGTGGCTGACCCCACATAATTTCCCAGGAGCCCCTGTGAGACACCAGGCCTGGTGGGGTCTAGTCCTCGGTGTCCTTATCTGCCCACAAGTCTGTGGGGCTGGAATGAGGGGCTGCAGTGCACACGCAAGTGACCGGGAAAGGGGACAATGCTGGACAAATGACACAGTTGGGACCATCTTGGGGCTCCAGGGGCTGGTCTCAGAGAGTCCCCTGAAACAGGAAGCCTGTGACAGTGCTGAGGTGCCATTACTGGCCCCTACCCCAGCACCCCCAGCTTCCAGGTAGAGTCACATGGTGCCCTGCACCTGCCCTTTGAAGTCACCATGCCTAGGCTGTCATGGTCTCATTGCTTGGCTCCCCTGAATTTTCTTCCCTTTTTCCTCCTCAGCCACAGAGGAGGGTGTTCCAGCCACCCTATGGAATAGGAGAGGGTGTCTGCCAGGGACACGAGTCCAGCCCTTTCCTCTAGATGAACACACTGCTCTCCATGCCAAGGCACGCAATTGGTAATGAAGTGTGGGGTGGATTTCAGGCAGAGCCTCCTCTTGTGCAGTGTACAACCTGTACAACTGTACATGGAGGTCCGTGCCTGCCACACCCCAGCCCACGGCCATGCCACACTGCACTCCTGTCCTGTCCTGACCATCCTCCCAGTGCCTCGCTGCAGGTGGGTACAGCTCACCTGGGCTTGGGTTTGGACTCCTCCACTGGGCCATCTGGAGGAGAGAAGCACACAGTTGCAGGGTCAGAAGGCCCCAGATCTGGTCCCAGCTCTGCCCTGATGAGCTGGCCACCGTGGGCCTCCATTTCCCCATCTGCACAGCGAGTCCCTTCCAGGTCTCTGGTTCTAGGAGCACCCACGAGAACTAAGCAGCAGGGGTTGCAACCCCCACACGCCCTCTCCTAGGGGCTCCCTGCGCTGTCTTGGGGGGTGGCCAAGTCCCAGCAGGGAACGCACTCTGTGTGGGGCTCCAACACCTTCTCTTGTTCCCCCGTCTGGGCTTCTCTCAGCCCCAGTGTGCACGGGGCCTGGAGTGAGGAGGGGCCAGGCCCCGCGTCCTCTCCCAAGTCTCTGCCTCCTGGCTGCCCCTGGACTTCCTGGGGGCCATGATTCCAAGCCCCAGCTGGCTGCCCCTCCCCTCCAGAGGCGTGGCTGGGACCACCTGGACCCCTGGTAAGGGCTGCGGTGTCCACAGCAGTGACGCACCACACGGACCAGCTATGCTCTGGGCCTTCACCCTTCAGGCCCCACACCCTCCGAGTGGCTCTGCCTGAGCTCCAGGTGCCTCGTGTGTGGACATGACCTCTGGGCACCCTGCCCACACTGGGGACCTGTCCCCCTGGGTAGCACCAAGGCAGCTGCTCTGAAATGAGGAGGGGCAGCAGAGCCCAGCCCCACTGTCCCCAAGCCCCGCCCTCTCCCCTCCTCCACGCCTCCCTGGGAGCCGCCTCCCCCAAAGCTGCTTGGAGGGCTTCTCTCCAACCCCAACCTCTCCCTGGTGCCCAGCGTTTCTCACCGTCAGCCTCCTTAGCTTCTGCTTCTTGTCTGTCTTCTAAACAGAAGGTGAGAAGTCAGTGAGGCCATGGTTCTAAGCCCAGGGCCCCCGCCAAGCCCCCCCCACACACACACACACACAGGCCCTAACTCAGGGGCGTCTGCTGGTTTCCGGGTCAAGGAGCTGTCTGTTCTCACACACATGCCCTGGGCCCAGGTTCCGCCTGGCGCAGAAGGGGCTCAGGGTCAATCGGATAGTCGACTGCTGAGGCCCGGCCCAGACAGGAGGTACAGCTGGCTGCACAGCTGAGGAGCATGGCGGGTGCGTCTTTTCCCGCCACTGGAATGGCTGTGGGGGCTCTGGCACCCCCAGCACCATGGCACAGCCCCCGGCACCCTCCCCAGAGCCTTGCCTTCTGCGTTGGTCTCCTCGGCCTTGACCTCACCGTCAGCCTCTCCTGCTGGCTCTCCTTCTGCTGCCTCTCCTTCCTCTGCCTCTTCTTCGGCTGCCTCTTCCTGCTCTGGAAAAGTGACAGACGCAGTGAACGTCAGGGCTGTCCGCTCCAGGCAGACCCCAGAATGAGAGGGTGGAGTGGGGGTTGGGGACAGCCAGGCTCCAGATGAATGCCAGGAGGAAATGACCGGCCCCTCACCCCACCCTGGACAGGGCCCTCAACCAGCCTGGCGCTCAGGACACAGGGAGAGAAGCACTGTGAGAGTAACGCTGTGTGCTGCGGGCGTCCTCTCTCCTGCCCAAAGAGAGAGCTTCGCACTGGCTCTGTTTCTCTCCTGGAAGAAGCAGAGACCCTGGAGTGCCCATCAGCAGGCTTAGTGACACCGTCTGGACCCTGCTGTCCCATGGTCATTTACAGCAGGGACTCAGCTCAGTGCAGGCCAGGCCGTCGCTCCATGGAGCCCAAGCCATCACCACAGTGGAGAACAAGGTCATTAATTCACAGCCAAGTCCTACGGGGTGGAGCAGGCAGGTGGCTCCCAACTCCAGGGTCTACAGGTCAGACCTCAGGCCCCCAAACCTGTCACGAGCTGGCCCGTCCTCCAAAGCAAAGGAAGACCTACCATATTGAGAGTCTGTGCAGGAAACAGCAGACAGTGGAGTCAGCTGCATTTTTGATTCAAAAATTATTTCAAATACCTTCCGAAGTGTTTAGTGTTCCTCAAAAACCAAGAGTGAGTGACTCCCTTGGCACTCTCGGTTTGCCACATACCCCTGGAACAGCCTTAAACATGCCAAAGGCTCCTGTTTTCCACAGAAGGCCTGGGGAGCAGAGGGCAGCTACTGAGCCCCTGGCTCTCTCCTGAACCTTCATGGAGAAGGCCCCCCTCACGTCCACACAGCATGTGCTGAGCCTTGAAGGGCAGGTTGACCTGGCTGTGGTGAGAAGCCTGAGGGGCCTGGGTGCCATTCTGGGCCATCTGGGGGCGGGGAGGGGACCAGAGTGAGACCTCAATCCCTCCATGTGTGAAGTGTTCAGGGGGGTAGAACGGGTGGGGTGCCCTCAGTGAGGTACGGGGCACAGAGCTGAGGAGAAAACTGGGATGACACATCAAGGAGCAGCGTCGGCAAAGCCCTGTGGGTCAACCCGGGCTCTGCAAGGTGGTTATGCTTTTGTGCCCAGGTGGGACGTGTCGGAGAACTGAACGCTTTCCTAATCCAGCCCGAAACATTCTTAAATTGGATGTGTTCAGATGTGCTCATGGGATTTCAGTTCCTTCTCCTAAAATAGCTTATCACTTAGACGTGCATGCTGAGGACTTAAGCCTGAAATGATACGACGTCTGGGAACGAGTCTGGATGTCTGCTCTGAAGCAACCGGGGGAGAGAACACTGGCCGGAAGTGGGTGACTTTTGCAGCTGAATGACGAGTGCATGGTGGGTGGGGGGACATTATTCTGTTTTTGCTACTTTTCCACGCATTTAAAACATTCCGTGGTGAAATAAAAACATTAGAGGGGGAAAAAGCAACAGTAATTCATTGGGGAAAATGGTGATCCTCTCTGAACAGAATGGCAGGCGGTGGAGACAGGTTTAAACCTTCTGCCTTAAACTTGAGCTGCCAAGGTCAGGACTGACCCCACATAGGAGCCAAGGTCATAGAGGAGCTTTGCTCAGGGGAGAGTGAGCGGCAGACAGACAGGCTGATTTCCTGGGGCTCCCAGGAATACTGGGCTCCTGGGGCCTCCGTCCTCCCTCCATCTGCCCACGCGCCATACCTTCCACAGCTTCTTCTGCCCCATGGAGAAGGTCACGGCCAAAAGAGAGGAAACAAGAGGTGGGTCAGTTTCAAACCAGGCTGTCCTCTGTCCAAAGAGTTTACAGGTGTGTTCTTACCTTCCTGCTCCCTGAAGGGCACAAGAAGAGATGGTCAGGAGCGTGCAAACACACACACACACACACACACACACACACACACGGGACTTTTCCTGAAGGTGACCCCATTTTTTATTCCCCTCTCTGCCTAATGGGGTTCACGCTCTTTGTCCGCCCTACAAAGCACCCCACCTGGCGCAGCTTCCCGTCCAGGGCCCCTCCAAGCTCTGCTTCAGCCAGCTTGGTCTCCTGCATTCTGCCCCTCACCCCTCCCTCTACCTCTGAGCCTCCCCAGGCTGCCAGGTGGTTCCAGGGACAGGTGGGGGAGGGGGGACAGCACTGGGACAGGACACCCCGGACACTCACCCGTCTAACTCCTCTACCACTTCTTCCGTGTCAGACATGGTCTCTGCTCTCCCTCCAGAAAGAGAAAGATGTCACGGTGAATGGAAGGGAAACCTGGCTCCCTCAGCTCAGCCAGGGGATGAATCGAGCCCCTCGTCAGCCCTGGGACCTGCACTGAGGGGCCTCCTCCGGCACCCACGTCACAGCAAGGGTGACAGTGGTCCGGGTCATTCTTGCCCCAGAACAGGCAAATTGGAATTTCATTGCTCCGTTCAAAACATGAACTCGCTAAACAATGTTTCTAAAGCTTCTGGACCTCTCCATCCTGCAGAGTGCTCAGGGAAGCAGGCGTTACCCACCCCCCCATCCAACCCCCACTCCATGTGGTCTGTCCGTCATGGCCAGAAGTTCCCCGGGGGAGCAGTCACCTGGCTGTGGTACGACCACAGCATGGGATAGTATTCAGCGACAAAAAGGAACAAGCCAGTGCCACACACAACACCCTGGGTGGCTCTCCAGGCAATTATGCTCACGGGGGACAGCCAGCTTGGGTGACTCCATTTCTAGAACAGCCTTGAGATGGGACAGATTGGTGGTCCTCGGGGGCTGTGTGGAGGGCGGGAGGGAGGTGGGCGTAGTAATAAAAGGAGCACGAGGGCTTGGCCTTAGAACCTACCCAGGTGCAAGTTGCGTAGAATTTCACACACACACAGTCCCCGGAGCTGGGGAGAGCTGAGTAAGGTTGCACAGTAACAATGTCTACGTCCTAGTTGGGGCTTGTAACATAGTTGCACAAATGTTACCACAGCAGGAACTGGGCAAAGCGCCCCAGGTCCGTGTCATCAGGGTGAGCGGCCAGAGAGCCACCAGCCCAGAGCGGGTGGGGAGCCTGTGACAGAAAAGCACTGCCCGGGCCCCAGAGGAGCGTGTCTGAGAACTGGGTGGGTTGCTCCCTGCCCTGGAAGGAGTCTGTCACCTCAGGGAGGAGGGAGGCGTTTCTCAGGGGGCTTGTGCACAGCCAGCCTGGCGTGTGGGGACTGCGGCATCCTCTTCCCTCCCACAGCCTCCAAGCCACCGGGCCTGGGTCTGGGTCAGAGGAGGGAGCAGCAGCGTGGATGCTTCCCCCTGCTCCTGGGAGCACCACCCAGCTCCCAGAAATAGCCTCCCGGCCACTTGGAGGTCACGGCCAAGTCAGTTGGCCAAAGGCAGAACTGAGGAAGGGGCAGGTGACAGACAGAGCTGGGGACAGAATAGGAGACAATCAAGAACCTGGCAGAGCAAGTGTGACAATGTCCCAAAGCAACTGTCCTTGCAACCACGCCCCACCTGCTTCCAGACTGCTTTCTGTGTGACTCCCACACAGCCAAGAGCAGGGTCACCTTCCTTGGGGACTAAAGCAAACACAATAGATGGCAGAAATGACACTGGCCGTGGGGTCAAAACAGCTGGGTTTTTTGCTGTGTGACCTTTGTCCAATCACTTAACCTCTCTAGGCCTCAGTTATCTGTAAAACAGACGAGCTTCAAGTTCTAATCTTGCAGAAAGTCTCGGAGTTTCTAAGGAACGTAACCCCATCCCTCAACATTTGTCCCCAACGTTCAGCTGGGATTGTCCTAAGCCTGAGGCTGTTAGTCCATCAGGAGAGCCACGAGGCAGGGGAGTGGAAGCTGCAGGAGGGAGGGAGGGGGCAGTGGGCAACTTGATGCTCTGAGACGCCTCTTCTGCCCCAGGGCTTGCCCTACAAGACAGGTCAGAGGAGGAGCTCAGGACGTCAGGTGGCCCAGCTGCTCGGGGCTTGGAATGTGCTTGGAATTCCTGACACTCCAGGCAACCCCTTCCCCAAATATTTTCTCAGCCTGCCTGAGAGAGGCTGGAAAATCAAGGGAATGTTTACCTCCCCAAGGTCCTGGGGGGGGGGGGGGCAGCTAGACTCAGGGTTAACCCCTAAGCCAACAAGCTGGGCTCACAGACCCGCAAAGACCTCCCAGAGGGGTTCCCCAAGTCCCCAGTGCTGCTCAGCCTAACACTCTGAGTCTGGGAGTTTGGATGAACTTCACCACCAGCTGGGAGAGGCCTCCGGGTCCCTGGCAGCTCTGGACTGTGGTCCGTCTCAATGCTCGCCGGGCAGTTTCTGCGTTTCTGGAGATGAGACTTGGCCCCAGGACTGTCCTGCCTGATATGGCCAGTCTCGCTCGGTTCTCTGAGGATAAAGAAGGACCTGCCTAAAAGCTTGTGGGGGGGACCCTCAGCTGGGGGGAAGGGGGCGAACAATCTGGGGAGTCCCTGTTGTATTTAGGGCAGGCAGAGTCCCAGCGATGACCTAGTCCCTTCCACCGAGGAGGAACCTGAGACCCAAGGACGGAGCTTGTTACCTAAGACTTACCAACTACCTAACGTCTTCACTGGCAGCTCTGGGACTCAAACCCAGTCTCCAGCTGCTAACGGAGCCTTTGAGCCTTTGTCCTTGGAGTCCCACCCCTGTAACGCCTCCTCCAAAGCGTGGCCTCCTCTCGGAGGGAACAAGCACCTCTGTCAACTCCGATGTCCTCAGAGTGGACGCAGGCAGGCTGGACGCCGGTGCCGGGACACAGGGCCTCTTCCCTCTACTCTCTGCTCCCCCTCTAGGCCGAGTCTTACCTCAGAACGAGCCGCCGCCAGACCAGGACAGGGACTGGGGGAGGGCGGGGGTGCCAGGGCTTTAAGCAGGGCGTGGGGCGTTGGAGCCCAGCCTGGGTGGGAGGAATGTGCGGGGGAGGGGCGGGCGGGTGGTGGTCGTGGGGCGTGGAGGGTGTTGGCTGCTATTTTGTCAGGTGCCGGGGATGGGGCTAAAGAAACATGTACCCCACGCCATATAAGCCCATGTGGTCATCCAGCTGCTCAGATAAGCTATTTAAAACCAAAGCAGATATGTGGGGAACTGAGGAGGGAGCAGGCATGTGACATAAACCAGCTGTCCCTCTTGACAATCGTGATAAAGCAGATGCCAGCGGCCCAGCCTGGGAAGGATGCTGGGAGCAGGGCTGGGGACAGGATCAGCCTCCGAGACAATTCCCGAGTGTCCAGACCAGGGGTCTTCTCCTGGGCTGAGAGGCCTTTGCAGGATGAAGGCCTCGTGAGGACATGTGCAAAGCGGGTCTTCTCCACGACCCCAAAGCCACATGACAAGCCCTGCTCACTGGGAAGAGACCAGAACCGCTACAGGAGGTCAGACAGAAGGTAGAACTTCCAGTCAAGCGTGGTGGCTCCGCGGACAGGCAGCTGGCTGTGTGAGGGGCCGTGAGGCCCTGGGGTCACCCTGTAGGGCTGTGGCACGCAGCCGCATGGGACCATGACAGACTGAACCCACCGAAGGGGAGACATGTGAGGGGGTTCTTTCGTCGGCTAGCATGTGTAGGTCCCCAGCCCCGAGCAACGTGCCCGGGACACTTCAGGGCTCAGTACGTGATGAAAACAAACAAGAAGAGGAAAGCGTGACTGACGGCAGCTCAGCTGACACCTGCTTGACCTCTGAGTCTTCAAGGCCCCTGTCCTAACCCTGGCCCAGGCTCACACCTCCATGGACCCCCGGCCTCTTGCTCATCAGTGACCCACACGCCTCGCTGCGGGCACACAAAGTCTTCCTCGCCTGAGCATGTGTGCAGCCTCCCAGTCCTGTTTTCTCTCAACCCTGCTGCCCAGGGACACTGTGCTGCATCCTCTGCTAATGTCCTTGAGTCCCCACAGGCCGATTTCCACCCGCCTCTCGCCCCATCATTGAACTGAAACCGTCCCCTCCAGGGGCCCCAGTGGCCTTGGAGCCCAATGGCCTGATTCCCCACCCCTAGGCGTATCCCCTGCCACCTGGCCCTCACACTGCCAGGACATCAGTGGCAAGACAAGCTGAAGCCACCTGCCGACCAGCCAGCATCCTAGGAGAGAGGCCACGAGAGGTGGGTGGAGGACCGGTGACAGCCAGGCTCTCCCCTGTGAGCCCACCAAGGGCCCAGCCTGGACTCTCCTGGAATCTCAGAACTGTGCTTCTGCACCATCCCTGCACTTGAGCCACTGCAGTGGGCCACGGTCCCTGTAAGACCAACAGTCCTGCAAACTGGCCAAACGTGTTCGCATGGACGTCTGAAGAGGGAACTGGGCTCCTAAGACCCACACAGCATCATGGGAAAACCATAAATGGGTGAGGCTCTTCCTAATTATTGTGAGGCAAGGGTCTGATTGGGAGCTGGGAGGCGGTCACTTAGCTGGCAAGAACCACTAGCCGCCACCGTGACATAGCAGGGCTGTTCCCATCAGTCCCAGGAGGCCCCTGTCTTTGCAAATAGATAAAAAGTCATCAGGGAGGAAAGAAACAGAGATGGTGCTTATCTAGAATGGTACTGGAAGACGCACGGACTGGAGCTGTGCTTGCAAGTCTGAGGACCTACGAGAGGACAGGCCACTGGCGAGGACCCAGGGCCACCAGGGCAGGAAAGCAGGAAGGCAAGATGGGAGGGGCGATCACGTCGCCTCCTCCAGGAGCCCCCCCACCCCCTCGCCACCTAGTTGCCTCACTGTCCGGCTTTGTCCTTGCACCTGTCACTGGAATCATTGGGCATCACGAACATACACATACTTTTTAAAGACGACAGCACTGAGGGGTGTGATGGGGCCCCAGACTGACTCTGCTTGGTCCTAGGTTGTCAGGTGGCCCACAGGGCCCAGGACGGTAGGGACGGAGTTTGGGGAGAGTGCCTGTTTCAGGGGGGCTGGCAGTGCTGGCCCACCCGAGTCACTATGTAGGACAACTGGGAGGCAGAGGAAAGAGGGGGGCTGCTAGGAAAATGACTGCTCCCCATAACCCAAATAATGTGCCCCCCACACTCAGATGACCCCCGTTCAAAAGCAGGGCCTCCAGGAAGGCATGTTTTTAAGGTATTATTAGTCAGTTACACCTGAGAGTGAATGAGTTTATCAGAATTTTCCTGAGAACAAAGGGGAGGGTGAGGGGAGGCACAATAAGGCACCGAGGTCCTGCCAGGGCAGAGGCCAGGGCAGTGAGGGGACACGGAGGGTGGCAGGCATGTGGAAGGCCGCCACGCTCCTCCACAGCTGGGGCCGTAGCGAGCGGGGGCCAGCCCGGGGGGCTCAGGTGGGGAGGAGCAGGCAGGCTGCAGTGACGGTGACACACCTGCTGGGAGCAGATCGGACAGCTGGCTCTGAAAGTGGTCAGCAAGCAGAGTCTCTGGATGGGGCGCTGAGGCCCAAGGGCGCTGAGGCCAGAGCTGGGCCCGGGCTGACCACGGGTCCCCAGAGGCTGGGCTGGGAAGGAGCTGGGTGAGTCTCCCTGACATTCCTGGCCCCAGGTCCAGAGGCAGAAAGGGAGCAGGGCAAGTGGGGATGCAGCTGCAGGAGGCAGGGGCCTGGCGAGCAGGAGGGCCCTCGAAACAAAACTTGCAGGTCTGTCCTGGCAGGCAGGGCTTGTCACACCTGTGGGACAAATGTCCATTACATCAAGGGCAGGGCTCCCAGGTTTGGGAGGGGGAGGGGATATCTGGACAGAAAGGTGTTCCTTTGCCCAAGCCCCACATCTGCGAGTGGAAGAGGGTGGGGATTGACAGCTGGAGGGAACACAGCCAGCTGGGGGTTCGACCAGGCTTCTTGAGGTTGGGGCACACCACCCAGGGGCATTCTGGTTATGTGAACTGTGCCACTGCAGACCAGTTATTGTGTGCGAGCGTGAGGGGTGGGCATGGGGTCTCCAGGGCAGCCACCGCTCTGCTCCCCTCACCTTGGTGTCCAGGGACGGGTCTGCCTTCTTTTCCCACTGGGTGCTCTTGGCAGCTGCAGTCTCTCTCGGCACCTCCTGGTTGGGGCACCGGGGTGGGGAGCAGGGATTGACGCAGACTGTGGAGGGCTCGGGACCCCAGGCCCCCCCCTTCCTGAGGGAGACCCCAGACCCACTCCTGTTCTCTGCTGCCCCTGACCCCCCCCCCTCCACTTCCGCTGTCCATTCCTGGAACGTTTGCCTCACTCTCAGGGCCCCTCTGACGCCCCTCATTCACCACCAAAGGGCACACGTCACAGGCCCCGGGTACCTGAGTGTCCAGATCTCCGGGCTCCTGGGTCCTACTGATCCACAGATTGAGTCTTGATGTCACAACCCCTGAGAGCCTCAAGTTCTCCTAGAGAGAGGCTTCCATGAGGCCTGGGGACCCCTGGCAAGAGCAAGCCGTCCCTGGCACAGGACAGGACCTCACTCGCTTGCTGTCTATCCAACACAGCCCACAGAGACCCGGAGGCCACTGCCCCCTCCCCCGGCAGCTGTGGAGACTTGGGCTCAGGACACGAGTGGTAACTCAGGTCAACAGCAGGTTCTGCCAAAATCGACACAAGAAAACATGGCGCTTCCTAGCACGGCCAGGACAAAGGCCCTGGGTCTGGAGACCTCACGCCTCAGCCTGAGCTCTCACCTTCCGGCTGGAGGCTGGTTCTGCTCGGCTCTGGCCTGTCAGCTCCTTCTCGAAGAGGTGGCGTTTACTGGCTACCCCCACAGGAGCCACAAAGAACTCGGGGCGGGAAGAGCCTGGAGTCTTGATGGCCTCAGACCTCTGGAAACAGTGAACACAGACGGTGACTCACGAGGGTGGGCAGGTGTGCAGCCCATCCCCCCACGCCCACCCTCACTCCCTACACACACCTGGCAGGTACCACTGCCCCCTGTGCCCCGCCTACCTGGACGGCGGTGTGGTATCTCTCCAGCTTCTCGCCTAACTTGAGCATGCTGGCCGGGAGTCTCACGCTGGAACTGCAGGACAGGACAGGACAGGTGAGACTTCAGGACAGGAGTCCAGGCCTGCCCCACCGCCATCACCAAGTGACACTGCACCTCCTTGGCCGAAGTGAAAACCTACAGACTCCAGGACTGTCCTCACCTCCCTAAAAACAGCCCTCGCAGGACCGGAAACAGCTGGCATGCCCCCTGGGCCACCTCACACCTGTTCCCTGCATCCCCTCCCCATTGGCCCTAGCACTGCTGTCACCTCTGCCCACTGCCCCCGCCTGCCACCCAAGCTCTCTCCCCACTGCCACCAGACCGCTCCCGCCCACACGAATCCCATCCTGTCCTTCCAGCTTGAACCCCTCAGGACCCAGGAGGCCGGGATAGGCACCGAACTCCAGGGCCCAGGAGAAAGGCCTCCATGAGCTGGTCCCTGCCTCCTGACCCGACACAGCGTCCCCCAACCCGTGCCACATGCTTATGGGCCCCCAACCAGACACCTCAGGCTCGTCACAGTTTGCCTTTCCACAGGCAGCTCCCTCTAGTGAAGACGCATCCCTCTACTTCTCCACCTGGAAGTCCCCCCACCCCCACCCTGCCCTTGAGTCCCACTCGGATGTCACTAGCCCTGTGACTCGCTCTCCAGCCCCGCAGGTTGAGCTCCTGGGCCTGCTGCTGCACCCCCACCCCCACCCCGGGCAGCCCTGGCAGCTCTAAGGGTCTGATGGGCAGCGGGTGGCAGTGGCTTGAGGACAGCACCCGTGTCTCCTTCCTGTTGGCACCCCGCCAGGCTTCAGCAAAGGCTCAGGGGCCTCCAGTTCCTACCACAGAAGACACTGCTTTTCAGATCCAACTGTGGGATTTTCTTCAACACATGGTCCTCTCACTACTCCCCTCAACATTCAGGGCTGGGGTGCTCATTCAACACGCAGGTCCCCAGGGCCCCTCCTCACCCCCTCATCTCAAGGATACACCCCTCTTCCGTCACAGCCCCCCCCCCCGAGCCCTGCTCCTCCGAGAAGCTCCCCTGTGGCATCTCATGGGGCCTCAGCCCCCCATGCGCATTCAGCCTTCCTGCCAGATGGGGAGCCCTGGGCAAGGCCAGTGCCTTCCGCTCGCGTGCCCAGCACAGCCTGGCACACGGAGGACTGGCAGGTGCTCAGCAAACACAGGCTGAACGTGACCGGATGGGAGGAACACACACGCCAGCCCCTGACCTGCGGGTCAGTGTTGCTTCTGAGCTGTTTTTCCTGGGGCTCATCTGAAACAGCAGAGAAAGGCACTGATGAGTGTGGGGGGGGGGGGGTCCCAGGGAGGCAGTAGTCCCCTCAAGGAGGGGCTCAGCTCTCAGAACATTTCTTCCTTAGACCTCTCACCCCTCTACTGCTCAGCCCCCAACTGAGTGTCTAGCAAAGGCCCCCCTTTTGTCTGCCCCCACCCACAGTCTGGATCAGAAGCCCTTCCTTGGACCCCCCCAGGTGTTCTTGGGGAACCTACAGCCACCTGCTTTCCCGCCTGTCCCACTGCCTACGAGTCCTGTGGGCAGGGGCCGGCACTGATCGACTCAGGCCTCCAGCCTCCTCCCCAGGGCCTGGCACAAAGCTCTGTCAGTCACAAATGAGTGACTGATCCAGTGAACAAAGGAACAAAGAGTAAACACTGGGGTGGGGCGGTGTCCCCAGGCCATACAATTGGTACTACTGGGGCTGAGCAGAGCGGACCACTCGGAGGGCCTGCTGCCCTCTGCCCTCCCCTCCAGGTGATGACAGGAGCTGGTGATGGCACGCATGCCCCGGCCAGCATCCCTGCCATGTGCCACCGTCCTGCAGCTCCGCCTTTCCCCACCAGGTGGCGCTGCTCCTGTGTCCACACCTGCCTTCCAGGTCACTGACTAACCAGCCCTCCGCACATAACCCAACCTCCTCTGCGCTTGGCCACCAGGGGAGCCCAAAGCCCCTCTCTATCCAGGCTCCTTGGTATCTGACCCAACGTCCCTGTGCTGTGACCCAGGCTGGTCCCTTGGCTTGTCCTCCAGGGGGCTGGACAAAGGTGTCCTGGACTCTCACCCGAAAGGAGATGGTTCTGGGGCTGAAGCGCTGGAGCGAACTGCTGTAGGTGACCTGGGTGGGCGAGAACGTGTCCGCCTCTTCCTCCTTGATGGGAATTTTCACCTGGATGGACGAGGGAATGTCACACAAGCGGTGTGGGTAGCCCTGAGCCCAAACTGCCACGGGCACCCCAGGTGACCTGGCCCATCCCAGGAGCTGCAGGAGGAAGTGGGCAGGAAGGCAGCCCTGTGCCATCCTCTGCCTCTGCTGCGGGGATGGGGACACAGTCCTAAAGTGCCAGACCACCAGGCAGAGCTTTCCAGGGGGGCTTCTGGAAGGATCTGAGGTTTCCCCAGTCTGCTGGGGTCCTGGGGTCCAGAAGCTGGATGAGAATATCCTCCCCGTCACACAGCTGGTGCCGCTGCCCTGCCTCAGTGTCCCCTATTCTGACAGGGGCTGTCAGCAGGTAGGGAGAGAAGGCCAACATCGGCCTGAAGGTGGCAGGACAGCAGACAGCCCGGGAGTCAGAGGCCACCTGGGTGGGAGCACTGCCAACCTGGAGTGTGATGGGCGGGAGGCGGGAAGCCACGGTCGGAGAGGTGGGCACCACCGGCTCTGCCGAGGGCAGGGGGCTCTTCTCAGGGAGGGCCCTTGTTTTCAGCTCCGTGGTGGTGGCCTGGCTCCCCTCGGCCGCTGGTGGCTCCTGGGCCTGGGGCTGCTCTGAGCGTGCCGCCCTCTTTGGGACCAGCTTGGTCTCTGACACTGGTGACTTCTCAAAGATGGACGCTTTCTCAGACACCAGTCTCCTCTGTGAACCTGACGTCTTCCTTGGGGCTGGCAGCTTCTCCGAGGTACCTGTTTTTTCTAGAACTGGCTTCTTCTCTGATGCTGCCACGTTCTCCGACAGCGCCATTCTCTCGGAGACGGAGGTTTTCTCTGAGCCCTGCCTCTTTTCCAGGGCCGTCGTCTTCTCTGGCACGGCGGACTCCTCCAAGACCCCCTTCTGCCCGTCTGCTGGTTCTCTGCCCACCACGCTCTCCTCCTGCCTGGCCCAGGGGCCCCGCTGCTCCTGGCTCAGTCTGCGGCGAGGTGGCACATCCACCCCCTTCTTGGGCACGATGGGCTGCTGCCTGGTCTGCACAGGGTCCGAGCTGTCCCTCCCTTCCTCCGCCTCCAGCCGCTCCCGGATGGGGGTCTGGGCCGCCTCCACCACCTGCCGCCTCTGCCTGCGCTCCTGCCGCGTCCTGAGGATGGCCTGGATGTCCTCACTGTCATCTTTGAAGGCTGGGGGTGGTGGCTTGGGCACCTCTGCTTCCTCCACGCTCCGCAGTCTGAGCCGGAAGATGAGAGATGGGGTGGAAGATAGAATCAGAGGATATCAGAGAGGGGAGGGGCCCTGGGGTGTCTGAGCCAATGGGGAGGCCGCCAGGGCCGCCAGGGAGGGTGAGGAGGCAGAGCCCTGCCCCGTCCCCACCACCATCACTTAAATAAGGATCACTTCCTCCACTTCACATACTGGACAGAGCACACCACGCTTTCCCAACAGTTTATAAACCCCTGGAAGGTCCACACACCCGTGTTCAGATATAGTCAACACACACAGAGTGAAGAACGACTGTCCGTGAGCCAGGCCTTGTGACAACATGGACAGGAATAAATGCAGATCCCGCCCTCAGAGCCGCGATCAAGCCCAGAGAGACTCAGGGATTTGTCAAAGGTCACACAGCTGACTGGTGCTGGCCGGACGAGAGCCGGAGCCCCTGAGCGCACCCACACTGATGGCTGCCATGTGCTGCAGCCACAGGCACCCTGCGCTCCCTTCTGCGGGGACCCCAGGGTGCGAGGACCACATGAGAGGGCGGACTCAACCGCAGCTTGGCCTCCAGCAGGAGGCTCTTAGCGTCCTCGCAGCTGCTCTCCACGTGACGTGGGACAAGTCAATTCACTGTCTGGGCCTTCGTCTCCAGGTCTGCAAACTGGGCTCGTTAGGAGGTAAAACGAGACTCTTCCGTGAGACGGCCCAGCACAGGCCTGTCACCCAGGGGACATTCCAGAAACCCTGGGCCCTTCTCTTCCTTCCCTCAGACCCCACAATCGAGGCGGCAAGACTAGCCCCCAAGAAGTGAACTGTGGCGGGCTAGGGTCGGAGGGAGACAGCCTAGTTTCGTGAGGAGAGTGGAGCCTCTGAGGCTGACAGAAGGCAATGCCCCCTACTTGTTGTCTCAGCACGTCACCTGCGCACGCTGGGACCCAGTGGCTCCACTGTAAGTGGATCCTCGGTACCTCTCTCAGGGATGATACTGTAAGGACTAAGCGAGTTATGTCCATCTGATGCCCAGCAAAGTGCTGACTGGTGGATGGAATCGACAGAGCACAGCGGCCATTCTTCTAAAGGGGGTGGACCCAGACAGGGTCAAGGAGGGGCTGGGGACGGTGGGAACACTGGGGACCCTGACACTCCTGCTCATGCCCTCGGCCTCATCCCCCCGGGCAGGCCAGATGCTGCACTTTGTCCGTCACCTGGGACAGGACCTGAGGCCTCACCCCACCCTGACCACGCACCTCTCTGCAGCCGACCGGCCTCCGTTCTGGGCGAGCCTGGGAGCCTCGTCGTCTGTGCTGGAGCTGAGGTTTCGCTGCCTCCTCCGCCGCTCTCGCTCCTGCTCCTCCTCATCTTCCAGGGTCCACTGTCTGGCCAGGCTGGGGGACAGAGAGGCCGTGAGTCCCTGGCCAGCCGCCTGTGGGACTGGGGGACACCAGCGGCCTCCAGGTGGCGCCCTCTGTGGGTGGCTGTGGGCACTGTCTGTGAAGACTACAGTGCTGAAGACAATACGAAAGACAATTCTGTGTTGATTGAATGTTGGGATAATATTTTGGATACACTGGAGTAAGTCAGATACATTATTAAGTTTGCCTGTTTCTTTTTACTTTTTTAGTGTATCTACCAGAAAATTTTAAGTATGATTCACATTATAAGTCTATTCAGCGGCTATTAAATTTCTGCTAAAGCTGCAGGATTTGGGTTCGACTGGAGTTTTTTGGCTGTGGCACTGCTGGCATTGTGCCTGGGGAACTCCACGGGCAGGCCCGTCCTGGACTGTCGGCTGCTGAATGGCACCTGGCCTCCACCCGCTGGGCGCCAGTGACACCACTTCCCAGGTGTGACATTGTCGGCTGTGCCCTGGGGGGCAAAACCACCCCCAACAAGATCCACTGGGCTGGCCTTGATCCTGGACTCCACAGTGGGAACATGGGGCCGCCCTCTGTGGGGTGACTGGGGAGGTGGGCGGGCCCACGGTCCTGCCTGCAGGAGGCAGATGAACTTGACAAGCTCCCCTTTCTTCTTGTGGGGACACCCCCAGGCAGCCAAGCCTTCATTTAAGGAGCAGACACTTTTCTGAAAAAAATCACGCAAACCCACAATTGTATACCCTGAGTCACATAGCAAACCTATCTCGCAAGCCTCCTCCAGAAAAGCCTCCTCCAGTGGCTTGAGGAAGGCGGGTCAGGTGGTGGCTAGGCCTTCTGCCCTGGGAGGGTCCCTTCCTGTTCGCCTCCTCCTCACGTTCCTTCCTCAAATGAGGAGGCAGCCACATGATGGCGCCGACCTTTTCCTCCAGGTCCAGCATCACACTCGTTGACCCAACATTCCCTGAACAAGTATTTTTCGAGCGCTGACGACATGCCAGGCCTGGCTGTGGGGACTGGTGCAGCCCAGAAGGAGGCCAACAGGGGCCTCCTTTCCTGGAGGGCATTCCAAGTGGGGGTGTTGGACAGTAAGCGAGGAAGTGACACAAGGACAATGGAATAAGGTAGGAGTTGACGTGAGGGAGGGGCTGGGAGGGGAGGCTTCTCTGAGCCCTGAGGAGTCCAGTGACCCAGGAGGAGGGCACCGCAAGTAGTAAGGCCTGGGCATGACGAGCTGGGCGTTCAGGGGAAGGGTCAGCAGAGCCAGACCATGGCCACAGGGGCTTGGATGGGGCAAGGCCAAGCAGAAGTCCTTGTGGACCAAGTGTCTGGAGTTTTACCCAGGGGAGTGACACAATAGGACATTATTACTGTGATGTATCTCTGGCTGCTGTGTGGAAAAAGAACTGAAGGGGGCAGGGAGACAAGCAAACAGGCCCGTCAGGGGCTCCTGCGATCGCCAGGTGAGAGACGGGAACAGTGACAGGTTTAGGACAGGTTTTGAGGACAGCGCCAACACGGTGGGGCGGATGGGGGTGAGGGGGTGGGGGGAAGAGAGGAGTCCAGGGAAACGCCTGTGTTTTGGCCTGAAGAGGTCCTGGGGCTGCTGTTAGGAAGACGGGGAAGAGCAGGGGCGGACGCGTTGCTGAGATACCGGGTGGCAGTGGGAGGGGGAAGTGAAGAGTGAGGAGGAGAGACCAGGGAGAACGGAGGGAACCAGCTGACAGCGCTGACCTGTGGCGAGAGGCGAGGGCCTGTCCACACCACTGGAGACATGAGAAGACCAGGACGCAGCACAGCCTCCTGGTCTCCTAGAAAGAGTCCCTGGCAGCTGGGGCCAGCGCGGCACCGCACTAGTCCTGGGAGAATGGGCCCATCAGCAACTCTTAGGAGGAGTTTTGCTGAGAAGAAAAGCGAGTAAGAGGGCACAGGCGCTAGAGGACAGGGCTCAAGGAATGCTTTTGTAATGGAGGCCTAATTTACACACCGTAAACACCCAGGTCTCAAGTTGTGCTTCCTTTTTGAAGACGGGCAAATGAAGGAGAGTGGAGGGGGTGTGAGAGGTTGGAAAAGGAAGAGTGAAGAAGTCCTGCAGGGAGAGGAAACTGCCTTTGGAAGGAACCTTCCGGAACCTCCCTTTCTGCCATCAGGACAGCTCTGGCGGACATCTCAGCCCTCCTGCTCCCGTCAGTGGAGGTGGAGAAGGGCTCCAGTCTAAGCCCTGACCACAGAATGTGAGCGAGACTGCCCTGGCCTTCACAGGATCCCGCCAGCTCTGCACAGTTACAGATGGATCATTCATTCATTCATTCATTCATTCATTCATTCATTCACCATGCACAACGACGGTCTATTACGAGCCAGGCCCTGATGCCCAGCTCTATTTGGCTTCCATTTTTCATACTTGGAAATGCCAAGTCCAGCTGAGGCCATGTTTCCAGCTCTCCCCCTCTCTAGACGCACCCCTGCCCCTAGTGTTGACAGTTGGGGGTCAGCTCTTGGCCTCCAAAGCTGAGGGATCCATCTACTGGGGAGAGTGACCCACAAAGCCAGAAGCTCCTCTCCCCTGACCACACCCAGGCGGGGCCGGAGCCGCCAGGACTCCTGGGTCCTGAGCAGCCCTGTTCCCACACGCTCCTCTCAGCCCTGGGGAAGGCGGCTTGTTTGTTTATCCTCCGGTGGGGCCATGTAGTATGTGAGTGAGCTGTCAGAGCCTGGTCCCCGCAGCCATGATTCACTCCCTCACTTCCCAGGCCTGGCCTAGCCCCGAAAGGTCTCCCAGGTGTCCCTGAGTGTCCCCTACCTGTGCGCCAAGACCCTACAGCTCACCCAAGGGGCTGTGGTCACCCCACCTCCTGCTGCCTTCAACCCCTAATGAAAAGCGGGTTTCAGCAGCACCTCCCACCCTGCCGGTCACTGGCCTCTAAAGATGAGGAAACAGGAATGGAGGGGAGGGAGGGGCAAATGTCAGAGGGACCTCAGGGTGCAGTTGCTGAAACCCCAATAATAAAAAAAAAAAGATAACTAGGGGCTCAGAACAGTGCTTAGCATTTGGTAGCATACAAATACTTGTTGAACACGGTGAGTGATAAATCAGTAAGTACAGGAACGAAGGAAGAAGTACGGGCACTGACACAGAAGGGCCCCCATCCTGCCAGGCACTGCTGGATTTTACAAACCCCGGTGACCTCAAGCCTCACCACAGCCCTGTGAGGGAAGGCGGTGTCGTTCCCATTTTGCAGATGAGGAAACTGAGGTGTGTGGGGGTTAACAACTTGCCCAAGATAGCACAGGGAATAAAAAGAAGGAACCAAGATTCCATCCTAGGACGGCCTCTCAACGCCAAACGCCAGAAAGGGATGTGCTGGGAGGGAGACCACATTCTCAGGGGCCCCACAGCTGAATAGAGGAAGGAGCAGGGAGAGTGGGAGGGCCTCTGACGGTGTGGGGTTCCCCACCCAGGACAGCCCAGAGCTCGTGGGGCAGCCTGGGAGAGCAGGTTTGGGGAGACCCAGTGGCCAACACAATTGACCTTCGAGTTCCAGAGCCAGGCCAGGGGTGGAACCTGTAGGTCCTGCCATCCAAGGAGCCCCAGCCACCCTCACCAGCTGATGCCACAGCCCCGCCACTCCCTTCCTCTGGACAACCCTGTCTTCCACCTCCGCCTTCATTTGGGGACACTTATCTCTGTCGCCATACAGGGCTGCGATCCTCAACTGCTCTGATTAAAGGAGAGGAATATGTGACGGCGGCCCAGCGGTGTGTGGGACACTGGGGCGTAAGAAGCAGAGTTTGCCAATCTTGGAAGAGAGAACAGACAAGGGGCCGGGCCTGGCACTGGGCTGGGTGGCCCAGCGCTGACTGGCTGTATAACCTGGGCCTAGTCTGCAGCCCCTGAGAGGGCCAGGCCTCAGGCTCCCCTTCCCCACAACAAAGGGTCACCCTGGGTGGTCACTGAGGTCCCTTCTAGCCCTGATGGCCGAGGGAGAGGTGTCGGAGAGACTGGGGGCAGTGCAGGGAGGCGAGAGGGCTGCTCCAAGCCCAGGCAGGGGAATGATTAACCGCTGGCTGCTCAGGGCCGGGTTCTCAGATCCACCTTCACCCCCCGCAGACAGGCCGGGCCCAGCCCCGCCCGTCACCAGGCCAGCTCAGGGAGGAAAGGACAAGGCACCCAGCCAGCCAGCTCACCACTGCCCCCACTCCAGGCCCGGGGCATCTGAAGCTCCACTTCACGCCAAGGGTGGGCTGCAGGCTAGTCCTCAGCTCCCCACGGGGCCCTGGCAGGGCCACACGCCCTCCCAGTCCTCCCCAGCCTGATGGTTGACAGTGACTCACAGCCTTCTTCCTCCTGCCGCCGAGGCTTGTTCACCAGGGAGCCGAGTGGGTGCTCCGGGTGCCTCATGGGTAACAGTTGGCAACAGCGTGTCTGCCCACAGGGCTCTGTGAAGGCTGGGGCCCTGCAAGGAGGGCAGGCCAGGGGCTCCTGTGGCAGGACGGGTTCCCCTGGGCCACCCTGGACATCCATAGGAATTCGGCCCCACCCCTGCTGCCACACCAGACCGTGTCCAGCTGAGCAGTGGACAAGCTAAGACCAAATCCTGCCCCCATCTTAAAAGCTGCAGTGCCCAGCTGCCCACCTAGCGCATGCACACGCCCTGTGCGTATCCAGGCATGCTCTCAGACACAAAATCACATATACCCCACCCGACAGCTCCTGGGGAAGTAGTGTCTGCTCAGTGTTTCTAACCCAATGCACTCAGACCAAATAGGCTCGGATGACCAAGACCCAAACTCAGCAACCTCAGAACTGGCTGCCCACACAGACATCTGCTCACTCCACAGGCCATAAACACACGTGCCCGCACCCAGCCAGGCACAGATACACCCGCACGAGGCCCAGACACTCCCACATCGCCCCCAGGCACACTGACCCACATGCAGAGTCCAAGGCCATGACTCCAGCCCCACCCTCAGCACATACCTTCCCTGGGGTGTGTCCAACCTCTAGGGCAGCCTGGGTTCCTTTCCCAGAGCGCCGAGTTCCCTCCATTCCTGGAGTTTACCTGCCCCCGTTCCCCCCAGACCCACCACACCGCAGTAGGAGGTGGACCCCCAGCCGTGTGGGATGAGCTGCTCGGGGTGGGGGGCTGAGTACAAAACCCTGGAGAAGCTCTGGAGCCCCCCCTCCATGGAAGGAGGGGGAGAAGGGGAGCCCAGGGCCCCCTGAATGAGGACAGCCTGGGGAGGCGGCACCTGCACAGACAGCCCGGCCTCCGGAAAGGCTGCCGTGCCCCAGTGCCCACCTGGGAGGGGCCAAGAGTCCAGTTTCTACCCGGGAGCTGGGTTTGAGCTGCAGGGGTCTCCGTTTCTTCAGGGACAAGATGTGTGTGTGAGGTGGGGGAGGGAGTGGGATAGAAGGTGAAGGTGCTCATGGGAGCACTTCTGGGGGGCGCAGAGCAGGGCCAGGAGGAGCCCCAGTGGGGGGCGCTGCCCCGGCGACAAGGCCCCCTTCCCTGACCCTGACAGGATGCCCAGCGGGCGGGGATCAGATACCCACTCCCTGGCCCGTTGAGGGCCTAGCTCACAAATAAATACTGAAGCACAGAGGAGGGCGAGAGCGTTCTTGAGGTCACAGAGCCCAGACACCACCCCCAGGGCCATCCTCAGAATCCGGCCTCATCAGCAGAAGGGGATCTAGTTCCCTCGGTCCTTGCTCTGTGGCCCCTCCAGGTGGGGTGGCTCTCACTGCTGGCACTGCCCCCACTCCCTGCCAGGAGGGGCTGAGGGACACCTCCCTGGGGCCCACTCTACAGAGAAACCCGTAGTGAGGGAGACTTCTCTCTGGAAATGAGGTTTGGCTACTCCTGACCACGTCCCAATGCCCCAGAACGGGATGGTGGGGTTGGGGGCCCTCCAGGCCAGGGACCAGCCCTCCACAGGCACCCTGTGCATGAACTCACCCCTCAAGGGGAGAAAAGGAAGCCTGGGGGAGTGAGAACACCCACCCTGTCCCTGAGAGTTCCCCAGTTTGGCCCCTGAGGAGCAGCCAGACCGGTCCGGCCTTAGTGCCGGGCTCCGGGAACAGGACAGCCAGAGGTGCGCCGCTGCCCCCCTCCCGGCCACCGCGCTCACCTGGACAGCGCGGACCAGTTCTTCTTGCCGCCGGACATGCTGCGCGCTCTGCGGGGCTGCCTCACCTGCGCGCCCCTCCCCCGTCACCGGCCCAGGTAGGTCACCTGGCGCTTATATTCCCCGCCCGCCCCGCGCCGCGCGCTGATTTGCCGTCGGGAGTGACCCCGGGGGGTGGGCTCCCACACCTCCGCCCTGGTCCCCGCCCCGGTCCCCGCCCCGGCCCCCGCGCGCTGGACAGACGGCCGCTTGGATCGCCGCACGAACGCCCGGGCAGCGCGGGGCTGGTCGGCGGGCGGCCCGGGGCGAGGGCGGCCGGCTTCCTGCTCAGAACCAGTCGGACCAGCTCGGCGCCGGGCGCCTCCTCGCACAGGTGTCGCAGCCCAGGGTGCCGGGCGAGGGGCGGGACCCGCAGATCGGGGTCAGGCTGAGCTCACTGCCGGAACCGACTTAGCCCGAGAAACCCAGAGCAGGAAGCCGGGCAGGAACCGGAGCGCAGGTACCGTAATCTCGGGCCTAGAGCGCACTCCCGCTCCCGGGCTGGGGGACCTGGGGCCCACGCCCCTCCCTAGCAAGCCCTGCGATGGGCGGGGCAGTGCTTTTCCTGTGCTGCCAGGCACTCCCAAAACGCGACTCAATTAAGCAAACATTTGAGAGCCCACAGCACTGAAAACGCGAAGATGTCCTGTCCTCGCTCACTGGTACTGGACTTTGGGCTGGAGGGGGAGGGTGTATAACAGACCAGAGGCTCCGCTTTCCCCAGAAGGAAGGTGTAGGCATGGACAACTGGACCTGGAATTTGGGGGCAACTTGAGGCAGCTGTCACCACCAGAGCCACCTGGCTCCCTTTCCAGCCATCTGGGCTGATGGAGCACGTGCTTCCTACCCAGGAAGCAGCCTCAGGTGGGCTGACATTGGGGAATATTCCCTGATGGATCAGAGCTGCAAGGTCAGCAGCAGCAACAGTTCTTGCTCTGAGACGCATGGGGTACAGCCCTAGGCACCTGGGCGAAGGAGCTTGGACTGTGAGCATCTGCTGGGCCCTGCTCCCAGCCTGGCTTCCCTTTGGCACTGATCCAGGGTGGATGGTCTCACAGTTGCCCTCCAGCTCTGAGGTCTCAGGGAAGGGCAAGCCAGCAACGGAGCAGAAGCCTGAAACACACACAGCCAGCCTGATGTGGCATGTCCTTCCCTAAATGCACCTCCTCCAGGGAGCCGTCCTTTTTGGCATAGGTGAGGAGAGTGTTTCCAGGGACTGGGAGCCTGGAGACCTGGCTTTGAGCTCGATTCTGCCACTTATGGACCACATGACTTGGGGCAAATCACTTAGGAAGAAAGAGACTGCTGGTCATTTGAAGCCTGGCCCTTGTAGGGACCCTTCCTGAAGCCAGGGAACAATGGGGTGTCTGGAAGTCCAAAACCCGACACACTCTCTACAGATATAAAAGCCCAAAGACACGGACGGTTGGTATGCAGACGACTGAATAAGTGAGGAAACAAATTATGCACGGCATGTGTGAATATTTACTGTGAATATTTACCAGGCACTTTCTACGTGCCAGGCCCTGGGTCCGGTGCTGGTCAGCCTCGTAGGCTCCTAGGGCTGTAGGAACAAAGTGCCACCAACTAGCAGCACCGTTTACAGCAACAAAAATCGGGAGAGCACCCACATGGCTCTCCACAGGAACGTGGGTGAATAAACGATGGTAAATTGCATCACTTCACGGCAGAGACAATAAGCTCCCGGTAAGTGTATGCACAGGGGGGACTATTCCAAGCTCAAGCTCAAACGGGGGAAAAGCAGAAAGCACGCCTGTGTGTCCGGTTGACCACAAAGATGTGGAGCAAGCCAGGTGTTGTTTAGGGATTCATACAGGTGTGGTGACGTCACACCAACAGGCCAGGGGATGACGCCCAAAAGGGAGGGGCGTGTTCTCCCTGGCGGAGAGGAAGGGTCACGATGGTAGAGGGGCCCAGTGGCTTCCAATGTGCAACTGCCTAGTTCTTAAAATGTGCAGGTGTTCATTTTGTAATTCTGTCTACCCTACAAGCATTAAACACTGACCGTGTACTGTTACTTCCTCTGGGGGGAGTCCGAGAAAAAGGCGTCTCACATGGGAAGTCCCTGGGCAAAGCCAGGGGTTTCCAAGACTTCCCAGCCAGGGGTGGGAAGGGGTCACCTCTATCCTCCCAGAACAGATGTCAGGCTCTGGAATCCCCCACCCCCTGTCCCTGCATTCACAGGGCACCTTCTCCTTCCCCCAAGGGGCCACAATGGAGATCCAGGGGTCTCGCGGGCCCCAGCTGTGTGAGAAGTCACACCTGACACATCAGTTCCATTCCCTCTGCAAGGTGACAAGACCCACATCCAAAGGATCCTGGACAGTGGTTTCCTGGCTCTTGGTTTTTACAAACTAACTAAATATATATATTTAAGTGGGAATACCCTAACGGTGTTGTCACCATTTTATTTTGTGAAGTACTAACATTAAAAAGCAGTTACTGCCTGCCACCCTCCCAGCCCGTAAGCAAAGGCTGTTGTAACCCTAAAATAGTAAAATGAAGGCATGCCCACTTTCAGGACACAGGAGCCCTTTTCTACATTTTGCTTCATGGAAATCTGACCATGGTGGCCCTGGTTCCCTCTTCGGGCAGTGAAGCAGTTGAAACTTGGTCACAAAGAGCTGACCGGGAGAATTGCATCTGGGAAGTGCTAAGTGACACATACATAGGCATGGTCACACTCACGAGCAGGTAAGCCACCCACCTGTGTGCCACGTTCATGTTCCCACACACTGCGCGTCCCTTCAGATGAACACTCACGAGCGGTCACACACACACCCCTCCCCACAGGGCTCCTAACTCACAACACCTGCCCCGGCTCTCAGGTGAGGCCATACTTCTCTCCTGAACCTGGAGCGAAGGGCCAGGTCACCCAGCCTGTGCCAACAGTGAGAGGGCCAGGTGCTGGCACTGGAGCCAGCTGGACGCTGAATCCCAGGCCAAAGGTGGCCCACCTGCTCTGATGCCCAGGCCTCTGCTTCTGGCTGGGGGACTGAAGTTCTCTCCACACCCAGTGTTCTCGGTGGCTTGGAAGTCCAGGGACCTGGGATCTAGTCCCGGTTAGGTCTGTGACCTTGAGCAAGTCACTGTCCCTCTCTGGGCCTCCAGGCCTTGACCGCAGTGCCCTGTGCCAAGGGTTATAGAGCTCGTGCTGCTCAGACTGGCCTCAGGGGACCCACAGGCCAGCTCAGGAGTGTGTCCTGGAGTAAGAGAGTGCCCTCGCTCCTTTTGTCCAGTGAAGGGACCCCCAGGTGGCGAGCTCTGGGGCTTTTTGAGGAGAGCCCTGCTGGGGTCTGGCGAGGAGGCTGCTGTCTGCACTGGTCGCAGTGAGCTGTCCGGGCTTTGGTAGCTTGGTCACCCATCTGGAACGAAGCTGCCCCCCTGGCTGCCCAGCCTGGAGCCTGTGGGGAATCTGACTCACTTCGCAGGGGGCCATTGGGGCTAATGTTTAACTGGCTCCCTCCTCATCCGGGCACTCTAGCCCCTGCAGCCCTGAGCACTAGGTAGTGCGAGGCGGGCTCCAGACACAGCAGCTCAGCCTCCTGCCTGTGGAGGGAGGGACCTCAGGGAGCAGGAGAGCCAGGCTGGGACAGGCGGGTGGTGGCACGGGCCATTCTGCCCTGGTCCTTTCTACCAAGGAGCCCCAGGCCCACCAGCTGTATGTGTCAGTTTGCCAGACACCCCCCGAGTAGCCCATCCCTCCACCCCAGCCCCAATGGGCAGTGATGACATGTGGATGTCATTTGCATCTTATTCGAATACGTCCCTTTTAGTGGGGCTTTTGGAACTCCCCAGGTGCGGGTGTGGGGGCCCTGTACCCCCAGCCAAGTCCCTTTGGAAAGTGGCTGGTTGGGTTGCGCTGAGGCAAGTCCAACCCCAGAAAAGGAACACCGCAAAGCAGTCAGGCCCAGGCGCCCACTGCCAGCCTGCCGCCATCACTGTGTAACAGGCCCCTAGCTTCAACTCTCCAAGCTTTCACTTCCTCTGTAAATCTGAGATGACAGTATCTACCTCTTAGGTTTCTGTGGGAATACAGTGCTGTAATTCTGATAAAGCATTTCAGGTTGTAGGAATAATAATAATTATTATTATTAACATGATGACTAAGAGTATGGACTCTAACAGACTGCCTGGGATAAGTAAGTCCTGGCCCCTCCATTGACTGGCTGTGTGACCACGGGAGGGTATTAACCTCTTGGTGCCTCAGTTTTCCCATCTATAAAATGGGAATTGTGATAACGCCTTTCTCAGAGGGAGGTTGCGAAAGTTAAATGGATTAAGTATGTAGAGTGGTGCCTGGTGGGTCATGAATGTGCTGTCACTCAGAGGAGGCCCTGCTCCCAGCTCTGGTGTCCTGTGTCCTGTGGGGTCCAGCACCCTCCATGGTGAGAGGGACTGGAGTGGAATCACGACTCTCTAGACTCCATGCCTCCCAGCCAGGCCCTGTCCATGGCTGCAGCTTAAGACCCAGCCCCTTGCCCAGCGTGCTGTCCACCCACAGGAGCCCTGTGCCAGACCCTCCTCCCCTCGTCCACTCAGGGTGCCCCAGGATTCGCACTCAGGGAGTGTTCCCGCCTCTTTGCCCTTGCGCCATCCGTCCTCACTGGAGGTGGGCTTGTCTAGCCTTGCCTGGAAGCAGGAGGGACCAGTGGACCTCCAGGAGGCCCTGGGACGGCCTGAGGGCCCCCACCTCGGGCGTGTGCTGCTGGCCCCAGAGTCCTCGCCCGCAGGTGCTCTGCACCCAGGTGTTTGCTTTGAGTCAGGCCCGGGGCTGGGCCCCCGCCTTTGTAGGGCAGGGTGAGGACCCCTGCTTAATAGCTGAATGGCAGAACTGACATTTGGCTGTGGAACTTCTCAAAGTGCTGAGAAGAGGCAAAGCCAGGAAACCAGGCTTTGGACCTGGGAGGCAGGGAAGGTGGGTTTCTGTGGCTGCCTAGGTACAAAGCCCGTCCTCATCCTCTGTGTCACATCACAGAGTCCCCGGACAGGACCTTCAGGTGTGTGGCTGTGTGTGTGTGTAGTGTGGAAATAGACACTGGGCGTGTCTGTGATAAGGGTTTCTGGGTATGGTAGGTGTGCTCTTTGCACACATCTGTCTGCCGCTCTGCCCACTGAGCTGTTTGTGGCAGGAGCCCTGGGCAGAGCGCTGCCCCTTCCCCTACGCATCCTACATTGCTGGTCCCTTGCTAGCTGGTGGCCTAGCAGCCCTGGTGCCAGACCCTGCCCCCGAGAGCAGCTGGCACTGCACTTTGCACCCAGCCTCTGCATTTATAGCAGACAATACACTGGGAGCAGAGGGCAGGCCGGGGACATGCAGGCAGGTGGCAGGAGGCTCCCCTCCCCTGGACCAGTGCTCAGACAGTCAGAAAGCCAAGGGGCCCCGGTCAGGAACCAGCCACTTCCATTGTGGGCTCAGCTCCAGAGTCACCACGACACCGCCCTGAAAAGCCAGGCTCCGCTCTGGCCCGGAGCGGTGGTCTCTGCTCCACTGGAGCCACTCTCCTTGGTGTGGGATACAGGGGAGGCTGCCCCAAGCCCCCATCCACCCCAGCAGGCTGCTGCCACTCACTGGGCTTTGGGTCCAGATGTCAGTGGCATGGAGAAAGGACTTGACCCTGGGATGGAGGACAGACCACTGCTGCCCTTTCACTGGGATGTGACCCGTCCACGAGTGTGAAGGGACATAACTGGGCTGAGGGTGGAGACTGGTAGAGCCAGCAGGTGCAGGAGGGACACGGGAGCCCAGGGGCGAGATGGAAAGTCGCCACCTGGTGTCCAGATGCAGAACTGCAAGGTGTTCCTCCACTGGGGAGCAGCCCCCTGCCCTGTGCAGGCAGGACAAGGTGGGGGTCTGACAGCACCCTGACCTCTCAGCCCACAATAGTCAGGAATATCCAGCGGCACCAGAGAGAGGGGACCCAGGTTTGCAGAGGAAGGGGGGAGTGAAATCAGGCTGGCAAGGGGCTCGGAATGGAGAAGCCCCTCTCGATGGCTGGGGCTGTTTCCGAGGTCAGGGCTTGGGGGAGCTGTGCATCCTGCATGGGGAGGGTATGCTGTGTGAGGTCACTGGGACTGGGCAGAGGGGTCCCAGGGGAACTGTAGGCGCTGCCACTTCCTTAGCCCTCATTCCGACGGAGCTCCTGACAGGAGCAACCCAGCCCTCTCTTCACAGACCCCCGTCTTCCATTTCTCCCGAGCACTCACGGCCAGAGCTACAAAAGTGACCAGACACTGGGGTTTTAATGGACGGGCCACGATGCCGGTGACACTCTATATGTCAGAGCCGCCAAGGAAGGATGTGGCAGGGGGCTGGGGGGAGGTGCTACAGCCGTGACACCGGTATGTGTGGGGGGTGCCCACCTTGCTGGGGGAAGGTCTTCAGAACCGTGGTTCTCTCGTGTCTGTTGATTCCGGAGGAGGGCACTCAGGCTGGAGGGAGAGGTGGGGCAGGATGGGTTGGGGGGTGCAGAGAGACGCAGAGGAAGGAGCATGCAGGGGGCCCAGGGCCAGTGCAGCAAGTGGCCTGTGGGGACAAAGAGGTGGCAGCCATCAGTCCCAGTGGCCCCGACTTACCCCAAGCACAGGCAGCCCCGGGACTTCTCAGCCCAGCATGCCCTGGGCTGTACCATCTCCCACCGTGCTTCTCAGCCCAGGGCCCCAAGCTCCCTTCCGACCGAGCCCAGGCACTGCTCCTTCACAGTGGGCTCTGCCCAGTCTGGCCTTACAGCCCCCTTCCTTCCTGCTTAATTCGCGCCTCTGCTTCTGAGGCACCACCCTGCGTGACACCTGACACCCACCCATCACTTCTCTGGTGGGTGAACACCTGCTCTGACAGGGCTGTGGCATGTCCCCTTACACACCCCCAGAGGGTCTCATGGGGCCGAATTTTGCTGCTCTGTCCAGTTTCCTCAGCCATTTCCTCAGAGATCAGGCAGTCTTCTCTGAACAGACCCCTCAGGGCAGGGACTGGGGTGCTGGGTGCTTTGCAGAACTGGCTGAGGAAGTTAAAAGAGCCTAGACTTTCAGAAGGTCAGGGCTTGAGTATCCCCAGGGGTCATCTAACCCAGTGGACCTCAAACTCTTGCATCAGAACTCGGAGGGCTGGCCCTGGGATGTCTGAGTTTCCATTCAGTGGGCCAGGGGTGGGGCTGGGCATTGGCAGCTCTGGTGGTACCTGGAGAACCCTGACCTGATATAACCCCCAATTACAGATGAGGGACCATCTGTAAATGAGGGGCCCAAGGTCCCATGGTGCTGAACCCGTGAGAGCTGACCACACAGCAGCCCGCCAGCCCTGTCCTGGGGTCCCTCTCCTCCTGTAGACACGGTGGGCCCGAGGGGACGGGGGCTGGTTTCCCGGTACCTTTACTGGGAGGTGGGAGACTTGGCAGCATCAAACATCTTCTTCCGGCCTTCCATCCCAGACATGGCCTCCACGTTCTTCCTCCAGTCGCCGACCTCCACGGGCCGCTCCTACAGGCAGGCCACATGCACGTCAGATACTTACCGGGCCCTCGCTACGCTGAGGCTCCACAGGCAGAAGGCAGCTGCGTGGGTCTGGAGCTCAGGGGGACCGTGGGGCTTATGGGGTCCATCCCCACCCTGAGGAACCGCCGCCCAGCTTCTCCTCCAGGCCCCCACGCCACCCTCCTGGTCTGGCGCTCAGCAGCTCAAGGCCACCTCTTCCAAGAAGCCTTCCTCCTGCTCATTTGGCTCATTTCCTGTTTCCTCAGCACACTGCCTGGTCTGCCTCTTCTCCATACAAAGTGTCTTGAGCCAAAGACCATATTTTTCTCCATTTCTCACCCACCTGGCCTCTTACACTCTGGGCACGGACGCTGCGAGCTCAACCCACCTGGAGTGGTTTGTTGCTGAGTAAGAGCCTGAACTCAGGTCCCTAACATCTGCTCCTGTGTGCTGGGACTGTGGGTGACCTGCTGAGTACCCCTCAGTGACAGAGGGCAGTGCGTCCCAGCCCCCTAAGCCCCCACACCCTCTTCACGGGGTGCTGTGTGCTCGGTGTGGCTTTGTGTCCCAGTCTCGTCCTCAGACTGGGCGCAGCCCGAGGGAAAGATGAGCACGATCAGACTCCATCACTGGTCTCCTGGGGCTTCTAGAATGTTCTGACAGGAGCTCCAGGGCCTGCTCACGGCTGTCAGGGGTGACGGCGGAGGCTGGCGGGTGACAGGTGCTGGGGACCAGCCCTCACCTTCTCCGTGTCCTCCTTCTTCACAGACTTGAGGTTGGCTCTCAGGTCCATGGACACCTTGTGCTTGGAGCCCAGCAGCGCACGCAGCATGGCGTCGGCGGAAACACGCACGCGACGCAGCGCCGGGCGCTTGAACTTCCCACGGAGGTCCAGTACCTTCAGTTTCAGGTCCTTAATCTGCAGGGGACGATCGGGGCAGGGCTCACTGGGGGGGCCAACCAGGGCTGAGCCCCACTGCTCCAGCCTGCAGGCCAGGCGACCAGACACGCAGACCCACCCACTGCTTTACAAGTAGCCACCACGTGACTGTTGATAAGCAAACGGATGGTCAATGGACAGATGAAGCCAGCTGGCCTCCCTGTGGCATGGCCATGAATAGCTAGGGCCACCCCGCCCCACGGACACCCTGGTCGTCTCGTTCCCCAGCCTCCTGACTAATCCCTCCCCACAGAACCTCCAGGGCAGCCCGTTGAGGCACAGCTTTGATCCCATGAGATAGATACAGGCCAGGTCCTGACCCTGGGGGACTTCCAAGATGTGCTGTCTGGGGAGATCAGTGAGCCCACAAGTCATCACTCTCAGGGGACAAATGGGAAGGAGGGGACTGGCTCTGGTCCCTGCCTATGCCTTCCCCCAGGACAAGTGCCCAGAAGCAGCAGATGCCCTGCCTTTCCGTGGAGCAGGGTCTGGACGGAACCGAGGGAGCCCTGCATCCTGGAGGGGGGTCTCCCCAGACCTGGGCCTCCTGAACCTCAGTGTTCTCTTCTGGGAGGTGCAGACGATAGCACCTACTTCACCCACAGGCATGGAGGGAGGAGCAAAGGCCTACAGAAGTTTTTGGCAAAGGTTAGATGTCCTTTGCAGGCAAGTGAGTCTTGTGGAGTGAAAAACCCGTGGGCCAGCAGGGAGGAAGTGAGTGCCCTTCATCTGTGTGGCTATCCTCTCTCTGCCGTCTGCAGCCCTATGGGGCCGGAGTGTCCTGCTACGTGGCCACCTCCCAGGCCCTGCAGAAGGAGCAGACCTGGTCCAAGCTGCGGCATCAGTGCCCCCAACCCCCATCCTGGGCTTACCTCCCTGGTGTTGTGCAGACACTTAGCCTCGATGTCGTATCTCTCCTCGTCCACCATCTCCACCTTGGTGTGCAGGTCCCGGCACAGGTCCTGGGGGACAGGAGTGGGCGTCCAGCCTCCCTCTCTGCCTCCAGGCCAGGTCCCTGGGCCCTCTCCGCTTGGCCGAATCTGCACTCTAGACAGAAGCTGAGGAGCCCCTCCCTACACCTGAGGTCCCTGACTGCTGACAGCTCTGGACGTCGAAGCCCCGTGTCTTCCTTTCTGAGTGTCTTGTTTTCTTTAAAAAGTTGTCTTGTGGTAAAAATAAGTTATTTATAGAAATTTTGAAAATTGCATCTTAAACAAAAATAATAAAATAAAAGCGACTAGTGATGCCACCAGGGGAGATAACCATTGGTGACATTTTAATGTGTTTCCTTCCACTCTCTCGTCTGCAATCACTGGCATTTGAACAGTTATCAGTGTTTTAAATCCATTCAAGACCCCTCTGTAGGGGAGGACGGCAAGTCTTTGGAGACCTGGGGCATCCCGAGTCCTGCCCCTCTGCTGCCTCCCCGTCCACGCGTCAGGAGGGCTCAGCCCCACCAGGTTCACTTCGCTTCCTGTGTCTGTAAATGGGACCTAACCTTCCAGAGCTGGGAGCCCGTTAGTACGGCTCCTGCCACGTGGTCCCCGGTGTCGCCCCCAGCCCCAGCCTGAAGGGCTCACCTGCAGGGCGCTGAGGGACAGGCCCCGCGTCTGCAGCGTGGGGATGCGCTCCGCCAGGTAGCGGGCCTTCTCAGCCTCGCGTTCCTCCTGTTCCTGCTCCCAGCACTCCTTGGCTTTGGCCAGCATCAGGCTCTGCAGGACAGGGCAGGTCAGCCTCCGGCCTGAGGGGGGGCGGACGCCAGCTGCACCCGCCCGGGGCTCCGGGCTCACACGCTCGCTCGTCAGGGCCCAGACCAGGCAGCCCTGGGAGCGTGTGAACTGGAGGTCGCTGAGTGCGCAAGTGTGTGTGTTGGCGACAGGCAGGCCGCGCGTGGGCCCTGGAACGTGCTCTTCCCCCCGGCTCCTCTTTCCCTCTTCTGGCTAGGCTCACAGAGCTCCAAAGAGAGAAACTCTTAGCAAAACGGCAAGTTCCTCTGTCCCAGCCCAGTCTTCCCACCCTCCAGCCCTGGACCTCTGGCTCCAGGGGACAGCCAGGCTCCCCCTGCCTCCTTCCTCTCCCCTCACGGGATCCTCACAGCTGCTCTGCCTGCACTGCTTCCCCTCTGCCCCCCCGGCCCCCCCCCCCCCCCCCGCACCTACATGCAGTGTCCCCCAGAGCCAGCACCCGGCCTCACCTTCAGCAGGAGTTTGCGGGAAGCAGTGATCTTGGATTTTCTCTGAAGGCGAGAAGGGGAGAGACAGGGTGAGGCAGAGGCTGCAGAGCAGGAGACCTGGGCCGGGCCACGATGCGTGCCGCCAGAGTCACCATCATTATCCAGAACCCCCGCCCAAGGCCCCTCCAAAGCTCATCCTTGTGACTTGGGCAGAATTCTCACACTCAGAGAATGCTGCAGTCAGCTACCATCACTTAGGGGCTGTGGCTGGAAACCTGCCAGGCTCGGTGTGGGTCACATGACCTCTATGGGCAGCACCCTCCCGTCTGCAGACAAGAAGCCCTAGGCCCCCACCCCGGCTTCGTTCATAGAGTCGTTGCAGCAAAACGAGATCAGGGGTATGCAAACCCCCTGAAAAGCATGAGACGTGCGTGTTTGGCACTGGGTGTTAACCTCCTGAACATGGGCGGGCGGGACGAGCTCCCAGAGTGGGTAACGGGAACTCGCTCAGGGCTCGGGGAGGGTGCAGAGTCACAGCCAGCTCTGCTGCCATCCCAGCCCCAGCACCCCCTCCCTCCCAATGACGTTGAGCGCTGGGCAGCCCTCCATCCCTGACCCAAGCTCTCTCTGGTTTCCTCCAATGCCCACCCCACCTTCACCAGTCTGAAGACTTAACCAGGACAGAGCTCCCCGAAAGCTCACCTCGCTTCAGGCATCCGTCACAGGAAGGATTGGGGGGGGGGGGAGAGAACAGAAGACAGAGTGTGAACAGTGCATATAACACACGCAGCCACAGAACCATGTGGACAAGCTGGGGAGGCCAGGTGTCGGGTGGGGACCAATTCCAGGGTCCCCGCAGAACAGAGTGAAAGCCCGGCCCTTTGGGCTGGAGGAGATGCTCCCTGTTGTAAGTGGGGGCGGGGGTCAGAGAAGCCTCGCCAGGGGTTCTGCAGCGAGAAGCTTCAGTCCCTGGGCGTGTGGGTGGGTCCCCAGCGCCGCGTCCCGCCACGGGGCCAGCACTGCGTCGTGGCCTGGCACGCGCAATTCATCTGACCAGTGCAGACGGACAACGTCTGCGACAGGCCGGGGGGTCTTCCCCACGTGACCGGGGAGTGTGAGTTCTGCTCGGACGCCGGGAGGACGCGTGGGGACGCTGGGGACCCAGGCACTCAGAGCTGTTCCCATTCTAGGGTCTGGCCTTTCGGGGAAAGGCTTCGGAGGTTGGACAGACGGAGCCTCAACTCTGGGGCTGAACGTGCTGTGAGGGGACTTGCATGGGGTGGGCTACTTACACTTCCGGCATGGCGGTGGGCACAGCACCTGGGGGCACAGGAGAATCATTCATGAGGACAGTTACAGCCCCACCCCCACCCTGTGGGGGGAGAGTCAAGCAACAGGAAGAAGAAACTAGACAGCGTGGGTCCCCTGGGTCAGGATGGGATAAACACTGTGCATCTTCCTGCGGGTGCCATTCACGCTCCGTGCAGTGTAACTGTGCCCAGGGCTGGTCTCCTGGGAGCCCTGTGGCTGGGAGTCTGGGGTGAGATCGTGAGGAGGCCCCACGTGGAGTGGGTCAGCGAGGAGGCAAGGCCGAGTGCGTTCTACCCTGATCCTCGTCCTGCCCCTCCAGGCCCGTTTCCTCTGCAAAATTAGGGCTTAGAGAAGTTTGCCAGGTAACATTTAGCTCTTGAAAGCTTTGCTCAGACTGAATGTCACCTGGGAGCAAAACAATCCTCCAGAGCAGATGGCACAGGGTTACCACAGGAGCCCTTGTCCTCTGGAAGGACCCCTTTAGCCCTGGCTGTTGGGGGCCCCGGCCCAGGAGGGGGTCTTTGAGGCTGCAGAGGGGCCAGACCTGACTGGGCATCCTGCCTGGGTCTGGACACAGTGGAGGGGGAGTGGGGTGGTGTGCACAGCAGGACAGGAGCCCGCCGTTGGGTCGTGAGGGCGGGGTGGGGACCAGTGTTCATGGGGTCGGGGCACAAGGTCAGCCGTCCGGATTTGTTCCAAGAACCTGGTTGGGAGCAGGCAGTGGTTCCAGCAACTTCACTTCAGAGCCACCTCCTGACCAGGTGACCTCCTGCCTCTGCCTTAACGCTCACCTCTCCCTTTGTGCCCAAGAAGCACCGCCCCCGCCAGGAGCAGGGCTGGCTCCCCTCCTGAATCTCCCACCAGAGACCCTCTGGGCCCCACCTCTGCCTCTGCCACCAGGGAGAGTGCAGTCTGGAGAGGAGGGGGGGGGCCTGGAGTCTCAGCTGTCACCCTGGGCACAAAGGGAGAGGTGGGCGCCCATCCATCTATACATTCTCAGCATGCTTGGCTGAAATTAGATTTATCGCCAGCTGTTTATTCTGAGGGCTCTGCTCCTCCAGAGATACTGAGAAAATCAAAAAAGAAACACTAGCTGGGGAAGAACCACCCGGGGACGTCCATCCATCATCACCGCCCTCCCAAGGGTCCCGGGTCTCAGCCCTGTGGGTCTCTTGTCTCTTTCCCCAGGATGTGCCTCACTTTTGGTGGGCATGTAGCCATGCTCAGGCCTGCCTCAGAGAACCCCATCACCAGTGTGGGGCCCACCTGCCCAGGCAAGTCCAGGCCTCCTGCCAAGCTGCAGGGCCTGCCTCACTGACAAATGCCAGGCCCAGGGGTCCCCAGCCTGTGCTGTGATACCCACCAGACAGGACCCCTTGACAGGTCCTGTGGAGACAGCAGGGACCTGATAAGAAGTCAGGATGTAGATAGCAGCAAATGGGCTGCTGGAGACCGGCATTCCATCTCCCCCACAAAGGGCCAGCAAGGAGATAACCACAGACCCACAGCCGGGAGAGGAGGCCGGGGTTTGACTCAGAGCTGGGCTCGTCCTTTGAGGCCCCGTGGGGTGGGCGGTGTATCAACTGAACCAACAGGACAGAGGCCGCATATATAAGTGTGATTGTGATTGTGTGTGTGTGTTCTCTGCACACCCGCTCATTAGGGACACACATTTCAAGTAAGGCTCATGTGCCTCCTGCTGCTCCCCACCCTGACCTTGGGTCCAGTTCCAGGGCACCCTGGTCCTCCCTGGCTGACCACACAGCACAGCACCATCTTGAGCTCTGACCAGGAAAGCCTAATCTCAAACCTGCTGGCAGGCACTGCCTGAGCCCCCCCGCCACCCCAGCCACGGAGCCCAGCACAGAAGCTGCCCGCACTCGTGTGCAGACTCCCATGCCCCAACCCAGATGCTGTCGCCATCTGCCTGCTGCTTCTCAGAGCCAGGAGTGGAGGGAGGAGGGGGGCCGTCGCCCTCACCTGCTGTTGTCCTGCTGTCCAGATGGACGGCAAAGGGAGCCAAGCCCGTCCCTCAGAGACAAAGAGGCAAGAGATTTCTGCAGTCAGCGGGGCCTGGGGTTCAGTCTTCCAAGCCCCCGAGTCCTGCTTGCCAGAGGACCTTCTCTCTGTCCGCTGCAGGCATTGCTCCCTTCTGCTGCCCACCAGGCTCTTCCACACGCAGCCTGCCCTGCCCTTTGATCCCCCATCCCTTCTCCCCTAGGTGGTCTCTTCCTCCTGGGACCTGCTGAGCTGCCCAATGTGAAGACAGAGGCCAGCAGGCTCTGCCCTGGGTCCTTGGAGCAACTTGTGCAAAGTTCTGGGCAGGAGACATGGCACCCAATGGGACATAGCACCGTGGGACTGTCCGGCCAACAAATCCAATTGTACAGGCAAGAAATGCCTTCTCCCACCTCCAAGCCCTCGTGCTCTCCTGAAACCCCAGCCTAGCTCCTCGGTCTGGGCTCCACCTGGATCTGAAGTTCTGAGCTGCAGACACCTACCTGGTTTGGTGTCCGTGAGCTGGGCGGGCGGTGTCCGGCAGTCGACTGCAGACTCTGGGGCCAGCGCTGAGGGGAGGCTATGAAAACTACGGCCAATGGGAACTGCCAGTAAAAATAGAACAGAGCCGCTGCCCCTCCCACTGCACAGCTCCCAGTGCAGACACCGCAGCACACGCAATGGGCCCACGGGCTTGATGACGTGTGCACGAAGCTCAGGAGGACACGCGAATCCTGTGCACAGAGAGGCCAGCACCTGAGTCAAGACAGGGAGACAAAGAGGGGAGAGGATGGGCAGTCAGACCAAGGGGGCCAGAGCAGTGACGGCACTGGGCCGAGGGGCGAGGGGAGGGGAACGTCTCCATGACCTTCCATCTTTTACAAGGAGACGTGGACGTCAGGCCGTGAGCCCGCGCCCCAATCTTTGGGGGGGACCCCAGTGTGACTCTGGTGTCCATGTGCCAGGGGGTTGTCTGTGCTTGGGGGTGACGTGAGCGTGCTGCAGAGAGGGTCCCATGCTGAGCCCATGCCCAGCAACAGCTCATGGAAGTCTGAGGGCCTACAGGGGCTCTGCACCCCTCTCCAGCTGGGGTTCCAGGCATCAAGGCTTCCCAGGTTCCGAATGGTACCCCTTGTCCCAGGCCTGGATGTCAGTGAGGTTAACTCCCCTCTCCCCGCCCTCCCTTTGTCTCCAGCCATGTGCTAGAGAACCCAGGGGGCTGGTGCCGTCGGGGCTGCACCTGTTTACGGGGTATTTTTAGGATGGTGGGTGAACACATAATACCCACCTATCGTCAGAGCAGGACAAAGCCGGCTATGCTAATCCCGTGGCTATTATCGTCGGCCACCTCGTGGGCCAGGAGCGCTGGCTGGGCCAGGACCAGCAGGATGCTGACCCACTGGAGGCCAGCGAGAGGCCTGGCAAGCCGCGCCATACCACCGTGTGCCGTGTGGTGGGGGAGAGAGCTGGCCACGGGTGTCCTAAGGTGACAGCCCCACCGTGCCCAGGGAGGGGCCAAGGCCCTGCCCCCTGGACACTGCAGCTCGGGTCAGGTCAACCTGGGGAGACGCCGCTCTGGAAGGCTGCCAGGGAGAAGGGACAGGGTCTCGGAAGTCACGGTGGTGGCCGGGGACGCAGGCTTCCAGCAGAGGCGTGGGGATGGAAAGTAAGGGCCGGCAGCAGCCGAGGCGCAGCTGGGGTCAGAGAAGGAATTCGGGGGCTGGGGCGGAGTCCATGGGGGTTTGTGGTATTGCTTATGTTTTTAATTTACGCAAGAGCTTTCTTACAAAACCTTCATATGCACAAAAGAATGAATTGTCAACAAGGTTATCCTGCTTTTGGAAAAGGAAAAACAGAGAGGAGACTGACACAGAGAAGAGCTAAATGTGGTCCAGACGTGAAAGCATCCAGAGGACGCGTCTGCAGAAACCACAACCACAGGGACTCGCGGACTCTGAGGCTCGTGTGTGTGTGTGTGTGTGGGGGGGGGTCCTCCTCAGGTTCTGCAGGGGCAGAGTGGGACCAGGCCCCTGCCCCAGGTCCCACAGTCCCCTCTCAGGGCAGGGGAGAATGTGTCCGGCCGGAGGAGCTAATCCTTAGAAGGCCGTGGCTGTGCAGTCAGGCCTGTCCCCTCTGTGGCCGGCACCTGTCAGCCCCGCTGCCAGGCATTGTCTGAGAAACAAGGAGCCCAAATTAGCCAGTGACCAGGCACAGGGGCATCTGTCTTCCCGCTCCCCTCCCCCCACAGCTGGGGCCCTGGCCTTGGTGACAGCCAGCACAGCCCCTCTCTGCCTCCCCACAACCCCATCTGAGGCCCCCCCCCTACAGTTGCTAGGCTGGGGGCTGGGGAGCTAGAGCAGAAGGAACAAAGACCCAAAAAGCCATCACCCCTCAATCTCTGCCACCAGGAAGGCCTGTGGCACTGGAGACACAGCACAGGGTGAGTCGCACAAGCTCTGCCACCCACCAGGGACACTGGCTCTGAGGCTCCGTTTGTCCCTGTGAAATGGGGTAGCAGTTGGCCCCCCTCAGCAGGCTGCCGTGACCTGAGATGGGGTCGTCTGCACGAGGCAATCGCCTGACAAACGTGAGCTCTCGGATGTGCTCACCGCGCAGGCACCGTCCTCAGCCCCTTCACCGAAGAGGAAGTGGGGCTCAGAACGTGAAGCAACTCACCCAAGGTCCCCAGGACACAGGTGTGTCTCCACAGGTGTGTCTGCTGCCAAGGTCTGGCCCAGAGCACGTGCCCCGTCAGCAGGGCCCAGTTATGGCTTCTGTGCTCTTCTCTGCGGCCAGCTTGCCGTGGACACAGGACTACACCCAGGTGGTAACCACTGGAACTGAGGCAGGGGACCAAAAGGGGCACAGTGCCTGACACATTTTTGCTCACAGTAGGTGCTCAATAAATGCTCATTGAATAACTGAATGGACAACACAGAGAGGAGCCGTCTGACCAAAGACGCTACAGGAAATTGCTTCTCAGGGCTCAGGAGGGCATCTTGCTTGCTCCCCGGGGTTCCTGAAATAAGGTTGGGGAGCTCATGGCTGAGGGTATAGGGGCAGGGTGCTCAGAAGGCCCAGGCACCAGCTGCCCCCTCCCCCAGGGAGGCGCTATCACAGCCACGAGCTGACGTTATCAGTGATGAACAACTGTCCCCTCCAACAATGTGCTCAGACTGACACAGAAACAACAGCTGGGCAGCTGGACCTTTGTTGATGTTAAACTTAGCCCCTCAGGTCACCCTGAGCTATGACCACCCCCTCCACCAGTGTCCAGGCTGGAGCCTGGAATGTCAGGGGACAGCCACCAACACAGACGAAGGGCCCTGCCCCTGCTCGCTTTCTCCTCCCCCGCCATGCCTCTCTAAACCCCAGACCCCAGCAGCCCTCCTTCTCCGCCCACCTCACGCTCCTGCCCCACGCCATGGCTGTTCTGCAGGAGTCTGGGGAGGAATGGGTCAGGAGGGGGCTTCTTCGTCAGAGGTTCTAATGAAGTTCCTTCAGGACCCCCGCCAGCATGAGATAACCTCTCCACAACTCCGAACCCCCTTCCTAGGGTAGGGCTTCCACGGGTCCCTGCCCTTTCCACAGGGGGGTGGGGGTGGGGAAGCTGCCACTTGCCTCTCAGGGCAAGAGAGAGAAGGCCTCTCCTTGTGTGTCCCTCCCACACCCCAGCACAGACTCCCAGTCAAACATGGGTCACAACCTCTGCCCAACTCTTCTCTCCGTGTCACAGGAGTTGGCTGTAGGAGAAGACAACCCAAAGCCCTCCCCTTTGATCACCCGCTGTTGGTCCAGTGCGGAAAGGGTACTGTAGGCACAGGACTACACCCAGGGGGTAACGACTGGAACAGAGTCAGGGGACCAAAAGGGGCTCAGAGGGGTGGGGGTGAAATGAATTCACCCTCCAGCCAGAGCGGGAGATGGGATGGCGTCTGGCCTAGCAGGACAGACCTGTCTCTTCTCAAACTGCACCAACAGTCGCCGTTGCCCCCCACGCACCCACCGGAGAAAAGCCAGTTTATGGATGGGTGCCCCGATGAAGCAAAGGGCTCATCCTATTCTAGTAAATATGGTCGCTGTGCACAGAGCTCCCTGCCATCTACCAAAGTGTGAAGCATAGCACTTCCAGCTGCTTTTCCGTTTTTACATGAAAGAATGACTGACTGAAAAACAATAGGTACTTGGACTTGAATATTAGTAGATATTTTCTCAAAAATGAACAAAGTGGGCCCGGTTTCTCAAGGAAAACAACCGAGCATATTTGTGGCCAGTTATAAAATTCCAGCTTTCAAGAGAAAATGGAAATCTTAGAGTATCCGTATCTGCCGTTGTGAGCACGACAGCCTCCCAGACCTGCAGGCTCTTCCCCTACGATGGGCGGTGATATTAAAGACTGGTTTTTCACAAACCACTGTATAAAGGATGGAATGTGTTAACATTGGGAAGATCTGCATGGCTCGGAGCACTGATACTCTCCAAACGACCAACGCAGAGTTCTGGAGTCACGCAGAGCAAAGAACCCACCTGAGGTGGGGCCCGTTGGCTCAGTGGTTAGAGCGCAGTACTCATGACACCCAGGTCACCGGTTCGATTCCCACGTGGGCCAGTGAGCTGAGCCCTCCACAACTAGATTGAAAACAACGACTTGATGTGGAGCTGATGGGTCCTGGAAAAATACACTGTTCCCCAATATTCCCCAATACAAATTAAAAAAGAAAAATGAAGTCTGATTTTTCATTCTGTCAATGACAGCTAGGAACAGGAACCAATCAAGAAACCCCTCATCTGCCAGCTACTGAGTGTGGGATTGGCCACCATAGCGAGCTCTGCGGATTGTGTGGTGTCATGATTTAATAAACTGTCCCTAAAATGACAAGTTAGGGAAATTTTCCTAAGGAACTACTGTGGTTTTCATTTCAGTCCTTCTCTGTGTGTGTCTTCGAGTGAGAGCACTTGGCATCCACAGGCCTCTTCCCAGGAGCTGGAGGTGAAGTTCTGCTCCTGGCCACCAGAGGGCGCACGTGTGTGTGTGTGTGTGTGTGTGTGTGTGTGTGTGTGTGTGTGAGAGAGTGTGTGTGTGTGTGTGTGAGTGTGTGTGTGTGAGTGTGTGAGAGAGAGAGAGTGTGTGTGTGTGTGTGTGTGTGTGTGTGTGTGTGTGTGTGACAGAATGTGAATGTGACTTATTTGTGACCTACCAACTACAAGGTGTGATCAAACAATACAGCAAATGTTTAAATAAAAACACCTCGCTTCTGGTATGGCAATTTCTGTCCAATAAAAAAATTACGGTGTGCCCTCATCCACTTTATTCACTAGATCTGTGTCTTCTGGCTCTTCCCCAAAGTCAAAATGATTCAGGACATCGAGGCAGCCACTACAGCACAACTAGACACTCTCGAAAGAGGACTTCCAGAACTGCTTCAGACAGTGGTAAGAACACAGGATAAGTGTGTTCGCAGCGAGGGGGGTCTTCTGAGGGGGATTAATGGCAATGTGTCCTTTACTGTAATAAGGTTTTTTAAATTTAAACATTCATCATATTGTCTGATCACATTTCATTCCTCTTGGAATATAGGAATATGATAGGAACAATAAAACATTCAGTAGAAGGCTGATTGAAGTTGAAGAAATTTTCCAGAAAGTACCCCAAAAAACCCAATGGGAACTAGATCAGGCAGGATAAGAAAAATTGAAGGATCACCCAGAAGGTGCAATACAGTCCTGGCTGGAGGTCCAGAGAACTTAGAAAGAAGTCGTTATCAAAGAAATTAAACCCACACCTTCCAGAACCGAGGCAACAATGCTCACCAAGTACCAGCTCCATTACAGCAAAAGCTTAAGGCACAGGGACCAAGGGAAGAGGTTTAAAACCTCCAGAGAGAAAAGGGGCCCCATACAAATCTGTGGCTGGATGGGAAGCTAGTTAATAACAATGTATCAATATTCATTCATCAAGTGTAACAAATTCATTACTTCAGTGCATGACTATTTTAATAATAGGGGAAACTGCATGTGGGGATGTGAGGACGGCAGTTAGGGAAACTGTACTTTCTGTGAGATCTTTCTGTAAACCTAAAACTGCTCTTTCTATATATATAAATATGGTCTATGTTTTTAATGGGAAAAATGCCTTCAAAATTCTAAGGGAAAATAATTTCCAGCCTGACCGCCTGCATTGTGCGTTCTCGGCCCCATGAGCTTTGTCTCTCACTCCACCCAGGGGCCCTGGGAACAGGATGGGAGTGGTAAGCTGGGGTCCGAGTGTCACCACGGGAGATGCCATCAGGCTGCTCTGTCACTAGTTAAGCTGGGCACCAAGATGGGTGGTGCAGACCGGCCACCAGGGGGCGCGCACACTCACCGTCCCAACGTCCACAGGGAGCCAGGGCCCTGCCAGCCCAGTGGTCCAGGAAGAGGTGACAGGAACAATGGGGTAATTGATGCAAATATGCCATGAAAGACAAATTGTTCAAAGGAAGCACTCCGGCTCCTGCCAAACGCCCAGGGTGTGTGGAATTCCAAGGAGAAGCTGAGTAGATTTGGGCTGTGGCCCGGGACCCTATGTGTCCTCCTCCAGAATGCCTAAGGCTTGGCCTGGACCCCCAGAGGGCAGTGGGAGTGGATGGAACAGGTGGGCACTGGGGGGACAGCGCTGCTAAAGATCACGCTAGGGGGACACGCACTCCCACTCCTCAGATGGCTTTGGGTGTCCTGAGCCGACTCAGCCTCAATGAACTTCTCGCACCTATCTCCTACCCTACTCCCAGAGCTGGGGTGAGCCCTAGCTTACTCCCTGGGTGGCCTCGGGTGAGGCTGCCACCTCTTTGAACCTTGGTTTTCTCATCTGTAAAATGGGAGTAACCACCCCTTCCGTGTATGCCTCCCAGGAGGAGCAAATGAGAAAGATCTGGAGAGCTCAGCATCTCTGTTCCTTTCTGCTCAGAGGAGCCCACCCCTGGACAGCCAATCCCACCTCCTCCAGGCTCCAGAAACCCCTACCTCGCTCCCAGTGCCCCTACCACGCTCCCTGAGACCTCCAGCTGACCTGGCCCCAGCCAAGGCCTCCTCCCACCCCAGGATCTGAACTTCCGACCACCCCCAGGCCAGGGAGGGTGGAGCAGGAGCTGAGGCCAGGCCACACAAGGGCTTCTTGTGCTGCTGCAGGCACCGCCCGGCCGCCTGTCCCCAGGAGGAGTCTCTCTGCACTACTGTCTCTGTTGTGGCTTGGGGGATGGGCCATCAAGGCCAGCAGGGCCAGGCCAGTGGTGGGGCTCACAACACAGACCCACTCCTGCAGTGCTGTGGCTGCAGCTTTTCTTACCTCCCTCCCACCCCGCAGTGGCTGACACCTGCAGGCTTTGCTCTGCAAGCTCTGCTGTGACTCCTGACGCCTCTGCCCCTTGCCCTGCTGAAGAGCCTCAGCTCCCGTTGCTTCCACAGCCTCCTGCCTGTCCTGTTTCCTTTGCTGTCTTTGTTAAGTGGATTACTTATGAGTTACACAGTGTCCCGAGCAGAGTGCCTGCAGTAAACTCTATTATTGCCCAGCCACCACCCTAAATCACCCAGGACAGGGATCTGAAACTCCTTCACTCTGGACCTCCTGCCCTCGCCCTCCGTGGCTGCTTCTGCCTGGCCCCCAGCACCTTCCTGCTGCCCTGCCCCGCTCCAACAACACACAAGAGCTGTGTGATGCTGACCAATTACTACATGGCTCTGGTTCTCAAGTTCCTTATTCACAAAGTGAGGCGGGGTCATCTGTGCTCCAGGCGGTGGGGATAAGACAGGGTAAGTAGCTAGAAGCCCCATGAAACTCCACTCCCACGGCCACAGAGCAGACGCTAAAGGAGAGAGAGGAGTGTGGCCTCCCAGCTCCTTGGAGACTTGTGATAATTACCCCCCAGGTGCATGATGTCCTAATTTAGAGGCATTTTCAAACCCTTCAACCCCTGTAACTTTCCCAGGTGGAGCCAGCTTCACAAGGCACAGGGAGGGAGAATCGCTTTGGACAGCCAGAAACTTTCAGAGCCGTTTGGGTCCTTTATACAAAATTCATTATCTGCCAAAGATATACAAGGTCCCTGCCCTAGACAGGTGCAGCCTGGTGAGGCAGGCGAGCGCTCAGTAAGCAGCTCGTTTCAGCAGCCCGCCCTGGGCCTGCGGCCCACAGTGCGTCCCAAGCCTAGAGCAGTGCAGTTCTGAACAGAGGCCTTCAGGGGGGCTAGTCACGCTCACAGAGGAGGCTCGTGTGCCCCAGTAAGCCCTCCGTGCCACGCCAGGGGCTGACCTGGCCCGGCCCTTCCTGCTTCAGGCAGGGTGCGCAGCTTCCGTCTCTCCATAAACAATCCTGGAGCCATTCCCGGCATCACACGCGTGAGAGTGGGATATGGAGTCCCCGGGCCACGGGTCACTTCTCTGAGCATCAGCCTCGGTGTAAGAGGAGGACAAAAGTGCAGCAGAGTCTGCGACTCAGACCACACTCCTTGGAGCCTACGGCCAGAATTAAGGAAAAGAGGCGTGAGTGTGGCTAATTTAGGTGTAATTGCAGGCAGCTTTCCACCTGGGGATTGGGCAGAGCCAGGTGGCTAGAGGATTACTACACTACTGTCATAACAACCACGTATTTATTCACTATCTATGTGTCTTATCGCCTAATTCTCTCAATGAATCCTCGCAGTGATGTTAGGAGGGAGGCTGTTATCAGCCCCATTTCAATGGGGCGCCAGGTAACACAGCTAATAAGAGACACAGCCAGCATTCACTCCCCGGTCTGTGACTGGAGCCTCCGTGTGAGTGACAGGTGGGGATCTACTGACTAGTCCCGCCTTCCCCGTCCATCCCCACCAGCGCTGAGGGCCCTCACTACCTCCTGCAATTGTCCTGCTCCCAGGGTCTCCCAATGTCACAACCACCACCAACACCCATTCCAAAAACGGTGCCCACCACCATCTCCCGCTCTCCGCGGGCTTCAGCCATTCCACTAATAATTCCCCTAAAGAAACCAGAGACACAAATGGAGATTTACATACGCAGATGTATATGTAACAGAGAACAACTAAACGAACATGTGTGTCCAACAAGAAGGGATTGGTTTGTCAATAAATAATAGTAAGTATATAGAATAACATGGAGGCATTAACGTATTTAACGTCATGGCTTCATAACGATACACTGATACATTAAAAAATCTGGATAGACTAGAATACATGAAGGATCACCCCATGTGTGAATAATTACATGTAAAGTCACATGCAATAATTATATATTACATGCATATTTGCATAGAAATAAATGCAGAAGGATATACACCAAAATGCTAACAAGATTCTCTCTAAAAGATGAGAACACAAAGGTGATATCTGTGGGCGGCCAGTTAGCTCAGTTGGTTAGAGCTCGGTGCTCTTAACACCAAGGTCGCCGGTTCAATCCCCACATGGGCCACTGTGAGCTGCACCCGCCACAACTATATTGAAACAACTGCTTGACTTGGAGCTGATGGGCCCTGGAAAAACACATTTAAATAAATAAAAGTTAAAAAAAAATGATGTCTGTTTCCTTCTTTATCATTTCCAGTCCTTTCAGTATTCTTCAATGCATATAATTCTATAGTTAAAAGCAAAGGTGTGTGTGTATATTAAGAACTGCAGGTTTGGGGTGCTGCCTATAGAAAGATGCCTGGACGCCATGGCCAGCGATCGGGGCTCCGAGTCAGCCCCCCTCCTCTGTGCGCAGCGGCCGCACCCCAGGCTCGCAAACCTGTTGTTTTCTGCGCCCCTCACCTGATCCAGCCCTGGCACCTGTGCCCAGGCAATTTCTTCCCCTGAACACCTGCCTTCTGCTCTCTCTGATGGTGAGAATGCTCTTATCCTCCCTTAGAAAGACCACTTCACATGCTCCCGGAGTGTCCCTACCCACCCTCACAGCTGTCCCCACCTTAGACCCCTCTTGCCTTGCTGCTCTCTCTGGCTCTATTTCCTCAGCAGGGGGCCCAGGTTGAGGATGAGTTGGGTGGAATTGCACGGCAGGGGACCCAGCAGAGGTTGAGCTGATTGAAGAACCCCTGAGGACACCTGGCTCTCACTCCTGCCTGCAGCTGGGGCCCAGGTGGAGCAGCCGCTGGGCAGTGGCACTGATGCCCAGAGGCCTGGACTCTGCTGTGGTCCTCTCAGCAGTTTGCAGGCCACCCGGGGTATGGGGACTGTGGACACAGACAGGAGGAGGTGTCCCGCCTGTGGGGAGCAGCACCTGCCCCCACAGCAGTGGGGAAGCCTCTGGAGGTTTCCAGCAGGAGAAGGAATTGCATTCTGGACAGAAGGGCCTGCACACTGGAGCAGGACGACCAGAGGCCAAGCCAGAGCTCACGGTGCAGCCCCATGGCAGCTGGCCACAGCGAAACACACGGGCTAGTCCTGGGGCCCTAGGGGCACGGCCACCCATGGCGTCTACACACCCCCGACTCCTGGGAAAGGCCAATTTCAGGGCACCCGCGGTACATCCCTCTCCGGTTCCAGTTCCAGCCACGGGTTCCTGCCAAAGCCTCAGCGCCAGCCCCTCTCCCGCTGCCCAGGGCGGCCCCCCCCCGCCCCCCCGCCTCTCCACCCGCAGCCTCATTGGACTGCCAGTTGCTGGGCTGGGACTTGCCCATCTCATTGTCCCATCGATGACTCACGCATTTGGCAGGAGTGAGGCAGGGCAGACACGGGGCCTTATAGTCTGCAGGCCCAACTGAGCAAAGCTTTTCCATCTCATGCATGTCTGCTGGCACTGCCCGGCCTGTGCCCTCAGAAAGGCCTGGGCCCTACTCTGTGGTCCAGCCAAGCATTCCTAGGGTGAGGGCATATGCTCCTTCAGAATTCGGAGTTGCCAGAGCACTGAGGACACCCTGAACCCAGAAATCAGGTTGGGTTCTGCCCCAGCAGAGACACAAAGACTCCCCACAGAGGTCATATGTATTTACAAAAACCAAACTCCTGGTGTGTGAGCCCGTCTGTGTGCTGAGAGTTTCTGGAGCCTCAGGAAGCTACAGGCAGAGGAGGCAGTGCCTGCTGTTCCCGGCTGCTCATGGCCAGCTGTCGACGCCAGCTGGCATTTTATCTCCCCAGTAGTCTCTGGGCTTCTCAGGTCAGGGGTCACCTGAATTACCAATGCCCAGGCCAACGCCTACCCAGGAGGCACTTAGGAGGCGTTTGCTGAGTGGGTGTGCCTACATCCTGATCCCACCTACTCACAAACACTCCCCCATTCTGAGGGCCTGGGCACCCGCTTTCTGCCAGAATCCCCACCTCTGGGCTTGATTGGAAAAGCAAGGATGCTGTTTTCGAGGCTGGAGGACAGAACAGCTCACCCTATCCTACTCACGTAGCTCAAATCAAGGAAGGGGCGGCCAGCACCATCCCTCCACCCCCTCCATCCCCGACTTAAGTGCTGCCATTCTCCCACACACACACTCTTCTCCCAAAGCCCATGGCAGACATGACCAATGGATCACAGCACTCCAGCTGAGCTCAGATCTTTCTCAGCACTGATCAGGGCTGTCACGGAAGAGGGACTAAGCTATGCAAGGGACAGGTACACAGCCTAATGGGATCATAAAGGAGACATTTGTACAAATTCCTGTGTCATTTGTCAGTTCTCATTCAGTTATGAAACGCAGTTCATGAACCGATGACCAAGATGCCCCAGAGAACCCTCAGGGACTGGGGCAGAGGGCAGAGTCCCTGATTGGACGGTGGGAGAAATCTGATGGGGATAAAACGGGTTTGTGGAAGCACCGAGAGGTTATTAAAGAGACGCCAACGTGTTGAAGAGGGCCACTCAGCCTCCTTGCTCCTTCCAGAGACGCTGAAGAGGCCACTGCTTTGCCACAGGGAAGGTGGACGTGGGTGGATGGTGGAGGAAAGGAAACGACCTGCCGACCATGGCATGGAGCCCTCAGGCCCCCAAGCAATCGTTTTTATAATAACTCAGGACACTATTTCTCTGTCCCTTCAGCAGTTTCTCCTGTGCTGAAATGATTCCTGTTATACCATCCAGTAAGTAGTATTTACCGTAGAAATGTAGAAAGCCTGAGTGTAAATGACCAGAGACCCACTCTGTCCAGGACTGCAGGGCAGGCCACCCTCTGGAGACGAGGCAGTGAGAGAGGCTGAGTCGGCCATCCCTCCGTCCAGGCCTTATGGTCCCTCCTTCCTAGGACCTCTGAGGCCAAGTGTCCTGGGACCCCCTACCCAGGCTGGAGATTTCAGAACGGGCTATGGGTCAGGAACGTGGGGTGAGGGGAGGGGTGCTCCCAGCACTGGGTTTTGTGGGCAAAGAATCTCACTCAGCGAACGGCGTGATCACTGCCCTCTGTGAGGCATCTTCATTTTGGCACAGGAATGAAATGGCGATGGTCAGCCCCCACCCCACACCCACCTCCTCCAGGCTGAGCACCACACCCCACCCCCTCCAGGGGCAGAAGGCAGGAGGCAGGGGAAGACGTGTGCAAAGAGAGGCCTGGAGGCCTGGGGGTCCCAGAGGGAACAGAGCAGCAGGAGACCCCCAAGTGTGGGCCTCAGGCCGGTCCACTCCCCCCACCGAGGTCAGTCCAGAGAAGACCCTCCTCTGTGTACCAGGCTGGCCTCCTGAGTCCGAGGCCCAGCATCCCATGCTGGGGACAAACAGCAGCCTGCCGAACAAACGGCAGAGCCCGGGAGGCGGGGCCGGTGGTGCCAGCTCTCCATCATGACACACAAGTCAGGCCTGTGGCTGCAAGGCCCTGAGCTGGGTCCGTCCTGAGTAACAGAGTGTCCAGGCCCTGAATCTTCCTCCCCAGCTCGTGTGGCTTCTGTCCTTCCCGGGCCGTCTGTCCCTTCAGCGCCAACGCCTCCTGCACGTGACCCCGGCTCTGCCTCGCCAGATGAAGCCAAAAAGAGGCAGGGAAGCTGGCAGAAAAGAAAGCAGTTATGGCAGGAGCAGACACTGGGTGACGAGTGTGCTCTGTGGGCTGCTTTATGGCAGAGACCCCCTCCCCCCACCCATCTCTCCCACGCCAGGACAAACGCGGAAAATGTACATGCACTGTGATGGAGGAAGGAGCCTGCTCCTCACTCCCAGGCCTGAGAGGCCTGAGGATCGAGGGTCCATTCTCAGCTAACTGTTCCTCACTGGGAGGGAGTTAACAGGCGGGTCGGAGGGGTGTATGCCCCACACACACACCCCCCAAGGTTCACCGGGACTCTCCTTGTTAAGGGCAGGGAGAGTGAGGAGTGGGGTGGGGAGGAACGGGAGTGGTGCAAATCCTTCCCCAGCCCTGCTCCTAGTTCCCAGGGGAGAGATTGGCATCTGGGGCAGAGGGCACAGGGCTGGCAGGGCTGGCAGGGCTGGGACCAGACCTTCCAGGTTCTATTCCTGGTCCCTCCCCTGGGCCTTCCCAACCACACAACCACCCCCACTCCCTGCCCTACTGCTCAGGAAGGATTAAGACATCACAAATAACAAACCATGACCCCCTCCTGCCCCCATCCACCCACCCTGTTCCAGGGCCCTACCCTCCTCCAGCTTCTCTTCTGGCCCCACTGGGCACTGACTGGCACTCAGGCGCAGGCAGACAGGCTCACCCATGGGCATCAGTGGCCTGGCCTCTGGCCTGCGCTGCCCATCTCCAACTCACCTGGTCTCCTACCAGCTCGACCCGAGGACCCAAAGCTCACTGTCAAGAAAGGTTAGCAGAGCCTGGGCCGGCAGAGCCCTCCCGCTGAGGCCCAACCTGGGGAGCGGGGCTCCTTGTCTGTTCCCAACCCCTTATGATCCCACCAACGATGGACACAGTCTTTCTGCTTCGATTCCATGCACAAACTTTCCTACAAGGAGGCGCATTCATCCTGGCAGGAGGGGCAGGCTGCGGCTCACCCCACCCTCGTTCTCCCAGCTCCCAGAAAGCCACAGTGCAGGCCCTGTGCCCTGGTGGGGCCCGTCTCAGGGAAAGTGCAGGCCGGCTCCAGACACCCAGACACCCGAGTCTGGGCAGAAGCAGCCTGTGGGAAGGCCCACGTGCGGATCTTCCCCTGACACATTCAGGACCCCCTGCCTGGTGTCCCAGGGGCAAGTCAAGCTCTTGGAGGTGGGGCAGACCTCCCATGCTCAGACTCCTAGGCCTCTACACTCTGTTGACCCTGGATGGTCCAGCTTTTAAGTGGAATGCTGGCGGGAGTCCCCCATCCTCTCCGTAGGGCAAGTGGAGGCGGGAGGCCAGGAGAGAAAAGAACGCTCAGCCCCCAGGTGGCTTACCTGGTGTGACCCCCAGCACCGCGAAGGTGGCGAGCGTGAATGTTTAGGACACAAGGGTACCGAGAGGCCCGACCCCGAGGCTCTGCCGGGCCCGCACCGTCTCGATAGCCTGCTGGTTCTTGAACTTGACCAGGCCCAGGGTGATTTGGGCGTTCCAGCCGGGGTCCTCGAGGGGGCAGCGGAAGTCGATCTCGCCGCCGCCCTCGGTCACCAGCGTGAAGTAGATGTGGCGCCCGGTGCTCTCCACGCATTCCACCGCCTTGATGCGCGCGAAGCTGAGCTCCTTGGGCCGGCCGCCCGCTCCCTTGACCTCGAAGAGCTGCAGCCCGCGCTCGGTGAGCACGCAGCGCTTCCGCTTCCACAGCCGCAGCAGCCCGCCGCTGCGCTTCTCCAGCACGCCCTCCCTGAGCACCGCCGCCGTGGCCGCCATGGGGCCCCGAGGCCCGGGGACGCTGCGGGCTCCGCGGCCGTGCGCTCTGGCCGCCCGCGCCCGGCAGCCCCTGCTGACACCGCTGTCCCGGCACCCGCGCTGGTCCCCCCTCGCCCACTTCAGCCTGCAGCGTCCTCTCCGCCCCTGTCCCGTCCGCCCCGCTTCGCCCAAGAGTCCGCTGCCCGCTTGCGCCGCGCTCGCTCGCTGGCTCCCCTGGACTCCGTCTGCGCGCTGGGCGGCAGCTCCCGGGACTTGTCCTTACATGTCCCGCCGCTGCCTCCTGCGCTGCGCATTCCTGCCCCTCCAGCCCTCCCCTCCGCGCCGCGCCGCGCGCCCGCCTGGGCAGAGCTCCGGGGGCGGGGCCGACCGGGGGCTCGGTCACGCCCTGGAGGCGCCGGGCGCCGGGCGCGAGGGCTGGTACCGGGAGGGTACCGCTTACCCAACAGCCCCAGCCTTCTGGCCTCCCTGCCGCTTCTTGGAACCACACTCCTGCAGGCCTTGGCCGCAGGGGGCGGTAGTGGGGGACGGAGGGGGTCACTGCTCGTGATGGACGTAGGCCTGCGCCGCGGTCTCGCAGGAGCACCGTCTGGGACTTGCATGGTGGGCTCCAGACAGCTGGGGGATGCTTCCGGACCGCGGCAGGCTGGCCTCCCAGCCTCTGCCCCCTTACCCAGCTTAGCCAGCTCCCGCTTGGCACTGTGTGGTCAGGAAAACGGGGAAGCCTAAGTTGGGTTCCTCCCCAGCGGCAGATTTCTCTGTAAGGACACGGGAGGCTGCCCACCGCTGTCTCTGCTGGCACGAGGGACTTACCCCTTCTTCTCCCACCCCCATCCCCAGAGAGCGGGAGACATGCAGACAGAAGCCAGCGTGACTGAGGAGAGGACCCTGGAGGTCGCTCAGCCTCCTCTTGGTGGAGAAGGGTCCCCATCGTGACCTGCAGCTGTCACGGCCTGCAGTCCGCTCCATCACAGGCACTAGGAGGGCCCATGGCTCAGCCACGTGGCCCCATGGGCCTGGTACTCCAGCTCTTGAGAGAACAGGACTTTTTCCTGGACTGAGCTGGGGGGGGGGGGAGGAAGGGGGGAAGGCCTCCTCCCTGTTCTGGGAAAGAGTGTGATGTGAAGACAAGAGCTTTGCAGAGGTGGGTTCAGACCTCAGCTCCCCCCTCCACCCCCACTGCTGTGTCCTGCCCACCATGGGCAGCTTCTCTGTCCTGCAGTCTCCTCCTCTGTGCCATGGGAGGATGAATTTATTCTTATCTCGTGGATTCTGATGGATAAGTTAGATACCATTTGTGGAAGGCCAGACAGGCAGCGCTTGGCAACTCTCAGAATCCCCCACTTGTATTGCCTCTAGAGGAGGATGGGGACCCTGGGATGAGGCCAGGTGCTGGAAAAAAGGTAGCCACTGCGTCCATTGTGGTCCAGGCCCTGTGTCCTAAGGGGTCTAGTCACTGACGTGCTAATAACAAATGGTTATGGGACTAATGTGATGACAGCAGTGAGGCCTCTTTGTACTCACATCCAATGCTTCCACCTTCCTGCCCAGTGAGGCAGAGCCTAACAGGAGCCAGGAGGGTCCAGTGTGGAGTGGGGTGCCCTCCCCAGCAGCACCCAACCCAGGAGGCATAGGGGGTCCTGTCCGTGTGGGGTCCATCCACAGCTCTTCAGCCCGGAGCTGCAGGAACATCCTCCACACAAGGGACAGCCGGCTCCCTAACCCCCTCTGGGAGAGAGAGCGGGCAACACCATGCGAGAAAGGAGGCAGCCAAGACAGGTGTCTCTTGAGGCCCAGAGTGCGGCAGTGGGGGGAGCTCAAGTTGCCCAAGCCCTGACTTACGGACCCCCAAGTTCTCAGCTGGCCTCCAGCGTTGCCCTCCCGTGGCTCCTTTCTCTAGCCCCACCCATACCCCATCCCTCCGTGGGGTCTCCTGAGTACCCCAGTCTCAGGGCACAGTCCTGCCAGGATCCAGAGTTCTGTCACTGAGGGGCCAGGGCTCTAGACCAGGCTGTGCTCCCACTGGTTCATCTCTGTCACTTCCTGCTTTCCTCACACGGGGCCAGGGACTCCTGACACTCCCTCCAGCTCTAGGTTAGTTCAGTCATGTGGGCTTTGGAAGGTCACAGAGCCCTCTCCCAGCTGTTTGATTCCCCTGACAGATAGGTATTATTATCTTACTGAGGAGAAAAATGAGATTCAGAGAGGTCAAGCCACCTGGATGGGGTCACACAGCTTTGTAAATGGCAAAACTGGGAGGGGAGTGTGGAGTGGCTGAGGGCACCCAGCTTCTGTTGATGACACCACGGCACATCTACCTAAGCATCTACAGCACATCTCCCCAGAGGCCTGTGGAGGTCCTTGGCACCTGGGAGTCCTGTGCTACAGTCTCATGACCTCTGGGCACTGGGGCAGCTGACTCACTCTAAATCACTTCCCAGAATTGGCATCTTGCCTGGCAGCCCCAACTGGAAAAGGCTCAGGCCCCCAGTGGATAACTTACTTGGGCCATCGGAAGGTTCAAGAAGCCTTTGAGAGCCAGGGGTGCAGAGTACGGGGACTGGGGCTCCCTCTCTGCAGGGTACCCCTACTCCACCCCTGGCAATGGGAGCTCTAACTTGGCCTTTTGGGGGCACTTGGTTTGGGCAGTGCTGGCCCCAGTGATACTCGATACTCGCTTAATTCTTACTTGTTGACTCCACAGGGGGCTGTTGACACAATGTCCCTTGGTTGCAGCCCAGACCTGGCGCCTCCCTCTGCCCACTGAGGAAAGCTGACACATCTGAGCTCAGCTGGACCAGGTTAGACTACACGCGGTCCCTGGGAACTGTGCACTAGACATGCTCTAGCTATGTAGGTCTGAGCCATCGCTTGTGTGGAGGAGGGAACCTGAGTCACACTGGGGGCCACCCAGGACAGGGTGGAAAGGCAGATGGGAGTAAGCGGGGAGGCACAACAAGTAACGTAGCTTATTATACATCCCATTGTAAATGCTGTCTAGTGATTATTAATTGTTCGGCTCCATCTATACAAAAAGCACTGAGGACAACCTGACTTACAACACAGAACTGCGAAACGTTTTAAACTGAAGGAAGATGATGTCACTCTTTTGCTTGCAGTCCACCAGAGCCATCCCATCTCTCTCTGAGTAAAGCCAAATCAGTGGCATTGCCCGCAGCCCTACAAAACCTCCCCACCCTACAAGGCCTGTCGGCTCTCGTCCAGGTGGCCTGGATCTGACATCAATGGGGACCAGTTGTGTGAGGTGGACCAGTGCTTCTCAGACTGAACCGTGCAAACAGATTGCCTGGGGATCTTGTAAATGCAGATTCTGTTTCAGGAGGTCTGGGTGGAGCCTGAGATTCTGCATTTCTAGAAGTTGCCCCGGGACACTGGTGCTGTTAGAACATGGAACACAGTTCAGGTAGCACGGATCTCAAAGTGGGCCCCAGCAGCAGCGTCCCCGGGATTGTGTTAGAAATGCACATTCTGGTGGCCAATTAGCTCAGGGGTTAGAGCACAGTGCTAATAACACCAAGGGTGCCGGTTCCATCCCCACATGGGCCACTGTGAGCTGTGCCCTTCTTAAAAAAAAATGAAAGAAAAGAAATGCACATTCTAAGCTCCACCCCAGCCCTGCCAAGTCAGAAACTCTGGGTTTGGGGCCCAGCGACCTGGGTTTTCAGGAGCCCACCGGCTTGTGCAGAGGAAGGCGAGGGTGCCATGTCAGAACCTCAGCTCTGTGACACCTTAAAAAGGTCCTCCCCCTCTCTGATCTCAGTGTCCTTAAAATGAAGCCTCTCTGGCCTGTCTTAGATTTGCAAGAAAGCCTGGCTGGTGTATGGGGTCTCCCCTTTAGGTGAGACAAGAGTAGCTTGTCACTTCCTCTGCAGCCTGACTTGTGGTCAGGTAGCCCCTCCCCACATAACCAGAATGGAAGCCAGATCTGCTCACAGCCCTGCTCCCCCTCCCTTCTGGGCTTCTGCACTCACCCTCCAGACCACCTGTCCCCTCTGCCCTCCTCTCCCTGGGAGACCCCGCAGCTGACCTCTCCCTCAGCTCCCCATGGTGGGTGTCACCTGACCATAGCCCTTTGACATGGGGCCCTCTGTTCCAGGGCTGTGGGGTTTCCTGGGATCTCTTCCTCTAAAGGGAAGTAGAAGAAGAAACGGATCAAGGTTTCACATCTCTAAGGATTGGGGTTTTACAGGCACCATTGCAACAGACCTGAGCTGAGCAGCACCCTGCAGACGGCTGGCCTAGGCTTGCTCCTGGGCCTGGCACTCCCAGTGGAAATTCCCTCCCACGCTCAACTCTTTAATCGCTTTCCAGCCCAATAACTTTCCTGATTCACCAGGGATCCCTTTGGTCTTGAGAGTGCCCAATGCCCCCTCTCAGACGGGGCTGAGTCTGGGCTTGAAGACATTTGATCTCAGCTTGGGTCTGGCAGAGACTGGACTTGTGGGCTGGGGGTTCAGGTTGAAGCCTGTAGAGGTTTCCCTTTTCCCATGTCATGCTGGCATCTGGACGCCCATGTCATAGAAGCAAAGGGGCCACCTGGGAATGACCCTTGTTCTCGGGACCCTGGGCTGAGGGACAGGACATCTGAAGAAAACTGGCTGATATCCAGAGAACTAGTGGCCTAATCAACTTGCCAGTAATGGCTGTGCAAACCTGGCCACAGATGCGAGTTAGGTGTCTGTGAGCCAGGCCCTGGGGACAGACTTGCAGTTCTCTCTTTAGTGAGGGCTGGCAGAGGAGGTGACGTTCCCGTCCTCAGGGAACCCCTCCTACTGAAGAGGACCCAGAGTGAGCATTAGCTCTGTGACAGGCCACAATCATGACTTTGCAGAAACATGGCCCCAGTCCTGGACGCAGCGCCGAAGGTGAAAGCCCTCTATCACGGCGTGCCTGTGCGTGCCAGTGAGGTGAGGCTAGGTTATGCTCCACCAACAAACCCCACATCCCAAAGGTCGGATCCAGCAAAGGCTATCCACGCACCCACACATCCTCACATGGTGAGGGGGGTTCTGCTCACAGATCGGGCATACAGACCAATTGTAAATGGGGATAGAACAGCACCCACCTCACGGGGTGACTGACACTGAATGAGTTCACACATTTAAGGTCTTCAGTTAGGACAACAACACACGGTAAGTGCATGGGATGGTGAACGATACCCTCAGTGATTGGGAAAAGGGTTGCAATGACGCACACGGTGGCTCTTAAAGATTCCTGCCTGCAAGTGACAATCCCCATCTTAATTCAGAGGCCACAGCGAGCACGTGGCCACATCTCACTTCAAGGGAGGCGGAGAAATGTAGCCCTACACGTGCCCAGAAGATAGGGCTGGAGCGTATGTGTGACCAGCGCTGCAGCACTCACAGTGTGGCCACTGGGGGACTGGTGGGGGACCCCAGGAGGCGGGGAGAGACAACCTCCCAGGCCCAGGACCAAGCCTGTGAACCCTGGAGCAGTCAGGCCATGGTCAGTGGAGTGGAAACGCAGAGGTTCAGGGGCAGGCGCTTCCCAAAAGGCACCAGGACTTGTCCAGGCACGAGGGATCGTGAAGGGCTGTACTCAGACAGTCCGCTTCCGGAATTTTCCTGGCCTTTGGGGCGAGTCTTCCCAGGCCGCCCACTAACTCAGAACGGGAATCGGGCAGGTCCTCAGAGCCTGGCTGTTCTGGTGTGGTCAGGGTCACAACATCAGCACCACCTTCCCCTGGGAGCTGCTGACAGATGCCGGGTCTCAGGCCCCACCCTACACGCCTGCATGGGATCTGCATTTTAACAAGGTCCCCGGGAGGGAGGTTCAGGGCACAGCACAGCCTGAGAATCGCTCCTGTAGCGTTAACTGAGGCCAACATCTCCACTTCACACAGGAGCGGCTGACACCCAGAGGGGAGGGGACGAGCCCCAAGTCACACAGCTGGTTCCAGCCTTGGCTCCACCGCTTGCCAGTGCCTTGGACGAAGTCACCTCAAAATTCCCCGAATCTCAGCTTCCTCTTCCACGATAAAGGGGCCATCCGTCACAGAACCGCTTCATAGCGCTCACGTGGGATTCAAACAAGAGGGCGTGTAGACGGTGCCCTCACAGAGTACGCGCTCAATAGACGCTCGCTATTGCCGTGGCCCTCGCTCACCGTTCTATCTCCTGGGTGCCTGCGCCTTCCACAGGATTTCTGTGCCCTATTCGGGGATTAACTGTTCCCACATGTAGCAGCAGCTAAACCCCCATCTCCCTCCTCCTGAGCTCATGCCTCCATGTGGCTCCTCTGGTGTCTCCATCCTCAGCTCTCCCGCGATGCAAACAGGTTGCTAGGCCCTGGGAGAGGGGAAGCTCCCCGAATTTGGGCCGGCCTCCCATCAGGAGGTCAGCTCTTCTCCATCAAGCCGCCCTGGGAGAGCCCCGGGGCCCTAGCTCAGAGTCCTGGCAACCGAGAAAAGAAATGCCTGAATGGACACTAAGATCCTTCCCACTTCCTATGGGTCAGTTCCACGGTGTGGCGCGCCGCAGGCCGCATTAGCGGCAAATCCTCCCCGGCAGGGCGCGTGGGGAGAGGAGGCGGGTGCGGATGGGGTGCGGGTCTCGTGCTCCGACCCACAGCGCCACCTGGTGTCTCCTGGCACAGCGCCGCCGCCCAGGGTGCCCCTCCCTTCCCTCGGAGAGGAGACCTCCCGCCCCTCCCACACCACATTGCCCTCAGGGTGCTTCCTGGCCGGTGCCCCAGCTTGCTGACCTCTGCCTTTACCCTGGTTTCACTCCGAGGAGGTGTGTCCAGCCCTCTCCCCCCACGGGGCTGCTCTGAAAGATGGGTGGTCCCGAGGCTCATAGCTCGGGTAGGAGAGGCAGGCAAAGGCCTCCGGCTGGGGTGCAGAGGTCCGCCCCAGCAGCCAGCAGAGGGCAGCCGGTTCCCAATTTCGGTCCGAAACTCCCCTCCTGGCCCCTCCTGTGGGCCTCTCCCAGAGCAGGGTGATCCCGCTGTGTGTGGAACCACCGTCCATCCACCCCTCCTCTCCACGCACAAATCCTTCCCGGAGACCCCGGGGTTGGCCAGGGCCTGGGCTGGACCTACAGAGGTTAGCCAGGTGAAGGAGCCCTTGACCCCCCTGCAACTCAGCGGTGGGGCTGTGGGGTGGGGGCACTGGGCAGGTGCCCCTCCAGGCCTCCCCGCCTGCTCTGCCAGCGTTTCTCATCTGGGCGGCACGGCCCTCTAACCTGCCACAGCTCTGTTGCCTGACACCTGGTGCTTGCTCTTGTTCTGCACTATAGGTTGGTCCTATACTCATTTAGGTCCCATTCCCAGTGTCAAGAGGGGGTGTCGCCAAGGCCACAGCTGGATCTGCTCATCTGGGCATGATGCCCAGGAGGCTGGTTGTTAAAGCATCTGCTTGTTGCATATTGTTTGTGAATTCACAGTGAGGGCAGAGAAGCCCAGCCCCAAACACGGGACAGGATCCCTAGATGAAGTGACCCCCTCAGAGAAGCTCATTTACAAACAGCTGAGCCTTCCATGGGCTTGGCTGTGGGGCTGCCATAGCCTGAATGTCTGTGTACCCCCCAAAATCCATGTTGAAATCCTGACCCCAGAGTGACGGTGATAGGAGGTCGGGTCTTTGGAGGTGATTTGGTTGTGAGGGAAACGCCTTCCAAAGGGACCAGTGTCCTTATACCATAAAAGGGACCCCTGGGAACTCCCTGGCCCTTTCCATCATGTGGCCACAGTGAGAAGACCACCAGGAAGTAGATTCTCACTTGACACTGAATGTGTGGGGGCCTTGACCTTGGACTTCCAGCCTCCAGAATGTGGGAAATAAATTTCTGTTGTTTATAGACCACCAATCTGGAGTATTTCATTATAGAAAACTGGAGGGACAAAGGCGGGACCCTAAGAGCATAGAGGGAGCGAGGAGTGAGGGAGGCCCCTCCAACCCACCCCCCACCCAATCCCCGCCTCCCACCCCCACTCCTGGGCAGGAGGGAGATTTCTGGATTCCACAGGAAAGTTTCTCTGGCTGTGTTTCCCCCTCACACCGGGGCTTTCCAAGCCGGGAGAAGTTCTGAGCAGTTTGGGGGCCTTGCTGAACCCCTCAAATTCCAAAGTCCACAGAGTTCCAGGCCTTGATGTGGGGTGGAGGCCGGGCAGCGGGATTGGCTGGTCAGGCCTCTCCAGGCAGCTGGTGCTGCAGAAAAGCAGGAACAAACCACTTTATTTCCATAGACCTCCTAGCCCGGGTGAGGGGCAGTGACCAGACCCAGACACCAGAGCACTGTTCTAACAGCGTTTATTGACCAGATGACGGATCAGCTTGAATACAGCCCGTGCCCTGCAGCCCCTCCAGGTGACAGCTCTATACCCTGTTCTTCCCGACACTGGGGGCAGTGAGGCCACCCCTCCCCCTTGCTCCTGACCTGGGGGTCTGGAAGGGATGGGGGTGATGTGGCCAGAAGGTCCCTGGGGAAGGGCGGGGTGGAGGAGCAAGGCCTCACGGGGCAGAAAGGTTCTGAGGACTGGGCAGAGGAGGGTGTCCAGAGCAGACAGAAGCTGTGTGTTTCCCTCCACATCTGAGGGCCAAGCAGGTGTGGCAGGAGCAGAGTGCTGGCCTGGGCTGTTGGGGACAGGGGGCGAGATGCCAGAGCAGCCTCAGGACCCCAGGCTGGGGGCAGAGCTACCTACCCTCCGATTTGGGCCCCTAAAAAATGGGAGTATGTGTTGGGGGTGTTTCAGTTGGGCCCCCCATCAAATAGGTATCTCAGTGCTGGGAGGTCAGACCACACTCTGGCTTTGGGATTCTCAGGCCTGGGTGTTCTCCCACCTGAGGGGGATGACACGGTTCCCCAAAGCCACCAAAGCTAGAAGCTGGCTCCTGCAGTGCATGACCCTGTCTGCATATCTCTCTGTCCGCGCCTCTGCCACCCAGCCCTGAGCTGGGACTGCCCAGGCCTATTCTGAGGCATACCCAGAGGCCACCCTCTTTCCTGCAGAGGGGAGTTCCTGGAGTACAGTAAACCACATTGCCCCTGGCCCACCTTGGCCCTACCTCCCTTGCCACTGGGCTCTAAGATGTGGGCTCGGGGTCTTGGCCAGTGATGGTGGCGGCTAAGAGCAGTGGTCTGTGGGGCAGGGGTGGGGAGAGGGCTGTCCCACCATGATTAAAACCACTGGGGCTCCTGCTGGTGACAGTAGCAAATCCCAGGCAGGGGGAGCCCCTGAGAGGAGTGGGACCTCGCTCGGGCAGACCCCCACACCAAAGGGAGCCAGACACCAAGTTCCAGTCACTAGTGACGTGTGGCAGGGCTGAGAGGAGTCCTGGAGGTCGCCGAAGCTGCCGGGAAGGGAATGGTGAAGAGAGCACAGCGGTGGGCAGGTGGGCGGGTGCCGGTGAGCTCACTCAGAGTGGACCAAGGCCCCCGCTCCTTGCCCGAAGCCAAAGCCCTTGGGCCCGAAGTTTTTAGCATAGCATCCTGCAGAGAAAAGACAGGTGAGGATGCTCCCCCCCAGCCACCCCTCCCGGCCCCACCGACGACACATCCTGGCCAGGCCTCTGGAGCAGGACAGTCCCCCGTACCCCCACCTCTATAGCACCCCAACCCCAGCAGCAAGGAGTTTCTTGCTGGCCCCGCCACTGAGATGACAGAAGCAGTTCTTGCTGTGACAGCACGGGGCTAGGAGTCGGGGACCACACTGCCCCACCGCCTGATTTGCCCCTGACTCTGGCCAGGTGGCTTTCTGCCTCTCGGCTTCTCTGTGAAATGAAGGGTCTGGAGCTGAGCCCATGGCCAGGGCTTCGTTTCCACTGAGCAAGGGTATGACTGCTTAGCCCCCCCAGACCTGCTGACCCCCGAGTGAGAAGTGGAGCCACCCACCTTTGCAGTAAATCTCGCCGTCTTTGTCGGCCAGGGTGGTTGACTCAAGACCTTTGCCACACTTGGCACATCGGAAGCAGGACTTGTGCCAGGACTGGTGAGAAGGAAACAGTTAATGCTGCCACTAGGGACAGAACGCACACAGATTTTCAGATTTACTGGGATCACAAACCCTCTTGAAAATCCGACGGAAGCTGTAAACTTCTCCCCAGAAAGATGTTCCCACAGAACTTTGTATATAATTTTAGGGGGCTCATGGACCCTCTAAAGTGCACCCTGGGAGGTCTGTGGACCCCAATTCTATAGCCACGGACTGCAAGTCGCTAGGAGCTGCCGATGGGCCGTCCGTGCTGGGGCTGTTACCTCCTGAGGGATTTGAGCTCCATCAGGGCTGGGAGATGCAGGGAAAAAGGGTTACCCCTTTGTGGTGGGCTTTGAAATAAGGGGCAGAGTTGTAGCCCAGGGCTCAGACTCCCCGAGCGGAGAGAGTTAAGAACATATGTGCCGAGTGCTGGAACCCACATCTCAGGAAGGTGTGTCACTGGCCCGTGTCCTCGCCTCTCCCCAGGACAGCTGGCGGCCGCCTTACCTTCCCAGCACCAATCACCTTCTCCGCAGCATATACTGCCTGGCTGCATCGGGGGCAGCGCTCGGAGCCACCAATCTTCTGAGCAAACTTGGATGCATTGGGGTTGGTGGTGGGCCTGTGGCCAGGGGCCCTGCATGAGGGTGGACGTGCGGTGAGAGTGGCTGGTGCTGCGTGGGCAAACCCTGCCTCCTCACCTAACCCACCACAAGGCCAGGGCCAGCAGGGCCTGGAGGGTCATGTCCCATGTCACAGATGGACAAACCAAGGCTCAGCACAGTGTTATCTTCCTTGAAATGTCCTACTTCCCTCAGTCACCTACTTAAGATGTCGGGATCACTTAACAACTCATTTGCTAAGACTCGCCCCCCATGACCCCCCATTCCTGCGGCCTGTCTATTACCAGATGCCTTTGAGGAGAAATCTGCTAATAAATCATTTCCACTGGGCCATGACCTTGGCTGAAATGTGGTGACTCATCCATCATCTCCACCCCCACCCCGTGCCAAGGAGCAGGCGAGACTGACTGCTGACGGCCACTGTTTACAGCAGGTCAGAGGTCAGTGGGTGCTGGGGACCTAGTGACATTCTAGCATTTCCAAAGAAGGGACATGACTTCCCGCAGCAGGAATGACAGACGGTGGAGAGGCTGGTCTGGCTCAGATACCCAGTGGCTGTGGGACCCCTGGCAAGTCACTGACACTGAGCTCAGTTTTCCTGTCTATGGACGTAGGAGATCGGACCAAGCCATTCTGGGGGCCCTCTCAGCTCTGCCCCCGGCCTGTGTGACTCCCCGGTAGACCCCAGCTCCTCCAATGGCCTGCCACGCAGTGGATGCACAGTGGCGACCTTGGGGGCCCTCGTACTCACTCCTCGTGTCTGATGCCCAGCGACTCGCCCTTGTCCGTGCTGAGTGTGCCTGCGCCCTGCCCGTAGCCGTAGCCCTTGGGTCCGTATTTCTTGCCGTAGCAGGACCGGCAGTAAATCTCCTCGCCGTGCACGGCCACCGTGGTGCTGTCCAGGTTCTTCTTGCAGACCACTGTGGCGAGGTGTGAGCATGGTGAGGGGGCATGCAGGGCGCGAGCCCCTGCAGCCGACGCTCTCCTGAGCATCTCTGAGCACTTGTCCTACCTACACCCTGACCTTTCGGGAGCGGCCTGGAGGGAGGTTAGGATGGCACTGAGCTGGGAGGTGACAGGCAGGGGCTCTGCACACCAGAACACGAGGAATGTCGGCCAGGCCACCTCTCCCCGGACCCCGTGTGCCGTCCTCCGTCCCCAGCGGCAGTGCACCCCAGGATCCATACGGGGCAACAGCCTAGGCTGACCCTGGGCTGCAGGAAGCCTGGTGCGGGCCGCCTTCCCTCTGCCCTTGACAAAGAGACCACGTGTCCCGACAGGAGGGGAGAGAAAAGAAAGGAAGGAAGAGAAGGGCAGGGTTTTCCTGTCTCCAGCAGTGGGCTCCAAGCAGGACAATCCATGCAGGCTGGGGTGTGCCGTGATGTGCCCAGACGGAAAGTTCGACATTTATGAAACGCCCAGCAGGGCAGGCTTTGGAATGAGACACAGGTCAGGCTCGTCCCAGCAGCATTCGAAGTTCCCAGTCTCAGTGGCCACTGTGCCTCAGGAGGAAATGAGGTCAGACCGTGGGAGGACCGTCCTGACTCATGGGTAAGAGGTGGGACTGGGGGCAGCCGTAGAAACCCCTCGGTACCGCCCTGCTCTTCGCAGGGGAGCCCGCTCAGCCGTCCAGAGTAAGACAGCTCAGAGCCCGGAGTCCAATCACAGCGCTCCCCTCGCCAGCTGTGAAGGTGGCCAAACTAAAGGCGCTCTTACTTGTGACTGTGTGTGCCTAGTAAATGGTGAACATCATATGAAGTTAGTGCCATGGGGACAAAGGGAGGGGAGGGACAGGCCCAGGCCTCTACAGACTCAGCTCCACACTACATCTTATGATGTTAACCTGGGGACTCAGTGTGCCCCATGGACTGTACCCCCAAACCCGCGCTTCTGAAGATGGAAACCGCTGGAGAAGCTGTGTCCTGCCTCCCTCCCTCTCGGCTCAGCTCCTTGCAACAGGCCATCCTCTTGCCTTTAAAGGGTCAGCTCCTCTCTCACGCTGCGCCCCACGTTGGAGACTTCAGACTAAATAAGGCCCCTCTCGTCCTGCCCTTGAGATCCCCACCTCATTCCAGCCCAAATACGGAGTTCCCCGCCGCCTCCCAGGGCTTGGCTCTGAGGACACAGGGAGAGGGAACACAGGCCAAGGTCTCCGACATTCCCTTCTAGGGTGGGAAGTCGGGAGTCGGCCTGGGATTGCTTCCTGTAAGACCCAGACTGAACTGGAATTCCAAGGCCAGGGAAGGCAGAAAGCAGAGGCAGAGTAGCCGGGGGGACAGAGGTCCCTGCTGACTGGTCCCCCAGCAGGCGCCCCAGGAACTCAGCCAGAGGAGACACCAGAGCCTACCAGCTGGGTCTCTCCAGACGGCTCCCCGCCGTGCCAGCTGAGCCAGCCCCCCAGCCCCCAGTTCCAGGCCCCTGTGGGTCTCTGCTGCACCTTGTTTCCAGGGAGCCCTGGCCACCCCGCCGTGGCCCACCTCCCACACCCTGCCCTGGCCCCCTGCCCCTCCACCTCTCTCAGGAGATGTGGGCTAGGCACCCATGGGCTCCACCGAAGACTCAGTTAAGGGGAATATGAATGAAGGCCTAAATAAATTTCTACCAAATGATGTTAAGCCAATAAAGAGAGTTATGTGGGCATTACCATACTTATCTGTTAATTAATTTATTTAGCATTTGTACGTCTGGACGCCACCTGGCCAGGTAAGGCCTGTGATGCCGTTTGGAAATGCAGAAAAGTGCAGCCCCAGGTGAGGGGGCAGCCCTTCTCCCCACCCCGAGACGTACAGTGATTCTCTCTGCTTCCGGAAGGAAACCAAGGCCCACAAAGCAGTTCCAGCTCACAGACCTGGCGAGGAGCAGGGCTGGGCAAGGGCCCAGCATGACGTGGCTGGGTCTGCAGCCCAGGTCCCTTTCAGGCAGGCCAAGTGTGTGGGACCAGGTGAAAACTGACAGCAAACCTCACCCCATGGGCAAGGAGACGCGGGTGTCGGAGGGCGTGGGGGCTTCTGGGAGGCTCCCCTGTGCTCTCGGGTTCTAAGAGCTGCCCAGTGCCATCGGCTACCACCACGGTGTTAGGCCAAATGTGACCTGCCCAGGAGAGAGCCGGTCACATTTCAGAGAGGGGCGCTGGCCTCAGCCTGGGGCAGGTCCCCAAACAAGGAGCTAAGCTCTCCTGTCTGCTAATGGGAACTGGCTGCTCCCACTGAAACCACAGGAGTGGGTGGACGGCCCTCTCCGTCCCTGCTCACGGGTCAGAGGCCAAGCCCAGGCCGAGGCCATTCTCAAGGCCTCGTCTGTTGCATCAGCCTGTCTTCCTGTTTGTCCCAGACCCAGAAAGGGAATATAGGCACCAAGCTGAGCTGGATCCAGAGCCAAGGACCAGACTGGTCAAAGGGACTCCTGGGGATGCACTCAGGCCTGGCCTGCAAGGGTCTATGGCCCTTCACCTCATCCAGGCCCCAACCCTGTCAGCCTCTGTCTTCCTTAGGAGGGAAAGGCCTTTGATTCTGTGGATTGCTCTGAATTCTTGTACTCAAGCCGGGCAATTTTCCCTAAACAAGAGAAGTCACAGTCCTTCTGTTCTAAACGCGTCCTTGTCAACCACCTTCCAGGCACTAGGAATGAACAGGTTGCTACCTCAGACGCTGGGGCCTCCTGGAGCAGTGCTGGGAGACCCCAGACACAAGACGGTCCCCTGTGGCTGCTACTGTCACAAACCAGCTCCCAGCCTGCCTTTCTACAACTGTTTCTAATACTCGACACCCTCTCACACCCTGTTCCTTCCTTCCTCTGCCACCCCCTGAATTCCTGACTCCCCTCAACTGCCTGTGCCGACAGCCACTCCCCCACAAGCAGGACTGCAGGCCAGGCGCCCCTTGGCCACTTCTAGTCGGTGATTAAGCAACATTGCAGAGCCACAAGGCCCTACAGGGGCCTGGTCAATGCCAAGCCCTTATTCCCGCTGAAGAAACAAACCGCTTGAAAATTCCTCAGTGCAGTGAACTGCTGATAACAAGACACTGCTGTTTGTGGATCCTCGGAGGGCTGAGGCCAGAGCTCAGCCAGGCCTCTCTCATCAGACACAGCCCGCAGGCGGGGAGGGCTGGGGCCTGCGGCCCTGAGCTGGAAGCTCCCGCAGGTCCACCAGGTGGCCCGGGACCCAACTGGATCCTACTGTCTGCATCCCAAACGGCCTGGCATGGGACAGCACAGACTCTCCCAAGTTTGCGTCACATGATGGACAGGACCCCACTTCCTGGGTCTGCCAGGCGGCTGGGCCTTCAGCCCCTGTGAGGTCTCTTTGCACCACACCATCTTGCCTGTGTGTGTGTGTGTGTGTGTGTGTGTGTGTGTGTGTGTGTGTGTCCAAGGCGTGTCTTATCACTTATGGAACACTCACAGTGGCTTTCAGTGCTGTACTTCTCTTTCATTTTAATTCTCACAACCCCTCCATGAAGTAGGTATTATTACCTCCCCTGTTGGAACAAGAAAACTCAACCAGAGAGAAATGGACTGACTTGCCCATCAGCACACAGATAATAAAACTGAATCAGATGCATCCTGACTGACCGGACGGGCCCTGAAACCCAGCTTCACGTGGGTCCCACCATCCCCACTCCGCCTGCCCTCAAGGAAAATGCCCGTGAAGCAGTTGCCTCTTATCATTAGATCCCCTGCTCTGACCACAGTGAACCTCGGGGAGGCCTCCCCACGTCGCCACTTCCTGGGTGCTCTGAGAACAGCCCGGCCTGGGCACAAACCCTGGTCCTGGGCAGCCTGCCCTCTCCGGCTACTTGGCATCTGTCGCCTGGTCTCCGGGCTATGATTGGAGCGGGTGCTCCAGGCTTTAGCAAGTGGCTGTCAAAGGCTTTGGTTCCTCATGTCCTGAGCACAGGCTGTGGGAGCAGGAAGGGACATGAGAGAAGTGAGGGCTGGCCCAGAGGGGTGGGGAAGGGACAGCCAGCTCTTCCCCCAGAGCTGCCTTCTAACCGGGGGTAATTCGGGCCTGTAGGCTGGTGAAACTTTGGGCTAAAAGTGTCTCCGTCCTAAGTGACGGGACTGTGGCAGAGAGGGAAAGAAGACAAAGCTGAGCGGAAAGTTTTCCTAACCAAGTCTTAACAGCTTGGCTCTTGGCCCCAGTGCCGAGGGCCGCCACCCCCACCAGCTCTGGCCGGTTCATCCCCTTTGAAAGCAGCTTCTGCAGGAACAAAGAGGCCTTAAGTGTTTCCCGCCCCAGCTGCAGCTTCAGCCAAATGTCAAGCTGTTTACATCCCACGGGGCCAGTTCCCCTGGGTGCTGACAGGCCCAGCCTGTGGAGGTGCTCCTGCCTGTCTCCATGGCAACCGCAGGGCCTGGGCCGTACTCACTGCACAGGAAGCAGGATTTATGGAAGCTGCTGCCTTCGCACTGAACCTCCTCGGCGAAGTACACGGTCTTCTGGCAGACCCCACATTTCTTGCCTCCTCCCCAGTTCGGCATTCTGAAACTGGACAGAAACGGGAATCAAAGGACAGGGCTGTGGAGACGTAGGCTGTAGGCTGCCCAGGACGGAAGGCCACAGGCAGCAACGCAGAGGGCCCAGCCCTGGCGGGCACTTCCCCACATCCTCCTCCAGCGGCTGCCTGGGGCTCTGCCAGTGGGACCAATAGATAGGCACTGGGCAGCTGTGCCCTTGTCACCCGCCGGGCACTCTGCAGGCTGTCAATGGGCGCCAGATACCGGTTCCATATGGGAGGCTGAGTAGCGGTAAAACCAACCAGCTGCTACCGCTGTGTCTACACGAACGGACCTCATTTGGAGCAAAACCAGCAGACAGACTTGAATTCATTAACCACAAATGAACTGTGTAAGGTTCACAAACAGGCAGAACGCACATTGTCCAGGGGTGAGCACATGGGTGCTTCCTTGTGGGGTGGGGTGGCCAGGGCTTCCTCCAGTGAGACTTTCCCAATTGCAGGGCCCCCTGGATGGGTCCTCATGGGCACAGGGGGTGGGGAGCCCACCCACAGAGGCTGCCTGGGACCTTCCTGGCAGTGGACACACTCGTTGCTCTTCACCCCAATGTGCCACTGTCCCTTCACTGGGTTCCTGAAGGGAGACCCCCAACCATGTGGAATGGCCCAGTCGAGGCGACCTGGGCAGATCCCTCCCCAGCAGCTCCCTGGCTCCCACTCCCCACCCATGTTCCTCTTTCCCTGGGACCTGCTGGATGTGGGCCCTGAACTCAGCGTCTCTTCCTTCAAGCTGTTCTTTTGCTGGCCTTTTTCACTTTTGCTCCTGGCACCACCACCATTCTCTGCCTCACTCAGGAATCTCGTCCCTCCCTTCCCCTACTCGTAGCTTGTCCTGCCCCATGTGCCCCTTTACCCAGCACCCCACCCACCCCTGCATGAGGCCACCTTTCCCCTTTGCAGGTCTGGACTCACTGCGGCTTACGCACATCGGGACACACCCCGCAGGTAGGGTTTCTCTAACTGCAGCTGACTTCTACGTGCCTCCCTCAGATACCCCACGGGACCCGAGCACCCAGATTGCTGGGCCCGTCTACTGAGGCCACATGGTCCCTTCAGCGCCTTTCTGCCCTGAGGACTCCAGGGGCTCACTGCCTGGTTCAGCAAGAGCTCGGGGCTGCAAAACCATACAACCTGGAGGACAGTTCGATAACAGTGGCAATGCGTAACCACCAACCGTTTCCCTGACTCAGGGAGGTGCCCCCATCCCCAGCTCCAGGGCATAGCCTGGCCACTTAAGCCAACCACCGAGACCCATTCCTTGTAGGGGCTACTTCTGGAACAGCCGTGAGATGCTGCTGGAGAAGCTTCTGGGGAAACCATGCTCGTTGACATGGAGCCACCAGGCCCCCTGTGCCTTACCTGTGACGAGGTAACGAGACGTGATGCTAGAACTCCTGTAGCTGAGGACAGATGAAGCATGCCTACGACGTGCCAGACGGCGTACCTCACCCCATTTCATCCTGACTACCACATGCCCACTCTCCTTGCAGGCAGGAGAATAAGGCTCAGAGATGCCGGGCCACCCACTTGCAGTCACTCAGCTAGATGAGCTGGAAATGGCATTCAACACAGACCAGCCATAGCTGAGTCTTGTCACCCCGCCATGCTGCTGCCCCACTGTGTTTGAGTGCCAGCGCACGGTGGCACATAGGACACAATGCCCGGCACTCCCCTTCCTCTCCAGACCCTGAGCCAGCGGGGCACTCCTCCACGCCCCAGGAAATCCCAAGGGAAGAAACTTCCCCTATCCCATGGTTGGGAGCCAGTTCCAAGCAGTGTTTTGTTCCTGGACACACAAACCCTCTCCCTCTGGGGGGGATCCACAGCTCCCCACAGACCTCCCCTTCTGTGTGCTGGCTCCATTTCAGGGCACACATCCAGCAGGGCCCAGGGACCCGCTGGGAAGGAAATCTGCCCAGGACGCCTCGGCTGGGCCATGCCTTTGAGCCCGGCCATGTGATTGGGGGTCTCTCTTCAGCAGCCCAGTGAAGGGACCAGGGCTGTAGTGCCTTGTAGAGCAATGAGTGTGTCCACTGTCAGAAAGGTCCCAGGCACCCCTAGGGGTGGGCTCCCCCACCCCCTCTGCACATGAGGACCTGTCCAGGGGGCCCTGCACGTGGAGAAAGTCTCACTGGAGGGAGCCCTGGCTACCCTTTCCCCAAGTGGGGCAGGGCGCTCTCTTTTCCCCATCTCTCCTTCCTGCCCAGCCAGGGTCCCTCTATCAGGAGCTGGACTGCCTTACAAGGAAAGCTGCCTCTCAGTTTTCGGATGCTGAGGCCTCCTTCTCCACTGCCTCCCCAGTTCTGGGGACACAGGCCCTGCAGGACACTGAGGACAGTCGTTCCTGAGGTCAGAGTTCAGGGGTACAGCTCAGCGGTCAGGAAAATGGAGTCTGGGATCATGTCTTCCTGGCTGAAGGGCCGCGGCCAAGCTGCTTTCCACTCTGAGCTCCAGTGAGCTTGTCTCGAGCTAGACGACACAACGCCTCAAATCCTCCTTCTGAGGATTAAAGAGGGACATATGGAAGTGATGGCCCAGTGCCTGGCACACTCATCACTCACAGGCCTGCCTCCAGGAGCAGCATACGGAGCAGACGCAGAGCACAGGCTCATGCTCACCCCAAATCTCGTGAGAGTCGGGCTGAGGTGACGGGTTCAGTGTGGTCATGTTTTGAGTTTGGGAAACAATCTCAGAAGTACACGATCCTTCAGTGCCCAAAGGAGAGCCTCCTGTCATCAAACCACTGATGTGATAAACCATTCCATGTCTTTACCTCTCCAGCGGAAAAACCCTAGTCTCCCAGTCCCAAGTCCCCTGTTCCCTAGGGCCAAAGAGCGCCTTCTGGGCCCAGAGTTCACGTTCCCCACCCACTTGGTCTGGCAGAGGCCTGTCAGGTGTTTGTCTCGCATTACCTGAGCTGTGTGGTATCTGGACAGGCTCCAGAGCTGTCATCCTTTCCAACCCCTCAGCCCCGCCTCTTCCTGCTCACCCCCACACCTGGTCAGGGTTCAGGGCACATGTCTTAGAGGTGACACCGAAAAGCCTAGGAAACAGACCTCCCCTGAAAGTAAGTCACTCGCAGGGGACAAATGGCTGCTGTGGAGAAGCAGGCTCGGCCTCAGCTTCCCGTGTCCCACCACAACTTCTTCAGAATCCAGCAAGTGACTCACTTCTGTAAGGAACTAACCAGCATCCCTCCAGGCCCCCCAGCAATGAGGCCTGGTCACTGCCGGTCACTCTAGTGCAGCTCCCTCTGTCTCTGCTCAAAGTGTTCTCTTTTCAAGGCCACACCCCGTGGCCCTAGTGGAACTGTGAGCTGCCAAGGGTGGCACTGTCTATCTCTCTTCCTTTTCTGCTGGTCCCCTAGTGCCTTTTACAACAGAGCTGTCCCACCTTGCAGTTCAGAAATCTGAAGGTCAACCAAAGTAGAAACTGGGGTGTATGATTTAACTACTTTCAGACTATGACAGGAAATCCTATACTATAATAGAGTCTCCCTGAGTAATTAACAGATGGAGTTTCTTTGCTTTTTGCTGATATCACCTGAGAGTGGTAACAATCCGTCGTCCATGCCAAAAAGGTTGGAATGATTTCTTTGACTGAGGTTTTTTTAAAAAAATGAATGCTCAGACCTTATAAAAACAGGTTGTTTGCAGCTGACAATTCAGGAAGCCCCATCCCACGTCCCGCCTCCTGGTATACGGAACGCAGGGTACCCTGGACTGGGAGGCTCTGGTTCCTGGCGGACTGAGTTGTGCTCCAGCTGCCAACCTTCTATTTCTTCCTTCTTTGTCCTATTGAGGCTCCGATGTTGCCTCTGGCCCTTGGGAAGCCCTGGAAATGCCACAGTCTGGAAAGGCTAGCTGCCGGGTATTTACACTTTACCATAAATGGGAATCGTTCAGCGCTGATGTCAACAAATTCCTGGGGAGCTGCGTCTAGAGCCCCGCCATCACCATAGCGATTCCTGACAACCGGAAACCCAGGCAAAGGTCTCCTGTCAGTACCCAGGACCGCCTCCCCTCCCCCACTTGCAGCCCACTTGTGTGTGTGTGTGTGTGTGTGTGTGTGTGTGTGTGTGTTTCCCCATTTCCTCACCCGGACTCTTTCCCAGGCGTTTTTCCTGCCCTGCAAACCTGGCACTGAGATTCAAACACGCATCAGACCTGGGGAAAGGGGAAAGCGTATCCATTGGGATCTGGGACCCCCCTTCCTGTGTCCCCTCTGCCTCTTCCTGACAGTGAAAACCTAGGTCGTGAGTTCTAACCCCAACTCTATGTACAGCTTGACAAAGCCACATCATCTTGAAATAGTTTATAAGCTGCTGCAAAGCAGGCTGTAAAGCTAATGTGTTCACAAGTGGCAAGTATTTCCTCAGCGAGTCGATCTAGATACAGAAAATGCAGGGGAGCAAAGAAAACAGTAAACTGGTGGCTGAGGTGGGTTTGCAAGGCGTTTCTCCGTGTCTGAATGGCAACTTGCAACCCACCAGCTGCGACACTGGCAAGTTCCTTATCACCGCTGAGCCTCAGTTTCTTCCTCTGTAAAGTGGGGCACATGCGTGCCAACCTCATATTGTCCAACGTAACACATGAAGGGTTTGGGTCAGTCCCTGGTACATAACAGGGGCACATACCTGCTTCCCATTACCTTAAGGAAAGACCAACTCGAACACTTATTTTTGAGTTTTGTGTCTTTTTCAGATATTTGTCAATCTGCCCAAGTATGGGCACGTGGTTGAGTGGGAGAAAAAGGTCCTTTTATTCTCTTTAGCAGCTCACAGTGTTACTGCATGAGTCTTCAGTCCTCAAGCCAGCCAACCTTCACAATAAGCCGGGCTAGCAAAACACTGAAACTTTTAGCAGCCTGTCAGAAATGTGCCCACCTTGCTTTGCCCACCAGAACAGCCACGGCAAATAAAACGATGTTTTTTCCCCCTCACCTGGTGCTCAGTATAACTCACATGAAAAACTGGCCAGTGACTGTTCGCCAGGTTTCTGGGTTCAGCAGGACAATCCCACTAAGAGCTGTTCCTGCCCCACTCATCACTCATTGGCCAAATATTTACTGATATTTACTGATCGCCAGCCGGTGTCAACACTACACGCCTAGCCACAGAGGCAGACGTTTGCAATTAAAAAGAAAACGTGGGAGCCAGGAAGGAAGGGGCCCGGGCAGACCAGGGGCAAACGGCTGTGGCCTCGCTGGTGGGCCCGCCCTTCACTTTCTCCCCTGCATCCTCCCCAGACCCTGACTGGACACTGCTCCCCTCACCCTCCTCGGTTCTGCCCAATAAACTTCCTTCTTCCCGGGATGACCGGTCTGCCCCATATCTTCCCTGAGGCAAAGGATCCAAATGGTGAGATAAGGGCTACCGAAGGGCAGCTGAGGGCTGAGGAAGGGCTCTCTGGCAAGACGTGGCCCTGGGCTCCTGAGCCCGAGTGGCTGGACAATCAGAAGACTGCAGCAGAGTGAGAGCAGGGGAGGCTCAGCATCCCATCCCAAACCCCATCTGGGGCAAACCCCCAACTTGTACTGAGACGACAGGCAGCCAGCAGCTCCAGCCTCCTTGACTTCTGGGAGGGGGTGGGGGAGGGCGAGGAGAAGACTGATTGAGGCCCAGTGTGTTTCTGGTCTGCGCAATCCATTCCCAAAGTACTATCCCCAAAAGGAACTAAGCAATGAGACGTCACTTGTCCAAGCTCACCTTGTATTAAGTGGCAAAGCCAATGTCAAGAGACTCATCCAGTCTGCCTTCTAAACCATCTCTCACCAAGACTCCAGGCTGCCTCTTTTGATACACTTTCTACCGGAGGCCAGTGGATGTTCTGGGTGCCACTGTGACAGGACCCCAACGCAGAGCCCTCTGGGCTGGAAGCACCTGCCCCCAGTTCACCCCACAGAGCAGGGGGTGGGTGGCTGGAGCCCAGGCCTCTAGGGAAAGGCTTGAGTAGATTACAACAGCTCCAGGACCAGTGGATTGCGGAATACTCTCCCCTGAGAGTAAGTAAAACACCTGCCTCGCTGTTGTTTGTTGGGTAATATCGCACGTTGCTTTAACTGTGCTCAACACCAGCCCCCTTCCTGCTCCCCAGCCTTCAAGGGCTGAGGCCACAAAGCACCCACTGTGGGTTCTTTTGGGCTCGGTAGTGGTCCCCACCTAGACCGGGACGTGGGTGGGGGAGGTGAAACGTTGCAGCTTCCATCCAGTTCCTTCGGAAGACTGAAAACAGATGCCCTAGGCTGGCCACGAGGCCAGATGTTCCCCGCCCCACCCGCGGGCTCGCTCTCCCAGGGCAGGAGGGTGAGGGAGGGGGTGGCACGGATGCCCTCATCCCCCTGCCGTACCATGAGCGTCAGGGGCGCACAGAATCGCCCATTGTTCTGTTGCGGGACCTGCAGGCGGCGGGGGTGCCGGGCGTGGTGTTTAGGACACGTAGGGGCCCGGGCGGGAAAGACCCAGCGCCTCCCGGAAACAGACGCGTTGAGGGGCTGAGGCCACTTCTCCCCACCCCGCGCCCACGACGGCTTCTCTTTTCCTTCCAATTTTCCTGGCAGCTGCCCCGGCCCCAGCTGCCATCCCCAGCTGACGGCGGGCCAGAAGGACCCGGGGGCTCTCGGGGCGCGCGGTGCCTGGGGCGCCCGGGAGGAGCCGGGCGCACTCACGTGGAGCCGGCTCCGGCGGGGGTCGCGCGGCCCCGAGCGCATTCTGCTGACGCGCTCACCTGGCGCACTCACCTGCAGCGGGCTCGGCGGCGCGGCGGGAAAAGCTCTGGAGCGGCTGCGGGGGTGCCCGCGCGCGCCGTTTTGTAGCGCTTGGGAGGCGGGTGCCGGCCACGCCCACCTGTGCACACTGCACCACACCAGGCTGACGTCAGGGCGCCGAGCCCCGCGGCGCGGTCCCCCACCCCCAGAGCAAGGCAGCGCCCACAGCGGAGCGGGAGCTCTGGCTCCGCCTGCTCCTGTAGACCCACTATGACCTCGGAGCCTCTCAGGGTTTTTCTGTCCACCAGGTGGTAAGGCGGACATGTGCTCTGAGATCCCTGATAAACTTGTACCCCAAGAGTACGGGTGGCGTGGGGTAGGGTCTCACATTTGCGTGTCCTGGTGGCAAGGTTTAAGGACATTTGGGTGCCAGACTGAGACGGGTCTGGGCGCTCATCTTGCCTCTGCCGCTTACTAGCTGAGCCCTTGGCCTAGACCCTTAGCCCCTCTGGGGTTCAGGTCTGCATCTGTGAGGGGGGTAATCCCCAGGGGTGTCGTGGTGGGTAAAAGGAGAGCCTGTAGGACCGGCAGCCTTCAGCAGTGGCCTGCCAGATGTTAGATGCTCAGTAAATGCTACCTTGGTACCGCTCCTGTCCCCTCAGCTGTCCCCAATCTTCCCTGCTATCCAAAGGAGAATGTCCCACCCACCCCAAAAGCAGCAGTTTTGAACAGTGGGGGCCTCCATGCCTCAGTACACAGACACACATCTTCCACCCCTGACAGGGGTCAAAGACCCGGTCCCTGAAGGCTCCCTTACAACCCCAAGTTGCTGAATTAGCTCTCGCCCAGGAAAAAAGTCGAGCATCATACAACCCAGAAAATGAAATATTTATCTAGGTTTTTCTTGCTTTCTGCCACCAGAAACATCTTTCCTTCGTCCAGGCCTGTCCTGTAAACAGGGCCTTCGGAGATTAGGGGATGTAAGAGCACTGAGCCAGTGCTCCTTGCAAGATGTCGGAGGAGAATCCCTGGTCATGCCTGCACTGAACAAGCAATGGACAAACAGGTATGTGAATTAAATTCCAGAACTACCATCGGCCTGACTTCGTGGGCTCGCTGCCCAAAGCTCGTGCTCTCCTGAGGTCACCCTCCCTCCCTTCAGTTCTCCAGAGTCTTGCCCCAGATTTTCCAGAAGGACAAACTCCTGCGTTTCCTTCTTTGGTCTGGGTTTGTCCCCATGGAGTCATGACACAGCTGAGGGAATTTCCCAGTGACAACATGCCCACCTGTGCTGTGAAATGTCCTAGGAAAGGTCCAAAAAAGGAGAGCGGTACTGCAGTCACCCTTGGATTTCCCGCACAGGATCTTACTGCATCTTGTAGATAGCGAGGCTGTAGAATGCGGCACTGAAACTGGAATGCCTGTGATAGTGACGGTACAGGCAGACCTGCGAGGTACTGAGGGGAGACTCCGTCCAGACCACTGCGATACAGAGAATAGCTCAATAAAGCGAGTCCCACACATGTTTTGGTTTCCCAGTGCTATGAAAGTTATGTTTACACTCTATGTATCTATTTGTATCAAATGTGCAATAAGGTATGTCTAAAAAAAACAATGTACGCACCTCAATGAAAAAAATACTTTATTGCTGAAAAATGGTAACTATTATCTGAGCCTCCAGCGAGTGGTAATGTTTTTGTTGGTGGAGGGTCTTACATTGTTCAATTTGTTAAAAAAAAAAAAAAAAAAAAAAAGTGGGGTATCTGCAAAGTGCAACAAACGAGGTATGCCTGTCCTCCTAATTACACTAGAACCACAGGACTCCCCCAGGCAAACCAGGACGTATGGTCACACTGCATGTCCCCCCAAAGACTACGTCAGGGCACATGTCTTTGGAGCTGTCCCGACAGAGCTGGAGATGAAGGAACCAAGCAGGCCCTGCCTTGTCTGCTGTTTTCCTAAACCCTCCCACTGCTTGGTCATGCGGACCCTCTGGGCTTGGGCTCGGGCAGCCCGTTTACATGTAGAGAAGACTCAGGGGGTCAGGGAGGACTCCGGGTTGAGATGATCAAAGAGGTGCCAGGATTACCGCCATGCGTACAGGACTACACACAGGTACAGGCCGATGTTGAAATCGCAGGAACAGCATCAGTGCCTGGGACGTCACACATGCCGACAGCTCCTTAGGGCAAGATGCTCCTTCTGGCGGACCTCAGTTACATGACTGTACCCAGGCTGCCCCCCGCTGGACCCCTGCCCCCCAGCAGCCTCACCTCTGCAGGGACAGCCCAGCCAGAGCTGCTCTGTGTGGTTCTGGGGCCAGCACGGGCGCACGGCGTCTCTGAGGCTCTGCCAGCTCTGGGTCTTCATGGATCTGGCTCTGAGTTCTGAGGCTGTGATGAGGAGAGTAAAGGGGGCAGGGACCCTTGGTCCCCTCTAGGAGGGGTCCTAGAACCTCTGGGGGTTGCAGGGGAAGTGAGTCTGACTGCCAGAGGCAGACACAGAGGCAGGGAAGTCTGGGTGTCCATGCCAGGAAGATGAAGTGCTCAGAGGCAGGAAAAGGGGGCATCCATCTGCAAAGGAACAAAGGGGACACTACAGAGGGTTGCAGTCGCATACACTGTGAAGCATCGAGAATATTCTAGGGGACCTTGAAAGCTGACGCAGGAACTGCCTCACGGGAGGCTCAGGGTCAGGCCCTCAAGGACTGTGAAAGCGGCTGGATACCTTTTCAAATGACTGCTTCCTCTCCCCCTCCCCTGGGCCTGATCTATGGAGGGCCACTTCCGCTTGCGCTCCCTTGGCAGCCTCCAAGCTACCGCCTCTGAAAACAGGCCTGGCAGGCGGGGGGGTCCCCCACAGTGAGAGTGTGGACCAGACATTCTGGACCGGGCAGCTGGACCGGGCAGCTGGGAGTGAAAGGGGAAGGGAGCCCTGGGAACTGTGCGTGCCCCTCTATTCTGAGCCCCACGTGCCTGGGGAGAACTGGGGCTGAAGGCCCCAGAGGTTCCTCTGACAGACACGGTTCCGGTCCCTCCACCCCCTTTGCTCCTAACCAGTCTGTTTGGCTCCTGCTCTAAGACCTGTGTGTTTGCTGTTTGCCAGCCCAGGACACTCCAAGTTGCTGCTCCCACGTTCTGTGTGGCCCTCTGGCCAGACAGCAGAGGTTTAAGGCAGTGATGTAGATTGGAAATGACCGAATTTCAGGCAGGACCTTTGCCACCCTGTCCCACCAGGGTCGATGGTATGAAGATAGACTCCCAGGTAGAAGAAAGGATTGCTGACTTTTGGAGGCAGCAGTCCCAAGCTATGCCCAAGAGACAGAGCTCCCTGGGTGGGACGGTCTCGGAGGGTAGGGCTGTAGCTTACTCTCCTCTGCAGCTCATCCAGTGCTTCCCCAGGCCAGGTGCCTGGTTAAACTTTTATGAATTAATTCATCTCGGCGTTTGCAGAGTGATAACCAGGAGCTGGGCCTCCACCTGCTGGTGAAGTTGTGAATGACGCTTCTGCGTGGCCTCGGCCACCTAAGTGACCGTTCACTGCGCAACCAACCGTAAGAGCCCGGCTCAGACAACCCTTTTCCCCCAGGAACCCTTGGTACTTAAATTCTTCTGACTCTCACTCGACACATCCTAGGTTTCTAGCAGAGAAGCTCAAAATGTCTGGGACACTGGTCAGTGAAAAAGGCCTCTGAAGGTAGCGGAAGCTGTTCTGTAACCCAGAGCCCTCCCCTCCCCACTGGCAAACGTTCTCACCCCGAGATCCGTTTCCTTATCGCCCGTCCAGACCGGGACATGAGCACCCACTCTGTGACAAGCGCTGGGCCGGGGGCCAGGAGCACGTGGCTCAGGCCTTGACAGGGAGGGGAAATGAAGCGCGCGCCGGATGTGGCCTGGGGGCCGTTCAGGCAAAGCTCCGGGCGGCGGTCAGGAGGGGGCGGAGCTCAGGAGGGGGGCTCCTCAGAGGGGATCAGGGACCCTGTATTTGTGCTGATGACCGTGCAGAGCTGGACCGTAAAGGGTGGTCAGGCATTTGACGTGTGGAGATGGAGTGTTCCCGTTACCTACTGCTGGGTGACAAACCACCCCCAACTTAGCAGCTGAAAGCAACAGCAGTCGTGTCTTTTTCTCTCACAGTTCTGGGGTCCTCTGAGCTCAGCAGGACCGACGATTCTCGCTTGGGACCCATCCTGTGACGACAGTCAGAGGAGCGCTGGCTGCAGTCATCAGGACAGCTTCCTCACCCACGTGGCTGGTGTCTGAGGCTGGCGGGTGGTTGGGACTGTCAGCCAGGCGGGACCCCTACACGTCTCTCCACCAGGCCTGGACTCTCACACTGGCCACTGGGTTACAGGCCAGCACGTCCAGAGGGAGTCAGGAGGAGCTGTCCTGCCCTTTGAAACCCAGCCTGGGAAGGCACATGGCAGAAGTGCCCCTGGACTGTCCTGGTAGATGCAGTCACAAAGCCCCAGGCAGGGGCAGAGACCCCACCTGTCACGTGTGAGTGGCAAAGTTCTGGAAGGGCGTGTGGAGGGGGAATAGTACTGCAGCCCTTCTGGGAAAAGTTTGGCACAAGCAGGAAGGTCACTGCAGGGGGGACCTCCACTGACAGTGAGTCTGGAGGTACATTTTCTAAGACAGTAAAGATTCCAGAAGACTTGAATTTCATCCCTTGGTTGTGCAGAATGATTTTTAAGATACCCAACTACAGATGCAAGTGCTCTAGACATCAGCTTTCTAAGTAGTTGGTTCGCCTAAGAGACTAATACCAACCTGTCTCATGGACAGGAAGTTACAGCCAAGATTATCTGGCAGCCCCAGGTGTAAGGGGACCATCAGACCCCACAGCAAATGAAGAAATGAGAGAGGGGGTTGGTTTTCATTTCTCTCTTTTCCTTTCTGATGAGCGGCGGAGCTGACTGGTGGTGCAGTATTGCTAACGGATTCCCAATTTTAGGTTCAAGGAGATTGGCGGCAGGGAGTTTTCCAAGCCACAGAGGCTGAAGGGCATACTTCTGGTCTGTCTCACTCCTCCCAGAATCTTGGTCTGGGTTTTATTCTAATTTCTTCTCGGTCTCAGGGAAGGAGCTCCAGATGAGGAGATTCGGAGCAGGGTGTTTCTTCCCACCCCTCCCAGACGGATTGCAAGGTTTTTCCAATACTCCATCCTCCCTGGGGCTGCAGAGAGGAGAGCGCCAGCAGGGGTCAGCAGTGTGACACATCTGGCCAGAGACACTGCCTGAGCTGATGGGGACCTGAGAGCACCTTCCGCTGAGGCCTTGGCACCACTCTGAGCATCGCCACCTTTCCCTGAATGTGGCGGGGGGATGGGGAAAGGCAGAGGCAGCAGAGTCCAGATGTCAGCCATGCCAAGTCACCATCTGGTTTTCTACCGGGAGGTTTATGTGTGTTGGCACATGCAATGCATTGTGTACAGGTCCGGATGTCAGAGAACGTGTGTCTCGGATTTGCCTTGAAGTTTTCTGAGACCTGGCATTTCTGGATTTGCTGTCCCCAGGCTCCCCGTGGATGGGCCATGCCTCACAGCCATGTCCCACGGTGCCCGCCAACCCACGCCCCACACAGGCTGGGCTGGGAATGGAGTTCTCCCAGGGCAGCCATCAGCGGCCGAAGCCACGAGAGCCTCCTCCTCCACCTCCTCGGGCCCCCTGCCCAGGCGTCTCCCAGCCCCAGTCCTCTGGGCACCCTGCCACTCAGCTCCACAGCACCCCACCTCCCAGGAGCGCTGGAGGGGCCCCATTCAAGACTTCCACGGTTCTTCATGTGGTAGTGGTGGGTGGCCAGAGAACCGTGGAGGGCGTAAGGGACAGTGGCATAGCTGGAAGCACGCTGGGCTGGAAGAAGGGCCCCGTCTATAGCTGAGACTCCCAGGGCCCCTAGCACCTTCCGGGTAGCCCCCATGTGCTGCTGTGACAGGCAGATGCCAGGCCTTTCCACCTGCCTTTGGAAAGGAGAAGATGGGCCAAGCCCGGGTTTCTGCTTTCCCAGGAGTAGAGTTACAGCAGCTGATGGGGACAACAGGTACGGCGGGGGCAGCTGGGCCTGTCACTCACCACACGCCCTAGAGCTGGGGCAGCGAGTGCATGGGGAAACTAGGATCAGCATTCCGAGTGCCTTTCCCTGGAAATCCCAAGGCTGGACCCCCGGCCAGGCTGCCCCACACCCAGCCTCGCTCAGGAGCCCGGGTCCTCCTCTTGTCTCGCTGCCCAGCCTTTGGCTGCAGCCAGCTCCTCTCCCGTTCCCAGTGCCTCCGCTCAGGCCTTTGCAGGATGGAACTCAGAATCTTGGCTCTTGGTGGCTCCCCCAAAAAACTGGGAGGGAGGTCTTGGAAGGATGGCTCTGTGTACATGCAAACGATTTGCCATTTTAGTGCCTCAAACCACAGATGGGTTGAAAGGAAAGGGCTCCCAGTCTGTGAGGCCTAGGTCCTACATCTTCTGATCAAGTCTTCCCCACAGCCCAGCCAGGCATGTGTTAGCAGGCTATGGTTACACAGTTAAGAGGCAGTGAACCTGGGCTTGACTGCAGCGCAGATTCAAGGCTCGGACTCCGTTCCCCAGGTGCACTAACTAAAACCTCCCGCCCCCTGGAAGGCCCCTCACCTGGTCCATCCCTTCTCCGGACTTTCCTGCCAAGACCTGTCTCATCCACCCTGCTCACACAGCCAACGTCTCCTCTACAACCCCTATTGCTATATTTGGCAACTCATAGCCCCCCGACACCTCCCAGCACCGGTGAACACCACAGTGTCTGAGTCCTATGGGGCCGACACCCAGCACCCACCTTCTTGTCCCCTGCCCAGCTGCTTCCCCGGAGCCCTCTCGTGGGCCTGAAACGACTTCCTTGCCTCTATCTCCCTCCCTTCAATGCCCCCACTGCACACCTCCTTTATCCCCTCTCCAGACACTTCTTAGTGTTTTAAGAACATTCATTGATGTAAGAAAATGCCCACAGAACATACTAGGAGCACCTTACAATTTTATTTGCCACGGTGTGAGTAATAGCTGAATACGTTCCCCATGTGAGAACAACAACACCTCAAACATACAGCAGAAAGTCACGACTCTCGTGATGACAGTCGGCAGCAGTGACCCCTGCTCCCACTTTGCAGTGACACACGGAATGAGGAAGCTCTGGGGGTGATGAAAGGTTCTAAAACGTGGTTGTAAACCGAACAGGTTGACTGCAAATCACAGAAGCACACCCTTACAACTGCATTTTATAGTGTGCAAATGACAACTCCACAAAGCGGCTGAAAAGAAAGAGATCTCCTGAAGCTGGGAGGTGACAGCCGTTCCCCACTGCCCACGTGGCTGCTGCTGTCCACCTGTCCTAGCACACACAGCACTCGAATGCATGGACTCAGGAGCCAAATGCCTGGGTTCAAATCCCAGCTCCAGCACCCATGTCTGTGAGACCCAGACAAGGTATTGACCTCAGTTTCTTCACCTATAAAATGGACGTAACAACGATACCTGTTTCATAGGGTTGCTGCCAGGACTCAATGGGTTAATACATGGCAAGTGTATTGTAAGCACTAACTGGCAGTGCCCTCTCCACATTGCCACACCAGAGCCAGGCTTCGTAAAGGGGAACGTCTGTGCCTGCCGACCCCACCCCGACCCTCCTGGCCCTCGGAGAAAACACCCCTCTTCAAAAGCCACCTTTGGAAAAACACTGCGATGGCTTTGGCTCATCTCACTTCCTGGTAACAGAGAGGGGGAGAAACGTGTGTTCCCGATAAGGCGGTGACTTGCTCACTCTCGTAAAACGCTCATCACTGTGGCAGCGTGTCCCCACAGACTGTTTCTCCCAGGTCCTCGTAAGCTCGGGCAATCGACACAGAGGGAGGGCTCGTCTTTCTGGGGACCCTGAGCCCAGTCCTGGTGCCAGAATGGCCACCAAGGAGGACAATGGCTTTGCCCATGCCCTGTGCCACCCCCACCAGCATGAAGCTCCTTGCTGGCTAACGAGTCGAGCTGTAAAGCACAAGGCTGTTAGTGAATGGTCAGAATTCCACCACCCAAACATGAGTTTTCCGGCTCTGAGCCCACAGCCAGAGCACACTGACTGGGGTGGGGGTGGGGGAGGGTAGCCGCACCTCTGCCAGTATCTGCCCAGCACTGTAGAAACCACTTTCTCCTCTGTCACCTCATGGAATCCTCCTGAGCCTTGCCAGGTGCTCACTGCTGTCCCCTGGGTGTCCACACCCCATGACTGATGAGCAAACTGAGGAGACGACGTAAGCCAGCAGCCAGCCCTGAGCGTGGACTCCCAGTGTTTTTCCACTGTGTTTGGGGGGGGGAGGGCGGGGTCAGAGCTCCCTCGGAGTCTTTAATGACATTCAGTAAATGCTCAAGAAAGTAAAGCATGTGCTGTCTCCACACCCCGTCACGGTCCCTCCTGGGCTACAGGGAAGGAGCTCTGACTGCTGAAGCCCCACAGTCCAGCCAGAGCCCCCACGCACTGAGACCTCAAGGGGGCAGGAAAACAGGCAGAGACCCCAGGAAACTGGGCTGGGCCTGAAAGTGTCACTACACCTCCTGGGGTCTCAACACTCATCGCAAGCCAGCTCGGAGACACCGGGCTGATGTACTAAAACCCATTCACCACACGGACTTTCATCTTCTTATTAACAGTTTCCTGCCCCCAAGGGGACGGGCTGTAAGCTGTGGATGGACACGGGGGACACAGAAGCTGCTGAGTGTTAGGGAGTCTCACTAAGCTCAGCAGGGCCTGGAGGCCACTGCCTGGGTGAGTGGTGGGGGGAGGGGATACAGAGAGTGACCAGGGTCCCCTGCCCAAGCCTGAATCTCCCTGCCCCCATCACTCCCCAGCCGTGTCACTCCCCGGCCCCCCCACCCCCTCCTCTCCCACAGCCAGGCCCCTGCTTTCACCTCTTATTGATTTTCATATTTAAGGAAAATCCATTTGCTTGATTCAGAGCAACTGAGTCATCACCGTGTCCAGAGGCAAACCACTTACTAAGTGGGTACTTGGCAGAGGCCCCGTCCAGGACGGGGGGCTCTCACCCCCCACAGTCCGGCTTCTCTCTGTTGCCCTGTGCCGTGTCCCCTGTTTCAGGAGCCTTCACCCCAACCAGACTGGCCCGTTTGCCTCCTGCCCCCCAACCTGCCCACATGCTATTGTGTTTGTCTGCTACTTCACTGTTGGAGGTTTGTCCATGGGACACTTGGAACAGGGCCAGGGGGACTTTCATGAGCAGCCCCTCATATGTGGGAGAAACACGGAGCGTACACACTGATGGCAGAGGTTTAACCCTTACCAAGCATGGCTTCAGCATTCTTCCCCATTCTGGGCCTCACCCAAGGTAGGAAGGACAGTGCCTGACGTCACCAGTGTGGGCCGGGCCCTGTGTCCACCCCGTGTCCAGCCCTGGTCAGTAGGGAACTTCCTCAGCACCACTGTGAGTCCACTGTCAGTGTGCTCTATGTCCACAGCCACTGTGACCCGGATGGGGACTCAGGCAGCCTCGGGGGTTCTCATCACTGGGTGATACTAGTGGCACGGGTTCAGAGACTCCCAGGGAGCAGGCATTTTTGGTTTATGTCCCTCAAACCCCAACTTCCAAGCCCACGGCCCTGGAAACAAATCAGCCCTTATGTTTGTCAGCTGGAGCTGGGAAGTCTTTGATCCCCGTCTACTGGGTCCCTTTACCCACAGAGCGGAGCGCAGGCCTCCTGATCGCCTTCTGCAGAGCCTGGAGGCCCCCAGGCCAGGTGGCAGGGTCGGGTGGGATGCATGAATCCCGGAGAGGTTGCGGCCAGTTCGCTGAGGCCCTCTGTCCTTCACTGTCTCCAGGTCCTGTCATTTTTATCTCCCCTCCTTTCCCCCTCCTCCCACTCCCAAGGCCCTTTAAGGAGGAGGGGCGGGGCAGAGTCAGGAAGTGGGAAGAAATCGCGCATTTTACTGAGCACCTACTACGTACGTACTGCGGGCACTTCTGGGGCCTCCCCTCTGCTCTGACCGAGTCCCGGCTCAGACAGAGGGCGCCGGGAGCAGCAGGGGGCGGAGTCCGAAGCGGCACGGAGGCCGGCGGGTCCATCTGTCTCCTTCTACCAAAGAGCTGCGAAGGGACGCGGCCCGAGGACGCGTGCGGGGCGGAGGCAGCCGGTCCCCGGGCACAGGAAAGGCTCAATTGTGCGAAGGCTTCCGCCCTGCCAGCGCCGGCCCCAGCCCGCCACAGAGCAGCCGCCTTTCCCGGCCGGGAGGTGGAGCGGGCTTTGCGGTGATCAAGTCTGCAGGGACCCAGGCCTCCGCCCCTCGGCCGGTTCAGCTGGCACCTCGCGGGCGGCCGGCGGGGCGGTCCAGCGGCGGCGGGTCACCAGGCTCCGCCCCGGCCACGGCCCGGGGGCCGCACTTTGTTCTGGACGCGCCTCCCTCCGCATTGTGGGCCGGAGCCGGCGGCCCGAGTGCGAGCGCGAGGCCGGAGCCCCGCGGAACTTTCTCAGCGAGGAGGGGGCGCCGGCCGGCGCTGCCGGGGATGCGCGACAGAGCGCAGCAGCGGCGGCGCGGACCCCGGGACCGGAGCGCACACGCACCGGTGAGTAGCCCGCGCGCGGTTGTCGTGGGGCGGGGGCCACTGATCGGGGCTCGGCCGGCCGGTCCTGGGGGTCGGGACCAACCCCGGGTGAGGTGCGCTCGGTGCCCCGGAGAGGCTGTGGGCGGGCTGGGGGGGGGGCGCTGGAGTCATAGGAGGGGGGCGGCTGCCGGGGAAGCGGTGTGTCCGACGTCCCTACGGGGCTGCGCGTCCCATCCAGGGGCTGACTCACAGGTTACCCAACGCCAACCTTCTCAGCCTCAGTTTCCCTTCTTGGAAAACACCTGCCCATGAAAGCGCTTTGAGACCCTAAAATCAGACACCGAGTGCTACGTTACCTCGCGCCCTAACTCTGCCCATCTGAGCGAGCAGAACCGCGGCGCAGGTGACGTTGCGGGCGGGTCCAGATGTTTCCTGGGCGCCGGGATGCGCGGAGAAGCGCCCTGTGCACGTCTCCCGGAGCTGTGCTCTTCGGCGCGCACCGAGGGAACGAGCTCCGGGAGGAGACCCGGGGAGAGGACGGACAGGTCGGGGGTCGTTGGAGAGCTCACCTGAGGGCACTGATGCTCGGGCCCTCGCGGCCCCTCGGTCCTCAGAGTCGACAGAAACTGGTCATAGGATTAATTTACGCATCAGCCCGGTCTGAGGAAGGCAGAGAGGGGAGGACACGAATGGTGGGGGTTGGGGGTGGGGAACGCGGGGAGGCGCTGTGCAGGGGTGACGGCCACCCAGCAGAGACCGTGCCTTGTCCCCCGGAGCCGAACACAGGAAAATCGGCTAGTGAGTCAATGGGACTTTGTTAGGACAGCACAGGGCGCAGCTGGCGCCGGCTTAGGGGAAGCGCGGATCCCCGGTGATAGCCTGCTGTGTATCTGGCTTCCTGTTTCAACCATTGGGAGACCATTGGCTCGTTCAAATCCAATGCTGAGATGCCTGCAACCTCGTTCGCTCTGCAGAGTGTTGCTGGGTTTTCCTCTTGCGGCGTCGTGTTTCGGCTACACTGTGTCCTCTGCAACTCACTTACAACGGGGCAGCGCGTCTCACACAAAGAACCCTCCCAAGTAGGCGGAGCTTTCACTCGGGAGACCAAAGATACATGTGACTCCAGCCTGCTTATGAATTTTGTTTTTATCCTGCTTTGAATTTTGGTTAGTGTGTCTTTGGGATTAAGCTGGGAAGGGGGCAGGGACTGGCGGTGACTGGATTTCCTCCCTAAGCTGAGATCTGCGGTGATGCACGCTTTACCTTGCGTTTCCAGGGGGGTCTGCAATCTGTGTATCAGCCTGTGGAGCCAACTGCCTGGATGGTCTGAGAGCAAATAATTCCTTACCTCAGCGCCTAGGTTGTCACCTCTGTAAAATGGAGCTGGGGAAGGTTGCATCTGCTGGAGGAACAGAGAAGGCTTTTTGTAATGTGCTCCAGGGTCTAGGGTCTATTTCCTGAGCTCCCCAGGTTCGGAGGGCGCAGCCCCCACTCCAGACACCTTGGGGCGGGTTTCATATTCCCCTTTGTGTTGTAGACCTGGGGGTGTATTTCCCTGTGAAAGCCTTTCAGCCAAAGACCCTGTCTGACCACCCACAACACCCAGCACATAGTAGGTACTTTATAAATATTTCCTGAATTAATAAAATGGGAAAAATATCTAAGTATCACCCAGAGGCCTCCCACCCAACGCAGGTACACTTTTATTCATTCTTTGGGAGTTATGTGATTTGTCTCCACCCGCCTTTTCCCATTCAAACTGGTCCATAGTGAGGTAGATTTGCCTGCAGGTGGACAAGCTTTAAGCGTTTGGGCCTTTCTGGGATCTCCTTGGGGATCCTGGGAAACTGAGAACAGGAACTGTTTTTCCTTCTGACCTGATCCGAACCCCCTTAAATCTATGTGAGCCTCTGGTGTCAGCTCAGCTTTCGCGCAGGAGAAAAGAGTGACCCGTGGAGAAACATGTCTTGTCCGTCTTGTAAAATGTGTCTCTTGAGCTTTCTGTGTTCAATCAGTGTCACTTCCCTCTTCCTTTAAAGGCCTTTTGAATTTTTAAAGGGAGACTAGAATGTCGAAATCACAAAGCTCTCTTCCTCTTCCAACCTGTGCTCTGCGCTCCTGCCCTTGGAGACAAGCATCCCAGCCTCCAGAAGGGACTGATGGGCTGAAAGCTCACAGCCGGCCCCGCAGAAGCCAGCCCAGAATGCAGGTCTCTGGCTCCCTGTCCAGGGCTCGTGCTGGTCAGCAGAGCACCTCCTTCCCTCCGACGTGTCCTCTCCCTGGTACCTGCAGGCACAGGTCTCAGCAGATGTCACGTAGCTGTTGGCAAGAGAGAGGAACAGAAAGAGTTATCTCTGTGATGGAACTGACTACGCTGAGGCTGGGAACGTGGAGAACTCAGAAATGTGGCAATACTTGGCAAACACTTCATCTTTCTGGCCCCGCGTCACAAAACAATAATTAAAAACACTTTTCGTTCACTCCCCCAGCCCCCAACTTTTCAAGTGAAAACCACCCTGTTCAGTAAGCAGCTTCTTGGGTCTAATCAGCCCTCTCCACCTCCTAGGAAGGCTGACTCAGGCCCAGTTCCTCCGAGGGGCCTGCGATTTTGTTTCCCGGCTTCCTGTGACTCCGGAGCCAGGAAGGGAGGCAGGATGGCGGAGACCCAGGCCACACCGACCTGCCCATGGATGTGGTTCCGCTTCTTAACCACGTCCTGTGTAAGCCACACCCCCATCTGCATCAAATCTATCTGCTCGACTTAATTATAATACGAGATGTGCTCGTATGCACGAGAAACTGAAGATGCTGGTGCCCAGGCCACAGACCGTCAATCACAGATGTTTCCGCTTCAAAGGGCTTCTGCTGCCCGTCCACACATGCGCTGAAAGTGTCCACAAACGGGGGTGTTGTCGCAATTTCCTTTTCAGATCATTTGTTGCTGGTCTGGAGAAACACAACTGATGTGTGTGTGTTGCTCTTGCCCTACTACTTTGCTGAATTTGTTTGTTTAAGCTGTAGTAGTTTTTTGGTGTATGGATTCTTTGGGATTTTCTACATATAGGATCATGTGAACTGTCAATAGATACAGTTCCACATCTTCTTTCCCAAGTCAGGGGCCTTTTATTTCTTTTTCTTGCCTGATTGCTGTGTCCTGGACTCCCAGTGCTGTGCTGAATAATGGTGGTGAGAGTGGGGGCCTCGTCTTGTTCCTCGTCTTAGAGGAAAGGTTTTCAGGGGCTCACCATTGATTTGTTTACTATGAGTTTGTCATAAATGCCCTGTATCATGTTCAGGAAATTCCTTTGTATTCCTAGTTTCCTAAGCGTCTTTATCATGAAAGGGTGTTGGATTTTGTCAAATGATTCTTTTTTTCTTTGTCAAGTGAGATAATCGTGTGTTTTGGTGCATTAGGTTGATTGGTTAGCTTATATCGAATTACCCTTATACTCCTGGGATAAATCCCTCTGAAAGCTTTTTTTATTTTTTTAACGTACAAAGTTTCCTTAATTTGATTTAAAAGAACTGGAGAAAATTTAACAAAGTGCTAACATTTTGCCATTGGGTACCCACGTTTATTGCATTTTTCTTTATAGTCACTGTACTTCAAACATTTAAAATTGTTTATTGTGGGAAAATATGCAGAACATAATCAACCATTTTAACCATTCAGTGGCATTAAGCGCATTGCCATGGTCACATAACCGTGATCACGATCCACCTCCAGAAGGTTTTTAAAGTTCCCAAACTTGGAAAGTTTGCAGTTTAGTTTCCCAAACTAAAACTTTGTCCCCATTGGACGGTCAGTCCCCATTCTACACCCCCAGGCCCTGGCATCCACCTTCTACTTCCTGTCTCTATGAATTTCTGAAAACTTTGTAATCGCTAGAAAAATTGGGAGTTTGAGGCGTGGAAGGGTTAAAGGACCTCACTCCCACGGAGGGCGTCCTGGGAGGCCTTCGTCCTGGGGGGCCTTTGACTGGGAGCTCTGTGACTTGCAGTCTCTGGACGGCTGCCCCACGTTCCAGACGTCTGGCCCAGATGCAGAGATAAGCGGACCCCCTGGCGTCCTGGGCAGAGAGGGCAGCTGAGCAGTCTCACGTGAGCCTTGTTTTCTCCAGCTTGGTGGTTCTCCATCTTGGCTGCACATTAGAACCACCTAGGGAGCCTCTAAGAACGACGGATTCCTGGGCCCACCCCAAGAGACTCAGCTTCGCGTGGTGTGGAGTTCAGCTGTAGGAGATGTTGTTTTTACAGCTCCTTCCGTGACTCAGACGCCCCGCCAGGCTCACCACTGCTCCCCTGTGGAGCTGACTTACCCCTGGAGCCCTCCATGGGTCATAGCTTTCAGTGATGCAATTCCCTCCCATCTGGCCTGTAATAGTCACCCACGTGACATCCCTTCCCTGATTTTAAAATCCATTTGTAAGTAGAATAAGTGCCAACTTCTGTAGACTCCAACCTCCAGAGTGGGAAAGAACCTTAAGTTCCAGGCAGCCCCACTTTTTTATTTTTCAGATAATTTGGGCCCCTCTAACCCATCTCCACCACGGGTCATCCAGCTGCGACACCTCTGTTGCTAGGGAACCCCCAACAGCAGGTGTCGAACTCTTCTTCATCTGCATTTGCGCAGCTCTGTCTTTCAGAATTCCTCCTGGTATTAGTCTCCCATGGATCTGGCCTCCCCACATCGCTGAACCGCCCCAAAAGGTGAATGGGCTTCATCAAAACGCATCCCCCCATACAGTGTGGGGATTCAAAATAAGTGTGATCGCCTCACACAGAGACATCCGTTCAGTATTTGGATGCAGCTACCATGCCTACCTTTTCCTCTCTGCTCTCGGCAGCCACTTCCTTCAGTCTTTACTGCATGTGTTTTGGGAAGATGTCTGATGTAATAGTGAGAATTTGGACCATAAACTGAGCCAGACTCACGTCAGGTGAGTCAAGGTTCAGATCTCCACTTTGCTTGTCAAATCCTGAGCACAGGAGGAGCAGGCAGCAAACAGTCGCAGCTGAAATCCTGTTCCTCGTGTCTACATCACTGATGCCCGCGGGACCCTCTTGGAGACTCAGTTTCTCCCCCAGGGAAGGTGGAAGGAAACGCCTTTCTCATAGGACCATTTGCGTCGGGTCCACCTGGGAGCCCACAGGCCTGGGTCATCCACCGGCAGGTCACCTGTTAGCAGTGAGGCAAAGCAGCTTTGTTTTCCATTTGTAGCACAGCCTGAGCGCTGGGCTGATGAGAAGGGCTGGGACGACAGTCTGATGGCATCTTTGGCTTTTCACTGTTCGTTGCTGTTTCGTGGTGTTTTGATGTTGCCTGGTTTTATGGCCGACGTCAGGTAGAGCATAGACCAGGATCTCCATCATGACTGCTAAAGCCAGCTCTCAGGCCCCAGGAACAGGTAAGGAACCCACCGGGAGGCGTGGCTCGGTTGGGCTTCTACCCTCCTCTTAACAAAGGAGGACGGCTGCCTCAGCGCGACCCACACCCCATAGCCGCCTGGCTTGTTTCTGTCTGGGGCGGTTCTCTATGGTCCCCTGACCCTCCGTCCCCAGAGCCTCAGAAGGAGGGCACCCCAATCATCCTGTGCTGGCTGCTGGCCCTGCTCCCCTTCCATCACCAGGGTCAGCTTTGCAGGGAGCAGAGCTGCCCCCTCAGTGGGAGGGGCTGTGAAGCTGCAGTGCCTGGATCTACCCCCCCTCCCCCCGGGGAAGGGGCAGCTGCATGACAGCTCAGGTGCTTTCCAACCCTGGAAGTTTTGGGTTTTTTCCCACACGGTTTTATTTTGAGAAATGTCAAATCAGTAGAGAAGGTGAAAGACGGTGGATCCTGGACTCACGGTTCACATTTTGCTGCACTGCTCTGTCTGTCTATCTGTCTGTCTATCCACATACACATATGTGGTGGAACTTCCTGAGCCATTTGAACGTAACTTGCGGACATCGTGACAAGCCCTAAGTACTTCACATGCATCTGCTAAGAACAGGGACGTGGGGCTCGAAAACCCCGGAGCCCCACCCCCACCCGTGATACTGAGTCTGACAGAGCCGCGGAACAAATGGGTGTGTTCAGATCCCCAGTTGTGCCCAGAGGCCCGTGGAGGGTGCAGTGCATTTCCATGCATGCACAGCTTGAGCGCAGTGTTGGGGCCTGACCGGCAGCTTTCTGTCCAGAAAGAGCAAACCCCTCACGTGGGATGGTGACGCACTGGACACAAAGCACTTCTGTTTTTATTTCACTTGATCTGGACAACCATTTGCTGGGGTGGGGCATGCGGTTCCGACAGTTATCTCCGCGGCCCAACCTGTATGCAGTTAGCCTTCCCAGCTGCGTCATGGAACAATTATGGAAAAATAAGTTGTTGTGTTTGCAGCAAGCCTCCACGTGTCATTGTCATTCCTCGTCGTCGTCCCCTGGTCTCCTAAGGCAGTAGGACGTTGGACGTTGGACAGGTGAGGGAAGTGTGGTGGACCCTCCAGGCGGGCGTCCAGCAGTATTTATTGTCAGGGTGGTGCAGATGGCACAGGTAACCTCTGAGCGAGCTTGGCGTGGTTGGTGGGAGGTCCTGTGCAGACTGCAAAGGAGCACAGACAGACGTGCATCGGACAGGAGATGAGAGGAAGGGGCGGGCGTGCGTCTCCAGGGCTCCCCTCTGACACGGGGGGCCTTTGAGAGAGCCTGTCAGTGTTCTGAACCAAGAAACCAAACTAAGATTAAAGGTCAAAGTAACCCACAAGAGGAACTAAAAGCAAATATTGGGAAGAAGAGAGATGGGTTTGGCATAAAGAAGCTACCTTTATTTTCAACTGCTTTGTCGAGTAACGATGGCTCTGTGGGCGATTGTCTGAGCCCCCCCCCCCCATGTGGGGCCGGCAGGGCCTGACGCTGAGAGCTGAACTGGACTGACGTCCCAGGACCCCAACCCACCCTCCGCTCACGGCCCTGTCTCAGTTCTTTTCTGTGTAAGTCCCTCTAGTTTAGTGTAGGACACCCACCATCTTGTTCACTCTTTGTGGCAGGACAAACATTCCCCTTTCTACAGGATTCAGAGACACTAGGTAACTTGCCCAAAGCCACACAGCTCTAGGGAATCATGTGGGGTCCCTGACACCTGACCTGTCCTTTCCTACACACCCCATGGCCACAGACAGCTGAGATGGGCAGCGTCTCTAATGGCCCAGGGACCTTATCTACAGACATCACAGTTGCTATACAGATACAGAAGTCACACTGCATTTTTATTATTAATTGTGCTGTTACATTTATTTTGACAAGTCCTTAAGAGTTGTCTTTTAATAAAAGCTTCTAAGTACATCCCCAATTTTACCACTTCTGCTAATTTTACCCAGGCACAGCAACAAGGTAAAAAAAAAAAAAAAAAAAGTGCTCTATTTTGAGTTCTGTTTCTCATTTTCTCCTTGGAGTCGAAAATAAGTGTTGTGCGTGAATTTCGGCCTGAGTAAGGCTGGCAATCCGTTAAGGCTTGTTAGTGTTTCAGCTGGTGTGGGCCTAACGAACTGTCTCCTCCGTCTTCACACATCTCCTGTCACCATTACCCAGCTCCTTACAGAATGGCATTGACAGTCCCCTGTGGGAAGGCCCCATCATACTTCTGAGTCATCTCCCGACTTGCGCTTGCTAGCCATGGCCAGAAGGAACTCAGAGGCCATTAGGGAGGCCAGAACGTGACCCTGGGGCTGGGGTGGCTGTGGGAAGTGTGTGGGACGCGCCTGCTGAGCTGGCCGCAGAGACAGTGACAATCCTGCACCCACATCCAGTGTAGACAAAGGCCGCTGTGTCCGGGATGGCGAGGCTGGAGTCAGATGCTGGGCGGGGGCTGTGTGCTGACAGCGTCTGGGAGAGGCCAGCCAGGCCCAGAGGAGCCCGCAAGGCCACGCTCAGCTGCATGTAGAGCTGGAAGTGGCCTAGCTGGGTCCTGGCATGTAGTGGGGGCTCATTGATGACAGGCGGTGGTAGGGGAGGTCAGCTGAGGGACAGACAGGAATGAGTATCCGTCCCCTCTCTCTTTCCCGTGGAGTGCCCTCAGTCCCCAATGTCCCTGGCTTGCTTCCTGGGCGGCTCCCTGACTTGGGGCCTCTGGGGCGGGTAGTGTGGCAGCAATGCCTGGAGCCGGCCTGACTTGGGTCCCTACAACTCCTCGAGCATCTGCTTCCTCATCTGTAAAATGGGGACAATGACGCGTGATGAGGGTTGTCCTGGAGGGTGTCTCACACCATGTGGCACAGAGTGAATGTTCGTCGTCATGCTCACCTTGACCTGGACACCCCAGGGCTCCCTGCACTTGGTTAAGCAGACGGGCAAAGCCAAGGACGCCGGGAACGGTGGCTGCCAGCCCTGCCGACTGCGCTTTGGGTGGATTTCTCCCCAGAGGGGTGTTTATACACCAGGCGGGGCATTACTTCCCTTTCTGATGGTCAGACAGGCTGGGAGAAGTGTGGAGCCCCACTGGGCTCCAGACTGCAGGCCCCTGGGGGGCCGGGGGCAGTGGGGTGGCCTGGCCTTTTGTTGGGCAAAGCCCGCCCGTTGTCTGGCCCAGGCTGTCCCCAGGGCATTATAAATAGCATGGGCTTTGAAAGAGGGGCCTCAGATGTGGCCGAGAGGTGGGAGATTTGAAATGATGAACTCAGCCCCGTGAGCCAACACATGGGCTGGGCCGTCGCCATGGCAGCGGGACACCAGGGACAGCTCATCCTGTACACGAGGCTTCTAAGCCAGAAGGAGCTGTGCTCAGTGGCCTGTGGGCCAGCGCTCCTGCTCTGTTTACTGCCATCTGGCCCCGTGCAGAGACCCGGGCTGCTGCCTCACCCGGCCTGGGTTTGAGCCACGCCTGAGCGAGGCCTCAGGTCGAGAGAGATGAGTGTGAGGCAAAGGCTACTCCTTCTGCAGCAGCCCCTACTGTGTGCCTCCAATAGCAACCCCCACTGTGTGCCTCCAATAGCAGCCCCCACTGTGTGCCTCCAATAGCAGCCTCCACTGTGTGCCTGAAATGGGGGTGGCTTTCCTCTTTCTATTCTGTATTTTAATTCAGTTGTACTTTATAAGCCCCTGTGACCCACGTCCCAATCCAGGAGGGTATCTGCCAGTGTTTGGAGGGGTAAGACGAGCTGGAATTCTGACATCCACACAGCGTCACCTTCTTGGTTCCTGGGCCACTTCCCACATTTGGGGCGTCCGGTAAAAGGCCACAATGCCTTTCTTTCTTTCGTGGGCTGGAAGCCCCCGTCCCTCCCAGAGCACACCCTCTGGTCTTCAGCCCCTCTTCCCCCTGTGTGTCTGTGTCTGCATGTCCCTCTTCTTACAAGGCCCTGCCCCCTGCAGTGTGACCTCATCTAACTACTGATGACGTCTGCAGCCGCCCTGTCCCCACGTAACATCACATTCTGTGGTACTGAGATCAGCACTGCGACTGTTTTGGTGACACAGTTCAGCCCCAAACACCACGTGCCCCACGAGACGATACATTTGAAGTCTTTTGTCACTGTGACGTGTGAGGCAAGTAGCCCGGTGGTTTTGGCTCGGGAACCTGCTTTTATCGTCGCACGTGCCCTTGTTCAACTCCCCTCCCCCTCTGAGGCTCCACCCCTCCTCAAATCTGGTCTCTGAGTTCTTCTCCAGATTGAAATCCTGTATTTCCAACTCTGAGGCTTGGGGATTTTGATTCTGGGGACCTGGGACAGCTGGAGTCACTGCTGACGAGGGGAAGTCAGGAGGGGGAACCAGTTTGGAGGGCGCACGATGCTTTCTCTGGGTCCTGCCTCTCATCTAGACACCCAGCTTTCCTCCTCTGCTGGTAGGGACCCTGGCACGTGCTTCTCTGATCAACCCTGGGTTTCAACCCTCACCTCGGAGGCCGAGAAGGAGAGGCCTGCTATAAATAGCACCCCCCCAATCAGAAGGCCCTCTTCCTGTGCCGGAAGCAGCGGCCTTAACGGGCAGGAAAAAGGTGTTTCCGAAGGACAGGCCCAGAAAGAGAGAGGGCGAGTGGGGATGGGGTGCTGGGACAGGGTTCAGTGGGCAGGTCAGTGCCAGCTCCTGGGGCTGCCACAGGGCTCTGCCTGGGTCCTGCCATTCAAGAACCCATGACGGGGCTGGCCCGGTGGCTCAGGTGGTTAGAGCTCCGTGCTCCTAACTCCAAAGGCTGCTGGTTCGATTCCCACGTGGGCCAGTGGGCTCTCAACCACAAGGTTGCCAGTTCAATTCCTCGACTCCCGCAAGGGATGGTGGGCTCCGCCCCCTGCAACTAAGATTGAACACGACACCTTGAGCTGAGCTGCCGCTGAGCTCCTGGATGGCTCAGTTGGTTAGAGCATGTCCTCTCAACCACAAGGTTGCCGGTTCGACTCCCGCAAGGGATGGTGGGTTGCGCCCCCTGCAACTGGCAATGTCAACTGGACCTGGAGCTGAGCTGCGCCCTCCACAACTAAGATTGAAAGGACAACAACTTGACTTGGAAAAAAGTCCTGAAGTACACACTGTTCCCCAATAAAGTCCTGTTCCCCTTAAATAAATAAATAAATTAATATAATATAATATAATAAATAAAATGGTAAAAGGTGTATCATAAAAAAATAAAAATAAAATACCTGTACTTTATCTAAAAAATAAAAAAAAAAGAACCCATGACAATAGCCCGAGAAAAGCGTCCAGGAGGGGTCTGGGCGGGGAGACAGGATTTCCCCGACAGAGAGAGGATCCCAAGGGCCACATTCATTAACTCACAGACCTGTTCATTCATTCATTCACTCATTCATTTGCCGCAGTGTGGGACCGTGCTAGGTGCCGGGGCAAGCAGTATAAGGCTCAATTACAGAACACAGTCTGGTGAGCACAGGGACAATTCCACCCAGTTGTAGAAAGTGCAAGAGAGGCAGCTGAGGGCAGTGGGAGGGCAGGAGGGAGCTGGCACCACTGGAGGGGCAGCAAGGCTCCTGGAAGTGAGTGCCCTTGGGCTTCCAGGAAGTGACATAGAGGCTCAGTCCTGCTGAGGTCTCTGCAGTGCAGTTGTACAGGCAAGAGCTCAGACCAGCATCATCGTCCCTGGGACCGGGTGACCGTGGGCCGGCAGGGACCCCCCCAGGAACCCCCACAGTCCCGCCCGGGGACAGGGCCCCTCAGGGGCTACAGGGCAGTGAAGTACAAGGGCTGTTGTTTCTGTTAGGAAGCCCCAGAGAAGCCGTTTGGGCATCCAGCTTCCTCTGCCACCACGGCCATGCTGAAATGCCACCTTTCAACCCCAATCACTCAGCCAGGCTGGGTTGGCCTCTCGGTGCCTTCTGGGGAGTTGGGGCCAACTTCAGCTTCTGGGCTCCTCTGTTTGCTCCCCTGCATAATGGTTTTGGAAGAGACACAAAAAGTTGGGGTATGTGCCTGTCCAGTGTCCCTTGGCCCAGCCCACAGGACATCCGTCTGACACATCCTGATGCCCGTGTTCCCAACACGTGTACAACAACTTGTGGAGCCCCAGGAGGCCCCAATTTCAGGAGATGAACTCCACGGGGATCACGCCCAAAGCTACACCTTGGCCAGAGGTTCTCCGGGTCAGCTGTCACCCGGCCACCCCCAGCACACGCCACTGCGGCCCCCACATTCGCACCCTCCTCTGCTGGTCATCCAATGCAGGGGCCATGTCTTGATCTTCTCAGTTTTCAAGTGGGTAAACTGAGGACCACCGAGCCTACACACGTACACTGGACAGTAAGTGTTGAAACCCCAGGAGTCCAGTCCCTTTGCTGTCGTGACGCTGAGACAGCTCACGTGTGGTTTTGTTCCAATAGGAGAGGAAGGAATGACAAGGTACAGGGGCTGCACCTACATGTGGTGTCTGGGGTTTGCTGGAGGAGGTGACGGCTCCTCGGGGCCTTGGAGAGGCCGGTGTGGAGCCCTGTGTGAGGGGCATGGGGGCAGGAGGGAGGCCTGGCGTCCACACAACAGGCATGAGAAGCAGGCGGAAGCAGCGCTGGCTTCCCCGCCTTCTGCCACTTTCTGCTTGTATGACTTTGTGCTAGTTACATGTCCCCTCAAAGCCTCCACCTGAGAGTGGGGACAGCTTAACCTGGGTCATGGGACGGCTGTAGGCATTCAATGGGGTGGCCCGTGTCAGGCCCATGGAAAGGGGGTGCTGTTAAATGCCATTTCCTCCTGCCCTCGGGAAGCTCCCAGTCCAGCTGGACAGGCTGGACGCTTCCCTTGGAGGGCCCGACCCTGGAGATGGGCGCCGGACACAAACCCTCCAGCTGCTACCTTGGAGCCCCTGTCGGATAGGAGGCTGAGGGCCCCTGGGCAGAGCTGGCTTTTCAGACAAGCAGAGCCCGGAGCAGGGTCTTGAGGGAAGTGAGACACCTGTGCGGTTCCATGACGCCAAGGGGTCTGGCGTGTGGGCAGAGGGGCAAGTGGCCTAGTCGGGACCCTCGCAGGCGCTGGCTGCCTCTCTTCTGGTAGGTGTCATTTGGAAGCCCTCAGGACCAGGGTGGTGTCCGTCCACTGCTGTAAGGACAGGGCCCAGTGGCACCGCCAGTGGGTGCCAACGAAAGGAGGGATTCTGGGAAAGGGAGCTGGGGCCCCTTTGTCTGCGAGTCCTGCACCTTCCCATTGCCGCCACCAGAGGGTGCAATTGCCAAGCAGAAGTTGGCGGTCCCCACCCTTCTCCCCTGGCCAGGCCGCTGGGCATCTTTTGGGGTTGGAAGAGGCCTCTTGCTGTCCCGCCTCTGGGGCTGGGAGGCACCGAGGCTGGGGGTCCCTGCATCATGTGGGCCGGCGAGGAGCTCAATGTCCCTGGTCACTGCTTGCCTTGCCGCCAGTGTGCTGGGTGGGCGCAGGGTCACTTATTCTTACTCTTGGTCCCATCTGCCGCTCACCAGCGCCCTCCCCGCCCAGAGGTGGCGTTCTTGCCTCCCCCCTGAGGCCTGCTTTTTCAGGTTGCGAAGCCCGTTCAGTGTCTTGGGTGACCACCTATGGAGCAGGCTGGTGATATTATTGGTTGGCAAGAGTCAAAGGTCGAAGGTTTTGCAGCCCAGCGGCTTCTTCCGGCGTCTTCCTCCCTTTGGGTGATGAGCCCTCAACCAGGGTCCGCCCTCCCACCGCCATGAGGCCAGGACAACTTACCTCAGCGCAGGCGGACAGTCTCCTCAAACTACTGCCTGCCTGGCCATGGCCCTCCTGGCCCAGGAACCCTGCATCTGGGGGACTTGGGTGCCGAGGGGATGACGCCAGACTGAGGCTGAGGAGGAGGGATTGGCGCTGGGCCCCGGGTTCTTGCCCACAGCAGGCCCCGCGAGGCAGGGCCTAATGAGATCCTGTCTCCCATTCCTTCAGGGCCCAAGTCACTGTTTCCATGGAAAGAAACCAAGATCTGGCTCTCTGCTGCCACGTGGCAGCACTTATGTCCCCCCTCTTGGCCAAGCCCCTTTCCTGGGACAGAGCAGCCACGGAGAACTTTGGGACGTGTCCCCTGAGCCCGAGGCCTCCCAGGGCTCTGGCACAATGATGGCAAGGCCAGGCTGCTGTCCAGGCCGGCCGAGGGTGGCTCAGAGCAGACAGGGGCTGGGGACACCTTCACAGCATTTATGTCGCACTTTCCACCCCCACAGACTATCCATTTACTCTGGTCATCACCCTTCCCAGCCGTCCTGGGCGGGACCTTCATCCAGGGGCTGGATTCCCACCAATGGGGGGGCGGGCTTGGCGCTCTGGACCTTGTTGTGCTGAGACCCCACCATCCCTGCCTTGGCCACAGAGCCTCCGTGGTGGGCAGGCTCTCAGGGGACTGACTGGCTCTCTGTTCTAAAGGGACTGTGGGCAGTCCCACTTGCTGCTGGGACCGTGGGTGTTGTCAATGAAAGAGATGGTCCAAATGTAGTCATTTGTTCATATTGTGAAACGGTGATTTGTGGTGGGACGAGCAGGAGCTCTCAGCCGACAAGAGGCAGGAAGGTGAGTGACTGCCCATCACATGGGGCGCCAGATGGGCGCCAGCCGGGGCAGTGTGCCGTGTGCCCAGCCCAGGGATTGAATCCTGGTCGCACCACTTTCTAGCTGGGTCACCAGGTTATTGTGAGGATTCAAGAAGCTTGAACCTGCAGAATAGCTGCTGGTACAGGGCAGGCGCTCAGTGGGATGTAGGTTCACGTTCCGTCCTCTATGTGTCTAGGTTTTTCTTCCGAGTCCTTTTTACCAGACATTCGAAACTCCCCAGGGACAGAAGCTGTGTCCCCCATCAGACCGTAGGCCCCTTAGGGCAGGGCTCTGTCTCCCCATGAAGGTGGAGGGCTGTCTCCTCCATCAGGCTGGGAGCGCCCAGGCCCAGGCACTCAGGCAGGAAGCGCTGTTGTGAGCTCTCATTTTCAAGGTTGGAGCAAAGGCACCCAAGGGTTATGGGCACGTAGGTTTGAGAATCGCCAATTGGCCGTGTAGGGCAGGTAACAAGTGCCACGTGCCTGGTGGGCTCTGCAGGCCAAGTGTGCCCCTTGACCTTGGTGTTGGGTCGTTGTTGGCAGAAGGTGTCTCTGAAGTGGAGACATCTGGAGGGCAGATGTGGAGCTGGCGAGGATAAGGGAAGGCCCAGAAAGACCGGATTCCAGGCTCTGTGACTCACCCCTCCATCACGGCAACCTCTTGACAGCTGGGCAGCATGGGTTGGTGAGCCAGGCTGGGGTGGGCAGCAGTGCCTCCCCTGGGCACAGTCGGAAAGGGTCCTGGCAGGGACTGACCGCTCTGTAAAATGGTCTGACAGCCGCAGGCTTCCCTCTGGGTAGTGCTTAATGCTTCATGCCGAGCAGGTTACTCTGGAACCTGCACAGATGGTGGCCACCTTTCTTTCTTCTTGAGCTCGGGGACTCCCGGCTGTCGGGCTTGCTCCTGGGCCGGCAGGGAGGGGTGGCAGTTCCCGTCTGTGGTGTTTGTCGATAAGGGGACCAGTGAGTCATCGGGGAGGAAGGTAGGCTCTACAGGGAGCACCTCAGTCTGCGTCCTGGGCCCTCTGTGCCTGGGTGACCTTGGACACACCGTGGCACCTGTCTGAACCGCAGGGGTGATGGCAGCGCGGCAAGCCAGCCCGGTGACGACAGGACGCCCAGGCAGTGCTTTGTCAGCAGTTTTGCTGGGATGGATGGTTGTGAGCCTTGGAATGGCCTGGTTCCCTAATGGAACATCCTCGGCGAGGGCATGGGGGTGACAGACTCATTAAGAGGTGACAGGGCAGCCAGGGGGCAGAGACAGGCTTGGCAAGCTGGTGCAGGAGTGGGGGCTGCTGCCCCGGCCTCCCTCCCCTGAGTACCCCTAGCCGCAGGAAACATTTTGGACCAGCCTGCAGGCCAGAGGGGCATCACTGACCCCCCAGGGTGGCCGCTGCCCCCACGTGGTTTTCTCAGGTCGCTGGGAAACATCGTTGGATCCAGGCCAGGGACACACGTGACACCACTAACTCCAACCTGCTGCTTGGTGGGGTGGCCGCACCCCAAATGTCTGCTTCAAGAGCCGCGGGCACAGCAAGGTGAACCCAGCACCCTCCAAACCTGAGGGAAGGGGGAGCCCAGAATCTGGAATCAGATGCCAGGCTTGTGTGCTCCCGGCCCAGTGAGTCAGTCCCCTGTGACCGACACCCGCTTCTCTGAGCTTCCATGCCCTCATTGGCAGATGAGGGCACCGCGCAGTTTCCGTGGGTGCCGTGGGGTAAAAATGCGGGTGCACAGGAAGAGCGGTGGCAGGCGGAAAGCTGGGCGGTGACAGCAGGAGCCCTGCCTGCCCACCACCCCGCCTCTGACCAGCACGCGGCCGTCAGTTCTCGTTCAGAAGGAATGGCTCAGCCCGAGCGCGTCTACTGTCTAGCGATGGGGTCCCCTCCTGAGTCTCCCTGTCCTGCCCTGTATATGAACGGGGACGCGCTGTTCCTCAGCTGCTGTCGCCAAGCATGGTGGCTTCATACCACGCGGGTTTGCTACCTACGGCTCCATGGGTGGAAGTCCCACGGGGCTCTGGGTGTCGGCAGGGCTGTTCCCTTGCCCTTTCCGGCTTCTCGGGGTGCTCTTATTATGTGGTGTGTGCCCCCCCACTTCAAAGCCGGCACAACAGGTCATATCCTTGTCATTCCGCCATCTCCCTGGTTCTCTGGCGCCAGGAAGGGGTGTCATGTGGTCAGATGGGCCGCCTGGATGGTCCAGGAGAGTCCTCACCTCAGGGTCCTTCACCGTGACCTCATCTGCAGAGACTCTTTAGCCCTTTAAGGAGCTGAGTATCGGGCGTGGACATCTGTGGGGTCTCTTGTTCTGCCCACCACAGGGACACAGCGGTCTGTATCTTGGAGGAATAACTGTGTACATACGAAGGTCGTGGATGCTGGTGACCCACGCGTGCTAAGTGCTCAGTAAACGTTTGGTGACCGCCACCATCCGTCCGTACCCTTGCTGTTGGGGACACTGTCCTCAGTGAGAAGCTGCAGGGTCTGTGTGCCCCGGGCCCTCTGTCACTCTCCATCCGCCGTCCGAGGAGAAGCTGCTCCTGACCTTGGCAGCTCGAACTCCAGGCCTGGACACACAGTTTCCTTTGTGCTGAGAGAGGGCGGCTGCCAGCGGCGGGTGTGGGGCCGGCCCACAGCCATCCCAGGGACGTGCATTCACCGAGATCACAAGGGAACAGAAGGGCCCTTCTTCCCAGGGCACAGAGGTTCCAGCCGGGCCCTGCAGGAACTGAACCCCCTCTGGGGGACAGAATCACCTCTGTTGTGAGGCAGCCTCATGATTTGCAAAGCGTTTTACAATCATTTTTATAGCAGAGGCCTTGAGACCTCAGTATAATAAAAGGGCTGTCACCCGCCCCCTGCCTCTCTGCGGGAAACTGAGGCCCACACTGTTGAGGCGGGACCCCAGGCTCTGACCTGAATGGGCCTTGTGGCTTCAGACCAGCATTTTGTCATGAAGTTCCGTTCCCTGAACTGAACTAAAAATGAACGCCCCAGCGCCCGTCGGCACCTCAGACTTTTCTTTAAAAGACGAATTTAAGACGCAGCCTCCCTCGTGCGTGTCTGGTCCTTTCTGGCAGCTCCTGGCTGCTGCTCCTGTCCCCAGCCTCGGGCTCTGCCCGTCACATCCATTGGCCTCCCTGTGGACTCCAGGGGCTGCCCCACACTCTGCCCCCTGCCCGCCTGCACCCTCCCAGCACACACACTTCTGATGGTTTCAGGAGGGGCCGTGGGGCAGGCAGCTCCACCTACATCCCAGCTCTCTTGGGAGGCCTGTGTGAGGCCCACCGCCCCCCAGGAAGTCTCCCCACGGAGCCCAGGACCCCCACCCTGCCCCCCACCTGGGGTGCTGCTCAGGGCTGCAGCCTCAGCTGTCACGTGGCTTTGTACTCCTCTGTCCTCCTCCCTGGGAGGTGTGTGTCCGGCCCCCCAGCTCGGGCAGCCTGCCCTGTCCTGCGGCCACTGCAGCCCTCACACACTGCACCTCACTCCCCTGCCCAGCCACAAACACAGACCCCCCCCTTCCCTCGGGAGACGAGTGGTCCCACAGACCCCCCACCACGGTTCCTTCCCTGCCTAAATGTTAACACGTGTTTTTTCCCCTGATTAGCAGAGCTTATCATAGGAAAATAGAAAACCATGAAGTAGTCTTAACCCCCCACTGGAGAAGCAAGTGCTGCTCACATTTCCTCCTAGTCTTTTCTCTCTTTTGGGGCAAATTGGGGTCGTCCTCTGCATACACGGGGTTTTTGCTTTTCTGCTTGATGTTAATAGTCCTCATGTCACACAAAGCCCCTCTCGTGGACGTTCCATCGTTGGCTCAGCCCTCTGTGTTCCCTTGTCACTTATCCTCCCAGACCGCAGGGTGATGATGTCACTGGTCCCCTTCCGAATAGTCCCGCCCCCTCCCCCCTCAGCACCGGAAGGCAGGAGATGCCAGCTGCTCCTCACGGGACCCCAGTTAGCGTCTTGAGCGGGTGGTGGTTGGAAAGCAGCTTCACATCCTCCCTGCGCCCTGCCCTTCCTGCCTGGCAGACACCCCACCCTGTCCGCGGGGAGCCAGCTTCTGTCTGGGCTGTGGTCTTCTCTGAGGGGACTGTCCCCAGACTCCAGGGCATGAGCTGGGTCAGAGGGGTGTTGACTTGCTGAGATTCTCGGGGTTCACTGCCTGCTCAGGGGGAGGTGGGATCCCCAGTGCACGGCTCGAGAGTGCATGGCTGGCTGGCTCTGCCACTCATTTGTACGGGCAGCAGTGCTCACAGAGGTGTCCCTGGGGTCCAGTTGGTCCCATTGAACCAGCAATAAGGACCTACTGTGTGTATGGATGGCACTAGTGTGCTCAGGGCGTCAGCACTGGGAGATGGGCCTTACAGCTCTGCTGGATCTCTTTTCAAACCCAGTTGGCCAGTGTCCATCCGTGGGGCTGTGGCTTCCCAGCTGTGTCCAGACCCAAGACTGCACACGTCATGTTGGGAGGCCCCTGGCCGCACGCCTACAATGTCCTTTCTCTATATGGTGCAGAGCAACGTTTGTTGACCCACGTGAGGATCAAACCCGGGAGACTGAGCCTCACCACCTGTGTGGTCCAGCTGTGTTTTGCATCGTCCTGCATTGGGACCCAGGGTGCAAAGCAAGTCACACATATCTTAGGGCCTGGGAGTCGTGCAGCCATAGGCTGCCGGCTGTGTGATGAAGGAGCCACTGGGGTGTGGGGGCTGTGGGGCTGGAGTACAAAGGTGGGGGCAGCTGTTCAGGGCCTTCCGCTGCCCTCCAGCTTGGTGACGGGCTGGCACCAGCCCAGAGCAGGCCCCTGGGGGCAGCTCTGCTCGACTTTGTTGGCAATTTCCTGCAGGTAGGTCTGGGCCGTGAGTCCCAGGACCCTGGGACCCTAAAACCCTATACCTGTCTTGTTCAGAGCTCGCCTGTGCACACAGCGTCAGCACCGCCAACAACACTTCCAAGGCTGCAGCCCAGATCCTGCTGAGTGATGGGTCTGTTCCTCCTCAGTGTGGAGGGTAGCGGGTCTGCACACGTACGTGGGACCACAGACACGCTGGGTGCTCAGTGGGCTCAGGCAGATTGCGTCTGACTGTTGTAATTCGGCCTGTGCTCTTAGCTCCCTGGGCCTCAGTTTCCCCCTCTGTAAAGTGGGAATGTCAACCGCGTGAGGCTTCAGTAAGCTACCGTGTGTTAGTGCAGGGCCTGCCCCCCAGTTTGTGCCCAGGAAAGAGGGTCTGGGTCCTCACGTGGCTCACTGATCCCGCTCCCCCTGGGGCGTCCTTCCATGGGCCCAACCCAAGCTTTTGTGCTGATTGGGACGTTTCCGGCCCCTCAGGTGAACCTCCGCTGTCTCTCTATTTTAGGCCTGGTTGGGACTCACAATCTACGTGATTGACAAGGCATTGTTGGAGAGTATTTATGCCACAAATCTGTCACACACCAGCTCACCGAGTCTCCCCACAGACCCAGAGTTCACACATGAGGAATTGGGCAAGTGCGGTGGCAGGCGGGACTCAGGGAGGGGCTCTGTCCTGAGTCTTGAGGGATTTAGGGGACAATTCTGGCAGGAAAGACATGTATCTGGGGAAGGTGCCGTGATGCCCAGCCTCTGCCCTGCCGAGGAAAGGGGTGCCCTCTGGGTGAGTGCACCTCAGTCTCTCTGCACGGTTGTCTCTTAGCCAACCCCCTGCCCATCCCCCCCCACTCCGTCACCTTCTAAGAGCATGGCTGTGAAATAAAGGGAAAGCTGTCACCTGCGCTGCCTGACTCACGGGGTCCCTGCCAGAACCAAACGAGACCGCGCATGTGAAAAGGTGCTAACTGTAAGCTACCAGGTGTGTTTCGTTTATCCCGACTTTCGAGCATAATTTCCATTAGTTATTATGGTAGAGACACCACGGCCCTCCTGGCTGGAGCCCCTCTGGCCTCTCGTGTGCCCTGGTTAAGCTGACCTGAAAAAGAATGGGAGCAGGTGGGAGAAGCGGGGCCCGCCCCTGCCTGGTAGGCGCCCATGGCCCACATGCAGGCTGTGCCCAGAGCCCCAGCGTCTGCCAGGCTCAGGCCCCTCCTTGCAGCCATTGGGGTAATGCTCGGCAAGACAGCCCAAATTCCGCCCCCTTCCAGTTCCAGGGGACGTTTGGTCGCAAGCCCCTTCCTTGCCTGTCGCCTCAGCAGGCCCAGCCTATGGGGACAGATCAATGACGAGAGGAGACTCCTCCGGCCAGCCAGGGGACAGCCCTGGGAGTACTGTCCTTGTAGGAGCCATACAGAGGCTGTGGGGACGCTTGCCTGGTGCCCCGGGGATGGGACACAGCTTTCTCACCCTGTTAACAGCCTGGCTTATGCTGCTGACTGCGGGCTGGGAGCTGGGAGTAGCCTGCTGGCCGCTGCTGCCACCACTCAGGGCCATGGGGTCCCCCCAGCCTGCTCCTGAATGTCACCTGCATGGGTTGTCCATCCCTGGAACCAGGCCTGACGTGTGGCCTATTTTCCACCATTAGCCCTGCAGCTGCCTCTGCTCTCTGCTGACCCTGGTCCCCCGTTGCTAAGGCAACAAAGCCCTCGAGTTTCCTGAGCGTCACAGAATCTCGGCGCCCATTTCTCCATGACCACGGTCACCCACGCCCTCCAGGCGGGACGAGCCCTGTGGTTGCTGTCAGGCCTGCCAGGCCCGATGGCCTCTGAGGTGAGACTAGGGCTCCCGGACGCTGGGGTCTGCGTCTCAGGACTGGCCAGGGGGACCGACACCTGTGGTGGCTGCGTGATGAGGCGAAGGCCAGTGGCCTCCCCTGGCTTTCTCCAGGAGAGTGGAGGCGGTGGTGGGTTGCTGTCACAATCACGTGAGACAATGGCTGTGCTGTCAGCTCTTAGCACGGGGCCTGGATGTGGTAGGTACCCAGTAACTAGACAACACCCCCCTTCTCCTGTGTCGCTATGGCCGTGTGGAACCCCCTCGTGTTCCGGGTACAGCTGACTCCAGGCACTGGGGTCTTGTCCTTGCTGGCAGGGCGTTTGCAGCATGGCCGTGGGACCAGGCCCCACCAAGATACGTTCGCAGACCACAGGGACCATAGAGGGAGCATTCGGGGCCACCCTTGGGTCTCTGGCCACGGAGCCCAGCGATGCAACTATAGGCCCCCCAGTTCTCCGCCGTCAAGCACTGGGGCCCCGGCCAGGCTGTCTGTTTTGCCTGGAATCACTTATTACAGCTTCTATTTTCCTTCTGCAGCACATTTCCCTTCCTAATTTGGTTTTGTTTATCCCACTATTGAAGCAGGATTACATAGGAGTTTATCCTAAGTAAATGGTCGTAACATGGACGAGGATCCCGCGGTAGGAATGTCCTCTGTGGCTTGTTTATTACAGCAGACGGTTACGGTTTAAGTGGAAACCGTCCCAGGGTGTCAGTGAAATCCCAGTGCAGCCATTTAGTCCCCCCAAGGCACCTGTGTAGGGAATGGTTACCTGTGCATTCATTCGTTCCGTCATTCGTTCCATCATTCGTTCCATCATTCATTCCGTCATCCATCCAGTCGTCCACCCAGCTCACATTCCCTGAGCCCCTTTGGGACAAAAGGCCTGGACAAGGGCCTGTCATTCACGTTGCTCATGGATGAGTGTGACCAGAGGACAAGGGAGGGGAGTGTGGGGTTCGTGATGGGACAGTGAGGAAACTGGTGAGCAGCGATATTTGGACACTTCTCGGCTGAGCCAGGCAACGTGCCCCACAGTGGGTTCTGGGGCGGCCAGGACGTCTCCCCCCTGCAGAACTGGGCCCAGCTGGCTTCTGTAGACCCCAGAGCAGTGGGAGGGGCATGTTCATGACTTGAGTCTAGAGGCCTGGGTTCTAGTTCTCATAGCCTCTGTTGCCCTCAGTGAAATGGGGACAATAATTCCTGTCTGACCACCAGGTCGTTCCAACACGCAGAGGAGGCAGCCCAGTGGCCCTCTCTGAACTGCTCAGGGAGGACACGCAGAGGTTAGCTTTTTCCAGAACGATGAGACCCTCATTGCCCCCGTGGACGCCTGGGGCACGGGGTGGTGTCCAGTGTGTTCTCAGAGACCACTCATCTCCCTGCTCCAGGGGCGGGTGGTCTCCTCCCAGGCCAGCCCTTCCAACCGCCCCGCCCCCAGAGAAGCCTGCGTGGACACTGTTAGCCGAGCACTCAGGGCCAGTGTGGTCTGAAACCGCTGTCGTCACTGGGGGGCTCCATGGAAGAGCCCTCCCCTTCAGGGAACCCGATCCAACTTTGTTTAAAGCCCTGACACCGAGGTTACTTGTGCTGGTCAAGCTCAGATTGAATTACGTGGCACGGGTACCGTCCCTCAGGAATTGGCCATCTAGGCCAGACTTTCTGACTCAGTCAGAGGACACACAGACAGCAGCACATCAGACCAAGGCAGGCCCCAGGGCCCTGACCCGGAGTCCCCAGAGTACGGCTGCGGACCCGGGAGAATTCGGCGTCTCCTGCTGAGTGTGTGTGTATATGCGTGTGTGTATATTCGCCCTCTTCTGATGGAAAGGCAGGAGGAAGAGAGGGAAGGGACAGGCACGTACATCTGTGCAGAGAGGCCGTGGGACGCTGGGCAAACCCGCTGCGGCTCCCTGCCCTCCTTGGACCAGCTCTTCCTGCACAGCTTTGGTCCCCTCCCCCACCTCTCTACCACATTCCCCCCTTGTCAGGCTGCCGCTCAGGACCCTCCATAATGACAGAGGGCAGCCCGCCTGCCTTTCCCGGGTGGCTGGCTCAGATGTGGCTGCCCCGGGCGTGGCCACAAGAAAGCCCAGACCAGCTGGGCAGTGGGCCTCCGGCCCTGGCAGCTGCTGTGGCTGTGTGGTCTCCAGGGCCTCTGAGGACCCAGGTTTCCCAGAAGGCAGCCACTGCCCACCCGCCCAGTGGTACATAGACCTCCAGCTGCCCTGACCCAGGCAGGGGGCCACCCAGTCTCCAGACAGCCCAGTGCCGCCCACAGTCGCCCACAGTCGCCTCTGTTGCAGAGATTCTAAGAGGCTCCATGGAGGAGGAGGCGTGAGATCTGGACTTTGCAGGACGATGGGTGTGCACAGAGAGTAACCGTGCAGGCAGAAGGAGCAGTGTGACCGAGTCAGTGGGCAGCCGGAGAGCGGGGGTGCTCAGTCACCTGGGCTGCAAACCAAGGAACCCTGCCCTGCTTATCGTCACAGGAAGAGCTTACGTGATGCACTGGTGACTTACTGAGCTGTGGGAAGGCTGGGAACCGGGCTGGGAAAACCTGCAGGTTCCAAGGGAAGGTGGTGTCCAGAACCACAGCCCGAGTCCTGCCCCAGCAGCCTGCTCAGACCAACTCTGCTGCCACTGCCGGAAACTAGACAGAGCCACCATGGCGCCTGCCGCTGCCCTGTCACCAGTGCTGTGTTCTGACCCTCCTGCCTCTTCATCGTCTGCACAGCTTCAGAGTCTCGTGCAGGAGGAAGCCGAGCTGTCGTGCTTGCTGCCAGCCCCACATGGTTCTGGCCTCTGCTCTCTGCCTGGGGCACCCACTGCACTGGGGGCATGTCCCGCTCTGGGACCCCTGGGCATGGGGAGAGGAGAGCTGCAAAGAGCCCAGGCCTTTGTCTGATCCCCAGCTGGAGAAACCACGGGCTTCACGGCTGCTCCCAGAGGGCCCATCTTCACCCTCCGTGCTGCTTTCTCCTTGAAGTACTGATGCCGGGGTGTGGGGTGGCTCAAAGTGACTTCACTGTCCTCTGTTCCCTGGACTTTTCTCTGTAGCCTCTGGACTCCCTTTCCACGGGGCTGGACACTTGAGTGGCTTCCACATCTTAGCTATGTTGATTGTTGCTGCTGTGAACATAGGTGTACAAATAGCTCTTTGAGACCCTGCTTTTCAGTGCTTCTGGGTAAACATCCAGAAGTGGGATTGCTGGGTCATATGGTCATTCTCCTTTCAGAGAACCGGCTATACTGTTTTCCACAGCAGCTGCGCCGTTCTACATTCCCACCCATGGTGAGCAAGCGTTCTGTTCCAGTTTCTCCACGTCCTTGCCAACACTCGGTATTTTCTGTTTTTCGTTTTCTTTAGTAGCAGCCACCTCATGGGTGTGAGGTGGCATCTCATTGTGCATTTCCCTCGTGACGAGTGATGCTGAGCGTGTTTTCACGTGCCTGTTGTCCATTCATATGTCTTCTTTGGAGAAACGTCTATTCAGGTGCTTTGCACATTTTAAAGTTGGGGTTTTTTTCTTTGTTAAATTATAGGAGTTCTTTATATATTCTAGATATTAACCCTTCACCAGATGTATGACTTGCAAATATGTCCTACTTTGCCGAAGGTCGCCTTTTCACTCCGTTGATGTGTGTTTTGATGTGCAGATGTTTTTCATTTTGAGGTAGTCCCATTTGTCTTACTTTTGCTGCCTTGTTTTTGGTGTCTTGTTCTTTGGGTTTTTTCTTCTTTTTTTGAGCAATGGAAATAGTATTGTATTTTAAATCTCGTGTTTATAGTGGATTACATCAATTGACTTTCAACCCTGAGCCAACCTTGCTCATTTAATCACGGCTTAGAATTCTTTTTGTATATTACTGAGTTCTATTTGCAAATATTTTATTAAGGATTTTCATGTTTATGTTCATGGGGGACATTGGTCTGTAGTTTGCTTTCTTTTTTCGCGCTGTCTTTGGTTTTGGTATTAGAGTAATACAAGTTTCGTGAGTTTCAAAAAAAAAAGAGGGAAGCGTTCCCTCTTCCATTTTCTGGAAGACATTATGTAAAATTGGTGTTAATTCTTCTTTAAACGTTTGTAAAATTCTCTAGTGAAACCATCTGGGTCTGGAGATTTCTTTTGGGGAATTTTTAAATTATGAATTCAATTTCCTTAATAATTATAGGGTTATTAAAATCATCTATTTCATATTAGAGAGTTATGTAGTTTGTATTTTTTGAGTAATTGGTCCATTTTGTCAAAGTTGTCTAACTTATTTGTGTAAAATTGTTCATAGCATTTCCTTATGATCCTTTTGATGTTTGCAGGGTCTTGAGTGATATCCTCTGTTTCATTCCTGATATTGATAATTCACGTCTTCTATCTCTTTTCTTTGTCAGCCTTGCTAGAGCTTGGTCAGTTTTATTGATCTTTTAAAAAATTAGATCTTTGTTAAACTGATTTTCTTTATTGTTCTTCTGTTTTCACTTTGATTTTTGTTCTTTATTATTTTTTTCCTTCTGCTTGCTTTGGGTTCATTTTGCTTTTCTAGATTCTTGACATGGGAGCTTAGATTATTGATTTATGGTTTCCCTTCTTTTCTAATGTGAGCATTCAGTGGTATAAATTTTCCTCTCAGCTCTGCTTTAGCTGCGTCCTACAAAGTTTGATGTGTTGTGTTTTCATTTTTATTTAGTTCAATGTATTTTTTCATTTCCCATGAGAAGTGTGGTATTTAGTTTCCTAGTGTTTTGGAGAATTTCCTGGTATCTTTTTGTTATTGATTTCTAGTTTGATTTTATTGTAATCAGATAACATGCTCTGTATAATTTCAATTCTTTTAAATGTGTTGTTTGTTTTATGGCTCAGGATATGGTCTATCTGGGTAGATGTTCCAAGAGCACTTGAAAATAATGTGTATTCTGCTCTTCTTAGACGGAGTGTTCTGTGGATGTCGATTCTATCCTATTGGTTAATGATGTCATTGAGTTGTTCTCTGTCCTCACTGATTTTTTGCTTAGTTGTTCTGTCAATTGTTGAGAGAGGGGTGTTGAAGTCGCCAACTATAGCTGTGCATTTGTCTGTTTCTTCCTTCAGTTCTATCAGTTTTTCCTCCCCCTATTTTGCAGCTCTGTTGTGTAGCGCGTATACAGTTTGGATTGCTGTCTTCTTGGTGGGTTAATCCTTTGTCATAACATGTCCCTTTCTGTCTCAGGTCATTTTCTTTGCTCCAAAGTCGACTTTGTCTGATACTAATGCAGTCCTTGCCGCTTCCCTTTGGTTAACTTTGCGTGATTATTGTTTGTCCTACTCTTACATTCAGCCCGCTTATTCCGTTATATTTGAAGTGAGTGTCTTGTAGATACTCACTTGCATTATATTTGTTGCATTATATTTTTTAACCCATTCGGCCAATCTCTGCCTTTTAATTAATACGTTTAGTCTGTTGACAATTATGGAAGAGGTGGAGCCACAGTTCTTTCTGTGGTGTTGGTTGGAGGGGAGCAGTTATTGTCTGAAACTTTCTGTCTTGCGTGGCTGCCTCTTTCCTGGTCCTTTGGCTGCAGAGAGCAGGCTTTTGTTGAGGCTTCTGTCTGTGCCCATTGGTGTCTCTGAGTTGCTGGCTTCTTCAGTGCCAAGTCTGGGATGTGTGAAGCCAAAAGGGACCTCACCACATGTTGTCCTTGAGTCTCAATGTTCCCTGGCCAATCTGCATGTTTCTCTTCACCTTTCAGAGTCTTCGTATGTTTGTTTTAAGTATAATGTCCAGGGTTTTCAGTTGCACTTCATGGATAAATAGGGAAAAGTACTCCAGCTCCTCCCTGAATTATTTTTTGAACACTGCTGATGCCAGCCCTTAGAGATACGGAGACAAGTGAAATTTATTATTATTATTTTGCTTTCAAAGATCTCAAAGTCCAGCAGAGGAGAGAGACATGCGAACAAATAGATCAAATACTGCATTCTAAGTATTTGAGTAGGAGATGCTCTGAGGTATGCTGGAGGTTTGCAGGGGACAGGGGTTCCCACCCTCCCTGGGATGCAGGGGGGCAAGAATGGCTTCTCAGAGGAAGCCATTACACTTAGCTGCACTTGGAAAGATAGGCATTTCTGGATGGACATGATGGGAAGGGCATCCCAGCAGAGAAAGCAGCAGGTGCAAAGGCTTAGAGATGTCAAACAGCGTGTGTGGGAGAAGTCACTGCAGGCTATGCTATGGCAGGGGCAGGGAGGGAGGGAGTGGGGCCGGGTCACGGTGGGTGCTGTGCGCCGTGCTAACCCTTGAAGGCTTTTTAAGCATGAAATTATATGGTCGTCCGTGGGCGACACAGGAAGCGAGTGCAGAGGCCAGCAGGCAGGTGTCTGATGGGGTTGAAGTGAGGCTGAGCATAGACGGTGGTGATGGAGACGGACTGAAGGGTCAGACCTGAGAGGTATTAGGGAGACATGGTCCCCAGGGTGGGATGGAGGAGGGAGAAGGGAGGACATGGGCTCCTTGGTTCAGTGGCCCCGACTGAGAACAGGAATATCAGCTTTGGAGCCGGGGAGAAAGAAAGTGAGCTCAGCTTTAGCCGTGTGGAGTCTGGCGTCCAAACAGCCCAGTGTGGGTGTCTGGTCGTCAGATGTCTCAGCAGAGAAGTTAAAGCTGGAGAGATGTCAGAGCCGGACGCCATCGCATAGGACTGGGTGTTAGAAACATGGAGGCCCCGAGAGGGCCTGGAGTTAAAAGAAGACGGAAGACATCGCAGCCACACGTAGGGGTGGACAGTGGAGGCCGAGGCCGTGGAGGACACTAGGGAGCAAAAGGGAGGACAAAGCTGCCATGAGTTTGTTTGGGTCGGTCTCCCCCAAACCCGTATTTACAAGACTGCAAACTCCGCGGACTCATCCACATGATGGAAGAGCTGGGAAGCCAAACAGAGAAGGCGGCCACCACGCCTCAGCTAGAGGGCAGAAGCCTGTGGGAGCGGGAACCGCAGAGGGCCAGTCTGGCAGGGGCTGGGGCCAGTACGGACACTCAGACACATCCAGAGGCACTTCCTGGGCAGAGAAGGAGACAGAGGCTCCAGGCTGCTACCTTCCTCCCACCTGGATGCCGTGCAAGTGCTGCCCGTGGGCAGAACTCAGCCGGAAGCCACAGCTCAGGCCCCTGGGACAGGCGGCCACCCTGGAAGAGCTGCAGAATGGTGACAAATGGCTGTGGGAGCCAGGACCAGGACGGACGCAGCAGCCAAGGAGCAGAGAAGCCCAAGGAGGGAGTACCCTGCAGTGTCCAGTGCCTCAGAGGGCAGCTGCCCTAAGGAGCATGTCCCCTGGACTGGGAGAGGAGGAGAGCGCTGATGACCTCAGGGGAACGTGCTGAGGGCCAGTCTGCTCAACAGCCCAGCTCGCTTCCTGCAGAGCTGGTGGCGTGGGGCCAGGTCTGTGCCCCTTCAGTACATAGACCTGACCCCAGACATACGAGGAAAAGCCCCCTTCGGAAATGGGAGTGAACGCCCACTCCTGATCTGGAGCTCTGTCCTTGCCACTCCCCACGTCACCGTACACACTGTGTATGACACCCCTCAGTGTTCCCTGCCACACCTCTGAGAGCTGGGCCCGTGGCCCGGATTCTGGGGTCAGTCTGCACTTCGACAGTCCAGGCGTCGGAGCGGGCCCAGCACGGTGGCTCTGCAGCCTCTGGGACCGAGCTCGTTTCGGGGAGTCCACTCCCATATTCCCCCTGACTTCTTTGTGTGCCTTGGCCGGGCCCCCACCCCTCCTTGGTCCCTGAGCCTGTTGGAGAGGAGACAGCAGGGGCACCCCCCAGCCCCCAGGGTTCCGCAGCCCCGGGCCCCAGCTGTGCTAACCCTCCAGCCTCCACAAGTCGAGCCTGTTTACTCGTCTGCAGGGAAGACAGAAAGCTTGTTATCTCTCTTGCCCTGTCATCTGCACACGCTGCTGAGGGCCTCTTCTGGAGAGGGCACCTGCAGCGGCTGAGGGAGGGTGGCCGTGATGCCTTCCTGCTGTTGCTGGAGCCTCTGAGCCAGAGCCAGCGGCTGACGAGGCACCAGTCCTGGCAGGGCTCTGCTGGCCTCGCCGGGCGGCCTTGAGCAAACACTGACCTCTCCTGAGCCCGGCAAGTCCTTGCTTCCCCCTCTGCCCAGCGAAGCTGTGGAAGTGGATAAGCAGCTGCTCACATCTCGGCTCCCTGGTTACTGTACAAAGCCCGTCCTGTGTGCGTGGCTGACCCTGCCTCCAAGAGTCACCACACTGCACCTCCCGGCAAAGCGTGTAAATGGCTTCACAGCCGGGGGGGTTCTGTCGGGACTCAGACGGCCCAAACGGGCTCGTGCTTGGCAGGATTTGCAGCCCCCGTCAGCAGTGTGCCCTTCAGCCACTCCCTCACCCTCTCTGCTCTGGTCTCCTCCTCTGAAAAATTTGAGGGTCGCCTGGATAGTCTCCAAGATCCTTTCCAGCCGAGAAGTCCCATTACCCATGGTGACTCTTCAATACACACAATTGAGAAGGGAACTTGCGCTTATTGAACCCCTAATATGTCCCAGATCTTGCGCGTCTATCATTATGTCCATTTTACAGGTGAGAAAAGTAAGGTTCAGAGAGATTCAGTCAGTTGTCTGAGGCCAAACGTCCAGTGCAGGGAGGACTCTGGGTTCAAGGGCACGTTCGTGAGGCTGTGAAACCGTCACTCTTCATGAGACCATGTGTTCCAAGGCTGCTCATTGAGGTGGCTCCTTGCAAGATAGAGGTGAATACAGAGCAGGAGACAGAGCCTCAATTCTGACCTTAACTTCCCAGGAATCACGGAGTGTTTAGGGAAGAGTGAATGGGAAAGAACCGTATTCCCTCTGCTCTCCCTGTGTGACTAAGAGCTGGCCGGAGATGTGTGTGCAGACCCTGAAAGTAAAAAAAAAAGGTTGTATAATCTTCAGGTATTGCCTTCTTGTAGCCATCTGGGTAAACTGAGGCCCAGGGATGGACACAGTTGCTACCTGAGCAGCTGCTCTGGGCTGGGATGTGCTTGTGGGCAGCTGGGGCCTCTGGTGAGAGCCCGCCTGTGCCCACTTCTGGAATCTCCTGAGTCTGCAGGAAACGTCCCAGACCTTACCTGTCGGCCAGCACACAGGCAGGACCCTGGGGGGTGCCGGAGGGACAGGGAGGGGCACCCAGGAGGCTCTTGGCCCACATGTAAGGAGCCCAGACCCGGGCACCCCACGAGGGAGGGAGTGGGAAGTGAGAGACTAAGTCTCTTCCTGTGTAAGCACCTGACTGAGGTCCCCACCACCCCCGTGCACCACCCACATGACAGACGCTCCCTGCCTGGGCTCCCCATCGGCACAGCTGTCCGGGGCCTGCTCTTCTCCCCACGCCCTGGAGCTCTGGGCAGGTCCTTGGGACCTCATCCCCATCCCTGAAGTCCCTCTGCGCTCTGATGAACCCATGGACACAGTTAAAAACGGGGAAAGGTGAACCGTTCCCACTTTATGGATGGGGAAAAGTGGGGCACACAGATGCCCGTGCCAGTTTCCTCATCTGTTAGCTGAGGAGCGTGATTCTTAGCACCGGGTAGGGTCGCTGTGGCGTTAAATGAGTTCACATATAAAGCACTTAAAACAGCGGCCGCCCAGGAAGTGCTGCTTGCGATGTGTTGCCAGTGCCTGAGCACACACTGGGCGGCCAGCAGATGTAAGCGCCACCTCCAGGCCACAGAGCCAGAAACTGAGGTGCCACGTGGGGGGATGGGTGACAGGGAAGCACCAAAGGCCATGTGCTGGTAAGAGACGGGCAGCCCCCCAGTTCCAGTCTCATGTCTCCCCAGCAGTAAGTCACCACCTGATTTGTGTGTGTGTGTGTGTGTGTGTGTGTGTGTGTGTGCTGCATCCTTGAGGAATGGCTTATATGAAACGAGATTCAATGTGTTTTTACAAACTTCTCCAGTGGTTTAACCACCACCCCCCTCACGAATGACAACATTCCATCTCTCCAAAAACTTCTGGTCGGTCCCTTGCTCTTTCTGACCCAGGTGGTAATGGCTGCACAAGGACAGGTGCCCAGTGGAGGTCGGGCTGCAGGGGGACCTGCTGTGTGTGGCCTGGTGGGGTGATCGGGGCGAGCTCTGGGCCATTACACCTGACTCTGTGCCTGACTCACGATGACTCCAGACACTGCTTGTCCTTCTCCTAATGGCCTCGCAGCCCCCGCCCCGCACTCCGTAGGCCCTTCTCCTGCTTCCTGTTTCTGCATCCTTCACACCACCCAGAGAATGAGGGTCCAGCCCTCTCCTTTTTCTCCTCAGTAAGACAGAGATCGCTGTCTTCACACTGATTTTCTTCTCACTCCCAGGACCACGCCGGTACCAGGGAGACAGGGGGCAGAGGAAGGAGGCGGCAGTACCTGTCACCCCTTAGCAGTAAGTGACAGGTTGGCCAGACAAGATGTGTGCCCCGAAGCCTCTGTCAGTAGGTGGGGAGTGTGAGAGCAGCTGCACAACCTCTGAGTCAGGGCCCAGCCCAGGGCTGTTGCAGGGGTGCTGTCTGGGCCGCCGAGCAGGCCTGGCAGAAGGAGGGAGGGTGTGGGGAGCTAGGGTGGCCCTGGGAGATGTGCATATGCAAATATATGCAGATGTATGCAAATCTCTGCAGCTCTGCTGTCTGCCCTGGGCTCTGGCTGGGAGAGCCACAGCCCCACCCTGGGCCCTACCTCAGGTGACATCTCTGGCTGGAGAATCCTCCCTGCTTCTCCTTCCCAAAGCATCTTCTCCTCAGTTCACCCTACCCACCCCCACAGGAGGTCTGGGAAAGTGAGAAAGCTGAGTCACAAGGTGGGAAATGGAAGGGATGTGGCCCCAAACTGAAAATGATAGCACCTGAAAGTGACAGGACAGGGCTACCTCCCCCCACCCCAGCCCCCACCCCCAAGCTCTTGGCTGCATTTCCTACTCAGCCTCAGAGAACAAATTTCCCCCTTCCGGACCTGGCAGCACTGCCCAGGGGCTGGGGCAGTAGCAGGCTGAGCTGTAGGGGCAGCGTGCTGGGGCCTCCCATAACTCACCTCTATCCCCAGGCTCGTCCCCCTGCAGAGCCCCCGGGGGATGGGGAGAAGGGCCCCAGGTGTGGGAAGCTGACCCACCTGCATGGGAAGCAAACGCTGGTGGTTTGGGATTTCTAAAGTGCTGCCTGCCCTCCCCTCTCCTCCCCTCACAGCCTGAGCTCTCTCCTCTCTGCCCGCCCACCCCCCACGCACACGCCCTCTCCCTCCTCCCCCACCTGGAGCCCCCTAGGGTTTTCATGAAGTGGGTCCCCAGTGTGGGCAGGGCTCCCGGGACCTCGCAGCTGGGCGGCAGTGCTAGGGCCAGAGCTGGGGTTCTGCAGGCTGTACCATGCTCATTGTCCATTGAATAGCAGTGGGGCTGGGCGGTGGCCTGACCCAAAAGGCTTCCTGGAGGAGGTGGCCTTAGGATGTACTAAAGGCCGAGCAAGCAAGACACAGGAGTGGCAGGGTGAGGCATGTAAAGGAAGCTTCGGCACAGGTCCTGTGGTCCAGGTGCAACGTGGAGGCTCCTGGCCGGAAAGGGCCAAAAGGGCCACAGCCAAGGGGTAGGAGGAACCAGCCTTGCCCCAGCTCCCAGCTCCGCCTTCAGCCAGGGAGCAGTCCAGTGAGGACCGCAGCTCCATGCGTGGCCCTCTCCTTTCTCTCCCAGATGCTGCCGTTTTCACCCTGGGCCATGTGAACTCTGCTTCCTGATGACTGGGGCCTCCATGGACACTATTTAGCCTGTAGGGGCCCTGGCATCAAAGACGCTGCCAGGCCCTCCTGAGACTGCGCCTGACCCTGCTGTGTTGTCCCATCACAAAGGGGGGAGTTTGGAGTAGGCGGCTGACTGACTGCAGTCAAGCACTCGGGGTGCAGGGTGGGGACAGGGGGCTCATCACAGCTGCCGCCTCTGGCTTTCTGAGGCCCAGGTGACTGATGTCTTTCCCAACCCCAGCCCATCTCCGGCTGCAGGCCCTCTTCATCCATCAGGCCTGAGGAGCCTGTCAGCAGCTGGGGCTGCTTAGGTTCTCAGGCCTCAGCCCACTCCGGCCAAGACCACGTCCTCCCTGGGGGACGAGCAGGCCTGTAAATTAAGACATCTGCTCCCCCTCCACGCTGGGAACTGGGGCCTGCAGCCTCTGCTCTGTCCTCTGACTTGTTTGGCCCTGGGGCAGTGGCTCGAGGACAGACGAGCCAGGATCGCAGGAGGAATCTAGAATCTAGAGTTTTTCTGATTGTCGGTGACCATTTCCCGCTACCCTTTCTCTCGGGATCCCTCCTTTTCTGAGCAGACCCCTAAGCTTCTGTGTGCCGCCTGTGCCATGTATGCAGTCATTTGCAAGTTCCTTTGACAGTGTCTCTGCTGACAGAGTGGTGGGGATGGGGCAGCAGCATGTGCCTGAGTATTCTGTCTCCTCCCCACTGTCACCGGCTCCCATGGCCTCAGCACAGGATCCTCCCCGGTGCTGAGCCATAGCCCTCCCAGGACCTTCGCCCCTGCTTCTGCTTCTGCTCCCGCTGCAGTGCAGGGAGGCCCACTGGGATGGAGGTAAATTACCAGCAGCTGTCAGGACTTTTTGGTCCTGGGGTCAGTGGTGTGGGACCACCCTCAGAGCAGGTGGGAAGAGGCCAAGTGCACCCAGCTGTCTGGAGAACACTACCAGCCAAGATCTGAGCAAGTCTGTTTGTGAGGAGAGCGTGGCGCTTCCCAGCCCCACTGAGGTTCAGAAGACCATCTGGGGCCTGCAGCCCTTAGCCCTGTGCTATGGGTGTGCATCCCGCAGGCAGGGGCTCCTTTCTGCCCGCTTGTGTGCTTCAGAGCCTCCAAGCCTGGAAGGTTGGGGTCTCAGGATGACCCAGGAGAAGGGCAGGTTTGTCCAGTCACTGACCGAGCCCGCTATGGGGCCCTCTTTCAGCAAGGAGCACATCTGAGTCCTGGCCCCGCTGGGCCCAGGGGAGCTGAGGCTGTAGTTGCTACAGAGGGAAGGAGGGAGAAGGAAGGGCAGGGATGTGGATCCTGTCTCTTGAGACAGGATCGGAAATGGATTCTGTCTGTCACTTGTGGGTGGCAAGTGAGGGGCGGCCAGTCTGTGCACAGCCCAGGGCAGGGCCTGGGGTGGGAACCAGCTCTAGCTTCTGGGCGATGGGGAGCTGGGAGCTGTCCAGCACGGAACCTGCTGAAACCAGGGGCCCTGGCCAAGGAGGCCTCAGGGGAGAGGTGTGGAGCCCTCCCAGGGTGCCCTCTGTGGCTCCTGCCCCCGCTGCTCAGGGATGGAGAGACCAGCTTAGAGGGTCAGCCTGGGAAGGCGGCACTGAGCAGACAGGAGTGCACCTTCTCTGCAGGTGGGGCAACAGAAGCAGCGCAGTGCTCAGGAAGCACAGGGCGTGTAAGGCAGTGTGCTCACGCTTACACCTGAACACTGTGTGCTGCTCTTCCCCACACCTGTGCTTCCTGGTGAAGCCTTCTCAATAGCCCAGACCCTCAGCGTCCCCACCCAGCTCTGTCCTCCCCTGTTCTGGCCCCATACACCAGCCCTTCTTCAGGTGCTTCCTGGAAGCCCCTCCGTCATCTGAGGCTTCCGTCATCTGAGGCAGTGACTGGGGGCCGGCTGGGGGCCGGCCGGAGTGGCTGTGCAGACTGTCACTCAAGTGGGTGGGACCTGGGAGTGTGGAGGCTGGACCTTCAGACTGGCCCGTCTTCAACCCGGGGAAGCAGGAGAGGTTCCATCCACGGCTTTTTGGCTGACTGGAGAGCCGCACGTCCTGTGCCCCCTTGGTCACTGCATACATGTCCCCGGCCACCAGGATGTCCTTCTCTGGCTCTCACACCGAGCCGTGTCCTTCCTGAGCCACATTCTCCTCCTCTAGGGAGCTATTGACTAACTGTGGTGAAGTCCCTTCAGGACCTGGGGGTCACTCGTACCAGATATGCATGGGACAGCACTTAATGTCAGCGCCAGGGACAGCAGCCTGGGCATAAGCAGTGCCAACCCCACTTCCTAGTTGTGCAGTTTGAGCAAGTGCCCTCACGTCCGTGCCTCAGTTTCCTCAGCTGTAAAATGAGAACTCGTTCCTGCACCTCGTCGTCCATTCAGCCATGTTTACCGAGCATCTACACACAGTCCTTACGGGTGCGGGAGTTGTCGTGGGAACAAAACAGCCCCTGCCCCAGTGGGGCTGCCAGCCTGGTGGGGAGACACTGAACCGTGGGACGGGTTCCAACAAGGAGCCGCAATGCGGTCTGGAGTCGGGTGAGGGAAGTCATCACGGAGCAGTGACCTGTGACAGGGGGCTACAGGTGAGGAGGGTCAGGCCTTCTGCACCCCCCCAGCTTCCCAGCCTCCACCCCTCTCCACCGTTTCTCCAGGTGCGCACAGACCTGTCTGGGCCCAACATCTCCCTGAGCTTCTTCCTGTCCTTCCCCCCCCCCACCTCACCCTCAGGGCAGCTCCGCTGTCTTGACTTGGAAACCACAGGCTATCATGTCACCTCCTAACATGCCCCTGGGGGCCTCTGGTTAAAGCTGGAGGACAGGTCGCAGGCACCTCCTGCCGGCTGAGGGCGGGGCTGAGGCCTGGTGTCCAGCAAAGGGGGCCAGGCTCCCCGCTCCTGCTCTCAGGAAGCTCCGCCCCAGCCTTCCACCTCTTCCTGTTTAGTGGGACAGCTTCCTGGCCTGTTTCCTTGCCAGCTGTGGCTCATTTCCTCCTGTCCCTGTGATGGTGTGCATCTCCTGCTGGCTTCATTCCCTGGGCCTCTGGAGAGCTGGGGGGGCACGGGGGGGGGGAGTCTACCCGCACCCCCACCCCCACACCCCACCCCCATCCCCCACAAGGGAGCAGCACGCCGCTCTCTGCAGGGCTCCAAAGCGGCAAGGTGTCGGGTTCCTCCTGCTTCCGTTGAGTGACATGCTGAGTGACATGCGGGCACCGTGGTGGATGCCAGGACTCCGAGCTAAGTGGGACCACGTTCCTCAAGAAGGCGGCTCTGGGGCTGAGCCAAGGAGACCTGGTGACTGGGAAGCCAGTCAGGGGGCCACTTAGCTCGCACAGAAGGTCAGGGACGACTTCCTGGAGGGGAAGATGCCGGAGTGTCTGAGCCAAACATGAAGGGAGACTGGAAATTACCTAAGGAAAGGCTTGAAAGCACATGGTGTGCAAACACCTGACAAGGTGTCTAGTAAAACTTGAGGATAAAGTATGAAGCAGGAGGGGCAGGAAATGAGGCCGGGACGTAGGGAGGAGCCAAGTCAGGAGGGTCTTTGAGACCCTTAAAAGCTTGATTTTATTACATGGGAGGGTCATGGTCAGACACACAAGTTGGCCGGACCTTCTGGCTTCAGTGAAGAAATGGTGTAAGGGGACCAGCCAGCATGGGGCTGGGAGAGCAAGCTGGACGTCCTGGTGAGAAATGCCGCGGGGCGGGTGCTGGGTGCAGGGCTCAGGAAAAACCGTCAGGCTTGACTGGACACCCTTGGCCTGGCATTGAGGACCTGGCTTCTGGCCGGGGGGAGCCGCTCACCCTCTCTGAACCTCAGGTTCACCAGGTAGCCAGCGCCTGCCCCAGGTGATGGGCGCTGAGACCACAGTGGGTGAGGGCAGTCGCCACATGGAGTGTCGCTTTACGACTGGCAAGGGCCGTGGGGCTCAGCCACATGCCGCTCTTCAGCTGGGTGATGGGTGGGTGGCAGGGAGGTGCTGTCTGTCTGGGGCGAATCCTGAAGCTGGCAGAACCCTGCCGAGGTCATCGTATCCCTGCCCCTCCTCTGGACAGGTCACCCTCAGGTGGGGCGTCGGAATCAGGAGGGTCTGTCCTTCGGAGAACATTTCTGGAGCCTCTCGTGGGGCCAGGGTTTCTGTTGGCCCCACTCAGCCATGAGGAGGAGAGAGGCAGGGCCTCTGCCTGCCGGTGGTCACCCACCTGCCGGCCTCCTTGCCTGGGCTCAGCCTGGCCAGACCCACAAAGGAGAGCCTTCTGGCAGGCCGAGGTCACACTTCCTGAATCACCTGTCCCAGCTCCTCACTGTGCTCTCTCATGTCCAGCCCGAGTCCTCTGGCTGGAAGGGGACTTCCTTTTCCAAGGCTGTTTCCATGGGTGCCGCGAACAAAGGCTTCGTGTCTGCAAAGCCCACTGGCCTGCCTCCCCTTGGCCTTTGCCCACTCAGGGCTCACCGGCTGGCCCCCGCTCTGTGCCCCGCTCCCCTGGATGGAGTTCCCTGTGCCCCTCTTAGGCAACAGAGCCCAGAATGAGTTGGCTGGGAGTTCGTGAGGCCCTGACCCGTGGCTGGCACAGGAGGGTGGACTTTCTGGCAGTTCCATGTCCGTGACAGCCAGCTGGCCAGTCTGGGGCTTGGGGCTCCGGTGCTCACATCCTGGGAGCTTCTGTCCACGAATCCTGTGTCCCTAGGAAACCAGAGCCGGTTGTTCTGTGAGCCCCCTGCTGAGGCGGGAGACCCCTCAGGCAGGGTCCTACCACCTGCGCCTGCTCTGATTTTTAGCGCCACTCGGAATTGCTATAAAGGAGGTAAGGGAGGGGGAAGGAGGGAAAGGTGTCTGTGTCATCAACAGCGAGAGAGACTTAGTCATCTCCAGGGAGAGCTGGGGAGGGAAAAGTAACACTTCATTTGGAAACAATTCTGAGACACAGCCTCCTCTCGCCTTCACTTTCCCTGCTGTTCAAGACACAGTGCTCTGTGCTCAGAAATGGAGGCTGTTCCGAAGTCACAGGCCGCCCTCTGGGTCCGACCAGGGAGAAGCTCAGGCCAGTTATCCGTCCTGGAGTGGAAGGGCCTGGAGCAGCGCAGCTCACCTGTGAACCGCTCTCAGGTTTCTTGGGGACAGAGGGTCCACACGCGTCCCAGAAGCCTTTGTACCATTGCGTGTCTGGAGGGGAGGGACCCCGAGCCTGAAGCACCGGTCCTCCTGGTCAAGGGCAGGCCCTGAATGAGCCTTTCCGGGGCGTCTTCTCTGAGGCTTTCTCCTCCTTTACTCTGGCCCGAGCCCTGCCCAGACCTGTCTGTCCCTCTCTGATCACGCTGACAGTGGACAGGAGCCTGAAGGCTTTCTCCTTTCCCCTGAACCGTGGTGGGGCCAGGCTGGAGTTCGCAGAAGGACATTTGTACTTTAAAAGGTGGGGGGAAGCTGAGTGCCACGGCAGGTCGTGGACTGGACCCTGGAACAGGGACAGGGCAGAGGCTGGTGAACGCTCATGGTCTGTGTTTTACTGGGCAGCGATGTGCCAAGATAGATTCGTAGTGTTAACCTCAGGGGAAGCTGGGTGCAGGGTATTTTATCAGGATGCTGTACTATCTTTGCAGCTTTTCTGTAAATCTGGAATTCTTTCAAAACATAAACTTTTTCTTTTTTTTTTTTTTTTTAAGCTGGAGGGAAAACAAGGACTAGTCAGAAAACTCAAGAATAATGAGGCTTTCAACACATAGGGGCTGACCCACAATCCTAGCAGGGCAGCCAAGAGCTCTCTCCTGGGGGAAAGCCCTTGGGGTGCATACCTGAAGTGCGGTTCTGGGGCTTCGTTTCCTGCTCCTGGGGGTTTGCCCCCTCGGGCCTCTGCAGAAGCCAGTGTAAGCTGCTCTCTCCAAGTGCTCAGAACCCCAGAGGGTCTCCCACTCTCAGCTTCTGGTCAGAGAAAAGGAATTAAAACCACAGTGGTCACCACCCCCATATGGCCCCAGGGTGTGACTCAACTAGAAGAGTCTTCCAACTTTTTAAAAATAAAATAGTTTAAATAAAATCTGGCACAGAGAGCCAGGATTTCCATAGATAAACGCAAAGCTAGTTAGAACGGGAGCCCCCGCCCAGCACCCCTGTCCACGCCCTCCGGTGGCTGCAGGGGGCCTCTGCCAGCCCTCTGGAACTGACCAAACCCCAGCTGGCTCAGATTATCAACCCTCCGCCTCCAACACAAGATGAGCTCATCATCCTGTGTCCCCCCCCCCCTCCACCTCCCCTGACCCACGGGGGTGGGGGATGTTTTTGCAGAAAAGTCCACCTCTCAAGGGTTCAAAATGAAAAACTACCTGAGGCAAGCAGCACGTGCCTCCAATGTCAGGGGACTGCTGTCTCCCACCCACTCACTGTCAAGGCCGCCCCCCAAACGTCCCCCGAACAGCTTCCCTGAATCTCTCTGGCTGCTTTCTGCTCCCTCCCAGTGCAGGAGACAAAGAATAGGACGCCATCGGACCCAAAGCAAGTCTGTGTTCTTGAAGCTGCAATTGTTCCTTCTTTGAATTATCTTTTCTACCCTGAAATTGCTTGGAGTCCTGTGGGCTGGAGCCCCAGGACCCGGCTTCTGAGTCCCTGGGAAAAGGGCCCAGAGGGGGGAGCTGCTCTAGGCTGGGTGCTCCCCCAGTGGCAGGGCTCACACTCTTGGTGCTCTTGCCAGGCCCAACAGCCCACTCGCAGCCTTCCCCACCCTGGCACGCCCTGCTCGGGCCCCACGGAAGTGGTAGCAGCACCTCTCTGATGTCCGTTTGCACTACTAGAAAAGGCAGCTAAGCACAGTGGAGTTTGGCGTGGTGGGGGCTAGAGGCAGACAGGGAGACGGTGACTTACACAGCGTGAGTCACTGCCTCTGTTGCCTCCCCAGTCCTGGCGGGAACATCACAGCTGGTGACACACGGACATTCTCAGCCACTTAAATTGCTCTCTGAAGACAGAGGCGGAAGGACTGAGCTGGAACCCACAGAGGGAAGGTTGAGGCTGCATGTCAGGAGCAGCTCCCTGGACGTTTTGGGCTCCAAAGGGTTTCGGTGTCGCTTCCCTGGGAGGCGTGGGTCGTTTGCCAAAGCTGCTGCAGCCCGGGGTCACTGAGGCCAGTCCTGCCCCTTGACCCTTCTGCTTCTGTGGCTTGGTGACCCCCGTGTTCACAGGGGTCGTCACGGCATCCCAGCATGGCAGGCACTGCTGTGTCGCTGTGACGTGCCCAGAAGTGATTGCTTGGTGCCGTCTCCTCTAACTAGGAAAGGCCACCCCTGCTGTCCTTTGCTTCTGGTCACAGAAGTCGTCGTTTTGGCAAAATAACTCAGCTTGGAAATTAGCCTGGAAGATGCGCCTTTGTCTTGTCTTCTGGGTGTCGCGTCCTCTGTTTCTCTACCTTCTGCTTTGTAACACTAACTTCCATGCGGGGAAGGGCACCCAGGCACCGCTGAGCCCTTCCCTTCCTCAAAGGAAGACTGACAGTGGCCCCACCCAGACCTGTCACCGCCTCTGCAGAGAGTGGACCCGGTGGGGCGTAGGTGTGCGGTCAGCGTCTAGGATACCCACTCGGGCTCAGGGTTTAACCTACTGGCATGTGACCCTCCTTGTGACACTCTGAGGGGGAGGTGATTGTCCCCATTTTACAGATGAGCAACTGAGACCTAGAGAGATTAATGGTTGGCCTGAGTCTCAGGCAGTAGGTGTGTTAGTCTGGATGGAAGCCAGGTCTCTGGACGTTGGGGACAGGGCTCCCTCCACGCCCCACGCCCCCTACAAGCTTCCAATTCCGGTCATAACAGTGGTGATCGAGATAACAGCAGATGGTCGGCCACAGAAGCCAACAACAGTCGCCACGCGATGGGCGTCTTCCTAAGTCCCCACTGTGAGCCCACGCCCATCAGGTGTGTATTCTGCCAACAACCCTGGGAGATACGCAATGCCGTTCGCCTCTTACAGCTGAGAAGACTGAAGCTCGAAGAGGTCATGTGGTCGGATGGGTCACTGATGGAGGACTGAGCAGAGCGGAGATCCAGACCCGCGGTGATGAGGCCCAAGCTCTTTCCACGTGCCGCGGAGTCTTCCTGTAGAATTTCCCACTCTGATATTTAGGACTTGCTTTTTGTCTGAATCTCCACAGTGTAAACACAGCTATGAAAACACATTGATGTGTGTTTGTTTTGCTTTGTTGCTTTGAGGGAGGGCATCAGCAAACACGCAGTGACCCAGCCCTGGCACGTTCTCGCGTTTCCAGTTTTTCTCTTTACCCTGGTCCTGTCTCTGCTTCTCTCCGGTGCCTTTGTGTCCCCCCAGGGTGTTTCTCTCCTTTCCCACCTGCCCTCATCATCCTTTCTGCCCCTTTAGACCTCAGTAGCCAATCCGGTACCTCCGGCATCTCGTTGCCAGGCAACAGGCTTCCTACCTGCCTCCTTATGTTAGATTCTCCATGACAACAAGTATTGTCAAAAGAAAGAGAGAAAAGTTCGGGGGTGGGAGGTGGAGGAGGAGGGGAGACCCTGTATTTCAGGACGTGCCTGCAGTTTTTCTGACTGTAACTTGCTCAGGGTCCCCAGAGGGTGTCACAAACCTCATGAGATAACAGGACATGAGACCGACAGTATCCGTGTGGGCATGTGCGTCCTGGCTCAGGGACATGCATGCGAGGGCCAAAGATGAGAGCCACCGGCAACTTTGCTTAGGCAGAGTGGGGCTGGGCCACGTGGTCACTTTCTGTGGGTCAGTTCAGGCCGCGGAGGAGAGGGTTTTTCAGTGGGACGTGGGAAGAGGAATATCTGAGCAGCGCCAAGTCTGAAGCAAGCAACATTTAGGGAAGGGTTCAGGCCAGGGACAGGAATGAGGGAAGAGGGGGTGTCATTCCAAGACTTCGGGTGTGTGTGAGCCCTGTGAGGTTTCCCGGGTCCGGCCGGCTCCGGGCGGCAGTGCTGTCCACCTCCCTCTACAGCCCCTTCCTGCTCCAAAGGCCTGGAGGAAGCCTGCAGGGGAAGTGGGAAAGGGGGCGGGGAAGGAAGTGGGGACAGCACTGGATTTCCAGGTGCTGGGCTGGTGATCACAGAGGGGACCCTGGCTCTTTCAGCCACAGTCCCTCCTAGGATGGGGAAGTTGGTGACAGGCTCAGAAACGGGAGGACTGAAAAGAAAGGGAAGGAAGCTGAGCAGTTCGCGTACCTGGGAACTGCCTTCCTGGACCTGTGGCCTGGGACCAACCAGGACCCTCAGGAAGGTGAGGACCTTCGTATTGCAAAACGTCCTCTCCTGGGGGCAAGGCTGCTCTCCTGAGGGTCCTGGCTGCTGGGGGCTGTGGGGGCTGTGTTACTCAAGCTGGAGTGTGTGAAGGACCCCTCCGCCCAGTGCCTGGCACTTACAGGGACCCCCGACCCCCCCATTTCTCTGGCACTTTCTTTGGTGGCACTGCCATGTACCCCGAGGCTGTCGTAAGGCCAGCGGACATTCTGTTGTCCTGGTCACACATTCTCCCCAAACCTGAAGCAGAAGGACGACAAAAGTGCCGGTTCCCCTACATGGTGGTCTTCGTGGACAGAGAGCGCCTCCAGGCCCCAAACTTAACGTGTGAAGTAGAGGGCCGTGCTGGCCTCCTCCGCATCCTGGGAGGACAGCAGGGGCTGCTGCCGGGGGGCCACCTACACATGCTTGGCTGTGCCTTAGCCCCCCCCTTGGACTGACTGCTCATCACTGTCAGAGACCTTGGTGTGTGTTCCCAGGGAGGCCCAGGGGCTGAGAAGGAAGCAGTGAGCCAGGCCCTGTGGGGGAGGGGAGGGGAGCAAGCTGGTCAAGTCTGTGAACACAGCCTGCAACGTGCAACCCACAGTCCAGAGCTTCTCCCCTTGGACCCCACACTTCCGCTTCTAAGAATGGAGCCGGAGGCTGTAATTGGAGGCACGTTTGCACGTTCACCGCACATTACCCAGAAGGGTGGGAAATTGGACGTGACCTAAATGGCTGGTGGTTGTGGGGAGGTTAGGTCATTTGTGCCTATGTATCCACATAGTAGTTTGTTATCTGGTAACGAGCTTTTGCAAAAGTTTTGGAGATGTTTTAAATGCTGAACCCATATTAATAGTGAAAAGATATAAAGCGTGTGAACAGTATAATCATGATTTTATCATCTGTGGATGACTGGGGAGTGAGCGCCTGGAAGGAACTGAAACCCTTCCACATGGTAACCGCAGCCAGTAGGTTTACAGCTGGTAGGTGTGTTCGTCTTTACGTGTGTCTAGATTTTCCAGGTGTTTGTAATGAACGTGTTATTGTTTTTAGAATAAGAACTACCCTTGTGCTCCTGTGCTAAGCATCTTACATTGAGTGTGTGTCCCCCCCAAAATTCATGTTGAAATCCTAACCCCAAGGTGACGGTGTTTGGAGCTGAGGCCTGTGGGAGGTGATCGGGTTGGAGGCCAGAGCCCTAAGGAGTGGGACCAGTGTCCTTATAAAGGGACCCAGAGACCTCCCTGCCTCTTGGGCCATGTGAGGACACAGCAGGGTGATGGCCAGGAAGCAGGCCCTCAGCTGACGTCTTATCTGCCGGGGCCTTGGTCGTGGACTGCCAGCCTCCGGAACTGTGAGAAATCAATATCTGTGGTTTAGAAGCCACAGCCTATGGTAAAGTAGCCCAAATGGCTGAGACACGTTTCATTGTGACAGCGGCTCTGGGGTGGAGGGCCCCTCGTTTTCAAATGCAACAACCAGAGCTTGGACGGTTTAAGTAACGTCCCAAAGCCATATAGTTTGCACTAGCAGAACCAGACTCTGAAGAGCACCCCAGAAATGATACAGGAAGTGGGAGAGGGCTGGGTGAGTGGTGCTGACCCCCGTGGCTTGTGGTCTAAATGAGCAAAGGCCATTGTGTGCCACTTGAGGTGGCCCTGAGCTCTGCTTGCTGGGCAGCCCTTCCAGGAAGAGGGGACCCTGCTCAGGGGAGTTACAGGGCAGGGACCGAGTGACCTCTGGGTGTGGCTGCATTTCTGGCCAGCACATTGGGAGAGGAGGCAGGTCTCCAAGCGCTCACCTGTCCTCCTCTGGTGTCTGGCAGAGTCTGCGCCTTGGAAGCTGTGCTCTGGGCCTCACGGCTCACGGGGCTCTTTCTCTGAGATTGGGGTCAGTGGGGAGAGGGGCGGCCTCTCTCCTGCAGCCTGGCACCAGGGCCACGGGCAGCAGCCAGGCCTGGCCTCTCCTCTGTACGTGGTTCCCATACAAATGTGCTTCACACAGGGGTGGGGAGGGGGTCCTGGCTTGGCCGCCCGGTACCGCAGGAGTGGGGGCCCTGCAGGAGTTTAGCTTGGCTCGGACAGACGCTGGAGGAGCCAGCCGGACGGGGGAGCTGGCTCTGCTGGAGACACAGGCAGCTGATTCCTCTGCAGAGCTCTGGAATGAGATGGGCAGTAGGCTGGAGTTCTCGCTGGTGCTGGAACTGCGGCCCATTGTCCAGACGGTGAAGCTAAGGGCTAAGGTGGACTCACTCGGGGAGATGCTCGGCCCTGGGCTCCATCCAGCGGTCAGACTCCTGGGCTGCTCTGGGCTGTTGGGCCTGCCAGCAGCTCCCAGCTCTGCCCCTGCCCCCAGCCCACCCCCACCCCTCGCGGGAAGGTGGAGCTTACAGCTGTGTAGCCAGCCTGATGTGTCCTTAGCTCAGCGGGTGGTCTGGCTCTGCACCTCACAGCCCGTCTCGCAGATGGGTTTGCAGTCAGACGGAGAGTCCAGCCCTCCACATGCCAGGACGTGCTGTTCCAGGCAGGACACCAGCCCACACGCTGCAAGTGGCCCAGCCTCTGAGCTGAAGTCTTCAAGACCAGTCCAGAACCCCCAGACCTCTCCGTGCCCCAGCCCGGGAGCCCTGGACTTTGGGACCTGGGAAGTATGTGGACTTGTTGAGAGACTTCTCCTTCATCTGCCTGGCTGGAAAAACCATCCCTGAAAAAACACTGGAGGACTTACGTGAGGGAGAAAAATAATAATAAAGTGTCAGAAAGATGGAGCTGACAGGTCTGCTGGGAGACGTGGCCACCTGGCCAGCTGCCTGGGGGGCTCCACAGGCTCCAGTTCCTTTCTCTGCAATGAGGCCCCCCCCAAGGCCCCACTTACTGCTGCCTCGCCCCATCCGTCAGCCCCAGGGCCCGTCTGGAATCTAAGCTCAGGAAGCCAGACCTCCAGGAGGCCTGGCCTGCAGGAAGTGACTAGGGAGAGAAGTGAGGTGCGGCAGGGCCTGTCCCCAAGGGGGCCTGGGCCTCGTGCCCTGTGGTGGAGAACTCCAGGCTCCTGTCTGCTTCACAGGAGGGCACACTGCATACTGGGAACACCCAGGGGCCGGCACAGGCTGCCTGGGCTTCCGGCCGCTCAGCTTCCTGGGAGGTACTTACGATTGAGGCCTGCAGCCCCCTGTGATTTGTGGGGCAGTGTTAAGCTATTGATTTTCATTAACACTAAATCATTTCTCTTGGCTAATTGACATGGAACCATGGAGACTGACTGCGGAGCCGTTTATGTGGATCAAATCAGTGAAAAATGACAGTCTGCTGACACAGCACAGCCGTCTTCAGCTGGGCGGCTCTGGGACCCCTCCCTGAGCTCAAAACTCACTTCTCTGTCAGAGGCCAGAGGCTGGGAGAAGCAACCCCCCAGAATAAAGAACCAGGAAGTCACCTTGATTCTTAGCAGAGAGGATGGAGGTTAGACGTTTGAAAGAACTTCCAGAGAGACGGGTGAAGGATTCTGGGAGAAGTGGTGGAGGGGTGCGAGGTGCCTCCCTTCTGTGGAGGTTGTTTGAGGTCACCTCTGTCCTGCCTGTCTGTCTGGACTCGGCCAGAATGGACATGGGGCTGGGCAACAGTGATGGAGTTTCTGTGGGCGTGCCAGGTCTGGGCGGTGCAGCATCTGGCAGCTGTCCTGGGGAGGGGCTGGTCTGGGCAGGTGGCATCTGGGCACCGGCTTGATTATTTACTGCAAATGCCGGAACTGACCTCTCTGCCATCACCTGAGATTCTCACAGCCAGTCCCACCTTTCGTCTGTCAGAGCAGGCTGCCATGAGGCCAGGAAAATGAGTGGTCTGCAGTGTGAAGTCTAAAGGGACCCTGGGGGTGTTGGCAGAGCCCTGGGCTCTGGGAACAAGGAGGATGAGCTGTGTGCCATCACCCGTGGACAGTCTCACTCCCCATTCTGAGCCAGGAGCCAGCCAGGCAGGCGCTGGGAGAACCCATCTCCTGCCAGGTCCAGGCCAGCTGACCCTGTGTCCTCTGCTTCCTGCCAAGGCCCAGGCCCCCACCCTGTCCTCCCCTGCCAAGGCCCAGGCCCAGCTGAAAGGCCCAAAGCCAGGGTCCACGGGCCAAGAGCTTGCAGCAGGGGGGCGACTTTCAGTCCCACCCACACCTCAGACCTCCCTCATCTGTCCTGAGAGACTGGAAGAAATCAGAGGCTGGACAAGAAGGAGGAACATTGGGTAAATGGCTGTTGCGGTCCTGCCCTCAGCCCTGGGAGCTGCCCCGTCTTGGGGTCGTATGTGGAGGGGAGGCCGTGTGTCGGGGGAGGGGTGGAAGGAACTGGACCGGGAGTCCCCTCAGGCACCACCACTGCTCAGCGCTCTGGCTGGGGACAGGTTGCTTCCTCTTGGCCCAGAGATGTCCTCAAGTGCCCTGTCCCTCGTCCCCAGCTCCAGTGTGAGCTGTAGGAGGTCCATAGCCACACATGTTGAATGACAGTTGTGTGGATCCCTTTCTCCAGGAAGCTTGGAGCACCTGAGATGGACAAGGGTGGGAGGAGCCAGAGGCCCTCTGTGGGGTCTCTGGGCTGGCTGGGAATTGGGCCAAAGGACAGGGTCAGCAAGGGACAGGAGGACGGGCAGAAGCTAGAGGGGTGTGTGTATGTGTGAGCATGTGTATATGTGTCTGCGTGTGTCAGTGTGTGGACATGGGTGGGTGTGAGCGAGTGGATGTAAGACTGTGTGTGAGTGTGTGTTACTATATATGTGGTATTTTTCTGAGGGTGCAGCAGCACGGGCCACCTGTTGGCTGTGACATCAGAGGACACAGCCCTGTTCCTGAGGTAGTTCATCCTCCAGGGAGCGGACGAGGCCTCCAACCAGAGTGGGGCCCCCACTGGGGCTCGGCTGTGGGAGGAACGGCTCCGGGTTTCCAGGACAAAGGACAGGGCGCAGCAGGTGGAGTAGAAAGCTCTTGGGGACGCCTGTCTGTGGCGTCTGGATCCCGGAAGGTCGTCTGTCGCCGTCCTACCTCTGAGTGGGTCTTGCGGAAGCCGACCTTGGGCTGTCCGGAGGTCACCTGACCTCTTCCTAACCCATGCCGCGGTTAATTTGGGGAACCTGTTTGACTGTGTTTACCCACCCTGATCCATCCCCGTGCAAACTGGCTGTCCTATTCATGCTGAGATAGAAACTAGACGTGCAGGTTAGAGATGAGACGCTCTGCTGACAACGGCCGTGTTATTCTGACTGGGACACGTGACAAAAGGTGCGCGTGGGAAATTTGGGTCAGACAGACGAGATGAGTGCTGTGCTCCTGGCCTGTCTGACTTCATAGTAAAAACCTTCCTTCAGTGATTCTTATGGGCCAGGCTCTGTCTGCAGTGATATTCGTATAATAACATGCAATCCTTAGGACAGCCCTGTGAGGAGGCGTTATTATTGTCCCCGTTTTGGAGCTGAGGAAACAGACCAGGGGGGTTAAGTAACTTGCTTGGGACCACAGCTGGGAAGCAGCCAGTGCAAGCTAGATTTGCCCTGGGGGGTGCGGTGGGGGTGTCAATGGGGGGCTCCAACTGGAGACCCGTATTCTAACCACCACGGAGCAGTGTCACCTCAGTGCTGGAGTCCAGGGACACCCCAGTGCTCTAACATGAGTGACTTTCCTACTTCCCTCACCTCCTGAGAGGCCAGGTTTGCCTCCCTATTGGAAAGCTGCTGAACAAGGCACCAGGCAAGATACCTGATTTGCCCCAATTCACTCAGCCCACGAGGGAACCATGGGACCTAGCACCCATGAGTCCCACCTCCCAGACTTTTTCGTTTTCTTTCTTTCTTCAAATGTTTAAAAAGCACATCCAGCCTCTTGATGCTGCAGGAACCACGTTCTGACCTTTTGAAATGGGCCCCCTGACCGCCTGCAGGCGATGCAGACGCGGCCCCTTTAATGCGCCGCTGCAGGGAGCTGTCCCGTCAGCACCACCGCCGCCGCGGCGGGCGGGCGCCTCAAGGGCAGAAAGGGCAGCGGAGGGAGGGCCGGGCGGGACCTGCAGCCGCGGGGGACTGCCCCTTCCGTGCCCGCCTTCCGTGCCCGCACCACACCCTGGTCCCCTGTTCTTGAGGGAGCTGGCGCTTAAGCGCTCACCTCCTTCTGAGCTGGAGGAAAATATGTAGGGGTCCCACACGCTTCCTGGCTCCGGGTGTGCAGAGCCCTGAGCCAGTGGCTTGCACTTGTCCTGGTGGAGCCTGGGCCAGATGACTCACTGGCTGAAAGGTCGGGGAGGCCTGGATGCAGGCTGTCGGGTCAGCAGCAAGCACTGGCCGGAGCCAGGGTGTCTGGGTCCCACCCGGCTCTGCCACTGACTCGCTGTGTGAGCAGGAGCCAGCTCCTTAGCCTCTCTGCGTCGGTGTCCCTGCCTGTGAAGTGGGGATGACAATACTAGCACCGCCTTGCAGGGCCAGTGCAGGTGGAGAGGGCAGAGCACACGGCCTGGTGCCTCAGCAAACGAGCTGACACGGAACAAAGCCCCAGGGGTGAATGAGAGCCCACAGTCAGGATACAGGACCGAGGGGTGTGGGCCGGGGATGCTGCAGTGGCTCAGTGGTCTCAGGCCCTTCTCACGGGGGCTCAGCTCCTTAGCTCAGCTGCTCAGTGTGTGGCCCAGCTCTGTGCTGGCGGCCAGGGTCAGCTGCTCAGGGCCCACAGGAGCCTTTGAGCAGGCCCACACTCGGCATTGCCAGAGATGCATGTAACTGACCGTCAGTGGGTTGGCCAATGGAAGGAAGACGACCACATGAACATACCCTCACCTCTGCTGGGGAAGGACTCTGACAACCGCCCTGAGGCCAGGCTGAGGCCTGGTGTTCTCTTCTTAAGACGCCCCATGTCTCCACCAGACTAGTTTCTAGATTTTATCGTATCCTCATTTTACAGACCGGGCATGGAGAGTCAAGTAATTTACTCAAATTCTCACAGCTGGCATGCTGGGGCTGGGGACAGGGCAGGGTGCCCTGCATGGGAGGCCGTGATTCAGTGTGTGGCCTGGTGGGTGGGCAGGGAGTGGCATGAGATGGACGGGGAGGAAGTAGGGGTCAGGCCAGCCTCCGACATGGCCCTGTGGGTCTCGTTGGTGGGCAGCTGCTGGAGCAGTGGAGGCAAGCTGTGTGGTTCCTCTCTGCTGGGGGAGGTGGGGGTGCTTCAGTTCCTCCAATAATGGTATCAAGTCATCAAACGACAAATTAGAGGAAAGGAGGAGGGGTCATAGCATTCCTCTGTCTTGTGGAAATTATTCCATCTGTCAGGAACACAGTCCTATGAGCCCCAACCCTCACAGTCAGCTCAAGCTGTGGTTCTGTAAACCCACCAATCTCGAGGGTCCTACTGACTTCTTACAGTTGAGCTTGTCAGCGGTCTGGAACCACAGAGTCTAGGTCAGGGGAAGGTCAGCAGCAGCCATAAACCATATCGCGTGTTGCTGGCAGCTTTCTCCATGGCACGAAAGGGGACATTGCCGTGGCCTCAGGTGGACCGGCTGTGCTCTCGTGGGCTTTTCTCTGTCCAGATGTCCTTCATCTCAATTTCCACCCGGTGCCAGTTTACCCTTCAGGAGTCAACTGGAGCGTTTTCTTCGCACATAAACGGTCGCGCCCATCAGTCCCCTCGGGCACACTTCTACAGCTGGCAGTGTTCCCACAGTAACGTGTGACGGCCAGCAGCCTGATGTTACAATTTCCTAAAAGATGATAAATTTGATGACAACAAATGATAACACTTAATTTGCATCTCCTCAATTTTAATGAAGTCTTTTGTTTTTGTTGTGTTTTATCTAATTATATTATTTTGTGAATTTCTTGGTCAAGTCTTTTGCTCTTTCTTCTATGGGGTCTGCTTTTTACTGATTCGGTTGAGCTCCCGGTATCTGAAGGTATTCACTCCTCGTCTCTCACATAGGTTGCAAGTATTTTTATAGTTTATTGATGGCTTGCACCCTTTGAAAGAGCTGTTTTGTCCACACAGAGATTTTACTGTTTATGCACTCAGATCTATCTGTGTTTTTCTTCATGATGTCTGCCTTTGATATGGTGCTTGTAAAGACCTTTCCCGGAACAAAATATGGAAACATTCATGCACGTGTTCTGCAAATTCTTTTATGGTTGCATTTTCTACATTTAACTCTTTCATCTGTCTGGAATTGATTGCTCAAGTCTTTGTAAACTGCTTCAAATTCCCTTTGAAATGAAAGTGATTAACAGATCAATTTGTCCATTAATTAACGTGGTGGGAGAGGAAGGTGGCTGAGGAGATGCTGAAGATACAGGAGAGAGATGCGATAATTGATGGATAGGAGTCTGGAAGGGAAGCGCCTGGGTGCCGGGGGCAGGGGTGCGCAGGGGGGTCTGCCTGTGTCTAAAGGTGGGACACACAGTCTCTGAGACTAGAGGAATGGGTGGCAGAGGTCAGCTTTCTGGGTCAGAAGATGGGTCGGGAATGGGTGAGAGAGGAAGACTGTGAGCCAGGTGCCCAAATGTCCAGTGACTGAGGGGTGGGGGCTTGTGGAGAAACCAGGAGAGATGGCATCCGTGCGGAGGGCCAGCGAATGGTACGAGCCAGGTGGCAGGAATGGTGGCCGGTGTGGGGCTGAGGTGGGTATTTACAAGTTTACGATTTGCGGGATTGTGGTTGGCTGCCCCACCTTTTGGGCCAGTGGGGTCTGGAAGATTCCACTCCCCTGGGGGAGAGCCAGGTGCCAGGTGACGTGGCGAGTGGAAGGGAAGGGCAGAGAAAAGCCTGGGGCAGAAGGCAGATGGCTTACCACGGACACTCTAGAACCAGGAGAGACCTGAGAGGGAAGGGGCTGTCCTGCTGAATGGACAGGAGCAGAGACAAGGGGAGTGAGTGAACCCCGTTTGTCCAGCGCATTACACTCCCAAAGCACTTTCACCCACGTTTGCACGTGGCCCTTACAGCCTCATTTCCAAGCGGAGGAAAGGGGGGTGCCCTGAGTCAGGCTGGGAGCCCCGGAGTCTGATGCCAAGCCTGGTGCTGGGGCGTCTGTGCCCCCAAAGTCACCGCTGTGCAGCAGGGGCCTGAAGCTGGGCCAATGCCTAATGGTCTTCTCTCTCCTCTCTCTCCAGGGCAGCCTCGCTGACCATGAACGGGATGGCCAATGTGAACTCTGCCAGTCGGCCCCATTATGTCTCCTCCATCCCAGTGCCACGAGCTGCCTCCCAGACCCGGATTCACACCCCGGGCGCCTCTCCCCAGCTGCGGCCGCGCCAGGCTGGCCTGGCCCTGAGCCCGCAGCGAGCGGCCTCCCCCAGGCTGGGCACAGCCGCAGGCCCGCCCAGCAGCTCCTCTCCTAAGGCCTCCCGGGGCCGAGGCTCCCCCAAGGCTGCCGGCGCAGTAAGGGAGTCGGCTGAGGGTGCTGACAGCCTCTCCAGCGCTCCATGGAGCAGTCCCAGGGCAGCCCCCAAAGCAGCCATGTCCAGCCGGGCTGGGCCCAGAAGAGGAGGGGACGCATGGGGCTCCCAGGGAAGGAAGAAGGTGGCCCGGGAAGGGATTCCAGTCCGCCAGCCTCGGGGCAGGAGCCCGCCCCAGCCGAACTCCAGCTCTCATGGAGAAACCCACATCCCAGGGGCTCCTGAAGGTCAAAAGGCTCCTGACTGTCCCGGAAAAGATCAGAGAGACAAAGGCCACAGAGCTTCCGGGGTGCCCAGGCCTTTGGAGCCTGAGGCAGGGGTGGCCTCAGGGACACCGTCCCCAGCCTGCAGTCCCGTGCAGAGCACACGTCCGTCCCCAGCCCAGGGGACCATCAGCTTCTCCTCGGGCCATCAGCAGAGCCAGCCTGTCACAGCCACCGTGGCCCCCTTCCAGTACAGGTGAGTGGGGGACCCCGGGACAAGCCCAAAGCGGGGAGCACCCTTGATACTGAGTGGCTGGTGGGGACCAGAGGACCCAGAGTATGAATGGGAGAAGTTAGGCAGGGGAGGCCTACAGACGGGGGTTCGAGAGCTGATGGGATTGGGAACATATAAAGGGAACCGGATCCAAGCTCTGGTGTTTCTCAACTCTCGGGACTCCAGAACAGTCCGAGGCTCATAAGGAGGGTACCCCTAAAATGTCCATTTCCCCTGCTCTCTGGGAAGTGAGGAGGCTGCATCAGGGTGCTGGGGAGCCTGAAGCAGTTAGATAGGTCTGTCGGTAGGTAGGTAGGTAGATAGGTGGGTAGGTGGTTGGGTAGCTGGTTGGGTAGGTGGGTGGGTGGGTAAGTGGGTAGGTAGGTGGGTAAGTCAGTAGGTAGGTGGGGGGGGGTAGGTAGGGAAGTCAGTAGGTAAGTAGGTAGGTGGGTAGGTCATTAGGCCAGTAGGCAGGTTGATAGGGAGGTCGTCTGCTCCGCTCATCTGGGACAGTCACCTCACTGCACTGTCGTGGGCTCTGGCCCTGAGTCCCTGGGAGTGAGATCTTAACTCTTCCTGCTTGGCCTGCCCTAATGCCTATGTCTGTCTGTCTGTCTGTTCATCTGTTGCTGCCTCTCCCTCCACTTACCATGTTGCTTTGTACATATCGGTTGCTGTGCCTGGCATTCTAAGGATAGTACGTAATGCTTCTTAAATGGTCATACGGGGCAGCCACCATTGGACCTCAGTGTGGTCAGCAAGCAGGTCTCTCCAGCTTCCTTCAGACGTGGCGAGTTGAGTGCCTAGCAAAACAGACCCTTCAGTCAACTATGCTTTTCCAATAAAAATAGAACTCTTTACTTAATGACCACATTAAGTAAACTAAATTTTCATTACTGAGTATTCCAGAGTCTAGAAATGCCCCAATGCAAATCAAATACCTTCCTGACTTCCTGGGCTTTTCCAATGCAAATGGAAGATAAACTCTCACATTTTGGGTAGAAAAGCTTGTCTGTGTTCCCTGGACACTGGGACCGCTGGGGCGTCACAGCGCCTGGGGAGAGGTGGGAACCACGGGGAGTCTGAGCTGCCAGGAGAAGCGACAGTGTGACTGGGTGTCTGGGAAACCGAAGGCACTCGCGCCACTAGTGTTCGGGCCCCGGGGTCCAGGACAAGGACGTTAGTGGCCCACACTACAGTCTCTGCATTCAGGACTCATTGAGAGTCGTCCGTTACAGACACCCCATTTTAAAAGAACACTGATGCACAGAAACACCTTTAAAGAAACACTGCAGATTGGTGAGGGATCCAAAAAAGGTGTCATAAGAATGACTAAAGCACCACCAAACCAGTATTACAAGTAATGCTAAAGGGACTTCCTTAAGAAGCAGAAAAAAATATGGTTAATAAATGGCAATAATTACATATCTATCAACAATTGCTTTAATGTAAATGGAGTAAATGTTGCAATCAAAGGACATAGGGTGGCTGAATGGATAAGAAAACAAGACCCTTCCACATGCTGCCTACATGAGACCCACTTCAGGTCGAAAGACACACACAGATGGAAAGTAAAGAGATGGAAAAAGGTATTTCATGAAGATGGAAACAAACAAACATAAAGAAAGCTGGGGTAGTAATACTTATATTGGACAAAATAGACTTTAAAACAAAGGCTATAACAAGAGACAAAGAAGGACCTGTCATCCTACTTCTGGGTATTTATCTAAAGAAACCCAAAACGCTCCTTCAAAAAGCTGTATGCACCCCTCTGTTCACTGCCGCCCTATTTACAGCAGTGAAGATATGGAAGCAACCTAAGAGCGCATCAGTAGACAACGGGACAAAGAAGAGGTGGCTCGTCTATACAATGGGGTATCCCTCGGCCATTAAAAAGAATGAAATCTTACCATTTGCAACAACGTGGATGGACCTAGCGGACATTATGCTGAATGCAACAAGTCAGACTGAGAAAGACAAATACCACATGATCTCACTTATATGTGGAATCGAGAGAATAGAATAAATGAGCAAACAAAACAGAAACAGACTCATAGATACAGAGAACAAACTGATGCTTGCCAGATGGGAGGGGGTTTGGGGACAGGGTGAAAAAGGTGAAGGGAGTAAGAAGTACGATTGTCAATTATAAAAATAGTCACGGGGATGTAAAGCAAAGCGTAGGGAATATACGCAATGATATTGTCCTAACTACGTACAGTGCCAGGAGGGTACTAGTCGTATTGGGGGCAATCACTTCTTAAATGATATAAACATCTAACCACTATGCTGTACACCTGAAACTAATATAATATTGAATGTCAACTGTAGTTGAAAAATAAAAAAATATTTCAAAAAATAAAGAAGATTAAAGGAACTGAGCTGTTTGCTTTGGAGAAGGAAAGTTTGGAGAGGGCCTGAGAGCTGTTTTCAGATATTTGAAGGGCTGTCGTGCTGTGAGATGAGTTAGGTTTACTTGGTGCAGCTCCAAGGACCGGAGTCGGCCTCGTGGTGGCCAGAAATTAGCTTGAGACAGATCGTCCGAAGGACCCGTGAGGCCGCGAGCTTCCCGTCACTGCGAGAACCCTGCTGACTCCAGGACCAGAGGACATCTGACCCGGCGTCTCTGCCTCCCAAGCCTGTTTTCTGACTGCCCAGTGAGCAACTTGGTCCTGTTCCCAAGAAGCAGCCCTGTGTCCCCGTGACCCGTGCACCGCAGGTTCTCGAGGAAGTGCAGACGCGGGGCGCACCTTCCCCGCAGTCTTCCCGTCTGGTTAGCAAACGCTTTATGGTGACTCCGGGGTCTGCTCCTGCCTAACGCCCTTCACGTGGAGTTAAGTCTTTGGGAAAGGGTGTCCGGCATTAAACGGGGTGTTCCATCCTCTACCCTGCAGGTTCCCGGCCACATCTGGAAGCTGACCTTTTCCAGCAAGGTCAGAGCTTCTTCCTCTGAGCATTTCAGTGCGGCCGACAGCACCACTCAGCAGACACTGGAACCTCAGAGGGGGCTCCTTTCAGGCCCCGGGTTAGGGTTACATGTAGGGTCACGGTTTGGGCAAGGACCAAGGATACCCAAGGTGCTGCAGGCAGGGGGCGGGAGCCCAGCATAGCCTGCAGGGCCTGGAGCTGCTGCCATGGGCAGCTCTGCCAACGGCCAGGTTGGGCCACCCCGCGAGTTCCAAGCCAAGGAGGTGCCATCTGCTCCCTCGAAGCCACAGACATGCTGCTTTCGTGGAAGTCTGCTCTGCATCCCAGCACCTGGGCAGAATGTCAGCTGCTCCCCGCCCATCCCCAGTCTGGCGTCTCCAGCCTGGTCATCCTGACCTGATTCTCCAGGAAGTGCGTCTGTCAGCCACCTTTTCCCGGCCCACCTCCTGTCAAGGGTCTGGCACAGTCCTTCCTGTGACCTCCTGCCTCTCCTCTGACCCCTGACCCAGCCACCGCCCCCCTCTGGATACTCTGCTCCTTGGACCCAGAGAGGCGTAAATGCCCCTCGGTTGGGACCCACGAAATCTTCAGCCTCGTGCCCTCTGCTGTCCTGGAAAACAGCCGGGCAGCGTCACTCGCACTGGTGCTGCCCTTTCTAGGTGTTTTTCTCCCTGGCAGCTCTCGCCTCCCTCCCTCTGCTGGCTGCTGGCGGATCCACTTCAATGAGGAGGGTCCAGTCCATGGAGTCAGGGCTGCTGGGTTGCTGGTTTTGTTCTGTCTGGTTCAGCCTCCAGCCAACTTCCAGCACAGACGCTACTGTCCACTCAAGCTGGGCAGGGAGGGGCAGTGTGGAGGCAGGACGACCTAAAAGGGCAGAGCCCACTGAGGCTGAGAGGTGCAGGCCGCCTTCTCGGAGCCCCTGCCCATCGGCCCAACCCCCTCCCGCCCTTGTGTCACCACAGTGACCATGTCACCCACGGCAGCAAACCAGGCCTGTTTCGAACACTGGTTATGCCCACGTGGCCTGCGTCCAACTCCAACTGTGCTTGCTCTTTACGTGCGTGCTTATGCGTTACGCAGAATTCTCTCTCCCTGGTAGAATGTCCTCTTACTTTCTCCCCAGCACGTTGCCTCTCTTACTTCAGACACTCAGGTCTATGCTCATTTCTTCCAAGAAACCAACCTTAGACTGTCAAACCGATATGGACCTCACAGAGGTCACAATGTCCACCCCACGATGGAAATGAGACCCCGAGCGGGGAGAGGTCTGCTCTGCATTGCACAGAGAGTTAATAGCAGAGCTGAGCCCAGAGCCCCAGCCATCTAGGTGCTGAAGATAGAAAACTGGAGGGAGGCATCGCAGAGCACTGGAGACTCGCAGGTCCCCCCCCCCCCAGAGCCCTCCCAGGACCAGCGTCTGCACCCCCAGCCCTGCCCCGCCCCCCCCAGCCCTAGCCCTGCTCTCCCCTCTTGCTCAGATGCCAAAGCACCATTTAGCTGGAGGACAGGATGGGGCGGGCCAGCTCCCAGAGCCCAGGGTAATTGCCTGTAATGAAAGCTCCCAGCCTTTGTTCCCGGGAGGAGGGAGGGAGCGGCCCTGCTCAGAGGTCTGTGTGCTTGGGAGCCGGTGCCCAGGACCCCACCCTTCCTTCCTGCTGCCACCACTGGCCCAGCCCGGACTTATCCTCCTGGGAGTCACTGGCCCGAGCTGGGCCTACCCCTCCTTCTCCGATCTGCTTGCTGACTAGGCCAGGAGGCCTGTGTGTCCCCTCAGCTCTCACAGGAGTCAGTGACCTCAGCTCAGGGGGAGTCTCCCTGCGTGTGTGCACGTGGCTCTGATCTGTGCACAGCCCCGGAGCAGTGATCGGGCCTGAGAGCCCATGCCCTGCAGGCGATGCCCGCTCATGGGATTGGGGCGACTGGCCTCAGGCGTCTGTGCCCGTGGGGGCTCCCCCCATACTCCCCACCCCAGCTTTCCCCTCAGGTTTGCTGCCTCCTGGCGTGTACATACTCTGTGCCCATCAGGGAGGCCTGAGCATTTGGGTGCAGGCACTGGCAGAGGAGAAGCACCAAGCTCTGCGGGGTTTCCTCAGCCCCAGGCAGGGGTTCCGAGGCCACGAGTGACCAACCAGCCTTCTCTGTCCCGCAGGTTGCAGACAGACCAGGAGCCCGGCCCACTCCCCCAGGCCAGCTGGGCCATGGACGACTACTTTAGCCCCAGTGGTGGGACTGAGGACAGCTTGTCCTGCATGGGTAAGTGGTCCCGGGGATGGACTTGCTCCTGGGGACGGGAGGCCCCGGCCCACCTGATGACCAGGTCCATCTGTCACGACTGGGCATCAGCTGTGAATTGCACTTTGAGCTGTGGCCATTCTTGGTTCAACCCAGAGCTGGTCCTACAGGTGCAGGAACACTTCGAGGTCAGGGTAGCAGAGAGGCCGGTGGGTGCTGTGTTTACCCAGCGCTCAGGGTGCGGGAGCCTCCGAGGCCATGACAGACAGTGTAAGTTGGGAGTGTGACAGCCCAGAGCCAGGTTGCAAGCAAAGCCCAGATTACCAGTGAAGGTGCTGGGGGCCAGGCCTACAGGCCACAGCCACCTGGCCAGCGGCCTGGCATCTGCTTCCTCTCCCAGGACCACCTTTCCTGTGGCATCTGAGTCCTAGCAGATCATGTGATGTGTAGCCTCAGGAACCAGAGTGTGAGACTCACCCGAAAACAGTGATATTCTGTGAGGGCACAGACACTGCGTGTCCCCAGGCCGGTCCCTGGCCCATGGCAGGTGCCCGTCGGTGTCTCTGAATGAATCAATGATGAATGCATGCGTGTAGCTGCCGTAGAACCTACCGTAGATTCTAAGCTCTTAGCTGGGCATGAGGTGTGTGCTGCTTTTCTTGCAGCATTACAGACATGTCTGGAGGACAGCTGTGAAATGCACCGGAGGTCTGTGACACTCCACACTGCAGGGAGCAGCTCTGTCCTCTCGTTCCCCAGACAAAGGGACACTTGTACTAGGAAAGACATAAACTTGCTTTTGGCAAACCCGAGATGGTCACCGCTTCAGGTCAGTGCCCTGCTCCAGTGGGCAAATCTGGGCAGGGAAAACAGCCTGACCCAGATGGCACTGGCCACTGCTGGTGTGCCACCTGCCTTGTCCACTGCTGGGCAGGCAGCCGCGTGTCCCTCCATCCTTTGGAGCTGTCTTCGGGCCTGGTCTCCAGCTGGGACTTAGAGCCACTGTGACCTGGAAACACAGCAGCCACAGTCACTCTTCCCTGGCAAGCTGTGGGGAGGAAGACTGCAGGGTGGGGACTGGGCATTGAAACAGTGAACCACCACCTCCCACAATAAGTAGACACGCAGGGGAAACGGGGCATGGCAGGGGACAAAAGGAAACCAAATTTCACTGGCACTGAAAGACCATCAGATTAGAATGTGGTAACCAGGAAACTATGTCTCTATTTTTACACTTGCAGTTTTGTGAGTGTAATGGCTTCCTTATGTGTGCGCCACATGGCTTGAGCTAGTGATGCATGCCACCTAACCGGACTCGCGTCCGTGATTGTCATCCGATGAGTCGGAGAGAGGACTTCTCATGTGTGCTGCAGACAGGCGCTAGGAACCCCCATGTTTGTCAGCTGCAAGACCACCCTCACCTGGATCTGAGAGTGTGGGTCACGCTGTGGGACAGAGTGCAGGAACTGGGGAGGTGGCTTCCTCAAGGCCTCTGGGGACAGGGACAGGTTCACATGCTGCCTCTGCTCTGGCCCTGGTCAGGCGGTGTGGTGACCCATCAGGGCGAAGGATACACCCCGCTCTCTGACCAGTGGGATGGGGCGGTTTGGGGTCTGCTCTTCCTTTGTAGGGCGCCTGTAGTCTTCTGAACTTGGAGAAAGCAGAGGCGAGAGGAAGAGAGGAGACAAGGCTTCCATTTAAGCCCTGCTCCCTCTACCCCTGAACTTCACTCAGGGCTTGATATTCATTCATTCATTCATTCATTCATTCATTCATTCAGTCAGTCAGTCAGTCAGTCAGTCAGTCAGTCACCAAACCGTCACTGGGTACCTGCCTTGTGCCAGCACCTTGCTAGACACTGGGATAAAAAATGAGTAAGATTGACCTGCCCTCAAGGAGTTCAGTGTCAGGGTTCATCCAGCTGCTCTAGAGAATCTGTTGGCCCCAAAAAAACTACCCAGTGACCGCCCTTGTCAGAACTGACAGGGCAGCACGGGGGGGGGACCCTGGGCTTATTCCCCCACTTTGTAGAAGGAGAACGGGGTGCTTTGGAGAGTTCTGTGTCATAGACTGACACTGATATTATTCACAGAGCCCGCTCAGTTATTTCACAACTATTGATCATGTCATTTCTATGTCACTTTGTGGACATGGGGCCGGTCTGCTTTCTTCTGTAGCTCAGACATCCCCCAATGGTCTGTGAGCTCATCTCGGCCTCTGCCCGGACTCCCCCAGCCCAGCTGGTTGTACTGGTCACTCCTGCTGAGACCCCCTTGGGTGCCAGCAGTGCACAGCAGTGCACAGGCCACCATCAGAGCTCAATTTGGGAAGCCCAAGGAAGCCAGGATTGACATGTTGGCGTGGTGTGCCCACATGTGTGAGGCCGTGTGCGGAGGGACCGGGAAAGATTGCCCGAGGTTGACACAGACTGTTAATGAAGGGACTTGCCTCATCATGACATGTGTAGGGGGAACAGCCTCTTCCCTGCCGTGCAGAGAGCAGGAGGCCGTGTGGAGTGTGCCTCAGGCGGCAGTCGCTTGCTTTTCTCCTGCTTTCTTCTCCCTTGTTCAGCGGACTCCATCTTTAAGCCACAGTTCAGTTTCTGGTGTCTTGTGGATTTGGGGGGCTGCCTAGTGTCTCCATTCTGAGAAGCCTGCGTCCCGGGGAGTGTGCATCCCAGGGAGCGTCTGGGCTTGTGGGGAGCTCCGGGAGCATCAGGCCAAACCCCAGTATCCCCGCTGCAAACAGCCCGTGATCAAAGAACGCAGGAAGCCAGAGTGCTAACAAAATTTACGCCATTATGTCTGCATTTTTCACGGGGAGAGGTGTGGCTCGGAAGGGAACCATGGCTCCTTCAAGACGGCCTAATTCGTTAGCAGGTGACCCCTGCCTTCTGGCGCCCCAAATGCTAAATGACCAAATGGCAACAATGATCTTCGTTTATAGAACATTCCCTCAACCCGAGCAAGCCCCAGGATGTCACCTGTGTGGTTTTATGCTGAGTTCACACCACCATCCTCTCTGCCCTTGGGGACCTCGGGGACTTCGGGCTGAGCTGAGCTTGGAGAGAGGATTTACAGACAGTTGACGAGACAACACAGACCACATTCCAGGGTGGATGGCTTTGTGTGATCTCAGGACCTGTCCTTATTGGTGGGACCCTCAGAGCTTCAGGTAGTTACCCAGGGAGCTGTGGGGCAGCCAGAAATCTCAGCCACGGGAGGAGGAAGGAACCTGATCTAGATGCGAAACGCACCACTGTCCCTCTTGACCAGGGCACAGAAGCCTCCCCTCAAGTGTCACCCTGAAGGCCTGGCCTGGCAGGTCCTTGCCCTGCCCCTGGGCAAAGGGCAGCCAGTCCTGTGGGTAACTTGCAAAGCCCAGGGCATGTCGGAGCTGGCAGGGGCTTCAGTGCCAGGAGTGGCTGCCCCATGCCACTCACATCCAAGGCGTTAGGCCCTCCCGTGGGCCCCACTAAATGGGCAGAAACGAGTGCAGTGGTTCTGAGATAAGAGGATTAGGGTTCCTGCTGAGAGACTTCCCCCCACAAGGAGGCTGCCAGCAGGGCTTACATGGAAGGAGCTCTGGGTAGAGGCCATTGAAGAGAGTGAGGTGACAAGGACGCAATGACCAGGAAAATGAAGTGTTGGGAATGACCCCCAGTCGTAATATTTGTCCTTCCGAGTCCTGCAAAGCGGAAGGAATCAAAACCTCCTTCCTGTGAGTGGCTGGCGGGCGGGGGAGCCCGGCTTCCAAGGGAGCTGGAGATCATTAAAGGGTCAGGGCAGACGGAGGGTCCCAGACTCTGGGGGAGGGGAGGACAGAGAAAGGCTAGGTTGTCCCTTCTTCAAGATCCTGCCACCTCCACCAGGGCTGGCGAAAGAAATGGGTGTGTTTTGTGGTGACGATGGAGGCGGGCAGATGGTGCAGGAGGGGCACTCAGCACCCTGGCAGGGGAGGGAGAGTGGACCTAACGTCCATGGTGAGTCCAGGGGCAGGAGCGGGGCTAGCTCACTGCACCCGTCCTGCTGAGAACCTGGTTTCCATGGAGGCAGGAAGGGGCACAGAGGCCCGTGGGATGGGGCTGGGTGACAGGGACGTCCTCATGGGGTGTGCAGCTCCACCCACCCCGCCAGTGAATGTTCTTAACGTTTGCACAGCCGTTTTTATATGCCAAGTAATTGCCAGTGATTATTCTATTAAAATTCATTGCGGTATGAACCCATGGCCTACCCCCGTTAAGTTCAACGCCTCGTTTAAAATCCTAACAAAAACTCGAATAAAGCGCCCAGGTGCCAAATGAGTGCAGCCAGTGAATGTCTTTCCCTCCAGATGGGAGGAAGGCCAGGTTCTGTCCCCAGCTGGCTCAGGGTCAGGTGGTGACAGGCTCTCCTTATGTGCTGTTGTCTGCTCAGAACCATGCATCTCCACAGACACGTGGACGTGTTCACAACACAAGACTTACATCTGACGGTTGGTTTTATGGACCTTCTGAATCCAGTCTGAACTGATTCAGAAGCCCCGCTCTGCCATGGTGACGTCATTGCAGGCCTGGCCAGAAACCTCAGGTTGGGACCTTGTGTGTTTCCGCATCAGGTTTTTGGGTTTCCTTGGCCCACGTTGAGGTAACAGGATTCATCACAAGTGGGTCAGTGTTGAGTAAGATTAGCATTGAGGTTGCACTTGGCATTGTGACTCAGTGACCTTACAGTGACCAACTCTGCGTGGACGTGGAGGGTTGGATTTGACACTAGGTGTGCCCATATGGGCACTTAACATGTCACCACCCACCACGTGGGCACAGCCGCAGCACACTCTGCCCTCCTCTTCCCTGCCTGGGGTTCCCCATCACATGCCAGCAGTTACCATGACAACCGCTCTGGGCTGGTCCAGGTGTAAGGAGGTGCACCTGGGTGGTGCAGAGGTCCTCTGGGCCCAGTGTGCAGTGGAGCCCCCAGCAGGTGTGTGTGTGGGGGACAGTTGCCATGGCAACACACGCCAAGCACATATGGGAGACATCTAGACTCCTTACCCTGGCGTCTTTATTAGCTTGAGGGACAGGGGGATCTGATTTTAAACGAGTGTCGTTTCAGACAGAGTCCCCTAGATACGGTGTTTTCCTCCTGCTGTAAATCCATAAGCAGAGGGATTAGGTTCTCCACCCCCCACTTCCGCCTAGTTTCTGACCTGCCAAAGTGCAGAGAATACAAGTATTCCCTTACGGCCATCCAGCAAGGCAGGAAGAGAACCAGGACCCCAAGAGTCCAGAATAGGGAAGTGCCCGGGGGGTCCTAGGCTTGTCGGGACTGCCGGGGCCCTGGGAGTGACGAGGACCCCAGTACAGAGGAAACCACAGGCTATGCCCAGAGGAGAGGCCCCACACCCCTGTCCCCAGCTACGGATTTCGTGGGCCTGTCTCAGCGTGACAGTGAGGTGCAGTGCCGTGCAAACCCCGGTGCAGTGGGGCCTCAGCAGGACAGGCTGGGGGGCTTCTGCCCACATACACTCCCCCTCCAGGACCCGCCCTCCTCCCTCTGCTTGGGAGTTCCACACTTGTTGGGGTCACAAGCAGTTGTTAAGCCAGTCCCCAGAAACAGCTGCCTAGTGACCGCATGGTCACGGGGAGTCAGATTCTGACCCCGCCAGCAGCCTGCTGGGTGAACATGGGCGTGTTTCTCTTACAACGAGGACATACGTAATCCCTACTTCATAGGGTCTGTGAAGTGATGCCTGTGCCCGTGGCTAAGGGGGCCCCTGACCAGAGTTGGTGGCAGTAGTTGATTGGCAAGCACTGGGTAGCCCTGACCAACCAGCGTAGGGAGGTGCCTTCATCCGTCCGTCCGTCCGGGCTGCTCTACCAAAGAGACCACAGACCAGGCGGCTTAAACAACTGACCTTTACTTCTCACAGTTCTGGGGGCTACAAGTCTAGGATCAAGGGGCCGGCCCAATGCCCTCCCTCCAAATATCATCACATTGGATCAGAGCTTCCACATATGAACTTGGGGGAGACACAAACATGCAGTCTGTATCAAGGGGCTTGCAAGTCGGCTAGAAGGAGGGGATATGTCCCCAGAGCATAACCAGGCCGTGTGGCCATGTGGCCCCTGACAGTGATCCATAGGTGGGAAGGTGAAGGTCAGTGTGGAGTAGTTAGGGAATGCTTCCTGGAGGAGGAGGCCCTGACGCTGGGCCTTGAATGGTGAATGGGACTTGAATTCACATAAGAGAAGCCATTCAGGAGAAGGGCAGGGGTGGGGTTAGCCTGGGCTACAGGGAAGGGAGGGGTGAAGGCCTGAGGCTGTGTGTGGGTCAGCACTGGCCTCTATGGCCACCAGATAGGGCGCATGGCACAGTCCTTACCTGGGAAGCCACCAGGTCATCAAGCCACAGACACACTCCCCGTGGGAGGCCATGGGGCTCTGACTTTCACAGGAGAAGGAAGGTCTGAGCACCTGGCAGTCCTGGGCCGTCTCCTCAGTGCCTCCCATCCATCAGGGGCCCCTGCCAAGGGAGTGAGACCTCGTGTTCCAGCCCTGGGTCAGAGCAGGAGCCAAAACTCAGCCCTCAGTCAGACCTCCCAGCCCTGGGCCAGTCCTCCGGGCTCAGCTCGGCCCTCTGAGGTGTCCCTCAGCCACATTCCCACTGACCCCGGGTCACTTAGCCCAGAGCGCCCAGCTCTCAAGGGAGGACGTGTGTCCCTCCCATCCTGGGAGCCCTGTCCTGCAGCTGGGGACACTGTCCTGGGCTCTGTCCTACCACCTCTTGTGACCAGAGATGCCTTGTTCTTATCTCAGGCCTGGTCTCTGCCCCTCCCTTTTCACCCCCTGGGCAGGCTTGGCCTGCTGCATCCTGGCCTGCTGGGTAGAGGCCAGGGGGATGGGTCCAGCTGCCTGAGCTCCCAGGAATGCGTTGTGGGTTAGAATTTCTCAGCGTTTCCACCCTCCCGGAAGGAAGCGCTCCCCGAGACAGCTGGGCCCGGAGGCAGCTCTGAGGCCCCTGACCCCTGGCCCCACTCCCGGCCTTCGGTTTGCTGAGTCTCATTTTCCCCGTAAGACAGGCAGGCAGCAGACCTCTTCTGAGCCCACACACCTGGCCTTGCGGCAGAAGAAAAATCCCCAACCTCTGAGCTCAGGGTGCCTCCTGGGACCAGACAGGCAGAGCCGGGCCCTGCAGAGTCCACAGAATGTCTCAGTAGTCGGTGCCCTGGCAAAGCAAAGGTGGTGACGAGGCTGGGGGGACCTGAGTGGGTCAATGTGGGCCGGCTTCCTGGACGAGGCCCCAGAGGGGTGGGCAAGCTGGTGTGTCCGTGGGCCCCTTTCCTTCTTTAGGTGGCAGTGGCGGGAGCTCAAGTTCCTGTTGGGACTGCTGCATGTGCCTGGGAGCCTGAGGATACCTTGCCCACTCTTGTCCGTCTCCCAGAGGTGTAGGGAGACTTCTTCCACACCTCCAAGCAGAGCAGAGACATGGGCAGGAGAGGGTCCCAGCAGTGATGTGCCCCAAGGTCATTGCCCGAAAAAACAGGAGCTTCCCTCAAAGGGACCAAGAGGGGTCCCTGCTGGCCTCCGTGCAGCCCAGGGCTGCAGAGAAGGCATCGCAGGGACGGCATCCCAGAGCCTGCCTTCCCTTCCAGCACGCCAGCTGCACTGTCTCACCGCGGGGTTCTGGGAGGTCAGCGCTGTTTACGATCCCCCACACATCTGCTCTGAGTCACGCATTCATTCATTTACTCAATCGTCATTCACCAAGTATTCTTGAGAGCCCACTGGGTACAAAGCGGCCTGCTGGGTTCTGAGAAGAAGCCCATCACCAGTAGACCAACCAAAGATGGAAACACAAATGACTGGGTGCAGAGTGCTGGCCACGGATGTTAGCGGACGACTCAAGTGGCCACAGGGACCTTGTCCGAGTCAGGGAAGGCGTCCTCGACGAGGTGCACTTGGCCTCAAGAAGGGCCAGAGCGAACAAAGGACGCTGATGCTCTCTCCAAAACCAGCTCCCCTGAAAGGCTTCCCTATCTTGAGTGATGGCAACTCGTCTTAGCGTGTGCGGCCCAACGCCTTGACTCTTCTCTATCTGCCTCGCCCACCTCTGCTCCATCAGCAAATTCTGACGGCTTCAAATTATAGCCAGAGTCTGACCGCTGTCACCACCCAGCTCCAAGCTGCCATGGTCTCACCTAGACTCACCTGCCATGACCCCCGCCCTCAGCTCCCACTTTCTCCCAAGGTCACCTTTCAAGGTCAACAGGGTGGGGCAGCCTCCTTCAATAGTCCTGCCTCCTTGCCACCTTCTCTTCCTCTGCCCACCCCATCCAGTGGGGCAGAGCCCCCAGACTCCCCCAGACAACCTGGGTCACATCCGTTTCCAGTCTCAGGGGTGTGAGGATGTGAAATCACACAGCAGGCCTTTCCTTGGCTCTGTTATTCCTGTATCTGCAGTCTTCAAATCGCTCTAAGTTACTGGTCAACAAATGTGACCGAATCACTCATCCCACCCCCATCACAGAAGGGGGAGAGGGGCGTGGGGTGATGAGCCGGTTTTGGGGGCATGGGCGTTAGGGACTCACTTGCATGATTCCAAAGCAGTGTCTTTCCCACCTCCCCTGTGGAAACCGGGCAGGATCCAGTCGTCTCCCACAGGTCACCACAGACCAGCCCCCCGCCCCCCTCTGCCCCGCATCACACAGCTCTCCTCGGTCTTCAGTGGACGGCTCACAGCCTGTCCGTCCTGCAGAGTGGGAGGGGCTCGGGGCTGCGTTTGGGCATGGTGTGACAGGGCCGGCCCCGTCTTTTTAGGAGTGACTGGAGGAAACATTCTGCACATTGGCCTTATTGACTGATGCTGGAATGGCTGTTGCCACGGCAGCAGAGGTTCCCACTGCACTGGAGGATGGTGGGAAACTCAGGGGATGTGAAAGGAATCAAAAAAGAGCCTGATGGAGGGAGAGTCCACATTAGGAGTGTCTAAAGTTCCAGGAGGCCAAGATGAGTGTTTAGAGGGACCACCACGTGGCCATGGCAAGACCCTTTCAAGGGTGACAGGGAAAGGCGATGTGTGGACAGACGGAGGACTGGCCCTCAAGGGGATCCCCACGGAGTTAACATGAGACGAGCATGGAAGGTGTTTTCCCACTGACAGACAGGTGGCGTTTGTTCCGGAGGGAGTGGGGGGTTTACAGGGTTTTGGGGGGACGAGTGCCTCACTTCTTGAAGGGGGCAGCATGATTCAAGGAAGGAGGGGATTTGGGATTTGGGGCATATGACATCCCTGGAGCGGAGGCAAGGCAGAACAAAGAGGAATAGAGAGGGGATGAGGAGAGAGACAACCAGGAGAGGAAGGCCTGGTCCCAGGGGCCGTGGGCCTGTAGGACTAGGACGTTCCAGGGGACAGAGCGACGTAGTATGGTGTTTCATCAATTCTAAAGATTAGTGTGACGGGATGACCCCACAGACCTGGGTGCCAGAGACCAGGGCCCAAATGAACCCCAGGGAGAGGTGGCAGGTGGAAGGGACCTTTCGGCCACAGGGCCACCCGTTCATTTCTCCTGAATGCTAAGGATGAATGTATATGCAGTAAAAGAACATAGAGATGACAAGCAAGAGCCGCTGTAACCTGGGACGTCAGCGTACAAATGTCCCCGGAGTCTCACATTGCTATTTTTAGGAAAGGTGATCCTCTGTGATCGAATTGTGCGTGTGTTGTGCAAATTAGAGGCTGGCCTCTGAGCGAGGCGTGACTGCGGTCTCATTACAGCGGCCTGTGGGGTAGGAAGGGAGGGTGTGCGTCCCCAGAGATTTGACACCAGGATGGGGCCAGAGACCTTCCCTGAGCTAAGCGGGCGTACCGTGTGTGTGCCCAGAGAACATCTCAGGAACGGCCTCGTCTTTGGGCACTGCCTGTGCCCAGGCCACGTCCCAGCATGGAACCCCTTCAGTGCCTTTCAGCCACCAGACTCCCTGCTTGTCGATGCCCCACCTGGAGTCACAGAGCCCGCTCCACCCCTGAGTTTCCTAGGTGCTGGACACAGGCCCCAGGCCAGGCTGCGATGTGCCCTCTGCCACAGGACCTTCTGGTAACTTCTCCCAATTCCTCTCCTCCAGTCCTTTGAGGCAGTGACAGCAGTGCTGGGCGGGCGTGAGCCTACCCTCCTGCTTCCTGCTCCCCTGGTCTGCGTCGTACTCCAGGAAGCCTTCGGGATTTCCTCCACCGTTGTCCTTCCTGCCAGCACAGCCCCTTAGTCCTGCACTCACGTTTTCAGGACCTACTATGTGCCAGGTGGCGCTCACAGCAGTCAGTGAGGCAGCCCGCGGCCCTGGTCTCCGGGCTCTGTCCTGTCGTCCCTGCAGTGAGCACACACACCTAGTGTGCACCCGTGATGAATGTGTTGCTGTGAGTGACACCGCGTTCCCACAGGGACAGGGCTTGTGTCATCTAGCTTGTATCCCCTACCCGACATTGACGTCCTTGCGGGCAGAACCTCCTTCTTCCTCTGTATCTCCAAGGCCCCACCAAGGGCCTGTGCTTCTTACAAGCACCCGTCTGCGTGAGGACTCACGTTCCCGGCACTGTGGGGAGCACAGCCCGTCCGAGGTGATCCCTGTCCTTGTGGGTCTCAGGGGCTCCCAGTCCAGCCCTGGCGTAGTGGAAGCCAGAGTCCTGGGAAAGCCCAGGACCGGAGGCATGTGGGGTCCAGTGCACGGCGCCCAGGCCCCTAAATCCATTTCACCCCCACAGTCCCAGCACCTGCTCCAAGGTGCTCACCGGGTCAGCAGGTGGACCACGCTGCTGCTGGTGGGGACAGACCACACGTACCTGTCACCAGGCAGGCTGATGATTAGCGCCGGGAGTGGCTGAGCCATGGCACAGACACACAGCAGTCTTCATCTTCCAGGGGAAGGGGAGAGGGAGCATGGGGAGGGCTGGGCAGGTAATCTGAGGGCTGGCACCTTCTGGCAGAATGCTTAGGGTTTGACAGTGCCCAGTGTGGCTCCATCTGGGGCCTGCCTCCCCTGGAGCGAGCTTTGCTTTCCGACACCCCTCCACATTCTCCTGTGCCTCACTCTCTGTCTGTGGACCATTTGCTCAGGCACCTTGGCCCTGACTTAGGAGGCCAGTCCCTTCTGAGGGACAGCTCCAGCAAAGTGCTCTGTCTGCCTCTGCCCCCGCCCCTTCCACCCCATCTCCCTTCCCTGGACCCAGGCGGGAGGGGAGGCAGAGGGCGAGGAAAAGGCTGTCTTTTTCATTTGCTCTGCGGCCCCACCTTCGCTCTGGCCAGTGAGGGACCCGTGCTAGACCTCCTGGTTCCCTAGGTTTGTCACAGCACTTCACAGTTCCAAAGGCCTTTGGAGCTGGTTAGACCCACGGTTAGAAGACACAGAGCCAGAGAGTGCGGTGGCTTTGACAAGGTGACGAAGCCCATCCATTCCCATGGGCACCTGGTCTGATCCCAGGAGGTAGTCAGTCCTTCCCTCCCATGGGAGCCCCTCCCCGCCAGCCGTTATCCCACCTCCTGCCCCCTGAGCCTCAGACACTGAACTAGGTGGGACCCTCAGCCTCTTGGAGGGAAACCGGAAGCTTTGGGGTGGGGGTGGGGAACCAGCGACCTGGATATCTCCCAGCATCCCTCCCCCCAGCCCACTCTCCCTGCCTCATGCTGAGCCAGGGGGTCTCAGTCCCTTTTACCTGCACCCCACATCTCCTCTGAAGATCCTTTCCACCACCCCCCTTTCTGGTCGCAGCCGGGGTCCACCGTGTCCCTTGGGGAATGTACCCGCCTCTGCACCCAAAGCCAGGAGAAACACTGGTCGCATCCGTTACCACCTCCGTCCCCCCACACCCCTACTCACCCGCCCTGGATCTCTGCCGCAAATACCACCCCCTCCGAGCCAGAAATAGACACACAGCCCTCTCCCCCACCTCCCGCCGTCATGCACACTCCTCCCCTCCCCGGATTGCGCACGCCGCCCCTCCCTCCTTCCTCGCTGGGAGCCGCAGCCGCAGCCCTGCTCAAGCGGGAGAGCGGGCAGGCGGAGAGCAGCGAGGGCGCTGTGGGCTGCGAGTCCACTGGACTCCAGGCGGGCAGGCGGGGGCCGCTGCGGGGCTTCCATTCTCGCTTTGATTGATTTTTACATTTTAGTTTGTATTTCCCCGCCTGCCCCTTTTCCTCCGACCCCGCCCCGCTGCCCCACGGTTTCCTTCCTTGCGTGTCTTCCCCTGGGCCCTCGGCTTGGCTCGCCTTCCTCCCGTCTCCCCCTCCCTCGTCCCTCCCCCTCCTCTCCCTTCTTCCTCGGTTTCTTCCGTCCTTTCTCTCCCCTCCCCTCCCCGCCCCTCCTCCCTGCGCTCTCCCGCCCCTTGCCTGCAGACGCGCGGATCGTCCATGCGCTCCTCTCAGGCAGAATGCTGAGCAGCGGCGTCAAGAGCGCGCAGCCCGAGGGGGAGCTGAGCGGCGGCGGCGACGAGGGCGCGGGGAGGAAGGCGGCGGACGGCAGAGGCATGCTGCCCAAGCGCGCCAAGGCGCCCGGCGGCGGCGGCGGCGTGGCCAAGGCCAGCGCGGCCGAGCTGAAGGTCTTCAAGTCTGGCAGCGTGGACGGCCGCATCCCCGGCGGGCCGCCCGCCTCCAACCTGCGCAAGCAGAAGTCGCTCACCAACCTGTCGTTCCTCACGGACTCCGAGAAAAAGCTGCAGCTCTACGAGCCTGCGTGGAGCGACGACATGGCCCGGGCGCCCAAAGGCTTGGGCAAGGGGGGGTCCAAAGGCCGCGAGGCTCCGCTGATGTCCAAGACGCTGTCCAAGTCGGAGCACTCGCTCTTCCAGGCCAAGGGCGGCCCTGCGGGCGGCGCCAAGACGCCCCTGGCTCCGCTGGCGCCCAGCTTAGGGAAGCCGAGCCGGATCCCGCGTGGCCCCTACGCTGAGGTCAAGCCGCTCAGCAAGGCTCCGGAGGCGGCTGTGAGCGACGACGGCAAGTCGGACGATGAGCTGCTCTCCAGCAAGGCCAAGGCGCAGAAGGGCTCCGCGGCCGTGCCCTCTGCCAAGAGCCAGGAGGAGCGCGCCTTCCTCAAGGTGGACCCCGAGCTCGTGGTGACCGTCCTGGGGGACCTGGAGCAGCTGCTCTTCAGCCAGATGCTGGGTGAGTCCTGCCCCCGCCGCGCCCGCCCCGCTTTCTCCGCGCCAGCTGCAGGAGGAGGGAGGGGAAGCGCGCCCCACCCTCCTCCTGGTCCTGTTCTCCAGGTCTCGGGTGGGCATTGCGCCCAGACGTGCAGGGCTGGCCCACCGCCAGGTGCGCGTGGCTAAAGTGCACCTTCTTCAAAAGGTCACCAGGAGCGAGCCCAGGCCCTGCTGTGGCCTGAGGTGAGGCTGGACAATGGGTGGGGGTCATCGGATGCTCAGAAACAGAGCTCCTTTGCTCCCAGTTAAGCCCCAGAATCCCAATGGGCACCATCGGGGCCTGGTGGAGACCTCAGCGCTGCTACGGTCTGCACTGGGTAAGCGCATCCAGCGTTGCTAGGGGAGCTTGGGGGAGAGCGGGTGCAGAGGACAGACGTGCAGAAAGCAGATGTGAGCTGAGGCCCCACTTCCTCTGTGGGTCTCCAGTGGGAGCACGGGTCGGATATCCCCGGTGTGGGGGTTCTGGCAAGGGGACCGTCTGGGGCCAGCGGGCAGGCCGGCAGCCAGCTGCACACATCTGGATGCGCGTCCTATCCCTGGGCCGGCTCTGGCCCAAACCTCTACCTCCGGGTTTTTAGAGACTGTGGAAAGATCTGGGCTTTCGCACGGAGCCTCCTGGTTGACGGGGAAGCCGGTGCCCTTGGGCTAATGGAAGCCGAGCGGGCGGGAAGGGAGGAACAAAGCTTGCTTGGGCGGAGGAAGCGCAGAGAGCGGCCCCATTGTTCTCCGAGCCTGGGAGTCTATGCCCCGGAACTGCGCTGGCTTGCCCGGAGAGCCTTTGCCCGGAGAGGATAGATGGGGTCGTGCAGGACGAGAGGCTGCGGCACCTCGGTAGCCGGCTCGGGGGCTCTGGGGCTGCGGGAGCACGGCGGCCGGGCCTGGAGCCCGCAGGCCGCCTTGGCTCCGCAGACTTGTTGCGGTGGCTGGGATGTGGGTCCGGCGCCGGGGGGACCCAGCGTCCGGGGTACCAGGCGGGTGCCCGCCCCGCAGGGGGCTGGGGGGGCTGGGGAGGGGCGTGTCTGCGCTCGTGTACAGGGGCGGGGCTGACGCGGCAGCATCCGAGTGACAGGCTGGCGGAGGTGGGGCGGGTGGGCATGGACCGCGGCGGTGGTGCTCGCCTGCCGCCCTGGAAGAATGCAGCGCTGGAGGCTGGTGGGCCCCGCCGCAGTCTTTCCAGGACCCCCGGACTCCGTTGTGGGACAGGATGAGCCCCTGGCCAGGGGCAAGGGTTTGGAGCCCCGCGGAGGAGGCCACATGTGGGCTTTGCAGGGAGGAGGGCGGATGGAGTTTGGGTGCAGACACTGACTGGGGTGAGGGGGGGCCTCAGGGAGTGTGCCCCCCTGTGCCCAGTGCCGCCCTCATGGAGCTGACAGGCTAGGGGGTGAGAGAGACAATAAAGGAAAAGAGAATTCTAGGCACCAAGGACAGCTGTGAAGGAAAGGAAAGGGGACCATGTGATGGAGAGGGGCTGGGAAGGAGAGGCCTGCCCTAGGCCTGGCAGGAGGTGCTGAGAGAATGGTGGCCCAGGCAGGAGGAGGAAGGAGGCACAGGCAGACGGGCAGGTGGGGAGGACATGCCCCAGGGACTGGGAAGGGGTGGGCGGGATGGAGTGCCACAGCATCCAACAGCAAAGGACACAGCTCTGTTTTCAAGGTCAGGGCTTCCCCTGTTTGGGATGACATGGCTGGTCTGGGCTGTCCCCAGACCTGGAAGTCCCAGCTGCCCCAGGACATGGCTGCGTGGCTGAAGCCCTCCTAGTTGCTTCTCAGGAGGCAGTAACCACAGACACCCTGACAAATGGTCCTCCGCTGGCTGTGGAGGGGCTGGGCTGTGGTCCCCACTCCTGCATTGTCAGCCCCTCCACAGGCTGGCAGATGGGAGATGAGGCGAGAGTACCTGCCCCCACTCCCCAGGTGGGCAAGTGCAGGCTCTGAAGCAGAGTTCATGGTCTCCTGAGCCCTGAGCCACAGGTGTCTAGGAGACCTGACTGAGAGGGGCGAGTCTGCAGGTAAGGGGCAGCCTGACCAAGGCCACCAGGCTGCCCTGGTGACCCCACAGAGGGCCTTACCTCTCTGGTGGGGCGAGAAGGCTGGAAAGTCTGGCACACTTGCTGGCTTATTTCTGGCTGAGAGGACCCAAGGAGGTGGGGGGAGGATAGACTGATTGGCGGGAGTGGGGGACAGTAGAGCCAGGTCAGGGTCTCAGAGCCCACGAAGGTGTTCTCTGCAGTCACAATGAGCCCCGAGGGAGCAGGGTGGCCCCTGGGGACTGGAATGGCTGCTTTGACGCCTCAGGAGGGTAGCTGAAGACACAGGGTGTTTGTCTCCCCCCAGTGAGGCTCAGAGTCAGGTTACACTCACTCCCTGGTACCAGCCCAGACCCAAAAAGCTGCCAAGACCCAATTTCTGAGGGAAGGGGTGAGGCAGCCCCAAATAAGAGCCTTTCTGGAATACAAGGGAGGAGCTGAAACCCGATCACCCCCTTTCCCAGAAATCAGCTGGGGCCCAGATGGTCCAGTCGGTTGCCCTGCCCCTTCCCTCGCCTTGGAAGCTGCAAGATAACTAGGATCCCACTGGGGAACCCCAGAGATTTGGAGACTGAGGGGTGAGTGCCCAGGGGCCATGCCAATCCCTGGAAGCAAATGCCCCTGGTCGTCCACAGTAGGCAACTTGGCTTGCACAGGCAAGGCGCCCGCACCCCGACAAATGGGGGGAATTGCCATCCTGAGTTGCCTGTCTGGGCACCCTGAGCTGTAGGACTGCCTCTGGGACTCAGTTTCCCCATTTGTGAATGGAAGAGATGCTCCCATGGCTTTTCCTTACCTGTAGGGACTAGGGAGGGGGTTCAGAATGTCCCAGGAGACTGAAGGAGAGCAGTGTCCACAGAGCAGTTGGCACTACAGCCCCACTCCAGGCCACACTGTCCCTGCCTCCCCAGCCCCTGGCCAAGAATCTCAAAGCGGAATCAGTCTGTCAAGTTCCCACAAGCTCAGCTTTCCCTTCTCCCACCTTCCAGGCAAAGGGACAAATTGGGACAGTAAGGCAGCCCAAGGTCAGGGTGCAAGGGGACCCAGGCACTGCAACTCCTGGTCCCACGCCCCCTCCGCGCACCGGGTTGCCATGACAACCGTTAGATCCTCAGAGGAGTGAGGACGTTCTCCGTCTGTAAGCCACTTGGCTGATGAGGGTTTTGGGGGGTGGGTGAGGGGTAGGGTGAGGGTGGGTTTCCACTGGAGAATGTTCTGGGATGCTTTGAGGAGGCGGAGGGAAGAAATGGTTTCTCAGACAGCTCTCCTTTCTGTCCCATGCACTGGGCGGGGAGGGGTTGGGATACAGCAGTTCCTGTACCTTCTTCAGACAAGAACCAATGCCCAGAGTGCACAAGAGGGGCAGCAGGTGCCCCCAGCACAGGCTCCACACCCACAGCTGTTCTTTTTTTTTTTTATTAAATTTATTGGGGTGACAATTGTTAGTAAAATTGCATAGATTTCAGGTGTACAATTCTGTATTACATCATCTATAAATCCCATTGTGTGTTCACCACCCAGAGTCAGTTCTCCTTCCATCACCATATATTTGATCCCCCTTACCTTCATCTTCCCCCACAACTGCTCTGATGCCTCCTCAGGGCCCCCTCCCCAGGCCTTGCAGGGGAACGGGGCTCTGCCTGCTTCCCCTGGCCACTGCCAGCTGAAGGGGCGCTGTGGAGGGTGGGCCACAGGGAGGCGTGGGAGCAGACAGGAGTTGGACAGACCTTGGAGCTGTGAGGTTTCCGTTCTCTGAGCACAGGCGCAATGCTGTGCAGGCCCCGGGTCCTGGGCCTGCCTTTGGCGGTTGCCTTACTCACATGGCTGCAGCCAGGTGTTCTGGTCACAAGGCCGCTGGGGCTCACTTCCCAGGGGAGCGGTGGGTGGGTGAGTCGGGCTCGGGCCAGCTGCTCTGCTGGGGCAGATGGTCTGGATGGAGCAGAAGGGCCTGGGGTGAATGTGCTTCCCTATGTGTGGACAAGGCCAGGAGGTGTCCTTCTTGACGTCACCCAGGCCCCTCCCTTCTGGAGGCGGACTGAATGGGTAACAGGCCCGAGTCACCTGAAATGCGGGGGTGTTTTCTGACACTCTCTTCTTGTCCACACCCCCCTCCGTGTCCATTACTGTAGCCACAACCACCCACCCTCTATGACCTGTCCCCAACCATAGGCTGCCAACACCAGACACTTTCTCTTCTGCTGACCGCTGACCTCACCTTTTTCGGAAACTGTCCCTCCGCATACACACCACGCTTCACAGCCTCTGACCCCAAGGACGGAAGGTGCTCTGTGGGCTCCAGGGGCAGCCAGTCCTGTGTGACCCAGCTGAGAGTCCCCAGGGTACATCCCTGCAGGTCAGCACCCTGTTGCCCACCTCTGCTCTACACGCGGGGTCTCCCTGCACAGCAAGGAAGCTTTGTCTCTGTGCACAGAGACCACAGAGCCACAGAACGGAAATCACCAGGCTGAGCCACCCACTTAGAGCTGAAATTTATCCCTTTGTAGCACTGTTGGCAGGTGGGTGTTCTGTTTGCACACTCATAGTCACAGAGAGCTCACTACCTGTTTTCCTGGAAAGCACTCATTATTAGAAAGACTTGAGCCCAGATTATGTCTTCTGGGCTTTTCTACCTGTGGATCCAAACCTGTGGTGTGGGTCCCTGCCTTCCACAGAGCCCGGGCCTTGTGCTAGAGGTCAGGCACCTGTCCATATTCCATCCATCTTTTCTTTTGGAATATGATCATAGGAGGAGGGGCTGGACCTGTGCGCCCCGCTTCCTGGCCCAGTGCAGTCCAGCTCCCCACCTGGACCCCTCACCTCCTCATGACATCTGCATCTCAGCACCTGGCTGAGCTTTCTCCTGGCCCGCCGGGCTCTCCTCCCTGGCCTGGAAACCCCGTGCGAGCAGCCAGCAGAGGGGAAGTGCATGTCATATGTTTCTCATTTGTGTTGGCTGACCCACTCCCACAGCCTGTTTGCATTACCCAGACGTGTTTGATGTCCCGGGAGCCTGCAGCCTTCCTGGGGGCAGGCGCAGCTCGCTGTCCCTGCGAGGGCAGGCTCGGTCCTGGGACCTTTAGAACGCTGGCCAACCCTCCCACACCTGCCCCAGCCATTGCTTCTGGGGACAGGGCCCCCTGTAGGGAGAGGAAACCAGGGCCGCCTGGGCACATCCTGCCTGCTTCATGCACACCCGTCCCTGCACAGGTCCCCAGGACCTGTTCCTATCTCCCAGATAGAGGCTGAGGGAGGGTTAGAGTTGTGACCATTGGTGTCCTGTATGGTCACTGCTGGGGGCTGAGTGGGCACAGCAGTGTGTGCCTGCAGTGAGCGGGTGGCTTGGGGCTGTGCAGCTTTCATCAGCACTCCTGCCTCTGGCATGACAAGGGGCAAATTGCGGGCAGGGGAGGAGGAGAACCTAACCCGCGTCCCCCGACTCTCAAGCCCGTTCTCGCGCCGACGCGGGGATGAGAGCGTGCCCGGCACCACCCGCTCCGCAGAGCTTCGGCTCCAGCCGGCTCCAGGCTCTCGCTGCCAGCAGTGCTTTAGGTCCTGGCATGTTTGACGGCCCTTCTCTAGCTCCGCGCCAGCCCAGACTCAGCAAGGCGGCCAGGACCTCGCTGTGGCCTGAGCCATGGTCGAGTCTATTTTAGGCACCCTGATGATCCATTTCGTGGCCACTGCAGCGGGCGGCTTCTCCACAGGCGTCTGGGACCCGAGCAGACGCTCTTGTGCTGGACTTCTGAGGGTGACAGGGACGGAAAGCCAAGAGCAGGGGCTGTGCTCCCGTGTCAGCCCTGGGGAGTCCTGGGTGGTCTCGAAGGGCACCCAGTGGGTGTGGTCTGGTCTGGGAGGTTGGATAATGTCGTAGCTTCAGGTGTTTCTATGCAGAGCCAGATTGGAGCTGTGCCCTTAATCTGGGCAGGAAGGTGGCAAAGGTTGAGAGTAAGACTCAGGCCCATGTGTGGGAAGGTGTTGGGTTAACGGGGTACATGGCACACAGACATGAACCCCAACAGCTGAGGTGAGGCTGGGAGTCAGGTGTGCAGTGGGGAGTGTGTGTCGCAGAGCAGTGCATAGAAACTTTCACACTCAGTGACCTCCAGCAAATACGCACACACTAAAGGTGCGTGTGTGTACGTGTGTGTATACACGTGCACAAGAACAGACACGTCTGAAAGAGTGTGAAATATGACCAGGGTGGAACAACGCCCCCGCGCAGACCCCCAGGCGGAGGCTGCAGGGCTGTCTCCTGGCTGCTCTCCCAGAAAAGCATGTGCAGGCTCCTCACAGCTCGGACTCCCAGGACACAGTGACCTTTGCCCTGGTGACATGCTACACAGCCGTCCTTTCTGGCGAAGCTGGCAGCCGCCCAGCATGCCCTGGCTTCTGTCGGCCGGATCCCCACGCTGCCACGGGCCCAGGACTCCCACGTCCCCCGGCTCCGGGACCCGACTCTCCCAGGGGAAGGACAGTAGGGCCCGAGCGTGCAGTAATCTAGTCGTAATGAGGACCATGTCAGGCGCTGGGTGTGCGAGAGGCATGGTGCTGTGCCTTGCGTGGCGTCAGTCAGTGTTCACCATAGCCCTGCCATCCTGGGACTTGCAAGCGAGGACGCAGAGGCAGGGGCTGTGGCCCATGTCCCCAAAGCAGCACAGGCTCACTGCCTGCTTCCAACAACCAGCAGACCCTCCTGGCACAGCTTGACTTGGATTCCGTTCAGTTTGGCGTCGCTTGTCCGGCAGTCACCGTGGGTCGGGCCCTGGCCCCGCTGCTCGCTTCCGCCAGGCTGCGTGAGCGGAGGAGACGGGCTCCTGTGCTCTTTCCCGTGCACGCGTGACAAAGGGCAGCGCGGTCCCCTGGAGCTGGAATCTGCGTGGGGTGAGCAGTGATGTGCGTTTGGAAGATGGCTGGGATTCTGGAGGCAGGGATGGGTGGGACTGGGGAAAAGGAAGGTCAGTGAGGGGCTTGATCGTGGGGTGCTGTTTGGCGGGAAAGGATGTGAGAGGAGATGAGCCATAAAAGTAGGCTGAGGTGGGGTCTGTCCACTGGGACTGGATTGTAGGCTCTGGGCTGAGCTCTGAACAGAGGACAGCAGTCGGGGTTTGCCCCCCAAAGGGTCGCCACGAGGGCCCTGTGCCTGCTGGTCCCTGGAGAGCTCGCTGACAGATGAGATTGGCCAGTGCAGGGCTCTGCACCTCTGCATCTGTTGCGTGAGTGGAGATTGCCATCGTCGCAGCCCCTGCAGTGTACGTGTGGGAGGAGGGGACGGGGAGGGGACGCCTCTGTGCCCAGAGCTTGTCCCTTGAATAGCAGCAGCTCTGATTAGGCCCAAGGTGCAGCCCTGTGCCCTCCAGGGGTTGGTACTGCACAGCCTGGGCAGCACCCAGCCGAAGGCTGCCCCACAGCCCACAGCGTGGTGTGAGCCAGGCTGCACGTGGCAGAACCAGCGCAGCAAACCAGTGTGCGAATTCCAGTGGCATAGGATTCAGGGACAGGCATGGAAGGCGGGGCCGCGTGTCAGCTCCCAGCCTGTCGTTCCATCCAGAAGACTTGGGGGTTGGGGAGCTATTTGAAAGAGCCACCGTGAAGAGAGGAGCAGGCATCCCTGGCCCAGCTTAGCTTGGTTGGCCTGGGGCTGGAGCAGAGGGTCTTCAGCGTGGAGGGAGCAGGCCGCCTGGGGGTGCTGGTGAAGGGTTAGGAAGCCCATCCCAGATGTAAGCCCTTGTCTTCCCGCCATGGGGTCCTGTTCCAGGAGCGGGGGTGTTTTGCCACAGGACCTGCTTTGTCCTGGAGGCTGGGTGTCCCCAGGATGTATTGTCCTGGAGTTCAGGAGTTGCCACAGGGTACAGGGACTGTCCCAGTGTGTCCATGGGTCCTCGCGGCTTCCCTGGGGCCTGGGTATAAGGTGGTGTCAGGCATGGCTGCACTGCTCACTGCCGCCTCCCTGTCACCCTGTCCCTGGTTGCAGCAGAAGGTGGTGTCGCCTGCCTGGAGCAGGGAGAGGGGCAGGACCCGTCCTGGCCCTGTAATGCTGGCAAGTAGCCGCAATGACGGCTGACCCTTACTGAGCGCTGCTCTGAGCTGGGCATTTGTATGGAGCCACCGCATTCTCACAGCCAGGTGCTGTTCAGGGGTCATGTGCCACCTCTGCAGGCTGCAGAGCCCATGTTGACGGGGTGCTGGGTGGTGGCTGTAGGGCAGGGGAGCATGGGGGGCTGGCATGTCCCTGCTGCCACCATCCTAGTGACTGGTGGGGCGTGGATCCGCCAGGTCTCCAGGGAAGGGAACCAGCTTTGTTTTGCATCTTTATGTGCTGTGTGTGCCTCACACACTTGGTTCATCTCCCTGGGGGCAGGGGGACTCCAACCCATGACCCATCGCAAGGAGAGAGGAAAGCACGTTGCCCAGGAGCTGGCTTTATCGAAACCTTCTAAGGTGATAGTCGGCGCCTAGGGGATGTTTAGACTTGGCTGGGAAGATGGAAGAAACAGTGGCTGAGCTGTAAGACGGTGTCAGGGCAGCCCCTGGCATTCAGGTCCCGATCCTTAGAGCAGGGCCGGGTCCTGTGTAGGTCAGGGTGAAACTGTTTAATGTCCTCGTTTCTGGGCAGGCCTGCGACTCAGGCCTGGGCAGATCTGTCCCCTCTCCACCCCAGGGTCCCCGAAACAGTCCTGCCCTGTTTCCAGTCCTTCTGTTGGCCAGCAGCCACTCTGGTGGTCTTTGAGAGGTCCTTCCAGGGCTGAGGCATGAGGTCCGCTCCCGTGGCCTGTTATCACACAGCTGGGAGGACATCTGGGGAGGACCGAGGCCGGGGCATCCTGGCTCTTCCCTTATCTCGGGGGAACCGGTGCCCAGCGTGGATGGGGACCCACTACTTCCCACAGGCGTGAGGCGGGGGCCAGGGTGTTGGGTGGGGAGGCCCACTGGCATTGCTTCAGGGGTGGGATGCCCTAGGGGGGGTGGGAAGGGCTTTGCTATAGGAGATGCAGCCCTGCCTGAGCCAGAAGGAGCCCGGCCCGGCCTGGCGCTGGCAGGGGCTGGATTCCTGCCACATTCCCACACTCTGCCTAGAGATTGGGTTTCCTGCTAAAATGGTATCTCAGTGTCACAGTCTTCAAGTCCCCAGCTTCTCAACTCAAGCTGTTGCCAGCAGCTCTGTCTGTCCGAAGGCATCCCCCTTACTGTCGTGGGGTCCTGAGAGGAAGGACACAGAATACAGTGGCCAAATGCACAGGGTGAGGGCCGGACAGACCCAAGGTCAAATCCTGCCTCTATACTAACCAGCTTCGAGATGATGGCCTCCGATAGTTCATTTCCTCACGTGTGAAAAGTGTCGGTCGTAGCTGTGTCGTCAGAGGATTCCTCCCAGGTGAGGTGAGCTAATGCATGTTGTGCACGGAGCACAGGGCCTGGCCTGCGAAAAGTGCCCAGTGAATGAGAGCTGTATGTTATCTTGCCAGGGTTCTCTACCTACCCCCACTATCTGGGGGTGTAGGGGCGGAGACGTGGCCCCTGTCCTCTTCTGAGGGAGCCCCCCTCTGAGGCGGGAGACAGCCCCTGCGCTCTGGGGCCCCCCGCCTTTGTCCTGGGCCCTTCCTTCTGAGCAGTACTGTGCCCTCCACCTGCCTCCAGCCCGCAGCCAGGCCCCTCATCTCCAGGACGCCCCCTTCTCTCCTCTCAGTGTCCTTGGGCCCTACCTCAGTTGTGCCGTCTCCTCCAGGTGGCTTGTTCATAGGCCCTCTGTGTGCCCAGCACGTTCTCCAGAAGCACCTTCCCCAGGCTGCTGGCTGCTTTCCAGACGCCGCCCAAACTGCAGACACAAAATTAGACGTGTCAGAGTGCTGCTGTCTGTCTGTCTGAAATTTGCATTTGATCGAAAGACACCAGCAACCTCCCACCCCCATGTCTCCCTTCCCGGCCTCCCCCCTCCACGGTGCACCCCTCCCCGTCCTTTTGCTGAGCTCAGGAAACCCTCCCGTGGGGCTCCTCGTCATGACCTCGGCCGCAGATCTGCGTGACATTCTCTGCTTCTTGCGTCTTTGGGGCCAGCTCCCCAGATTTTCCTTGGGTACAGTCTGTTCCTACTGTGCCTCCAACACTGTCAGCTCCTGGAGCTTGTTGTCAAGAGTTCAGCTGCTGGCGTAGAAATGAGCCGGCTGTGCTGGGGGCTCACGGAGGCGGGGCGATGCCCCCCCTGCATGTCCGTTCCCACTGGCTGCCAGCACCATCGAGTGGGAAACCACCGGGCTCAGAACGACCTCGGAAAGCGTCTCCACTCCATCCCTAGAGGGCAGAGCCACTGGTGGGCAGGCAGAGGGCCCCCTCCTGAGGACAGCCTGGCCACCTTCACTCCTCCCTTGGCTGACAGAGACGGAGAGGGCAGGACCAGGCTAACTCCCGCTCTTCCTCTGCAGTCACACTGTGGGAAGACCTTCACTCAGAGGCCAGAGCTGCCTCTGCCTCCTGCCCACCCCAGCCTGCCAGCACAGCTGCTGAGGCTTAGAGCCCACCGTCCACACTGCAGACACGCATCTCAATGACCAGGGGCCATGTACAAGTTCACAACCGCCCTTCCGTCTGCCTGGAGCTGCTTCCTGGAGATGTGGGCTGGCCCCTCTACTCTTCTGGTTTCTGATCGCCTTTGGCTCTGACTGGTGTGCATTTCGAGCCCTTAAACTCCTGTGTAAGAACGTGAAGCAGCAGGGAGTGCCGTGTGCCTGGGCAGGTGACGGTGAGTCCCTCCTGGCTGGGGCTCTGAGGCCACCGGTGACAGGGGGGCGGAGCTGAGGGAAGGGGGCTCCGGTCCTCCCATCTTCTCAGACACACGCCTTTCTGATCCCTCCGCTCCTTTGGTCAGGGGAGGCCGGGGAGGCCCGCACCTGCCTCTCCGTCTCTTGCCTCCCTGCTGCCTCTTGTGGGTCGGGGGTGCACACTGACACTGCTGCCAGGCTGAGCCACACAACATTGGAAGGGAGTCTGTCCACACACCCATTCTTGTCTTGCCTCCTCCTTCCTAAAAAAAAAAAAAGAAAATCCTATATTATCTCAAGCAGCTCTGTCTGTAGGAAATACAAGTCTGGGAGAAGATAGATGGGGTGTGAGGGTGGCCTAGTGGTGGTCTTTTAGGTCCACTGAGGAGGGACCAGGGGACCATGATAGTAGCAGGAAGGACTGGTTAGGCTTGAAGACTGAGCTTTTGTGACAAACGAGACGGCTCTGTCCATGCCCTCTTCTCGGCCACGACATCCTGGGTCGCTGCCGGGGGACGTCGCCACCCTGGAACTAGACAAGTGGAAGAAGTGTGTGCTTTGCCTTCCTCCGAGTTGGGGTGGCTTGTGTCTCTCTCAACTCCCTGAGGCCCTGAGACTGTGCAGGCCTGCGTATTCGAGGATTTGGGGACCCCGGGAGGCAGATGGTACTGACAGAGCCAGCAGGAGCCACCCACTAACCTGTGGCTTGTCAGGGTTTCTCTGAATTGTGTCCAAAAACAAGAGCCAAGAAGAAGTGAGGGCACCCAGCTCCATCTCCCTAAAGCCTGGCTCTCGGGCAAGGTCACCAGACACTAGAAACGCAGCCCAGGGCGTGGGCCCCACCGAGGACATCCCCTCGCCCCTGACCCTGGGACAAGGCATCAGTGTCAAAGCCAGAGGGGGTCTGAGAGCTGAGGAGCAAACCCTCCCTTTTGTAGAAGAGGAAATTGAGGCAGCGGCAGGGGAGGACGCTGCCCAGGATTGCCCAGAGCACGTTTCCCCTCAAGTTCAATCACGCCGCCCCCTTTCTTATGCTTCAAAGTCAGGACATGTGACTTGGCACCCCCAGCAGGTCCTGGAAACGGGAGTGGGATAGCCCTGTTCCCATGCTGGCAGCCGTTTCCACGGAGACGGGGGGGGGTGCGTCTGAGCCTGGAGGGACCTCAGCATCGGCCAGTCCCCCATTTAACAGATGCAGAAACCAAGGCACCACAAGCTAAATTCGCCTAAAACTAGCCACCCAGTAAGCGGCAGATCAAGGACCCACATCCCGCCTCCTACCTTCTAGCCCTGCCCTGTGACCCTGCTTGTTTGGGGAGGTGAAGCGGGAAGGACAGGGCACTGCCATCCAGTGGCACATCTGCCAGGGGCTGCTCTGCCAGGGGATGCTGGCCCGACCCCTGGATTTTTTTTTTTTTTTAAAGATTTTATTGGGGAAAGGGAACAAGGCTTTATTGGTTGGAGAACAGTGTGTACTTCCAGGACTTTTTCCAAGGCAAGTTGTCCTTTTCAATCTTAGTTGTGGAGGGCACAGCTCAGCTCCAGGTCCAGTTACCGTTGTTTGTTGCAGGGGGCGCAGCCCACCATCCCTTGCAGGAGTTGAACCGGCAACCTTGTGGTTGAGAGCCCACTGGCCCATGTGGGAATCGAACCAGCAGCCTTCGGTGTTAGGAGCACGGAGCTCCAACCGCCTGAGCCACCCGGCCGGCCCCAGAGATTTTTAAAACTGTGTCTGCTGAGGTTTTAGAGTCAAGTAAGAAACACCCCTCTCTCCCTGATTTATGAGGCTTTTAAACCTCATAAATCCACTTCTGGGCCACTCGGCCGTTCTTCCCACCCACGGAGACTCGTGTACCCTTGCAGTGAGACCTGGGGGGTCGCAGAGCTGGCTGTCCCTGACTGTGAAGTTGGCTGAGGAAACGGCTCTAGCACGTGTCCCACGTGTAGGGAAATGCCATTCCCTCGAGGAGCTGATGGGCCAGGCTGAGTGCCCAGTCCCCTCCCAGGCATGGCCTCAGGCCTGATGGTCTCAGCATGAGACACTTAAAACCCTGGTCTCCAGAGGTTTCCTCCTGCTGGAGCTCCTGGAACCTGGGAGACTGCCTCAGTTTCCCTCTTCAGAAAAGTGAGGATTGGGACAGCAGGGGGCAGGGTGAGGTCAGCCTGGAGAAGCCCACGCCCCACCCTCAGATAGCAGGCAGATGTGGTTTGGTGCTCCAGGCTCACGTCCCGGCCTCCCCGCAGCCAGTTCTCCTCTGGCGGCTTCAGCAGGTGGGGTACTCAGGTGGAAATGAGCTGCACTCCCCCTGCGTCTTCATGGGTGATTTTCAGGATGGGCTGTGTTTGCTCATGGGTGCTTCGCAGGCCTTGGCTGAAGTGTGGTGTGTCATGGGCAGTGCCCATGCTGGCTCCCTGCCCATCACTCCTTACCCGCCACCCGGGCCGGCTTCCCTCTTGGGGTCTCTGCCTGTGCCGAGCACCCCCCGCGGCCCAGCCCTGCTCCCTGTGTGGGTGCTGCTGTGAAAGTCACCTATGGGAACAGATTCCCACAAGGGGGGGTGGGGAGAGGGTTGCCCACCGCCGGCAGCCGGGAGAGGAGGTGGATGCTGCTGTGCCCGCCGCCTCTGGGGGATAAAACCGACGCTGGCCCTCGGCCATTGGGCTTGCCGGTCCCGCCCGCCTCCCACACGCGTTCCCTCCACCTTCTCCCCTCCCCGTGCCCTCTCAGCACCGTCTCGTGTGGTAACAAGACCTTTCATTGTTTGGTAGCAATGCCTCTTTTAAAGGTGAGCACATGTCAGCTGAACTTAGCACATGTAAGAGTCATGCCAGCTGAGCTCAGGAATGAAGGTGAGGGCAGTCAGCGTCCTGAGCAGGCTGGTGACCGTAGTGGTGGTGGCAACCGTGGTGTGGCAATATGGCGATAGCTGGTGATGGTGATGGTTTTGGTGCTGGCGGTGGTAGTGGCAGAGATGGTTTTGGTGACGTGACGGTGAGGAGATGACAGTGATGGGGGTGGCACAGTGGTGAGGGCTAGAGCGGTCATCCCACCTGCAGCCTCAGAGGCAAGTTAGGAAGCCCAGGCACTAGGAGGGCAGCTGTGATGCTGACCATTCCGCCCAGATGTGCCCAGTTGTAGGAGCTGAGGGGGCTTCCAAAGGGCCTACTTTCTTCATTTCCTTGGGTAACAAGTGTCACTGAGCCCAGGACGACGCTGGGCATTGTGGGGTTACAGCGGAAGTATAGACGTGGGCCCTGCCCTCAGGGCCCAGGAGGTACCTGAGCATGTACCTGCCCAGGACATAACCACGTGCTGAATCTTGGGGTCCCGTCTCACTCTCCCCCGTCTGTACCTTCCGCCAGTGGACTGAACGGAGGAGCCCTGACAGGCTGTGGTCCATGCCCCCCAAGCCGACACCTCCGCTTCCCTGCCTCCCACCCCCACACACCTCGGTGCAGGTCTGGTCCAGGTTAGGGGGGAAATGGAAATGGAAGCTTGTGGGGCTAACAGGGAGGAATGTGGACTCTTAGGCTGTTAGTGGATGACCTTGAGCAAATCGTTTGACCTCCCGGAGGCTCCGTTTACTCCTCTTCTAAACAGAGGGAGTGTATTCCCACCCTTTCCAGCTCAGAGAGATGTTGTTGGGAGGTCATGGGTGTGAGAACTCCTTGTGGGGGACAGATATTGGGGGCACAGGCCATGGGCACGCCGGGGACGAGAGTTTGTCTACACGTGTCTCTCACTGACCCTCCCAGCTGTCTGGTCAGCGGGCGTGGCCCACAAAGGGCCGTGTGTGCAGGTCCCCGTGGGGAACCCTGCCACTTGTCACAGTGTAGACGCTGGCCTTTATCTCTGGGGAGTAATATAAGGCTGTCTGGAGGTAAAACTCTTTACAAGGAGGCTTTTCCAGTCTCCCACAAGGACCAGGCCCAGCTGAGGGCAAACATGTGAGAGACGAGACTGTCGCGGCTGCTCCCCCACCCCATGTGCAGCCCTGTCGTCTCCCACCTGTGACTGTCCTGTTTCGTCTCCCTGCTCTCGGGGGACAGAACCAAGAACTCATTCACTCTGAGCCTGGTACTAACTAACAACACCCTAAAGCAGTGTATTGAAACCTTTCTTTTTCACTTTTGCCCCAATAAGAAATACACTTTCCAGCAAACCCGGTGGACACATATTACGTTGAAAGTTTTAAGAAACAGTACAGTGAGATTTTTGTCTTATTTTTTGTGGTTTTTTGTGTGGGTTTTTTTTGTTTTTTTTAAATTGCTGGTTGCACTGAATTGACTCCATGATCCACAAATTAGTTTCCACTGGAATTTAAAGGGTCCCTGGGAACTGGGTGTCGGCAGTTGTCCCCAGCTTTGGGCAGTAGAGCGTTTCCTCTGTGCCCAGCACTTGGCCCTCAGCCAGTCCCACGTGCTATGCGTTTACTGGTTCCCAGAACCCTCAGAGCCACTCCGAGGTATACATGAGGGGTCAGGAAAGAGGCACAGAGAGGGCAGGTTACTTGTCCAAGGCCATGCTGCTAGTGAGTGACAGAACCAGACACCGGACGCTCAGTGGGCTGCACTGGCTGACAGACACAGGTCGTCCTGCAAGGGGGTCATCCTGTGAGGGGGTCGTCCTGCAAGGGGGTCGTTGTGACACTAAGAAAGCCAGAGCCGGGCTTGGGTGCTTCCCGAGGCAGCCCTGATTTGCTGTAACGAGCCTGCAGGGCATACTGGGCCCTAGGGACTCGCAGATGCCCACGTCTGTGTGCCCTGGGGACGCGGGCAGAGCGCTGGAACTGACAGTGGAGACGTGTGGCCTTCTGGCGGTGCTGGGCGCAAAGGCAGAATTCTGCCCACTGGCCAATGGGCACGTAGGACCCTTCTGAGTAGAAAGAGTAGCCTAACTCTAGTCTTTAAAAAAAATACTGCTGGTAATTTTAAATACGACACTTCCTGCAAGCTAAACAAAAACTAGTGAGCTTAACCAAATACTTCCACCCTTTCTCCATGGATTTGCTGTTTCGGGCTCTGTGAGAATGAAACAAAGGTCTCAAACATGCACCCCAGAGCAGAGGAAGGCCGAGTCCCCGAATCTGATGGATTGTTTTTCAGATGCGAGCCGAGCGCTTCCGGGCACGTGGGCAGGCAGGGCCCACAGATGGGCCATGGCGGATAGGAGTGGAGTGACAGCGCATTGTAAGGGACGCTCGTGGGAGGCTCACACGTTCAGATTGCTTTGCTGCTGCCTTCTCTTGGCGTCGTAGCTGGTGAGAGCTGAGAGGGGAGGGTGGTTGTGGAGCGGCTGAGGTAGGAGCGTCTGCTATTCTGAGACTGGATGTCAGCCCCTCAAGTTGTGCCTCAACCTCCCATCCCCCCCGCCCTTTACAACTGGGAGTGTTCAGCCTGCTGCCATTGGCCACTCCCAGCCCTCGGCTTCCTCAGCTAAGCCCAGGGCAGAATCTGAGAGCAAGTGGACGGGCCGTGCCCTCGGCCTCCAGCCGCACAACCCTGTTAACTAGGGAAGGCATGGGCCCTGGACATCACGAGGTGGCAGCTGGATGCCAGCCCTGCCTGGAGCCTGGAGCCTGCAGGGCAGGAGTCGCCTGGACACTGACAGAGGATGTCCAGGACTCGAGTTACGGGAGCCAGGCGGGGGCAGGGAAGGGTTCTTAGAGGAGGGCCGGCAGGGCCTAGAGGAAGCAGCGCTGAGAGGGTGCACATGTGACCAGGCTGGCCAGTGCCTTGGAGGGAGGGCTGAGGAGGAGGGAGAGCTGCCCCTCCCACCCCCAGGCCTCCCTGCCAGGCCCCTGGCACCCCGGGCCAGCCCAGGCCCAGGCCTCCAGCCTCCCTCCACTCGGTTTCCTGTGAGCCTTGCTTGGCAGATAAGGTGCAAGGACCCTCCTTAGCTGTGGACAGCAGAGCCCAGTTAAGTTGCCATGGTAACCCTCTGGCTGATAGGGACTTGGGTTGCTATGGCAACTTGTCTAAAACCCAAAAGTATTTGGGGGGAGGGGTTTCAGCAAAGAAGGGTGATGGGGACCATCTGCACGGTGTCACACTGCCCAGGGTTCTGTGTGTCCCCTTCTGTGTCCCCCTCCGGGTGTGTGGGGGCTTCTCCAGGACCCAGCCCAGCGCTCCTGGGCAGTGGTCCCTGGTGGTGCAGGTCATGTGCCGAGGGCCTCCTGGCAAGCGTCTAACCATCCCAGGGCCCAAACTGCCTCTTGACACAGCCGTGAGAGCAGCCCAGCTGACGTCCCTCTGCTGCCTGTTCCCCGAGTCCCCACACCCTCCCACGCTTGCAGTCTCCCTCTGACGGGCCCTTCCTGTCACAGGGCCAGACCAGCCAGCCTCAGCTCTCATACCACCGTGGAGAGATAAACGGCCCCATTTGACGGAGCTTGGAGAGCCACCCAGCGTGTGGTGACCCAGCCTGCCTGCCGCCATTCTCCGTTAACTCACCGTGGCGCAGGCCGAGGTGTTTGCTTGGCGCGTGCCAGGCAAGTCCACCTGTGTAAGTGTCATCGCCTGCCCCCAGTTCCCTTTTCTCCAGGTGGGACAGTGTACTTTCAGGAACTGCGTTCATGCTGTACCTCACAGCCCTCTCCCCGCTGAGCCCGCTGAGTGTCCACTGGGCCAGTGAGGGCCTCCCTGGAACCATCTTCCGAAGCTGGGTGGCAGGAGACGGAGCTCAAGAGGGGGGCCCAGTGCCCTGGCCCCAAATCATCATTCGTGATTACAGTGTGTCCCCAAATCACATGGGGCCTCAGTTCCCCAACACTGAAAGGGGATGGTTCCACCCCTCTTCTGAGATGGGTCCTCATGAATGTCCAGGCCAGGCATTGAGGCGTGAAAGAAAGATGTGCGAGGTTCCTGGCGAGGGCGGAAGGGTCAGGTTCTGGAGACCGTGGTGTCCTAGTGGCTGCTCCCCTTTCTCTGCTGTCAAGAGGAAGCAGCTGGGAAAGCTCTCTCCGGAAGCCAGGCTGAGCCCAGGTGTCCAGGCTCCGGGGTTCCCTCTGTGTCTTCTCCCGTTGTCCACCCAGAACTGTGAGAGCGCCCCGGGCCTAGGCGCGGGACCCCCGAGGACAGGGAAGAGCCCAGGAACCTCAGGGAGGCCCAGCCACAGTCGTGGGAAGTGTGGGGGCAGTGAAGGGCAAGGAAATGGTTTCACCTCAATGGTCAAGGCCAGGATTCCAGGGCCTTCCGCTGCTCTCCCCTCAGGGCCCAACGAACCCTGCTAAGAGGTAAGCCAGGTCTCAGGGGCTGCGGCCCAAACCCTTCTGGCCCTGGCGAACCTTTCCTGTTCCCTCCAGCCAAGCACTTTTATACCACAACAATTAGGTAATTAATAACCGTGTCATGTACTGTGTTTCTGGCACTCCACACTTAGAACTGGACTCCGTGTGTAAGAGACTCACATGTCAGCCCACCAGCACGGTTATTCAGGAAGCGTCCTGTTCTTGGTTGTCTTTAAATCGACTTCATTCTAATTGTGAGCCCCGCCCACTGGAGTGGAGGGGTTGTCCGTCAGAATGACGGAAGTCCCTTCCCAGCCCCAGGCTGCACCAGGGGCAGGACTGCTTTGGGGGGGGGGGCAGGAGAACAGGCAGGACCGCTCCCCTGTGGTCCCACAGGCCTCCTCAGCCCCAGACCCACTGGGCCTTCGAGGCCAGCACCCCAGTTCTGCCACAGGACTGGGCCTCTTTGCCAGGGTGGCGGGCGAGCCCGTGCCCACCCCAGCCCCTTGGCACCACTCTGTGTGGCAGTGCACCCGGCTGCTGGCTGCTCTCGGACTCACGGCTTCTTCCTTTCTCCTTCTGGAGAGCCGGCCCCTCTCTGCTTCTCAGAGGTGCTCGTCCCCTCCCCCTAAAATCACCTCCCTAACAGCCTGAGGCTTCCACTCAGCCCCCTTACAGGCTCTGCTTCCCACTCTAAGCAACATTCTTGAAGTTGGGAGTTTTGTGACCTGGTGACCTGCTCAAAATGAAGGCTGAGGAGTGGAGTACAGAGAGACAGCAATTCAGTCTCAGAGACGTGTCCTGCCACGTCTGGCCTCACTGATTTCACACCACCCGTGTAAAGTAGGTAGGACAGTCTTCGCATACCCCCAGCCAGGTGAGGGCCACGCGATGCACTGGCGTGACCCAGGGCCCCTGCCTCTGTCCAGGCTGCTGCTTTTCTGACCTTGGCCTCTGACTGCAGCTGGCGTGCCAATGTGTTCAAGGCCCTGCACTGAGCACTTGGCATGGAAAGGTCTGTTCCATCCTCTCTGCAGCTCCTTCCACTGCAGGGAGCCCCCCCGACTTGACAGATGAGGAAGAGGGGCCCACAGGCTGCGGAGGCATGGGCACTCTCCTGCCGCGGTCACAGAGTTGGTAACTGGGGCGGCCAGACTTGGAAGCCTGAGCTCTTAGCTCTTCTCCTAGGCCGGTCTCCTAGTGACTCCTGTAACCAACCTCCAAGGAGGAAGAAACCCAGCGCGGAGTCACTTTGTCAGCAGCTTTGTTTAGCTTTCTGACTTCACCCGCCCCCAGCGCGAGAGCCTGCTTCCTAGTCTCAGGCTCCCCGTGAATTCATTGCTTCTCAGATGCAAGGACACCCCCCTTCTCTGTCCTCCCCCTCACCCCAACTCAAGCATCAGTGCAGACAAAACAAAGGCTCCAAGAAGGAAGGACCCTGCCAGAGCCTGGGGTGGGGGCAGGGGGGGGGTTGGTAGCCCCTCCCTCCATCTGCTTCCAGATGAGCACAGGATACAGGGGAGGGGAGGCTTCTGGGGAGCCCAGAAGGGGGCAGGTTGCTCGGGTCTCGGGGTGCCACCGCCATCTGTAGCAGAAGCCAACCCCAGAGCCTGCGGGCAGAAAGAGGCCCAGCTGGGGCAGGGAGAGGCCAGCTGGTTCTCTCAACACCTTCCCTCAAAAGCCTGGGAGCCATCCCCCCGAGGGCCTTGAGGTGCTGGGCGGACAGAAACCCAAGTCCCCTAATTACCAGTGTGCATCCGAGGACATGAGGCAGCTGTGTGCAAGGGACCGCCACAGGCACCTTCCTCCCCCGCCCCGCCCCGAAGGGGCCAGGGGTCACGTCCTGATCGGTCCACCTCAGACTCTGGACCACGCCAGCACCTCGGTACAGTTTGTATTCCACCTTCTGTGAGGCCGCAGCTCCGCCCCTTCTCAGCGCGGGCAGCCTGGCTTCCCGCCCCTCCCCCGCGTCAGGGCGTTAGTGATCCATCCTTACTGCACACCCAGTTGGTACCAGGTGCTCGTCTAAGCACCGTCCATGTGTTCCTCGCCATCAGAAGCCTCCACAACTGGGATTCTTTTTGTCCCCCTTCTGCAAATGAGGAAACTGAGGCAGAGAGGTTGAGTAACTCGCCCGAAGTCACCCAGCTGGGAAGTGTGGGAAAGGGGTTTGAACAGGTGCCTTGCTGCTGACCACTCCTCTCCACAGGGGGCCGCGCAGAGAGGTGGCGGGGACACCCGTGGGTTCTGCTGCACACGGGTCATATTCTACGTGAGGGACTTGGAATCCTGCTGTGTGGGAGGTTTGTCTGTTCTCCCCATTTATTTCTTTATACAAGTGTTCATTTATGTCAGCGTGGACTCGTGAATGTTTGTCTTATACTCTGAGTTATACGATCCAATACTACGTTTTTTATTTGGTTGCTCAAATGTAATCTGTTGTGCCCTTTGGCCAGCGGGGGTCTGGAGGTGCCACTCTGCTCTTGGTCTTTGGGGCTGGAGAAGGGAGGGGAGCAGAGGGGGGGCTCCACTGCAGAGCAGCCGCCTGGCCTGTCTCCCGGCCGTGGTGCCCCTGGCCCCCCATTCGCCGCCCCCTCTTCGTTTCTCCCCCAGTTCAGGTTCTCACTGAGCCTCGCTGCTTCTACCTCGTCTCCACCCCCACCCCCCAACCCGTTGTCTTAACTCATGGCACGATTGCATCACGGAAGCTCCCGTCTCGCCTCTCTCCATCCCCATACATGCTCTGGGGGCACCTCCCTGAGGCGCAGCTCAGACCCTGGCGCAGCCCAGCACTGTCCCCCAGAGGCCCCCACAGTGTAACCCTGGGTTCCTATCCCGACAGTCAAGGCCTCCGCAGGTGCAGCTCTCTAGCTCCGTCCCGCCAGCATTTCCCCTGGGAGTTCTGTGACACTTGTTCATTAAACATAAAAGTCCCCGTGGCCAAGGAAATCTAGGAAACCTGGGCTGGGAAGGTTAGACTTCTCTAAGACCGTCCGCTAGTGGCTTTGGGACTGCCTGGGCGTGGGCTGGCAGGAGGCACTGTGTCACGTGTGTCCATCCTGTTCCATCTTATTGTCACAGAAGACACGGTAGGGCCGTGGTCCGTGGGTCCCTGTGCGGGCGAGCTGAGCCCCTTGCTGTCCCCAGAGTGTGCCCCAAATTTCCTGGCCTCTGTATCTTGGATTAAGCCATATCCTCAGCCTGAAAACAACTACTCCCTCCATCGTCACCTACAAAAATCTTCCCCATCTTTTAAAAATGGTTTTCTTCAGTGTCCCCTGCCCCCAGCCCTTCTGACAGCACTCACCAGTGGAAACGCTTCATTTTTGCTTTGTCTTCTTGTCAGCTGTGTCCCTGGTCATCTCGGCACGCTGGTGGCTCATTATTTTATTGTCTTCAGTATCTTCTACATAACACAGCTGCCCTGGCTGGGCCTCAGAATCGTCTGTGCAGCTCTTAAGATAAACTTTACAATTTTAGAGCCGTTGTCGATGTACCGAGAAGTTGCCAGGATATTAGAGTTGACATGTACCCCACGCCCAGGTGGCCCAGGTGGCCCTGTTGCTAACAGCTCATGTTGCTAGGATACAGTTGTCACAATTAATGAGCAACCACTGACACACTGTTGCTGACTGCAGTCTGCGTATGTGGGTCTCCTTAGTCTTTCCCTGATGCCCCTTTTCTGTTCGGGATCCCATCCCGGAGGCCACGTTCCCATGAGTCACCAGCTCTGCTGAGGTTCCTCCTGACCGGGACATTTGCTCCGATTCACCTTGTTTCTGATGACTGGACAGTGTGTCACGTTGTCCTTGTTTCTGGTGACTTGAGAGAACCAGGCCGGTGTTTCGTGGCATTCCTTCAGGGTGGATTTGTGTGATGCTTTTCTCATGGTGACACACGTGCTTCACAGGTTCTGGGGACAAAGACCCCAGAGGTCGTGTCATTCTCGTGCCGTCGTGGGAAGGGCATGCACCACCACCGTGACTTCCCGCTGCTGGTGTCCCCCTTGCTCACGCGCCTACAGCAGTATCTGCCAGGTTTCCCCACTGCGAATGGCTCCACCATCTTCCCACAGTGGACTTTGTACGAGGAAGTCACATGCAAGCAGTGGGGCATCTATATGGATTCTTCTGTGTGTGACATGTGTGTGTTCCCATCCATTTCTTTCTTTAGATCAGTGTGCTCTCGTGGTGTTCATTTTAAACTCTGAGTTAGAATTGAAGATTAAATTGTTGTTGTTCAAATTGTCGCAGTGTTGGCTGTTACAGTGGTTGCCATTGGTACATGTGGCCCTTTGGTGCACCCTGATCTTTGCTGCTGTTGTTATTTCCTTGCTTTGGGACCTAAGATGGAGCAGGCTCATCTGGCGTGTTCCTGCCTCTTCCAAGAACCAGCCCTTCCTCCCAGGAGCCCTGGTTCCTTCAGTTGGAGGATGGTTTTAGACACCCAGGTGTGTGTACTGGGTGTGCTCATGGCCAGGGGTGTCACGGTGGCCAGACCCTGTCGCTGGGCAGAGCTAGGAGAGTCATGTGTGTGTGCCAGCCTGTGTGCACTCACGGCAAATGCTGTTCAACGTAGTCGGTGTAATGACCGCGAGTTAATACTTAGATTTCTAGCCGGACTCTTAGTTCCTCGTGGTTCCTTCTAACCTCCCTTCCTTTCATGCAGCTTTTTAAACCTCAAATATTCTGAATCCATGTCTTCAAGGCGGGGCCAAAGTCTGCGCTCCAAAGGCTGACAAACACTGTCGCAAACACGCGAATGTGTTAAACTTGAGTTTAGGGAAATCCAGACCTGCCCCGTCAGAGATGTATAGCATTTGCAGACCCCTGAGTGCCTCTCTTAATGCCAGGGCCAGGACACAAATGAGGTCACCTTCCCCCAGGTGACGCTCTGTAGGAAACGGCCTGTGTCCATTAGCCCGCGTTTGAGTGTTTCTGCTCATTTCCTCCTGTATCTGGCTTCCTGAACACCTGATACCTCCTGCTGTGAGACCAGACTGTCTGGGATCCATTACTGCTTGTGGCAGAGTCTTCAGTGACAGTCGTGCCTGTTTCCCTGCGGTGACAATCAAGGCATGTGTATGTCTCTAAACAGAGTCCACGAAGCTTGAAATGACTTACAGATCGTCTTACAAATGAGGAACAAGTCCAGGAAACAGAGCCAGTTAGTGGCGAGCAAGGAGCAGGCCCAGGCCCTCTGCCCCTCACATCCACACTGTCCCAGGCTGTCCTTCCCACATCCTGAGCTGGAACTGAGATGATGCGTGATGGACACATGAGGAAGCCCTCAGCCCCGGGTCTCTATGGCCACTGTGAAGTAAAACACCCCCGAACACTCTTGGCCTGCTTTCTGCAGGATGGTCCCGGAGAGAGCCTGGGACTTCCCTGCAGGTCAACGGCACAGGCTGCCCTCTGCTCACTGGTTCATTCCACACTCCCAGGGGCTCCAGGGTGTGGGAAGTCACAGCAGGTGTCCTGTCTGTGAAGCGAAGTCCTGGCTTGTGTTTAGCACCCCCTCCCCACACCACCATCCCTGTACCTGCCCCTCTTCTCAACCCCCATTCTCACTGCCCCCAGGCTGCTGGGGCGCCAGTCCCCCTGGTGTGTCTTGTCTGGACCAGCCCTTTCCCCAAGTCCCCATCAAAACCCTCATTTCTTTTGAAAGCAGTCTGATTAAACTACAGGACGAGATGCTTCCGGACTTTGGAGGTGTGTTAACCCGTTGGGCATAGTTGGGGTGCAAGCCCTGACTCTGGCTCTGGTGCCCTCCTGTTTGCTACGCTTGGTCCCACATTTCTGTGTGCTGAACGGAAAATCTTGTGATTTCCTTCATTGCAGGATGCATTTCCTTGCATCTGCCCCCCCCCCGCCGCCCCCCACTACCCATTTGCGACTCTCAGTACCTCCTGTAGGCATTTGTCTTGCTACCTTTCCCTCCTAAGGAGCCTTAAGTGTGCTTCCTGGCAGCAGTCTCTCCTTTTCCTTCCGTAGAGGAGCCCAGCCTGGCAGCCTGCCTCTCCTGCCAGCCTCAGACTGCAGGGCCTTTCCTTCCTGCCCACCGTGGGAGGCACTGATGGCGGAGGACGCTGCTTTTGCTGCCCTGGCTAAAAGCTCCCACACCAATGCCCTGTCACTCAGCTCAGAAGTGCCTTCCTGGTGTGAAAGGTATTTTGCGATTATGCAGAGTGACCCATTAACAGAAACCTTTCAACTCCTGCGAGCTTCCTCCCAAATGCCTTTCCTTTTGTCCCTTTGGAAGGCTTTCTAAGCAGACGTGCAGCATTGGGGGGTCTGCTGTGCCAGGCTGCACAGTATTACGTGAATTACACCGCAGACTGACTAACCGGTGACCCTCCCTCGAAGGGTTTTACCACCAAGTCTAAATGTATTTCACTGATTGAGTTTGTGCAGCTACCACAGGAGGGTTTTATAGCTTTGATTTGGAGGCTGGGTGGGAGGTGGGACAGGACCTCCTGAAACCGACCTACTCGCAGAGCAGAGGCTGAGGGGCGGGCGGTCCAGAGCCGGAGCCCACAGTTCTCGTTGCGGGGCCGTAGGTAATTAAGAGCAAGGACTGCCCGGCCATTCCAGTGTCATCGCCACACAACAGGAAGCGGACAGGCCCATCATGTCGTGTCAGGTTAACTTGGCTGTACGTTGTATGTAAGCACAGAATTCTTCTGCCGTGCGCTCTGCCGTTGCAGGTCTTCACACAATAAGGTTGTGGCTCGTGATTGCAAAGTGGCCCAAGGTGAGCAGAGACGAACAGAGTGGGCTGTTCCGTGTCAGGTCCCCGGCTCTCGGCTGCTGGGGGAGGGGTGAGGTGGACGGGAGGAGGGGCCCAGGGAGGTCGGCACCAGGGGGGAGGAGGGGCCACCACAGGCCGGGTGTGAATTCTCACAGCTGTGGTTCCCCCCCCCCATGGAATCCAAGACTTCCTGGGGCAAGCAGGATGTTTGAAAGAATAGCTGAGTGAGGGTGTGAGGGAGCCAATGAGAGGTGATGACAGTAGGTATTAGAAGTGACCCTGTTTCCCTGAATGAAGGAGCACCACGTGGATATGGACACCGTGTGACCAGCTCATAGCTGACACTTGGCCCCCCTCAAAGGCAGATCCCTTTCTGTCAATGCCGGGAAGAGGCTGGCATCACACAGTTATCTCTGACACGCTCTCCGATAGCCAATAATTATTTAGGGGATCCTGAGAGCCAACGTAATTAGTCCAATTAATCTCTAGCGATGAATTATTCTGTCCGATAATCGTCTTCGGAAGCAAAGGATTCATTAGTGTCTCCGGCTGACAATGGGGAACCAAATGGCCTGTTAGCTCTCCTCCCTGCCCCTGATGTGAGAGAATGAAATTGGTTCTCGCTTTGACGAATTCTGTCTCCATTAACAAGGAGGCTGGCTGGGGCATAGCAGGGGCCTGGCTGGCTGCATGTGTTGCCCTCTCACCCCTGACCTCGAGTTTAAGGCCTCAGTTTAGCCAGTGGGAACATGGGGTCACTCAAGTGCAAGCTTTGCCATCAGCTAGCAGGATAAGTGGCATCTCTGGGAGCCCAAGAAGCAGTCAGTGCCCCACCCCCACTGAAAGGATGTGGCCTCCCCGCTGGAGCTCCTTGAGTCCTGCGGCCAGAGCCCTCCTCCTTTGTGTCCTTGTGACTTCCCTGTCCAGAGGTCATTCAGTGGTGAGGTCCAGAGTGTGGCCAGGGTGGGAGCTCTGCCCGCTGACCATTCTGATCAGAATCCCAGTGCAAATTCGGGGAGAGGTCTGAGGGAGCATGGGAAGCTCTGCTGGGGGTCTCAGCACCTGGTGGGGACTCTGCTCCCCCAGTGTCTGGGTGCCATCTCCTCGGTGGCCAGTCCGTGCCACAGTGCTGGGCTCCAGGTGGATACTGCTTAACCTCTCTGGTCTCAGACCCCTCTGCCCCGAAAAGTGGCCGCTGTCCATGAGGACAGGGTGTGGCACACACTCTTGGAGTGTCCGGACCCTCTGCATCCTTGCACGAGCGATTCCAGATGTACCTTACGTGCATTGTGTCCTCAAGGAACTTACGGTCTCGCAAGTGGAACACGGGAGAGGCATGCTCAGTGCCAACAATGCCAGTCGTCAGAAAGGAGTGGGCGTGACAGTGGGGTTAGCTTGGCACCGTTGACATTTGGGGGCCATTCTGTGTGTTGGGGGCCATCCTGGGCACTGTAGGATGGATAGCAGCACCCCTGGCCTCTGCCCCTAATTCCAGCAGCGTCCCATCCTAAGTCATGACAACCAGAAATGCCCCCCACTCGCTAGCCTCTGTAATAGCGGCCTAAGCAGTGGGCTCGGCCCCTGTGGGAGTGTGGCTGATTCTGGGTGGGAGCGTCTGAGCAGGCTTCCTGCAAGAAGAGGCTTGGGGACCAAACCAAGAAGGCAGCTTTAGGAAAATAAACGTCTGTTTTGGTTTGTTCAGCTTCTTATCTCGTGAGCCTAGCCCAGTTTTGGGGCACAAAGAAGTTGATCAGAGTATCTCACTGAGGGGATAAACAAATGATGGATGAATGAGGAAGGGTAGACCCTGCAGAGAACCGGAGGAGACAGAGTGTCCAGGTTACAGGACCAGAAGGGGCAAAGGCACAGGGTGGGAGGGCGGGTGTCTCTAGGGAGCCCCAGGCAGCCCTGCCCTATTCCGTGGAGGAGGAACCCCTTTTGTGGAGATTCTTAGGAAAAGAAGTGGGTGGGCCGGCTGCGGAGACCACCTGCCTCTAGGAGAGGAAGTGGGTATCTTTCCAGCTCTGCTCGTGGATCACAGCTCTCCTTCCTGGTAAACTTGCACTTGACCTTCCTGGTGAGCTCGTAACCTTGCTGTGGGTGAGAGCTGAGTCCGGCTGAGGGCGGCCTGTTGGGACCTTTCAGGGAAAGGGTGTCTGAGAGCTGGTTTCTGGGGTGAGGCGACAGGTAGTTCCAGTGTTGCGAGACTGGAAGGCTGTTTTATTGTGTAGTTTTTTCAGTGTGTGAAAGAGTTGTACGTCCAGTAAAAAGTCTGTGTCTGCCTGCCGGGGAAAATCTCTGTGGCTCTCTGGTAAGAGGAGTTTGTAATGGCCCAAAAAACACAGAACAATCTTTAGAGTGAGTTCCTGATTTCCATGAAAAGTGTTTATGAAGGTGGCCGGTTGGCTCAGTTGGTTAGAACGTGGTGCTGATAACAGCAAGGTTGCTGGTTCGATCCCTGCATGGGCCACTGTGAACTGCGCCCGCCTTAAAAACAAAAAAAGTGTTTCTGGAGTGAGGGGAGCCTTTCCCTCTGACCTGTGTTTGACAAAGGAGGACCGAGGCTGAGCTGTTGGGAGGAAGGTGAGGCCCTGGGTGGTGGGGACGTCAGGTGTTCACTGCGCCCGAATAGTGGTGCCCCGGTCGGGCACCTGCATGGACAGAGCCCAGAAAGCCGTGGTCCCGGCCTCTGCAACCTCAGGCCGGACTCAGAGATTCAGGAGATGGCAGACCGAGAAGCCGCTGGGGCTGGAGACAAGGGGTGGGGAACTTGGGGTGGGAGGGATTGTGTGGAAGTGTCCTGACAGAGGTGAGCTGGAGAGACGGACAGCAGCTGGAGCGGGGACTCCGTGGGGTGGCAGTGGGGACCTGAGGTTTTCCTCCAGCCCATTTGTGAGCCTGAGAGGCTCACAGGTAGGACAGGTGTGGCCAGGGGATGGGGTGAGGACACCACCTGACTACAGGCCCACGGGATTTTTGTGCACAGCAGGCTTTTAATTGGGGACCTACACATCCCAGGCACCGTGCCAGGCCCTCAGCATTCAAGGATGGTGGCATATGGTCTTTACCCTCGAGGCAGATAGACACGGAAAGAGGTGGAGATGATCACGAGACAGGAGGGAGGGAGGGTGGGGTGGAAGTCTATCCTAGTCTCTAGCGGGGACCCCGAGTCAGGACTAGTGAGCTCTACCTAAGGGGGGAGCTGTTCTCCAGGGGACCAGGGGGCTTCCTCTGTCCATCACTCATTTCCTGGGCATCTGCTGTGTGCTGCTCTGTGATGCTGGGGTACAGGGGGGGTTCCATAAGCAGTGTCGTGTCTAATGGAGCAGACAAGACCAGCAGACCAGGAGTGTTACTGCAAAGGTGGGGTGTGCCCCTGCACCAGGTGTCTGTAGCTTGAAGAAGTGACACTGGGGTGGCCAGGGAAGGCTTCCTGGAGGAGGGTGACTTGAACTGGACGTTGAGGCTGGGCTGAAGTCGCTCCAGTGGCCAAGGGCTTTTGGGCGGGAGCAGTTGTGGGGATGGAGCCCTCAGAGTTGCACTAATGGAGGCAGCAGAGACCAGCCTGCATGGGTGGACGGAAGACGTAGGGAAATAATGGCGCATCAGAGCAAAACTTGAAGAGGGCCCTGGACGCCAGGCCAAGGACTCGAATGCCACCCGAGAGATATGGAAGTCTCATGCTGCAGAGGCCCACAGTGGGGTGATGGCATGGATGGCATGTCCCCAGCTGAGGGATGGGGGAAGCATTGCCCGGCCTCCTGTGCAAAATTCTGTTCCCAGTGGGGGAGGGGACGGGCACAGCCATCGATTCAGGCCAGTCTGCTCACTGCAATCCAGGAGCGTCCTTGGCTGCTGTTCCCATGGCAACTGCCTGTCAGTGGGAAGCACAGAGAGCAGAGGCGAGCAGCAGCCCTAATCGTCATTGGGGCTCCCCCAGTTGGACTGGAGGCATGGGGGAGCTGCTTACTGTATTGTGGAATCAGTGTGATGGCCAGGCCACCTGGGGACCAAGGGACTCCCTTTGTCCTTCGAGGGAGAAAGGAACCAAATGATGGCTGGAGCCAGAGTGGCTTCCCCCATTCATCCCCCATCCGTCCTCCGAGCCGGGTGCCCCCTCTGCGTCCTCCATCTCATTAAAGATAGATGACCCTGGGGGGGACAGGGCAGGGTCACCAGCTGCTAGGCCTCTTGCCCCGAGATGGGCTGGGATCATTTGCGGGGAGAACGCAGCCTGGACCACCAGCTCCGGCTGCAGAGACTGTGGGGTGAGTCAGGCCATGGATGAGTCCTGGGATGGTGGCCTCAGTCTCTAAGAATAATAGGTCCATCCTATTGACGGATATCGAAGCCGGTCGGGAGACCATAAATAGCTCGGAGTCCATGTTCTCTAGGCCTTGTTCCTGTGAGGTCGCTTTGTCATTGGCAATCAGTGATGGGCGTGAACGGGTCACCGGAGTGGGGCCCTGGGATGAGCACTGGGGCCGAGTCTGAGAAGCTGGGCTCCTGTCCCAGCCCTGCTCTGTGGAGCTGAGGCCCAGAGCGGGCTCCATGGTGTCATGGCTGCAGGACAGGCTCGCCACAGCCTGCCTCCAGGGTCACTGAAGGGCCTGGCACACCGCAGGCGTGTAATCAGTGCTCCCAAGTCCTCTCCCAGGCTGGCCCGCCCCGCCAGCCTTCCCGCGGGTGGTTCCCGGTCCACGCTGGATCTTACTCAGCGCGCAGAGTGGGGTCTTCCCCTGTCGCCCCACCTCTGTGCTTTGAGAGGGCTCCCGCTGGCTTCCTCCAGGATCGCCAGCACATTGACCAGCCAGGGCCGGGGTGAGCGGGAGGGGCCAACCCTCTACGGAGACGGGCTCAGGGCTTCACAGACCTGGGCACCCCTCCAGGGAAGGCGTTTTCTGGGGAATTTGGCTCCGTTCAAATGGTGACTAATCCTGTTTCTTGGTGGCTTCAGCGCAGGGCCTGGGCCACCACCGGCTGCATGCAGGCCCTGGCCGGCCTGGTGGGGGCTCAGGACAGGCCTCGCTGCCTCCCCTGCCTCTTCCTGATCCTCCCTGGGCCTCACTTCGATAGGGGTCCAGGGCTCCCCAGAGCACCCCCAGCCCTGGCCCCCAGCCCTCCAGTGGTCATGGCAGGAGCCCACGTGCACAGAGTACCCAGGACATAGCTGCCGCTCGCTTCCGTTGTCTCTCTCCGTATCTCTTCCCCCACTCGCAGGAGTGTGGAATGGGGTTGATTCTTCCTCAGGAGAAACTGAGGCCCAGAAAGCCTGGGCAGCCTGCCTCCAGGCGCCACGAGGTGCTGGGACTGGGAACCAGGGGTCTCAGCTTCTCTTCCAGATGAGGGGGGACCCCGTGGCTCCTCCAGGGACCCAGCTGGCGGGGCAGGGGGAGGGGCTGGGAGCCCCCTGTCGCCAGCACACCTGTGTTGCCCACAAAGGAGAAGGGGGGGTGGGGGGGTGGGGCTGAAGCTTGCGTTTGGCTGCACAGCTGGTTCCCAGGCTCCTGCGTTGTTGGCCTTGGACGGGAAGGAGACCAGCGGGGATCTGTGCAAGCGGCAGAGCACAGCCATTGGTCTTGGCAGGCAGGCCGCACAACCTGCCTGCCAGACGCTCTAGGAAGGGTCTTCCGAGGCCAGAAGATGTGCAGGTTCCAGAGCTGGGACAAAGCCCAGAGGGGAGAAGGGCCCCTGGAGGAAGCGTCAGGCGGCAGCGGTGACTGCCAGCAGGGCTGGACTGGCTGCAGGCCCCAGGCTTGGAGGCGGGGAGGCGCGGACCTGGCCGCTAGCCCGTGACTCTGTCTCCTGGCAGCCCCGTGTCCATTCATTCCACGCTGAGCACGGCAGGCCTCCTCCTGTGGCCGGAAGGAGTGTGACTCCAGCATGTCAGCTGAGGGGGGCGGGCTCTGGGTGTCCGGCTCTCTGGTCTTTGTTGTCATTTCTCATTTATTTTGGAAGAAGCATGGACTTCAGAGTCAGACTTGGACTCAGATTCCGCTATACCTGTTACACACGCTGTGTGACCTTAGGGAGTCCCCTGGCCTCTCTGAGCCCACATCTATAAAATGGGGCGATGAGCCTCAGCCCTCAGGGCCATTGTGTTACAGGACAGAGTGGGTGCCAGTGCTGAGCACAGAGCACACTAAGTGAAAACTGTTTCCTTTCCCGTCCCTCCTGCCTCAGTAACTCTCCAGCAAACCCTTACATTTCGCCAGGATTTCCCCACCTCCTCAGCCAGAAGTCATCTTTAAAGCTGACCCTCCCCTCCTTGCTTCAATTTGCACCCAGGCCCTGCAGGGGTGCCTTGGCCTTTGTCCAAGCCTGAGCCTCTTGGGGGGAGGTGGGGAGACGTGTTGGTGGCACATGGACTGAGCCTGAGTGTCCCCAAGGGTGGGCAGCAGAGGGTCGAGGGGGTGGGTGACAAGAAAGGCGTTTCTAGAAATGGGGACCTCCAGGGAGACAGCCAGGCAGGAGGACGGCAGCTCTGTGCTGGGGAAGGGGAGCTGTGAGAGGCTTCCTTGGCAGAGGGACGCCGCCTTCTGGGGTGGCCCTGCCCCCCCACCCCCCAACTTCCTCCCTCAGCGTTCTCCTTAGATCTGGCCTCTGGCTCCTGCATTCCCCAGCCTGGCCCTGAGCTCGGCAGCTCTGTCGCCTTGACCAAGTCACTGCCCCTGGTAGGTCCTGAGAAGAAAGTAAGTGATGTCGGGAGTTAGGAGCAGGCCTGGGGTGGGGGCCTGGACAGGGAGTGAGCGGCAGCGCAGGGAGCGACATGGCAAAGGCACCGGGGCCTGGGCCGCTGGCTCCCCCTTGCTGTGCTGACTCCTCTGCCGGGAATTTCGTTCTCTGGACAGTCTGTCTGACCAGCTCTGGCCTCAGACGCAGGGCCCCGTGGGCTCATGGGATTGCTGAACTGAACGTGCATGAAGGCAAACCGTAGAGAGAGAGCCGGTGGCCTCAGTATAGGCCACGCCCACTGGGGGAACTCTCCGGTGACGGGGCCAGTGGGCTGACGGGCTACTGAGCGCCTAAAATGTGGCTAGTGCAAGCCAGGAACTTAATTTTACATTTCACTTAATTTTAATTGATTGAAGTATAAAAGGTGCTGGACGCCATTTGTCATTAGGGAAATGCACGTTCAATCTATAGTGAGATACGCCTCACAGCCCCCAGCGTGGCTGGAATCCAGCAGCAGACGCAGCCAGGGTTGGCGAGGGTGTGGGGAAATCGGGACCTCGCACTGGTGGGGACTGAGAAGTAGAATGTTAAACAGAGTCACCAGATGACCCCGTGTTGTACTGCAAGGCGTATATCCAAGAGACGTGAACACAGATGTCCATATAAAAACTTATATGTGAATTTCCATAGCAGCTTTATTCATAAAATAGGCAAAAAGTGGAAAGACCCAAATGCCCATCAGATGATGAATGGAGAAATAAATGTGTGTGTGTGTGGGGGGGGGCACACAATGGAAAATTACTCAGCCACAAAAAGGAGCCAGGTAGTGATACACAGTCAACATGAATGGGCCTGGAACAGATCAGTGAAAGAAGCCAGTCACAGAGGCCACATGTCATGGGTACACTTGTATGACGTGTGCCTAATGACACATCAAGGGAGCTTGGTGGTTGCCAGGGGCTGCAGCCACAGGGCCTGGGGGTGATTGGTGATGGGTACGGAGCTGTGGGGTGATTAATATTTGGAAATTAGATAGTGCTAAGGCTGTGCAACTGGGCAAGCAGACTAGAAAGCGTTGGATTGTTCACTGGAAGAGGGGGAGGTCGTGCATGACCCAGACCTCCCTTTGTACGTGCGCACCCACATGGGCTGCTGCTGGCTGCAGCACTGAACCGTGCGTCTCTAGTCAGACAAGCTGGGATCAGATTCCGCCTTTGCCATTTTGTATTGCTTTGCACAGCTCATTTAACGGCTCTGGGCCTCAGCTTTCTCAGCTGTACAGTGGGGGTGAGGGCTGGAGCACCTCACAGGGCTGTCATGAAGATTAAACGGGCTTGTGTCCTAAAGTGCGTGCATGCAGGCTGTAGGAGATACGCCAGCTAACATTACCAGTGTCACAACCAGAAACCCAGCCCTCCCTCCCGCCCTCCCTCCCCTGGTCATCTTCCCCTGGGCCCAGCCTCCACACCCTCCCCAAATCCCCTCACCCCTCCCCCATTTGCCTGCAAATGGTTCTCTGCTGTGTCAAGTGTTGCCATAACAACTACTCCCAGCACAGCGACTTGATTGGAGCAAGTGTCTCATGAAGGGTCTCGCAGCATCACAATGAAAACCTTCCCAGTAAACGTTGAGGTCCTGTCGGGGAAGGGACCACGCAGAGGCAGGCAGGCCCTTTTCTGCAGGAGGCCTAGCCTCCAATCTGAGCCCCAGTCCAAGTCCTTAAGTGACAGAAGACTGGGTACATTCGCGAACCCTCTCTCTGATCCTGTTTCCGAGGGAAATGGGTGAGAGAAGACTGGAGTGAAGCAGCAGCCTTCCCAGAAGGGCTGGAGGCCGGCTCCCTGCTGTCCCACAGGCCCCAGCACCGCCTGCCCCTGACTGACAGCACTCCTGGGCCGCTGGTGGCCATAAGCAGCTCTTCCCCAGCAGCATTTGTGCTCAGTCTGCAAGTCGTCTTCCAAAGACTGCACTTGCTGACAGGCTGGGCAAGGCTGAGCTGTGCCCAAACAGCTCTGCCTCACTTCCTGCCCTCCACCCGCTGCAGACAGGCTGCCACTGTGCCCCCAGAGGGCTGGGCGTGGAGGGGTGGCGGGTGGCTCCTCCCTTCTCATCAGGCAGGCTTCTTGCCTCGGGAACATGGCAGAGCAGCAGAAGCAAGACCTCTTGGCACAGATTTGAACCCCAATCCAGTCCCCACAGATGGCACTGTGTGCAGGGCAGTGGAGCAGAAAGGCCAGCACAGTCTCTGTGCCACTCTGGCCCTGAGTCTGAACTTGACAAGTGGAGCCTAAAGGTCCCGAGCCTCCCTGTTGCTGGTCGACTCCTCCCGGGAGCCCGCCACTGCTCCCTGTCCCCAGCCGTAGGACAGGCTGCCGAGGTGGGTGCTGCAAACTGGGCTGTTGTGCAAGGATGAGGGTGCAACCTGGGCGCTGAGCAGGGGTGGGGGAGGATGCCAGCCTGAGGAGCGCAGAGCCCAGGACAGAGGCGTTGTGCTGAACAGAATGCAGAGGGGAAAAGAGCTTTTGGGTGGCTGCTCCCCAGCCTGACTGCCGCCAGCCCTGCGGCCAAGGCGGCGAGGATTGGCAGCGCCCCCTTGTGGCCCTTCTCAGCAGCAGCCCCAGAGACCCTGGTCGGTGCTGGACTGGGCTGGCGTCCTTGGAGGGCAGGACACCCAGCAACTCTTCTCCGAAGCCTGCAGATGGGGGTGGGCTTTCCCAGCACAGACTGTGGACCTGGGCCCAGGGAGTAAGCTTGGTCTGAGGGCTCAGGACCCAGCCCCGCCACCTGGCATCAGGAAATGAAGCCCCAGTTTTGTGAGGGACACCCTGCTCTGCCAGTGTGCAGCACCAGACCGGATTTCTCAGAACGTGACCTGGTGTTTCACATCGCCCACATGGGGGCTTGCAACGGTGCAGACTCCTGGACCCCATTCTGGCCTGCTGAAGCATATTCTCTGGGTGACACCCTGGCACCTGCATTTTTAATGCCCTCTGGGTAAAAAGATGTGTATGGGCTTCAACCAACCACAAAGCTGTAGAGCCAGACTGTCAAAGTTGATTAGGGGACTTGGGTATCCCTTACCCCAACTCCCTTATTATTCAGATAGGGAAACTGAGGCCCGGAACTGGGAAGTAATTTACTCAAGGCTCCACGGCTAATTAGTGTGTGCCCTCGGGAAAACCCAGCCAGAACTCTCTACCTGCCCCAAACTGTCTTCCTTCCCCACACTCCCTGCCGCACACTTCCTCTTAGGGCAGTGCCCTGCCCATTGGAGACACATGCCTTAGGGTCTTATTGTGATCATTTTGCAACGTTTGCAGTATGTGCAGCGATACAATGTGCGGTGATACAATGTATGCAGTGATACAATGTATGCCACGATACAGTGTGTGTGGAGATACAATGTGTGCGGCGATACAATGTATGTGATATACACAAAGTATAAAAGTATCAAATCCTTACATTGTACACCTGACACTAACATAATGTATGCCAACTATATTGCAACTAAAAGGAAAAAGAAAAGAAAATCAAAACTGGAGGTGATCAGGAAAGACCCTTGCCTGGCACTTCCAAGCCAGGGATGGCCACGCATGCCCCTCTCTCTGGCCCCAGATTTGCTCCATTTCCGAGTTTTCCTGTTCTTGGCCCACACAGCCGTGTGGTTCTACATTACTTTTTCAGCCCTGGCTCTTTCTAGGGACTTGCCCCCATGCAGCAAATAGTAGGAGGGCCACTGGACCCTCAGCTCCGGTGTGGTTCACTGGCTGGGCGAGAGGGGTCAGGATTCTTGCACAAGGATGGTCCCTGGGAGCTCGTCTGGCGAGCAGGCGCTCTCCACAACTAGAAACATGCCGTTTGTCACGCTGTAGCGTTCTGTGACAACCGCCTCTGACAATATTGTGACTTACGTGGGGGGATGAGTGAAATGATAGGATCAGTAGCAGAGCAAAGGGTCCCCCACCGGTGTGCTCCCTGCCTGGCAGTAGGGGGCCTCTTGCGTGGAACCCACCAGCGTTCTTTCTAGGGCCTGTAGGGTCATCGGATGGGGAGGAAAGGGGTGGACAGTGAGGTTGGGATTGTTGTGGGCAGAAGTCTCTGCGCCCTGCCTGAGAGCAGGGAGATTTGTGTGTGGGGTCATCCAGCCACACGGCAGGGCCGAGCCTTCGAGGGCAAGGGAGAGTCCATCAGTGCAAGGCCGCTGGCTGCACGACCCAGCAGAGCCCACTCAGTGCGAGCGCTGGGTGGAGACCTGGCCGGAGTCAGGTGATGGAGGAGGGCGCCGAGGTGGGCCCATAGCACCCGCGCTGGCTGGACTTGAAAGGGTCTGTCCTCCAGTAGGGGACAGGGATGCCCAAAGACAATTGACTTGTCGTCACACAACGATCCTCCGCACACACTGGTCGGGATGTGGTCACACCAAGTCCCAAGGACCGTGTGTGGTGGGTGTGCTCAGTGTTATTGGGAGGAAGAGGCCGAGGGGCGAGGAGGGCTGCAAATCACTTCACTTTGTTGGAGACATACTTTCCTTCGTGATGGCTTCAGTTATAATGGTGTTAACCGGATATAACCTGGAGCCCAAACTGCGACAAACTTTAGAATTTAGAGTTGACTGGGACCCCCACCTTTCGTATCTAATAGGGTCAGGGGAGATTTTTGTCTCCTTAGGAGGTGTGTGTGTGTGTGTGTGTGTGTGTGTGTGTGTGTGAAGTGCTCACTCCTTCCTGTCCAGCTCATTGAGTCTAGCCAGGATTTCTACGTGGATCTATTCCCAGACCGTCCCACGAGGTTAATTCACACTATCGCCCCCTCTGCTGACGCGTCTCAGTGCATCACAGCACGGGTAGTGACACAGAGCTCTTGGGCCAGGACACACCCGCCCCCCCACTCACACCTGGGTGACACCGGGGCCTGCGTGACATGCTGCCACCCCCGTCTATAAAGTGAGAAGGTGGGCGACTCACACGAGTTGAGAGGGTCCATCCCCCGACCCCTGTTCCTCCTCTAGCCCCCCCTCCACCCAAGCCCGGCCACTGACAGTAAAAGCCCGTCTAGCTGTCAGCACAGCCAGTCCTCTACGGCCTCTGCCCGGGGTGACCTGCTGATGTGGGTTCTGAAATGTGGGTGGAGGGAACTGAGCTCAATAGGCAGTTGGTGAAGTTGGCTTCCTTGCCAGCTGATAATTAAGGTTGTAGAGAACTTGGGGAAATTGGCGTGTTGGGTGATGTGTCCTTTCCAGACCCTCCCCCTTCCCCAAGTTCCCTAATCTTTTGGGGTTACTCCCTCCGGTGGAGGTGCCCGTTCACCACCTTGTCAGGTTTTAGGCTGATGGACAGAGAAGACCACTGAGGCCCAGCATTCCCACAGCTGAGACTGGCTGCAAGGGGTCAGGCTTGAAAATGTGACATCGCTATAGTGCAGATAACTCAGGGACAAGGTTTGTCCCTGCCTCATCCACCGCTGCCTCCAAGTATGAGGGCCCCCCCCCCAGTCAGAGCACAGTCCTGGAGGAGAATGTAGGGGCTACCTGAGCTGTGCCCGGAGGGGTGGCACCACTCACCTGCAATGAGAGAGCCAGGGAGACCCTGCTCCCACCCCTGCCCTTTGAGCCACTGACAGATAAGAGCTGACATTAGTGGAGCACCTACTATGTGCAGGCACCATGCTAAGCCCTTGATGTGAATTAGCTCTTTAATCCTCACAGTGACCCTTTCAGGTGGGTACCAGCACTCTCCTCACTTCTTGTTCAAGGTCAAGCACTGTGGGAAGGGCAGCGCCAGGATCTGATGCGAAGAACTGTTCTTGCTGCCGCAGCAAGTCAGGCCCTGCCCCAGCCTCTGGCTCACTCAGCAAGTTGGCAGCCTTGCCCTGCTAGGGAAGTGTCCCCGTTCTGCCTTCAGAGCACACAGAAGGATTGTGTTTGCACCACGTCCCGTGCACCCGGGGTGTCCTTCTCTAGATGAAGCCACGCTCAGCGCTGCTGTAGTCTTCTGCACCCACAGCGGCAGGCGTGTCCACATGTCTCTCCATGTGTGTCTGCAGAACTGCATGTGTGTGATGCTGCTGGGAACATTCTCACAGCTACTGGCTGTGTGGGGGGGTGTATTTTGAGGCGCTGCATTGTAGTGGAAGGAAGAGTGGCTGTGGGGCTATGGAAGTACCTAGACACGGTGCCCTCATGTGGGGGACACTCAGCTCTGGGCATCCTGTGTCTGTGTGCACACCCGTGTGTCAGGTTGGCTGGCCTGCCCATCCTGAGCCCAGGTTCACGTCACACCATGTGGTCTGTGGGCTTGTCTGAGGGGCAGCAGCATGTGGGAAGGAACACCACCCCCCCGCCCATGCCCAGTGCGCTCCGTACAGCACTGTTGTCATGGCGACTGGGTCACCGTAATGACGGCTGGGGTGGGAGAGGCTCCTGCTGTCTGCTGCCGAGAAGCGCGTACACACACACACACACACACACACACACACACACACACACACGAGCTTTTAGGTCGTATTACAAAGTGCTGTGTTTCTCAGCTACCTCCACACCATCTCTGATTCCTGGGAGACGGTGAGAAAGGTGTGAAGCCTGGATTTGGGTTGGGGTCAGTGGGATAGAGTGAAGACCAGCAGTGGGTAAGGGTAAGGGGTGGAGTGAATTCCTTGCAAATGCCACTTAATTTGAAGCTAAAAATGTAGATTTACTCAGGGTCATGGATATAAATGTCCAATTGCTCCCAACGTAGGTGAAGTGTCTGCAGCCCTTTGAGCTCCAGGACTTCCCTCTGTGTGCATGTCAGTCCCCGCGTCCTGGGCGATTATCACCCATAGATGTTGGGCACAGCCAGACTTGGCAGGAGCCCCCCCCACCAGACCCACCCTGAGCAGAGCCTTGGAGAAGCAGGGTGTCATGCCCATGATGACCACCAGGGGGCACTGCTGGGGCACAGAGGGAGCTGCAGGTGGAGCCTCCCAGGACCGAGCAGGTGGGAGAGAACAGGGCCTGGTCACTCCCCAGCGAATCAGGCTCTGTCATCCCTCCTCCTCTGCATGCCCCAACCCTGCACCTGGGGGAGGCCGCTACCTGGTGCCAGATGTTCTCCCATTAACGTCTCTGTGCCCTCCAGCCAGTCACCCCCCCCTGTATCTCAGCCTCCCATCTCTCAGTGACCAGCTGGCACTGGGTCCCTTGTAAGGATTCTGTGGCTCTGGCTTTTGGCAAGTCTGTGAGCCTGTGGGGCAGGCGGGGAACAAGGGTGGGGGTCTCTGAGGGAAACCACCTGGGGAAGAGAAGAGGGCACAGTGCTCGGTGCAGTGAGAGGTGGGTCGGCGTCTCTTTTCCTGTCACTACTACAGTGTTAAGATCCTGGTTCCCACAACCCCCCACATCCCGGCCTGGAGCATCAGGAAACACAGTGACCCTCCCGAGGCTGGCCACCGTGGGAGTTAACTATTTTTCCCTTAAAAAAAAAGACATCTTTCCAACGGGACACTTATCCATCCATTCTTTTTTCTGTGGTTTTTTTTTTCATTGTGCTAGCATCCATCCATTCTTGACATGTTCGCTGAGCACCTACTGTGTGCTGTCACTGTGCTTATGCTGGTGGCGCACAGACAACCTGTGATGAATCAGAGGGAACAGGGGTGACTTCCTGACCTCGACTGTGACCGGTGCTACATGCTGGGCGTGTGGCCTTGGCAATTTACTTCTTCTCTGAGTCTTAGTTTTCTCATCTGTAAAATGGGGATAAGAGCACAGATCTCCCATAAACATCGTCAGGATTTGACTCGATGATATATGCAAAGGGATGGCACGCTCAGTCTCTAGGCGACTCCTGGTCACCCTCCTCTTTGGGACGGTGCACCCCTGGAGCTGTCTGTCTCCTCTGTCCAGGTTTTTCCCTTGTCTCTGCCAAACCCATAGAAAGCATGGCCGTGGCCCAGAGTCCCACATCTTGGCACCATGCTCTTGGTCCCCACATAGGCACTTTAGAACCAAGCTTTAAAAATATATACGTAAACTTTCTGATCCTGTCTGTGTTCTGTGCCAAGCCATCAGTGAAAGCTGTGGAGCAGCTGACAAGGTGACACTTGCCAGGATAAATAGGCATGGCAGCCACAGAAGTGACGTCAGGCAGGGGACAGAGATCAGACCCCTGGCACGGAGGCCTGCCGTTTGTCCCTTCTAGCTACCAGCATGGAGGCCTGGATACATGGTCCTCACCACAAGAGATGCCACCACCCCCACCCCAGCCTCCTACAGGCTCCGCAGGGAGGGGAAAGGAGAGAGCTGGGTGTGTAGCTCATTCTCAGAAAAGGTGCCTAGAAGGTTGCCGCCTGGCTCCCCGCCCGCCCTGCCCAGCCTCCCCTTGGCCGACAAGGCAGAGCAGTGCCTGCCAGCCGGCCTGGGCTTAGTCTTGGGGGAAATGCCTCTTGAAAGGTTTCAGAAATGTTCCCTTTGGCAGCTAAGGCACCTCACTCTCCTGCTGAGTCTGTGGATCGGGGAAGGGGGAGACTGAGTGGGCAGTTCGGTTTTCTAAGAGGTTTGCAGAGGGTCTGGGATGGGGCAAGGAACAGCAGCCTGCAGGGCCAGGGCGCTTGGGCTTGCTCCCACCATCTTTCTGTGGGTCCCGACTCTCTCCCATAGGTGGTGTCAAGGAGGCACTGGAATTCCACCCCATTTAGCGACCATGGGTCCCAGAGTCGAAGATAAGCGTGGGCAGGGCCGGGTCTTGTGCACTTTAGTGTCCTCTGGCCCAGAGTGTATGTCTGTCTGATAAAGGCACCGGATGGAGTGGAGGAAGGGAGGAGAATGTTCTTCACTGCTTCATGCCCAGGTACCCCTCGGCCTTCCGGGTGTTATTTCCACCCTGGAAAGGAGATGGGTGAATTTCGGTTCGCTGTCATAGATGCTCATCTGTTGGGCATATATCCCACCTGGAAACCAGGGTTGGATGAAGTGACCCCGATCTCCTTAGGGTTCTGAGGCCGGGGCCACGCCCACCCTCCCCTCCCCCTCCCTCAGGAGCGGCCCCTTGCTGGGTCTGCACTGCCCAGAGCTCAGTGCCTGCTCCAGAAAGCAGCGGTGCATCTCCTCCCCTCCCCACCAGCCGCCTCATTTTAGGGGCTCTGTCTGGCTAGCTCCCCCAGACCGCATGGAGCAGCTCCGACGTTCCCCGCGTGTGCCCGGACCCCAGGGGTGCAGTGTGCCCAGCAGAGTCCCACGAGCTCCCCAGGGTCCCCAGTCAGCCCCTCTTCCTAAGCCTGTGGTCATCTTGCTCGTAGCTTGAAAGCAGCCGTGGCAGAAGTATTTGTACCCCAGGTACGGGATACACCACACATCAGGCGTCCCCGCCTCTAAGAGCGTGTCTGAACCTTTGACCAGCATGCCACTGGAGGTGAGGTTCAGCTGACCTCACCCAGGGGAAACCCGGCCCAGGCTGCCCCAATGCAGCTGGAGCAGCGGCGGTCCCTGGGGAGCTGAGGGGCGTGCACAGACCCAGCCAGCCCCAGGCCTGCAGCCCCCTTCCAAGGTGGAGACTGCAGAACAGCCAAGAGCAGGTGTTGGGCCTCAGGGGGTCTGCGAGTCTGACCAGTGTGCCCAGGACGGCCCTGGGGAGAGGGTCAGGCTCCACGCCCCTGCCCCGGACTCCCAGACCGGGTCCCCCTCGCTCACTCACCCAGCGCTTCCTCTTTCCCTCCAGACCCAGAGTCCCAGAGGAAAAGGACAGTGCAGAATGTCCTGGACCTGCGACAGAACCTGGAAGAGACCATGTCCAGCCTACGAGGGTCCCAGGTGACTCACAGGTAAGCTGCAGGGGGGTCCCACCCTCCACCACCCTCGTCCATCTCCCATGCTGGAGGCAGGGCCCTAGGGCCTCTCCAGACGCCGCCTGAGCACAGAGCTCAGCCCTGCAGCCCTCTGCACTGCAGAGCCCTGCGGGGCCACCCCTGCGCGGAGCGGAGACTCCGCCATCTCGCAGGAGAAGCGGCTCTGTCTGCTGTCTGCTTGAGCATCAGATTCCCTTCAGCAAATGAGTTTGGAGATCCCTGGAGTGGGGGATGGGAAGCAGGAAGCAGCCTAAGACAGCGTGCTCTTGGAGGCTTTCTGACCCTCCTCAAGCGTCCTCCCCTCATTTGTCACAGGGGGTCACTCAGTGTTTCCCTCTTCATGTCCTGAGTGTCCCGCGTCCGAGGATTCTAGGATGGCGCCCTCCCAGCACCCAGGGTCTTTTCACCCTTTGCAGTTAGACTCTAAGCTCTTGCCTTTTCACCCTGAGAGCTCAGCGGGGCCTAGAGTCCCCCAGACTCCATGCCAGGTGGCCCCTCCAGCCACCCCGGGGGACCTTGCAGCCTCCAGCTGTACGGGCATCGCCCTCCTGAGCACCTCTCCCTGCAGGGCGTTCTGGCCACAGCGCTCGTGACTCAGAATTTCCCCGACTCGCTCCTTGGGCTGCCCAGATGAGCTCATGCTGTCAGCTCCAAGGGGGACAGAGGGCTGGGCTACCCTTGGGAGGTAGAGAGAGGGAGCAGCAGCCAGGATTGGGAAATCATGGGGGTGAGGAGGGGGGAAGCTCAGAGAGGGCAGGCAGCCTCTGCATTGGGCTGGAAGTCAGTTCCTCCCCATCTCCTGGGGTTGGAAGTGAGAGCAGAGTGGGGACAGAGGCGCAGTGGGAAAAGGGCTTTCCTTAGCCCAGGTGTGTGGCCAAGTGGTGTGTAGATTACATTTACATACCCCCATGACAGGGAACTCATTACCTCTCAGCCGTGCCGCCCACTGTGGGATTGCCATGGTTCTGAAGTGGAGCAGACCTCGGGCTTTGGTGGCCTTCAGCCACGGCTGTAGTCCTGCTCCCGCTGCCGACCGCCCTTCTCCACCTGCAGCACTCCGCCCCGCAGCCCCGTCCCTCTCGGACATGCAGCCCTTTGCTCCCACACGTCCAAACGGTTTTTAATGAGAAGCCAAAGCCCCTACTCCCTGGAGTGACCTGCTCAGGCCGCAGGCCCTGGCTACGGAAAGGGATGCGATGTGAGAGGACAGGGGATGGCAGCTCCAGGCCCTGGGACTCAGGCCCCTTACGTCTGCCTGCGCCCTCAGCCCTGAGCGGGAACCCGAGTAGGGCAGGGGTCCGGCTGGGCTCATCGTCTCAGGGACCCTGTGGTGAAACCTCGCACGCCAGCCCCATGCCAAGGAAGCAGAAAGTGCTTGGTTGCTGAGAGGGTCACACCCCCAGTGACTCACCCGCAGGGAGGGGCAGAGGCTGCACTCCCGCCTCCTGGGGTCACAGACTGTGAGAGCCAGCCCCAGCCCCCCAGGTTAAGCAGGACAGCTCGACCCCCAGCAGGCACTATTTGAGGGGGGAGAGGGTGGCCAAAAGCCTTTTGTATACCGCTGACTGGTTTGCGGGGAGCGCCCCAGGCCTCCGTCTCCGTCTCCGTTTGCAGGACAGGAACCAAGAGCCCTGACACTGCTTTGCTGTTCACTGTGGGCCCAGGGCCACCCCCGCCCTCCGTCTAGGCTTGTATTGTCCCTATTCCACACGCTGACAGCCAAACCAGCGACTCCCAAATCCTTACGGCTGACGTCCTAAGTACTTTCCATCCTCCAACCGCCCCCTCAGCCCTGGAGTGGATGGGACACATACATAGTCCCCCGGTAGGGAAGGGGCGGCCACAGCTCATGACACTGAGTCACACAGGCTGCTGAGGGCAGGTCTGCGTCCAGTAGGCTCAGTGCTGGACACCGGCCCCCAGAGCATGTCTGAGGGGCCTGCAGCCAGGTCCCCTTACCCTGCAAACTCTCCAGCTGACTCTAGATTCAATTCCTTCCAGAAACCTTTGTCCCTGTCCTGCTTCCTCTATTTCCCCTGGCTCGGTCCCAGGCAGGGAGAGCTCTGGGTCAGGGGGCTGGGCGGGAGGGGAAGTGGAACTCTCCCTCCCCCTCTGCTGGACCACTGCCCTCCCCACCCCAGAGTGTGCTCCCCCGAGTGGGGGCTGGGCGTTGGGAACTAGAGTGCTGAGCTAGTCTCTCTCCCCGCCGGCCCTCCACCAACTCAGGGCATCTGGAGATGGTTTGGGGGATAAAAGTGGGCAGTGCAGCAGAAGAGGCCTCACTGCCAGAGCTAGACAAGAGGTAGGCAGGGGCCGAGCCACAGGACCCGACACCCAGCACAACCCACACTCTACACCCATCTTACTGGGTGTAGACGGGCTACCAACACCAGCTCTCCCAGAGCTCTCGTCCTGCTCCCTAGGCTCAGCCTGGCTGGTGCTAACCTGGGCGTGCTTCCTGGGCCTGGCCAGGCCGGGCCCGAGGCTTGGGACCCTGGCCATCCTGCCTTTACCCCAGCACTCATCTCCCCTGCTCTCTCTATCCAGTTAAACTGGGTCTGTTCCCTGGTGACGTTCTTCTCCACCCGCTCTGGGCCTGTGGCTGGGACCAGTCTTAGTGGGAACATGCCACCACCTCGGTTCCCAGAGCTTTTCTGCACCCTCTGTGCGCCACGCCAGACTTGGCGGTCTCTGGTTCAGGAATCAACTAGCCCTCGTCTCACTCACAGAAAAGAGGTGAACAAATGAGTGCCTGCTATTCCCAGTTGACCAGTCTTTCTCACTCCCCCCTGGAGGTCTCACTGGGTCCCCCCCGTTTATTGAGCACTGTCTATGTACATGTCTGACCCCACAGCCCCAAGAAGTAGCGGCAATGCTACTGTCCCCACTTTAAGAAGAGGAAACGGAGTTTTAAGGTTGATGACTTTGCTCAGCTCACTTGCTAATACCTGTAGGAAATGATGCAAAGCCAGGTCACATCACAAGGTCTCTGCTCTCGGCGGAGTGTCGGACGCCTCCCCAGCACTGAAAGTCATTTCCTTTGGCAACTTGAGATGATACATAATAGGAAAAACACACAAACAGGAAGCTGTCTGGAGGAGGTGGCCTTGGGCAGGTGGGGAAGGCGGTGCTGGGGTGCAGTCTGGGGGGCGTCTGGAGGAGGTGGCCTTGGGCAGGTTGGGAAGGCGGTGCTGGGGTGCAGTCTGGGGGGCGTCTGGAGGAGGTGGCCTTGGGCAGGTGGGGAAGGCGGTGCTGGGGTGCAGTCTGGGGGGCAGTCCCAGGACAACTGTGCCGAGAATAAGCCAACGCCCTCTGCTCCCACCCAGCTCCCTGGAGATGAGCTGCTATGACAGTGATGACGCCAACCCTCGCAGCGTGTCCAGCCTCTCCAACCGCTCCTCCCCTCTGTCCTGGCGCTACGGCCAGGCCAGCCCCAGGCTGCAGGCCGGCGACGCGCCCTCCGTGGGTGGGGGCTGCCGCTCAGAGGGGCCGCCCGCCTGGTACTCGCACGGGGAGCGTGCCCACTACTCGCACACCATGCCCATGCGCAGCCCCAGCAAGCTCAGCCACGTCTCCCGCCTGGACTCCGACGACGCGGACCTCAAGTCCGGCTACATGAGTGACAGTGACCTTATGGGCAAGACCATGACGGAGGACGACGACATTACCACCGGGTAAGGGCGAGCGCTGTGTGGCTGGGGACAGGGCTGGGGGGACATGGAGAGACCAATGGGACGGGATCCCTTAAAAGTGGAGTGGAGCCCACAGCAAGGGTTCAGGTCTGCTGTGCTGCGACGGGGACCTCTCTGTTCTGGAAATGGACTTGGGTGTGGTGGGTGGGGCCGACGTCTGGCGGCTGATGTCTCTTCTCATTGGTCCCTGTGGCTGTCATTCTGTGGTATGTCAGCCCCTCTGTCCTTGACCCCCAAAAGGCTGCAGCAAGGGCACCAGAAAGTCCTGTGGGTCCCAGCGCTTCTGCTAGCTCTGCGCCGACCTTGGACGACCTCGTGCGCTTCTCCATTTGTAAGAGGAGGGTGATAAGACCATATCTGTCTGTGTGGAGAGGCTGCTAAGGAGAGAAAATGAAAGTGTGTGGGCGAGAGCGGGCGTGAAATGTCCGGAGCAGCTCCTGTTCCTTCTGCAGCTTCGGGGACCCCTGTCCCCTGTCCCCTGACCCCTGACCCCTGTCCCCTGACCCCTGTCCCCTGTCCCCTGTCCCCTGACCCCTGACCCCTGTCCCCTGACCCCTGTCCCCTGTCCCCCGTCCCCCGTCCCCTGACCCCTGTCCCCTGTCCCCTGTCCCCTGACCCCTGTCCCCTGTCCCCTGTCCCCTGTCCCCTGTCCCCCGTCCCCTGACCCCTGTCCCCTGTCCCCTGTCCCCTGTCCCCGTCCCCGCCTTCCCCCGGGGCCCTCAGTGTCTCCCCGCTGCTTTCTTTCCCTGCCAACCTTCTGCCACTGCTGCTTCCCCCTCCTCCCTGCTCAGCCTGTTACACCCTCGGCCCTGACCTTGCTCCATGGGACCCTCGTCTTCTTCCCTTTTTCTGCCCAATGGACGGGGTGGGGTTTGTGGAGCAGCCTGGATGCAGGTGACAGTGTGGGGGAGGGGAGAGGATGGGAAGAAATAAGTGATGCGGGCTCGAGGGGTCCTGGCCCTGAGGTGAGAGCCACACTGGTGCCGGAAGCTTCTCTGCGGCGTCTCTGCTGACCATACTTCACTCTTCCTTCTCGGTTTGCTGGGGCCCTCCGGGGACCACACAGATAGCAGCAGCCCCCCAGCAGGGATGACCTCTCCCCAGGAAAAATCTCAAACTTGGAGAGAATGGAAGGTAGCGAGCGCCACCCACTGCGCCCCACCCTGGGGTGAATCAGGGGGGTCCGGCAGGCCCATCCAGCCACCGGGCTGCTCAGGACCAAAACAGCTGACGCATGAGCGGGGCTGTTTACTGCCTGCAAATCCCAGGGCCGCCGACCTCACGGCTCCGCCAGCCTGCAGCTGTGCTGAGGCCGTGCCGGGCGGAGCACAGCCAAGGAGCCGGCCAGCTGCTCTGCACGGCCTCTGCCCGGCAAGCGCCTTCTGGCGGAAGTGTCAGGTCCCTGTGCTCTGGAGCTCCCAGGCGGGTGGGTGGGCAGAGGGAGCACAGCCCCCTCATGTTGGAAGGACTGGGGCCCAGGTCCGCAGGGAGCTCCCAGATGCGGTGGCCGAGAGACTTCTGATAGCTCCCACCCCATCGCCCGCCCACTGGCCATGACACAGGCCCCAGATGTTGGAAGGGGGGTGGGGTGTGGAATGCTGGGCAGCGCGGCAGGAGAGGTGCCCTTGAGCCCCCTCAGGGACCGTGTACGTGGTCCTGGGTCAGTGAACAAAGCAGGGCTCACTGAGATGGCGGGAAGCAGCACGCCCCTCGGCACAGCCCGGTCGCAGACCCAGGGAGGCCAGGACCGCGCCCGCAGCGGGACGCAGACTCGGGGGACGCAGACTCGCGCTGGCCTGGCACTGTCCATCGCTGAGCTGCCTGTTCGCTGCCAGCTTGCAGAGCACTTCCGTGTGTGGTTTTACGGTCAGTCTGCAGGTAGCAGGAACTCCCCACACGTGAACTGTTAACGTCCTTGCCAGGACTGGAAACACGTGTCCTTAAATTGGCCCCGGAAGTCAGAGGCGGGGTCCCTGTGTGATCGCCGGTGGTTTGACTGTCACTGCTCCATACACGTTCTCCTGGTATACCACGACATGTCTTCTCGGTAGGATCGGCACCTGGATGCCAGCCCATCGTAACGGGGGACGTGCAGCCTGCACCCCACCCCCCAGCCTCTTCCTGGTCCTCTCATCCCCCTGTGCTTTCCATTCAGGTGTTTTACTTTAGGAAATGCCCCATTGCTAAGACACCTCTTTTTCCTGCTCATAAAACGGTAGGCCGGCACCGCTTCCCTTCCCGCCACAGTGACACGCGTCCCCATGGCCCACAGCCACTGCCCTCCCTGCCCTCCTGGAGCGCCAGCACGGGGCCAGCAGGGGAGCAGCAGCCGACTGCTGGGCTCCACGTTCCCCACGGGTGACACGATCAGCCAGAGGTCCCAAGTGAGCCGTGACAGTGACTCCCGGCTACCTGCTGGGGGCCGCCACTTGGGGGCCCTTCCCGAGCCAACACTCAGTCCTGTGAGTGCTCCCCACTCCACCCACGTGGGGCCCTCCCCTGGGCTGCGACGTGTGCCAGCTCAGAGAAGGGGAATTCCCCAAACGACAGCGAGGAAGGTGGCTGCCGCCGCCACCAAAACAACCACATGCCGTTAAAAAACACGTATTATTGCAGTTGTGGTAAATACGTTTGTTACGTGTGTTAACACGTCAGCCACATGTAAGGGCGCAGTTCCCACCTTCCCAAACTGGCACCCTGTGTCCCATGTCCCCTCCCCCAGCTCCTGGCCCCCACCACTCGACTTTCTGTCTCTCTGAATCTGATGAGTCTAAGTGTCTCATGTAAGTGGAACCTACAGAGTCTGTCCTTCTGTGACCGGCTATGTCACTGCGCACAGTGTCCTCGGGGTCCATCCAAGTGGCAGCAGGGATCAGAGGCTGCGTGACAGTCCAGGTGTGGAGGGACCAGGCCACACCTGTTTATCCGCTCAGCTGCCAATGGCTGTTGTGAACGAGTCTGCTGTGAACACAGTGCAAATGTCTGTTCGGCCTCCGTTTCACTTCCTTTGGGTCTGTACCTAGAAGCGGAATTACAGGATCATACAGTGGTTCCATTTTTAATTTTTAGAGACACCTCCATGCTGTTTTCCACAGTGTCTGCACCATTTTACATCCCCAGGGCATGATGTGTCCAGTTTCTTAAAAGAAGTACGCTCAAAATACGTCTTTTCTTTCTTTTTTTTAAATAGCCAGGCTCGTGGGTGGGTGTGAGATGGTGTCTCACCGTGGTGTTGACTTTGTTTCCCTAAAGACTAGTGACGCGAAGCTTCTTTTCATGTGTCTATTGGCCATTCGTATTGGCCTTCTTTCGAGAAATGTCTGTTCAACGCTTCGCCCGTTCTTTTAATCAGGTGCGGTTTTGGTTGTCGAGTTGCAGGAGTTCTTCATGTGTCTGGCTCGGAACCTCTAGCAGATACATGATTTGCACATGTTTTCCCCCATCTGTAGGTTCCCTTTTCATTCTGCTGACACTCCTTTGATGCACAGTTTTTCATTTTCACCAAGTCCAGTTTACCTACCACTTTTTCTGTTGCCTGTGTCATATCCAAGAAATCATTGCCAAGTCCAATTACATGAGCTTTCCCCTATGTTTTCAGAGCGGATGGGGCTTTTTAAAAACATAGGGTCCAAGTCGCATCCCAGATCCAGCATGTAGGTCCTGTCTGCCCCAGGAAGCCAGTTGTTCCAAAGCTTCTCAGTCACCAGCCCACCTTCCCAGGAAATACAAGCACCTTCTCTGCAGCCTCCGGACAGCCGGTCTTTCAGCCTGGACTTGCACAGGCGCTGTTACAGGGACCTCATTCTGTTGCAAATAGAATAAAATTGTAAGAAAGTTTCTAAATAGCACCTGAAACCTGCTTCACTGTAATTTCTGCCTATTGATTTAAATTTGGTCACGGAGAGTGGGGGACATAGAATAAGTGTAACTCTTCATTCAAATATTTTTACATGTTCTCCGTGATATATTCTCTTCTCTGGACCGCCTCCCCCCTTCCACGCACACACACACACACACACACAAGTCCCCAGCTTATTTCAGAATTCTCCTACATGACCCAGTTTCTCGTGCTTGTCCGGGCCAGCTCCTCTGGAAGCTCTCAAGTTGTCAATCGTCCTCTTAAATTTGGCAGCTGGACGGGTCACCGCCTGACACTGGTCCTGCCAGGGTGACGTCCACATTGTGACACTGGGCAGCTTCGAGTTGGCTGCTGCCTGTCCTACATGACAGCCCGGGACATTCTTACGTCTTGAAAAGAGGAAAGGAATTCGTTTCTCTAAAAATAGAAAGGTCTGGAATTTAATCTAATAAGAAGATAAGGTCCACAGCCATCTGTCTTCCCCATCCCAGCACCCAGGTGGGAGCGGGAGGGAGTAGAAGACAGACCCTGCAGAGGTGAAGGCACCGGGTACAGGGCCACGCGTGCCAGAGGAGAAGCTCAGACGGCTCTCCCTCCGTCCACCCCCTTACCCCCACTCTAATTGTGTAAATGGCAAGCTGGGGGGCTGTGTCAGAGTTTTGCGGGGGAAGGGACAGGAATTCCAGGGCCCCCCACGGCAGTACTGCTGCCCTCCCTCCAGGGGGCACCACTGACACCGCACAGGACTGCTGTCCAGCGACCTTGCTGGCGAGGGCCACAGAACCCTAGACAGAGCCAGCAGACCCCATGTGGAAAGGCTCTGGGTGTGTACTGGGGACTGCGCAGCTCTTGGCCCCTGGCTGCCAAGCCCCGTGTCTCCTCAGGTGGTTCCCTGCTCTGTGTGTGGCGGACAAACCCCGTTTTCTGCTCCCTCCTCGCCCCCCCCACCCCAGCCTGTCCTCTTGAACTGTGCCTGGGGGCTCAGGAGCAGATGGGATTTGTTTCCTCCTTGGCTCTGAAGTGCCCTGACATTGAAAAATGTCAAATAAAATCAACTGGAGGCCCCTGCCCTCCCCCAGGCTGGCCCTGTGCTCCCGGAGGCAGTGAACCGAAGCCTTAAAGAGACACTGTCCAGCCTTGCTGAGCAGCCTGGGCCTCTGCCCCTGCCCCCTGCCCAGAAGGAGACACGGTCACTGCTGTCCAGTTTGCTGACGTCTGGCCCCACGATGCCCAACCACCTTTGGCCACGGGAGTTTTCACCTGGGCGCTGGGTTTGTAGGTTTGTACAAGGAGCAGAGAACCCTTCTGAATTGGAACGGGCCGAGAGAAGAGTCCTTCTGCCTTTGTCTTCTGTGTCCTGGCAGTTTTTTGGGTGTCCCAGCCAGTGGGCAGCTGGACCAGGCCTGGCTTTGGCCCAGGGAACACAGGATTGGGGCAGAGGGCAGAGTGGGGCTCCCTGGGGAGGACCGAGCTCAGGAAGGAAACAGTTTCTGCCCTTGGGTCGTGTCACCTCTAAATGGGAGCAGGACGTCGTGGGGCTATGGCAGGAGCAGTGACAGGTGAAGGCTCGCAGCCAGACTGCCTGGGCTCAAACCCTCGTTCTTCTCACCAGCTACGTGAGTCAGCCTCTGCCGTGGTTTCCTCCGCTGGCAGTGAGGAGGGCGGCGGTGCCCAGTATAAGAGTGACGTGAGGATGAAGCCAGTTAGTGTTTACGTTCCCTGTGTTCCCTGTGAAACGTGTGCAGCAAATGCTAGCTGTCGCTTGTCAGCCATCTGATAACAGATGTTAGCAGGCTGACAGCCCTCAGCTGTCCCCTGCACACTCTCCTTGATGACACAGTATTTGGAAACGTGCGTGTGGACCTTCATGCTTGAAAATGATGTTTCTGGTCCTTGTTGGCAGGAGGACACACTAAGTGGTTTTCCCAGCAAGACGGCCCTGTCCTGACCACACCTGTCTGTGCGATGCCCTCAGTGGCACACGGTGCCCACCTGCGGCCTGGGGACCTGGAGCATGTGGGTGTGCAGGGTCCCACAGGTGAACGTGGCCCCTTTCCCATCACCTGGCTACTGGGCTGTCTGTCCCTCACTCAAACATGTTTGTCATTGTGCGTGGAGAGTGTCTTGGGCTGGGGTCCCCGAGAAGTGACCTGGAGAGAGAGATCTGAGTGAAGTGGTTTATTTGGGAGGTGACTGCAGACAGCACATGGGGAGCAAGGAGCTGAGTCAGGCAAGAGAAAGGACACCAGAGCAGGTGTGTCCATGGGTGGGCGATGGCCAGGTCGGCTGGGGCAGTACGTGGAACCCAGCAATAAGGACATGTGGGTATTTCTCTTCCGACTGCCACCGTGTCCTGGCTTGTGCAGCCTGCTGCACACAGGGTGATAGTCACAGGCTGCAGAGGGGACATGGGTGGGACACAAAGGCATCGATTACAAAGGGGGAAGGTGGGAAGGAAGGAAGGGAAGGAGGGTTTGGAGTCAGTTTCCCGGATCTTATGGGAGGGAGGGAGTGGCTTCAGAGAGCCCCCAGCTCTTGAAACAGTAGTGGTAGCACCCCTCCGTCTGTGTGGGGTTAACCTGCATCTCAGCGTCTGTTCAAATTCAACAGGGTTGGTGGCAGGTGGGAGTAAGCCAGGTATTCCAGAGGGGCAGCTGGGTGGATGCTAGTTGCCATGGCAACTGATGCAGGCTGTGTGTAGCCCCTCCTATGGTGTGTCCCTGTCCCAGTAACCTACAATTGAGCGACTGGGTTCTCACCTAGTTAGATGACATGCAATTTGGTTGACAATCAGGATCGAGACGGGCATGGGGAGGCTGTTAAGATGGGTTGACATTTCCCCACCAGCCCCGCCCACCTGCCCGCTGCCCATTTGTCTCTCTTCTTCAATCACCAGCCCCCTCCGTTCTCCCACACACCTTATGTTCTGGGAGCAGCCGGCGGGGCCCACGTGGTGCCTGGAAATGCCGAGCGATCTGCTTCCAGAAAGAGCATGCGTTTGGAAGTGCGGCAGGCCTGTTGGAGAGCCCAGCTCCGAGGCTTTGGGTGGACCGCACCCATTCTGGTGGTGATAGTGGTGAGTCCAGGCTTGTTGTGCGGACGTCGTCCTATGTTGTGTCCAGACATCGGTGTGCAGCAGGGGCTCAGTCAATGTTACCTCCCTCCTGTGGGATGGCACCGAGAAAGCCAAAGCTGTGAAGGTGCTAAAGGCCAGCTGTAGAAGAGCTTTCCCGCCTGCCTGGTGATGCCCACTGGACTTGTCTTTGCTAAATCCGCTTCCTCCGGAAGCCTTCCCTGATTAATCACGGTGCAACATGATTTCTGTCCAGCTGGGTTGTCCTGGCGCTTGTGTCTATAATTTGTACTGTAGTAACTTGTGCTTTTATGGTTCTCTAATAATGGCGTGGTGTGTGTGGCTTACAAAACACTAACAAGGCATTATCTTAGTTAATCGTAACAATACTGTGAATTAGGCGTTCTTCCCCCAATTTACAAATGAGGAAATTGCAGCCCTGACTTACCTGGCCAGGATCGCATAGCTCACAGGTACAGCCCTGGAACAGAAGCCAGGCCTCTGATGCCCACAGCCTGGCTCTGCGCACGCTCCAGGCGGCCTCTCCCTCTGGCCTCCAGGCACCAGACGTCTCAGGCTGGCGGCCAAAGACCCTTCGTTGCAGCCGAGGGAAGGGCAGCAGCAGCCCAGGCAGGGACTTGCCATGGAGCTTTGCAGGAGGCCCCTAAGCAGCTGTGGGGCCTGGACGTGGGGGCGTTGGTGGGATTAGCACCGGCATGGCATGGGTCGGGGGTCACGGGGACATGGGCGGGAGAGGCTGGTGTGGGTGGGGGCCTGTGCGTGGTCAGATCCAGGGTGAGGAGGGCGCGGGGCACAGACAGACACTGTGAGAGCCCCCAAGTCCCGTGGGAGGGGCAGCTGGATACAAAGATGCTGTGTGCGCAGCAGAACCCCTGGCACAGGGCAGAGGTCGCAGGCCCCTGGTGGGCAGGCCATGGGCAGGGCTGTGTGGCCTCCAGACAGGCTAAGTGACAGGCGGAGGGACTCCTCCAGGGAGAGGAGCAATGGGAGTGGGGCGGGCGTGTCCCCACCAGCCCATGTGCTCGTACTGAAAGGGGACTTGGGCCCCGTCCCTTCTTTCTTGTGGGGCATCTGCAGCCTGGGAGACAAATCGGGCTCTGGCCTCAGTGCCACCCTCTCTTCCTGACAGCTCACCCTCGCCCAGCTCCTTTCCCAGCCTGTCCTCATTGTCACCTTTCTCAGTCTCGCCTTCCTGTACTTCGAGGTCTGGCTTCTGTCTCAGCCCCTGTGGGTCTGATGACGGGTCAGTTCAGCCATGACACAGCCATGTGGCCAGACTCGGGCAGTGGGGTTCTCAGGACCGCTGACATTCTGCCGAGTGTCAGTGGACGAGGAGGGACACTGCTTATCATGCGGCTGTCACCGCCCCTTCTGAGTCACAGTGAGCCTCTGCAGAGGGGCCTGGAGGATGGCCAGCTGTCTGTGCCCACGTGGAGCAAACTTCCTCAGATGACCCCCGTTTTTCGGATTGATCCAGAGCAAGGTGCTCCTGGAGCAAGATTCCAGCTAAGAGGTCCTGCCCGCCCAGCTCTGAGCAGGTGCCCTGAGGGCTGGAGGCGGCAGCTACTCGGACTCACGCCTCCACTAGTCCCTGTGTTTAGTTTCCTGTCCTTGGGGGCCAGGTCGGCAAAGTCAGTGGAACATTCTGGAGCCCATCTGACCTGGGTGTAATTCTCAGTCTGCCCATCACTACCTGTGTGACCTCGGATAAGTAACTTAGCCTCTTACTGCTAAACTGTCATTGTGTGAAAGGAAAGATGGTAATAAGGCCCCCACCCACACTCACACACACACTGACTCACACGTGTGTACACACTGTCACACGCACACACTCCAGCGAGGCTGGCTGAGGGTCCATCAGCCCGTATGGGACAGGAGCTTCTCTCCCGTCTGTCCCCATCGTCCCCTCTGCCCATGTTCTCAGACCCACACAAATGCTGAGCTAGGATGACTGAAACAGTGGCCCTGTCTGTAATCAGGAGGCCCGTCCTGTTTGCTGCCTCTCCCAGCTGTGGGGCTGAGGAAAGCTACCCGCCACGCCCCCTGTTGTGTAATATGTACAGAGCAGAGCGCAGCTGAGAGCCGGCTGCTTCCTCCAGCTCAGGGGTTCCTGCGCGGTGCATCTGCTCTGCCCCAGCTCCAGGTGGTCCCGCCTCCCCTCAGCGGGGCGGAGCCCCAGGCTGGGCCCAGGGGGGAGCTGGTGAGACTTGGGGGCGCTGACCAGTGGAAAGAATAGGAATGGAACCTGGGTTCCGAGTGAGGACCTGGAGCAAATCACTGGCCCTCTCTGAGCCCTCACTCCCTCCTCTGTGAAAGCGAGGTTGGCAGGTTGTCAAACCAGTTGATCTCTGAGGATGTTTTCAGCTCTGACCTTCTGGCTTCTCTGACTCCATGAAGGGGGTATGTTCCAGGCTCCCTGGCAGGTCTTCCAGGAAGGGCCCGAATTTGGTGAGGAAAGGTGCAGCCTTGCTAGGTCAGGAGTGGAAAGAAGCTTGCCAGGGTCCCACCCAAGGAGCTCTTGAAAACTCAGCATCCCTGAGAGGTCAAGAAATGCAGTAGAGAATGGCCTCTAGCCTGGGATGAGTGTCGTCATGGCTTCCACGCCCGTGGCCAAACCATCTCAACTGCTCTGGGCTTTGATGCTCGAAGCTGCCTTACAGGTACTACAGCTGCCTCCCTTAGATTCTGGGCTGTTTGGAAATACAGTCACGGATGTGACAGTGCTACCCAGAGGCTGGGGATGGTGTGACAGATACTTCTGTCAAGGTCACACAAGAGGATTCCCCAGGATTCAGGGGGGTCCCTGGGGGGCCCGGGCTGGGTTTTAAAAGCTAGGATTAGGGATGTGGCCCGGTCATTCCCTGTGGAGAGCAGTGTGGTCACAGAACCAAGTGCCACTCCCTTCTGGTGAATCCTTTCTCCTTCCTTCACATCATCCCTCTGTCTATATGGCTCTGTTCTGATTCTGCCAAGATGCCTCCCGCTCAGTCCGGCCAGGAGCCAGGACAGCCAGGACATGGCGGGGTCTCCAGACCCAGCTTTCCCCCACAGGCCTGAGGGAGCTTCTCTGACTGGCCTAGTCTCAGGGAGTAAATCCCCTGTAATTGATGGGATAGAGGCAGTGAGAGCAGATCCGTGAATACGCTGGAGGCCAGCCTGGGGCCCTGGCTTCTCAGGGTCTCACCAAGAAATCTGGTGTCTGGTCGGGCCCCAGGTAGGGAATACTGGACCCCAGGCCTCGTGGAGCTTCCTGGCAAGTCTCTCTTTTTCTTGCCTCACTAACCAACCCCTTTGAGTTGGTTATCGGTAGACAACCAGAGACCCCAACAAACTGCCTTGGGATGTCCTGGCTGGAAATGGAAATTGATCTGGAGCAAGGGGGACTCAGGACAGAATCACCCCTTGTGGGAATCTGGCCGACAAACCTCATGCATATTAGTCTGGGCTCTGCCCTCTGCTTTGGACATTTCCTGGCCTTTCTGTGCCTCAGTTTCCCCCTTGTAAAGAGCCATTCTGATGACCTTAGAACAGGGGACAATGAGGTCATGTTCCCAAGGGCTCTTTGAAGAGAAGCACAGAGGGGCAGAGAGGCTTGTCTGAGATGGACAGGCCTTTTCCTCCCCCTCTGTGGTGGGTTTTCTCTGGAGAAGTGCCTGCCATCCAGCTCCCTCTCAGCAGCTGCCCCCACTCCCTCTGCCCCAGACTACAGCCACACAGCCTGGGACCCAGAAAGAAGAGCTCAGAGTCACCCCCGAAGTGCCCCCCACTATAGTCAAGGCAACCAGGCACCATACGCCCCCACTCTGCCAATCCCCAGCGATGGGCAAGGCCATGGGCTGTGCTTGGACAGTGCTTCTACCTAGCTTATCCCCAGCCCTGCTCTTCAGGTACCCAAGCGCCTGGGCCTGTGGCTGAGGGCTGCGGGGTGGGGGTGGGGGGGTGGGGGGGTGGGTAAGGCAGGGCTCTAATTTGCATGCACCTTATTTCAGTAGCAAAGCCTCAGGACCCTGCTCCTTCCCCTGTAAGAGCCCCTCCAGCCTCCACCAATGGGAAGGTGGGGAGAGGAAGGTAGACACTGCCTTGCAACCCACTTTCCTTGTGTAGAAGGAAGGAGGACCATGTGGACGGCAGCCTCTGATTCTACTGGACTCAGGCATTAGAGAGCCTCTTAGCGGGACTCAGAGGCTGGGAGCCCCATCCCTGGGCTCAGCTGCTGTCTGACTCAGGCTCTCTTTTCAAAAACATTCTTATCACTGTTGACACACAGTATTATATCAGTTTCAGGTACAACATAGTGATTCAATGTTTATACAGCTTACAATGTGACACTTTCTGGCTTGTCCCCATCCCTATGGGGGTGAAATGCTCAGGGAGGGGGGGCTGCCAGGTGTGAGCAAAAGGGATGGGGCTTCTTGGGCCCTGCAGGACCGTGAAGGAATGTCCAGGGACAGTGCAGTCCCTCTAAGCCCCTGTTCCTTATTGCTGTCAGGCCCCATCTCGCTCCCTCCGGGCTCTGCCTGGAAATCCACCTAAGAGGAAACCCTGTGCATAGAACAGCTAGATCCTGAGAAAAACATGCCCTGCTGCAGGGGCCCAGACAAAGTTGTTTTACTCAGGATTCCGTGCTGGCTGAAGAGAATCCCGTATGTGCTGTCACTGTAAGCTGTTCCCCAGATGACCCCGGCCAGCCCCAGCTCAGCTGTGCAGGCAGAACTCCCCCACAGGAACGACTGCCCTCTGCCCTCTGCCCTCTGCACTCTGCCCTCTGTTAGGTTGATGCCTGGGACTTCACCAGGATGGGCTTGGTCCAGGGAGGGCACCATCCTGAAGTGAGACGGCAGAGTGCTGCAGGGAACCACCTGCCCCGCTCTGACCCCCTCAGAGCTGGTCTGCTTGGGACCGGTGGTCTTTCCACGTGTCACCACCCAGATCACTCAGGATAAAGGGGTAACATCCGTTTGTGCCCCATGCTGGGGGCGGGGCTGAGGGATTACTCCCCTTTGAACTCAAAACTTAGGGACAAAACTTGGCCCTGATGTGCACCCTGGGAAACAGACCCCTCCCCAAGGCAGACGGGCCAGAGACACTGATCAGAGACACTGATATTTAAAAAATGTCAGTGCTGTTGTTTAAAGAAATTGTGGGTATAACCTGTCCATTTCTAACACGTAGGCGTCCCATTTTGCCCTGCTGTCACTTAGACTGGACCCAGCTTACACCCTCAGCCCCTCCCAGGAGCAGGGGGTGAGGGGGGCTCCCCTTCCTCTGAGGGGAGAGGCCCTCCATGGGGAGCCCTGCTCCTGGATCCCACTTTTTTTTTCTTATTCTCCCCTAAAATCTTCGCGTGGTGGGACCCTTCCCCAGTCATCAGCTGAATGGCCCCCGGATGGAGGCACAGACCCAGGCATGGGGTGCACTCCTTTGTCACACGCACACCTGTCACCCAGTCCCTTGCCCAGAGCTGAAGTGTTGGGCCGCGCCCCTTGAGGTCATCAGCACTTCCGGAGGTCGCCTCGTGTGCCCTCTCAGAGGGCAGGACGGGTCCTCAGCCGGCCTCTGGCAACACGCATCGGGGCTGACCTTCCATTCAGGCGCGCCCTCCGAATAATTTTGAAAACCTGCAGAGGGAGCAGGGAGGAAGCTGGGAGGAAGCCCCCTTTGGGAGGGTCCCGGCGGCCTCGCCAACCCCGTACGCACCCCCCACGCACAAGGAGACCTGGGACTGCCCGCTGCTCACACCCCTTGTGCGGGTGCAGCTGGCCTCCCAGGGGTGAAGTGCGGAGCGGCTCGGGAGGGGGTCGAGGCCCACCCACCCCGCTGCACCACCGACTCCCGAGGGTCGAGGGTCGGGGTCCGTGCGCCCCGCTGCATCCCCGGCTATGGAGAGTCGGGGGACCCCCAGCCCTGCTGCAACCCGGCTCCTGGGACCCGGACGGCGGCCGCGGCGGCTCTTTGTCTACCTGCCGGGCGTTAAAGGACCCGCTCTCAGCGCGCGCCGCGGGGCCGGGGCGGAGTCGGCGCGGGGGAAACGGGGCTCTGTGGCTTTAAGTGCGGCGGGGCCGCGGGGCGGCGCGGCGGGAGGAAGGGGGCGGGGCTCGGCGGGGCTCGGCTCCGGCCTCCGCGTGGCCCGGCTCTCACCTCCCGGTCCCGGGCGCGGACGCGGCTGTCCGGGGCGAGGCGCCCCCCGCGAATGGCCGCGAGCCGGGAAGATGCTCCACCTGCCGCCGCCCCGGCCGGGGAGGACCGTGCGCCTCCCCCGCAGGTAAGCCCCCGCCGGCCGCCGGCCCCTGTGGCAGCCCTCACCCCCGCCCCGGCGCCCGCCCCCAGCTCCACCGCAGCTGCAGCCTCGGACGTTGGGTGGGGGTTCTTCTCTGACGGGGGGGGGGGGAAGGCCAGCGGCGCTTGGGCGCGTGGCTGTGGGCATCTGGGGTTAGAGGGGGGTGTGTGCTGGGGTTTAGGGTGGGAAGCAGGAAGGAGAGGCTGGGGACAAAGCTGAGACAATAGCCCAACTTGATGGAACTTGGATGGTTGCCCGCAGTGCGGTGGGGGCCGGCTGTGGGGTCGGGGGTGCCGAGGACGTGGGGGGTCCAAGGGGAGGGAGCTGCAGCCCCGGACCTGCTCAGCATGGCATTCCCTAACCCCGGAAGCTCTGGGAGCCGTGGTGGGATGTGGGAGGGTGAGACCTGAGGAGGATGGGCTTGGGTTTGTGACCCCACAGCCCGTGGGATCCCTCTGATAGGGAGGGGAGCCTGGGACTCCAGTGATTTTGGGGGATGCTCTGTGGAGGGGAGCAGACCAGTCCTGTGAGGTGATGCACAGAGGCTCCCCATGAAAGGGAAGTGTGAGCATAGTCAAGCCCAAACCCCAGCGCGCACTTCCAAGAGGGGGTTAGGAAATCCCAGCAGCCTGAGAAAGAGGCTGATGCCCCCTGCTTTTCCTGGGAGCCTCTCACCCCAACATACACACTCCCTCCCCTGGGCCTGTGGTCTGACCCTGGCTGCTGTGGTCACCCCACCCCACCCTCCTCACAGCCTCAGCCCCAGGCTCCTTGGCGGGAACCACAAGTCGTCTCCGCTGCAACTCAGCACACACAGGCTTCGGGTCAGAGCAGAAGTGGGCACGGCCTGGGAGGGAGAGCCCCTTGGAAGCTGGAGTCCTGCTGGCCCCAAACTATTTGTGCCCCACCCAGTAGCACAGACTGCAGCCCCTCTGGAATGTGCCTTGGGTCCTTGGGGGTCACTGCTGAAGTGACCGGTCCGTTGGGATGTGTTGAACATCTCAGTTTGTGAACAGAGAATAGAAAAATGTAGGGCCTTCGGGGAGGGGGGGGGTCTTCCTTCTGGTGAGGTCCTGGGCTGAGTCACTGGGCCCTGGAGAAGGTGAAGACAGTTTCCGTCCCCCACTTGTACCGCTCCCCCCCCCCCACCAGTTCAGATCCCACACAGGGTGTGCCCAAGGAAAATGATAATTGCCACCCAACCAAGGCCTGCATTGGTTCTACCCTTAAGTTTTTTGCCTCCCCCATCCCTGGAAGATGAGAAAATTCTTTAGCTGACTCCAGCACCTTTTTCGCGAGCCCATCACACCCTCCTCCCTGCCTTTTCTAGGTTACCCCTCACTTTTCTCCCTGCTCCCTTCCTCCTCTCTGCCCCACCCCAGGAGACCCAGGCTTTGTCCTGTGAGCTTAGCACCCTATCCTGGGGCCACAGCTGTTGAGTCCTCACCTAGCTGTTTCCAGAAACCAACCGCTGGGCAGGTGTGCCTGGGCGGGACCTGTCTGCCATAGCCCAGGAAGCGGAGCCCGTCACATCACCACTCCTCAGCCTGCTGCCTGCTGGGTGGGGCTGGGTTGGGCCCTCCTTCCTTTCCGTCCAAGCCCAGACTCCCAGGCAGAATGTTAAGGAGACGGGATGCTGTTAAGTGGAGGTCAGTCCTTGAATTGCCGGAGTTCAAATATAAAATTTAATACCTGGCTCCAGTCCACTGAGCGACAGCCCAGCCCAAGCCTTGGCCCTGGGGACAGCTCGACATTCTCCTTGTCAATGATGTTTGATTGCGGACAACAGGGATCAAAGAGACACCTTCCCTGTAGGTTCAGGTTCCCTGAAGCTGCAGAGGAGGCAGCAGGGAGGGTATGAGCCATCAGGGTGAGGGGCTTAATTGGTTCTCACATGTCCCCTGGCCAGCGTCCATTTGGCTGGGAGCAGATGCCTTTCCTCCCCCATGCCTGGGGTTTTGGTATCCATCGTGGGGGGCTGTCTCCATAAGCACCATTCTTACACATCTCAAGTGTTAAGGTCTCTCCCGGAGACTCCTGTCTTCTCCCGCGTCGTTCAGTATCTTCCAGGCAGGAAACCTGGAGTCCAGGCACCCATTTAGCACCCCTAGATCCCCTCCTGGAAAGGACCCTTAGCTAGAGCCTGCAGCCCAGTGCAAACAGGACTGCTCATGCCGCAGAGATCCCTGGGGCAGAGGGTTTCTGCTTGGCACAGAATCAGCCTGTGAGCAGACAAATGCCTGGGAACAGCGGAGCCAGTGAGCTACTGCTTGTTAGCGGGGTTTATGGGGCTCGGCACGCACACCCCAGGCAAACCACACTTGCTGGTTTACCCTCTTCCTGCAAAGCCCCTGCCCTCTGCCAGGGAGGCAAGGAGAGAGGTGCCAGCAGGAAACCTTATAGGAAGGGAGATGGAATGGCCACATGTGAGCCGGTCACCTTCCCGCTCTGTAACGTGACACCTGCGCTCAGGGCTTGGTACGCATGGCAGCCATCGAGGTCAACCTCATTATTGTCCCATTGCCCACAAGAAGAGACTGAGGCTGGGGAGACGAGTCAGCCACTGAGATCTGCCCTCGCGCCTAGATCTGTCTGACTCTAGTGCCCTCCCCCAAACACTGCTCGAGGGGTGGGCTCTTCTCAGTGACACTGACCTGGGGCCCAGGATACCAAATGCTGAGGACACAGGCGGTGAGAGTCAGCCTGGAGCTCTAGGGGGTGTGTCGTGGGAAGGGCACTGGACGTGGGGTCCGCTGACCTGATTGGAACTCGGCTCCACTACTCACGCGTTTTGTGGCCTCGCGGAGGTTTCTCAGCCTCCAGACTCAGTTTCTTTCCCCCTAAAATGGGCCTAGCTCTTCACCTGCCTACCTCCCTGGGGTGTGGTAGTGACAGGGAGATGACAGGAAGGACAGAGTACTTTCACAAATGACACTGCCAGCCGAGGTCTGTCGCAGGCAGCAGGAGTCAGGCATCCTCTCCTTCCAGCGTGCTAGGACCCTCATGAGGGCACTTATCAGTACAACAGACTAAACAACTTCCCAGCTTGGGATTTGCTTAGCATTCCTAATCTCTGCTAATTAGGATGCCATATTTATACATCCTGTTTTTAATGGCAATTTATTGAGTGATTGACATAAAAATCAATCGTTTAAAAAATTGTTTAAACAAAACAAACGTATTTATTCAATCTTTACTATGTGACAGCTTTGTGCCAGCCACTGTGCTGGGTGCTGGGGAAACAGAGCTGACCCCTAACGAGCTAGCATGTGTTTATTTATTCACGTATTCAACAAGCTGCGGTGAGAGTCTCCCAGATGCCAGGCTCGGTGCTGGGGACCGGATACAGTCGTGAGCAGCAAGCAGACACCGTCCCACCATCAGGAAGCTTGTAGTCTTTCCATGGAAACAGATACATAAAAGTCGACCAACACATGCATTGTTTCAAGTCGTGAGAAATGTGAGAGATAATAACACAGGAGGATACAGTCTGTTGCAAATGACAGAGGACACAAGTCCGCGTGGACCAGGTCGTACGTGCAACGGCTGGAAGCAAACGGGGAGAAGGTGGCATTTCCACTGGGCTTTGAAGTGAAAGGAAGAGTTTCCCAGATGAACAAGAGCTCGTTTGGGGAGAGAGGGAGTTGTCCTCAGTCGCGGGGCCACTGACCATGTGCAGCTTCTCACGGTGGCTCCTTCCATCACACAAACGCCTCATCTCAGCCTCCTCTGAGACAGACAGCTGAGTCAGTTTTTCGCTGCTCAGCACCACCAGGAATCCTTTGCAAGTGCAACTGGCTGTGTCCTCTGGACCTGGGGGCCAGTGTCATCGCTCGTGAAGCTCATGGCCGGAATAGCAGCCTCCCTTGCCTAAGGCCGTCAGCTAGTGCTAGCCACGCGGGGAACGTGGGACTTCGTCCTCAGCCTCACCTTCTTGGGACGTGTCAGGAATTTCCTAAAAATGCCAAATTCTCGGACATCAATGAATGTTTAAATCTTAGGAAGCCTTTGTCCTACGAAGACTCTGACACGTTATTGGGGAAGAAATATTGAGAAGGAAAGAACAAAAGCCCCCCCACACCCCCCCCACGTGCCCCCCCCACACACACACAACAGCCTGGCCGCCTGGCCCATTCAGCACAGCCCAGAAACGCCTTCAGTAACCATGGACTTACAGAGGACATGGCAAATGTGTGTTTCCTCCAGAACTAGGTTTCGTGCCTGCTGCATCACTACAGGTGTCACTGACTGGTGGGTGGGTGATGGGACCTGGGAGACAGGACACCTGTGTTCCTCTCTGCGCTTTGCGGGAGATGGAGCTGGCTGCTTCCTTTTTTACCTCATTCACTCCTCGCCGTGCCCTGGACAGGCCGATGGTGGCGTGGCCATTTTTTGTGCTGCGGGCCTGTGTTCAGGGAGGGAGCGGGCCTGTCCTGTGTCACAGCCAGTAAGTGGGTGGGTCAGAAATTCCAACCCAGCCCTGGCGGGTCCACTGTCCACTCTGCGCTGGGGAGCTCGGTGCTGTCTGCAGGCCTGAGGACGCCGCTCCCTTTGGGGACTGGTATTTTCTACAAAACGGGGGGGCTGCTAGTGGGGTTGTCCCAACTTACCTGCGTATTTGTTGTTTCCCTGTATCCATTCATTTGTGGGGGTGGTTTTGTCCCGTCACAGGTTCCTGCGTGCCAGCGACTCACTCAGGTAATGCATATGTGGAGCTTACTGGTGGTTTTGCGATGACATCACATGGGTGACAGGATCCCATGGTCATAGCTAATGGAGTAGCATGGATTTGGGGGGCCGCGTGTACCCTGTGCCATGTCACTCTCAGCTCTCTGGGTGGGGTCCAGTCATAGCCCCTGAAACAGAACAGCTGCACAAAATAGAAGCCGATCGGGCCTCCACCCGCACGCGTGCATCAGCTGCCTGCCACGTGCCGGCCCCTTCTTACGGCTGCCTGGGGCACGTGCACGTGTGCCCGCGAGAGCGTGTGCGCCCCCCGCCCACGTGTCACCTTTCAGGCTTGGAACATCTTCTGGGACTTATTTTAAATTCTTCCATAAGACTCTAAAGGTGACCAGGTTTTGATCCTGGTGAACTGCCCACTGTGTGATTTTAACTGTTGCTCTGTAACAGCTTTAAAACAGAAGTTGCATTTCTGCCAGTGGTGGAGTCACAGCTCAGAGACCCTTGAGGAAAACAAATGCCTGGGGTACCCCTGGGTGTCATAGGTTCCTGGGGTTAGACCCTGGCACAGCGGCTGGGACAATAACGCTGTCCCTCATACACAGCTCTGACAGGCGGTTGAAAAAGAGGCTTGGGTGGGTAACCAGGTCCCAAAATGCACCTCTGGTCTGGAGAGTTCCCTGATGAAAACCTTGTTTATGCTGGAGGATGTTTCCATGTTCTGGAAATCGGTGACTTCTCCCTGTTTCCTGTTACATACGTGTTAGGGTCCTGCAGATTGTACTGTTTCTTTCTGTTTAAGCTTCTCTCTCGTACATTCTAGGTAACCATCCCAGTAGTTTCCAGGCCCTGGGCTCCCAGCCCCGGTTTCCATGCCAGCCACTGCTCAGTGGCCTCAGCACCTTCTTCCAGAAGCCAGAGCTCCCACAGCAACACCATGGGCTGGGTCCCCCAAAAATGGGGTTCGTGATTGGCGCTTGGCAGGTGCTTTTGGCCTGGCGTGGAGCTGGTCTAGAGGGGGACTTATGGAGCAGCTTTCCCTGCAGAGGTGGCTCTTGAAGGAGCAAGGTTCATAAGTACCACTATTCTCAGTGCTTACAGGACATTCCAGGACTATTCCCCTCAAAGTGTCCTGAGCAGTATGTTAGTTGGTTAGTTTTCCTCTATTTTCCTTGTCCCACTATTGGGAATTACACGCGAAGAGGGAGGGCTGTGTAACACCCGGAGATTTTCCACGCAGTCCTTGGAAGTTGCTTTCCTCTGCTGTGCAGGCCCCTCGTCTCATACCTGTCATTCTCTTTCAATGCTTTTCTTTTCCGAATCCCCTGTGGAAATCCCAGAGGAGCGGGAACCTGGGCTGCTGCACTGTGGTGGCCTCGGCAGGGCTGACCCCAGAGAGTCCAGAAACCCTTGGGGAAAAGCTTGCTGTGCCAGGGAGGCAGTGCCACATGCAGGAGTCCCCCAAAGCAGTCCAGACTCCTGGCTTTGGTGTCTGGGTTTCACGGGACGGCCTACCCTGGCCGGCCTCTGGGCCACTCGACGTCTCTTCTAAAGTTGAGCCAGGATTCTCTCTAACCCAGAACAGTTCTGCGGTAAAATAATACCACCCAAGTGAAATGATGCTGATCATGTGATTTGAGCCTGAGGATTCAGAAATAACTGAATATCATTTCAATCGACCTCATGTCTTCCTCCCCACCTCTGGTCTTTACACTTGGCGAGAAGTGTGTGGAGAAGCGGGAAAGGTCAGCAGGGCAGCTGTGGTCGTGTCGTCGGCCTTGCAAATGTCGCTGTCGTCCTCAAGTGGCCTGTCCCCGACTCGCTCTCCTGGCCTCTGCACGTGAGCGCTGGTGGCTGGTGCCTGCCCCCTTCTGCTGCTACCAGTCGGTGATGTCCTAGAACTTTGGTCCCAAACCCATTCGTGCCAGTTGGAATTGTACCGTTTCATTGTGACCTAAATGGCCGAACTGTAAAAAGAGCGTTGTTTCTATGAAAACTGCATATTGAAGGCTTTGGGGAGCAATCGCCAGGAAAAGTGTTTCGGAGCTAGGTGTAGATTAGGGAGACATTAGGAACTCCAGAAGGACTTGCTCTGGATCACTCTGTGTCTTGGAAATCTTGCTGCACTTTCAAGAAGCTGACCTGGATGGAATCAGGCACGACGGGTTTAGGTGTGACGTGTGGAACTGGAAAAGCAGAGCGTGTGGGGAAAACCTGGTTCCGGTCCTTTGACAGGCACCGCTCCACAGGAGCCTTTCTGGGCCATTTTCTGTAAGGAGCACGTACGGCTGCTCGGGGTGGCATGTAATGGGCACCTGTGGAAGGGAGGAAGCCCTGCTACTCCAGACACCCACCTTCCTGGATGGCTGTTGGTGATGGGGAGGAAGTAGCTGAGATCAACCTGTTCATGGCTGGGGGGCAGCCTGAGGGGCAGGTGGGCCCTGAGCATCTGCCTCTTTCAACCCGAGCAGCCCTGTTTTTACCTGTTTATACATTGGGGACTTTGGGTAAAAATGTTAGTAAAAGGGCTGCTCTTCTTTAAAAAGGGCTTACAAAGTACCAGATGAGGTGTTTTCTGTGTGTCTCCAAATCTATGTGACTGAACTGAGGTCCCCCCCACCCCTGCCCCCACCCCACTGAGGACATTTTTTTAGGGCCCAAGCCACACCTTTTATTATTCATGTTCAAGTCCTTTGGAGTGCTAATTGATGAGTGTTACACTTACTCGGATCTGACACTTGGTTGGTGCCCAGGGTGGGTCACCTCTGAGGAGTCCCCATTAGGTTTTGTTCTTCCAAATCTCAGAAAGCAGACGGGGCTTCTGGGCACAGGCTCCTTTGGACAGGAGAGGGGGGCTGCAGGGTGAGGTGGGGCTGCCAGGACCCCTTTTCTACGTGGAGAAGGGCTCGGGAGCTTGCCTGCCTCTGCAGAATGGAAGGACTAGCAGCGTGTTTGGTTCCTGTCTGTCGCCTGAGGGCACCTTCCCCAGAAAGAAAACCAGTTTGATTTTGATTAACTTTCTCTTTTCCTTTCATTCTTCCTTCTTTGGACTTCTTTAAGGCTTATGCCAAAGCCCCAGACTGATCACAAACCCCTGGAACAGAGATTTCAACTCTTAGTTACCCAAGAAAAACATGTTAATCCCGGAAGTGATTTCCTAACCAGTCATTTCCTGTGTTCCCCAAATTGTTATTTTTTCCCCGTAAGATGTGTATCTTCACATAGCAAAAACTGTTCTCCCCCTCAACCTGGGGGAGGTGGTGTGGCAGGAGGCATTTTGAGGAAAGCAGAAATAAAAGGACATTTCAGAGATGCCCGCTGGGGAAGGGTTGGTGTCACGCTGAGTACATTGTACTTTATACCCAGCCTGAGCTGGGGTACATTTGTGACGCCGAAGTGAAGAGATGAAGCATCTAAAAATCTAATACTTACTTTGCTGGGGACTCATTCTGTGACCCAGGGCAAAGCTCCAGGCTTTCATTTCCCCTTCTTTGAAGCAGAGTGACTCCCAGCGGTGGGTGAGAGGCCCATACGGCATTATCACGTGAGATGGTTTGGAGGGAAGGAAATGCTGTCTGAATGGAAAGGGTGTCTGTCAGTAAGGATTTGCTGCAGTTATAGCAAGCCAGTCGCACGGGTGTTGGAAGCAATAACCACTTAGAGAAATGGCCAGGTATTTGTGTTTGCAAAGCACTAAGATACATCAATCCCTGCCTCTGAAAACACTGGGCAGGACCTCTGCCTTTCAGAAATGCTTAGTATATCTGGCATTTGCAGGTTAGCATTTGTAAGTTTAAATCTTTTCAGTTCCCTGTTATTTTTTCCTCCATTCACCTTTCATCCTTACATGGGCAGAATGTCACGCCTGGGGCATGCAGTGGCTTTTTACTTTGTCTGAACACCTGGCTTATTTGTCTGCAAGAAGATCTTTACTTCATCCACTTATTGGATAAGAATTAAGATTCCTCTTTGCATTCTTTCTGTTCAAGGCTTTGTGATAGGTGAGAGAGAGATGCTTACTTTCACATGCATGGAACATTCACCCATAAAAATGAAGGTCTTTCACAATGCAGGGGGGTGTGTCGCTCTGATGCTGACCTTTGACCCCACACACAATGAGGTATTCAGTGTTCTGTTCTCTGAAGTGAAAACCTTCAGAGTCCTCAACAAAGATATTTCACCAAGAGTAAGCAGCCCATGAACTGAATGACTTAAGATAAGAAGGCAGTTAATTTTGAGATAAAGATGAAGGCAAGAGGTCTATAAAAATGACAATGCCCACCAAGGCCAGATCGCTGATTCCCCCCCCCCATGGTGGGGGTGACAACTCAACCACCCTTAAGACCTAGATTAAAGACACAAATAAATTTTCTATTCAATGGGATTTCTTAACGCTAGGATTTCTTTGGACAAACCTGCCCAGTGTTCCTGGGTTGATAAAAGGAGAGGAGAGAATCTTAGTGGGAGAGGAAGCTATTCAGAAGGTGTGAACCCCGAGGGCCTCTGGAGCACTTCCTTTGAAATCCTTAACAAGTGCTCTTACTCTAAGGGTTTCAAGGATGGGAGCATTTGTGGGCTGGTTGGCAAGAAAAAACCTCAGAAATCAAGTGTGGTCTGAGTCACCACCTTGGGCGAAGTGCTAAGAAGGTAATGGAGTGTTTTTTTTTTCCTTATTGCTCTCTAGAAATGCAAGGAAAGACTTAGCCTTGGGAACAAGCCTTGGGCGTTTAATTGTAAGGTTGGCTGAGGAGAGGGAGACAGAGAGGCGAGGTAGGGTAAAGTCATGGTTTAGTTTTCACAAAAAAATCCTTTCCATGGACTGTGTTCAGAATGCTTGTCTGCCAGTTGTGCGAGGACATCCAGATTTCCGTGGTGTGAGGAAACTTCTTTCGCTGCAGCTGCCTCACAGTGGTAAATTGCAAATTCTTCCCCCATGAAGCTTTATTTTTGGAGACCACTGTAATTGACATGTTGGGACCTATTATTAACTGCTAGTTTTATGCCGTTATTGGAAATCTTTACATTAGGAAAGAATGTATGGGTTGTTTTTTGGGGGAAGGGAGGCTCAAATTAAAGGTTACCTTGTATAGTATCTCAGATCTGTCTCGGATTAGAGAATGGATTAGGAACCCATGGCCCCCATGCCCAGAACGTGCTCTTGGTCACCTATAACTGTCTTTCCAAATGAAGAGCTTTTATGTATCTATGAAGTGGCTTTTTCAAGGGAAGAGGTGATGATGTAAATACTTCTCAATTGTCTATTTGGAAGCTACAGTGGTATATATACATATTAGAGGACAGACTCGAGCCCCTGTAGAAACTACATAGCATATTTCATACATGGAAAAAGCACAAGCAATAGTCTATATAAAATTTCAGCCCATAATTGGGTAAATGGAAAAGCCCCCTATTTAATTCCACCACCCAGTGTATGAGAGGAAACTGGGTGACCTTATGTTTGCCCAGCACCTGGGACAGGAGAGTGGTTCAAGTTGGTGTCAGAATGTGCCTTTCAAATGTCCTTGTTAGAGAGAGACTGGAATGATGTTTTACCGTGTAGTGGTTCTCCAATGATCCTTTCAAAATGACAGGGCTCAACTCAAGTGAGCCCTATATGAGTGTTTTCCACAGAAATGACAAGGCTTCAGGTCCCCAAGGAGCTCTCATTATGAGAGGTCAAACACTTTGACACATAAACAACTCCACAGAAAAGTTTGCTTTCATCTTGAACTGTTAAGGTGTCCTGGGCAAAGTTCGTGAGAGGGCTTTCCAGAAACACTGGAGGTTTCGTAAAGTTTTGGCTTTTGGTAGGTAAATGTATGGGATTATTGTTGTTAAACTAAAAATGGAGCTAATAAGATCCTGGTGTGACCTTCCCAACTGCAGGAACCCAAGATGAAGCTATTAAACTCTTTGCCAAAAGTAGGCATTGGCCAGTTTGATGCCAGATGAATGCCCAAGGAAGGGGAAAGTGAGAACCTGGGAGCTCCCACTGGGGTAAAATTGTTTTGAAAACATTGAGCAGTTGTTTACATATGCCCTTCTTTCCTGCAACAGACTCCGTAGGATTCTCAACCATATCTGTTCTGGGGAAAACATTTGAATATGACCCCTTGATTCATTCATTCAACAAGTGTATTGAGACTCTGCTATGTGCCAGACCCTTCCATCCAGCCTCTCTTACATTGTACCTTAGCCATCATACTGGCCAGGGACGGACCTCTCAGGGGTGTGGGAAGAATGAGACCACCAGTAAGTCAAGGGCCACATACAGTGAAAGACGAAAGTTTAAAGGGTGGGCATAGGTAGAGGAAGGGGTCTGGATAAGGGGGATCAGGAAGATTATGCTGGTACTGAGAGGCTGACAAAGGAAAGAATCTCGAGGAGTGACTGACCCTGTTAAATGCAACAGACAGGCTGGAAAGCTAGGACTAAAAAGTCCCAACTGAATTTAACAATGTACAGATGATGGGTAACCCTTGCCAGAGATTTCTGCGTTGGCTATCGTTGTGAGGGATCAGAAAATTATTCTCTCGGCCCCAAAGATTTCCTTCTGTGGTCCCAATGACAGTAGCAGGTCCAGCATAAGAGTCTGTTAAAGCGACTCTCCAACAAGCAGTACCGTGTGCCGACCAATGCAGCACTACTGGTTCTCACTGCCGTGTCCTACATAATGTTCTGTTATCAACGACAAAAAAGCAGTTCCCATTATCTCCCTGTCCAACAGCCCGCCCTTGGGGCTTGACCTTGAATATCTGAAAAAGCAGCTCCTCCTGAAGATCTGGAAAGGGGAAGAGGTTTTAGAGGCTTCCAGCAGTTTCTATATGGGATCTTCCCTCTGGGGATACAGGCCACAGACATGGTGGTTCTACCATATACATCCTCAGGGCTGTCAGCAAACGTTCCCCCAAATCAGCTGACCCCGGACATCTGCCATTGACCTAGGAGACTCTTCTGAATTCATTTTCATCCAGAGAAGGGAGAGAGGGGCGTTTCCTCTTGACCTTGGAGGTGTCCGGTGCTCGCAGGTGGCTTCCGCGAGCGTGGGCGAGGCAGCCCTTCTGCCCGGGGCGGCCTCTAGGGCTCCCGCCCAGCCAGGCTAGCTCAGGCCCCACGCCATCGCTGTCTGCTCTCTAGCACAGACCCAGCCACCCAAGACGGCGCTGTCTCCAAAGTCTCCAAAAGTCTCAGCACTCCGCGCCAACATCCAAGATGGGCACCGGAAGAGGAAGGAGGACAACCGGAAGAGGAAGAACAGCTGGGAGGGCGGGGTACAGACCTCAGCGCCCAGAGGACCAATTGGTGGCCCCCTCGACGGTGATAGACAGGGAGAGGAAGCTGGTGGGTGGGACTTCCTCCTACGGAAGTCGCCAAGCTAAAGCTGTGGAAGCCCGGCCAGCAGCGACCTCGACGACTGAAGACTGGCCGAGCCCGAACTGGAAGACAGAACCGTCGAAGGGGGAGCCCCACTGGCGCTACTTGGCAGGCCAGGCCGTGAAGTTGGGAGTCCCAAGGATGAAGCAGAAGCCATCGTGGGGGGCCCTAAGTGGCGCCCGCGTGAAGGGGCTGCCGCTCCCCTCCCCCAGGGTGTAGGGCGCTGTGCCAGAGCCACATGTGCCCTACGGGGACTCCTTCATGGGAACTCATCCTCTACCCCCTCCTCACTGTGAAGGAGCGGTGTTTGCTTTCTCACTCACGGTGACAAGGACTTCCTCTGTAAAGTAACGTCCAGAAGGTTGGACTTGACATTCGAGGGTCAGGTCAGGTCCTGCAGGAGTTTTCCCAGAGGGAAAAGATTCGGAATGGGGCCTTCCCAGGGGACGCTGAGGCGGTTAAACTACCTCGAGCTGCTGTCCAGCGGCTCAGCCGACCCCCTAGCTTCGGTTACTTGGTCCCCATTCCGCCGCAGGCTGCTGGCTGGAGGTCTCGTGTGGTGCTCACGTTAAAGTGTGCAGATGTGCCTTTCAAACTGTAAGAACTGGCTTCAGCACATTTGAAAGGTTTCTGCCAAGTTACACTGCCCCACACTTCTTTTTGCCAGAGCCTTTCCTTTAGTTACCTAGGAGCGTGGCACTCCTGAAGGCAGGGTTTTCTGGTGCGTGGGCTTTTTGAGGTCTAGGGACTAACCCCCATTTCTTCTTCACGATTCTCAGTCCCAAACTTTGGTAACTGTTGAAGTGCAGTGATGGAGCAGATGCCAATTAAATTTGACCTGCCTCCCACCTTTTTGTGCAAAGAGCCCTAGACATGTGTGAGTGACCCTCGCCTTCCAGTGGCACAGCGTGTGGCAAGCTGCCAAATAATGCACTGTACAAGTTATGCCAGGTGGTCCCTAGTGAGCTGAGAAAATGCCTGATTTAATTTTGCTCTTCTGTGACCACCCTGAACTTCGATTCTCCTAATGGTAGTACTTTTAGGTAATGGTTAAAAACAGGGACTCTAGAGTCAGACAGATGTGGATATTGCACTGGTTCTGCTGCTTAACTAACTGTGGCACCTTGGGCATGTAACTCTACCTGTCTTAAGCTTCAGGTCTCTTGGTTAAATGGAAGTCATGTGTAATTCAGGGCTAATATGAAGATGGAATGAGGTTGTACATGTATATACAAGTGCCCAACGAAGTGCTTGGCACACATACTTAAATACTGGATGGATGGTGGCTGTTTGAACAACGATCTGGTGATGTTCGCAAAAAAAATAAATAAATAAGATTAGAATATTTGCGTGGGTCAGCTCCAACCTGGCTGGCATCGCCACTAGAAAATAACATGAAATGCATGTCCTTTAGACAAAAGCAAGTGCTGTGGGTCAGTATAAAAGGCAGCATATTACAGATGCTTTTTAATAGTGAGTTTTTATGAAACACTGGATTTCCACAGTGCGCTGGGTAGTAGAAAAGTGGAGAAAGTGCTTTGATTTGATGAGTGATACAAGCGAGTGAGCTAGATGCCTGTGCTGACTCCACAGACGGACGGAGACCATCGCCTAGGCTTCAGCGTTTCCGGTGTTGGATGGTATGATACAATGACCTTGAGTGTTCATTCGTGTCATTTGGTTGTCTTCTCAGGCTCCTCCATTATTTAAGGTTGTCTCCCAGAAAGCCATGAGTCTTCAGTACGATGCAGACTTTGTTCTGGCTGCTTGCAGGATGTGCGTTACTGCCTGTTGGTTCTGTTGGTCAGCGTGGCTGGGTGGGTGCTGGCGTAGCCCGCGATGACTCATCTGGCCTGCCTGCTGATGAAGCCAACAGCAGCTTTCCACAACACAGTCTGAGACCTTCACACGGCCATGCTGCCGCAATGGAGATCTCTACTGGTGGATCCACACAGACTAAGAAAGGCTCCGTTACACAGAACCCTTCAATTCTCTACCTTCTCACGACTGTTTCCTTTGAAACAATGGTATCAGGTGCCGACGGAGGCCCTGGATAAGCCCCCCACACAGTGAGTGATAAGCTCATAGGTCAGCTTCCCTGGCAGCACGCTGCCCTCCGCCTGGGCCTCACTTCTGACTCTTTGTGGACACGTAGAAAGAGAAAACTTACCACCCTGCACTCCTACACCTGTGGCCACTGATACAGGACTAGAGGACTGTGTGATTATAGGACTGATAGATCGAGTTTGCATTTAAATGGCAACGGGACATAACGAGGAGTTGCAAGCATTGTGGGAATGAAGAAATCTAGCCAAACTCACTGGGTCAGAATTTCAAAGTGATCTAGTCGGCTGTGTGAAAAGTTTCCTTGAGCTGAAAAGCAGCTTCATCTTTTATCTTGTTTGTGATCCTCCACCCAGCTGGGGTTATTTATTTTCCTTTATGTTTAACGAACCAACAACAACTATCTTTGTGTGACCCTGCATTCAACCTGTATTAGAGTAACCATCCTGGGTTCTCCCCTGGATTTCTCCCTTGGGATCTCAAGAGGGTGTGATGTCCTCGGAGCAGTGGTAGGTAGCCTTCTGTTAGGACTGGTTCTGAGGAAGACAAACTACGAGTGCTCAGGTGCATCCAGGGGCCCGGCCGGCGGTCCCCACATTACTAAGTGTCGTGTTGCCACATGCCTTGCTTCTGTCCTGAGCGGACCCTGGGCGCTCCAGCCGCTGGATCTGAGGAAGCACTTGACCTTGCAGTTCAATGTGCTAGTGTGCAGGTGGCCAGACGGAAGGAGGGAGGCCAGTGCTCGAGGATGTAGCATGTGTGGCGGGGCCTGTCTTGCTGGCTTTGCTTTCCAATGGTCCGTGTGTTGTTTTCCTTTGGTAGATTGACTGTGGACAGCATCAGGGTAACTACAGGCAGAAGGCTTGGGGGCGCACTCGCCCTGTTTCCAGTCAGGGCTTTTGACAGAACAAGGAGGCTCAGTAAATTGAAAAAAGATGATTTCCTGAGTTTATGTGGAAACACTAAAGAAGTTGGAAAGTGGACTTTTTACTTAACAGTGAAGTGGGGGAAAGGTGATAATGGGAGGCTGGGAATGCTAGAGTGAGAAGACTGAATGTGATGCAAAGATGTCAAAGGAAAGGGGGTGGTGTGTTCAGAGGGGCTGGCAGTCATCGGTGTGTGGTGAGGCCTCGCTGTCGGAGAGCAGAGTTTGCTGCAGCTCTGCCTCTCGCACCGCAGTCTGGGCGACCCCCGGGGCTGCCAGAAACTGCTCGGAGCTGCCCAGTCTCTTGAGCCCAGGAAGATGAACTGGGGCCGAGTCCTATCCCTTTTCAGCTCTTCGGGTCCCCCCCTTTGCGCTAGCAGGGTGGCCGGAGACCTGGAGATGAATGGCAGCTTGTTAACATCAAGACTTTGTCGCTGCGATCGTAGCAGAGACATACACGGGACACGTGCCCTCTGACTCCCTCCAACCTGTGCACGTGGCACAATCTGCGTTTCTGCGTAAGCCCTTCTGCTCTGTGGGCTCTGCATCCATCATCTCAGAACTGCAGACATCTTGGAATGCCATCCTGCTCGGAGGCACTGCCGACCCCAGCGAGCACTGGCAGCGGTGCAAGCAGCTGGTGCTTGCTTCTGCCTTGCTTTTCTTTTTCTCCCCTGCCTCCGCCCCCCCCTCCCCCATGACCCGAGTTTTTTCCCCCTGAGCCAGTATTGCTGGTAGAAAAGCCTTGTTTTGACTTGTAAACTGAGCGGGTTACAGCAGGAAGGGAATAAAAGTGGAGGCCCTGCTTAGTCCAGAGTTGTGATTTGGTCCAGGACTTGTCAATTGAGGGATTGTTATTTCTTTTCCTTTTTATTTTGAGTTTGGTCTAGCCCGGTGGTCGGCAAACTTTGGCTTTCAGGGCCAAATCTGGTCCGCTGCCTGTTTTTGTCTGGCCCATAAAGCTAAGAATGGTTTCCACATTTTTAAGTGACTGGGGGGGAAAATCAAAAGAAGAATATTTTGTGAGACGTGAAAATGATAGGAAATTCAAATTTCCTCGTGCATAACTAAAGTTATCTGCAACACAGCTGCTCTCGTTTGTGTAGGTGCCGCCTGTGGCTGCTTCCTGCCACAGGGGCAGCGCTGAGTGGTTGCGTCGGAGACCTGAAAGCGTCACTGTCGGGTTTTACAGACGAAACTTGCCAACCCTGCTGTAGGCATTGAACCTGAACTTTCAGAGCAGTGTCAGTTGTCTCTTACCTCCTTATTGGTTTCAAGAAAATACAGAAGTGCAGACTCTGTTGCATCACTTCCTTTCACTTAGACAGGGGTTTGGGAATTGCGTGATGGACTTTAGCTGGGTGAGAAGTGGGAAGAAGCAGGAAGTATCTCATGAAATTTGGAATCAAATATCTTCATCCCTTTCCAGAATCTGTAAAAGGGACATCTGTGCTAGTTCCAGACAGGCCCTACTGACTTCCTAGAGGCTCCTTCAGGCCCTCTCTGATAAAAACATAGAAACTCCAATTAAGATCACTTTCATCAGTTGACACCTTCATTTTGTGACTTTTTAGTTTTTGTCAAGATATTTTTTTCTGCCCAAGTTGCAAATCAAAATTGTTTTCCCTGATGTTCAACTTTCCAAACGTTTGGTCCATCGGTGCTGAATGAGCTGTTTATTATAGTTGGAAGGGAAGCTAAGACAAGTGAGCTGATTCAGCTCCAGGGACAGAGACGCGGAGAGCGCTCGCGCTCAGTTCTCCAGCGCCTGCTCCACAGGCTGCCGCTGGTCCCTGTCCCTGAGAAGGCTTCCCTTGCTTGGGAGACAGCCCCAGTCATTTTTTACTCTGTGAAGGATTTAAATTTCCTCATTTGGAAACATCTCAAAAAGAAAGGAAGGTGCCCTGTTTTTTCATTCCTCCCCCCGTGGATGAAGTAGAGGACGGGAAAGGCTTGGGGCCGGCAAAGAGGGAAACCTGTGAAACCAGAGAAAACGCAAACAAATAGTGGCCAGCCTAGTCAGCATTCCTCAGCCACAGTTGGTCCTCGTTAAGGAGACTCCGGCCCGCCAGCTGACAGTCTGAGCTTTAGCCCACACCCGGGAACAGCCTGCTGGCTCCCCGAATATTCTCACTTCTCTGGCTCATGCCCACTACCCTGCAATTACCCTTTCCCACACTAAGATCCCAATAAGATATATTGATACCGCTAACCCGATTGCATCCATTTTGTTCCACAAAGTGCTACACAAGCCGTTTGCAGGGCTGAATAATTGTGTATCGTGTCATTAGAGGAACACGCACAACCTGATTTCATCACAGAAAGACAGAATTCCTCCAAGCCTACCTCCTGCCAAGTCAAAACAGCCATGACAGTTCCTTCCACTTTGCCCGACTTTTGACTTTCTCAGTTCATAGCTTCTATTGGTGGGTGGGGGTATTTTATTTCTGCTGTAACGACCTATGATACCACGTGAATCTCAGATTTGAAAACCAGCCTGAATCCTGGAGGTGGTCAGTGTCCAATGTGGCAGTGGGGGTGTTGATGTGTAAATAACGAATAAGGTCATTTTCATCACTTAACGGTTGTGTCAGGCTGCTATAACAAAATACCAGAGCGGCGCGGTTTAAACAACAGAAGTAATTTTCTCACAGTTCTGGAGGCTGGAATTCCAAGATCAGGCGCCATCACGGTTGATTTCTGGTGAGATCTCGCTCCTTGGCTTGTAGATGGCTGCCTTGCATGTGTCCTGGCATGGCCTTTGTTCTCTGTGTGTGGTGGGGAGGGGAGGGAGAGCACGCACACAGCGTTGCTCTGCTGTCTCTTCCTCTCCTTGTGAGGATACCAATCCTAGCAGATGAGGGCTCCACCCTGATGACCTCATTTAACCTCAGTGACCTCCCTAGAGGCCCTGTCTCCAAATATAGTCATTGGGTGTGTGGCTTCAACATAAGGATTTGGGGAGACACAATGGTCGAAGTTTAAGAAGCTCTTCACCTAAGGGCAGAGATTAGATGCCAGAATTCAGAAGGTAATGCTGGAAGCTGCGTGTTAGGAAGCAACGTGATAATTTTTAAAGTCTTCTTCTGGGCCATAGACGTTGGGGAATCTGAGAGTCTGATGAGAGACCAGTTGTCGTTGCTGCTTCTGTGCACATATGCGCAGAATTTTGTGATAACTGCAAGGACATCCAGTTCTCCAGACCAATTCAGCTCTCCGAGCCGGTGGGCTAACTCTGGAAACATTCTTTTGCCACCGATGACATGGTGTGAGTTCAGTCCCAGGCACAGGCCGGAAGCGGAAACATACAGCCTTATTCTGACTGAGCGAGGTTCTGCTGAGGCCTGGGCCTGTGGTCCTACAGCCCCCACGCTCAAAGCTCAGGCCTTACGGGAAAGGAGACCGAGCTAAGGCAGACACGCTGCCTGCCGGTGGCTAGGACCACAGCAGGGAACAGTGGGGGGGGGGGAATAAAATTGGGGCCAGCAGACAGCATGCCTCCCACTGTCACCTCAGGCATTGTCAGAATAACAGCAGCAGTCCACGCTCAGTGGGTCCATGATGATGGCATCTCGTCATCTTGGTGGTGCAGCGGCCCTGTGTTTATTTATACTGAGTCCTTCCTAGATGCCACGAGGAACTTGGGCAATCACTGCAGAAATTAGGAGGCTAGTGACTTAAAAGGAAAAGGCAGCAGTGTAAATCTGGTTTCAGAATTTTACTGAATAGCGACGTACCGTGGACATGGCCTGATTTTCTTGGCTTTGGTTTCAGCTGGGTTTGATCTCCAGGAAATATTTTCCGATTTTGTGGTATTAATTTCTCTGATCTTCCGAGGAAGAATTCATCACTAGGTGTTGCAAAAAGATACCCTGAAATGATTGGCTCCAGAATTGTGGAGGCCATTTGCTCTGATTTTTCCATCGTACCAGCAGTGCCGTGTAACCAGTCTGCAGGAATTAAACGTGAATTTTGGGGTCCCCAGCTCATATTCATTCACAAAATTAGCCTCAGCATCTGAGAATTGAACAACATTAATCAGCGAGTTCTGTGATTGACACTGGAGCTTAGAAAGTGTCTTGAACAAGTTACTGAGACCGTCGGTTCTCTACGGACTGGGATAGGAGTCAGCTCAGATATCAAGGGGCCAAGAGCATTTTCCTAATTGTACGTGTCCTCCAACTTTGGATCAGGCTCTGGTCACCTCGTTCTTTAGAGTCCCTTCCTCTGGGTGATATTTCCCCTTGATTAAGACTTGGCGAACCCACAGCTCAAAACATTTACATGGGCTCCTTCTCGGCCCCACCCTCTCCCTCTAAAGCTCTCACTCTGTGTAATTCATCCTGTCCTCCCCTGGCCTGGCTTTGTTGGCCAGATCGGGCCAGCTTGCTGCGGTCTCTGCCAAACCACAGACATGTAATGAAGCAGACACTGTCTCCCCCTGGCTCTTGGAGCGCTCTGAGGCCACGTGGGGGTGGGAGCAGGAGAGGTTCCTGACGCTGGGAACGCTGCAGAGCGTGAGTAGACGTTGGTTTCTCTACGTGGCCTTGATTCGTTTTCCAAAGTGCCCCATTTCACTCTGCCTTTTCCATTGTCTTTTTTAAATCATACATCTTCTTCAACCAAGAGGTTAAGTGCTCTCTGAGGACTGTGGCTGATAATGTAATGTATGCATCCAACAATTCTAGCACATTCAATGCCATTAGAGAAGGATAAGCTGGAGTTTAACCATAAACTGAGCTTTTTCAGGTCCTGAACCAACTGTAACTACTATGGCAGCTAATGAACTCCAGTCTTCAGATGACACTTCATTGACCCAAAGGACAGTGCTTTCCAATAGAAATGTGGTACAAGTCACATACGTACCGTTAAATTCTCTAGTAGACACAGTTTTAAAAGGTAAAACAGGTGAAATTAATTATAGTAACATGTTTTATTAAACCCAGTATGTATAAAATACTATTTTAATATGTAATATAAAATTGTTGATGAGACATATTACATTCTTTTTTCATACTGAGTCTTTGCATTGTATCGCAGATATTTCCCCACTCTTAGAAAGTAAGTTCCCATGCAGAGAGCTTTTATTCACTCATTAAGTGGTAAATAATCAGAGAGATTTGGTTACTGATTCACCAGGCATATCTATTCCAGCCAAAAGGAAACCGACTCAGAGTTCAAGTCTGACTTCTGAGAACCATGCTGTGCTAGAGAAGCACAGGGTTTTTCCTGTGTAGCCACAAGCTATCCACCCTTCCCGCTAGCTAGCGCATGCTGTTGGTCCTCTGGCTGCCGGCAGGCTCCCTTGGCCATTCAAGTTCTGTGGAATGGCCGGACCTAAAGCGTGGGGAGCCAGATGGTGGGAAGGATGCCTGGGAGGGGTGGCCAATCCCAGCCAAGACCTATGCTACTGTTGGTGCTTTTCCCAGAGGGAGGAGTGGCCCTGCCCTGTGCTTCTCCGCGTCCACAGACACAAACAGCAGTGTTCAGGTGAGCTGGCCTCCTCACAGTCCCTCTTTTCTTCCTGTGGAAGAGATGGGGTGCACCAGAGAGTCCCCACAACTGTGGCATTAGTGCTAGGAAGTGGACAAGAGAACAGGAGGACTCTTACAGCCATTCTTACAGCCCTTGCTGGAGGGCATAATGAATTAGCACCCACGGGGCTAGTGTATTGAAGAGAACGGTGTAGTGTTAGAGTACACTGTTGTTCCCAGCCTAACGACAGGAGGAAGCAGGATAAGGAACAAGCTGACTTAGAAAAGAAGAAACTTAGGTATCTCAGGATGCATAGCATTCTAATTGAACTACATTCTAGAAAGGGATGAGCCCTTCCTAGGAGAGAAGAAAGTGTGGGTGCATCCATGCTAGGGGCCCGGCAGGAGGACGAGGAAGAGGATGTGGAGGAAATAGCTGAACTTCGTACGAACGTTTATGTGTGGGCTGGCTCTTAAGGAGACTCACTCACAGAGCAAATGTGTCCCACCCGCCCCTAATTCTTTCCCATGAGGCCTTCAGTGAGCACGCGAAGTGGCAGCAAAGTGACAACTGAGGGCAGGGCAGACAGCTGAACAGGACACCCCCTACCCACCCGTGTGCACAGGGCACTCATGGGTGCCCAGCAGCAGCGAAGACACAACTGCGAACAGGGCGGCAGGGTAGGGGAAGGCCCTTCCCCGAGTGCACAGATGGGGCCTGGCCGAGTCAGGGAGCCCATAGCCGCCTGGAAGCCGATGACTGGGCTGTAAGGCATGGAAACAGCTCTGGAGTCTCACTGGCCGATTCCAAGCCCCTCAGGAAGGGCCGTCTGTCTCCTGCCCTCAGAGCACTTGAGACCGGTGCTGAATTGCCTTCATCAAAAGTGATGACAAAGCCCAGCCCGAGCTTTGCCACAGACCAGATTCAGCTCCCGGTCCTGGCAGCCCACCCAGGGGAGGGGCACGTCCTCTCCTAGCAGGTGAGTATGCATCGCCATTCTTATACACACAGTATCTGGCGTGTAGCAAATGGTTACAAGAGAGAAATAGTCAATAGAAGCAGACCCACAGATGCCGTTGGAATTGGTGGACGAGGACTGTAAAACATTTTTTATAAATATTTTTAAGGGTGTAGTAGAAAAGGTGGATTGCATACTTGATGGGGAATTTCAGCAGAGAACTGGAGGTTCTAAAAAGAGTGTTTTTAAATTCCCATTGAAGCAAGGATCCTCTGGAAATAGGAGAACAGATGAAATCATCACCCTTTCCCTGCGTTTATGCATTCCTGCTTTCACGTAAGCCAGGATTTCCAGTCTGCAAGTATGTACAGGTGTGTGACAATCCTACCCCTCAATGAAATAGAGCTGAGTGAAGAGATGTGTGGACACAACTGTTTAAAGGCAGAACACTCTAACAGAGGTAACAGATGAGTCTGTGGGGACATAAAAGAGAATGAGATTTCTTCTGACAAAGAAGGCTGTGGAAAGCCTCACAGAGAACATGGTGTTTGATCTGGGCCTTGAAGAAAGGTAAGATTTCAAGATGCAGAGCAAGGGAGGATCCATGGGAAGTGGGTGGGGCTCCTGTCCTTTGCTGTCAGGTCCCTGTGGTAATGCCAGGACTCCAGACTCTCCAGCTCCACAGAGATTGTTGTGTAGTGGCTCCTCGTGCAAGCCTGTATTTCCAAAAACAAGTTTGGTGAGACAGCTGGTCACCTGCTAGGAACTGAGGGCATGTGGGACTTGGGAGCATGGTGGGAACGAAGGAAGTGTTGTGCAGTGTGTTTATCTGTGCCTAACATGGCAGACCCGCTTCTGGACGTGGGTGGAGAACTAAATCACTTTTTTCTCTGAATCCTCTTATGTACGTTGCTTATACTTCTGATATGGTGTTCATTTCATTTATACACCTTTTTCTGCCCTTGGGTTGTGAGCTCCTTTTGGACAGTCATCACTTTCCAACGCCCATACAATTGACACCACCTTGTAAATATTAGGAGCTCAGCGACTGTTTGCCAGATTGAGACTTGAATTTAATCCTAGCAGAGTTTATAGGATGTGCTTTCCAACTCTCTGGCTCCAAGGACCTTGCTGTTAATCAGCACACTATGTGAATGGCTCGTGGATAGTCTTGAACGGCCAGCTCTAGAATTCGGATTTATTACATCACCAACGAGCTAATGAGGGTTTTGGTACATGCTATTTTGCGGTGATGGGGCTTTTGGTGACCTTCAGTGTGTGTTGGAAGGAGGGCACATCTGCAGACAGTGGGGCGATGAGACGCTTGCACAGTAGTGCAAGAGAGGACATCAGTGTGAGCAAGAGCAGGAGGAGGAGGAGGAGGAGGAGGAGGAGGAAAGGTCGACCTGGGAGGCAGGTGTGACAGTCAGCGGGACTGCTTGACGAGGGAAGTGAGGAAAAGGAATTGGAGACAACTAAGGTTGTGATAGGATGACGGGATACTTTCAGTGGAAACAGGAAATAAGAAGTTGAAGATTTGAAGGGAGGATTAAGGGATATGAGGACACCGGTAAATGGGAAAATGAATATCCTGCCAAGAAAATTCTTTAATTTGTCTCTATAACCTTTCCAGCGCTTTAGAAATATCCCTTGACAAGAGTCATTTTCATTGTCTCGTTTATATCTGACTTTGTCTCCTAAATGCTCACACAGACTCATTTCCTCTTCCATCCCCAGGGTGGGCGAAAGTGATAGTCTCGTCCTTCTTCCAATAAGCCTCCCAGAATAAAAACTTTTACACCATTCAAAGAAAGGGGTGTAAATCGGTGTGAATGTACAAGAGAACATTTGTCTTGTGCATCAGTTGCCTGTTAGTGATTGTTGTTCGGGTTTATAAACAGACTGGGCTATAGAAGAATATTAAGTTCTCTGTCCTGGTTTTGCACTGGCCTTGTTGCTCCCCAGCCCTCGCTTTGCCACCTGAGATCTATGTGAGAAGCGAATTTAAGGAGGAATAGAAGGGAGGTAGCAAACTCCAGCTCAGGTGAGCAGAGAGCCTGGGTGGAAAGGCAGCAGCAGTGGCCCCACACGCTGAGCCCTGCCCCCCTCACATATTCCTTCTGCTGCCACATTGGAGCTGCTTTTTCCTCTTCTGTCTTGAGTGACAAGGCAGTGTTCCGGCTCGTTAGCCGATAGATTTTGCAAACTCTTCTACTAAAGACTTTCTGTTCTTAGACCTTCGGCAGCTGTGTTTCAGGAGGGACAGTATCCATCCAGCCTGTCTCCTCCCACAGCTCCTGGTTCTTCCGACATCACCTGGATGGTTCCTTCCGACTCTTCCCGAGTTCATGTCTCCTCTCTCTCCTTCAAGTCTACCCGTCAGAACGTGTAATCACAGAGCGCTAGCTCTCGTAAGCGTCACTTAGGGGCACTTTGCTGCTGATAAAATTAGCTTAATATGTTTCACAACTACCACAAGGGTAAGACGACAACAAAGCGTTTTGTTTTTTGTTTTAAAAAATCAGAAAGCCGCAAGCGCAAAGACTAGAAGAAGGAAGAGATAACAGTCACAAAACTTGGGGAAGAATGGCAGATGTGAACTGACTCAGCAAGCTCTGAGCCGCTTCTAAACCAGCAGGGGAGAAAGCTGTGCGGCCACGCTGCCCCCAGAACCTTCAAAAAGCTTGTCCTTGGTGACATCCCTTGGTACCTTAAGTGGGGGGAGGGGCGAGACTGAAAACAGGAGGACGGTGGAAATTTAGGTAAGAAACTCAGACTCTCCATCCCCTCCCCCACTGCTCCTAGGAAGGCAGTGCCCTGCTCCTCACCAGCGGGAGACGAGCCTGGAGAGGATAAAACGGGCTCTCCTGACACAAGTGGGGACACAGATTATGAACCCAAAGCAAGGAGTATTAAGTGAACCTTTGCATAGTGAATGTGGAGACCCGCAGGCCCCATCTGCAATGCACGCTGTCAGAACGCCAGTCTTACACGCTCCAGGTGGGAGTTTGGCAGAGTTGTCTCTGGGAAATCTGACCAGCCCAAGAGACAACACTTCAATGAGTCAGTGTGATCACGCCCCCTGTGCTGAAGCCAGAGTTGACAAGTCCTACCTTCAGACGCAGAGCTGAGTGTCCCCCCACACCTGAGAAGGTCTGTAACCTGAAAATCTCACCAGTACAAACAGAAAAGCGCGACTTGGAACCAGAAACTACACAGAGACTTTCCAGCAGCCTCTGAGTGCTGAGACTGAGTGCCATGGCTGGTGTGGAAAACAAGCATGAAAACCAGAGCGTCCGCCTCAAAACCTATCATCTGATCTTCGAGACCTTCGAGAAGAGAGAACCTGACAATGGGGAGGAGAAAATCCTCAAAGAAATCATTAGGGAAATTTCCCCGCACTACAGCGCAGGAGCTTCTGGATTGTAAGGCCCGAGTCAGTGGGTAGGAGCCGGCCTGCACCGATACACATCACTAAATATCTCAGAGTGGGAACGAGCAGGTCACACACTGCGGGTGCGGAATCTGAGTGGCAGCAGCCAGGCTGCACGTGAGGCAGCGCCTGGCCACTCTGAAAGGAGAGTGTTGTCAGCTGAGGGTCCCATGCCTACCCAAGTCTCACGTGAAAACAGAGTGAAGACATTTTAGAATATGTGAGACCTTATCAAGTTTGTTTCCCACGCATCCTTTCCCACAAACCTCTTGGAAGAGGCACTTGGTTAAAAGGAGAGAGTAAGGAACAAAGGTGGGCTAAGGTTCCAGCACCGGCCAGACAGAGGCCTTCCAGGATGGGAGTTGTGGTCCTATGATGTCTCCTGTTCTCGGGTCCGAGAGCAAACAGCCAGAGACAGAGATGCAGAGGGTTCTAGAAGGAAGCAGATGGGTCTGTCGGCAGTGCTTACCCTAGAAGCAAATGTGGGATGGCCGCCAAGGGGCGTTCTTCCCTCCCCTTATAGTTTCATGGAATGTTTGAATCTTGACTAGAGCGTGTATTACTTTCCTGATTTTTCTTTTCTTTTGTTTAAGAAAGAAAATACGCTCCCTCCAGTGGAGTCTCCAATCTTTAAATCCTCTAGCCAAGCTTCTCTGGTGATTTTAGGGTCACACTTTCTTACTATAGAGAAAGAATCTGTGACTTGGGAGGACTGTCCTTTGAGCAAAGAGGACCTGAGCGGTCTGAGGTGAAGTCCCCTCCCCTCCCTGTTTCGGCATCGGGCTTGCCAAGGAGGGATTTCCTCGGGCGTGGGGGGCTACTGCAGTCCTTCTCTTTGCAAGGGCCCTTCTACAGAAGGACCTCGCTTACCAGCAGGTAAGCTCAGGTGGCAGGTTCAGTGCCACAGGCTTCCCCTGCCTTTGACCCAACGCCACTTGCTGTGAATACTATGTCTGCTTACCAGAGAGCTCATCCTGACCCAGAAAAGCCGCTAGAATTGGAAAGCTTTAATCAGCGCCATATTTCATAGTAATATAATCGAAATCGCTCTGCTCTCTCAGTGTGTGTGGAGTGGTCACTGCACAGCAGCAAGGCCAATGGGCAAACCGGCCCCCTATTCCCGGCATATGAACTAGAGCGAGGCCAGCTGGGGTCCGGGCCCAGACTCAGAAGGCTTGCGTGTCTGATTTTGGTTCCATGAGAGGAAACTCAAAATACATCAAAAAGAAATTTTCCAGATTCCAGCCAATTCACAGAAATCCTCTTCAGCCTCTGCAGTCCTCGCACACAGGCAAAGCTGATAAACAGGCCTGTGAACGGGCACGGGGATGTCGAGATGAATTCCTGCGGTCGGGTGCAGACACTTGGGGAGCAGTTTCCCGAAGCCCCAAGCTCAGTGGTGGGTTCTGAGACCCGAGTGCAGCCTGAAGACCTTTGTAGGGTCCAAAAGGAAGTCACGGACGTGGCGAAAGGCTTGTAAAGCAGGACCTTTGAAGCAAGGTTGTCGGAGACAGAGTTTGAGGAAATGTGCGATCACAGAGGAACCGGCAAACAGCAAGCAAGACCAGAACAAGAGGGTCGGGTGCAGTGGGAGAGGAGGCCGCATGGCTCACATGTTCAGAGGACACGTCCCGACCGTGACCTTGTTCTGACAACAAAGAGCCACAGAAAGGTGCCGGGTCCCAGCAACACCGAAGCGCAGGCTGTACCGAGCCGCTCAGTATGCGGACCAGGCGTCTTCGTAAAAAGACACAGGGACACGGGTTTGACAACAGCCGCTCCCAGACTCCGCACATCGGAGACTCCAAGCGGCGGCAGGAGGGTGAGACCGTTCCCAGGGTTGGTCCCGTGCGTGGCCACGCCTGAGGTGTGGGGCCCTGTGCGGTCCTTGGGGTTCCGAAGGAGGACCTGATCCCGGGGTGGGGGGTGAACTGTGTCAGCGGGAACGAGAAATGACAAGCCTAGGCTGCTCTGGGGAAGAGAAGCTCTTCCCGGCCTTGTTTTAAAATGTGGAAATGTAGGAAAGGGAGGGGCAACACCCACGGAGCACGTCTGAAAATGGACAAAGACGTGGCAGTTGGAAGAATGCAGGCTGTTTACAGGGAGAAGTTGGTTTGTATAATTGGATCGAGCAAGAGTCACCTATCTTTGTAATGTATCTTTCTGTTGAGGAGATAGAACCTCTTTCCACATGAAGACAGTCTCTTCCTTCTATAACAGAATATTCCAAATGACAAGTCAGTTTACGTCACATGGAGTGACGTGCAGACCCGGCCTCACCCCCAAGCCGTGTCCCTCGGGCCAGTGTGTGCTGGACCGGCCACTGCCCCGTCAGTGTGACCCAGTCCCGCCCGGGCGCCGGGCGCCGCCTAACCCTCTGTGTCCTGTCCTGCAGCTGGGATGAGAGCAGCTCCATCAGCAGCGGCCTCAGCGACGCCTCCGACAACCTCAGCTCGGAGGAGTTCAACGCCAGTTCCTCCCTCAACTCCCTGCCGACCACGCCCACCGCCTCTCGCAGGAACTCCACGATAGTGGTACGTGGCTTTGCAGACGCCGGGCCACCGTGTCGCGGCGAGGCACGGGCCGCCGGAGCAGTGCCCATGGCGCTGGTTCCCACGTGGCTCGGCCAGTCCTCTTAGAGCTGGTGGGAGACCCCTGGGGCTCCAGCCAGGCACCTGACACATTAGCTCTTGTCCTGGTGGGTAGTGCCATGTCTGGTGCTCACACCACTTCCCGGGGTGGACTTGAGACTCTGGGCGGAGCAGGGCTAACCCCCGTCCCACCTGCGAGCGTCTTACACTGCTCCTCTCTGCAGCTGCGCACAGACTCGGAGAAGCGCTCGCTGGCAGAAAGCGGGTTGAGCTGGTTCAGTGAATCGGAGGAGAAGGCCCCCCAGAAGCTGGAGTACGACAGCGGGAGCCTGAAGATGGAGCCGGGGACTTCTAAGTGGCGGAGGGAGCGGCCTGAGAGCTGTGACGACGCATCCAAAGTCGGAGAACTGAAAAAGCCCATCAGCCTGGGACACCCGGGGTCCCTGAAGAAGGGCAAGAGCCCACCCGTGGCCGTCACTTCCCCCATCACTCACACGGCCCAGAGCGCCCTCAAAGTTGCAGGTGAGCCCGAGTGACGTAAGGGGCAGGGGCCAAGCTGTGTCTTCGGTTGCTCCTCCTCTGTGTTCCCTGATCCCGGGGTGACAGCACACGTTTACACACTGTTCTACACGCCCCCTCTGGTCTCCCAGCCGCCCCGTGACAGCAGTGCTGGGTTACCATGTCCGCCTCCTCTGTGGACATGAGAACCCGGAGGTTCAGTGCGAGCCCAGACCACACGCCTAAGACGGGCAGAGGAGGCAGGGGTGTCAGTGTCTGCGGCCTCAGACGCCCCATCTGGTTCTCCTCTCTCACTCACCAGACGTTTGGTTGTGTGTTCATCTTTCCAGACACTAGCTTGACATCCCAGGGATGTCACCCCTAAGAAAGTGGAGACATCAGACGTGTAGCTGTGTGTTGCTCCCAAAGGCCCCTGGGCAACTTCTCGCCCTTGTCAGTGATTCCCTCAGGTCTCCAGTCACCAGTGGTTATCGCTGTCTGGTTCATTTGCTTCCCTCCTCTCTTCCTTCCCAGACCAGTCATTACATGCACTTCCTTCTTAATAATCTTTATGCTTCCTCTGCCGTTTGAACCAAAGTGGAATGTTCTACGCAGGAAGCAGGACACAACACAGAACAAAACAAAAACCCTAGGCCCCTCCCACCCAGGGTCCCTTCCCTCTGCCAAGAGATGTCACCAGCTTTTGTAGTGGCTGGCACGTAGGCCCCTAAAATCCTGTGATGCGCTGACACATGGAGGGGGAGAAGGGATTGTCGCGTCACGGTGGCTGCAGCTTCTCTCTCCCCCATCCTGGCTCTTGCAGGCAAACCTGAAGGCAAAGCCGCAGACAAGGGCAAGCTGGCGGTAAGGAACACGGGGCTGCAGCGTTCCTCCTCTGATGCCGGCCGGGACCGCTTGGGCGATGCCAAGAAGCCGCCCTCGGGGATCGCCCGGCCCTCCACGTCGGGCTCTTTCGGCTACAAGAAGCCGCCTCCTGCCACGGGCACAGCCACCGTCATGCAGACTGGGGGTTCGGCCACGCTCGGCAAGATCCAGAAGTCCTCGGGCATCCCCGTGAAGCCAGTGAATGGCCGTAAGACCAGCCTAGATGTGTCTAACAGCGCAGAGCCCGGGTTCCTGGCCCCGGGAGCCCGCTCCACCATCCAGTACCGCAGCCTGCCGCGGCCGGCCAAGTCCAGCTCCATGAGCGTCACCGGCGGGCGGGGTGGGCCGCGCCCCGTCAGCAGCAGCATCGACCCCAGTCTGCTGGGTGCCAAGCAGGGCGGCCTCACGCCATCCCGACTGAAGGAGCCTTCCAAGGTGGCCAGCGGGCGCACCACGCCAGCCCCTGTCAACCAGACAGACCGGGAAAAGGAGAAGGCCAAAGCCAAGGCCGTGGGCCTGGATGCAGATAGCATTTCCCTGAAGAGCGTCGGCTCCCCGGAGACCACACCGAAGAACCCAGCTGGCCACCCCCCAGCCACCAAGCTGGCAGAGTTGCCACCAACCCCCGTCAGGTACCCACCACAGCGGCTTCCCCGTCTGTCTCCTCTGAGGTCCTTCCCCCTGCCCCTGCACTCCTCGGGCTTGTGACGGTGGCCCGTCCCTGGGCTCTGTAGTGTCACTTGAGCGCCCCTGCCTGCGGGTTCCTTCTCGTCCCACTTTCAAAACTGTTTCCCAAATTCACCAGTTTGGGCTGGTCCCAGACCCACGTTTACCTTCTTGAGCACTTGTACAGGTGGTTTCACTGCGTGCACACACATACACGCACGCACATACGCACACACGTGCACACACACACACACATGTGTAGACCCGCCTGTGTGTCCCATACACCTGTGCTGTCCCCACTGCTAAGACTTGAAGGGGCCCCACGTCAGGTATCGGGTTTCCTTCCAACGTGTCTCACCATCACTGGGATAAGCCCCGGCGAGGCCGGGATCTCATCTGCCTCTTGATTCTCTCACTCTGCCGTTCTCAATAGTTTGTTCTCTCTTCTCTTGTCTCAGGGCCGCAGCAAAGAGCTTTGTCAAGCCACCCTCACTAGCCAGCCTGGACAAGGTCAACTCCAATAGCCTGGACCTGCCATCGTCCAGTGACCCCCACGCTCCGAAGGGCCCGGATCTGCACACGGCCAGCTCGGCCACTGGGGGCCCTCTCTCTTGCTTCACACCCAGTCCGGCCCCCATCCTCAATATCAATTCAGCCAGCTTCTCCCAGGGCCTGGAGCTCATGAGTGGGTTCAGCGTCCCAAAGGAGGCCCGCATGTACCCCAAACTCTCAGGCCTGCACCGGAGCATGGAGTCCCTCCAGATGCCAATGAGCCTGCCCAGTGCCTTCCCCAGCAGCACCCCCACCCCCACTCCACCTGCCCCACCGACCGCACCCCCTGAGGAAGAGACAGAAGAGCTGACCTGGAGTGGAAGCCCCCGAGCTGGGCAGCTGGACAGGTGGGTGGACAGAGGCAGGGCTGGGCCCAAGTCTGACCCTGTGCCCGGCTCACACCACCCTTAGTAACACGGCCCATACGTGATGGCCACCTCTGACTTGCCATCTCTTTTAATACACAGTAAGCAGCTTCATTTGCTCCACAATTGCGCCAAACAGCCAGGATGTTTTTTGTCTGTTATTATCCTCACCTTATAAATAGAGAAACCAGTGCACAGAGGCTTTCAATGACTTAACCAAGATCGCATCACTGCTTTGACCCGTCACCCGAAGCTTTTGCTTCCTAGTCCAAAATCATTTCTGTTAGATCAGGTCCTGGTTTCCACCGACCGTCATGTGACCTTCTCAATAGCTCTCTGCACTCTGATTCCCAATCAGAAAAGCATGCAACCTTTCAGATCAATTTCTCCAGTTGTGAGCCAAGAGGCTGCAGCTGTCTTCTGTGCTTTGTAGGGACAAAGGGGCCCACAGCCTGAGGTCCTGTGTTCAGGTGGTGCGTCCCTCGGACCTAGCGTCCCAAACTCTAGTTTCTAAGAGGGGCCCACACACTTCTTTTCTTTTTCCTCCACAGTAACCAGCGGGATCGGAACACTCTGCCCAAGAAAGGGCTCAGGTAACCCTGACACGTGCACGGGCTTTCCTTCCTACACCCAGGCTCTGGTCCGAGTGAAACCCGTCAGTGACCTCTCCCGGCCCCAGTCGTGACTTTGGTGCTCCTCGTATGAGTCACTGTATGTGGCTCCTGTCCGTCTCCCTCCCAGCAAGTGCCCTGCCCTCACTTCCACCTCAGTCTGCGTCACCCTCAGAGCCAGTGTTCTTTCTGGTGACAGAGGACAGACAAGTCTGCACACGGGAATCATGCCTCACCTGTGCCCACCTGTGCTGTCCCAGCCCTGGCCAAACGTCCTGTCTGTAGTTTTCCTCCCTCTACGTCTAAGGGAGATCAGGGGCCTCTGGTTGTCTAGAAGGGGAGAGGGGGGCACAGTGAGTCCTCCACTGTTACTGTAGCATTGAGCCCCCAGTCAGGTGACTCCTGCTGCCTGAGAGCCACATACGGGATCAGAAAGCTCTGTCCTGAGGTCCAGGGACACCTTCCAGTGCCTCCTCTGTCACCTCAGCCCCCACCTCGGGGACCCCGCAGAGGGTCCTGCTAGACCTGCAGCCCCCCTCGTGGTCTGGGAGAGAACCCCGAGTTACCACTGCTCCCCTCCTGGGGCGTCCCCGTCGGCTCCTCTTTCTCCTGCGTCAGGATCTACTCTCCGTCCAGACCTGATACCACTTGGTGGTTGCCCAGACTGAGCACTGCTGCCTCCGACAGGTACCAGCTCCAGTCCCAGGAGGACGGCAAGGAGAGGCGCCACTCCCACACCATCGGGGGGCTGCCCGAGTCGGACGACCAGTCAGAGCTGCCTTCGCCCCCTGCGCTCTCCATGTCCTTGAGTGCGAAAGGCCAGCTTACCAACATAGGTCAGTGTCGTCGGTCACCCACGGTGGCACAGGGTGAAGCAGGCCTCACCGAGCCAGCTGGGCTTGGGGTTTCGTCTCCTATTTGACTCGCACTGTATTGGGTTGCCACGTGGTGCCTCAGTTTACCTATCCACATAAGACTGAAGGCAAAGCGCTCCGAGCCCCTGAGCACATGGTGTGGGACCCTAGCATTGGAGGGTCTGAACGAAGGCGTGGGAAAGCTATAAATCCAGGCTTCTGGCAGTGACTGCTGGAGAGGGGCCCACACCCAGCGCTGCCGGGAGGGAGGAGGTGAGGGGTTGCCTGCCGAGGATGGGGTCTGCCCTCAACCCAGAAGAGCCCAGACTCCCCCGTGCGGGGCGGTGCCAGGGCCCTCCTAGTCCTGCAGGCTCAGCAGTGTGACTCGCCGTGGCCACACCTTTTCCAAAGGCTGAGGAGAAGGGCTAGAAAACAAGGAAGGGCCTCTGAGTCAGAGGCAGGGCGGGGGAGACGCCCAGGTGTGCAGGCCTGGAGGGCACCAGCCTGGTCTGGAAGCAGCGGGCGTGATGAGTCCACTGGGCCCTCAGGACAGTGCCTGGGGCAGGCCGTTTGCTGGCTGAGTCTCTGGATGCATGTCCTTTCCAGCCAAGTGAAGAAAGCAGTGAGGACAGAATGAGGACCCGTCACGTCCCGTGGGGCGACTGCGGGAGACTTGGGGTAAACTAGGAATCAGGATACTTTGCCCAGAGAAGGGAACGGCTCTGAAGGAAAGGTCCTCTGCTCCCTGAAGGGCCATTCCATGGCGGACAGGGCCTCCACTGAGGGCCGAGCGAGAGGAAACGCATGTGCGTGCGGGACGAGGGGCTGGGTGAAGTGATGACAGCCTGTCCTCGGGAAGGCCGGCAGGCACATGTGCAGTCCTGCCCTGCACAGGTGCCTATGGACACACTAGCATCCACCTGCCCGGCTGGCGCAGGAGAACAGCCCAGGGCTGCCTGTGGTTGCTTGTGAGGCTGTCACCCGGCAGGGGCAGCAGGGGGCGGGCTCTGCAGGCTGCAGGGGCCGGCCCAGCCCGACCTGACTTCACCCAGGGCAATGTTGGGCCCAGCGGGCCTTGGCTGCTTGCTGCTTAGAGTGGGCAGCAACCCGGAGCGACACTGCTGGGTAGGGAGCGCCTCCCGCCCTCCCGCAACGCCGAGCCCTCTTCTCTAGCTGGCTCTTCCCATCATTTGGAGCTGACTTTGGTCTGAATCCCCTTCCGGCCACCTGCCAGGCGTGTTGTAGCGAACCAAACTGCAAGAGCCCATGTTCATTGGCACATCCGGGCAACGGGAAGGTTTCGGGAAAACTGCACCCCTTCCCCCAGCCCATCCTTCGAGAGCGACACAGGACTGAGGGAAAGCCTGTCCAGGGGCAGCGCTGCTCACCCTTCATTCCAGACGGCAGGGCCCTCCTCCATCTGGGCTCGTGGCCCCGGAGACCCCTCCTGGCCCCGCCTGCTGGCACGCCGCCCGCCCCCCCCTTCCTCTCCTGCCCCCTCTCTCCTGCTGCTCCACTCCCCAAGGGCCCGGAGCACTGGTGACCCTGCCTCTTCTCCTGCCCCGTCCTTCTCCTGTCCCCTTCCCTCTGTCCTTCCAGTGAGTCCCACTGCGGCCACCACGCCAAGAATCACTCGCTCCAACAGCATCCCCACCCACGAGGCGGCCTTCGAGCTGTACAGCGGCTCCCAAATGGGGAGCACCCTGTCCCTGGCCGAGAGACCCAAGGGGATGATTCGGTCAGGATCCTTCCGAGACCCCACGGACGACGGTGAGACTTCACGCAGCGCGGTTCACGCTCATCCCAGCCCTGCTGGGCCCTCACCCACCACCTCCACGACCACCACGCACACATGACTCCCAGGACATCACGTCGGGCCATCTGTCTTTCTTCCCATGCCTTTGAAGGGTCTGGGGGCCCAGAAACCTTGGCTGTACCATGTGGCCTGGGGCTGGGGGGGACGTGAGCGTGGAAGGGCTCAGCGTGCCCTCAGAGTTTCCTGAGAAGCGGGGCTTCCTCCTCGTTCCAGCAGCTGCCTCCCCTCCCCAGTGTCTCGAGTGCATGGGACACACAGGGACACAATGGCAGCTCTTAGATCCTTTCAAAGAACCAGGCACTTCCTTCCTCTTCCAAGTCCATTCTGAAGGTTGGCCTCAGGCAGGGCCCTGTGGTGTCGTGATCTGGGTGCATGGTCAGCGGGAGGCCTGGCCTTGGGGGAGACGAGACTCCGCCACTGTCTCCGGACGCCCACACCGGCGTCAGGCTTGCGACCTGTCGGGGGGCTCGACTGAGTGGTCAGACCGAGGGTTTTACAGGGTTTCTTCGTCTAGTGGTCCCCAGGATCTCAGCGTGTTCCCAGCTCTGAGACAAGGGGGCAGAGTCGCAGGGTTTGTTCTGAGCAGCTTTGGCGAGAATGCACTTTCCTGACTGGGAAGATGAGACGACACCGCTGCCACCACTCTCTCCCTCAGCCCGGCGCCCTGCCACCCCAGACCTCGCAGGCTGGACAGAGGCCCACCTGCTCTGGGCGGCAGTGATGCCGGCAGGGTGCCCGTCCTGTTCTTTCCATTTGCGCGAGAGGCTTCAAGGACCAGAGCCCACACTCGCACCTGGGGCTCTTCCCGGAAACCCCTCCGTCCCCGGGGCCTGTGGTAACTCTGTGTTCTGTTCTCTTCCAGTCCACGGCTCGGTGCTGTCTCTGGCGTCCAGTGCATCATCCACCTACTCCTCAGTAAGAACAAGCCCCCCACCCCCACCCCCTGCCCTGCCCCTAGAGCCTCCTTCAGCTGGGGGACTGACTGGGGTGGGCGCCTAGAGCTGGGAGCCCCCGGCAGACGCTTCACTTCCTCCCTGGTCTTTCTGGCCTCACCACCAGTCCCTGAGCAACTCTGGTGCCTTTCGTTGCCTCATTTGAAAAACGGAGAATCCCCTCGTCACAGACCTGTTCTGTGCCGTGGGAGTGGGACACATTTATGGCAAGGAGATAGGCAGGTGTCCAGGTCCCCGGGAGCCTAACCACGCCCAGAGTTGACCAGGGGATCACGTGGACCCACACCCGGGCACTGCACTTGGCTGTGGGGTCACCTTCATTCTTAGACTTGCCCTGCCCCTAATTTGTTCGCCCTCCAGGTGGGCTGCAGGAAGGGTTAGTCTTTAGATCAGCGGTGTCAAAACTTTTTTAAACGTTTTTCACCAAGGGCCACAGGCAGTAAAATACACAAACAGCTGGGCCACTCACTCGAGGTGAAGTACGTATTGCCTCACCTGGCTTATTTAAGTAAACTAAATATATTTTTGGAATTTGCTGCGGGCCAATTAACAATGGATTGCGGGCCGCAGTTTGGACACCCCTGCTTTAGATGAACCAAAGTTTCATTTCCCAGGCTTCTTGACAGTGACAAAGCTGGCTGGGGAGGAGCTCCAGAGGAATCTTTCCTTGAAGCCCCCGTCCTGTGACAAGCCAGGGCCAGGACAGTTCAACCTGTCACCCCCTCAGTCGCGCTCCCCCAACTCCTATGCCCTGCTCGGGGGCCTGGCTCCCTCACCTGCAGTAACACCTCCTTTCTCTCCCTTTCTCCTCCTGCTCCCTGCTGCAGGCTGAGGAGAGGATGCAGTCCGAGGTAGGGCGCCACGCCTTCGTCTCTGCTCGCGAATGCCACTGCGCCCACTTTCCTCCCACACCTGACACTTCTGCTGTGTGACTTTGTGTCTGTCTTCTCACAGCAAATCCGGAAGCTTCGGAGGGAACTGGAGTCATCGCAGGAGAAAGTGGCCACCCTGACGTCTCAGCTTTCTGCCAACGTGAGTGCTATGAAGCCGGGGACACCAGGCGGTCATTGGGCGTCAGCTTAGATAGGTTCAGCCAAAGGAGGACAGTTGTCCCGTGAGGGACCGCAGGTGTGGACGCCAAGGGCAAGGGAGTGGAGGGCTGGGGTTTGGCCTCCCCTGTCGGAGTCTCGATTTTTATAAAGACCTGTTTTGCCCCCGGCCTAACCAGTGGGTGTGGGTGCGTTACCGGCCGCTGGTCTTTGAACGCCCTAGAGAAAGAAAGGACTGTCAGTGGTTGCGTGTGCAGGTGGAAACAGCCTTGCACTGGCTGTGGACAGAAATTGCCACGGATTATATCACAGAGCCCTCAAAGCCTGTCACTGCCCGGGTGTGTGGGGGGGTCGTGCCTTTGCTCCCACCCCAGCTGGGCAGGCACAGAGCTGGCCATTAGCATTCTGTCCGGTGGCCGTGACACTTCGGAACCCAGCTTCATTCTCATCGTCACCTCCAGCGGCCTCTTCCGTCTCCATGGGCAGCTGGCAGAGATGCCCTGACCCAGAATTCTGTGCCCTCAACCTGTCCTCAGGCCACCCATTGAGAACAAGCTTCTTTCATCCTGGGCCTTGGTTTTCCTACCCCGTGAGATGGGGAGAAATGCAGCCAGCCCTCCACCCGGGTGGAGTCATCTGTCCCCTGTGGCCAGGCTGCACACAGAGGACACAGAGCCGTTCTCCCCCAAACACCGTAAACAACAGCTGAGCGGACATGGAGGGCTGTTCCAAGTGATTGCACAAAAGTCACTGTGTCTCCAGTTTCCGCAGCAGTTTTGGGTTTGTCTTTCCCTTCCTCTCTGGGGAACCCAGCTGTCTGGCCTGGGGTCTTCCCTTGGAAGCCGGCAGGAGACTCTCCACCAAGATCTCGCCTGTTTCTGACGTGTTTCAACAGCGGCTCTCTCTCACTGGCTGTTCTCTTTATTCTCTTCTCCCACAACCTTGATCCAGACGTTGCTTGTTCAGAGCTCATTTCAAGCACTTCTCCACTCGTGGGACCCATAAGAATTGTAATAGAAACAAGAACCTCGTACCCACCCACACAGCAGTGGCCTGGATCAGGTCCCACACTCCCCAGAAAACCCACGTTGGGGAGATGGCGGGGGAGAGGCACCGGGAAGCAGAGAGCATTAGTGAGACACTCATTGCACCGCAGTCTGTCAGCCATCGCGCTGACGAGGCTGGCGGGAGCCACGAAGATGAATGGAGAGCGTGATTGCTCTTAGAACAGGAAGTTTTTGGCTAGGACAGAACAAACCAAACACCCAGACATGACAGTTCTGAATTTTCGAGGCAGATTTTTGCTGAGCTCACAGCGCTGCCTCAAGCAGGAGACGCACTGCCAGGACTCGGGGAGGGTCCCACAGCTCTCTGCAGGACCCCAGTTCCGGACCAAGTTTTTGTCCTGTTCATGAGCTTCCCAGCTGCCCGAGCTGGGGGCACCCAGACCACTGACCCTCCCAAATGCACTGCCACTTAGCCCTGGGGTCGCACAGGCACCCTAGTGAGGGGGAGGGTTCAGGAAGGTTCAGAGGAGTGACAGGAAATGGGAGAGGAGGGGGAGCCCCAGTGAGAAGAGGCAAGTGCAGGAGCACATGAGAAGGCGGGGTTCTCGCTGAAGCCAAGGGTGCAGGAGTCCCCTCTGCTCCAGCTGGAAGGAACCTGCCAGGTCATGGCAGCAGTGCCACGCAGGCTCACAGGACAGGGCTGCCTGCAGCGCACGTGACAGTAGCCTCCAGGTGTGTTCCAAGGGCACAGAGAGAACCACGGTGGACCCAACCGGAGGGACAGTGTTAGCCGACAGGAAGCGCTGAGAGCGTGTCAGACGTGAGAACACATGGGAGCCCTGCCACTGCCTCTGGGGACACCAGTTGCTCACGTGCCTCCACTGGGGGCTATTTCTCTGTCCCCAAGTGTTCCCCTCTCTAGACCTGGCCTCATTCCCTTCCCCTTTCTATACATCCTGCTGCCGGTTCGGGCCACGCGCTGGGTGGCCTTGGCAGCACCTTTCCAGGCCGGGCCGCCTCTTACCTGCACCCTTCCGTCGTCATGAAACAGACCTGACATCTAGTGGCCAAGCTGTGGAATTTCCCTGCGGTGTCCTCAGCTCTCTAGCTCTGCCAAGAGCCTGAAACCAGAAACAAGGAGTGGCAGGGACGGCTTAAGGATGGAGGACCACCTGGAAGCAGAAGAGGGAAGACATGCCAGTTTCTCCTGGGACCCGTGGGGGCCAGTCTGCTGGACAGCACAGGAGTTAAACCAAGATGACGGAACGGCCCTGTGGCCTCCCCCAGAGCAGAGGGACAGTCCCGCCTCTGGTAAATGACAGGTGCCAGTCCCAAGTCTCCACAGCCTCCAAAACGCTGCCCGGCCCTCACGCTCTCTGTACCACATCGACTCTGGAAGCCAGTCCCACCGGAAGCTGTGTGATCATACCTGCCCACGCAGGGAGATCAGTGTTTCAAAGTCACCGAGAGGCCTGTCGGCACCGCCCAGCACTTGGGCAGGAGATGAGCTGACGGAGCTTCCCGGTCGGTCCTGTCCTGGCCCGAGCCTCAGGCAGCTGAGGGATGTCCTTGTGTTCGTTTCAGGCTAATCTCGTGGCAGCTTTTGAACAGAGCCTGGTGAACATGACATCCCGCCTCCGGCACCTGGCAGAGACGGCCGAGGAGAAGGTGAGGGGCCTGGGCCCGGCACGTGAGGGAGGGTTCCTGCACAGAGGCCGAGGCCGTCCTCTCTCCCGAGCACCTGACTGCCAGCTTCTCCCTCCCTTTCTCAACCTGGATTCTCAACCTGCCCCTGATGCAGTTGTCCCCATTCCCTGCCCTTCTGTATCCTGGCTGCTAGAATCCCAGAGCCTGGTGGCACGGAGCAGCTGCTCCGTCCCGACCGATGGCTGTTTTCGCTCCCCTCCTAGGACACTGAACTGCTGGATTTGCGAGAAACCATAGACTTTCTAAAGAAAAAGAACTCAGAGGCCCAAGCAGTCATTCAGGGAGCCCTTAATGCCTCGGAAAGCACGTCCACAGGTAGGACCCAGCCATGGGTCATGGGGCGGCGGGGACGGGGTGAGAGGAAGACTTTGCAGATTTTTACCTGTGCCCGGTGTGCCAGGTCCCACGTCCACTTTCTGGAAGGTGAGGGCCCTTTGGCGCCCATCAGAGTGATGCTGCAGACCGGTCAGTGAGGAGTGCCAGGGCCATGCCCTCCCATCCCTGGGTCAGGGACAGTGAGGTGACCTGCAGTGCACTTGAGGCCAGAGCCAGGGCCGTCCGAGATGGTCATTAAACAGGACCTTACTCTTACGGAACAAAAGGTGCTCTCCCCCTTCGATGGAGCACCCGTGCCGGATGGTGTTTACCCAAAGGAGCTGAATGAATTGTTATGTCCCCACAAAAACCTGCACACGATGTTTACTGCAGCTTTGTTCGTAATTGCCACAACCTGGGAGCAGCCAAGACCCCTTCAGTTAGTGAACAGATGTGTCAGCTGTGCTCTAGCCAGGCAATGAAACGTCCCTTGGCACTAAGAAGCAATGAGCGATTACGCTATGAAAGATACTGAGTCTAAATGCATGTCACTAAGAGAAGAAAACCAACCGGAAAAGGTGACGTGCTGTGTGGCTCCAATTCTACGACGTTCTGGAAGAAACAAGACTGTGGAGACAGCAAAGGGATCAGTGGCTGCCAGGGTGGGGGTGGGGGCGGGGTGAGTACGGGGACACAGGATTCAGGGCAGTGAGGTGACACTAGTGGGGGTGCCTGTCATTACACATCTGCCCAGCGCTGGATGCACAACACGAGCGGAGCCTCACGTGGCCTGGGTGACAATGATGTGTCACGTGGGTTCCTCAGCTGTGACATGTGTACCCTCTAGTGAGGCTGGGGGGGGTGGACAAGGGGCATATGGGAACCCTGTTCCCTCTTAATTCTGCTGTGAGCCTGCACCTGCTCTGAAAAATGAAGTCTAACAAGCAGCACTTCACATTTTCACATAAACGTGTTGTGTGCACTCATGTATGTATAGTCCGGTGTGCGTGCTCACATGTATGTGTATCTAGTATGTGCACACACGTGTATATAATCTGGTTTGATCCTCACGCCAGTTCTCCAAGGGGATGAGGCAGAGGTCACATGTCATCACATGGGCTCAGATGACAAGCTCGCTTTGCTAGAGCGAGTCAAGACAAGCGGTGGTCTGGTGCCACAGAGGCTCCATCAGGCCCTCGGGCAGCTGGCCGGTCCGTGTCCACGTCCCTGGCCAGTTTTGTGTTTCAGTCCACGGTCTGCAAGCGCCAGCTTTGCTCACGTTACCAAGGCCGTCCTTCCCCCGGGCTGTCCGCTCCAGCACTTCATACTCACCCATCCTATTTCTTTCCTTCCCTTATGTTGGAGGTGCTGCCCCATCTGGCCAAGAGGGACCCTTATCTGATGCTTTGGGGTGGTCCCCCTAACAGCTAGCCCCCGACACACACACACACACTCCACACCCACTCACCTCCCACACACTCACCACACACACACACACTCTCTCACACACTCTCACACTCGCCCCTCCATTTCCACAGCTTTGACCTCTTCTCTTCTCACACCCTCCCCACTGCTTATAATGCTTCTAAAGGCTTTTATCTTAACAGAGAAGAAAGATGGATCCACCTGTGTCCTTTCTCATTATAATCTTGTCTCCTTCCTTACTTCACGGGCACACTTACCTTCCCACCCGCCGTCACACCTCACCCCACTATAATTTTGCTTCTGTCACCGTCACCCTACCAAAACTGCTTTCACTAAAATCAGCAATGACCCCCATTTTTCCAAAATCGAACTTACAGAGTTTAGGACCTATTTTACGTGGCCTCTGTAAAATGGAGCTAGCACCTCACCCGAATTTGTTGTGTTAAATCAGAGAATGCATGTTACCATTCACCACAGTGCCCGGCACTCACTAGGTGCTCAGGACAGTAGGCCCGCCCTCCCACCCACCCCCACAGACCGGCAGCACCTCAGGATTCCCAAGACCCGGCCCTCCCTTCGCTGAATTCCTCCCCTGCCTGAGTCATCATTCCCATCTTGCTCTCTTCCTGCAACTCTGGTTCCTCTGTTCTTCAAAGAATACTATGCATAAACTGAAAAGACAACCCAAAGAATGCAAATCATATGTTGGGTAAGGGTCTAGCATCCAGAATATATGAAAAACTCAACAGTAAAAAAGCACATAACCTGATTTTTAAAATAGGCCACAGGTCTGAATAGGCATTTCTCCATGAAGACGTAGAAATGGCCAGTAAGCACATGAAAAGATGCCCAGTGTACCCTTAGCTAGCCAGGAAATTCCCATTAAACCCCAGTAAGGTGCCACTTCACACTCACTGGGAAGGCGGCAGCGGGAAAGCGCAGTGGCCAGAGCTGGGAGGATGTGGACAGAGGGAACCTGCCTACCTTGCTGGCGGGAATGCAAAATGCTGCAGCGATTTTGGAAAACTTGGCAGCTGCTCAGAAAGTTAAGCGTGGACTTCCCCTGTCAGCTGGGAATGCCACACCGGGGTAGACGAGCCCGTCTCAGACACATGTGTTTCTCCTTCTAGACTGGGAGCTTCTTGGGAACCGGGCTGATTGCTTCTTATTTTTCACCTTTGACTTTTTTTTTATGTTGAGTCATGAGTCATGATTGACACTCAGTAATGTTTGTTGAAAGAAAGACCCACAAAACGAGTGAAGTGGCCCCGGAGCTGCCTGGCTCCCTGCGCCCCCCATCTCTAACCCCCCCCCCCCCCGTGTGTTCCTCGCTTGTCCTCGGCCCCTAGAGCTGCGGATCAAGAGGCAGAATTCCTCAGATAGTATCTCGAGTCTCCACAGCATCACCAGCCACTCCAGCGTCGGCAGCGGCAAGGACGCTGATGCGAAGAAGAAGAAGAAGAAGAGCTGGGTAGGTGACGCTGACGGGAGGGGCTGCGTAGAGCCACGTCCACCTCAGCACAGGAAGCGGGCTTCCCGGACGCGCCGAGATGCAGGCCCTCCGACCCTAAGCCCCAGCCGATGTCTGCTCTGCTCAGAGCAAGGTCGGCTGTCCTCTCCTTTCCCCAGCCATTCCCCACCGGTCCCAACACACCCCTCCAACCCCACACACGTACCCCCTGGGGCTCTCCCTGCCGAGTAGGTCAGATGTGTTTGGCAACAGAAGGAAACATCCGGAGGGGATGTCCGACCAGTCCCCTTCCCCAGCCTCCCGCCCCCACGCCCTTCTCCATTCTGGGACGATTCTGTGCACAAAGCATCGGGGGCTCCTGGAAGCCACTTCTTCAGGTTTCTGGAGAGGTATTTGGGGAACACTTCAGATTGCTTCCAAGGAACCTGTATGTCACCTCTGGCCCAGAGGCAGTGGGGAGTTTACTTTTCCAGATAACCCTACACTGACTTGGATGCCCCTTCCAACATCCTTTCAGCGGATGGGTCTGACACACTTTTAGCCCCCGGCCACCTGTGGGAAGGAGAGGACCCCGAAAGGAGACTGTGGCTCTTTGTCCCTGTTCAGTGAGACTGGCCCTCAGACCCCTGTATAGTGCAGACAGGTACCAGCTGTGTGACATGAGTGATTAAGTGTTGCTTCTTTTTTTCTCCCCTTCAAAATGCTGACTTCAATCCCCATTTTTTTCCAGGTCTATGAGGTAAGAGTTCCTCTCCCCGTTTTCTCTTTCCCTTTGCCACACCTTTCCCATTTCCAGAGCAGCCCCCTCCCCCTAAAAAAAGAACTGACATTCATAAAACTAACCATGACGATCACCCCTGAGTTCCCAAGTCACTCCACTGCATGCCCCCCAACCCCCACCTCGTGAGGACAGGGGAGGGGCCTGGTTGAGGCCAAATGGGAGAGTCAGATGAAATCCTAGCCTGGCCCCACCTCCTTTGTTGCAAAATGGGCCTGATACAGAAGCAGTCAGATTGAGCTGCCCCTGTCCAGGAAGCGAGCGCTCTTCCTTCTGGTTCCATCACCCCCAGAAGCCCCAAGGGGAAGAGAATGGCTGGATGAACTTGCTCTTGACCGCGCTTCCCAGAGGCCAGTTCAGTCTGAGTCTAGCCCGAGGACTTAGCCCTACACTGAGAAGAACCAGAGGTAGGGAGGGACGTGAGCCAGTGCAGGGTCCCCTCGAGTCACCATAAACCCGGAAGCCCTCCAAGCATCATGGAACTTGCAGAGACATCTGTCAGGGCTGAGCGTAGAGCCCAAGACAGACAGAGGGAGCCAGACTTGCCTTACACACCGGGCATCAGAGGCTCTATCCCCGCCAGCGCTGAGGCAGGACTTGAAAGATGGAGCCTGTCACCTCAGCCATCAGGGAGCCTGCAGAATTGCAGAGGGGACAAAAAAGTTATCAGATTGCTGACGCCGATCCAGCAGCACCAAAAGCCTAATGTAGTCAGTGGATGGAAAGGCATTTTTAGATGGGAGGGAGACGCCACAGAGGAGGTGAATGCTGGACTGGGGGTGCTGAGAGGAGAGTGTTGGGATGTCCCTAGTGGACACTGCCCAGTGACGGGAGCCACAGGCCAGGAAGAACACGCGTCCGGCCGGGGCGCTGCCGATGTGGGGGGCACAGAGGAGGGGCCCGAAATGGCAGGGTAGCTGTGTGAACGCCGTCACGCCAGGCCACTGAGCTGCTCCCTGAGGACGCTGTCGTCAGCGTGGGGAGCCCTGCCCTTTGTCCAGCACACGTCCGGGTGCCTGAGCGCTGGGCTGCCCTCGCTGAAGAGTGTTCCCTGAGCTCATCTGACACCGCACAGCTCCACCGTGTCCCAGCATCTCTGGCCACACGAGCCTGCAGGAGCCTGGCTCTCCCTGGGGGCCTAGTGACCTGAGATGGCGTCCACTCCAGGCAGGCCAGTCACGGGATCTGTCTGTGTGCACGTGCTTTCATACACGCTCACGCGCACACCCATACACACATGTACGCGCACGCACACAGCCTGCCATGAGGCAGGACGTAGAGGAGACGCCGTGGCTGGAAATCAGGAGCCCGTCCCCAGCCAGCAGCTCCTTGGCCTTCTCGGCGTCAGTTCCTGTCTCCACAGAGAACTGAGCTTGACAGGACTTTTGGGCCATGAGTCCTCGCTGGTGACGTGTCCCCTGCACACTTACTCCTCATCGCGACCACAGCACACGGCCCCTTGTCCAACCTGGGAGCCACCCAGCACACGCCCCCATTAGCTGCACTGTCCCCACATAGCCTTGCTGTGCTCCAGGTGAGACACTCAGGAGTCCCCTTAGAGTGTCCCTTCTCTTCCCTTCTCACTGTCCCAAAGGTCTGCTTCGCTCCGGTCCCCTTTGTCTCCAACCCCTCCTCTGCTCTCTCGCTGCCATTTCATCTCTGTGCCCATGTGGTATGCATGCTGTGTGGATGCATGTGCGTGGCTGTGGGACAGGACCCTGGTTGGCATTGCGGCTCACACCCATGACACCCAAGCTCGTCACCACCTGAGCTCGCACACACTGTGGTCAGATGGCAGAGTCCCAAATGTCTGAGGAAATGGGAGGAAGCGACCCTCGTTCTAGGACCTTTGAGCGGACGTAGCAGAAAGCCCTGTACCTGGCTGTCTGGCCGTGCTGTGATGTGCGGAGCAGACACGCCCCTCGAGAAACTCCATACCCTCCCCCCTCCTGTTCGTTCCACAGAATCGCTCCGTCAGTCTCTGGTTAGCGGGTGGATAGTCTGCCGTGCGCCCTGGTCACAGCAGGGTCGTGAGCCCTCCGGGAGCTACCCCCAGACTGAGTCCCTGCTGGTCTGTGGCTAAAGGCAGATGGGATCGCTGCGAGCTGTCCCCTCTGACCTCTGAGGGCTTCTCTCCATCCCAGTCAGGGACACAGACCCCCAGGGCAGAGAGAAGACCTGGGAAGCTCCCATAGCCCACGACAGCAGGCCAGGATGTTCCCCTTTCCTCGGTCCTAACATCAAGGCCGCTCTTCTGTTCTCACGCCACCCACGAGTCACAGGCTGAACCCCCAGACACGCCCTGGCCACGCACCATCCCCGCAGGCCTTACCCGGCCCGCCCCACAGCCACAGCGCGGCCCTGACCTCTCCCCACCTGCATCTGCTCTTTTCTAGCTTCGAAGTTCCTTCAACAAAGCCTTCAGTATAAAGAAGGGGCCCAAGTCAGCATCCTCGTACTCAGACATCGAGGAGATCGCCACCCCTGACTCCTCAGCCCCCTCGTCCCCCAAACTGCAGCACGGCTCCACAGAGACGGCTTCGCCCTCCATCAAGTCCTCCAACTCGTCTTCTGTGGGCGTCGAGGCCCCTGAGTAAGTGTCCTCCCACTGCCTGCCTCCTGGCCCCCACACAGACCTGGCCCTGGGCCCCTGAGACCAGCAGACGGGCCTTTCCTCTCACTGCTCGGTCCCTGGGGCAGGAGGAGCCAGGGCTGCCGGCCATGGTCTCAATGCCCAGTACCCAGCGCTTCTGCCTGTAGCTGGCTTGACTCTTCGCTTTCTTCCAGGGCCCCTGCTCACTCAGCTCCCCACGTGAGGCTGTTCCACGCCAGTGAGGAGGACGAGCCGGAGAAGAAGGAGGTGTCCGAGCTGCGCTCCGAGCTGTGGGAGAAAGAGATGAAGCTGACAGACATCCGCCTAGAAGCCCTCAACTCTGCCCACCAGCTGGACCAGCTTCGGGAGACAATGCATAACATGCAGGTCAGTGTCCTGGCAGGCTGGGGGCGGGGCAGGGGCGGGGCTGGGGGCGTGTCCAGCCTGCTCCCCTTGCTATGCGGCTGCAGGGGGGGGGGGCTCAGGCTCAACCCCTCCAACCCTACTCCCTTACCCCGTCTGTTCTGTCCACAGTTGGAGGTGGACCTGCTGAAAGCTGAGAATGACCGGCTGAAGGTCGCCCCAGGCCCCTCATCGGGCCCTCCCCCAGGGCAGGTCCCTGGGTCGTCTGCTTTGTCGTCCCCTCGCCGCTCGCTGGGCCTCGCTCTCACCCACTCCTTCAGCCCGAGTCTCACAGATACAGGTACCTATTTGGGAGAAGAGGTGAAGAGGGTTCGGTCCGCTGCCATACCATTCCACGTGCTCTGGTGGCATCTTCCTTGGCCCAGGGAGGTGACAGAGCCTAAACCAAGCAGATGCCAATGTCATGGGACACAAAGAGTTGTTATGGTCTTTTGACCCTAACTGCTTTTCCATTTGGGGCTTGCGTTTCTTCTCTGTGACACATGAAGAATTACTTGGGAAGGACAGCGCCTGGGGTTAGGAAAGCCTATGGGTGCCTTAAGCCGACAGCCCTTGTCACTCCTGCAGACCTGTCGCCCATGGACGGCATCAGCACCGGCGGCCCCAAGGAGGAGGTCACCCTCCGGGTGGTGGTGCGGCTGCCCCCACAGCACGTCATCAGAGGGGTAAGGACCTGCGGGAGGGCCGGCCACACTGTCGCGCTGCCCTGACGCCCTCAGAACGTGCTCAGCCCTGAGGCTTGAGGCTCGTCTGCCTGCAGGGTCACGTGCTCCCTCTGACCTCGCAGGACTTGAAGCAGCAGGAGTTCTTCCTGGGCTGCAGCCAGGTCAGCGGGAAAGCCGACTGGAAGGCATTGGATGGAGCCGTTTCTCAGGTGTTCCAGGTACGCGGCACAGGGTGGCTCAGCGCGGCCTTCTGTGACGGGCTGCTGCTCCGCGCACACCCTGGGTCCTGGGGCCCTGCCACCCTCCAAGGATAGCTTCCCAGGAGGAAATGTGCATTCTTCCCTCATGCCTCTGCTTGGTTCCCTCTCAGGCTTTGACAGCCGTATGTGTGTTCTCGGGTCCCTCACCGTCTCTTCCCCTCCCTGCTCTTCCGTCAGGACTACATTTCTAAGATGGACCCAGCGTCAACCCTGGGCCTCAGCACCGACTCCATCCACGGCTACAGCCTCAGCCACGTGAAACGTGTGCTGGACGCAGAGCCCCCGGAGATGCCTCCCTGCCGCCGAGGCGTCAATAACGTGTCGGTCTCCCTCAAAGGTCAGCCTCTGTCTCCTGGGGTGAAGGGACAGGAAGGGCCGTGGGAGAACCCCCAGGGATTCGTTCAGTAGCAGTTATTGAGAACCATCAACGTGACTGGCCAGCTGGCCAGCCATACTCACGGGTTCAACCAACCCGGATGGAAAGTGTTCTTTGAAGTGTTACATTTTTGCAGATGTGCACTGTGTGGTTAGGCTTATGATCGTAACATGTACAGACCTTTTTCCTTGTCATTGTTCCCTAAGTGATACATTGTAACTGTTTACGCAGTGTTTACATTGTGTCAGGTATTGCAAGTACCTAGAGATGACTTCAAGTTCAAGGGAAGGTGTGCACAGGTTACATGCCAGTGCTCCGCACTTATGTAAGGGGCTTCAGCAGCCTCGGGTTTCGGTATTCCCAGGCATGGGGAGATCCAGGAACCAGTCCCCCGCAGAGAACGAGGATGACTGTAATGTGAGATATAAAACGATGAGACCCTCGTGACTTCTGTTCCCAGGGACTGGTTCCCAGGGAACTTTCTGCCCAGCCACCCACGCACCTGTAGCTCACAGCACGTCCCTAAGAATGAGCCCCGCTCGGATTTGGGGACTCCCGTGGCTCTGAGGTTTTCAGTGGGCTCCTGGATGAAAAAGGAAACGCGCTCAGGGTCCCTTGCCGTCCTCAGGGCCCTGTCGACACTCACGCTGTCTGGGGCCGGGGTGCAGGTCTAAAGGAGAAGTGTGTGGACAGCCTGGTGTTTGAGACGCTCATCCCCAAGCCCATGATGCAGCACTACATCAGCCTCCTGCTCAAGCACCGGCGCCTGGTCCTCTCGGGCCCCAGCGGTACGGGCAAGACCTACCTGAGCAACCGGCTGGCGGAGTACCTGGTGGAGCGCTCTGGCCGTGAGGTCACCGAGGGCATCGTCAGCACCTTCAACATGCACCAGCAGTCATGCAAGGTGACTGCCTCCTGGGCCCCTGCCAGCCATTCCAGGGCCTTGGCTCAGGCCCTGCCCAGCTTCCTTTCTTTTCCCTCCTCTCCCTCCGCCTGAATCTTCCTCCTCCCGCCTCCTCAGTGTCCTTGCTCCCTTCCCTCCCCATCACGTCCCCTTCCCCACTCTTCTCTCCAGACTCTGGCGCTGCCCTCTCTGTCCACACCTCCCCTTGCCTCTGTCTGGTGCCTTTCCCTCCATCTGATCATCTGCGTCTAAACCACAGCGTCCTCGTACCCACCTCGCTCTCTGCCAGCCCTGCCGATCCCATCCCCTCTCGTTTGTTTTCTCCCCGTTAACTTTCTTTTCAGTATTACCCTCTGACTCTGAGCTTTGAGCTTTCTGGGAAGAAGCACTCCAAATTAAGTGCCACATATTGTGTGGTCCCTGCTGTCTCTGGGCACACCCTACCACAGTGGGGTTGGTTCAAATCTTGGTTCCCCCAGGTGGGGAGGCAGGTCCACTGGGAGAGTTCATGGGTCAGCCCAAGGCAAGTCCCTTTAGGGAACAGTGTTCCCCACTTGAGGGGAGGGTGCTTAGGGACCACTTCTCGAGAGGGTAGCTGTAGAGCCCTTGGGGCCACTGTTTGGCAGACTGCTTCTACAGTCAGGTGTCCAAGTGCATCAGATGGGGACCAAAGGCCCCAGGGAAATCCAGGCCTGGCAGCTTCCCCAGGGCCCTGCTGGCCCAGGCCGACCCAGGTGCCCATTACTGCTGAGTGCTGACCTCCTGCCATTTTTATTTCAGGATCTGCAATTGTATCTCTCCAACCTGGCCAACCAGATAGACCGGGAGACAGGCACCGGGGACGTCCCCCTGGTGATCTTGTTGGATGACCTGAGTGAAGCAGGCTCCATCAGTGAGCTGGTCAACGGGGCCCTCACCTGCAAGTACCACAAATGGTGAGCTGGAGGCAGGGCCAGGCTCGTCACAGCGGGAGGAGGGAGAGGCCGGTCCAGTCCATTGGGCATGCGTGGCAGAAAGCAAGCGTTATGACGTGCCTACGTAAAGCCTTGACCTTTCTGCCCACAGCCCCTACATCATAGGCACCACCAACCAGCCTGTGAAAATGACACCCAATCACGGCTTGCACTTGAGCTTCAGGTGAGAACCATGGCCCTGGGTGAACCTTCCAAGGGTCTGTAAAGAGTGACGTGCCAGGATGTGGCCCGACAGCAGTAGAAAGCAGAAAGAATGAACCAGCCGGAGCCTTCTGGGCTGGAAAGGGCGGGGGAGCTGGGAGAGGAGAGGATAGCAGAGCCCATACACAGCTGGGATTCCAGTTCTCTGCCCGCACGCCCCTCGGCCAGGCCGGGGAGGTCAGCTAGTTGTCTGAAGATGGGCCCTGGTTGGAGAAGCAGCTGTGCCCGCCCAGGGCTGCTGCCCTGAGTTCAGCTGAGCCCACTGTGACTTGAGAAGAAAGCCAGCAGGCCTTCGTGGGAGGCAGGAGGAGGAGGGATGGTCCCCTTGCCACCCTGACCCCACTTCCATCCCTGGCGGCAGGATGCTGACCTTCTCCAACAACGTGGAGCCAGCCAACGGCTTCCTGGTTCGCTACCTGAGGCGGAAGCTGGTGGAGTCGGACAGCGACGTCAACGCGAACAGGGAAGAGCTGCTGCGGGTGCTGGACTGGGTGCCCAAGCTCTGGTACCACCTGCACACCTTCCTGGAGAAGCACAGCACCTCGGACTTCCTCATCGGTACCGCCGGCCTGTCCCGCTCGGCCACCTACAGGCCCCTTCCCTCTGGGTCCTCGGCACTTAGAGCCGCTCAGCAACGTCACCGCTTTCCCAGTGCAGTTAGCACCACGGCGCGGGCAAGCCACCTGAGGCTCAGGAAGCTAGCCCCTCCCTCGCTTGTCCCAGATGGTGGGACTGAGGAGGGGCACGGGGGACCTCAGAGCTTGCCCCACTCCCTCACCTTATTCAGGGGACTCCCCACCATCTGCCGCACCTGAATGTCCCCGATCCCGTGGCTGTCTGAGCCCTCTGCCTGCTGTGGGGAGTCGCAGAGGCCGTCCTCAGCCACCTTCACGGCCTCGTGCCTTTCCGCAGGCCCCTGCTTCTTCCTGTCCTGTCCCATTGGCATTGAGGACTTCCGGACCTGGTTCATCGACCTGTGGAACAACTCCATCATCCCGTACCTGCAGGAAGGCGCCAAGGATGGGATCAAGGTGAGCGGCCCTGAGTGCGCGGTCCCCAGGGTCAGGCTGTCCTACCTCACCGAGCGGGCGCCTGGGGAGGGCTGGGGCCTATTGTCGTGGTCAGTGAGTGAGGCGCTGGGCAGGCCAGGCTGCTTTGCTGCCTGCACCGCCATTCAGCAAATGGCCTCGTGACCCCACCTCTGGCGCCACATGTCCATCCGGACTCGGATCAGAGCAAATAGAGAAAGAAATGCGCTAAGAATGAAGTCAGACCCTATGACAGCCTTAGCTGATGACTAACAAAGGGTTACCTTGGCCAAGTTACTCAACCTTAATACTCTCATGTGAAAAACGAGATGATGCATTCTGCCTAAACCACCAGGGTGTTTTAAAAACACATGAAATCTGTGACAGGATTTTTAAATCTTAGACTAAGAACTTGGTGCAGAAGGAAGATGTCACTTTTTAAAGCCTCCTCAGTTGTGTCACTAGTAACTTGGGGGACAGTCATCAGTAATGTCTGTCCCAGGCCTCACAATGGTGTGATGCCTGGCCCTGCTGGCCCTGCATGGTCCCTGAAAGTCGCCGGTTCTTGTGACCGGTGTCTCCTGGTGCTGCAGTGCATTTCTAGAGAGGGGACCTGTCAGACTGCTGCCAGACAGAAGTCATTTCATTTCATTTTGATTATGAACAGTTTTCCAATTTAAAAGTACTTTTATACAGGTAACATCTGTTTTCACCAAAGTCAAAAAAATTTTCAAGGTATTATTGCTAAAGTAGAAGAACTTCTTACTTGAAGAGTAAAATTGTGGGGTCCTAAGGGTTGTACATGTTAAGTTTTCACACAAAACGGTTTTATCAGCTGACACCAACGTATTTCCCGTGTTAGAAAGTCGGAGAAAATTCCATGGGATCAGAGCCTCCAGGTGTACATTTGAGGCAGCGCAGCCGCCATCAGGAAACCGCTGGTCTGGGTGCCTCCCTGTAACCCATGTCTCCTCGTCTCCAGGTGCACGGACAGAAAGCTGCCTGGGAGGACCCAGTGGAATGGGTCCGGGACACTCTTCCCTGGCCGTCGGCCCAACAGGACCAGTCAAAGCTGTACCACCTGCCGCCCCCCACCGTGGGCCCTCACAGCATCGCCTCACCCCCCGAGGACAGGACAGTCAAAGACTGCACCCCAAGTTCTCTGGACTCAGACCCTCTGGTGAGTGGGAGCCCTTGTCATGTAAGAATAAGAGGGTTGCGGACCTGACGTCTTCACGCTTCACGTGCCCTGATGGGGGTGGCTGGACAGTGCCTGGAAGAGCAGGACCAGGGAGGGGCCTGCGAGGGGCTGACTGTCAAGAGTTCTGTGTCGCTCAGACCGTGAGCTGGGACCTGGCTTAGGCTCAGCCAGGATGCGTGGCCACTGGGCCCAGGGCATCCGGCAGACCCAGGTGGGAATAGCGAGCAGACAGGTAGAGCAGCAGACATGTCTCTACCGCCACCTGTCCTCCCACCAGTGTCCTGACACAGCTTTAGTCTGCCGGGTTTCACTGACGCCTGCAGAAAGCAGGCTGACACAAGGGACAAACCCGGGGAACAGGAACAGTGCCTGTAACCAAAGGAGGATGGGTCCCTAAAATATACAAAATTCCCCAAACACTTCTAGACGGGAGAGTGGACAAAGGCCATGAACAGGCATTGGACTAGAGGAATGCAAATGGCCAGTAAAAACGTTACAAGAGCCCTGGCCTGTCCAGTAATTGAGGAAGTGCATGTTAAAGAGAGGAGATACCAGTTCACATCGGCCAAAGTAGCGCGTGAAAGCCTGGACTTCACACGCGGGTCCTGGGGGTGTCACAAGTGACACCGTTTCACAGGCTCCGTCGGCAGAGTCTGTGGAAAGTGGACCTGCACAGATCCTGTGACCTTGAAGTTTTTCCTTTCAAGTAGGACATTCTTCCATGTTAGTCATAATACATTTTTATTTAAATTTGGACTTTGTTGAAAACAGATGTTATCTGTGTAAAAACACTTTTACATCAGAAAACTGTCCGTAATCCTGTAAAAACATGGAAGACAGATTGAATAGAGGCTCCACCAGGCCTTGCTGCCGCGGAGGGGCACAGGCTTATAGCGGCCCCCGAAAATGAGAGGGAAGGACAGCTACACTGAAGGGCTCAGACGGGCCATGACCGGTGGGGTCTGAGCTGGGGGGACACGGAGCCTCGCTGTGGCCTGACGACCTCGTGGCACTTGGCACAGTCCTCCCGACACGGGCTGGCGGGTCCCGGCCCTCTGGCCTATACCGGAGTGCGAGCCCCTGGCAGGCACAGGCGTCTTGTTCTGTCTGTCGTCCCCCACACATCACAGCGTGGCACGTGCACAGCACACGCTCCAGGTAGGGCAGCCGAGTCGTGGCAGCTCCTCCACGAATGACCTCTGCGCTGGGCTCCCAAGCCCCCCTGTGGAGTTTCTACACTTCCCAGCGTCCCAAGCGCATTAACCCGTCTTTTCGCTGCTTTTCAGATGGCCATGCTGCTAAAGCTGCAGGAAGCCGCCAATTACATCGAGTCTCCAGATCGAGAAACCATCCTGGACCCCAACCTCCAGGCCACACTCTGAGGGCCCAGCAGTCACTGTCCCCCCGACAGCAGGACGCGGCGCCAGCTCTGTTGGCTCCTCCTCTCCCTGCTCCTCTTCCAGAGCCTGGCTCCCTGGCCCGAAGGAGACAGGAAGGAGGAGGGGAGGACGAGGGCAGGTTCTTGGCGCTGCACCTCTGAGAACTTCCCAGCACAGACTGGTGGGGTGGCGTGTGGGAACTGGTGTCCCCTGGACACGCGGATGGGCCTCCTGTCATGACTCTGGGGAGAAGATGATCCTGGGTCTTCTCTCTTGGTTTCTTGTCTCGCTACAGACTCCTGGGCTTTCTGGGGGAGGGCTCAGAAGACATGAAAAGAACCTGCAGTGGCCCCTCCCTGAGACAGTCCTGACGGGGAGCCCGAGGGAGGCGGCGGGAGCTCCCGGATTTCCCGCAGAGTCTCCCCAATCCCGCCACCACTGCCAACAACTCCCCCCACAGAGATCTGGCTGGAGCCCAGAAAAAGCAGCATGTGGTTTAAAAAATGTTTGACTCAATCTGTAAAAGGTAAAAAAAGAAAACAAAAAAAAGAGAAAATGAAGCTGGAGGGGGGAGCCCGGTGCCAGGACAAGGATGACGCAGGGACAGCTGCCAATCGAAGAAGTCGCCAAACCCCAAAACTAACGTGCAGCCTTCAGAGAAAGACGGCCAGCTCGGTCTATACCCCTAACTTAACGCACGAGCGTCAATAAACCCCGCTTTTTATTTTTCAGTTTTGTTTTTTGTTGCTATTTTTTCCTCCCATTCGCCTATTTATTTTCCTTTTCCTTTTTTTTCTTTCTTTTCCATCTCCTCACACGTTCACAAGATGCTTGGGCTGCTTTTCCAGGGGCTGGTTTGGCTTGTCCAAATGGGTTTCCTGTGGAGAATCTGACGCCATCCAATTGGCACCAGCTGGGCACCTGCCGTGCCACTACCTTTGGCATCCGTGGGGCTTGTATGAGACATGAAGTATCAGTTCAGAAGTAGTGGGAGAAGAAGGACGGTGACCACCCTTTCAAGAAAGCACACATTCTGCCTGCGAGCTCAACCGCCAGCCTCCGGCGGGGAGTGGATCGCCCTGTCTCGACAGGCAGCCGACTCTGAGCTTCACCATGGACTAGAGGAAAACCGGGAAATGAGATACGTTCCTCGGTCTTGCAGCCTGTCCGGCCCCTCACGGTACGGTTCTGGTGGCAGCCCTTTGCCTGGCTCCATCCCAGACTCCTAGCGGGCCTTTACTACTGGTTTGTGGCAAGTGGAAATTCACTTATAAGGGACCGGACATCCGTGTCCCCATCAGAATACAAGGCTCAAGGCATGTGGTTTGGTGGCAGAGATGTGCCTTCCGCAGGGATCCGCCTTGTGCAGAAGCCGCCTGGAGGTCTGGCAGCCTGTCTGCCTTCATTCCACTGAGGAGCTCAAAAAGGACAGACGGGCCCTTGCGTTCACCACCTCGTAGGGCGTCCCCTTGTTACCTTCAAGGTCAGCTAAGAAATGGAGCCAAAGCCCTGGGGGCCAGCTAGAGAGGCCTTTGATTAGGCCCAGTGCCTGGGAGCAGAAGGCCTGTGATTCGGTCAGATGGGCCTGGAGGACTGTGGGCTCTTGCTTATCTCGGTGGAGTCTCCTTCTGGCCGTTTCTGAAAGCCCCACAGGCCGGATCCAGCAACTCGGGGTGTGACAAGCTGGGCCCACGCGTTTGCTCTTCAGGTTCCTGAGTGCACGAGACCTTGTCAGAATCTACAGGCACACTCAACGGGCCAGCTCTCCCACCCACCCGGGGCGGAGGCGTCTGAATCTTCACGTGAGAATATTTTCATTTAGGTCCAAAAGATGGTCCCGATTGTTCCCCAAGCAAGCTTCTGCCTTCACGCGGGGATGACCGGGCATTACTGCTACTGCTGCTGTCTATGTCCCGTGAAGATCCCCACCCAGGTCGGCTGTAAAGTATGGTGGGAAGAGGCCACTTGGCCGAGGATGGTGCTGACATCATTGCCTTAAGGTCCCTGCTGTGTGGAATGAGGCGGCCCCAGAGGCGGGCACTCTAACCTGGGAGGAAGGGAAGACCGGCCGGGCCTTCAGACCCAGGCGTCTTCTTAGCTCTGTCCTGAGCTCCAGCCCCGTGGCAGGGCTCAGACTTCCAATGCCATCTTCATCCGGTAGTTGAGCCCTTAACTCTGTATTTTCTGGTGCTGCCCAGCCAGTGCCTTCTGTCATGGATGTTACTGGCTACTTGACAAAAGGAAAGGGGAGAACCCCTTCCTCTGTTCCAACTGCCTCAGACCCCCAAAGGAATTCTTGTCTGCCTGGTAGCCATGGATACCACCGTGAATTTATCTGGAGGCCTCTCGGTATAACTTCTCACGTCTACACCTGGGATTCACCCCCTCTCCTCTCACTGGACTGCTGCACTTAGCCCAGGCCTCCCCCTTCCAGGTGCTTTCCTCCAGAAGGTGCCCATCTAACGAGTGATGTTGCAGCTAAGCTTTCCCTCTGGAGCCTGGGACCCTGTTTACAGTCGTGGGGCCTGGCATCTCACCGAGGAATCACGGTCACGTGACAACTGCCGAAGGTTGAGCGTCCCCATGGTGCTATAACCCCTTGGGACGCTCGTCCAGACGTCTCTGAAACAGAAAACCTGAGCACCGCCCTAGAATGAACAAACAACAAGAGCAAATGCACAGCATGCTCCTACCCATGCACCTGCTTCTGGGTGAAGACTCCTAGGACCCCCCAAAAAAGAAAACGGTCCCATAGCTAAATTTTCCATGCCCGGGCACCCTCCGAAGAATCCAGCCTGAGACTGGAGCTTGTGCTCTCCCCTTCCTCTCCAGCACCCGACTCAGTCCTCACCCCAATTGGCGAGCAGATGACGTGTTTCCACACCCAACAGCAGCCCTGCGAGAGCCACGGCTCCCGGGGCCTCATCAGGGGCCTCTCGTTTCCGGATGAAGATGACCAACACATTCTGTCCAGTGTATCTGTTTCTTGAACCTGCCTAGGCATTAACAATAAAATACTAGGTCACAGAGGCTCACGTGGGACCTCACGTCTGTGTGTGTGTGTGTGTTTCTGTGTGTCTGTGTGTGTGAGTGTGTCTCACAGAGCAGTTTGCTGTTTCCTGTTTTCTGAGGCTTCACAGAATATTTTTAAAAAATCTGCTTTGTGACCCCTTGCGGTGCTCACCTGTCTGTGTGAATCCTTGTGCCGACGTCTTTTTCAGGTAGTCTAACCTCCAGGAAGCCAGAGGCTGGCAGGGAAGAGGGTCTGCTGAAGAAAGTCCTTAGTGGTTGGCATGCTTTCTTCTTGAGTTCCCAACCTTCTGACCACTATATCCATAAGGGCTCTGGACAAAGGAATGATTTTCTTGTTTCATTTCTCGCCTCTTAGTTTTTCTGGTTTGCAAGACGCCAAGTGGACCTGACATCATCGTCTTTTCCCTTCTAGCTCCCTGACACAAGGCTCGCACCATTCAGAGACACCCCGTTTCCGTGGCCTGAGGGGTAACTATCTCCTGTAGTATTGCACAGCAGTGGGAGGAAGCGGTGGGGGCCTGCTCTCCCCACACACCTCTCAGCACCTGGCACAGCACCATGGACAGAAGCCCTGCACATAGGAGAGGTTTCCCTGGCCGCGTGGAACTTGGTCCTAAAACCAGGATGACGGACAGACCTACGTGACACTTGTAGGGTCCCTCGTGTTTGGGAGAATTTGTTCTGTCCCAATCACACATGTAACACAGGGTTCAAGTGCCGAATTAACCCAGACCACCAACTATTACTCCGCCATGTTTTTTCCTTCCTTACTCCTGGGCCTCAGTTAAGCTGAAGCTAGTCAAGTAGACTGTACAAGCCCCGCCCACTGGTGGCTGAGATGTACCTCTGCAGAGGGTTTACTAATGGAGACGGGTATACTAAGAAACGTGGTACACTCCTAGGTGGCTGACGGCCGGCCAGTTCTGGTCCGTGGCCACAAGTAACAAAATGGTCTTAGGGACAGTATGTCCCAAAGGCCAAAGCCTGAAGATACCGCCCTTCACAATGGAATCAGCTTTATATATGCTCGTGCGCCCTCAGTCAACCTGATCAGGGACCTACGGGGCCACCAGCATGGCCCTCCCCCCTGCCAGGGCCCACGTGTGTGCGTCCACTCGGCACAGCCCCGGGAAAGATGGAAGTGAACGGGAAGACGGTAGAGTTTCCAAGTGAGGACACCAATCAAAATCTGGGAGCTGCAGGGAGATGAGTGCAGTTGAAAATTAAACCTGTGTATACTGGACCCTCCCAGTTTGCTGTTTTGGCTATTTTTTGTAATGATCCTGCCGTGGAGAATTTCCTATGACAACAGCGGTCATGGGAGTAGGTGGGCCCCCAGTTCCTTGATTCAACTACGCTAATTTCTTAGAGCAGTGGTTCTCAGTATGTGTTTCCAGACCAGCAGCATCTGGGAACGTGTTAAAAATGGAATTCTCAGGATAGCAGCCAGCACTCTGTTCTCACAAACCCTCTGGGTGAGTAAGACGCACGCTCCAATTTGAGATTCACTGTTTCAGAGGGAAGGCCAAGCATCAGAGTTCCCACACTGAGGACCTTTAGGACCAAAAAGAAGAAGGTCCTAGATTACAATTCGGACTTTAATTTCAAAGTCACCGTCCTAATGTTTGTTTTTCCTTTTATTTAACACAGGAAGAAAGGGGTGTGTGCTTTGGTGGGGGGGTGTTGGGGGGGCATTAGCATCTCTTTTCATAGAAGACAACCTTCAGAGACAAATCTCATGACTCTGAAAATGTGACCCTGGCAAACCAAGGGGCTTCAGCAGAGGAAAAGTCAGAGGCCTCCTGGCTGGATTATTTGTATCTACTGTGAGACCTCTTCTGATTATGTAATAGCACGGGAAAAGTCCAAAAGTCTAATTTGTGTTTCCATGACAACTTGCTCCCCTGGCAACATCCCTCTCCCTTATTTGAGTTAGAAAGAGCACTGCTGGGTCTCAGGACCTGGTCATGGCCTCCTTCCCCAGGGCAGCTACCAAGTGAGGGCTCCAGGATCCCAGGACGGCCCCTTCTAGCCCTGCTGGAAGTGGGGGTGGGGGGAGCTCCCCGAGGGAGTCAGCACGATGAAGAGGCAGTTCTGGAAACCTAAGTCCCTGGGCCCACCCTTGCCTTTCCCCATGCCAGGATCCAGAACTACTCAGCCATTGGGACAAAATAAAATCCTTTAAAAAAGGAACTTTGTATCTTTCCAAACAAGATAAAATCCTTTAAAAATGGAACTTTGTATCTTTCCAAACAAGATAAAATCCTTTAAAAATGGAACTTTGTATCTTTCCAAAGTCACAGACTCTAGCTGATGAGGCTGTTTACAACTGGTTTGGGCTGAAGTTTGGTTTTCCCTGTGAAAGAGCTTGTGGGTAGAGGACAAACATGCTAGCACGCAGCCTCCACAGCTCTAGCCTTTGGAGAAAGGACTGAAGCCTGAGGGAGGCGGTGTAAAACCACTGCACTCACATCGCCCTCTGGGTCCCCAGAAGGCCGATGGGGGTCCTTGGGACATCTCTGTCCTGTGGCTCTTCCGCTTCCCTGCCATTTCTCTGAGCCCGATTTCCCCGTCATCAGGCAGAAGGCCCCACGTCCCGCCAGTCCCAGCTGCCGCTGTGCAGTAGCCTCCCACATCCGAATGGTTTTTGTTTTATTCAACAGAACAATCTTTGAAAAAATGAATTCCAACCCCTGCTAGATTCCTTCCCCCACCCAGTCCTGTTTTAGGCGGCACTGTTTACGAGATGGAGTCTGTTTCTCAAATGCATGGCAATCCTTGAGGAAGGCGGGCAGGAATTTTTGCAACACTTTTTAACTTACTGGGCAGGAAACCTCAAACCAGGCTATGTGTGTGTCTGTGTGTTTGTTTTTTTCTCATTTGACCCTCCCCTCTGTCTCTCTACCCCCTTTTATATCTAATGTAGAGAAAGCAAAACTGAATCTGGGAAGCAGAGCAATGTATATACTTGCGGTAACAATCATGACGGGCTGTCCCCTCAGTAATTCGTTTTAAATAAGAAATTGGTTGAAAATTAAATCCATGCCAGGGCCTGCTGAAGAGCCCCTCTGACCTGGACCTTCTGACCAGGAGGCATGTCTCCTCCCAGCAAGACTCATCTGTTCTGATGCCGTTTGCGTTTCAATAAAGTTATCTCCTGTGTGTCCACTGACTGCTTCTCTCGGTCTGCTTTCTGTCTCCGTTTATCTTGTGGCTCGTTCCTTGATCTGGAAGGGGGACTGTTTGCAGCCATCTGCCTCACCCAGAGCTAAACCCACCTGCCTGGGAAGGTCAGATCCCCTTCGCTGGGGGGGGGGGTCCTGCTTGCACACTGTGGACCTAGCGCTCCACCAGAACTCGAAACACCCAGTCTGGAAGTCGGGGTCCTCAAGCCCTCCCATCTACTGCCACACCTTTGGAAAATGTACCACCCTCTAGACTTGCCTAAGTGTTCTTGGGGTACAAGTGAACCTATGAGGGAAGAAGTTGTTCTGATGGGGTTCAGCCTCCCCTGGCCACCGACGGGAGGAAAAGAAGACCTTCCTGTTCCCTACTGCAGGGAGCAGGGACGCACTCTTCCCCATGACATGGCGGTAACAACCGAGCGCCCTTCTCACACGGGTGGTGCCACAGTGTTTAGAGCGCTTGTCAATAAACCGGGGCACCATGCTATTGGAAGACTCCTCAGAGGGGGTGACTTGCCCCCTGATGGCCATCTCTCAGCATCCAGTCTGAGAACTGGACTAGGCACTGCTAACTGGTGTCCTTTGCCACTTGGGAACGACAGGGCTCCTAGAGACCTCACTAAAAACTACCTGTTCCTCGGTGCTCTAGAACCTCCCACTCCAACAACAGCCGCCTTCTGCCACTACGGACCACCCTGCTCCTCGTCTTCAACCCGCTCAATAATCCTCCACGTCTCCGGTGTTCAGGAGCGTCCTGCTCCTGCGCGGGTCCCCAGTTCCCACCACCAGCCCTGGAATAGCCACGCGAAGCGAGTCCTGTTCTTTCACGTCAGTGTCCACGCGTAGTTTCTCTGGGGGGAAAGAAAGACATGTTCTCGGCTAATAGGATTCCTTCTCAAGTAGTCACATAAGTACTTACTCCGGAAGAAATACGCTTCCCACGCAGGTGCTCTCACCTGGCCGGCCACTTTCCAGCGCTGGGCCTTCGGAAGCCGCCCTCCCCACCGCCCCGTCCACTTCTGTCTCTTCCCCGCTGCCTCCGAATTCCTGAGGCCAAGAGACCAGAGACTCCCTCGAGCCAAAGCGTTTTCAGTGTTAGGGGGCGAAGGTTGGTTTAACTTAGAGCCGTTTCTGACCCAGCGCCGTCTTAGAGCCCATTCCCATGCCACCTCCTCTCTACTAACGCAGTGTCTTCCACCTGAGACGTCCCTGGATCTAAAGTCCTTTATTCCGAGTGAGTTTGCTAACGTGCTGGTCCGCTTCAGGAAAGCCCGCTGACGAACCCCCCTCCCCGGGGCTCCCCGCCGCAGAAACCCCGAGCGCCTCCTGCGGAGAAAGGTGCAGTTCCCGTCCCTGCGGCAGGCGGCGCTGTCTCCGGAGGCTGCGCGCCTCTCCCCGCCCCCCGGCGCGCCGCTGCCGCTGGTGCGCAGGCGCGGCTTCGCGGATTGGCCGCGCGCGGGAGCCGTCGCCCAGTGGCGGGTCCGGGCCGCGGGCCTGGCGGGCTGAGCGCAGGAAGATGGCGGCGGCGGCGGCGGCTGGCGCGGCCTCGGGGCTGCCGGGGCCGGTGGCCCAGGGCCTGAAGGAGGCGTTGGTGGACACGCTCACCGGGATCCTGTCCCCAGTGCAGGAGGTGCGCGCGGCCGCCGAGGAGCAGATTAAGGTGCTGGAGGTGACCGAGGGTGAGTGAGCGACAGGCGGGACCGTCCCGGGCGGCGCGGCCCCGGCGGAGGTGCGGCCCGGCCTGGCCGGCGGAGGAGCGGCCCGCGGACACGCTCGCCCGGTGGCGCCGCGGGCCGGGGTCCGACGGCCGGGCCCTCCCGGCGCCGGGGACGGGGGCGCGCAGGGCCCGGAAGAGGCGCCGTCGCGGCGCGAGTGTCGCCCGCAAGTTGGTGCCGGAGTTACAAACGGGCCGGCGGTTCTTCCCGTTCGCGGCTCCCAGAGACCCAGGGCGGCGCACGTGCGGCCGCTCCCGCCCCGGCCGCGCCCGCCGTCCGTGCGGGGCGCGCACGTCTGTGTGCGGGGCCGGCCTCCTTTGTCTGCCGCGCTTTGTCCCGGCCCCGACCAGCCGCTTGCAGGGCTGCGGGGAAGACCGCGCTGGCGGCCGCAGGCGGCCTGTCCGTGTCCTGCCCCGCGGGCCTCCCCCGGAGGACGGACAGCGCTCCGGGTCGCTGAGCGTAGCTGGGACTGTCAGGGCCTCCCTGCGGGAACCCCAGGCCCCAGCCCCCGCCCCGCCCGAGCTCGCACAGACCTGCCCGCACGTGGGGAATTGTCCATGGTCTGACCACCCTCGAGGCCTTGACTCGGCCCTTCTACTGGGCTTAGGACTTTTACTGGAAAGGATTGGACCCCTATGTCCCTTACATAGAATTTCCTCGTCTCCCACATCCCGAGAGAGCTGTTGAAAACGAATTTCCCTCTAATGAAATACATGGCGACATGGGACCTAACTGGTGAAGGGCGACTTTGAAGGTGGGGTTGTCATGGTCATTGTTCTTAGCGTGTCAGGCCCTGGAGAGGAGAGGAGCCGCCACGGGACAGGAGAAAGGCACAAACAGGAGAGAGCTGCGACAGCCGCGCTGGGGCCTGACCTGAGGGACTTGCGTCCTCCTGGGGAGGCCGTTCCTCACATTCATGCCCCTGCCTGCGTGGGGTGTGAAGGAGGAAGTGCCGACGCCAAGCAAAGGGACCATAGCACCTCAAGTTACTGTCGCTGCTGGAGTCAAGTCGAGGGCAGGCGCCCTTCCTGAATGATTCCCGGTGCCCCTGATGCCCCAGTGCAGGTCTGGCAGCTTCCTAGGAAATGGGACCCTCGCTTGTGTTGAAACAGTCCACCCGCAGCCCCACTCGGGCTCTGGCCCTTCAACTCTCGCCAATGCCATGGTCTCATCTGGGCAAAGTCTGGTATAAACTTCCTAGGGTCTTTTTAAAGTTCTAGTCTCTCCCTTTCTTCATCCTTGGAGATGAAGTGCTGAACTTCCCATTTGATTGAGGCCACGGATGGGAATAGCCTGAAGCCCTCCCCCCATAACTGACTGGTCGTCGTGTGCCGTTGGGCACGGAGGGAGGCTTGGTACAGCGCAATGTCTGGGCTGGTGGGAAGACGTGGGACTCACAGGGTGAGACGTGGTGTACAGGGCTGGGTCAGGTCTAGAGTGCAGTGCACTGCATCGGGCCCTTTGGGACTGTGTTTTTAAATAGTGTGACTCCTCATGTTTGTTTTAAAAGTATAGAAAGTCACCCCCTTCGTTATATGGAGGATGGCGATCCATTCGTCACATACAGTACCTCACCTCTCTCCTCTCCTCTTCCTGTGGCCTTTATCAAGTTGCATTTTGCCTTTGGGCAAAGAGTCCCTCCTGTCTTACGTTCTGTCTGAATCTCAGATGTTTCCTTACCATGGTCGGTAGCCACTGCCCCCCTTTTCATGAAGACATAGCACCTGACCTGCCAAGCAGCGTTTAGCGATGCGACTGGCCTGATGACACCGGCAGGACGTTGCTCCTGCTGCTAGAAGGCCTGCAGGCCCAGGTGAGGAGCCAGGCTCGCAAATGAATGAACAAACAATTTTCCGCTCCTTTGGCATTGCTTCACATTTTAGGGGGGAAAACACTTGCCTTTTGGTCCTAGGAACTTGAAGTTCCTTGAAACTTGAAGTTAATGAGAAATCTGGGCGTTAGTGTTTATTATTATTTGTGTTCTGGTAATCTTTTGATCCTTTTTTTGGTGCCACGGGCTCAAGGTCGTGTCTAGTCCATCTGTGCCTTCAAATAACAAGCCTTTGTGAGCCATTTTTTATTGCTGCACATGGGTGACTGGTACCAAGTGATGCCAGAGATGAGTTGGTCTGTTCCTTTTGATGAGCAGGTGTGCCGCCATCCTTGGCTGCCTCATCTTGAAGCTTAAGTGGGAGAATCTCTAACGTAATTTGGGGCAAACGGGCACAGGTCAATTGTCAACTCCCTGTTAAATGGACAGACAAGAAAGGTTGACATGCTCTGACCAGATTCCCGGTTAGATTTTCAGAAGCAATTATCGTAGGAAATTGAAGTTGCTGGAGCCCAAAGTACATCCTGGTCATTTAGTCTGCCAGCTGATGTTTTTCAAGTAGTAAGTTGCCTGTAATTAGTTAACATATGTGTCAGCAGGAGCCCATTTTCTTAAGCCAAGGACGCGTGTAATGGGAGAGATTCACCGGGCTTATGGGTCACTTTCAAAAGGATCAGGATGGGTCCTTCCTCAGAATGGTGTCCTGGAATGACTTTCCCGAGTCCCTGTTTGCCATCCTCTCTAGTCACGTGGTACTTGAGGAGCCCAGCAAACCTTTCTGAATTGTTAACAGGGTTAATTAGAGAAGGGTCAGGTGCCATCGCTACCAGCAGACTCCCATCCTGAGTGGAGAAGCCCGGCACTGGCAAGTTGGGAATTCCTGTGTTACCCAGTATCCCAGCAGGTACTTGGTACCTTTCATCTTTCTTGGGGTTGAGATTTTGAGTTTGGTCAGCAGCGTTTGCAGGAATGTTGTTCTGCCTCAATAGAGCGAAAATAAAGGGCTTTTTGATCTGTGAGAGCATTTTTCTAATTCCGTTTATTTAATAGGCAGGGTCATGTCAAGCATTTTATAAGCATAGTGATTAAAAAGACGAGAGTTATGAACTGCCAAAGATCTCTTGCATCAAAGCCTACTGTTCTCTACTCAGCTTCATCAACGCCTCTTGTCTGACTTACAAGATGTTGACTTCTGAGAATGTCAGCGCTTGATGTTTGGTGTGTTTATGCCTTGCTGATTTATATCTTAGAGGGGACTTTTTCCTTCTTCTCTCTCGACTTTGCTCTAAGAGCAGCGTCACTGAGTGTTGGAGTGGGTTGCTGCTTTCGTTCTCCTGGCCAGCGTAGCATAGCACCTGCTTTCTTTGCTATGTGGCTAGTTTAGACCCAAAGGCATTTTCTTTTTTTAGTTATTCCTTTTGTCTGTTAGAAATGGAGACATTTCCCCCCTCATTTGACTTTGACATAGTTTTGCTGTCTTGCTCCCAGCAAATACCGTGTTTCCTGGAAACTAAGCCCTAGCATGAATTTTCAGGATGACATTCCCCGAACATAAGCCCTAATGCATCTTTTGGAGCACAACTCAGTATAAGACCTGGCTTTATTTTCGGGGAAACACGGTATGTCACAGAAAATACTTGTTTTTCTTTCCTTCCACCACCGTTACTTGAACTGGGGAGGGGGCCTTACCTCTCCCTCCTTTTTCCTGCCATCAGGTGCTGCCCAGGGTCTGCATTGCTCCCCCCATCTTAGAGGCCTAGAGAGGTAACCCTGCCGGCTGGGAGTTTGCTTTCTGGTTCTCATGGGCACTTTTCTGGCTCTCTTACAGTATAGCATAAGCACTGTCACCTGCGAAGGGCGCCCCTCAAGGATCCAGACGCACTCCTGGGCATGTGGCGGGCACTGAGCCGGGCAGAAGGCGGCCACGCTCGGAAAAAGGCCAGTGGTGGAGTTTTCTTTTTCCTTTCAGCTGTGGTTTTGTGGTGTTTCCCGACCCCCAAAGCAAAAAGGGGCTTCTGCAGAGCTCTGCTTGGCGCTCCTTCCTCCCAGACCATCCTGCTCACACCTCTTCGTGCTGGCAGCCCCCCTGACTGGCAGCGCTGCCAGGGGCGCGTGTCGGGCAGGTCTGTAGGACCCCACTGGCGTTTGTCTTCTCCTTTATCCTGCGCGCCCTCCTACGCCAAGGTTTAGATAGATCATGTTTTTGCCTAGTGGGGTGAAAGGGGAGCAAGGATGACGGGAGGGAGCAAAAGACTAGAAGACCAGAGAAGGGGTTCAGGAAAGAGCGCAAAGAATTTTTTAGGAAGGAAGTCAGAGGATACCATTTCGGATTGGATTAGAAGTATAACCAAGAACGTAGAGTCGGATGTAAACCCAGATTAACAGAATGGGTCTGTCCTTACTTCACCCGGGGAAAAGGACCTAGAGAACTTACAGTTCTTAGGAAAGATGGCTTTGGAAAGCCAACTTCATACCACCCACTTGGGAGCGATCCCCTTTGGCTGACTGCATAGAGTGAATCTTAGTGTCATCTAACCGGTCCTCTCCACACAAACAAAGGCAGCGATGTATGTCTGTGTCTCGTGTGTTTTCCTGCATTAATCGTCTCCAAGTCCGTTATTCAGCTGTTCTTTCTAGTGCTTTCTAAAGAAATTATGTTCAAGACGCCAGTCAGCAAACCTGGGAGCCCCCAGCACACACTGAAATAAATACAAGTCCTTTTCTTTTACGATGTGTTTCATCGTATTCCTCCCAGAAATGCCGTGTTGTCTCTGTGAAGAGAATGCTGTAAAGGGGGCTGTTGCTGCCGAAACCGGGGAGGCTAGGAGCGACTGTTGGCTAGAGTTAAACAGGTCAGAGAACTTGTTCTCTCGCTTTCCCTTCTGAGCAGAGCTCACCTCAGCACCGCGCCGCCACCACGCCCGCAAGGCTTTTGATTAAGTACACGGAGGTTTTCTGGTAGGAGATTCTCCCGTGGGGCTGACGTCCCTCTAACTCCAGTGGGTGTCTGTGTAGACAGAATAAATTGGGCTAAATAAAATAATAATTGGTAAGAATAATAATAGATGTTTCCCCCTCTCATGTCCCCCTGTAACCTGGTGAGGTCTTTGCCTTTGAATTTTGGGGGGTTTCCAAACCAGAACTGATCAAATATGGTCACTGTTTTTGAAACTCTAGGAGCTGTAGAGAAGAAAACCTCTTCTGGTCATCCATCTGGTTTCTAAATTTGTCTGTAGTTACTGGTCATGATGTTCTTTGCAGATTTTCTTTCCCATTAAGACTTTTGAGCAGAGTCGTCTTACTCGAACTTTCAAGCTGCTTCTTTCCAGTGTGGAGGAAATAAACTCTCAGAGAAAATCCGTCTTCCAGACGCTTGTTGCAGGTACAGACTCCTGCTGACTTGGGTCTGAGGGCCCGTCTGGATCTGAATCTTCGGATGATCTCGCGTTCTCACCGTCCCTTCCCGTGATGAATGGAAATGGGGGTGTGATCTTTGAAGGTCACCAGACAAGATGAAAGCGTCCCCAGCCTGGCCGTCATTAGGAAAAACGTACTCACACTAAGTTTTTCTCTAAAAAAGGAGGCTTGCCATTCTCAGGTGGGTGAGCAAGGACCCCAGAGCAGCACGGACCCCAGAGCAGCAAGCTCTGTGTGCAGTTCTCCTGGTCTTCCTGCAGTAATGACCCCTCACTGGTACCAGCGTCCCTGAGGGGAAGTGATTGGCTTCTGTCCTCTCTGAGCCGCAGTGTTACCCCGCAGCTGCGACAGTGTGTGCTTTCACTGCAAAGGTGATTGTCCGGCTCGGTTTAAGCTGTAGCGTCTCACGTTTCAAGCCCTTCTCAGAAAGATTCATTTATTCCTCTGTATCTCGTTCACACTGTATCGTTAAAGAGTCTGTCCATCTTGATCTCGTTTCAGTTTGTCCCTGTGGTGATGAGCTAAAACCTGGCTCTTCCCAGGGACATGAAAACCCACCCTACCGTGGTCCATACAAAAATCATTCAAATGGCGCCTGAGAGGAAAACTGTGGCTCAAGTGGTTTATGAACTTGCCTGACGTCATTCTGAAGGACGTTAAGGAAAGCACCCCAAAGTCGGTTGACTGCACCCGGGGAGACCACGCCTGGTAGGCAGGGACGTTCTAAGCCGACTTGGGGCCATGAAGTTAGCACCGTATCACACTGCGTGTCTGACGTCCAAGGAGGTCTGGGCACCCTTGCGAGTTCTCTTTCTCCTTTGGTTGGGTTCCACACATGGATGCTTCGGGGTTCAACTTAAACACTGGTAGCCCAGAGGTCTTCCTAAATGATGTCTGAGTCATCTGCGTTTAGTTCTGAAAGTTGACGCCCCTACCTTTGGGGTTGTAGACACCGACTGTTTCTTCTGCTGTAAGTGGGTCCTGTAGCACTCCCGGACTCTGAACTAGCTGAGCTCATCCTAAGAAGTAGAGTGGGGTTCAGTATCTTTAGAGGTGGTTCTGCAGGTTTCAGGTGTTGCCTGTGGTTTTATCACCTAGTAAGTGCTTTGGAAAGAATATGGCTTCTTTTGCGGTGGTCTTGCAAAAAGTCTTCTTTCCTGAGGGAAGTGATAGGTGTCATCAGATTGTACCAAAAACTGCAGCTTAAAATAAGGGTGTAATAAGAGTGAGTTAAGTAGCTAAGATTCAGTGAGGTACCAGGACATAAAACTAAAATGCAAAAATCAATAGCCCTTATATTCACAAACAGTAAAAGGTTAGAGGACATAATAGAGGCATTAAAAAAGTTTACAATAGCAACCAGAAAGATTAAACACTTTGGAATAAAATTAACAGGAAATGTACAAGAACCTTCTAGGGGAAACTTTTTAAACACTCCTGAAAAACTTAAAAGAAGACTTGAGTAAATGGAAAGACACATGCTGTCCTTGGGTAGGACTACTCTGCATTATAGATGAATTAAACAAGTCGATTGTGAAGTTCACAGAAAAACAAGCGTGGAAGAATCGCTCCAGAATCACTGACTAAGGAAGTCTCTGAGGGGACTAGTTCTACCAGACATGAAAACATCGTATAAAGCCTCTATAATTCAAACAAAGAGCATGGCCGTGGCACACGAATAGACAAGTGGAGCTGTGGAATAGAATAGAAAGTCCAGAAATAGTTACAGGTATCTTTGGAAATTAGTGATCCAGATACAGGTGGCAGCTCAAATCATTGGGGTAAAGATGGACTTTTTAAAAAAGCTACTGGGACAGCTGAGTAGCCATTTGGAATTAGATCAGTATGTTACACCGTACCAAAAATATAAGTTCCAAATGGATTAAGAATCTAAATATTAAAAAAAAATAAAACCATACAAGTTGTAGAAGAAAGTATGAGTGAATTTTTTTCTTTAACTTTGGCATATCGAAAGGCTTTCTAACTACGACTTGAAATTCAGAGGCAATAAAAGAAAAGGTTGATAAATTTGACTACATAAAACATTTTTAATTTGCATGACAAAAAATACCATGTAAAAAGTCAAAAGACAACTGATAAATGTGGAAAATTTTTTCACAGCATATACTAGACGAGGATGATTTCCTTAGTATATAAAGAGCTCTTAAAAATTGAGAGACAAAGGACCAGAACTCCAAGAGAAAAATGGGGGGAGACATGGACAGACAATTCACCCCTTCCCCCTAGAAAAGACAGTAAAACAGCGCTGGAACTTACGAAAGAAGTTTAAAGTCACTCATGATTAGAGAAATGCCAGTTAAAACAACACTGAGCTACCATTTGTCATCTATCAGACTGGCTAAATGTTTCAAGTATGAGAACACATTCTGGTGGTGAGGTTATGAAGAAACACTCTTAACATGGCTAGTGGCAATGCAAAGTGGTGCGGTCCTTCTGGAGGAACATTTGGCCACACCTGACAACACTGCATTGCCTTGTGACCCAGAAATCCCACTTCTGGGAATCTAAACTGAAGATGCACCTTCAACAATATAACAATACACACCCACAATATTATTTACTGCGACATTGTTTGTAAAAGCAAAATACTGGAGCGATCTCACTGCCCATACCCAGGAGAGTGGCTGAGTAAAGTATATACATCTATACAATGGTATATTGTGTAGCTATAAAAAGGAATGAGGAATCTGAACTGGTTTAGAATGAATTCCAGGATATGCCGTGTTTCCCTGAAAATAAGACCTAGCCAGACCATCAGCTCTATGGCGTTTTTTGGAGCAAAAATTAATATAAGACCCAGTCTGGGTATTACATTATACCCAGTATTATATTATATTATGTTTTACCCGCTTTTAAAGTAAAATAAGACCAGGCCTCATATATAATTTTTGCTCCAAAAAGACACATTAGAGCTGATAGTCTGGCTAGGTCTTATTTTCGGGGAAACACGGTACTGGAAACTGAAAGAAATCTAAGTGCGAAAGAGTATCTGTATACTACTTTTCATGTAAACGAGGGTATAAGAAAATCACATGTGTCTGCTCGTTAATGCAAAAGAAACACAGGAAAGCTAAACCAGAAGTAGTTTGGTTACTACGGGGAGTGGTGGCGAAGGGGTGGGAAGAAGTGCTGGGGAGGGACGTTCTTGGAAGGTGAGAGTCGTAGTCATGTTTTACATACCCCCCCCACCCCGAGGGAGGCACCCGAAGTGGAATGCAAGTAGCAACAAATATACCTAACTGTCACAAATGAGTAACGTAACAATATCATCAGGTGTTGGAGGAAAAAAGAATTCACCTAAGTAACTTTGGAAAATAGTGTCTTGACTGCATGTTGTCAGACTAAAGTCAGAAGGAACTATCCACAAATTGTTTTCCCTAGTTAATACATGTTTTTCCTAAGAGTATGGGTTAATCATTCTGCAATTAGTTTATTGGTAGACTAATATTGAACAAATAAGTAAATGTATTATAGATAACGAGAGCCAGTGTTATCTGTCAGAGAAAGAATTGCAAATACGAAAAGGAGGAAAGGAGAATGAACCTCGAGGTATTGGTTGGCATCTGAGGCGTGAGTACAGATGCCTCGAGACTAGGATGCGGTATGTCCAGAAAACCTCCTAAACTGAGAATATCATAGGTTGAAAATGCACTTAATACACCTCAGCTCACAAACTCCAAAGCCTGCTTAGCCTAACCTACCTTAATGTGCTCAGAACACAATTTCTAAAAAACTCTGGCAACACAGTAGACTGGAGTGGCCCTGTTAACCCTCGTGGTCGCGTGGCTGTGGGAGCTGTGGCTAGATGCTGCGGGTCAGCACCATACCGCTAGCCCAGGCAAAGATCAAGATCCAAAGTACGGTTTCTGCTGAATGGATATCGCTTGGCACCACTGCAGAGTCAAGCAATCATAAGTGGAGCCATTTTAAGTCAGAGACCCTTGTGGGTGGGTGGGTGGAAGGAAGGAAGGAAAAGGAAAGAGGGAAGGAAGGGTTGGATGATGGATGGATGGATGATGGATGGATGGATGGATGGATGGATGATGGATGGATGGAAGGACGGATGATGGATGGACGGATGATGGATGGATAGATGGAAGGATGGATGATGGATGGATGGATGGGTGGATGATGATGGATGGATGGATGGATGATGGATGGATGAAGGATGGATGGATGGATGGATGGATGGATGGAAGGAAGGATGGATGGATGGATGGATGGATGGATGGATGGATGGATGGGCAGGCAGGTGGATGGACGGATGGATGTGTAGGCTTAGGTTAGTATAGTTGACCCTTGACCTACATGGATTTGAACTGTGCAGGTCTGCTTACATGCAGTCATCTCAAAGATTTGTACCCATTGCAGAGGGGACAACAGTACCTTAACAGTGGGGAAAGCCGGCAGACCCCACATTATCAAGTAACCGTGGTTAATTAATGTCACCAGGGATAAAATTGATGGACACTGCCCTCCATGGTGTGGGGTCCTGAGGACACATCATTGCTTCTGGTATTCTTGCCAAGAACCCTCAAGTGATCAGGACGAACCTCCGTCAAAGGCACGTAGAGACAGTCTCTAAATAACTGGTCCTTACCTACCCACGTGTCCTGGTCATCAAAGGCAAGGAGAGAATGAGGGGCCGTCACCACTGGAGGAAACTGAGGAAGCAGAACAGCCCGGGACAGTGTGGGATCTTGGACTGGATTGGAAACCAAAAAAAGGACAATGTGGGAAGACTGGTCGGACTCCAGTGAAGTCTAAGTGCTGCTGACAGCAGCGCTGTGCGAGTTTCTGGTCTGGTCGCTGAGCGACGGGTGCGTAAGTGGTTGTCATCAGGAACAGGGGTGAGGGAGATCCGGCTTTTCTTTAAGTCTAAAACTTACTTCAAAACAAAACATTTTTAAAAATAGAGACGTAGGTCATTTTCAGTAGTTTTTATCTTGTTACTTGGATAAGCCATGAACATGAAACATGGCATGGACCGCTTAGGTTTTCTGTTGCATAAATGCCCTTTGGACGGCTATCCCAGTGGAATTTCCCATGGAAAGTAACTTGTTACACAGATAGAAAGACACTCAGTGTACTCATGATGGGCAATAAAAATAAGAATAGCACAATAACGGACTTTTTTTAGTTAGAGTTTTTATTTTTCTTGTGCTGAGAACTTTTAAGATCTATTGTAGCAACTTTCAAACATGCAATACAATAGTAGCTGGGGTCACCCTGCCGTACATTATTCCATGTCCAGGACGTACTGATTTTATAACTGGAAGTTTATACCCTTTGACTCCTTTCACCCACCTGCCACCTCTGACAACCAACAATGTATTCTCTCCATCTGCCAGGTTGTTTTCTTGCTTTTGTTTTTAGGTTCCACATATAAGTGAGATGATACTATGTAGCTTTCTGTGTCTGACTTATTTCACTTGACATAATGCCCTGGAGGGCCCCCCCCCCCCCCGTGGTGTTGCAGTGGGAACATTTCATTCTTTTTTGTGGTTGAGTGATACTCCATTTGTTCTGTATCCATTCATCCATCCATGGACACTTAGGTTGTTTTCATATACACCGTAAGTAATGCTGCAGTGAACAGAGGGTGTAGCTATCTTTGTGAGTTAGTGTCTTCATTTACTTTGGAGAAATGCCCAGAAACAGGATTGCTGGGTTGTGTGGTGGTTCTGTTTTTAGTGTTTTGAGGACGTCTGTACTGTTCCCCACAGCGGCTGCGCCGTTTCCCCCCCAGCACTGTGCACAGGCTCCAGTTTCTCCACAGCTTCACCAGCCTTCGTCTTCTCGTTTTCTGATCGTCGCCATCCCAATGGGTGTAGGTGGTGTCTCGTAGTTTGGACTTGAGTTTTCCTAACGATTAGTGATATTGAGCAGCTTTTCATGAGCTTGTTGGCCATTTGTGTGTCTTCCTTGGAGAAATGTCTATTCGAAGTCTGTTGCCCATTTTTGAATTGGCTTATTGGTTCTTATTGAATTCTAGTTTGCCATATGTTCTGGATATTAATCCCTTGACAGATACATATTTGCAAATAATTTTCCCATTCTGTAGGTTACCTTTTTACTCTGTTACAGTGTCTGTTGATGCACCAAGTTTTTTAAATTTTATGAAGTCCAATATGTCTGTTTTTTCTTTTGGTTGTCTCTGCTTTTGGTATCACATCAAGAAATCATTTCCAAGTCTAATGTCATGAAGCTCTTCTCCTATGTTTTCTTCTAGGAGTTTTATTGATTTAGGTCTTACGTTTAGGTTCTTGATCCAGTTGAGTTAATTTCTGTATGTGTGTCAGGTACGGCTCCAGCTTCCTCCTCGCACATGGACGTGCAGTCGTCCCAGCACCATTTGTTGTGAAGACTGTCCTTTCCCCATGGAGTGGTCTTGGCACCCTTGTCAGAAATCGTTTGACCGTGTATGAGAGGGTTTATTTGGGGCTCTGTATTCTCTGCCATGGGTCTGTATGTCTGTCTTCACTCCAGGACCACCCTGTTTTGATTCCTGTAGATTTGTACTAAGTTTTGAAATCAGGAAGCGTGAGCGCTCCAGCTTTGGTCTTCTTTTTCAGGATTACGATGGCTGTTCCGGGTCCCTCGAGAATCCATATGAATTTTAGGGTGGGTTTTTCTATTTCTGCAAAACCCATCATTGCGATGTGGATGGGGATTACACTAAGGGTGTGAATTCTAACTAACTTGGGAGTCAGAATCATTCGTAGCCTCCCACCGTGCGCTCACTGCGAGACCGCTGCTTGCCTCGCTTACTGGGCGCTGGGCACGTATGACCGCTGTTACTGTTAGGACTAAGCCTGCGAAAGCCAGAGTTCCTTAGACTTAATCATCTCTCATCTGGTGGTGTGTGTCAGACTCACTCCTGAAATCTCACCTTTGGTTTTTCTTTGGGTAACTTAGTGGTACATACCACGTTCACTGGTTCAGGAGGCAGCTGCCGCCACCTTGGCAGGGAAGATGGCGGGGAGGGGCTGTGCAGTGAAGGGAGAAAAGGCCCAGCCGTGCGCTGTGGGTCCGCGTGTTGGTCCTACTGGGACTCAGTCTGAGAGTGACCGCGCTGTGGGAGGCAGCGGCTCCGGCTCCTTTCTGAAGTCACTCTTGTTGGCCGCAGGGCTAGAGCGCAGGAAGCTGCTGTGGCTTTTTCCTGCGTGCTCTTCGACTCACGGTAACATTTTCTCTTTCAGAATTCGGTGTTCACCTGGCAGAGCTGACCGTGGACCCCCAGGGGGCGTTGGCAATTCGTCAGGTAAGTCCAGACCAATTGGTCCAATTTATAAGTAATTTCCCTTTTGCTAATGAAACTTTCTGATGGGAAAGAGCACGAATGCGGCCAATCTATAAATGCCCTAGGATTTGGTAGCAGCTTTTGCTACACTTGCCACGAATGGATCAGGCCATCTGTATGGTTTTCCTGTGTGAAGAAAGCCTTTTTCTTGCTGTGTACCACCTGGCTTCTTCTCTTCACAGCTCGCATCAGTCATTCTGAAGCAGTATGTGGAGACTCACTGGTGTGCCCAGTCAGAGAAGTTCCGGCCTCCTGAGACTACCGAAAGGGTAAGGACACTGAGCTGGCCCGTCTGCCTGTGGTTGGAGGACCCATCTGACAAGGTGGGGCGGTCCCCGTTCCCGGACAGCAGGGGGCAGTCAGAAGACTGTGCAGAGAGAGAGGGGAGCTGGCTGGAGGCTGCGTGGGGAGCCGCGTGCGCGGGTGAGACGGCTCGGGGCAGAGGCTGGCCTGTCTCCAATCCCATTTCTGCCCTTTGCTGGCCATGAAATACTGGGAAATATTTCACCCTCTGAGCTCCAGTTTCCTAAATACCTAAAGTTAGAGTGACAATTCCAACTTCCAAAGAGTTGTGTGAGGGTTAAATGAGATAGTGTTAATACTTAGTGCAGTGCTGTGCGGCCACCCCGGGCCCCAAGGAGTTTTGAGGTATAAGGTGGCGAGCGAGGCGGTCTGCTGGAACTCCCTGCAGTTACGGAAAGTTGTGTATCTGTGCTGTTGAGTACGGCAGCTGCTGGCCACACGTGGTGCCGAGCACGGACACTGCCCGTGTGACCGAGGGACCGAATTCTTAGCCTCCTTCCGCTTTCACTGTAAATGGCTGCTGAGGCAGACGGCGTGCGTGTAGAGCGCACCGGTGAGGGCTGTGGGACCTGCTCGTCAGGTGTCTGCATTGGAGGTTTTGCCAGCTACGCAGCATCTCTGCTCATGGCTTTCCTCATGCGCACACCGGATGGGACTCGGCTCCCACGTGTAGCCGGCTCTCAGGGCAGGTGGCCTTTCCTCTGCAGGCGAAAATCGTCATCCGGGAGCTGCTGCCCAATGGGCTACGAGAGTCCATCAGCAAGGTGCGCTCCAGCGTGGCCTACGCCGTGTCGGCCATCGCCCACTGGGACTGGCCGGAGGCCTGGCCGCAGCTCTTCAACCTGCTCATGGGGATGCTGGTGAGCGGGGACGTCAACGCCGTGCACGGAGCCATGCGCGTGCTGACAGGTGGGTGCCAGAGCCTCTTCCCGGGGTCGGGGCTCGGGTCGCAGGTGCCCGGGGGCACACAGGGAGCTGTGGGCTGGCATGACTCCGGCCAGCGGGACTGGAGGTGTGAGCTCTCGCTGCCCACCGTGGCCCCTCCCTCCTGCTGTGCTGTCTCCATAGCCGCCCCCCCACGCCACACCCTTCCAGGGATTTGAGGGGACACCGCACAGGGGCTGCCCCCAGACCTCACCACTCCAGGGTGACGGACAGTAGTTGGGCACACATGTCAGCTCACAGTCTGCCTTTGCCTTGACCTGACTCACTGTCTCTTGAGCCAGAGTCTCCTCGTAGGTAAAATTCACATAACGAGAGTACGTCAAAGGAGCGTTTGGCCGTTTAAATGAGCTGATTGACGTAAAATGTTACTAACTGATGCCATAAGCCATAAATTTTAGCCATTATGATCGTCCTCCTAGTTAACATATTATTTTTCTATCAATAGTTCAACCAAGTCAAAATTAAGAATCAAAATACAAGAAAGAAGGTAAAAACAGTGTAGCTGTAAAACCCTGGCCTTTGTGCAGCCAGCCTAGAGAATATGTAGCCTTTGGCATCTTTTCTTTCTGTTCTGAAAAATTGATAAAAATACTTGAACTTTCAGTCCAAGATTTGGTGGGTATCTCTTCTCCGCTTGGTTGACTGATCTGTCCGTCCCTCACAGAACCTGTCTTCACAAATCCCGAGGTCTGGCCTGAGTTTCCTTCTTCCTGCCCCTCCGGGTGAGGTCTCTGTTTTGCCTTCAAGGACTCCTTACCCGGACATCAGCCATCTTCTGTTGCCCCTTTACAAGTCCTGTTTCCCCTCTGTTCATACAGCTTTGTGGCAGTCCCCTCTGTATGTCCTCTTTCCCTAGGATGGACTCGCTTACTGAAGCGCCTTCTTGCCTAGCGATGAGTGCCGTTTCTCCTTTTTGGAATCTGTTCACCAAACTTGGCATCTGGGCCCAATTGTCCTAGCACGTGTGACAGAGATGGTCGGCAGGAGCAATTCTGTGTCCAGAAGCAAATCCCTTTTCTCCTTTCATTTCAAACTCCCTCTTCCCAGGCCTCGTATTCATACTGATTACCTGTGACAGGTGCTCACGGTGTGGAGCAGAATTGCCAAAACGGTGACATCGTTCCCTGCTCGGGTTTCCCCTCGCGTCTCCTGTGTGACTCCCTCTCCAGGCGACTTCACAGAGCCCTCTCCTTGAAATTAGCCTTCCAGGATTCCTTACTCACCAGTTCTTGGCACCAGAATATCCGTGAACAGATGTGTTGTCTGCCAAGCAAAGGAGCCTTGCCTGCCAGTCTCCCAACACAAGCCCAGCTTGTTCAAAACGGAGGTTGTGCATTTATCATGATTGGGAGCTAAGCGCAGTCGTCGTGCTGGACTGAGGGGATGGCTGTTCTGTCAGCCTCAGTCACAGCGTCGGATGGGGGGTGCACCCTTTTGTGACGGAGCCAGCGGACATTGGACAGAGTTGTTCCATCTGTCCTCAGATAGCCCTCGGTTTTCACCTGGAGCTAGACCGTGCTCTGACGATAGCAGAGACCTGCGTGGAGATGGCAGGACGTGGGTGTGTGGACAGGAACCCACAGGAGGCCGGGCTGGCTGTCCTCAATTGGCCTTCTGCAAGGCTGCCCATTAGACTTAGGACATGAGAGAACCAACTCAGGCTGGCGGTGTGGAGGGAAGGCAGATGGCGGCCGAGGACGGACGTGTTCAGCCACCCGCCACAGCTCCTTTTTTCCGTCTCAGAGAACTTTGGAGATTGAGATGTTGCTGGTGTCCCAGGCTTTTCCTGAGTTGCTCAGTGACCTCAGAAAACTTACTTTGGACTCAAGCTTATCAAGTGTGAATACATTGAGACCACCAGGAATGATTATAGGAGAGTAAAAATGTGGTTAGGCTCTTTATTCGTGGAATTAAATTATGCCACCTTTTTCATAAAACTTGTTTTCATGAATGGCATCCATTACGCTTGTGTGGACTGATTTCCAAATTAAATAAAGCACTCGTTACTGTTCAGTTCAGGATTTATTCTTCAGGAAGAACGCACAGCTGCTTAAGAAGACTCAGCCTTGAATATTTGGTCTTCATTTGACTCTGGTGGTGATATTGCCCGAGAGTGTGCAGAGTATGGACCTTGGAAGAGCCCACTCACGTTTCCTGATGTATGTCCTGAAAATGTCCCAGCCAACTCACTCTATCCCAGCGATCACGTGGAAGAGCCGGGCAAAGCAGGTCACGTGAGCAGACATTGGTGCTCAAGGGCTCACACTGCGCTGCTTAGGACAGGAAATCCCGGTGCCTCGTGGGGTTTGTGGACGCGAGGGGAGATGTGAGCCCGTGTCCCTCACCATCCGCGTGCAGGCGGCCCCGTGCCGCCTCTGTCTGGTGGAAATCACTTTCTGTTGCCGTGAGCAGCAGCATGTGGCTTCTAGGTCAGTGAGCCGTTCATTGGAAGAGCAGCGAACGGAAACTGAGTATGCACAGCTGTTCTGTGCATGGGAGCAGCCTGCCAGGGGAGGCCTGCAAGCAGCCGGAGGGCACCTGAAGGGTGGCACATGGCACAGAGTAGATAATGCAGGGTTTTCCTCAGGGGGCCTCCTGGGGACTTCTGCCCACTACTGTCACAGGTTTTCTCAGCACTTCTGTGAAGCTTTTTTCTTCATCGCGCGTGTTTGCCTTTATCTCTGTATTGTTCTCTTTCCCCTTATAACAAATGCTCAGTAACCCATGTGACTTTCCTTCCCCAGGAAAAGGCCACCAGGCCAGTGTCCACACCTGTACTGTCTGATGGGGTCCTACCCCCAGAAGCAGCTTGAAAACTTTCACACTCAGTGTGTTTACAAGGCACCCTAGTTTTACGCTACTGCTTCTTCTCTGCAGAATTCACTCGCGAAGTAACAGACACACAGATGCCGCTCGTTGCCCCTGTCATCCTCCCAGAGATGTATAAGATCTTCACCATGGCCGAGGTACGGAGCCGCAGCTCAGCGGGGGCACTGCTGTGTTTGCTGCTGCACAGGAGAGCGGACAAAGATCTGAGTCTGGACTGACCTCAGACCGCTCACTTTGGGTCAGAGTGAGAGAGCTGCACTGTGTCTTCACGTAGCTTGCCCCTCCTGGCCTCCTGTGGCCCCTTATGCCACCTGGGGCCTCCCGTCCAGGCACCTGTGCCCACGGAGCCCAGCTGAGTGTCCGCAAGCAGCCTGTCACCGCCTTGCCATGCTAGGCCCCTAACACTGTCGCCTATTTGATGGCTGAGCGGAGGGATGGTAACTCACTCCCCAGGAGTGTGAGTGCCTGAGGCACTTAACCTCCTTGCTCCTCTGGTCCCAGGCAAGGGCCTGCATTTGTAAGAAGAACACTGACCGTGTTGGGATTTCAAGCAGGACCCAGCCTACTGGGTTTCGTCAGACTGGCCGCAGAGGCCTGTGTACGTAGAAGGCTCGTTCCAGTGGGCCCTGGCACCCTGCTGCCTCCCGTCCTCTGAACTGGAGAAGCCTATCTCCTGGACACTAGTGATGGCGTGCCCCATCTCCACAGGGAATCCAGCCCCGTGGCAGGGTTGAGAAGCCATAGTTGTCCTAGTCAGATACACAGACAGGCGCACACAGCGATGTCATGGCTGTGCTGTAACTCTCTTTCCAGGTATATGGCATTCGGACCCGCTCCCGAGCGGTGGAGATTTTTACCACTTGTGCCCATATGATCTGTAACATGGAGGAGCTGGAAAAGGTGAGTTGCAGACGTCCTGCTGCAAAGTCGTCACCAGTGCGTCCCACTGCAGGCAGAGGTGTGTTCCTGCGTTGTGGCAGCACAAGCATGCACACGAACGGGGTGCTGGGTGCTCTGAGCATGGTGGGAAAACCACCACTGCATGTGGCTGCCTTAGCCTGTGTCCATTCGTACTGTCACCGAGCCCTTCCGCGTTCTGTGGCCCTCTCGTGGGACACAGCCCAGTGGCAAACACCGGTCCCTGTTGCGTAAGAGTTGGTCTTCCGCAGTAGCTCTGAGGAGGCCGAGGGGCCTCCCGCTGCCTGTAGAGCTGCTCCCCTCTGACCGGCCCCGACCTGAGCGCTGGGCGTGTGTCCGGTGCTGATGTGCTTTCCGACGCCAGGGCGCTGCCAAGGTCCTGATCTTCCCCGTGGTGCAGCAGTTCACGGAGGCCTTCGTTCAGGCCCTGCAGATCCCGGACGGCCCCACGGCGGACAGTGGGTTCAAGATGGAAGTGCTGAAGGTAACCCCCTGCCGGGGGGCGGGGCACCAGTGCACAGCTGATGTCATCGGTCTCCTCCCGTGTCACTCAGCCTCACGTCTTTGCGTTGAACTCTCAGGCAGTGACAGCCCTGGTGAAGAACTTCCCGAAGCACATGGTGTCCTCCATGCAGCAGATCCTGCCCATCGTCTGGAACACCCTGACCGAGAGTGCAGCTTTATATCCTTTCTGGGAGCGGGCGCCGCCAGCACGCGGCTGGGGGCTAGCGCCGGTCTCCCACTTTGTGAAATGAGGTCTCTGAAGGACCCCTCTTAGTGTGAGTGGGTGTCTAGCTTAGTCCCCACCTTCCCCTGTAGAATGCGAGCCGAGCAGACTCTGGAGTGCCTTTCTTTACTCATCACCATACCTACGTGAGGACGGAAGTCAATTACACGGAGGAAGTAGAGGACCCTGTGGACTCCGATGGTAGGTCGTGTGTGTGCTCCGACCTGGGACGGGGAGAAGCAGACGGGGAGGGAGGCCACCACCCAGAGCCGCTCCGATGGTGGGTCGTGTGTGTGCTCCGACCTGGGACGGGGAGAAGCAGACGGGGAGGGAGGCCGCCACCCAGAGCCGCTCCGATGGTAGGTCGTGTGTGTGCTCCGACCTGGGATGGGTAGAAGCAGACGCGGAGGGAGGCTGCCACCCAGAGCCGTGCTCTGCACTGAATGTTCTGCGCACGCTTCCCTTGGCATGTAGGTGTGGGGAGCCGGGCGCCGGCCGAGCCAGCCTGCTCTGGCATTTCACCAGTTGTAATTTGGGGGCCCCAGATGACGAGGCTTTCCTTTCTGTGTTAATATTTTTAGGAATTTGACAGCAAAAACAGAAAATGCTGTAAAATATGTTCAGTGTTTCTGATTCTTTGACTTGAAAAACCAAAGAACGTTTATTATCCTCAGTTTCTTTCTCTGACACCTCAGCCGACTCTTCCGTTCCCTTGGGAACAAGAATTAGCAAGCACTTTATTCATTAGTTTAAAAGATAACGTAGTTGTGTCCTTTTGCTTTCTTGTCATTCAAGCCTTCTTTTTTGTGTATTTCCTGTAGGTGAAGTGCTGGGCTTTGAAAATCTCGTCTTTAGCATTTTCGAATTTGTCCATGCTCTTCTGGAAAACAGCAAATTCAAAAGCACTGTTAAGAAAGCCTTGCCTGAGCTGATTTACTATGTTATCCTGTACATGCAAATCACTGAGGAACAGGTAAACGAGATGCATGTACAGCACACGTTTGGGAAGTCTACCTTGAATGTGACTCATAGGACCAGACAGAGTGTTTCTAAAAGCAGACACTAGCAGAGTAACTTCCTGTGGCATTCTAGGGACGCGTTCGTGTCACTGTGTTGCCAGGTCCCTAGGTGTTGGGGTGTCATCCCCTCCGGTATTGAGTAATTTGGTTCTCAGAATACTTTGACTTCACGTCTGTAGGTAGGGCCACTGACCAGAGGCCCTGACACCTGCAAGAACCTGTTCTTTCTCTCTAAATAGTGAGACACGGAGGTCCCGTCACCAGCCTGGTGCTGGGTCTGAATTAGACCAGAAAAGATCTCATAAGATAATGCTACTCTTTGATAAGCAGCACAGAAATCGACATAACTGTCACATTAAATATCCCATCAGACCTAATATGTTCAGAAAATTGGCCTGTCGAAGCGTCACAGCTGAGTGACGTAGCAAAGAGCCAGTGACGTACCACATTCTGAACTAGTGTCCTGGAGAGCGATAACCTTGTACTGACCTTGCTAGAGGATTCGCTTCTGTACATCAAAGAGGAAAGACTTGAAGCGAGGCTTTTGTTCTGGATGAACACAAAGCTTGAGGTCTTCCAGTGTGCGCGACAAAACGCGGGGCGTGACCTGGAGTGGCAGTCTCACCGACACCTGCCATCGTCATCTTTCAGATTAAAGTGTGGACAGCCAACCCGCAGCAGTTTGTAGAAGACGAGGACGACGACACTTTCTCCTACACGGTCAGGATTGCAGCTCAAGACCTGCTCCTGGTAAGGGGGCCACCTTGACGCCCCACCGGTAACCCTATGCAGGCCCTCAGCTTCTCCTCTTTCTAGACTCTGACTTTCTAGACACCTTAGACTTTGGGGGCGAAAGAACAAGAGAACATCTCAAACGAAGTGTGAGACTCGGGAATTGCAGTCATAGCTCCTGGTTGTGATTGGCAGGTAACTGTTAGGTGCAGAGTGTGCAGAGGACAAGGTGCTTGATCAGTGAGGGCGGTTTGGAGGGAACCTTTCCATCGAACCCCCTCTTCAGCAGGAGTCTGGAGCACAATCCAGAGGTTGGCAAACTTAAACAAAAGTGAGATTGCCGGGCGGTGACACCCCGACACCAGCTCTCTCTGCCTGTGACGGGCTGCAGTTCCGTGGCGAAGCTGCCTTTGTGGGTGGCCCGTTTGTTCTCTGTGTTGTTGAATTCTTCTCATTAGACTTGAGTATTTCTGAGCTAAGCTCAGTGCATGGATTAGCCTGGATTTCCATGGTCAGGCTCCCAGAGAATAGTGTCAGGCCGTGGTCACCAGAGCTGGGTCTGTCGGAGCCTGGCAGCCTTCGGAAGGCAGCCAGAGGGATCCGCACATGTCGATAGCTTTCCATCGCCTGGGCACTCAGAAATACACTTATGCCCCGATGTCATCAGAGGCCTGACCAGAGCTGAGTGCGTGCACGGGGAAGAGTGGAACTCACGTTTGCAGCTTGCAGCTGAAATGGTCTTTGCTCCCACGGGGAGGCTTATTAGCCCGTCTCCTCTCCCCAGGCTGTGGCCACCGACTTCCAGAATGAGAGCGCAGCAGCCCTGGCTGCCGCAGCCACTCGGCATTTGCAGGAAGCCGAGCAAAGCAAGAACAGTGGCACTGAGCACTGGTGAGAGTGGGCACCAGGGGGGCCACGCAGTGGGGTGAGGGGACGTCACACGGGCGCATCTTGGGTCTCGGATCTGTGAAGCCAGGCTGGCTTTGTGCCATCTGTTAAAGCGGCCCTTTCCACCTTAAAATAACTGCCTGCGGTACCTTTATTTTCCCCATGTTTAAAAAGCCTTGAAAGGAAGTTCTGTGGCTTTGTTTTGAGTCAGAAAGCTCTTGTTACCGACTGGCTGTTTTCAGCCATAGGTTTAGGTTGGAACGGCCGGTGGATGGGCTCTGGGTCACACTGTACTGGAGCGCCCTTTCCTGAACTGCTTCCCTCGCATACTTGTCTTGGCGGCAGTGTGGTTTGCTTTCCCCTCGTGCAGGTGGAAGATCCACGAGGCCTGCATGCTTGCTCTGGGCTCGGTGAAGTCCATCATCACGGACAGTGTGAAGAGCGGCCGAGTCCATTTCGACATGCACGGGTTCCTGACGGGTGTCATCCTCGCAGACCTCAGCCTCTCAGGTATGTCTCGGCACGGTGCCAGGCCTCTGGAAGACTTTAGGCCTGGCGTCACCTCAGTTACGTTGTCCACTGAGATAGGTAAGCCAGGCACGCACGTGTCCTTTGGGGGAAATTCTTCTTCCCGCCCTAGAACTCGAACTTATCTGCTCCCATAAAACAGCCCAGAGACCTTGGCTCGAGCTTCACCAACTGAGAGACTAAGTTTGCCTCGTTCTTCAGTCTTCCTCCCAAGCCAGCACTCAGGTCACGGCCGTTTTGCGTTGGAATAGAACGCACATCTGGCTGCTGTGCCCTGAGGGTCCTGGCTGAGTCCCGCCGGCAGCAGTAAGCCCAGGGTACCCTCAGGCAGTCTGTCCCCCTCATTCTTCCTGCTTGTTTCCTGTCGTTTCCTCCAGCTGTACTCTTGGCCAGTGTCCATTAATTAAAATGTTCCCTTCTCGTGGCGCATTAACTCCCTGCCCTAAAGGAAAAGGTAGCCTGATGTTCTGGCAAGGCAGAGCGCCTACCGGCCGGCGTCTCCACCCTATCCTGGCTTCTGCCCCCACCATCTTCTTACAAAACGCTGTCCCTGCCTCTGTGAGCACGTAGGCCCGGACACGGGGTGGTGTCTGTGCCATTCTCGGTCCCCACCAGCCCCTTCTCCACGGGTAGCCCTCGAAACACATCCTGCTCTGGCGAGCAGGTACTGTCGTGTGGAATGAAAGTGTTGGAATTTCTCAAACCCATCGACGTACTCTTTGTAGGATTTGTCCTGGCAAAGAATCTTTAAAAACTCATGGAGATCTGAGGATATTTGTGTGAAGACTGGCAAAACATTTAATATTGAGCTTATCTTCATGCCTACAGCGAAGAGCTTTCTGCCCCAGCCATTTTTAAACTTTTTGGTCTCAGTTCCCCTTTACACTTTAAAAAATTATCAGTGATCCCAAAGAGATCATTGAATTGCTGTGAATTTTATGTATTAATATTTAATATTAGAAATGAAAACGTTTTAAAATGCAAACACGCATCCCATTAGCTGGCAGAGCCGTGGTGTCACACACCATGTCACCCCTGGAAAACGCCACACGGCACACTGTGAAAGAATGAGCGTGACAGGGCAGGGCATGTCCTGGGACTGCTGTGGAAATCATTCTCACGTGCGGGGCTCCCAGGAAAGCTGCTGCTCTACGTTCTATAAATCGGTTTGCAACGGTTAGGCTGGCAGAGTGTTAGGTCCTGTTCAATAGGTCCCATCACATAAATGTTTATCGTGCACGTGAGTAAGTTAAGCCCTGTGCCGGGCCGAGTGGTGTGGTCCTGTCCTCAGCAGCGTGTGGTGGGTGGGGGCGGTCGCCCTGACACCGGGGCTGGCAGAGCAAAGTACCTGACGTGTAGGAGGCTGAAGGGGTGGCTGACAGCGGCACAGAGCTGCTAGGGTTTCTTCAGCCCGCACGGACAGTTGGGTAATGCAGGGAGGGCTGCGGCCCAGAAACGGGACACGGGAGGTACGTTGCTGGGAGCATGTGTTCCCGAGATTAGGAGCCGTAGAGGGAGATCACGTCACGTGAGAGCCCCTGCTCTCGGGGCCTTGAGTGCCGTGCTGATGGAGGGGGTCTTTACTGGGTAGACTGGAACTTATTGGCATTTTAAATAACAGAATGCCAGAGCGATGGTTTATAATGTCCCGGTGGTGGCTCAAGAGGAGAACAGGCCGTGAAGACACTGAGAGGACTCACTAGTAGTGCAGCGGGAGGACGCGAGCTGGGTGGGACGGATGGGAAGCTTCTGTCTGAGCATCGCCACGGTCCCCTTCGCCGCTAGTGAGTGACCAGTGAAATGGGAAGGCGATTGTGCACCGCAGGCCACACGTTGGCTTTTCCCATTCTCTCAGCTGAGTGTGTGTATTGCGTGGTATCCCGTTACTGTGACTAGGCGGGCCGTGGAGGGAAGGAGGGGCGAGGAACAGGCACGTGTACTGTCCAACCCCTAACTGCTCTCTCTTCCTCCCAGCGTCTCCTTTCCTCTTGGGTCGGGCACTTTGGGCTGCCAGTCGGTTCACTGTTGCCATGTCCCCTGAATTGATCCAGCAGTTTCTACAGGCAACAGTTAGTGGTCTTCATGAGACACAACCCCCATCAGTTCGCATTTCTGCTGTGAGAGCTATCTGGGGGTGAGTACGCCATGTTAGGGCGATGAAAACTATGTTGAGAGAAAATTACTCAGAATAGAGGCCCCAGACAACAGTTTTCCAGTGGACTGTGTTGCTTGGAAATTTCTGATGCAGATCTGCAGAGTGAACGTGGGACAGGAGAAGAAGCCGTACCAGCAACATGGCTTCTGGGAGCCCCCGATGCGTCCTGCGCCCTCCTGCTCCCCGATCCCTGGGGATTCACCCCAGCTCGGGGGTCCAACGGCCTGGCGCTCTGGGACATGGTCACTCACATAGGGTGGCCCGGCAGTGAATTAGAGAACAGGAGTAGAGCTCAGGTCATGTTATGGACCGATTGCTCTGTGTTAGAAACCAAAATTGGGATGATGTGGCCTGGAAACGCTGCCTGTTTCTTCCCAACTTTACCTCCCTTTCACTGCTCAGTACTAGCGGCTCAACTAGTCATTTATTTATATTCCTGCCCAGACCAGCAAGAGCATTGTTACTTTAAAGTCCAAATTTAAGAGTCTCAGTTGACACTTACCAGTTTGTGAAAAAACATTTATTGAGTATCTGGAGAGGGCCGTATTCCTGTGTTAGGTTTTTTAACAGAAACGTTTTTATGGGCTTTAATTGCCACTCTGAAGATAAACCAAAGTAAAGACTTGTGTGATTTTAATAATCGTATCCCACTGGGCGTGGTAAACGGCACCCAGTAGTTATTGATTGAATAAGACGTGACTAAGGTGAGGGGTGTATGTATGGGAAATGTCAACCCTACAAACAGTACACCAACTTTATGTGTGCACAGAATGTTGATCTCATGTTAGGATGCACAAAAAACCCCAAAAGTACAAAATTTACATAATGTGGAAGCTAAAAAACAATTTCCTAGTAGAAAGCAGTTATGTTGGAAGAGATGTTTAAACGCTGTATTTGGGAAATAAGGAAATTGTAGATCCGAATCTTAGGAACGTGACGAAAGCAGGAAGTAGTCTGAGGAATCAGAGCATTTCATTTCATCTTCGTAATTTGGATATAATGACACGAGTGGGATTTACTCGAAAACAAAGTGGGAGACGGACGGAAGTATTTGCAGGCAGTAGCAAAGACCAAAACAGAAGTAAAGTAGAAAACAGAAATGGTCGGGGCCGGCCCAGTGGCTCAGGCGGTTGGAGCTCCGTGCTCCTAACTCCGAAGGCTGCCGGTTCGATTCTCACATGGGCCAGTGGGCTCTCAACCACAAGGTTGCCAGTTCGAGTCCTCGACTCCCGCAATGGATGGTGGGCAGCGCCCCCTGCAACTAAAATTGAACGCGGCACCTTGAACTGAGCTGCCACTGAGCTTCCGGATGGCTCAGTTGGTTGGTGCGTGTCCTCTCAACCACAAGGTTGACGGTTCGACTCAAGGGATGGTGGGCTGTGCCCCCTGCAACTAGCAATGGCAGCTGGACCTAGAGCTGAGCTGCACCCTCCACAACTAAGATTGAAAGGACAACAACTTGACTTGGAAAAAAGTCCTGGAAGTACACACTGTTCCCCAATAAAGTCCTGTAAAAAAAAAGAAAACAAATGGTCATGCTGACATGTATAAAATATACCACAGAAAGAGGTAGACACTCGGTAGAAGTAGCTTGGTGACGCTGCAGGAACACACACTGTCCGTGGGGTTGGAGGGATGCCCTGCTGAGTCACTCTTGCTTGCCTGTCTCCCAGTTACTGTGACCAGCTGAAAGCCTCGGAGAGCACCCAGGTCCTCCAGCCTTTCCTGCCCAGCGTCCTGGATGGCCTGATTCACCTGGCAGCGCAGTTCAGCTCCGAGGTCCTCAACCTGGTGATGGAAGCTCTGTGCATCGTCTGCACTGTGGACCCGGCGTTCACGGCCAGCGTGGAGAGCAAAATCTGCCCCTTCACCATCGCCATTTTCCTGAAGTACAGCAACGGTATGCCAGCAGGGAGGGGCGCCCGCCGGAGGCGGGGGCAGCGGCTTCAGGGGAAGAGCTCCCTGGGGCTGGTGACCTGCAGCGCCGGAAGCAAAGAGCGTGGCTGTCAGTCAGCAGAGTTAGGTGCTGTCCGAGCGCCGGCCTCATGCTGGTCGGAGGTGGGGCACGGTCCTGAGTTAAGGGCTGCCGAGCACAGCAGTAATTCAGAGCTCTGACGACAGAGTCGGGGACTGAGCAGCTAAGTCCCAGGCTTCCTGCCAGAGGCCGAGAGCTGTAATTTAGAGACAGAGGCACTGAACAAAGACACATGCAGAGGCTTGTGAACAGAGCATTCCTCCCGTGTGTTGTGTGGCAGCACACATTTGAAAATGATGACGAGATGGATTACATCCATAAAATGGGATCATATGCAGCCTTTAAAAATCAGCCTTCAAAGCAACATTGAAAACAATGGCAGAGCTTATAGAATGTGAGTCGAGTTTTCGAGAATACATAGGACATAATCCCCAGTGTGGTTTTGTTTTAGCAAAGGATGTTTGTATAGATACGTATATAGGAAAAAGAGCAGGAAAAAACACACCAAAATGTTACGGGTACCATGTTTCCCCGAAAATAAGACCTAGCCCGGCAATCAGCTCTAATGCGTCTTTTGGAGCAAAAGTTAGTATAAGACTAGTATTATATTATATTATATTATATTATATTATATTATATCTAGTCTTGTATTATAGTAAAGTAAGACAAGGTCTTATAGAAGACCCAGTCTTATATTAATTTTTGCTCCAAAAGACAAATTAGAATTGATTGTCCAACTGGGTCTTCGGGGAAACACGGTGGTTATCTCAAGGTGGTGGAATTATAGGAGTTTCCTTTCATATCTTCCTGCATTTTCTGTGGTGTGTTATTAATACTTTATTATCAGAAAAAAGATGGAGGATATTTATTTTTAAAGAGGGAGCTCCAGTGTTGAAGCTCAGAAGCGTGTGTTGGACTGGGGGTTGGTGACGGGACATGACGACGTCCCAAGCATTTCACTGGGTTTGCTCTCTCACCTACACACACCGCCTGGAGTGGTTTCCACCTGGCACTCGGAAATGCCCGTTCCCTGCAGCCGTCCCGTGGTGGTCCGTACACGGTCCACTTCCTCGTCTGCAGATGGACACGCAGTCGCTTCTGTTGTTTAACACAGGCAGGCAGCAGTGATGGGAGTGTCCCCTGCGTGGGCCTTGCCTGCTCGGGCAAGGGCCAGGCCGCAGCCCCATGCCCAAGGTGCTGCCTGGAGTCCCGGAATAATGGCTTCAGGGGTTCTGTCTCTCATGACTGCCCCTAGGACCAGACAGGCATCCTCCTTGACACACGGGAACCGGGAAAAGTCAGTGTTGGGCATTTTTTGAAACTTCCATGTGTGTTAAGAAAGTATCAGTGGGACTTTTTTTCCTTAAGCCTTTGGTTCCACGATCCATCTAGGTTTCCCGAGAATAAAGACAGTAAAGATTTGCCCCAGAAAAAGCCGCATTTGATTTTAGGGGTACCTCTCACTGCCTCCCCCTGACTTAGTGACCCCATGCTCACTGTGCCTCTTGGAGATTTGGCATCTCTCCTGTTCTTTCAGGTCATTCATGTGGCCCCACTAGGTCCCCGGTATGTGACACGTAACCCCAGCAGAAGTTGTTATGTAGGTTAGGGCCACACAGAAGCACATGCAGACCATCAGGCGGGGGTTCCGTGTTGCCTTGTCCACTTCAGACCCTGTCGTCGCCTCACTGGCCCAGGATATCTTCAAGGAGCTGTCCCAGATCGAAGCCTGCCAGGGCCCCATGCAGATGAGGCTGATCCCGACTCTGGTCAGCATCATGCAGGCGCCAGCGGACAAGCTCCCGGCAGGGCTGTGCGCGGTGAGTGGAGGGGGCGTGGGGGGCGGGGCTTCTGCCAGTGCCGCCTGCACAGCCCACCCCACTGACGGCAAACCCGGAGCACCGAGTCTCGGGGTGATTTCACTGGGCTCCTGTGCCCACAAGAACAGTGGGTGATTCTTGGGACTTTAAGGAAATGGCTCTTGGTCCAGAGGGAGCCCTCAGTGGATTGGGCAGAGCGCCACCCCTACTCAGCACCACTGAGTGTCACTGGCTGTCTCGGCCACTGCCATGTACCACCCGCCCGCTGGCGGGACGTGAGGAGGCTGAGAGCTCCGCCCACCTCCTCATTCCTTTTCTCTCAGAAACGTGCTCTGGTTGCTGTGTTGCTCCCACACAGGAAGGAGCCTGGTTGTGGGGCACCCCGGCCCCATCGTGGAGGCAGTTCTGAGCCCCCTTTCTTCTCTCCTCAGACAGCCATCGACATCCTGACCACAGTGGTGCGGAGTTCAAAGCCCCCCCTGTCCCAGCTCCTCATCTGCCAGGCTTTTCCTGCTGTGGCACAGTGCACCCTACACACAGACGACAACGCCACCATGCAGGTATCTCACCACGTGACTGGACAGGGACGCCAGCCCCACAGGCACGGGCTCCTAGGAGGCAGGGAATTCGGACCGTTTCATGCTTCTGAGATCTAAGTCTCACATCCGTATTTACCCAAATATGTCTGCAAAAGCTGGTCGTTCATGCTTCAGGGGTTACGACTGTAGACATGTGGATACCCCCCTATGTCGGTGTCACTGCTGTGGAAGAGGTGGCAGCATAGGGCTTGGGCCATAAGGAGGTCTCTTCCGGATATTTCTTTTATTGGTAAAGTCAAAGTGATGGGCTTTTGGGAATCCTAGGTACCGGCAGTCCCCCAATGACTCCTGCTTCTTGGGTGTTTTTCCCGTCCCAGAGGTGGTCTTTGTGGTTACGACTGTGTGCTTGTCCACTGTCCCTTGTGATGAGAAACACGCATTCTGGAGGTAGCTGGGTAGGTAGGGCAAGGACTGAGTGTGTCTAACGGTGACTGGCTGACAGGCGCGGGGCTGAGCCCCACAGCCCTCGGGGCTCCGCACTCTCAGGAGGCGTCGGCCTCAGCGGCAGCGTTGGCCGTACGGACTGAGGCTCCTGCTATCTGCACGCCTGTTGACGATCTTGCCTGCCACCCTTGTCTCCCCAGAATGGTGGCGAGTGCTTGCGGGCCTACGTGTCAGTGACGCTGGAGCAGGTGGCCCAGTGGCACGACGAGCAAGGCCACAATGGGCTGTGGTACGTGATGCAGGTGGTGAGCCAGCTCCTGGACCCCCGCACGTCCGAATTCACCGCGGCCTTTGTGGGCCGCCTCGTGTCCACCCTCATTTCCAAGGCTGGGCGGGAGCTGGGCGAGAATCTGGACCAGATTCTGCGTGCGATCCTCAGCAAGATGCAGCAGGCCGAGACGCTCAGTGTCATGCAGGTGAGGGGGGAGGGGTGGAGTCAGTGGTCAGGCCGTGACGCTGGGTGTCGCGGGGGGGGGGGGGGGGCGCTTCCCTCACGCCTGTCATGGGGTGGAGTCAGCGCACGGTCCTGGTTACCGTGCTCTCTGACTGCACTTGTAGGACAGTCAAGTGAAATCATTCTGTGTGGGCTCAAGAAACGCTGACAAGGAAAGCTCCGTGCTTCTGTTTCTTGACTGCCGGCCCCACTCCCTCACCGCCTGTCTCGGAGATCGGTCTCCCTGAAGGGTGTCCCCTCTTGTCGCCTCCTAGTCCCTGATCATGGTTTTCGCCCACCTGGTGCACACTCAGCTGGGGCCCCTGCTGGACTTCCTGTGCAGCCTCCCCGGGCCGACCGGCAAGCCCGCCCTGGAGTTCGTGATGGCCGAGTGGACCAGCCGCCAGCACCTCTTCTACGGGCAGTACGAGGGCAAAGTCAGGTGGGGCTGCGGCGTCGCTCCTTCCCTGGCCGCACCTGGCGTCTCAGTGCCATGTCAGACGGCCCCATGTCAGTACGAGGGCAAAGTCAGGTGGGCTGCGGCGTCGCTCCTTCCCTGGCCGCACCTGGCGTCTCAGTGCCATGTCAGACGGCCCCTTCCTTGTATTCCTCTTCCCTTCTCTTTATTGCTAACCTATATGACCGGAAGAGCTGCCACCCTGAAATGCCCCCAAAGCAGCTGACATGGGGACACCATGTTTCCTCATCTGTCGGCTGGAGACCCTCTGCCTCAGACCTCACGCAGCCGGGCACTGTGGTGGCTTGTTCGCCTTCTGACCCCGGACTTTGCTCCCACCCATGGGTCCTGATTCCCCATCGCACCTCCTAGCAGGGACCCCAGTGTGAAGCTTACGCACACGGCTTTGCTCCCCAAGTCTTCCCATTGGAGCGTCTGTGGACGCTGAACCCCAGCTGAACGGTCCTCCCTGAGAGTAGTGAGCAGACTTGTCACCGTCAGACAGCCTTAGCACGTGCCCGCTCAGCCCCTGGGCCCGGCTGGGGCTGAGTGACCCTCCGACCCCCCGCCAGCTCTGTGGCCCTGTGCAAGCTGCTTCAGCACGGTATCAACACGGACGACAAGAGGCTGCAGGACATCCGCGTGAAGGGCGAGGAGATCTACGGCCTGGACGAGGGCGTGCGCACCCGCTCCAAGTCAGCCAAGAGTGGGTGCCGCTGGGGACGCGGGGGTGGGGGCGTGCGCTGTCAGCTCTGCGTTAACTGTGACTGGTAGTGCGGGCTTTGGTGAGGCGCGGCAGAAAGCAGCAGGGGTGAGGGGTGAGCAGCGGGTCCGGACACGAGGGCCCTTCCTGTTGTTGGACATCAGGAAGCGTCCGCTCAGGCACCAGGGACCCACCCGGCTTTGTTGGGGCTCTAGTACCAGTGACCCCGGTGCTTTGTGGGTGGTGAGTGCACGGCTGCTCTCGCGCCTGGGGCCTCCTCGCCCCCTCCGCTGCTTCTCCAGCGGCAGCTCGTGGGGCCAGCGCATGCTCGGCAGTTACTTGGCTCCAGCTTGCTTTCTGGCAAAAATGTCGCTCCTCTAGTTCCCAAGCTCTCGTGTCTCCCGACTTCTGAACCCTGGTGACACCAGGTGGACTGGAATTATGGAACTGTGCGTCGCTCTCTGCTGGCAGCAGGACAGGTGTTGCCAACAGTGAGCCCAGTGACAGCCTGACTTTCTCTCCTTCCCAGACCCTGAGCGCTGGACAAACATTCCTTTGCTGGTCAAGATCCTAAAGCTGATCATCAATGAGCTGTCCAACGTCATGGAGGCCAACGCTGCCCGCCAGGCCACTCCTGCAGAGTGGAGCCAAGGTGCCCAGGCCGCCCCGCCCGGCTGCCCGCGCGTCACCACTGTCAGGGTGTCTGTGGGGCTGATGGAGTCGCTGCTCCGAGGCGTTCACTGCACCTGCTCTGGCCGGCGTGCTGGGCAGGCAGAGCCACTTTCAGGGAGGCAGCTGCCGCGGCCCTTCCAGTCTGGGTTCCCTCCAGAGCTGCTCAGCCCCTAATCGCCCGGCTCTTCCTCCCAACTTCCTGGGAGGTGTGGCCATCCCTGGTTCCTCCCACCAGGGACTGCAGGCCACGTGGTGGACACCCGTTGGGCTCTCTGCCCCGGCCTGTTTGGGTTCGGGAAGGGACAGTGTGTGCGTTACAGCAGCTGCTTCTCGTCTCCACGTAGATGACGGCAATGACATGTGGGAAGACCAGGACGAGGAACAGGACGAGGACGAGGAGGACGGCTTGGCTGGCCAGCTCCTCTCCGACATTCTTGCTACGAGTAAATACGGTGAGCGGTTTGAGGAGAGGAGCGGTGGGAAGTGCCTCTTCTGCGCGTGCGGTACGGGAGGCGGGCGCCAAAAGGGCATCGGTGTCGGTGGGCCCCCCGCTTCCCGTCAGCCACACCCGGTGACGCCTGTCCCCCGGCCTCTGCCTGAGCCTCCCTCCCGTGCGGCTGTGTCTCACAGAGGACGATTACTACGAGGACGACGAGGAGGACGACCCTGACGCCCTGAAGGACCCTCTCTATCAGATTGACCTGCAGGTGAGACTGTCCAGGGGACGTCTTGCAAGTGACAGTGTCTCAGGCCCCGGATCCAGGGACATGGGCTCAGACCCATTTGTCACCCACCCTGCAGCCTCAGGGCCGAGTCCCTGGCTTGCTGCGTGGTCACAGGCTCGGGGAGGGCGGGGACTTTCCCCGGCGTGTTTCCTGCCAGTGCTGTGAAGGCTGGAGGATGACAGGCGTTCTTGGGGAGCTGTGCTCCCCGGGGGACCTGAGTCTCTGGGTGGAGGCTAAACTCGACCCCAGGAGTAGACAGCCCTGCCTCAAGCGCCGGCCTTTGTCTGAACGCCCGAGTGCCCTCCTCCCCTCGTGGTTCTCATTAGAGCACACGGGTGACCCGGGGCCTTCGTGACACCAGCGTCCTCCCTCCAGGCGTACCTCACGGACTTCCTCTGCCAGTTCGCTCAGCAGCCCTGCTACGTGATGTTCTCCGGCCACCTTAACGACAACGAGAGGCGGGTTCTACAGACCATCGGGATCTAGAGAACGAGCCTGTCCACGCTGGCCTGTCCGCCTGGCCCAGCCACCAACCAGTTTGCCGCCCTCGGGCTTGGAGATGCACTTTCTTCTCCACCTAGAGTGGCCTCCGGACTCTCGGCCCTTGGCCTTTGCAGAGTGACAGTGACGACCATTCAGACCAAGCTCGCAGTGCTGTCACGTGGGAATGCTGGAACAAAGGACACCTCTCAAAGCCCCCCGGAAGATCCCCGAGCTCTAGAGCCCTTTCCTCTCCACGAGCGCCCCCACCTGTGTCCTTCCGGGCCTCTGCCAGCCCGTCCAGAAACATTGCCCACGACAGTCGTGGCCAGGGCTTATTGTGCCTCGCCGGGCGCACAGGAAGTGACCGTCTGTTCCAGATCACCCGCTGGCTTTCACAGGACGTCGGATGTGCTCAGATAGGAGTGCCCTGGAGAGCGGGTGCTCTCTGCCCTCCTGCTCAGGCGTCTGGGTTCTCGGTAGGAACGGCAGGAGCAGCCCTGGCTGCGGCGCGAGGCCTTCCCTCCTGCCGGCAACACTACGGCTCCCTGTCAGAGGACTCACCTTGTTCCTGCCTCTTTGCATGACAGCCCCTCCCCGAGCTGTTCCTGTGTATACAGACGTGCTCACACTCAAAGGAAGCCAGACACATGGCAATTTGTTTTTCCTCTTTTAGGAAAAAAAGGGGGAAAACAGATTTTTTTACAAGTCCACCTGACCCAACTATATTTAATACGCCTCCCACACGTTTCCACAGACAGTCAGTCCAAGGTTACTCCCTTCCCCAGAGACCCTCTGAAGTGGTTAAGTTGTAGCCCTGAGATTTGCAGCGCGTATTTTTCTAGGAGAGTAAAGTAATCTTTACAAATGAACTCAGTCCACATGATACGAGGGGTCTCAGCCCCTCTGCCTCTGTGCCCTTGAGAAGGAAGATGAAATACAGGAAGGACTGGGTGGAAGCCAGCTGCCCCAGCCGCAGGCGACGCCGAGAACGGGTGCGGTCCCGTCGGTGTCTAAGGAGGTCCCTTCACTGGGAACTTGATCTGCCGTGGGTCCAAAGGGTGAGAGGATAGAAATCAGGCAGTGCCCCCCCCCCCCACAGCAGTCTGAGGTTGGTGTTGTCACAGGAAGCGGAATGGGAAGTGTGTGCAGCTCTCCATTGTCAAGGGAAGGGCCCCGCCGTGGGGCATCCCCCTGCACACGTCCACGGAAGCCTGAAGATTCTGTGGCCAGTGCTGTCCTTGTGTCCAGCTCCCGCGGGGGTGGGAGGCGGGCGGTCAGCGCTTGCTGCCAGCCAGCTCTGCGCCCAGGACAGCCTGTCCCTGCGTCGGGGAGGCCCTGATGGTGGAGAACCATGGCAGGTCTGGCCCGCTGGTTCTCAGGAAGCCAGCCGGACCTCGAGACTCCGTCCGTAGCAACCGCAAGGCCATGCGGAAGGTCCAGTGCTCACGGGCAAAGCAGCCCTCGGCTTTGGCACCGAAGCGTGGTCTCGTTTCGGCAGCACCGGGCTGCTGAGAGCCGGTGTGTGGGGCTCCCACACGGAGACTGGTGCCCTCCTGGTTCCAGGGTAGGACTGGTCCTGAGGAAAGAGTCCTCGTTACCGTGGTGGGGTCACCCTGCCGTCCGACCCCGTGGTGTGCAGGCACTTCCTGTGTTTCTGGAGCGTCTCGCATCGTCCCTTGTCACCTTTGCAGCAGGTGCGCAGTGGGTCATGCCCACTGCTGACGAGGACGACGTCTGAGCAGGAAGAAGAGGTCTGCCCCAGGCCGTGGGCTGACCACAGGTGGACTGGGCTCCTGGGTGTCTGCTGTGTCTGGCTTCGTCCTGGAAGGGCAGGGCCGGGCGAGCTGGTTAGAAGGAGTTGGCAAGCCGGGCGTGTGAGTGGAGCCCTGGGCTGCTCTGACACGTCAGGTCGGGCCCCACCGAAGAGCACCTGGAGGCGTAGGGCTTCCCAGGAGTTGGCTCACCTCTCAGTGGGGAGAATTGAAGGGGAAATGGAAGACAGAAGGAGGGAAAGGCCAAGAAAGAAAGCCGGGATCGCAGATCCCTGAGCTCTCAATGACGTGACTGCGGCGTGTGAATGAATGACCCCAGCAGACAGGTGAGAGTGAGACGGGCATCGCTGGGGGCGTAGACGCTCAGTGTGGGCTTAGAGCCAACGGTCCAAACTACCTCACCGTCTGATTTTGTTAACGCGCTGGAAAAATCTGGACACGGTGAAATGAAAGCATTAGGGAGACAAGTTGGTACCTGGCCACCAGCCATCAGACTGCGGGTTGAGCCCATGAGGGAGGGGCTGTGATGGCCCCCGGCTGTGCTTTGTCCTTGTCCCCTCCAACAGCCAGGAGAGGGTTTCTTGTGCCTTCCCCATTTCCAAAGAAGCAGGCTATTGACGGAAGAATCTGCTAGGTAAGGGGTTGCTACTGGTCGCATTTTTGGATAACAGGAAACCTCTGGAATCGGCAAGCTGTGAAAACACACAGATTCTAAGTGTCAGGTATTCTCACAAAGAGCAGGTTGACAAGGCATCCGTGAAAGACGGTGAGAGGTACAGAGGGGAGACCGCTCCTGGCGATTCTGTGTGCCACGCGTGTCATGTTGGGGCTGTCTGCGTGTCCTCAGAGCTCCAGTGTGGCCTGGGCTGTGTGACTGTCAGAGTGTGGGACTCAGACGATCTCGTTTAGACCGTCGAGGGCGTGGGTGGTTTTGATTTCCCCACGTATAGATTGGTGGCACGAGGCACAGAGATACTGTGTTACCTGCGTAAGGTCACAGCAGGTGTGTGATTTCAGTCCAAGTAGACTGGACTTTCTGCCGGTTCTCTCTCCTCTGTGCTGCCAGGCAGATGAGGGGAGGACGTTCCAGGGGAAAGAGTCTGAGGAAAGATCGTCATGGAATAAATTGCCTTTTCTGAGCTTCTATTGGCGTTTCTGGTTCACAGGGCTCTGAGGCAGACAGACAGGAAGGAGAGGGAGGACAGGTGGTGACGGGCCCTCTCCGGGGAAACAGCTGACATGCTCTGGTTTGCTCTCAGACCCATTTTACGTCAATCCAGATGTGACTGCAAGGGTGACGTGGGACCTGGGTCGGGGCTGGGAGACCACAGCAGCTGGGTGATGGCGGTGGGCACCAGCGGGAATGACGTGGGACAGATTCGGTAGTGAGTTGGCACTGGGCAGAGGCGAGCTTGCCCGAAGTGAGCGCCATGAGACAGTAGAAGTGCCCCCAGAAGCTGACACCCGTTGGCAGTCACCCATCCTGGGAAAACCTCCCTCCACGGGTGGAGAGCAGATGGGAACCACACTTGGTCAGGATCCTAGTGGCACAGCAGCCAGAAGGACCTGTCGGTGACAGTCCCAAACCCGGATTCTCTGCCTGTGACTGCTGCAGCTGCAATGCCAGCCGTCTAACAGGGACCCCATCTTCTAGTTGGGGGTTTGTGAGTAGGTGAGGAAGGGCGGCATTACTGTGGTCTTCCTGGGGTTCAGGCTGCACCCGGCTTTCCAGCCCGTCTGCCACATGTGGTTTGTGCTGTAGCAAGTGCCGTGAGGGCCTGGCTGGGGGTCCTCCGTGGTCCCTTCAAGTCGAGAGTTGCTGACACGATGTGATCCCATAGGTGGAGGGAGGAAGCTGGGGCGGTGACACCCCTCGCCTCCTTGGTGTAGGATGGGGAACTTAGCACCCACCTCAGAGGAGCCTCAAGCGGTGAAGTGTCTCATCCTGTGTCCCCGTGTCCCCACCGGCCGTAGCGGGGAGCCCTGGTGCCTCACTGGATTAGAGTGGCTCAGTGCAGGTCAGATGCTGCTGCAAAGTCAGGGTCTCGGTGACCAAGGGGAGGATGGCCCTCCCTGTCTGGGGAGCAGGGCAAGTGGGAAGGCTGCCGCCCTGCTGGGCAGACCCTGACCCCCTCTGATTGGAAGTGACCGCGTATTGGTTCCGTTCGCTAAGCCTTCTCCTCCCCTGGTCCGAGGACAGCCCCACGCTGGGCACCTCTGCAGCACGAGGGCAGAACTGGCAGACGGCTGGGCCTGTGGGTTCTGTGGTGAAGGCCTGGGGTCTTGGACAAAAAGGGAATGTGGGGGAAAGGGGTCCCAGCAGACAAGGAGGGAACAGAAGTCCATGGGGTGTGTGGATGGTGAGAACTGTGCCCTAAGCCTGGCAGGGCACCTGGAAACGACAGGACTTTCTAAGGAAATGGTGGTGCGTGGTCCCTGGACGTGGGGCAGAGAGCCGTGTGGACGGACGGCCTGGGGGGGCTCACCTCAGCCTCGCCAGGACCTTTCTGTGAGCCTGGGGAGGACCCTGATTCCTCTTTCCCAGGTTCACGAAAAGGTCCCCCAGTAAGACTGGTTCCTGCCCGGCCAGCCAAGTAGAGACGGGCTGCGCTGACTCAGCCGCCGACGGGGAGAAGAAACGGCGTTTCTCCTGCCCTGGCCTTTGTGACGTTGCACGGGGCCTGTCCCTCAGCCCGGGTCAGGTCCACAGGGCACCAGTTCCCGGCCAGCCCTCGCCAACTCAGGCGTCCTAGTGGATCTGACTGAGCCATGGTCCCTTCACAAGTGAGGAGCGGGGACCAGGGGGTGGGGTACCCATCAGCACAGCAGGCCCCGTTCTCAGCTAGTGGCTAAGCGCAAACCCCAGCCAGACGGTCCTGTATCAGCGGGTGATTTGGCGAGTGCGATGAAAGACCTGTGCAGCTCCATTCCCTAGGCCACCGACCAGGCATAGTCTTCCTGTTTCGGGGTGACGGCTAGAAGTTGCTAATTAAAGAGCGCTGCCTCGCGTGAGGCTGTTAGATGGTACTGTCTACTCCCAAGTCCGCTGCCATTCTCGGTGCCCAACCTGCCGTGACAGCAAGTCTCGCCAAGAAAAGAGCCAGGCTTCTGCCGATCCGGCAGCTCCCCCGTGCATGTGGCAAACACACCCAGGTGGGAAGGGTGGGCGACGGCTGAGGCCATGTCCCTAAGCGGTTCCCGGGAGGGGGTGGGGACAGACGGGGACAGCTGTAAACAGCCTTCTTCCTCTCACCCCCAGATCCCAAAATAGCCCTGTCTGCCCCCCTCCCTGCCCCGAGCTGGCAGGGCTATAGGCAGAGTAGGTGCCCTTCAGCGGTCCCCTGGCTCCCTCTGCCCACGGGCTGGGCTGGGTGGATAATTCGCTGCCCTCTCCACACAGGCTCCCGTTGGGAGTGAGGGCTGGGCACCAACCTTCCCCCGAGTGCATGCGGTTTGCCAGGCGTAGCGTGGAGCATTCTAGACCCAGCGTTTAGGGAGAGGCGGCGGGTGGAGAGGCATGGCCTGGGCCTCGAAGTCACAAAAGCCCATTTCAAGTCCCTGCTCTGAGCTGGAAAATTCACTATTTCCAGCCAGTTTCTTCTGCACAATGGGACAGTCATCCGTACTGTTAGCTGCGAGTGTGATTTCCAGGCCCCTTGGGGGATCCTGCCCCGGGCCCAGTCCATCTTCTGTGTCGTCTGGTCACAGATTAGTGTCTGCCTCCCACTTTCTAGGACCCATCCCCTCACGGGGGCCAGGAGACGGGCTTGGTGACAGGACGCTCCTGCGTGCTTTTACCTGGAGCAGGTATCGTGAGGCCTTCCAAGCCTAAAGACGCCCACCACCGGCCAGGCCCGTGGCCTCTCGGGACTCAGGCCCACCTGGTGACATAGCCCCAGGTGCCAGCGGCCCCACTAAGTGCCAGCTCTCCCTTCTGGCCTCGTCTGTCACCTCCCATCCAGTGGCCTAGAATTTTTCAGTGAGAAAGTCACTGATGCTGCTGAGAGCATCAGCCAGGCGTTGGAGGAAAAGAATAGGAAAGGAGTAAGAAGGAGGCGTTTCAGGAGCGTGTGGCTTTGTTTAGGTTGGTTTTGTTTTAATAGGAGACACTCGAGGTTTTGTGGGAAGGAGAAGGTAAAGGCCCGGAAGAGAAGGGACAGTGAGGACAGGATGGACCCCACGGGTCTACGTGGCCCCTGGCGGGTCCGCCCGCCCCCTGAGTCATTTAGCCAACGGCAGTTCCTAGGCCAGGGCTGGGTGGCAAGTGACCCACGACTGCCTGGTCCCTGCGTTCATGGCATACCGTCTAGGGGTGGTGGCTTGAGAGATGTCCCCCTGTGCCCTCTGCACTTACATGTCCTGCATGAGCAGTTAGACCTCCCCCCCCCCCCCATCAGACCAGCAGCCACTCCCTGGTGCAGGAGCTGAGCCTGTCCCCTGGGCGGGGTACGAGCACCCTCGGGCCCAGGACGGGCAGCTCGTCTGTGACTGTCTTCCCCTAAGCTATTCAGGTTGTGGGGTCCCCTCACCTCAGAACCCCCGGAACTCATCCACAGCTCCTGCTGTTGGGCCCAGGGACACACTGTTGCCCCTGCCGTCTGGCTGGTCTGCCGTGAGCGAGTCCTGTAACTGGAGCCCTTCCTCTCCCCGAAAAGCAGGGTGACGACAGCGCATGCCCAGGGAACTGCGGGGTCTCAGATAAGGTACACGTCCTCGTGCTTTGGAAAGGGCTGTGTGTGGCCAGGAGTTAAGGCGGGCGTTCTATTCTCTCCCTAGCCTGGCCTGCGGGTTCGGGGCAGGCACCCCATGTAGCATGGGGCTGTCCCCAACACTCAGGTACATTTGTAAGGCGACTGATTCCCCCACCCTAAAACACTATCTGACCTGTGACCCCTGCCCTCTGCTCCCCTGGCCATAGAGTGTTTCTGAAGGACCGTTCTCTGAAAAGGGGGTGTCTGCCTGGATGGGTCCCAGGTGGCCAGCAGCCTGCCATCCCACTAGTGAGGCCATAGGCTGGTACATGCCAGCACTGCCCACTGGGAGGGGGAAGGGGCCATCTCAGGAAGCCAGTGCAGCTGGCAGGGTCCAGGCCTGTGGGCACAGTGGGGACACAGCTGCCTGCCTTTCAATGGGTGCCTGTGTTCCGGGAGTGGAGGCGGGGTGACTCCGGCCTCTCTTCCCTCCCCGCCCCCCACTGGATGCCCCGGGCTGGACGTTGGGGCACAGGAAGGTCCAGCCCTGCCCCTCCAGGGTTGGCCACGCGCTTTGGCCTTGGCACCAGAATCAAGGCTTCTGGGGTCTGCGAGCCTGACTGGGCGCAGCAGAGGGGTGAGGCGTGGGCCTCAGCTCCCATGCAGGAGCCAGCGCTGAGCTGGGACAGGCACGGGTCGCGCGCATGGGGTTGTCAGCTCGCGGCTGGGGGCGTGGCCGGTGGGCGGGGTCACGGCGCTGGGACCTGTCAGTCCGGGCCCCCAGAGACGAGCCTGCCCCGCAGCACCCCTGCCCGCGCCATGCCGCTCGCTGTGATCGCCCTCCTGGTGCTGGGGGCCCCCGTGGGTAAGGGGCGGGAGCCAGGCCTCAGGTGGGCTGGGCGGAGGGGGAGTCCTCAGCGCGGGGTCCCCCGAGACCCTTGGGCTACGAGTCCACTGGGAGCGGGAGGGAGAGGCCCGGAATCCGGGCCCTGGGAAGCTGACCCTGGGGTCGGGGTCGGGCTGAGATCCTCAGGGTGGACACAAGAAGCAGCTCTCAGGTTCCAGCTCCCAGCGGCTGGGGCCATGGTAGGGGGGGTTTACTGCGGGGGACCCCTGGAGGGGCCCTGGGAAGGGGCCCAGGGGTGTGGCTACAGGCAGCCAGAAAAGCAGCCTGGTAGCCGACTCCCCGCCCTGCCAGTGCTGGCCGGTACCAGCTGCCTGGGGTACCTGGACGAGAACGGCTCCTGGCACCCGGGGTTCAGCTGCCCGGCCTTCACCTTCTGCTGCGGGACCTGCCACCGCCGGTACTGCTGTGGGGACCTGAACCTGCTGCTCTCCAAGTGGCAGCAGAAGCACTGCCAGGGCCTCAGGTGGGCCGGCCGCGCCACTCCCCCGTCCTCTCAGGCTGTCCTCACTCCTGCCCTGCCGGGTCCACCCACGTTCTCATGGGAACCCTGGGCTCCCACTTGGTGACGAAGCTTGGTGTCAGGGCTCCCAGGAGCAGCCTGTCGGTGTGATCGGGTGCCTGGGGGGGCCGAGTGTCCCAGGTCCTTCCGGGAGCCCTCCCCTGGTCCTGTCAGACCCTGTGGAGCCAGGACTAGAGTCACAACCCAGACTGCAGTGCAGTTTGTGGAAGATGCTGTAGCCAGAGGTGGGAGACCGGGGTTCATTCCCAGGCCACTTCTCCCTCGCTGTGGCCTCGGGTTATGGTGTCCTCTTTGTAAAATGAGGGCCCGCTAGTATGAAACGTGGGGCGGCTATGAGTTTGGACCGGGATCTGAGAACGATGCCTCTTGGTTCCACGGCACCTTTCAGTGCTGCTGTGAGCTGCAAGTCCCCAGCGCCCCACGCCGGCCGGGGGACTGCACAGCCTCGTGGGAAGCAGGGCCCCCTCGGTCTCACCCAGGCCCTGGCCAGAGCCCACACTCCCCCAGGCCTCGGCTGCCGCAGCCCCATACCCAGGGCCCGTAGCAGTGCTGCCGGCTGAGGGGCCTGTTTTCTGCGTCAAGTCCCAAGGCCCTGGCAGGTGTCGCCTCCGCTGTGGCCCTGTTTGTGGCCGTGGTCATCACCAGCCTCTGCTGCTGCCTCTGCACCGGCTACCACCTGCACCGCCGGCGCCAGCAGCTGCACAGCCTCTTTGAAGGTAGGGACCATGCACGCGGGCCTGGGGCCGGGGCTGAGCCCGTGTGCACACGCCTGCCAGCACGTAGCCCCAGCGAGGGTCACGTGTGGGCCCGCACTGTACTGTACGCTGCGCTCACACGCTAGTACTCAGACGCCAGTGTGCCGCCCTTTGGGGGGGGTGCATGCGAAGGACTCCCAGAACGTGCAGGGGTGGCGCTGACTGGTGTGCCTGCCCGAGTGTCGGCATGTGACTGCAACATGCCCAGACCTGCTGACACCATATGGGAGAGCAGAGTGGCAGAGAAGGGCTGGGGGACTGGGGGACCCCTGGGGGCTGCTCTGCTAGATTTCAGACCGCCCCCCCCCCCCCCCCGCTGCTGCCCTTTCCTCGTCCAGGTAGGACAGCCCCCTGGCTGTGCTGACTGGCTCGTGGGGTCTCAGACCTGCTGGGGAAACTACGCTAAACACAGATGGGCCCTTGGAGGCCGCGCCAGCCCCTGCACAGCTGGGAGGCCCGGGCAGCAGGGCCCAGAGGGCAGAGCCCAGAGGTGGTCACCTGGGGCAGGAAGAGGAGGTGCCCCGTGGAGGTGGCGCTTTCAGTGCTGCTCCTTGTCCCCAGTCCAGGCCATTCCAATGACAGGCCCTGCAGCCCTGCAGCCTGGCTTCCTGTACCCACCCACTGGCCCTTCCCCGCACCCACTCTACCCGGCCGGACCCCCTGCACACAACCCTGCAGGTAAAGGACCAGCCTGCTGCCCCTTGTCCCGCCTGCTCCCACCCCTGCACTGGGACGTCCCCTGCCCCCTCTCTCACCCCAGCCCCGTCCCTCCAGCTGGAGACTTCCTGCTCCCAAGGCCTCCTGCAGCCTGGGGCTGGGGGTGGGGGTACTTCACACCCTGCATGCCCCGACCTTCATCCCTCTTGCTTTCAGCTCCACCCCCGCAGGTGCCACCACAGCCCTCCTACCCAGGAGCCTAAGGAGCCAGCACTGTGCCTGCTGCCCCTTCACTGATGGCCCTGCTGTGTCATGGGCAGGGGCCCTCCGCTCAACAGGCCCAGGCCAATCCCTGCCCTGTGCCTTCCTGGGGACCGAGCCCCAAGGATGTGGGACTTGGTCATGAATGAGGGCCGGGTGGGTAGGGCTTGGGTTCGTGGACTGTTTGTGCCAGGGCCAGGAGGACATGAAAGCCTGGGTCACAGCCCCTGCTTCCTTATGGCCCCTCTGCTCCCAGGGTGCCTGCTGGTGCCACTGTGGGCAGAAGCCCTGCTCCCAGCCACCCCACTGGATTAAAGCTGTAAGGACACAGCTCACTGCTGGCAGCTGCCCATCCCTGAAGTGGGAACCAGGGGCAGGGCTGGAGCAAACGCCACCTTCACCACACCACAGGCAGGGCCACTGCAGGCTGAGGACGCTCAGGTCTGGTTCCCACTGCCAACGAGGTGGATTCTGCTCCACTGGGAAGAGGGCGCCCATCTGTACCACAGAGCTTGCTGCGGGCTGTTCCCCTTTGGGGCCACATAGATTGCGTTTGGCCCCGTGACTGTCTGACCTTGTGTATGTCTCTGAAGGTCCCCAGGTCTCAGTTTGCTCATCTGCAGAAGGGGTCTGTCATGAGGGTGGAATACACATGTGAACTTCTCCTTCCTCCCTCAGCAGAGGGCCCAGGACACACTGGTGCAAGGTGCTTGTCACCTGCCTTGCATCCTCGGGACCCCAGCAGGTCACCTCCCTGAGGCCCATGTCAGTGCCAGCCACTGGGATCTTCCTGTGCATCCCCTGCCTGCTATCCAGGGATACCAGGACTTGTTGGGTGACAGAGCCAGGGAAAGAAGTGTACAGGTTTTAATTCAAGTGGGAAAAGTGCTGACTGCACAAAGCACTGCCAGCCAGCTACTTCCTGTCCCGCCTGTCCCCATCCCCCCCCTCGGTTTCCTCCCCTCTCCACCACAGGCCCCCACTCCTGGCCCCCCAGGATGCCTACGGCCTCTGGGCTCCTGCTAATGCTGGGGCCACAGATGCAAATCCACCTTCTTTCTGAAGGTGGGGGCAAGACTTGGGAGCTGGGGCCACAGGTGTCCTGGCTCCACACTCAGGAGAGGGCATCCGTGGGTCATCCCAAGGTTGGGAACCCTGTCTCCTCTCTCTCCTGAAGCTGGGAGGTGATTTGCAGGATAGGTTTTCTGAGTCTCTCGGGATCACCCTGCTCCTCAGCTAGTACCCCTGAAAGCCAGGCAGCCCCCCAAGGCCAGGCAGGTAGAGGATGGGAGCAGCAGTGGGGGTCTCTGGGATGGGGGTCTCCATGGTGTACATGGGTCCTGCCTCCCAGGGAGGGAGCCAAGACCCTGAGAGGAGGTGGGAGGCAAGTGCACTGCATTGCGGACGCGGTTGGGGGCAGAGCTCAAAGGGAAGGCAGGGTTCAGATGCGGGCAGAGGTCCAGGGTGCAGTGGGGGCCAGGAGGGAGCTGAGGAGGCAGCTGGAAAGCACCCACTTGGGGGGACGAGGGATAAAGGGAGAAGGAAGCAGAGGGGTCTGGAGAAGGTGAGCGGGCTGGGTGAGGGGAAGCTCACCGCTAGGGGCGGATGGAGGCCCTGTCACCAGCCCTGGTCGCAGAGGGTTGGGGACCCGCGTGGGAGAGGAGGTGGCAACACGTGACACGCAGGCTCGGGGACCTCGGTGGTCCAGAAGCGCGGTGGGTGGTGCCCGCTTCCAGACCCTATGCTTCTTAGAAAAGGCCCCTTGCATGACTGTGACCGCGGTCCGGCCTGGAGCCCGGGGAGGGCGGGCGGGGCAGGAGACCAAGGGGACCTCGCTCGGTGCACGGAGGGCATCCCGGTCGGCAGGAGCCTGCGCCTGGCCTGCCACCAGGTGGCGCTGCGCTCCCGCATCAGGTCGCGGGGGGGGGGGGGGGGGGGCACGTCTTCCATGTCGGGCGGTGCCCCCTTGTCGCTGGTAGACAGTAGGAAGTGCTTTGCTTTTCTTGGTCTGTGTAAGCTTCTCTCTGGTTTGGTGGAAAGGGCTTCCTAAGGTGGCACGTGCTGTGGCCGCCTTAGGACTTGGAGATTGCTGCTGCGGTCCCGACTCCCAGCAGCCAGGTGAGGAGGGAGACCTGAGCTGCCCTGTCATTGGCGGGTGGTGTGATCATGGCCCTGCCAGTGAAGCTCTCTGGGCAGAGCCTCCTCTGCGAAGTGGAGGGATGCTGTCCCCGCCCCCCCACCCCCCAGCTGCAGGGTCAGCTGCAGCAATCCAAAGCCCGCAGCTAACGCTAGCGTGGGCAAACAGGGCGAGTAGAAGCTGGCACCCTTGAGGACCTTCTCCTGGGGACAGCGGGGCCTGAGGCTGTGCCTGGCACCTGAGCTCTGCTCCCATGGCTAGCCTGCCCTCTGCTTTTGGCCAGACCTAACACGACAACCCTGCTTCCTAGGAGGGGTCCCTCCTGTACCTCAAAGATGGTGCCACTGCTGTACTCCCAGCAAGTGACCCAGACCCAAAATGGCAGTGCCCCAGTGCGGGGGGGTGCCAGCACCTTTAAGCTTCCAAACCAGAAGGATGACCATGATGTACCCCAATAGGGGTGTGGGGGCTCCCTCTGGTCAGGGGTGGCCAGCAACCAGGGCAGGGAGTGGGCTCGGTGAGTAGGGTCCAAGGGTGCTGCTCCCCAAATGGTCACCTTGCTTCTCTGCCTACTTCCTTGGCTGCTGTTGGGAGCTGGCCGTGAGCCCACAGTCAGGGAGTCATGGAATGAGCATCCCCAGAGCGTGCTGATATCAAACCTTCCGGGCCCTGGGCCCCACTCGCCATCACCGCTGAGGGCAGCCCCAGGCGGCAGGACTGACGGGCTCTAGGCTGTCCCCACACTGTTCTTTCTGCGGAGGTGAACTTGTTTTATGGCCAAGTCGGGGGGCATGCTGGGAACCTGAGTTTCTGGAATCCTCCAGGGAGCCCGTCCGGACCCTCGCACAGTACAGAGTTGGGCACAGCCACACAGCTCAAGGCTTGTATATATTACCCACATCTATGGGAAACAGACATAGCCGTTCACACAACAGCAGGCGGCTGTGGGGCAGATGGTGCTTTGGCGTCCAGCCTCCAGGTCTAGCTGCTGTCTGTGGCTCTCCTCCCCCGGAACCCACGCCCGCCAGCCCTGTGCAGGGGCGCCCTGGCGCGGCAGGGGTTTGGGGCCCTCCTCCCTCGCCCCCTGGCCTCCCGCCTCTCAGTGTCTGCCATTGCCCTGCACAGAGGCCACCAGCCCACAGCTTTGCCCAAGGGCTCCTCAGAGGCCTGAATCCTGGCCCTGGAGGGCAGCAGGGCTGGGCTGGTGACATCCCTGTGGCACGTCTTCCCTGGATCACACGTCCTGTGCAGCTTGCCAGCTACGGGGGCCCCGGGCATGCCATCTTCTCAGTGATGGGCTAAGAGGACTCTTCTTGTCCAGAAACTTCAGCTCCAGGTAGAGAAGAAATGCTCGGAGAGCCTCAGGACTAAGGCTTGAGCACGGCCCAGCAGGGCCATCGTAGCGGTCAGCAGTGGTGGGGCGGGGGTCTGTGCAGCCCTGGGAGGCGAGGCCTGGGCCGTCGCGGCCATGGAGGGTGGCACCCGTTCCTACTGCAGCAGCTTGGGCACTTCCACCTGTAAGGGCAAAGGGAACACCGGTTAGAGGAGGGAGCTCCTGGCACCGCCCTCTTCTGGGCGAGCAGACACCTCAGCCCATGTCTGGGCGTGAATAAACGAGGTGCTGACACAGGCCATTTTTCCTTTTCTGTGAAAGCTGGCTGCCATCAGTGACCACTGCGAGCGATTACAGTTGGGGCTGTCCTTCATCTCTGGTGTGGAGCCCCAGCTGGCCATGGGCGCGGTCACCCAGGGAGGCGGGGCTTTGGGGAGCAGGGCCCAGGAGGGCTGTGTGTGTGTGGGGGTGAGGCTGCCAGACACCGTGGGGACAGGTGGTCGGAGGGGTTGCTGCCCAGGGAAGGAATCACGCTGGGGGCAGACGAGCTCCTGGAGGAGAAGCAGGTTTGGCTGTAGGTGGAGACAGTGGGGCTGCAGGGAGAGGTGAAAGGAAGCTCCTGGGAGGGAGGCTAGTGCCCCCCGAGGGCCATCCGTGCGGTCGGTCTGGAGGCAGGAGGATGGAGCCCAGGACCCTGGGCGTGTCCTGCCTGCAGCTCCCGCTGCACCATGCCCTTCGGCCCCCGCCCCTGCGGCCCCCGCCCCCCACACCGACTTAACTTCTTGAGCTGCTTCAGGTTGCTGGAGCGGATGGCGGCCAGGAGCTGGTCGCGTGAGTTCTTCTCCTGGGCAGGGAGGGCTTTGTCCCCCATCTTCCTCTGGGTGGCTGGTGACAGTGAGTTCCTCAGGCTCTCCATGAGGAGCGGTGGGGCCAGGGGAGGTGGGGGTGGGGGGGGAGCGGCCGGGGCGCCCCCTTTCTTGGGCGAGTTCTTGGGGGAGGCCTTTGGCGATGGCTGCGGGGAGGGTTTGGGGGAGCCCTTGGCGGGGGCCCCAACCTTGGGCACCCCCAGCAGAGCGGCCTTCTCGCCGCCGGCCTGCGCCTGCCGCTGCTCCTGCAGCCGCTTCTGGCGCTGCCTGTCCATGTTGCGGCTGAGCAGGCCGGTGACGGCCATGCGGGGCCCGGCCAGCTCGAAGTGGTAGCCCAGCTTGAGCAGCGTGCTGTTCTCCCGCAGCAGCTGCGCCATCTCCATCTCCGTCTTGCCGCCGCAGATGTGCCGCTGGTTGTGGAAGCGCAGCTCGGTCAGCGTGCTGTTCTGCAGCAGCGCGCGGAACACGGCCAGGATGCCGCGGCCCGTGATGTGGTTGGAGTCCAGGTTGAGGCTGGTGATGGTGCGGTTGGCCTTGAGCATGATGGCGATGGCGAAGGCCACGTGGTCGTCGGCGCGCGTGTTGGCGAGCGCGAACACCCTCACCACCGTGTTGAACTCCAGCGCCTCGGCGAAGCGCACCAGCACCTCGGTCGTGATGCACTCGGAGTTGTTGACGTTCACCTCTGTCATGGCGGGGTCGTTGCTCCGCACCCGCTCCAGGGCCTCGTCGAACACGCCGGGCGCTGCCTCCTCCGGGCTCGGGCCTGGGCCCCCCTCTGCGGCCGCGCTCCTCCTCTCGGGGCCGGGGCCCCTTTCCGGGGACGCGCCATTCCCGGCCACCCCGCTCTCCTGCCCAGCATCCACGCTCCTCCCCTGTCCTCCCGCTGACTGGGCTGCCCCGGTCTTGCCTCCCTCCTCCGTGTCCCCTCCCTTCTCGTCCTCGTCTCTGCTCAAACCCGTGCCCTTGTCGCCACCTCTCTTCTCCTCCTCCTTCCTGGGGGCGGCCCTCGCGTCCCCCTTCGCGTCCCCCTTCACATCCCCCGTCGTGCCCCCCTTCACGTCCCCCCTCGCGTCCCCCTTCGTGCTCCCCTTCACATCCCCCTTCGTGTGCCCCGTCGGGTCCCCCTTCACGTCCCCCCTCGCGTCCCCCTTCGTGTCCCCCTTCGTGCTCCCCTTCACATCCCCCTTCGTGTGCCCGTCGGGTCCCCTTCACGTCCCCCCTTGCGTCCCCCTTCACGTCCCCCCCCGCGCCCCCCTTCGTGTCCCCTGTCGTCCCCCCCTTCACGTCCCCCCTTACGTCCGCTTTCACGTCCCCCTTTGTGTCCCTCCCGGCCTCTGTCTTGTCCACCGCAGCCCGGACCCGGCCCCTGTCGATGCCTCTGATGATTTTCTCCCCCTTGGGCTGCTCTGTGCCTTTGCCATCGGCGTCATCTTTGTCCCTCGAGAAGCTTTTCTTCAACACCCCCATCTTTGGCTTCCTCCCCGGGTCTGAGTCTTGTCTGGGACCTGGGGCCTTTGTGCTGCCATCTCTGCCCCTTTCCTCTCCGTTCTTGGCGTCTGTCTTGGTCTCCACTTGCTTGCTTTCCTAAGAATTTAGAAAAGAAAAATAAACATGAGGAGCTGGCTGGACAGGGAGCGGAATGAGGCAGGGGCTGTGTGGGAGCCCCGACATAACTGCCTGGGGCTTCCATCCACTGAGGACCCCACAGAAGGAGGGGGCTCAGGCTGCAGACAACGGGCTGACATCACACCCAAAACCTCGGGCTCCTGAGACACCAGGTAGACACCTGGGGACGCAGTTCCCTCCAGGGTCCTCGGCTGGCTGGCACTGCCCTATTCTGCCCAGTGGTTTACAAGGAACACGGGCAAAAGGAAAATCACTAATTCTGGTCCTGGCTTTATTTACAAGTTTTGACTTTGTGTCCATTGTGGCATTTTGCATTAAGTTTGATGTCCTACGATATCCATGAAAACACCAGTCGTGGTGATCACTGAGCCCCCCGCACTCGGTGCCCCACCGGCCGGCAGCGCCCCATCCCGGCTGCACCCCCAAGCATAGGCCACTGGTTCTCAGACCCTATGATTCTATAGCCAATATCTGTTCAAAGGAAAAAAGGTTGGAGGGACCAAGACAGGGCTGCTGACATCTATGTGAGCAGTTAGGGGCATTATACATGGTCTGCTGTCATCTCCCTGAAACACGGGGGGTGAGGACACACCTGTACCCCGAGGACGTGTGGCTTTCTGCAAACCCAGTGTTTCCCTTGGTTTTTAGTAGAAACTGTGCTAAGGAACAGGCCTGTCGGCGAGGAGCTCTGGGGCCCGCCCGCTCAGCCATCCTGTGACTCACTGAGAACAGGAGGAGGGTCTGAGACCAGATACAGGACACCAGGCACGCCAGGGCCCCCGGGACCTCAGGGGCGGCATGCGGCATGTCCTTCCCTAAAGGTTTGTAAGAGAAGAGACTGGCCTACTATTAGAAAGGCCTCCTCTTTCCAGAGTGGGGGGGGAAGCCTCCATCACACCCTCTGGCCCAGAGGGCTCCTCACCCCACCCTCCCAGAGAGGCCGGAGAGCTGCTGGGCGCTATGGAAACAGTTTGTACCTGAGCACAAACACATGGCCCTGGGGACCAGCCTGGGTTGTTTAGCAGCAGAAGGTCCTTGGCTGCTCTGCTGGAATCACAGCAGGCGGCCAGGGGGCACAGGGCCTGGTGAGACAGGCCCTTGGAATGTGCCTCTCCCTCCCCCTGCCCGGGGGCCTGGGCAGGGCCAGGGGCTCCCTGGGGCTGTGGAGATGGACCAGGGGCACACAGCGCCCCCCACGCTCACTCTGGCTCCAGAAGAGGTGGTGACTTGACTGTACCTTTACTTCAAAGACAGGAAGGGAGGCTGTGCAGCAGGAGGCAGTGCCGAGGTCCCGATGGGCCCTCTTGCCGATAGGCCTGTGACCTGCCCGCCCTCCTTTCCCCAACCCCCAAGTTCAGCAGCCGCCCCCCCATGAATACTGCTGCCCTCTCATCCTCCGTTCCCCAAATGTGCGTCCCGCAGGACTTCTCAGAGCCCACCGGGCACTGCCCGGTTGCCCCCTGAGGTTCCCACGCCGCTCACACAGGCCTTGCTCAGGAAACTGGGGCCCCAGAGAAATGAAAACTTAACCAATTTCTCCTTCCAGGAGAAGGGGCTTCAGACCTCTCACAGCAGCAGACAGCGAGTCAGGGGGACCTCCACTGACCCTCCCCCTTAGAGGTCATGCTGCCTGCCTGGCCTCCCCGGGGCCTGCGCCTGACTGCCCACAGCACCCTGCACACCACCTCCTCCTCGCCCGGCCTGGCCCACCGCAGCCCAGGGCCAGAACCCCAGCCCCTATCAGGACTCAGTTTCCAGCTTTAATTCTCTCTCCTGCCCTCTCTGCTGTCCCGCTCTCAGGGTCTTTCCCGACCCGGGGGATCTGCCACGTGTCTGCTCTTGGGGAGGTGTGCCAACCCTTTAAAAAGAGCCTCATGAAAAACAGGCGGGGGTGTGGGGGGGCTGATTAATCATCGTTTTCCTCCAAACAGCCAGGAATGAGCAGGCTGGGCTGGCTTCCTGCCCGGAGCTCAGACACGTTGCCTTAAAAGGAGAAGGAGCCGGTCCTCGGCCAGTTGGGGCCGACTGCTCTGCTTCTAGGACTGGCTGTGCATGCACCCTGGTGACCCCACAGGTCACTCCCGGCCTGTGTGCCTTCCCCTCAGGGTAGATATGACAAGGAACCTCCACCAAGCTCAGGGCACGGCCGGTGATGACTTCCCGTTTGGGAAAGCTTCAGCATTAGGGGAGCGCAGGGGGGGGGGGGAGTTCCTAGGGAGGCAGGGGAGCGGAAAGGATGACCCTGGAACTCTCTAACAACCTGTGACATGCCTCAGGGGGAGGGGCGGCTCCTACCCCCATGGCACATGGTGTGGCTCTGTGTCTGTCACTGGGTTAGGACCCAGGTGAAGGGCCTTAAGTCGGCCCCTATGGGCGGAAGGCAGCACCCTTGTCCCTTGTCCCACCTCGGGCCTCCCAGGCTGCTTCCGCTGGAAGTCTTACCTGATTGGACAGAGCATTGCACCACCTGCACCACCGAAGGGGCAGAGGAGAGAATGGTCTGCCTGTGCCCAAGGCCCTAACCATGAGCCCTTCTGAGGGCAAGGCCCCGGTGCCCTGCGAGCTCACACTGGCCACCCCAGGTCCTCTCCTTGCCAGGAGCAGTGACCTCTGCAGACACCCCTCTCCCCCACAGATGCCGGCTGGCCAGGACTTCTCAGATGGGAGGTGAAGGCCCAGCACCGCCTCTGCTGGTCAGTTGACCTTCCAGCCTCTTGCCTAGGAGGAGGGCAGGGGCAACTGGCGACAGCTGCACCTCACAAGTGATCTCACTGTCACCGATTCAGGTGCATTGGCCCCTGCTCCAGAACGAGGCCCAGCCCTAGCTGTGTCCCCCAGGGCTGCCAGCTGGGGCCCTGAAGGTTTTAATCTGGAGGCACCCACACACCCGAACTCAGGCTCCAAACTGGGAGCAGGGACTGTGGGGTCCCAAACTCTGCCATCAACTGACTGTCCCCAGGCCTGGGCAGAAGTCCCTGAGGATAGTGACAGCCTAGGGTGTGTGGGGTGAGCTCGTTACCCAACTGGCCGGCTCCTTATTTTCCTGGGTCAGGGAAGGGCAGTGCTTTCCTGTGTGGCCTGTCCCAGACCTGCTCCCAGGGCTCAAACCCCTCGCTCTCTCTCGTCCCTGGTCCTGCCTGCACCAGGTCTCCCCACCAGCCACCACGTCTCAGAGCTCGATGGTACTGTCCTGCTCTATGAACACAGCCCAGCAGAACGGGGCAAGGGCCGCATTCCCCAACCACCTGGTGACTTCTGATAGCTGGCACTGCAGCTGCCAGGGTCATCTGTCTACAAGCGAGTGCAGGGAGACGCTGGCCCCGGGTGGCCACAGGGCCTGGCAAAGGTCCCTGGGAGAGCAGCTCCCTTACAGGGCTGGTGGGAGAGACAGGGCAGGACCGTAGCAGGGCCCAGGGCTCGTGGGGACCTCCTGCTCCATGGGGCACCAGTTCTCTTACTGTTTCCTACAAAGAAAGCGTGTGGGTTCTCTTGACCGGAAGTGCGGGGCTTAGCTGGCTTTTGGGGAAGTAGCAGCCCTGGGCTGGGCATCGTGGGAAGACGGCAGTGCCTGCGTGTCAGCAGTCCTCTCCTGAGGCAGACGCAGGTCCTGTGACTGACAGTGTCCCCTAGAAAGCCCCAGGTCCCTTCTGGGCCATCAGGAGACCTGGGCTCATCACCGACCCTTCTGCCTGCACTGGCAAGGGTGCACACGGGCTTTGCAGCCAGAGCCTGTGCGACCATCCCAGCGGTGCCCTACCCGAGCTATGTGACCTTGAGCAGGTGACTTACCCGCTCTGAACCTGCGCTGTGATATGCAGAATGCCACTAACCAAGGGAGCTCCTCACGGGGTTGTATGTGGAAGACCCAGGCCTCAAACCAAGTGAGGGCCTGATCCCAAGAAGGGCTTGAGCAGGAGACAAGCTGCCACGAGCCGGGCCTCCGTGGTGGCAGGTGGCAGGTGGCAGGTGGCAGGTGGGTCCCCTCCTGCTCGAGGCACCTGACCCCTGCTCAGTACTGTTGCGCAGGGTGACATTAAGCACTTAGCCAGGGGTAGGTGGCACTACATTTTGTTCCGTTCCATGAAGAGTGAAATGGCCACATCCCAAAGCCTGGACAGCTGCCTGGAGGCCAGAAGCTGGAAGGGGGCAAGTCACTTTGGAAATCTCCCCGAAACCCACCCAATCCTGTGTGACAAGGCAGGGGTGCGGTGGTGTGGGGACAGGTGTCACCCCCTCTAACGGGGTGACAGCGACCTGCGAGTGCTGGGTCCTTTGTGGGCCTTGGGGTACAAAAAGGTGACTGTCCTCTTGGGCCAGCCCACCACCAATCCGCTGCCCACTCGCACTGCATCCATCAGGAGGTGACACAGTGTGGCCGCAGGTGGTTCAGCCCCTGTGTGCCAGTGTCAGTGCAATCCACACCCGTGAACGTAACGAGCAAAGTTGGGGGCTTGTGCCCCTCGTCCCCCAAAGAACTGGAGCCAAAGAAAGCCTCCAGCATGCTCAGGGCTTCTGAGGGGTCACCTCGGTCACCCTGGGGGCATGTGTGCACCTGGGAAGCTCTGAGCTGAGAGCTCCCAGGTGCCTCGTGCCCACGCTTACCGCCTGCCCTCACGCTGCCTCCAGGCTCAGCGGCCAGCCCACTGGGGAGCCTGGTGCGGGGCAGGCTGCAGGCTGCTCGCACATGGTGGGGCCTCAGGTCTGGGAATGGCACCGAGCTTTCTAGGGACAGGCAGGGCAAACTCACGGGTCCCTCCTAGAGGAACCTGGAGGAGCTCAGCCCATGGCTTTGAGCCCAGTCCTTCTAAGGGGCAGGGTCCCTCGTCTGGTGCCAGGGCGACCCCTCCCCAAGACCTCAGCCTGGGAGCCTCAGAACCCAGAAGCCCTCCAGCCTGGCCACCGCTAACCTCAGCCAGTGCTTTCAACACGCTGCTCCTAAGTCACAGGGCCAGCGTGGTGGCTCTGGCAGGTTGTCACCCTTACTGTCTGTTTCACAGAAGACGTTGACACCCCACATCACCACCGCCGTGTGAGGAAACTGGAAGCCAGGCTCTAGAGTCTGAACTTGGCCTCTGTGCTACATGGGGCTGCACGTAAGCCTTTCTTCCCCCTAACGCCCAGTCCATCAGCCTTCACGCCCGGCCGTCCAGCTCCGACACAGGGGTGCTGCCAGCACCCATGGCCCCTCAGCTCTGGGGGCCAGCTCGGTGTGATGAGCTGGGGGACTGCGTGGGGGGGGGGGCTCAGCTGCAGCTGCCAGGAGCCCAGGACTGTGGACTCCATGAGCTTGCTGCCTCCGGCTTCCTTTACTGCTGTTCCCTAGGCGGTTTCATCATGGCCCTGCTGACCACCCCAGGACCTTAGAAATAAACTTCTGAAAATTCACCACCGTGGACAGCCTAATGCAGACCTGAAGTTTGTCACCCAAGAGTCACACATATGCGTAGGGAGTGAGAACCCAATGCCCTGTGCCTGGTGCTGGGCTCAGCCCTGCGGGTGACGGGGCTGGGAGAGGCCCCAGTGCTCCCCTGGGTTTCAGTCCAGGCCGGGGGGGAGACCCCTCTGGGAGGGAAGCGCCCCATAGCTCTGGCCAAGGCAGGGTTGGGGGAGGACAGCCTGGAGAGAGTGAGGCCGAGGCCTGCTGCCCACTGCCCCTCCTCGCACCCCGCAGCACTCGGGTCTGTCGTCCTGTGTCCCCCCCTGTGTGCCTCCCTCCGTGAGCTCTCCCACACTGCCTGCCAATGAGACTCAACCAGAAGGGTTTGTGTGCTGACTTGGAAGAATAAACCCAAAGGCTGATGGTGCCACTAGGAGCCTAGGGAATAGGGCAAATGAGTGACAACACTGTCATTTGAGGTGGACGTGGGAGGTGAAAATGTGCTCTCTGCCCACTCACCAGTCAGAGGCAGGCCCAAGGCTGAAATGCCAGTGGGTGGGCTCAGCGGCAAGCCTGGCCATTGCATGGAAGGCCCAGGACCTCGTCTGATTTCTTAGCCTCCGGCCCCCAGAGCCACACCCCCAGTACCCCTGAGGCCAGTGGGGGCTCAGTGAGCAGGGCTGTTGGGAGGCCCAGGGCAGGCGGAGCTAGGGGTCCAGCAAGGGGTGTTAGGTGTAAGGGGCCAGGGCTCCTGGGAGAACCCCCCCCTCTGGAACAAGCCCACTGCCCCACACCCTCTGCCAAGGAGACCAAGCCTGAGACCACCCTCATTCAGGGACCAGGCTGCATGTGCCCCTGCCCAGTTTGTGCCCTCCACTGCTGGCTCTCCCAGCTCCGTCTCCTTGCTTCCCGCCCAACACCAGCTGTGACTGGCGGGCACACCCTGTGTGTGTTACACTCCTGGGGTCCACGCTGGAATGAGACCCGGGCTCTGGCTTGTCTGCAACAGCTGCCCCCCCTGCTTCCCCTCTGATTGGGGTCCTTCACGTTCTGGCAAAACCCCTCTGCGACCACGCCCTGCAGGAAGGTCCAGCTCTGGGTCTCAGGGCCTCCCAGGTGTGGGGCCCCCAGGGCCTCCTGAGTGACGCTGACTGCTGGGGTGACGACAGTGCCGGGTGGGCAGGAAGCTTCCGGTAAGTCAGCTGCCCTCCGGATGGGGTTCCCTGGCCTGCAGCACTTCCCCTGCCCCCAGTTCCTCATGGCAACCATCTCTGCTACCTCCTCCCAGGCATGAACAAACCACTCATGGGGAGTCCCCAGCTCTCCGCCCGCCTGCCGTCACCCCCACTTGTTCCTCCTCACCACTCCCAGGGCCTCTGCCCCCGGCCCCCCTTCCCCTCTCCCGGTCCCCCTCTCCCTGGTAAGGCACTCACCTCAACCCCTGGCCCTCCCAGGTGCCGCCCTCTCTTCCCTTTACACCCAAACGTCCCCCAAAGGCATCTTTTCTGATCCCTATTCATTGTGGTCCAACGCAGTCTCCCTGCAGCCCCAGCGTCCTGGGAGGAAAGCTTCATTCAGGTCGTTACAGGCCTCTCGTGGCTGAATCGGCCTTACAACTTGTATCCCTTATCTCGCTCCATCACTTGGCAAGCATCTGACAGTGCTGGCCGGCAGACGTGGTCCAGGGAGCCCTGCCACGGCCCCGCCCGCGCACACAGCCCCTCCGGCTCCCTCCGGGTGTTCTTATTTAAGCCCCCTTTGTTCTCACCGTCAGACCCTGGGGAACAAGTCGCCTTGGCACTCTGCCCCCTCTGTTCCTTGCTTCCTCCCAGCACGGACACGACCCCAAGCCAGCCTGGAGAACACCGCAAGGGTCCACTTAAAAGTAAGCCATTTGTCTGAGTGCTGGGTGCCCCTGCGGCCCCAGGCTGGCCGCCCACCCAGGGCTGCAGCAGGAGCCACACAGCAGCTTCCTGCCCACAGTAAACAGAGGCTGCAATGGCTGAGTCAGGACTGGGGGCCTGGGCCACGCGCTCCCAGGGCTGGGCGCACAGCTCACCGCTGTGCTCTGGCCATCTGATGTCCTCCTAACTCCTGGATGGGGCCCCACACTGAATGCTTCTGGGCCTGACAGGAACACTGGACACGGATGGCCAGAGTAGGGACCCTTCATCCCACCATCCTGTTAGACCTCGGTCAGCTCCCTGGCCCTCCCAGGGCCTGCTGTGCTCAGGGCACAAGCTCTGGCCGCCTGTCTTCTCAGCCAGAGATCTTCCTAAAACGCACACGGGGTCGTGGCTGCCGTGCTGTCACGTGGAGTCCAGACCTCTGAGCTTGGCATGCAACCCTTCAGCCGACCTGCGTGGCCTCTGCCTGTCACCTGCTCCACACTGACCCCGGCCACAGGGAAGCACGCATGTGCCTGTCCCAACCTCACGGGTGCTGCTCCTGACGCCAGGATGTCCCCTCCTTCGCCTGCTGTTGGGGGACTTCGCCTGTACACAAACCTCAGGCGCCCACCCACCAGCTGCCTGGTTCCTCTCCGCGTAGGTGCCCACACATGCTTGTCCCATCCTCAGGTCATTTCAAAGCAATGGCAGGTCTGATTTCACATAAACACCCGTGTGTAGCTCCAAACTTGGAAAACACAGCTGTGACACACTCGCCTGCCTGAAACACTGTCATCATTCCGCTCCACGGCCCAGCCCTGGGTTCAGCCCTCCTCGTGCCCCTGTGGCAGGCACAGCTCACCTGCTTGTCACCTGTCTGCACTTGTCACAGCTCAGTCGCGACCCCTGGACTAGACGGTGAGTGACGTGAGGGCGAGGGGACCTTCACGTCTGTCCCCGGCACTGGGCTGCATAGAGCTGTGCATGTTCTCAATAAATATTTTCTGGGAGGTGGTGAAAATACGTCAGTCCCGCCTCCAGTGGCCCGACCAGGTGGGCTGTGCTTGAATACTTCTAGTGACAGGGAGCTCAGTCCTTTCTGAGGAAGCCAAGCCTTTTTTTTACAAAGCTGGCTCGGAAAACCCTGTGGTTCCAGGGCCGTCCTGGGGCCGCACGGAACCAGGCACCTTTGTCGGCAGCATGAGCGCTCTGTATGCACTCCCGGTTTACGGTTTATAGCGGCCTCTCCAGGCCAGAGGATTTCACCTGTGAGGCCGAGCCCCTCACTCCATCACCTGACCTTCCCGACTCCCTGGTGCGATGTGTCTAGTAAGTCACCTTCCATGTTTTGTTCCCTCTCCCCTCTCTCCTGTGCCCACATGACTGACACTGAAGGAGGCACCTCTGAAGCTTTACTCTGCCTCCTCCCACTCGGCTCCCGCCGTGGATTCCCGGGGTTCTGCCGGCGTACACGCCACCGGACGTGCCTGACTTCACGCACCAGCTTTCTGCCGTTTGCTGCCTCTCTTCCTCTACATCGCGACCCCCCGCTCCCCCCCCCCCTACAGTGAGCAGAGCCACCTCCCAATTGTCCTGGGGCTTAAAGACTCGGCTTAAAGACTCGTGCTCAGCTGCCCCCCAACCCTGACTGGCTCCCCAGCGGGCCCTTCTCTCAGCCAGCAAGGGGCATTCTCTGCACCTCCTTGCGCCTCAGCTGCTGGGCGGGACTGGCTGGGGAGCTGGGACAGCCCTGCAGCATGAGGGGAGGACGCCAGGATGCTGGCAAGGGCCTGGAGCCTGGGGAACGGCAGCTCGGTGGCTCGAGGGGCGTCACTCTACTGAGGTAAAAATCCCCAGGAGTCAGCCTCGGAACCCACAACCCCTGCCCTGGCCACAGCCCCGCCCCCCAGAGACTTGAGGAGACGGTGCAGGAGGCTGTCATCAGATGGCGGGAAGGGGACAGGCAAGGGTGCAGTGCGTACCCACGGCTGTGTCCCTGCGCGGCCCTTCCAGGGCATAAGGAGCTACAAGGTGCAGCTGCCGTCACCCGAGGCTGAGACGGACAGTGAACCCAACCCAGAGCGTTCTGGGCACACTGGAATCATTTGGGCACAGGAGACGAGGCAAGAGGGAACAAAACAGGCGAAAGGTGACCCTGGGGACAAGCCGGTGGGGACGCCTCTGACAGGTGACGCAGAGCTGTGCCCTGGGCCAGAGCCTGCAGACTTCCCACCTCACATCTCAGACGGGCGGTCGGGGCATCGGCCAAGGGGCAGTGGAGACGGCACAGGCTCATCACCGGAGTGACAATCGGTCAGATGGGGGTTTCACAGAGCGCTGTGTCAGGCAGCTGTGGAGGGTGGAGCTGAGGCGGGACAGAGCGGAGGGAAGAGGGCACTGAGGCCCTCACACAAGGCCAGGCGGGCAGTGAGGAGTTCCTGGACCGAGGCTGAGCAGGTGGCACAGGTGACGTGGGCAGTATTGCCACACGGGCCCGTGTGGAAGCCCAGAAGGCCGAGCGCACAGGGAGGCACCGGGGCCTTGGCGAGCTGGCCCCGCAGGTGATGGGCTACTGGGTACAGATGCTCGTCCTTTGTTTCCCATGGGAGGGAAGTGCTGCTTTGCTCTAACTGCTACCACGTGGACTGGCCATGGTACTTTCCAGTGTCTGGGAGCAGGAGGATGGCCTGGCTGACCTTCCCTTCTTAACGTCCTTCCAACACCTGGAACGTTCCAAGGCTGGAGGCTGATTCTCTCTTTAAGTGACAACAGTTCTTTCCTCCCAAGGCAAAGGGAGCCAGGTCCATCTCTGGGCCACACAGACGGACACGCTCCCGGGATCACAGGGAGAGGGAGGTGGGGGCCTGCCCGGCTCGGGCTCCACCCTCTAAATGACACCACAGGTGCCTCGCTTCCTGGGCCCCGGGGCGTCTGCCCTGCAAGGCCGACCATCAGCCCCTTCCCAGGGCCCAGTGCACCTTTCCTTTCCTCTTGCACGTGCATTTCCCCATCCGGCCTAAGTCTCAGCTCGGGGAACAGCGTGTTAAGGGCTCTGTTTGTCACTATTTGGCTGGCTCTATCTCTCCAGGGACGGGCGCCAAAGCCACGGCAGGAGCCTGTGCTCCCCGAGTCTGTCTGGAAAGACTATTTATCGGGAACCGAGCAAATGTCCAAATACAGGCAGATGGCTGGGCCCAGCACGTGCTGAGCTGTGACACCAACCACTGAAAAGGAGATTTGGGGAGACTTCAAACACAAGAAAAACAGCCGGAAACAATGTGCATGTGAGTGTGTGTGTGCACAAGATGACCTCAAGTATCAGAGGAAAGTGCAGGTAGAACCACACCCTCGGAAGTGTGACTATAGCTACGACCTTTAGCTAATAAGACAAAGAATTAGTGGTTATTTTCTCTTGTTCCTATGTCTTGTATATTGTCTACAACGAGCCTTATTACATGATAATTGCAAGTTATTTTCTGAAGACAGTACAGCCAGCAGCAAGGCCTCGATGCTCTGTGTACCACCCCCACTCTGCCTTTAAGGCGAGGACTGCAGGGGCTACAAGTAAATAGAAAGTCTCCCCATCCTGAAAGGTACCTGGCCACTGGAACGCTTGAGTCTTCAGTGCACTGGGCTCCTTACTGGACATTTTCCTGGTGATTTAGAAATTACACTATGTTTTTGGCAGGAAAGGACCAGGGAAGGGCAGGCCGCCACTAAACGGCAAGTGGAAGAGACGCTGGCCCTGGAGGAGGTGAGGTGACCCATCCTGAGGAAACCTGCGGGGAGCAAAGTGGCCCAGGGACAGCCTGTGTCCAGTGGCATCCTTGGTGCCTCGGTGCCACTGCATGTGATGAGTTAATTTCTCTCCTGTGTGTCTAGAATGGGACCTGCTCATCAGCATCTGCGGAAAGTTGAGGAAATAGTCACTAAATTACTTTTCTACAGGGCTTAACTCTCTTGTAGAACGCCGGCGGAGGAAAGGTGGTGGTTTGTGATGAGGACCCAATCCGAGCTCTGCGCCCACAATTCTGGCTCTAATCAGGCAAGTCTGTGTCCACATGGTCACAGAGCCTGTGGGTCATCTCACCCACACATCCAAACATGGGGCCCCCAAACGGGGCCACATATGTGGGGTACGCAGGGGACTCTGCTCATTGCAAGTCCTCTGCAGGGGCCATGTTGGTTTTTCTAAATCTAGAGGCACAGCTGCTGAAGTCCAGATATTTTAGGGAAGAACCCAGATGATGGGAACTGGAGGCTCAGCTAGCTGTGTGCGAAGCACATTATTAATATCCTTTCCGGGTGGGTCTGTGGCCCCAGAGATCACAGGCAGACTTGGTGGGTCAGGCTGGAAATGTCAGCCTGTGACCTCAGATCCCTAGAGAGCTGGGAAAGAGAACAAGAGCAGAAGGAAAACATGCAGCACATTAGAACTGAGTCCTGGAGGCTCGTTCTGTCCAGAGGAGACCGAAGGGACACATGGCAGTAACCAGCCCAACAACTGGATCCCAGAGTGTCCCTCTCTGCACTGATTCAGTCGGTTGTTTATAGAAACTGGAAAAAAGGCATCACTGCCAGTGGGCCCTTCCTTTGAGGATTGGATGCCAAACCTCTTTCAAGTCGTCTCAGAAGAGGACAGATGGGTTTGCAGGGTGTGTAGATCCCACCAAGTATGACAAGACGGTATTCATGCTTTGTTTGTTCAGCAGCAGTTTATCGAGCCAGCCGCAGGGACGAGATGACCGAGCCAGGCTGGCCCTCAAGAACTTGGGGGAAGCACAGAAACAGACAGTGCAGACAAAGTGCTATGTACGTGGCACAGACAGTGACAGAAGGGGCAGACGGTGCTTTGTGAACACAGGTGGAGGGGTCAGGAAAGCAGAGAGCTGCTGTCACCTGAGCTGAGCCTTGAGAGAGGAATGAGGAGTGAGAGCTCAGCACTGCAGCTAGAGGTGGTGGCAGGGCAAAGGCCGAGGGAGAAGGAAAGGGGGGCACCTCCGAGGACAGAGCAAAGGGCAGACGCCAAGCAGAAGGGTCTGCATTAGTATTTATTAGCCAGACAGAGAAGGAGGTGTCGTGTGGCCACGGGCCTTCCCAGCCGTGCTAAGGAGCCTGTACTTGCTCGTGGAAGCTCTGCTGAGCAACCGAAGCCTCTAGGCAGGAAGGAGATGGCCACCATCGTGCTTTCACTGTATCACCAGACACTGGCAGCTGCGGGGAGGCCACAGGGCAATGGGCTGAGAGGAGGGACAGAGGGAGCAGTGGGACCATGGCGTTTTTCTGGCTGACCAGTGGCACGGTGACAGCAGGAGGAGTGCATCCCCGAGAGGTGCTGGGGACTGGGGGGCTTGGGGCAGGACAAGCCCCAAGTGCCCACCATGTAGGTGCCACCTGACCCCACTGCAGAACGGACGCAGCAGGAGCAGCGGGCTGAGGGGTGGGCTGGGGTGATGATGACTAATTTATTTTTAGACAAGTTGAATCTGAGACACTTGAGGAGCCCAAGAGGAAAGCGAATGATCTAGAACTCAAAATGGAGATCTAGGCCAGAGATAGAGAGAGAGCCTGTGGGCGGCGGCGGAGCCGTGGGGTTGGATGAGGTGCCACGCAGACTGCACAGGGAGGCACAGCCCTGGGAAACAGCATGCAGTCCTTCGAGGAAGGGCTGCTCTGCGAGGAGACCGGGCAGAAACAGCTGGAGAGGCGGCCAGAGCACCGGGCGAGTGTGGTGTCTGGGCGCCGAGGGGAGCAGGTGTTTGCAGACGGAGCGAGTGGGCAATGCCACAGCGGAAACAAACAGGGCACTAGGCCACGTGTCCCCTGCAGGAGCAGTAGGAGGTCCCCCCTGGGAGGCCTCGCCAGGGACAGGAGACGGGACAGCGGGGGCAGAACCTGTGTGTCTGGCAGCTCGTATGTTTTCATAGCGGAAGAGGAATTTGAAGGTGTTCTCACCTGAAGGCTTCAAGTTTCTCAGGGAAATATGACACTAGGTCATCAGCTGAGGTGAAAAGAGAGATGGTGGGACAGGGGGGTGTGGAGAAAAAGGCGAGCGTTTGAGATAAAGAAGTAAGAGGGACGCAGAAGGGTTGTGGCAGCCTGGGAAGGTTCCGGGGTTCCATGCGTGCAGTGTGCTCCTTTCTGCAGGTCTGACCAGCAGCTGGGGGCACGTGCCATGTGGCCGGTCTCATCCAGGCTGGGGCGCAGAAATGGAGGGGGCCCAAGCACGAGGCCTGAGGATAAGGTTGAGAATGGCCCCAGTAAAATCGGAGCTAAACAGGACGCGTAAAGCAGGAAGGGCGCGGAAGTTGAGAAGTGTGTCCACACTGGGAGGAAGTAAGTCAGCCTGTGGCGACGGGGCGTGAAGTGGGAGACACCTTTAAGCCACCACCTTTGGGCAAGTTAGAGTCCTGGGCAGGGGAGTCTGACCTGGGTTTTCATCAAGTGTGCGTCTTAATGGGGGGGGGGCAGGAGGGCAGAAAGCAGGACGTGTTCTGAGGACACGATGGCTCTCAGACACGGGTGGGCGTCATCAGAAAGGACGGTGCTGGCAAGCACTGGCTTAAAGGCCTACTGTTTGCAAATCGCTACGTCAGACCTTCTCTCAGCCTTTGTACCCCATCTTCAGGGAGACTCCCAATCAGGCCGCAGAACCCCTCTTTACAGGGGGAGAACGTAAAAGTCACTGTGCGTTTTCTGTGACCCAGAACCCACTCCTAGGCACATTCCCAATTGAAATGACACCACAAGACACCCAAAATGTACAGAAATGTTCCCAGCAGCATTGTTTATAAGAGGCCCAACTGGGAACAACCCGAAGTCGTTAGCCGTGAAGTGGATAAATAAACACGGCACGCTCGGCCAGTGCAGTGCCTGCAGCGGTGAAAGCTTAAGAACTGCGGGACCAGAGCAGAGGAATGAGGAGTGACAGGTCGCACTGCAGCTGGAGGTGACGGCAGGGCAAAGGCCAAGGGCTCGCTCCTGGCGCCCACAGGCCTGACTCACACACACAGAGAACACACTGTGTGGCCTGTGTTTACAAACAGGCCAGGCTGGGCCTTGGGGCTGGAGTCAGGCTCTGTCCTGGGGGAGGACAAAGGGCGCAGAGAGGAGAGGAAGCTGGGCAGGGCCTGTGACTCCTGCATCCTGGTCACCTTGCCAGAGTCCCTGGTGCTCTACATTTGCGTTTTGTATGTAATTGATGTTTCAACCAAAACATGTGTGAAAAGAATCCATTATCAAGTAAATACGCTACACAGACAGGAAGACACTAAAGAATGAAAACAGAAGCAAAGCTTATAAACTTGAGATGCTGTGGGAGGCCACACGGCTGGTGGTCCAGCTGGGAGGAGTCGCCCCGCCCGCCCGCTGGCCTTACAACCCCAGCGCATGCCTGAGCACAGCAGCTGTCAGCGGAGTGCTGGGAAAGGACCTGTGTGTCCCCCTGCCCCTTGGGCACAGGTGGCCTTGGGGACAGGAGACGAATGCACGGGGGATGAAAATCCACGGGATTTCCCAGCAGCTCTGACAGCTGGCTGTTGTCTTTTGACTGCTCATGTGTGGGCTTTCATCTCTGGCAGCGTTGTCATGTTTTCTCTGCCTTGCCAGGGAGCACCTGTGACTACTGTCCCAGCCTCCTAAGTGTCCCCACGTCAGTTCAGCCTGAATACGCCTGCTGGTGTTGTCTTCCCAGAGCAGCACCTCAAACACCAAGCTTGCTTTCCTTTGTCACCCTGACGCATCCCTGCCCATCTGCTGCCCTGCTTCCCCGCAGGACAGGACGGCAGGTGCCGAGGCCGAGGCTCAAGTCCAGGCCTCCCGCCCTTCTCGCCTCCCTCCTGTGTCCTCAGTGTCCTGTCTATGGCACTAGCCGGTCAGCATCTGACTGAGGTCCTGAGAAATCCTTGGCACCAGTTTCCATCCTACCTTTCTGCTTCCCGAGGCTGCGGGTGCCCTGCACATGTGGCCCACGTCGCACTAACTCTCCACCAGTGAACTCACGCTCCCCAAGCCCCAGGGGCCCCCCGCCCCCATGCTTGCAGTTGCTATAGTTGATTCTGTTCTCATCTTGGTAACTTCTCAGCAGAACAGACATGGTGACCGTGCGGACCCTCCGGTTTGCTCAGCCCCTCTCTCACTGACTTCTGTGGAACCACTCGGCTTCCCAACCTCTCTGTCTCCTCTCCCAGTGCCTCGTGGGGCAGAGTGGGGACCCTCCCTGGTCCTTCTCCGCCCACAGCCCCCCTCACTGGTCTCTTCCAGGCTCATAGCTTTAAACATTGTTTATACATGGATGCTCCCCAACTTGAAACCCCAGCCCTACGTCCCACTGAGCTCCACGCGGGTCCGCCCTGCGCTGACCCCACACTTCCTCATGCCACGAGGCCTTCTGACTACAAGGAACTGAACTCATTCAGATCACAAGCCGACCACCTCGGAGCCTGCCGTCCTGCCGTTTCCTCGTTTAGTCAATGTCATCAGTCACCCAAGAGATCAGGCGGGGCTGGTCACCCCAAGTCCGTCAGCCAGTCCCATCTGTGCTGCCTTTAGCGCTTCCTGAGTCTGACCTCTTCTCCTCAAACCGTCCTTGACCTCTTGTCTGAACCACTTAGCACGTCCACTGTCCCAGTGAGGGGCCGAGGCAGGGCCAGCCCTGGCCCCAGGCTCTCCACTGACTCGCCACGAGCCAGACCCCCTTCTGTGCTGGTTACGCCAAGAGGTCGAAGCTGCAAGGCAGCGCAGCCCGGTCTGCAGGGGCCTGCGTGCCGTGGCCCAGGCCTTTCCTCTTTCCCCACCAGGCAGGCCTCTGAGCGCGAGCGTCTCGTCCCGCCCCACCCCATGCTCTGTTGCTGTTATCGTGTGTGTGCGATGCACACGCATGTAGACTTTACATGGCCGAAGACAGAACCCTGACCTCTGTCTTTCGTGCTCCCAGCACCTCATCCAGCTTGCACTCAGCTTGACCGTGGGGTGCTGACACTGGCACGGACACACCAGGGTGCTGAGGCCGGGCAGACAGGCCAGTGAGGGCTTTGTCCCCCAGTCAGTGGGACCCAGACCCGGCCCTGGACAGCCACTGCCCACGACTGCTGAGCCATTTCCACTCCACCTGTCCTGCTTCCCTCTCCACTCGCCCAGCAGCCGGCTCTCATACCGCCGTCCTGAGAAGGGGTGGTGTTGGGGGCGGTGGGCGCGGATGCCTCAAAATCCATCCCATTGAGTCTTCGCTGTGTGCAGATAGAGATTTATACCCTAACGAGCACAGGGTAATGCGAGCAAGGAGCAGAACTATAATAAGAAGCCCCTGTGGACCCCCACCGGTGCAAGGAACTGCCAGCTGCTTCCCCAGCTCTGCACAGAGGCCGTGCTCATGCTCCCGGGAGCGCTTCCACACTTGTCTAGCGCTGGCTGGGTGCCCTCTCTTGCCCGCCATCACCTAATCTGCCCTCCCCACCGGGCCCCCAGGGCTACTTAGGGTGAGTATCCAGCAGAGTTAGTCCCCTTATGGGAAGGCTGAGAGCCAAGGGCCGTGCTGCCCAGGGCCTCCCGCAAAGCGCAGTCTGCGGGCTCTGCAGCAGCCGGGCCTCCCGAGTGCCCCCACCCTGCAGAGACACTGTGCACACTGGGCTGTGACCTGGGACAGGTGGGGGAGGAGGTGCTGGGGCCTGCGCGCCAGTGACGGACGGATGGTCAGGAGGCTGGGCCAGCAGCCATGGGCCAGTGGGGCCGCCGCTGGTCAGCTTCTCGAGTTTACCGAGTTTCCCGGGGAGAATGTGAAAGAGCTCAGCTGCCCAGCTCCCGGCTGAAGGAGGAGCTAATCCTGCGCCCCTGGGAAGGCCAGGGCGCAGCCGGGCGGCAGGCTGGAGGCTGTCTTTCCCACTTGGGAAGGAAAGAGGACACACGAGCTGACCTGTTGGGATCCGGTTCCTGAAATCGGAGCCAAGGACACGGTTCACTGCAGCAGGCTGCACACCTGCCCAGGACTCTGTCCTCTACCTGGAGGGAAGGGCTGGGTGGAGCCAGCCAGAGCCAGCTCTGCCCCTTTAATGGGGGGCGGGAGAGCAGCCAGGGGTCAGCTCTGCCCCGGGCCTCAGCTGCTCTGGGCCTGCTAACATTCATCCACCCGCAGAGGAAGAGAAAGAAAACTGACGTGAAAGCAAGGTGACATCAGGATGGTCATACACGCCTGGTGTCAGTGGTGCCTGAGGCCAGAGCCGGGGGTGGGCTGGGGACATGTTCAGGACAGAGGTCAAGTCCCCCCCCAGTCTAGACCCACCCCACACGAGAGCCAGAGTCTGAATCCTGGGGCTCCTCCCCCCAGGAAGATCCAGAGCTCACGACAAGCCCCCTGAGGGCCATCACCCAGCTCCTACAGGACCAGGCAGCGGACAGACTCAGCTCAGACTCGCCACGGCCACATTGTTTTGTGAGAATTCCCGAGTCCCTAAGTGTTTTCCATGGCAGCTCAGTGTCCCTGTCTAAGAGACACGCACCCTTCACAGAGCCTATTCACGACACCGTCCCACCTATGAGGGCCTAACCAAGGTTCCCTAACACACGAGGCGCAGGTGGGATTTACGTTCCCTAAGCCACTCCTGCTTTTAACAGGTCCGCTCCCGGTCACGGCGCTGGGACGCGCTGCCAGACCAGCCAGTGTCACAGGTACCGCTCCTAGGATGACACGTGAGCACAGAGCACGTCTGGTGCTATAGGTCTGTCCTGTGACCCTAACTAGACGGTAAGCACAGGGCAGGAGCTGGCTGTGTCTGCAGCGACAAGTGTGCACCTGGCAGGGGGAGAGAGGCGGGGGGACGACTGACTGAGGAACACGGGGAACAAGGCCTGTGAGCGTGAATTCCAGGCGCACTGGAGTATCCTCACACTCCCTGCTTGGGGGTTGCGAGTTTCAGTGCTTGCGGCCTCGGGAGTATCTTTCTGGGTACCAGGAGCCACTGGGCCCACAGCAGGCATGGAACCTGGGGGGGGGGGCTGCACAGTAACACTTTGGGGTCCATGTGTGGGTTCACAGAGGGGCCGGAGCCTTGGGGGCATTTCGTTTCTTTCCTACGACTGGATTCTCGTGTTGAGCAGCAGGCACTCCCAGGAGGCCCTTCTCTCATTTCTTCCCCAAATGCGTCCGTATCTGTTCATCGCTGTCAGAGGCAGGCACCTGCCCAAGGATACTGCCTTCTGAGCCTACCGGGCCGGCGGGGACGGACACAGACCCCAGGTCCTCTACGTCCCTCTCCCGTGTCCCCTCCCCCGCCTCCCCACACCAAGGAGCCAGGGCTGTGGCCACAAATGTGCTGCGACAAGTGTCAGACAGGCGTGTCACACAAGTTCCAGATGACAGCACTGCCCTCCCACTTCCTCGGTGACAATGATCCTGTCACCTGACGCCCTGAGCGTCAGTTTCCACAGGAGTAAAACAGGATAGGAACTGAGGAGACCGAACGTTTTCTTCCAAGAACTCACAAGTGATGGACAACGTGAGAGAGCCGGCAGGGGCTTGGCCCGTTTCCTGCTCAACAGCCTTTCCTGTGACAAGGGACCTCCAGTTGCTCCCAGGTGGAGCTACTCCCTTTGTCCCAAGAAAACCCACATGTGAACGCATCCTGCACTCCAACCCTGGACAACAGAAAGCAGGTTCTGCTTGGGCAGAAGCTTCCAGAACAGTCACCCTCGCCCCGCCTCTGTCCCCTGAGGGGGGTGGGGGCAAAACGCTGCTGGGAAACATCTCCCGGCCCAGCCCCAGCCCCAGCAAAGGGTCCTTGCTGGCTAACCCGGGAAAGGAGGGGGAGATGCTCCCTCGAGAGGCTCCTCCAGAAAGTGCACCCCGCTTCCCGGCCTTACAGCTGAAGCCACACACTTCCCGCGGCGCAGACCCTCCAGCCCCCACCATGGGAAGCCCCTGCCACCTGCCCCGAGCCTCCTCACACAGTCCACGTGCCATGACTGCCCCGAGGGCCAGAGGGCTTAGAAATGAGCCGTTCTCCACAAGGAGGGTTTAGCTTTCTCTTCTCGGCTAGCAAGAGGCTGCAAACATCATTCTATCTTTCCACCCCTGCTCACAAGAGGACGGGATGAGTGTGAAGGAAAACCCACAGGTGCCAGGTGCCAGGATGCCGCCCAAGGACACCCTGCAGCTCCTCGTCTGACACTGCAGCAGTCGCGTCTGCCAGCACCGCACACGCCTGCCCTTACAGGAAACAGGGCCGGCTGCCCACCGCCCGCTCAGGGCACGAGAGGGGCTCTGGAGCTGGACCCTGCACCACGCACTCTTCTCCTAAGGCAGAAGCCGCGGCCACGCACAGGGGCTCCAGCCCTCCCCCCGCCCCCCCCCTTGCACTGCGCTCACTCACGTCCACGGACAGCTCCCTCTGCATGAGCTTCTTGGTCTCCTTCTCGCAGAAGTTGAGCATGGCTTCCCGGCTGTAGGCACCCGTGCACGGCCTCTCGGTCTGGTTCTTCTGCCGCAGCCCCACCGGGATGCTGCCGTCGGGGTCCACCACGTCCAGCTCCTTCTCCAGCTCCTCCATCTCCTCGGGAGACAGCGTGGACAGCAGGCTGTCGATGTCAGGGTCCTCACTCACCTGCCGGCGGTACTTGGCTACCTTGGACATCTTGGCAGGGGCTGCGGCAGTCTGGGGGGTGAGCTGATCTGGATGGGGCACAGTGGGCTCGGGCGCAGACCCCAGCGGCGGGACGATGTGCCACAGGTGCTGGGCTGGTAACTGGGAGCGGCAGCCTCCCCACGCCCAGGGCTAGTGGACCTGGCTGAGACCAGCGGCCAATAAGATGCAGTGACAGCCCGGCCCTGAAAGGAGAGGCCAATCCCCCAGCGGGGGTGGGCCTGCCTCACCATCAGAGCGGTTTGAAACTTGAGGACATTCCAGAGAATCTTGGAGCGCTGTGTGACCAAATTTAGTACAGAGCATTTAGCCTTTTAAAGACAAGGGGGCCACGCCATGAGAAAAAGATACAAAAATGCAGAGGCTGGCAGACGCAGGTCCCAGCCCGGGAACGCTGGGAGAGCAGGGACGGCCGTGGGCGTTTGTGCCCTTCAAGCGCACAGTGACTTCTCGCGGGGACGGGGTGGTTGTCTGGGTGCCTGGTGGTCAGCGCGGGGCCCACCGACTCCTCTCTCCTGTCTTGGGTCACGTCAGGGCTCTGGGTCACTTACAGCCCCAGGAAACACACCCCATTCGGGCTCCCTACCACCCCGCCCTGGCTCTCTGCTGCCGCGAAAGCCTGAGTGCCCAGCACAGGCGGACTCACTGCCATGGCCACTTCTTCAGCTGCAATAAGTCCCCACTGAGACAAGTACCCACACTGCAAACTGGCAGAATGTTTGGGGAAGACAGCCCGACCTGCAGTCAGGAAACCCCCAAAGGGCCGTCAGTGCCCATGAAGCACCCAGGCGCAGGGGAAGAGGTTGGAAGCTCCCTCGGTTCTCTGCTTCTCCTGGGCATCTGTGGCCAGACCTCCTTTGGGAGGCCGAGGGGAGCTGCAGGGCAGGTCGCCACCCATATCTCGGTCCAGAGCACGCTTCCCTGTGTCTTCAGGGAAACATAATTCTGGGCTCTTAGGAGAGATACTGTTGCAGCTGGGCTGGCATGTTTCATAAAAGGGCTCCACTGCTCATCCATCACCTGCTGTGCACAAGTCACAGAGACATTCAATCTCCTGGCCCCTCCCTCCTGCCACCACATCGCTTCTAGAAGCCCTGGTGTAACCCATCGGGCTAGATGCTTCGATCTTTCCTGGCATCTTTCCATGCTAAGCCAGAGACAGTCACTTGATCAGCATTTGCTGAGTTCAGGGATCGTCTGGGACAAAACCGGGCCCTGCGTTTTACATCCAGTCGTCCCACTTCAGGTTAGGGCTGAGGAGGGCATGGTGCTGGCTGGTGGGGCTGGAGCGCAGAGGTGAGGCAGGCAGACCTGAGAGGGACCCAGCGTCCTGGGGTTGGCACTGGTAAGAGGCGGCAGGCGGGTGTCAGTGAGTCAGTGGGTGCGTCAGGCCTTGTTCTGAGAGCAGGGGATGCAGCTAAAGATAGAACAGAGAGCGGCCCCTCGGGCCTGGAGCCCATTCTAACAGTGAGGATACTCAACAAACAACTTGTAGTCAGTCACTAACAATGAAGTCTACCCAGTGCCTCAGAAGACTGGGATGAGGCTGTGGGCAGGGCAGCGCCTGGGGAGGCCGGAGAGCAGGCCGGTCCAGTGACGCCCGGGCTCTCGCAGAGACACACCGTGTGAGTGCACTGCTGTGTGGGGCCTGAAAGCAAACAGGCCACTCAGGGACACAGCACTGACTGGCGGCTGCGTGGTGGGGGTGGGGCTCGGGTGGCGGGGGTCCATGGGTGCCGCATGGCAGCCAGACCTCAGGGACCACTATGCAGTGGGCACACATGTGGACGACAGCGCGGTACGTCTGAGTGTGCGGAGCCCTGGACTAAGTTTGCCGCCGTGAAAACAGCGTGGGCGCTGCAGGCCGACACACCTGTCAGCTCCTGGCTTTGCTACTTACCAGCCTCGCGACTCTGGGCCAGCCGCCCTCTTCTCAGACTCAGCTTCCTCCTCTGTAAAATACGGACAGCAGCTGTACCAACCTTGCACAATTGTTGAGAACATTAAATGTGAGCATAACACAAAATACTTTGTTGACATACCTGATACAGGTAAACTCTCAATAATTAGTAGCAGTTATTCTAATTGTGTCCATTTACTCTTGTCCTGGCTTCTTTCCTCGCCATCCCACCTCTTCTGTCATCTTTTCCTTTCTATCCTTCAGCAGTAACCACCCTCAGCACACACCACACACGCACGCATGCTCTCAGCTGGTTCTGATTCATTCATTCATTCATGCAAGCATTTATTCAGATACTGTTGTGCACGCTACCAGGCCAAACAGGGAGAAAGGTACAGAAATAACGAGAGTGGTTATTGTCTTTTAAGTGCATGACTTAATGGGGTAAAAAATGATTGTACTGTAAGGCAAACCAGAGCGAGGGGAGAAGCAAGTGTCAGGAGCCCAGCAAAAAACTCGAGTTCTGTGGGGAGGGGTGGCGGTGTCCCAGAGGGCTGAGCTGGCCCCAGTGGGCTTAGACAGGCGGGGGGCAGCGCACCCCCTGCTCCAGCCCTCCCAGGACACTCAGTCCTCATGCTTGCTCTCGCCCAGAAGGAGCTTTTTGGAAGAGGCATCGTCTTCTGGGACTCCTAGCTCTGGAAGCACCTCAGACCCCTCCACCCGCAGTCAGCTGAGAGCAGCTCCTTTCCAGGGATGCTTTTTCCTCCGGCTTTTTACCAAGAGTGTTCACTCCTCCTGAAGTGGGTCTGACCCTCTTCACCAACACCCGCCTGCAGGCCCTGCACCTCCTGGTTTCCCGTCTCTTCTAGGCTCAGCAGTCTCTGCTCTACGGACACTCAGATAATCAACCCGCAGCTTCCAGACGTGAAGTCAGGACTCACGGCCGCCTCACCAAAGAGAATCCCGGTATCTTCTCTGCCTCAGGCCCCACACTCCAGAACGGGCCCTCCTGACGTGCCCCAGTCTGAAGCCTTTTGCTTCAGAGCCCCCAGGGCTCCCCACGACTCACAGACCCTCAAAGTTTTCCCTTGAAAGGCATCACAACTGGGGCTGGAGGATTGGGGAACCCAGAGCCCAGGAGGGCAGCCTCCCCGAGTCCTTGCGATGAGGGACCACGGCCCCCACCTCTGTCGGGGCAATTGATTCTCCAAGGTCGGAATCCACTTCCGCCTGAAACAAGTTCCCCCTGGGTGTCAGGGGATGCTGGCATGGCCTCTTCCCCTGAGAAAAACAAGTGCTGTTGTGTAGGGGACGGAAGGGAAATGGGAGGGAGACCTCGAGCTCCAGCCAAACCCCTGGCCTGTGCGTGGGGAGCAGGAAACCAGCACCCAGGTAACTAGTGTTTAGGGTGGTTCTCGTTTGGGCCGAGTGACCCCAGAAAAGTCACATTTTCAGGAATATAGGGTGGCAGTATAGGATAGCAGATAAGACCACAGGCTCTGGAGTCAAATGACACGGGCTCAAATCTGAGATGTGTGACCTTGGGTACGTTATTTAACCTCTTGGGGCCTTCGGAAATGTCAAGTGAGGATACTGCAAGCACCTCCCTAAAGAAAGCAAGGACCTCTCACAGGTTCTGGGCTTACAAAATACACTCAATGAGACGACGCGTGCTGAGGGCACAGCGTAGCACCCAGCATATCGTCACACGGGTTCTCTCATGGGGGAGCTGGAAGGTTCTCTAGAGCAGCCGACTGTCTCCAGAAGCAGCCACGGGCCTGGCCCGGCCTCCTGAGATGGGCAGAAATGGGGAGCGCGCTCTGAGACAGAGCACAGGTCAGACCACCGTCTTCCTGAAAGGACAGCAGCGGGAGGGAAAGAGGGCAGAAAAGAGCCGAGAGACTCCCTCCCCACCCTGACCCCAGCCGGGCTGAAACCCCTGTGCCCACCCGACAGGCACTGGAACCCCACACCCAAGAGCTGGCTGTGGGAGGCTTGCTTGTCCCTGCCAGCGGAGTCTCTCGGTGACGGGGCGGTGGCACTGGGGGCTTTGGAGCCAGGTACGCGGCCGGTGACCTGGGGGGCTGGAGCTCTTAGGCCCCAAAGCCTGGGGCTCAGTGGAGCGCCAGCTGCCTGGGTGCAGGGGCCGCTGGGGTGGACGTGAGTGTCGGGAGGGCCACAGGCTGTGAAGTGCCCACTCCCCCTCCGCGGGCTGGGCGAGCAGGAAGGGGTCCTGGCTGTCACCCACTGTGGCTTATTCTCGTGCACGGTCCTGTAAGAGGACAGAGGCACTGACAGGCGGGTCCCCTTGTCCTAAACATAAACGTATGGTCTTGATACATGCAGCCCCGTGCTGTCAACCGATCTGCTCTTGCTTGGGATTCTCCTAACAACGTTGTCTGTTTTCTAGCTGTCGCTACTGTAAGAATTCGGCCTTTAGTACACATGACACGCAAAATATGTTCCTCGACCGTCAGGCTTCTGGTGAGCACGAGGCTACGAGCAGCAAAGGCTTCAGGGCGTCGCAAGGTGTGTCCGGGTTTTGCCTGCGTCGGGGCGGGCGTGGCGCCCCTGACACCCCCGTTGTTCAAGGGTCGCCTTGCACCTCTTTTAGTCTCCACCGCAGCCGCTTTCCTGCCGTCGCGTGACAGGCTCGCTGCCCGCGAGCTCCGGGGCCCGAGGCCGCCTGCGGGCCGCCCTCCTCGCAGCCCACGCCCTCACGTCTTCTGGGGACCGCGCGGAGGGAGGCCCAGGAGAGGCTCTGTCGTCGCTGTCCCTCCAGGCGAGGCCCACCCCTTGGTCCCAGCACCTCGCCCACATCTGTGGAACATCTGCCACATTCCAGGTCCGGTGCCCGAAGGACCAAAACACTGTCGCCCCAAGGGCCGCGTGAGAGCGTCACGAACGATGTCGAATGGGGCGGTATTAATTCACAGCCGGCAGCCAAAGAACTTAAAAAAGGAAAAATATTTAGAAAGTCTGTGAACGCCAGCGGCAAGACACCTGGTTTCTGTCAGGCCACCGAGCTTCCGGTGACAGGGAACCGGAAGTCCTCGTCGCCAGGCGATCGGCCCCCCGCCGGGAGGACCGGGGCGGGGCCAGCCTCACACTGCTCCCGACTCTGGGCTCCCATTGGCTGCGGGGGGAACCGGTGAACCAATCCCCGCAGACCTTAGCGCCCTCCTCTTGCGTCACTACCGCCTCCGGGCCAGGCCCCGCCCCGCTCTCCCGGCGTCGCTCGCGCGCTGGAGTCAAGATGGAGGAGTACGCTCGAGAGCCGTGGTGAGTTTGACCGGCGTCCTCGCCTGCCTCTGCCCCTCTACCCTCGCTGCTCTCTGTCCAGGCTCCCGAGGTCGTGGGCGCGGGTTGGTAACCGGGGGCGGCGCGGGCTGCAGCGGCCCGTCGGCTTCCCAACCCGGGCCGCTGGCGCCCAGCCCCCCGGTGACCTTGCGGTGGGCGGTGAGAGGTCCAGGCGTGGGCTGTGTAGAGCGAGCCTCGGACCTGCTCCCGCCCTGGGGCCCGGCCTGCCTTGTGCACGGTCAGTAATCGTGCCCCCTGCCCGCCGAGGTGACCTTGGACCCGTCCCTGCCCTGCGCTTTGCTCAGCCCCTGCGTCGAGGAAGGGAAGACAGGCCTCTGAGCGGGTGCCATGCTCGTGGGATTCTTTGTATCGTGATGTGTCAGGCATTTCAGAGGAGTGGAACTTAAGCTCCTATAAGCAGGGGCCTGGTTCTAGTGCTTGGAATTCTCCCTTGGAGGAGAAGGGGGTCAAAAATCATCTGGAGAATGAAAGAGATAGTAGCAGGTGTTCCCTGAAAAGCCATGAACAGGAGTTCGTTCGTTCATTCATTCATTCATTCATTCATTCAGAATTTATTGAGTGACAGGTCTGTGCTCAGTTTTTTGTTAGGTTCAGGGAATAGAAGCGTGAATAAATCAGGCACACAAATAGATCGTTATAAAAGAGCATGTTTGCAAACAGAGAGACGTCTCAGGTTGCCCGAGTTTACAGGCTGCTGGGGTCTTAAGAGAAAAGTCAGGTCATATGATTTGGGTTAGTCACCTGTTTTACTGTGTTAGAGCAGGGACTGAGGTGTTTTCAAGTTGTGCCCAAGACTTTAGGCTATTAGGAAGTGAATTTAATCGTTTTCCAGGTGGTTCACACCCTTTTTTAAAAAAATTAAATCTGTTGGGGTAACTTGGTTAATAACATATAAATTTCAGGTGTCCATTTTTATAATCCAGCACCTGTGCACTCTGTAGTCTAGACCACCTGAAGTCTAGTCTCCATCTTGTACATGACCCTCTTCATCCTCGCCCAACCCCCGTCCCCTCTGGTAACCACCATTCTGTTGTCTCTGTGAGTTTGGGTTTTTCGTTTGTTTGTTGTTGTTTATTGAGGGACTTTATATGACCTTGCCAGCTGTAGCCATGTTGCCTGCTTTGTGCCCTCCCTCAATGGGTGTGTTTCAGCATCTCCCAGCTCTTTAAAATTTCCTTCTCCAGAGGTAATTGCCCCCCCATCCTGGATGTGCTCAGACATGCAGAGGTCAGCGCATTGTAGGCTGCTGTTAGCAGTTACTGTTAGACGTGGTATAATGACACAGGGTGGCAGGAGAATAAATTATTTAACTTTTTTGAGTTAAAGGTGTTACAAGAATAATGAGTTTTCGTCTAGTCGTTCATTAGGGGGCCCCTTTGCTTTCTCTTAGTGCGTATGTTTGGAAGCACTACAGTAGGTTTTGTAGTCAAAATTGCTTTGCTCTTTTGGACTGTTTGGTAAGAGTATTTTCTCGTCATCCAAGCTCAAACTATAAGCATCTCCCTCCCACGCCCACCCCGTATATAGTCTGAATTCTTTCAAAACGTCTGCCTTTCAGTTCCTAGTGTAGGATCTCACGTGGGGTCCCTAATGCCTTTCTCAGTAGCTTCCCAATTGCTCTCCTTGTCTCCAGCGCCCTTGAATACGTCATATGGACTTAATCATCCCAAAGTAGGACTTGCCACATCCTACTTTGTATCATATGTTTTCTTTTCAAAAACCCTAAGTCTTTATGATACAGTGGAAAGAACTTTGGGGCTTTGCAGTACTATATTTTGTATTTAAATTGGTTCTAGTTACTGCTTATATGACCTTGAGCAAGTTACTTAATCTCTGAGCCTTTGTTAATCTATAAAATGGACATCAGACAGGAAAACTCTTTTGCAAAGTTAAAAGATAAGGATTCTAGAGGAAAATAGCATAGCTTTCTTGAAAATCATAGGTTTTATTTGCCTAATAAGGCACCTAAAACATAGTTGATACTTATTAAATGATAACTTGTAGTCTTGTTGCTGTTACTTACTGGTTCTCTGTGGCCTATATTGGTCTGGCATGTACAGTCTATTAGGTTTTGGCTTCAGCCTTTCGCGTAGCCCATCACTTTCCTGGCAGGAACATGGTGGTTTAGCAGGACTTTGTTCAGAAAGTCTTCTTTTTGTCTTGCCTCTGTTGTGGACATCCTCTCGGAATACATACGCTGGCTGCTCCCTGATCTGAATTCTGCCGCTCTTTACTGATTCTGTAATGCTCATCACTTTCAGCTCCAACTAATTATGAGGTCGTTTCAGCTAGATCTTTGAAAGTTACTGACCTACCACTCAGGGAGCCACTAATTCATTCTCCTGTGTCTTTCCTCTTTACTTCCTGTTAACGTTTCTACCATTTTAAAGAAAGTTTCCTGGTCCTCTTTAGTCCCTCAGCTGCTTCTCAAACTGTTAAAGTGAAGTCAGGTTACCTGTGCTTGGGGTTAAACGATCAACTCTCAGTGGGTCCTGGGAAGGGCCCCACGAGTCTGCATCTCTGGCCAGCTCCCAGGTGCTGCTGGTTTTGACCCCAAAAGCGAGCTGGGGGTAGCAAGGGCCCAGAGCATCCTGCCAGCAAGACAAGTGGAGTATCTGCTGCCTGAGGCAGTTCTGTGTGGTCCTGAGTTGTGTTACTTGAAAAGGATATGTTTAGCCTGCACAGTTTTGCATGCCTGTCTGGCGAAGTCAGAAATTACTCATTATTCAAATTCTCCAGCAGCATCAGTCTGCCGAATTCACAGGTTTACTTGAGCGGGTAGCTTGCCCATAGGCTTGTTATAGCATTTGACCCTTGACACTAGATAAAAGAAAAATCTTTTATTTATAGTGGGTTGAAAATGAATGTAACTATTCACAGACGTTTTTATAAGCCAGATTCTTAGACTATTACCGTGTTTCCCTGAAAATAAGACCTAGCCGGACAATCGGCTCTAATGCATCTTTTGGAGCAAAAATTAATATAAGACCTGGTCTTATTTTACTGTAAGATCGGGTCTTATAATGTAATGTAATACCTGGTCTTATTTTACTATAATATAAGATCGGGTCTTACATAATATAATATAATGCTGGGTCTTATATTAATTTTTGTTCCAAAAGGCACATTAGAGCTGATTGTCCAGCTGGGTCTTATTTTCGGGGAAACAGGGCAATTCTGATCAGATTACTCAGATTCCAGTGTGTTGCATAAGTTAGGGCGCTACATTTGGAGGCCAGCTGGGTTTACAGATTTAACCTCTAATTATTGGATATTCCAGTGTGTTAAATGGATCTGGTACAAACTGGAGTTCTAAATGTTAACTTGGACTCAATAAACCCAGAAAGAATTTCAAACTGAAAATTTGTCTTCCTCTGCACCAATTGAGTCCCCATTCTTTGGGTCTCAGCTTTAAATTGTGCTGCAGCTGGAAGGCTTCCCTTGATCCCTAGGCGACTGGGCCAGCCTTCTTGATTATAACATGATTTCCTGCATATATGTTTGCTCTCGCACAGTGCCCTGCTTACACTGGACACACTAATTGTTAAACGAGTGAATAAAGTGTTGCCCACCTGTAGCTTAGGTGACTTGGGCTGAATAGATGTGGAGTGTTGGGAATCCTTTATCTTTGCCTGTGTTTTGGGGCTGAGTGTTTATTGGTTGCAGAGGACTCTGCATTGTCGTCTGTTGCACCACTTACTGGGTTAACAAGGGTTTTATGGTTCATGCATGAGAAACACAGTCATCTCTTTTTCCTCCCGTTCTTAGCCCCTGGCGAATTGTGGATGACTGTGGAGGGGCCTTTACGATGGGTACCATAGGTGGTGGCATCTTTCAAGCAATCAAAGGTTTTCGCAATTCTCCAGTGGTAAGTGGGTGAATGGTCTTGTTTTATTATCACTTGAAACCTAGGTTTGCTAATGTCACTGACGGCCCCATCAGTGGGTTGGAAATGTATTATCCTTCTAATATAATTTTGGTTCCTGTTTTTATAGGGAGTAAACCACAGACTACGAGGGAGCTTGACAGCTGTTAAAACCAGGGCCCCGCAGTTGGGAGGTACGAACACAGAATTTCTCCGTTTGTGCTCCAGACTCTTCCTGTGTATTTGAAGATGAAGCTCTGGTTTCTCCTCCGTTTTTACACCAGTTACTGAGCTTCGTTCAGTCTACCCGTTTGTTACAAACGAATATCTCTGTAGGTTCTTCTTGACTTACGGTTTGTTCAGGAATTAACTTGAATTGTTGCTTCCATTTGAAAATCTTGTCTGTCCTTCAGGCACTTGATGGTGTTCTGTTTTGTCTTGTTTTCTGCTCTTGTCCAGAAGGAAGACCATGTGTTTAAGGCTCGGGTTTGTAAGAGTGAGGAGCGCTGGCTCCCGGGGCAACAGCTGAAAACAGTGGGGTGGGAAGGCTGGGGTTTCGTGGGAAAGAAGCCGAGGGAGCTGGTCGGGCCGCTCTCCAGGGTTGGCTTGTGGGCATTGTCCAGAGCTCAGTGCGGAACTGGAAAAGGGGACATTCATTGCCCCTTTGAAGCTCGCTTATTCAGAAGCTGGGAGAAGAGCGGTGATATGAGTGTGGAGGTTCCATTGACTTACACAGAAACAGGGTAGAGAGGCCACACAACATGAGGACGGCAGACATACTGCTTTGTCCTCCTTGGTGATTTTGTGCGGCAGGAGATGCCGTCTTCTCTTTGTCCTGGGCGTGTTTTCCTCTAGGGGACAGTCCAGTAGCTAATAGCCACCATTGACTGAGTGCTTGTTATGTGCCAAGCTCCCTCCTGAGGGTTTTACAGCATGTTTTTATTTAATCCTCACAGCAACATCAGAGGTAAGTGCTGTGTCCCCATTTCCCAGGTGAGGACACTGAGGCTCTGAGGGTTGAAGTGATGGTGTTGCTCTCCTCTCCTTTCCTTTCCTTCCTCTGAGAACTGTACAGCCTGAAAGGAAGTAGTGGCTACTTGTCCTTTGTTTCCATGGTTACTGTGAAGGATGGCAAGTAGTAGTAAAATCCACAGCGACCTGGGCCTCCCGTGCAGGCAGAAGCCGTACGGACTTTCACAGGTTTTTGCATGTCTGCTTCCGTCACATCGGCATTTTCAGTAAATAAAAAAACAGGTAACTGTCACAGCCAAGAAGAGCCTAAAGGGATGTGATGACTAAACGTACTGTGTCCTGAAACAGAAAAGGACATAGAAACTGAGGAAATCTGAGTGAAGTGTGGACTTCAGGTAATAATGGTCTATATTGGGGCATTAATAGTGACAAATGCACTGTGCGAACGTGAGACGTTAGGAACTGGGCACCTGGGTGTGTGACTCGTGGGAACCCCCAGTACTGCCTTCACAACTTCTCGGTAACTCCCAGGTTTATTAAAAAAAAAAACCAGCCAGGGTGATATGGACGAAGAGTATATCGGTATGTGTGACTTGGGATCATTTATTTCAAATCCTCGGGGTCCATCTTTTTAAGGAAAATTGAGAAATATTTATGGTGTCTTGAATTTTAAAAATACTGGGATGACATTTTCAGTTTCATGCAGTGAGCACTTACTGAGCTCTTCCCATTAAGACCCAGAGCAGGCAGCGTGGGAAGGTCGAGTCGTGTCCTGCAGAACCTTGTATTTTCAGAGGGGAAAGAAAGATGTTTTATGTGTAGAAGAGTTAAATTGTCTGTATGTCACCCAGAGATGCTGACCATTCAAGTCTTGGTGGTGTCTTTCCCGACTGTGTGTACTTGTGTATGTGTGGGTGTTTTATTTTGCAAATTGTTACTATGTTTAGGAAGGGATTATTTTAAGAGCCAAGTAATCTGATTTAGGGTTGTTTTTAGTTTCACGCTTGAGGCCTCAAGGGTAGAAAGGATAGAGAAGCGGTGGTTTCTGCTGCCTTGAACCTCCGTAATTCTGTCTGTATCATTCATGTGCCACGTTGGCATGTGTGGGCTTACACCTGCAATGCATTCCAGAAAAGCTGGATCGCTTGTTTTCCCGTTGGTGATTTTCATAGAGTAGATACCCAGTGACACTTAATGAAGAAAGGAAAAAGTAGAGGTGAGACAGAGTGGTAAGAGAGCAGGAGAAGGAAGCAGGGTGGTTGCTTTTGCTTATCATTCGTCCTAAAAGGGGGGTTTGAATGTGCTTAGCCTGACTCTCAGGCCTGCCTCATTTCTTGTAGGTTTTGGGTCATTGCTCATTTCCCAACTGATACAGTACAGCCCAAGCTTTGTTCAAGAGATGAGCATCCTGACTTTTGTTCAGTGCTTATTTATTCAAACTTGTGTTTGCATGTGTTTGTTTGGAGTGTTGTTATTTAAACTTATTCTTTACTATAACATTTTCAATGTCAGATGAAAACCTGCTATTTGTTTTGTTTTTAAATCAACAGGTAGCTTTGCAGTGTGGGGCGGCCTGTTTTCCATGATCGACTGCAGCATGGTTCAGGTCCGAGGGAAGGAGGACCCGTGGAACTCCATCACGAGCGGGGCCTTGACAGGAGCCATCCTGGCAGCACGAAGTAAGTGCTCGCGCAGACACACGCGTGGAGCAGGGCTCGGGGAGCCCCTGCCCTAACGGGGTGACATCTGGGCTGCATGAGACCGAGCGCTGCTTGGGGTGGTACAGCATGAGTGTGTGGCGATTTGGAAAACAAGTAAGAGGGTCTGGTGTGTCAGGAGTGTTTGAGAGCGAGAGCCGAGTTTGAGTCTGCCCCTTACAGTGGGTAAGAGCACTTTGCCGGACTTTCTGTGCCACCGTTTCTTCATCAGTTCTCTGGAATTAATTGAACCTGCCACCTGGGGTTGTCAAGGAAAAAGGCCCAGAACCACCTCCTGGGTCTTTGGGACTCAGCAAATCAGAATTCCTTTGGGCTCAGTGGTTTGGGCCAGGAGTTGGCAAACTTTCTGCAGAGGGCCAGGTAGTAAATATTTTAGGCTTTATGGGCTATGAGTTTTTGTCACCATGATTCAGCTCTGCCATCATTGCATGAAAACAGCCATAGACAATACATAAATGAATGAGCATGGCTGTTCCAATAAAACTTGATTTACATAAACGGGCAGTGAGTTGGATTTGAGCTGTGGCCCATAGTTCTGACTCCTGGTCCAGCCAGTGAGGAAGGGTTTGGGGCTGGGGGCAGCACGGAGCTGTACGGACAACTCTTCGCTGTAGCTTACGTAAACGAGGTTTCCATTCAGCTGATCTCTCTGTTATTAATGTATTCAGATGGACCAGTGGCCATGGTTGGGTCAGCCGCGATGGGTGGCATTCTTCTGGCTTTAATCGAAGGAGCTGGTATCTTGTTGACAAGATTTGCCTCTGCACAGTTTCCCAACGGTGAGTCTTTTTTCTGCTTAATACCATCGCCCAGACAGTTTGGAATGGTTTCCTAGGGGTTGAAGGAAACGTATTTTGTCTGCTAAAACGTGGTAGTGGTTTTACGTTACGTATCAATGTGCTGTGGGTCATAAGGATTGTGATAATGGGTTGATTCTATTTGAAAAGCTGGACGTGGTCCCGCTACCATGTTTACCCACTGGAGCTCAAGTGCTTTGGGCGGTAAGTTGCTCTTGGTCGTCTTCCCTTAGTTCTCAGGCGTTATCTGTGCCCAGGTGCGCATTCTGAGAAAACGCTCGTCATCCCAGAGGTGCTTGCAGAGAGGTGCTTGCAGGTGTCTAACAAGAGCGGTGGTCGGGCGGCACGTTCTCACTGGACACGAGTGTGCCAGGCGCTGGGGATGTCGTGCTAAACAAGGGCTTGTGGTGGGGACACCAGCCAGCACGTGCACAGATAGATGAGTCCAATTGTGTGACTTGCTTTGAAGAAAGGGACTCACTTCAGGGTCCTCGGGGACCCTGTTTGTGAGAAGTGATACGATTTGTTGTAATTGTCCTGTTACCCACAGACAGTTGGGGAAGGCAGAGTGTGAGCCGAGCGATCTCTGCACTGCCATGGCACACCAGCCCCGCTGTGCCTTGTGACTCGGAAAACTCAGTTGTCTAAACGAGCCCTCACTCCTGGCTGCCAGTCTGGCTCCCGTTCAGGCTCTGTCCTTGACGGTGGAAGGAAGCAGAAGATACCGCGAGGATCCTTGTGGTGACAGCTTCACTGGCCTCTGGGGAGGGAAATGAGCCGAGCAGGGAGCCAAGCTGTGCCTGGAAAAGACGCGTGCAGAGTGAGGACAGGGCGCGGCGCCCCGCGGGCTTCCCCAGGCGCCAGGGAGCGCTGCAGCGCCTGCGTGGCAGCGTCAGACGCACTTCTCACCAGAGCTGGCGTGACCCGGACCCTGGACTTAGGGCTCTGGTTTTCAGTCATGACTCTGAGTTAATCCTATTAGGAGGAGGGTCACTTTCTAACTTGTTTGTACCACTTTTGTGTGAAAGACTTCACATAAAACAACAGAAAGGTCCATGTGTCCACAAATTCAGGAGTTGATGTGACAAAAACTTAGCTGTGTTGTCTTATAGAAATTAGCCTCTGTTGCTTTGGGCTTGCTTCCGCAGAGGGAATCTCAAAAAGAGTGCATTTTATTTTGACAGGAACTGTGGGGCTGGGGGCGGTGCAGGGGAGAGTCTTTGAAAAGTTAATCATTTTCCCAATTAACTTACACAAAAACGTCCTTAAAACAGTGGGAAAAACTAGATAATACTGTATCTGAATGGTAACAGTGGTTCGCCTTGCTTTCTCTTTTTCACCCCATGTCTTCTCAAGTGTTCGATAAAGCGCATGTGTGTCAGTGGCACGAAGCGTTGGGGAGCCCAGAACTTCCCACCGCCCCGCATCACGTAGCTGTCAGTCTGTGTCAGGTCCCCTGGGGAAGAGAGGGCTATTCCCAGGGAAGTCTTTTTGTTTTTCTAAAGAGACACATTTTTTCTTAGTCCACGGGCCCTCCTCTTTGTGAACTAAATCCCGTCAGACTGTTTATGCGAATTAGGGACAGCTTCCCACTGCAGACTGTATGCAAATTAGGGGCGTCTCCCCACTTCAGAACTCATTTCCTACTTGATCCGTTGTAGAAATTGGATTGCCCAGTTCTCTTAAAACATGACCAAGGTACTTAAACCGCGGAAGCAATTTTAAAGAGCCACTGAAGATCGTACCAAGAGGTAGGCGGCAGCGGGTAGCAGCAGTTGCCAGAAAGGTGTGACTCTTGCTTCTTACTCATTGGCCTGTCTGACCTTCTGGCCAGAAGTTGAGAGCTGTTGGCTCTGGAGCATAAGAGGCTCCGGTCTGTCGTGTGTCACCCACCGTGTGAAGTCGCCGTCACGGGAACTAGGCAGACCTACAGAGAAACTGAGGTTACAGACACCTCGTGTGTACTCGTGTTTGTCGAGCTGATTGATCTCTCTGCAGAGACATGTTCTCGATGATGTAACTCTCCGGTGGTTTTTATATTCTTCTCTCTCTCAATCGCAGGTCCTCAGTTTGCTGAAGACCCCTCGCAGTTGCCTTCAGCCCAGCTAGCACCCTCACCTTTTGGAGACTACCAACAGCAGTACCAGTAGGGCTTGTAGCGGAATGAGCTGTAGTTCAAGAAGCATCTCGGCAGCACGTGCGGTCGGTTTCTAAACCACAGGTGGTGCGACTGTGGCCGATAGGCTACGAAGAGACATTTAGCACTTTTTCTATTTAAAGGAACGTGGGGGGTGTTAAACGGTGATCACACGTGAATGGCATGTGTGATCAAAGGAAATGTCCCGTATATTTAAAAGAAAACACTCCGTGCTTAGAAGATGAAGGACCAAAGGGCAGGCAGCAGTGAAACATGCTGTCACCTCCTTGGGGTCTTCTCCGCCTGGTTTTGTGTGTGCTGTTAGTCAAACAATAAACACTCCTGGAACTTGCTCCTTCTTTTAAGATAACCTGTACAGATGTACTTTCCATCCTCCGATACTTCAGGTAGTGCAGAGTACGTTGGAAATCGCATGTTTTGTGCTTAGGCCCTCGTCCCACTTGCAGTGGATTGTGTGTGTGAGAATCGTGCCGTCAACACGCACCCTTCCACAGAGATGCTGTGTAGATTGAAGGCCGAGGGAAAATGCTTCCCTTCACTTGGAAAGGAAAACACACTTTCTTGGTTTGCAGGTTGTCAGACACAAAACTCGACCTTCGAGGCTGCTGAAAAGCCCCGAAACAGCTTCCTTCGAGCGTAGCCGGTTCTGTGCGAGGACGCGTCCCTGAGGGCTGGTGGCACGGGGCGTGTGCTGTCGAGTGTCGCTCAACAATAAAAGAACATGCTGTTTTGATGTGTTCAAGTCCCCGAGCTGATCTGCACAAGGGTGTGTTTGGGGTCTGGTTGAGCCTGGCAATGGGTCAGCACTTCAGAATGGGCCGTTTTCCTGGTGGACCCGAAAATGGCACGTGGCCCTGGAGAAGGCATGATGCCGCCAGCCCCCTGTCTGCCTCGGGTGGAGCGCACGTCCGCTGGGCGGGGTGGGCATGCTTCTGGGGCCCGACGCCGTCCACAGGAAGCGTTTCATTCCTAATGTGCTTTGGTCCTTCGTGCGTGTGGTAAAATAACATATTTATCACTTTAACCAGTCGCAAGGGTACAATTCAGTGGGTTTAAATAGTCCCAGTGTTGTGTACTGTCACTTCCGTGTACCCCAAACTTGCTCATATCGACAGTCTGTACCCATTGAACACAGCACCCACTCTCCCTTCCCCTCGGCCCCTGGTAACCACAGTTCTGCTTTCTGTCTGAATTTGCCTACTCGGTACCTTTAAGTAGGACCACACAATATTTGTCCTGGAGTCTGTGATTTCATTTAGCATAACGTTTTAAGGTCCTTTCAAGTGGTCGCACGTACCCAAATCGTATTCTTTTTGATGGCTGCCTCATGTCCCATCGTGTGATTGTGCCACTTTTACCCATTCAGTTGGTGATGGACTCTGGGTTGTCTCCTCCACCTTCTGACTTGTGAGTGCTGCTGTGAACCCCAGTTTCAGATGGCCATTCCAGGCCTGCTTTCAGCTCTGGGTGTCCACCAGGAGGAGTTCCTGGGGCATCTGGTAGTTCCGTATCTTTCTGAGAAAGCGCCAGGCTTTCCTACGTTTTCCATTCCCAGCAGCCTGCACAAGGTCCCACCTTCCCACTTCCTCACCTATACTTGTTTTCGTCTCAGAAAGTACAGCCTCCTGGGAGGTGTGGCGTCTCCTGTGGGTGTGGTTTGCATGTTACCGTGATTCCCTGAAAATAAGACCTAGCCGGACAATCAGCATAAGACCAGGTCTTACATTAATTTTTGCTCCAAAAGCCGCATTAGAGCTGAGGTCTGGCCTGGTCTCATTTTCGGGGACACACGGTAGTGACCAGTGGTGCTGTGCTGACTGGCGTTTGAACATCTGCCTTGGAGATTTGCTTTCGAGGCTGTGGGTCTTAACTTTCAGTCAAAAAGACAGGAGCTGTGTATCCAGAGCAATTCCAAGCCAGCAATGGGAGTTACAAGCAAGCTTCCATGTCAGGGTATCCTACCAAATTCCTTCTCTTAAGCAGAACCAGTTTGGGAAGTAAGCTCCTTTCTTAGGAATTGTGATTCTTTGGGGGTTGGGTATACGTGATACTGGTATGTTTTTGCCATTTTATTGGTTAACTCTGGTGCCTTCAACTGAGCATGTCTGAAGCAATCCTTAGTTACAGATGAATTTTCTGGAATTAGGGGTGGGGTGGAAGAAAAGAAGCTTGAAAAAGATGGAAAGCCAGTTCTTTCTGGAGAACTTGAAATTTTGTTTGCTGTATGCAGGATACTAGGTGGAATGAAAAGCCTTCAGTGTATTCCTGACTGCACGCCCCTTCTGCTTGGGGGCTGTCCTCCCCCTGTCCTGCAGCTCTTGCCCGTGGCGTGGCGTGGCGTGGCGTGGCACGGGAGCTTGCCTTGAAGGCAGTGGTGCAGACTTCCCCAAAGCGTCTGATCTGAAGGTGGGGCTAGAGGAAGAAAGGTGAAGGGGGAAAACGCGCTTTTCTCTGAGCCCTGGGTACCATCTGCGGTGTCAGCAGGGTGTCCTGCCGCCCCGCAGCGTTTTCACTTGTGCTCTTTCCTTGGCCCCCTTTTGTTCTGACTCATCTCCAAAGACCCAGCCCAAGTGTCTCCGCAGCTTGGGCCCGGGTCCCCTTGTACCCCAGGGCTTGGCTTTGTTTTTAGTTTTCTTTCCCTTTTATCCCCAATATTTTTTTTCAATTAAAAATTTCAACCTGTAAAGTTGAGTTTTACAGTGAGCACACACACCCACCACCTAGATTCTATAAGTTCAGTAAATAGAAAACCAGATGGTTTAGGTTCTAATAAGTGTGCTCTTAAAATACTGATTTAATACATTTAACAAATATTCTAAAACTAATTGGGGTACGCTAGAGTAGAGCCCAGAATAAAAAGTACAACAACCAAATGTTTTAATTACCAAAGCAAATAACTGGAGAAACAAGCAGACAGGAAGGAGGCTTTCCCTCGCTCTCTCCTGGAACAATGGGCTTTTCTCAGTTTCAAGGTTGAAATGCCCATCAGAAAGGGCCCATCTGCTTTCCCTTTTTTCTTAGCATGGGACGCCGTGAAATTGGCACGGAGTGATTTCTGGGGGGTTTGGAAGACGAGGGTACAGCGACCCCTGCTGTTCCTACACGAAATGTCTGCAGGGTGAAAGCGTGGTAACAGCTCCACCGCGTGATCTGTTTTAGCTAAAACACCGTCTCCCTAAGTCCGTTCAGTCGTATTCTGGCTGGGCAGCTGCGCAGCCTGTTTCGTAAACAACTTCCGGAGCGCAGCCGCGCCCTTTCGTCCCCGGTGTCCCTGCAGCTGCAGAGCTGAGAGGTGACAGCCTGCGTGCAGCCTGCAGGTACTCAGTGAATAACGAATGAATTACAGGCAGGTGTGCGCGGCGCATTGAAAAAGGGGGACTTGAAAGAAACGTCTTAGGTATTTCAGGCGCACAAACGGCGCAACACCCCCAGTCGTCTGCACGGCTGGGAACCAAACATCGGTCTGTCGTTGGAGCCCGTGCGCGCAGCTCCCTGGCTTGTCGCCCCTTCCACCAGCGGAAACTGTTACCCTGGACTTGGGGGCAGCACTGCCGCGTGTGTCGTTGCACTTTGAGTTCATGGTGATTTGACACAGCTGGGGGTTTCTGTCAAGTTGCAAAAGGGGTTTGCGTGTACCTCTCGCCCAGCTGCCCATGTTCACATCTGACTCCGGAACAGTGACCAAACCAAGGCTTTGATCCGTTCACTGAACCGCAGGCCAAATCTCACGTGTTTTTTGGTAATGTCCTTTTTCTGTTCAGGATGTAATTGATTCATGACCCCAAATTCCATGAGTTGTCACGCCTCCTTAGTCTCCTCCAATCGTGACAACTTGTCAGCCTTTCCTTGTTTGTGACCTGGGGACTTGTGAGGAGCAGTGCGTGTTCCTTCGAGGAAACCCTCAGTCTGGGTGTGATGTTTCCTCATACGGTCCCGCGTTACTGGAGCCGATGACACACGCCCTGCCCGGTGCATGGGGTCCGGGAGGTGGTGGCCGTTTCCCTGCGGGTGTTGCCTTGGTCACTTGACAGGTGGTGCTGCTGGCTTCCTCCACTGCCAAGTCACTGGTGTCCCCTTTTTAAAGGGGCATCTGGGAGAAAACACTTTGAAACGAGGCAGATAATCACGTTTTTGCTTCAATGTTTGCCCCCTCACTTGGGCAGGAGGTGTTCTCATGGTGACTTCTGTTTTCTCCTCCCACACGGGTGTTAAGTTGCGCTGCCACGAAGAGCTGCCTGTAAGCGCTGTCGTCCGTCTGCTGACTCCGTTCCTGTCAGCACAGGCTCGTGGGCATCTGCTTCCAACAGGCCTGCTGTCCAGGGCTGAGGGTGCTTCCTCAGCGTGTTGACCTCTGGCCCCCACACCCTCCAGCGCTGCCCTCTGCGTGGAGCGCTTCCTGCTTCCAGGGCCTCAAGAGGCTGCAGCGCCTTCCTGATTTCCCTCCTGGGCACCGTGTTGGGAAGCCCATTCTGGGCACTGGGCGTGCTCGTGGTGACGGCTGAGTGCCTTTCAGTGATGAGGCGAGATGGATGCCTGTACGGTACCACCCCATGCACGCGCACGCGCCGCACACCCCTTTCTGTGTCCGTGTGTAAACAAAGCGAAACCCACGGCCCTTCCAACTGCAGCGGCACCACAGGATTCACTAGCCACCTCTGCTATTGTAACAGCAAGAAGCCTGACTCATCGGCAAGGATTTGCCTGTTCCAGCCTTGTTACCTGCGAGGCAGCTGCAGACCTGCCGGCCGGGCCTACCTCTGTGAGACACATGCCCCCGGAGAGCAGTGCGGTCCCGTCGGTGCCACCGCTTCTCTGTCAGCCTTCACTCAAAACATTGTCCCAGGCGCTTTGGGTCCACAGCTGGCTTCATCGCTGTGCTTATGTGATTCGTGGGTGGCACATGAGCAGTCGCTGGCTGCATTCCGTCTTTCTACATCTTGGTTGATTTTCAAACTTACACTTGGTGCAGTTCACTCTGGTGTGCGGGTCTGTGGATTTTGACACCACGGTTGACACGGGACAGTCACATCACCTGTGATGTTTTTCATGCTGCCTCTTCGTAGTCACTCTTCCCTCCGTTCCCTCTGACCCTGGCAACTACTGATACGTCTTCTGTCTGTGGCTTTACCTTGTCAAGAGTGTCACGTAAGTGGGATCCCAGAGCATGGAGCGTGGGGCCTGGTTTCTCATTTACCAAAGTGCCCTAAGAGTCCTGTGTGACATGAGTGAATAGTTTCTCCCTTTTCATTGCCGAGTGCTGTCCCACTGTGCAGACGTGCCACCATCTGGTCGTTCAGCAGCTGGAGGATGTCGGGGTTGTTGCCATTTTTGGGCAATAATGAAGAAAACTGCTACAGACATTCACTTGCTGATTTTTGTGTGAACGTGTTTTCATTTCTCTTGGTGAGTACCTAGGATTGCTGAGGCCTGAGGAAGGCATGCATTGAGCGATTCTTGTAGGTGCGTGATCATACCTTGGGGTTTGATTCGCATTTCTCATGACCAATGACACTGAGCACCTTTTTATGTTTATTTGCCATCATCATATGTTTTTGATAAAGTGTTTGCTCAAACCTTTCACCTCCTTTTTTTTTCTTTTGTTTGTTTGGGTTTGAGAGTTCTTTATACAGAAGGTGACAAAAAATGTATACACATTTTAAGAAAGGAAAAAACTATTAAAATTGTAATACTCAATATATACTGATAACAAAAGATAAATACAAATCACGTGTATATATTTTTTTGGCACCCCTGGTATATGTGGATACAAATCCTTTGTCAGACTTGTGCTTTGCAAGTATTTCATTTATTTATTTATTTTTTTTGCACCTTTGTCAAAAATTAGTTGTGTGGGTCTGGGTTCTTCTCCGTTCGGTCCCACTGGTCCGTGGGTCTGCCCTTCCCTCACTGGTGTCACACTGTAGCTTTGTCGTCACTGCAGACCTAGGTGGTGTGGCGTCCTCCAGCTCTGTCCATCTCTCTCACTGGGTTCCTTGACTGTCTCTGCCCCCACACATTTTACGATGAGCTTGCTGGTATCCCCACAAAAGCCTGCTGGGACTTGTACTGGGGTGAGTTTCATCAGTCTGTGATCATCTTTAGCACACAGATCCTGCATGTAAGACTTTGTTAGATTTAAACCGAGGTGTTTCATCTGGGGAGTGCTATTTGAATGGCACTGTTCTCAAGTTTTATTGTTTATTACTACAAGTAGAAATGCAGCTGACTGTTGTATACTGACCTTGTACCCTGTAACCTTGATGGACTCAGTTACTAGTTCTAGGAACTGTTTTGTAGCTTCTCTGAGTGAGATTTCCTCGTAAACACCACGTTGTCTGGGGTAGAAACGGCTTGCTTTCTTTCCAGGCTGTGTGACTGTCCTTTCTCTTTCTGCCATATCACCCGGCACCTCCAGTCTGATGCTGAGGAGGAGCAGTGAGATATGAGAGGCGTCCTTGCCTTGTCCCCCCGTCCCCTCTTGTCCAGAAGGGACAGTATTCATTCTTCACCATTAAGGATAATGTCATTGGTAGGATTTTTGTAGATTCTCTTTATAAGGTTAAGGAAGTTCGCTTCTGTTCCTGCTTTGCTGAGAGTGGTTGTTTTGGTCATGAATGGATTTTTGTCAAATCCGTTTTCTGTGGTCTGTTATCACATAGTTTTTCTTCTTTAACCTGTTAAAAGGGTGAGTTACGTTGATTCATTTTCAAGTGTTGAACCAGGTTTGTCCTCTAAGGATAAACCCCCCTAAGTCATGATGTATTATCCTTTTTGTATATTTCTGGATTTGATCTGTTCTGATTTTGGTGATGGTTTTTGTCTCTGTGGTCGTGAGGAATATTGGTCTGTAGTTTTCTCGTGATGCCTTTGTCTGGTTTTGTCATTAGAGCAATGCTGACCTTAAATGAGTTGGAGAATGTTTCTACCTCTTCTGTTTTCTGGGAGAGGTTGTGTCAAATTGGTATTATTCCTTATGGAAATGTCTGATGGAGTTCATCTGGGCCAAGAGGGTTTTGTGTTGGAAGGCTTTTTAACTAGGATTCCGTTTCTCCAATAGATACAGTTGGCTCTCTGTGTCTGAGTTTCACATCGGATTCAGCCGGCAGCACCTTGAAACTACAGGAAGTCCTCATGTAACGCTGTCCATGAGTTCCTGGAAACTGATTTTAAGCGAAACAATATATAACGAAACCAATTTTACCCGAGGCGAGTTGATATAAATAAGAGTTAAGTTCCTACGATGTATTTCTTTCTGGTCACAAAAACTTCGCCAAACTTCTAAATAAAGACCCAAAGCACTTTTCCTATTAAGTATTGAAATGAATGTGAGTTATCCATACATTTAAGAAAGAGAATGTATTTATTAAATCCATACATTTAATAAAATCAGGGAAGATAATGACTTTCTAACCTGCTGGTCCTGCTCCAGGGTCACTAGGCAGGAGCCCCTCCGGGCAGCTCAGGGCACAAGGTTGGGACCCACCCTGCACATGTCACCCTTCTGTTGCAGGGCACTCGCACTGGCACGCCAGCTCAGCTCACAGGCACTTCTTTGGGGTGTGGGAGGAAATGGGAGTCCCCAGAGAAAACCCACCCAGACCTAGGGAGAACCCACAGGCTCCACACAGACGGAGGCCCCAGCAAGGGAGCAATTGTTTTTTCTCATCAACGTTGTAACAAAATGACGTTAACGAAATGTTACTTGAGGACCTGCTGTATTGGGGGGAAAGTTACATTGTTGCTGACAGTACTTGATAGTAGTTAGGCTGCAATGGCTGCCTGTGTACTGAGCAGGTAGACTTTTTTCTTGCGTTATTCCCTAAACAATACAGTGTAACATAGACGCCATTTACATTGTCTCAGGTATTCTGAGGAGTCTAGAGATGATTTGAAGTATCTGGGAGGATGTGTGTAGGGTGCATGCAAATACTGTGCCATTTTATGTAGGGACATGAGCATGGTGGATTTTGGTGTTCATTGGGGGGGGGTCGGGTTCTGGAACCCCAGGGACAACTGCATAGGACTTTTTAGATTAACATTTCCTTCTGGAGTGAGCTCTGGTAGTTTACATCTTTTGAAGACTCAGTCTATTTCATCTCTGTGTCAAATGTATCAACATAGGGCTGTCAGCAGTTTCTTTTTACTAGTCTTTAAATTTCAGGGGTGGTAGCATGCTGCTCTTGGCTTTGAGGGAGATATTTCCTTTATTCTACTAGGCAGTGGGCATGGTTCTAAAGGGAGACACCATTTGCTGTCCAGGGGTATAGGCTGGGGTTTCTCAGCCTTGGCACTGCTGTTGTTCCAGGCTGGATAATTCTGAGTTGTGGGGCTGGCCTGTGCAAGGGAAGAGGTTCAGAGGGTCCCTCTTTTTTTGCTCACTCTTCCTTTTTGCATCTCATTCTGTCCTTCTGTGATAATTTTCCTTCTTGAAGTAATTCCTTTAGAATTTCTTTTGTGGGAGTCTGTTAGTGGTAAATACTCGATATTTGTTACCTATAAATCTATTTTGCTCTCATTCTTGAATAATAGTTTAGCTGAATGTACAGTTCTAAGTTGACGGGTTTTTCCTCATTGTTTTGAAGATAATGTCTTCTGGCCTCTGTTGCTGATTGGAGGTCTGCTGTTGGTCCAGTTTCTACCTGTCATTCGTTTGTAACCTGTTCTATTTCTTTTGCTGTGTCTTCCTCAATTTAGCTAAAACATGTCTACATATAGGTTTATTTTTATTTTTTTGCTTGGAATTTGTTGTGACTTTTAAATCTATAAAATCATGCTTTGCATCAGTTCTGAAAGATTTCCAGCCATTATTTTGAAATGTCCAAGAAGTGTTACATTCTAAACATTCAAAAGTAAAAATATCAACAAATAATGAAAGCAGTTTTGGGAGGAGGTGGGTTGTAGTCAGCGTGCCTCCCAGCAGAGGTCTTCCTCTTTCTGTGCTGTGCCTGGGTTGTTAGATACCATCTAGAAGTAGCTCAGACATGTGGGAGCCACACAGGAAGCACAGTGAGAATGACCGGAAGGGGGCCACTCATGTTCCCAGGAAGAAGTCGGCGCTAAAAGGAGAACCTGGTAACTCCAGAAATGTTTTCCCTGCAGCCAAGGGCAGTACTCTTCCCTCAGCAGCATCCACCTGCAGAGCCCAGGCTGCGTGCCTCTCCCCGTGGTCCCCCGCTCTCTGTTCTTCGCAGGTTAAGGTTGCACAGCACACGGAACTGTCATGCCCTGGAATGCCAGCTACGCAGCGCCCAGGACCCGGTCTGCGCCAGGCTCATTAGAGCTGTATCCCTGGCGTGCAGCCTGATGGCGGATGTAGGTGCTCAACAGAAAACATTGCCTCAGAATAATTTGAAGGTAGATGTATTGAACGTCTAATAGGTACCAAGCATTGTGCTCAATGCCACATAAAAGGGGTTTTCAGAGTTTTCGGATGTCACTAACCAGTAAGATAAAGAAAACTTAACATTGCCTTATATGGAATTTTAAAAATACTCTGCCATATTCATAAAATAAAAACAAAAAAATTTAAGACTATAAAACGAGGAAACACAGAACAGAATACTATTTCCCTTTATGAAAAGCTCCGGGACGGGAGTGGTCCCGGCTCTCATTTGGGGGGGCGTGGCCCCGCCGATTTCCTGGGGAACAGGGTCAGCTGGGGGGACTCAGCTGTGTCCTGGGGCGTGGCCTCCGTGCGCGCGCGTGTGCAGGGCGATGGGCGTGGCCTGCGTGACGGGGCGGGGCGAATGGCACAGTCGGTGGCACCATGGCGAGCGGAGGACCTCGGAGCCGGGCCCCGCGGGCGCTGCACTCGGCGCGGGCGGTGGACGTGGCCTCGGCATCCAGCTTCCAGGACTTCGAGATGCTGCACGTGCACCTGGACCTGCGGGCCGACTTCGGGAGCCGCACGCTGAGCGGCACGGCGGCCCTGGACCTGCGCTGCTTGGCGCCCGCGGGCGCGGCCGAGCTGCGGCTGGACTCACACCCGAGCCTGGAGGTGACCGCGGCGGCGCTGCGGCGGGGGCCGCCCGGCCCGGGGGAGCCGCCCGGCCCCGAGGAGCCCGTGCGCTTCCACACGCAGCCCTTCGCGCGCTACGGCTGCGCGCTGTGCCTGTGCTTCCCGGAGCCCCGGCCCGCGGGGGAGCGCTTCCAAGTGCTGCTCACCTACCGCGTCGGGGCGGGGCCCGCGGTGAGTGTGCAGGTGGCGCCCAGGTGTCCGCACAGTGTCCAGGCGCCCCCAGCGGAGGGGGAGGAGGGGACTCCCACCGCCAGGGCACCGCCGCCCTCCACCCTCCGCGCGCGCTCCTCCTCCAGGCAGGCGCCCTGGTTTCCCTCTTCCGTGCTGGCCACCACTGTCCTGTCCAGCCCTCCGGCCTCTCCTCCCTTCTCTTGCAGTGATTTGTCCAGATTATCCCTCAGACCCTCTCTGTGCCTCCCAGCACGTCGCGTGTCTAGCGTCCTTTTCCGCGAGGCAGGGAACCTTGTCCTAGGCGGCTTTCTGGATACGGAACTCTTCGTAATTTGGAGTTAATGTTGTCCGGTGCTGACTCAGGCCTTCGTGCTGTGTGCCCTTGTCAGGGCCACAGGCGGAACCAACTCTGGACCCGGGTAACTAGTTTCAGTTTCCTTCTGTGAACTTCTGGATTTGCTTAACAAAAGAATTTCAGTAGAAGTAAGAATTGGAATTGGACTGTACAAGGCTTTATAATCAGGTGGTTTGTCTTGATTGACTTCTAAGCCTTAGGTGGGTGGGTGGGATATGGTAAATAAGCTGTGGCGGACACCTGTACGTCGGAAAACCCTCGGTGGAGAGTCCTTAGGCTGTGGTTGCACGTCCTGCGTGAGATGCGTGGGTTCGGGGCTGCACAGCAGGCTGCTTGCCTGCAACGAGTGGATTTATCTGGCTAACAGTTCACCTTTTGCTCTTACAGCTCAAAGGGCAATTCTGTTTGCATCTTTCACCACTTGGGGAATAAAGGAAATTATGAGAGAATTTGTTTTAAAAATGAAAGTCTAAAGCAATGCAAACTGACCTCTAAGGCAAAGGAAAATCCTAGGGCTCCCTGGGGATAACAACGTCTGGAAATGTGTTTGGTTCCTCTGTTATATTCTGGTTCCTGGTTTGGGGTAGGAACTAGATTAGTCAGGATAATGGAAAAATTAAGCCCTCGTTGAATTTGCCTACTGAAAGTGTTGCCTAAAATTAAATATCAAAACTAAGGCACAGTGGCCAAGAGCCATGCTTACAAAGAACTGTCCTTTGCACCAGGAAGGTCTCCATTGGTGGCACTTGTCTTTATTCCTTCCTCTCATTGCCCCCTCCCAGGAGAGCTCTCACCGTAATCCCAGACTTCAGACTCTTTCTATAGTGTATGTACTGCTTCATTCTCTTCTCCGTGTCGTTAAAAGAGAAAGGAACAAACAGGCAGGTGGAGTAAGGAATTACGGTGCAGGGCGATGGCCAGGCCTCGTCCGAGAGAGGTTCAGCGAGCCGTCTGCAGACCTGCCTAACCATGCCTGGTACCTAGTGAGAGCTGTGAGCGCTCGATGTCACGCCTTGAACTATCGTCATTAATCGGATCAGTTCAGACTAACAGAAAAGCTGAGCAGGCAGTGCAGTTTCCGTGTGCCCTCCACACACTTCCCGTCCATGTTTCCGGGTAGAGTGCGCTTGGCGCCGTCTGTGCACCACTGCTGACGCAGCTGTTCTGAACTGTAGCCCGAAGCCCTTTCCGATGTCCGTAGTTTTTACTTAGTGTCGCTTCTGTTCCAGCGTCCCATCCAGACTACCGCAGTGTATTTAGCTCTCACGTCCCCTTAGGCTGCTCTGGGCTGGGACCGGTTCCCAGACTGTCCTTGTCTGCGGGGGACTGACAGTTCTGAGGAGTGCTGGTCAGGGGTGCAGTAGGGTGCCCCTTGTTGTTTTGGGTGACGTTTCTTTCATGACTAGACTGGGGCCGTGGGTTTTGCCTTTTTAAAAAAATAGACTTTATTTTTTAGAGCTGTTGTAGATTCCCAACAAAACGGAGTGGGATTTCACAAAGGTGGGTGCCATGTTCGTCACACACTGAGAATACATAGTGACCACATGGCGAGCGACTGGTGCTGACGCGATCACGTGGCTGAAGTGGCTCTGTCATCGCCACCGTGAGGTTACTCGCCTCTGCTTCTTCCCATTTGTACTGTTCTCTTTGTAAATAGGCTCATTAAACTTTTCACACAAAGAAACCAAAAACTCAAGCAAAGAAAAATATCCCCATGTGATGTCCTCCTGCCTCTTAGATAGGTCCGCAGTGTTCAGAGCCCCTCCTCACAGCTGTCCAGGCAGCCCCCCCACCTGTGTACCTGAAACGCACCTCCTGTTCCCAGGGTCCCAGCCCACACCCGCCAGCGCCTTTCTGTGGCGCCTGAGAATGCTTCTCCCATCCTCCAGCGTGTCCGTCTTTCTCACTTTGGGGGCCCAGCCAGTCGCTCTGCTTCTCCTATGAAACCTTCCTGGAATCCAGTCTTTCTTTGAAATTCTAACGGCACTTGGTGCTGACATATGCTCCATCCTTCCACGAATATACTATCTGTTGTACGTGAACCTATTTTTGCTGGAGGTGAAAATGGAATTTGTCGTGATTGCTCAGATCTGCCCTGGGTTAAGGGGTAGCAGAAAACCCCTGAGACTCATAGCCTGTACCTGTGTTTATCCGGAAAGGAACACTGAGAAAGGAGGACACGTTAGTCACAGGCTCCTGCCAGTGAGCGTCGGCTTTGCTGTGTCTTTTATCACAAGTTCAAATAGAGCTGCTTCCGTTTTCATTTCTTGATGAGAAATGGCCACAGCGAGAAGGACCCAGGAGGAGGACGGGATGACAGGGTCAGAGCCAGGCCTGGAATTCCTCAGGTGACCCATGGGGCTCCGTGAGGAATGGGCCCCTCAGGCTGTCTCTGACGTGTGAGGTGGACGCCACACCTTGGCACGGATTCCAAGGGGGTGAACACTCACCAGGAGAGGTTGTCACAGTCGGAGCCCGAGGGGCTGGCAGAGCGATTGTAAGGATGACCTAAAACTGTCCTGTACCAGCTGACTCCTTGGCTCTGGCTGCACCAGCTCACGTCGGGTCAGTTCTGAAATGGACTCTGCTCTCTTAGGTTTGCTGGCTGGATCCCGAGCAGACAGCGGGAAAGGAGAAGCCCTTTGTCTACACCCAGGGCCAGGCGGTGCTGAACCGGGCCTTCTTCCCTTGCTTCGACACTCCTGCCGTGAAATACACGTATTCGGCCCTGATTGAGGTAAGGGGTGACCGGGGACCTGCCCGTGGGACTGGAAACAGACCTTCACGTCTAGGAGGCCGTGTCTCCTTGGACAGACTATGGCATCCGTCCCGTTGGAGCTCTGAAAATTCCTCCGCCCACAGAAATGTTATCTGCGAAACCCATCAGTTCAGCCCGTTTGGTTTTCGGCGGCGGCCTCCAGCTCACTGCCAGGTCGCAGTTTGCAGCCATCAGCAGGAGGCTTTCTCTGTTGTCAGGTGCCAGATGGCTTCACCGCTGTGATGAGTGCTGACACCTGGGAGAAGAGAGGTCCCAACACATTCTTCTTCCAGATGTCCCAGCCCATCCCCTCCTACCTGGTGGCTCTGGCCATCGGAGATCTGGTTTCGGCAGAAGTTGGGCCCAGGTAGGAGATAAAGATCACGGGCAGGGTCATGGGATTGACGCCCGAGGCTCTGAGGCCTCTGAGCGGTGGTGCCGGCGCCGGTGGTACGTGCGGTCTGGAGGCTCCGTGAGGCTGAAGCCTGACCAGTTCCAATCCTGTGTCTGCAGTGGGGTCGCTGCCATCCTGGGCCGCCTGCAGAGTGACGTTGGGGCTTAGGCAGCAGTTCTAGAAGACTGATCTTTATTAGCGTCTTTAAGCTCTAAATTCCCTTCTAGTATCTCTACTCACTTTTTCATCTTTGCATCATATCTCCCCGTTTTCTCTAGCACTTGGTTCCTGGAAATACATGACCTTCATCTCATTGTTTCCCTCTAGAGAAGCAAGTGACACAGATATGCAGGAAGTTAGGTGGTTAGTTGGAGTACAGCTTTCTCCTGGCTACCGTGTTATCTGTCAGTGTAGCTTCATCCTGACGTGACAGGACCAGAGGTGGGACAGTACAGCTGGACACTGTCCCTACCTCTGTCGCTGGCTCTTTATCTCTGTCCCTGCCTGGGGGAGGTGGGGTCCCTGGCAGGACTAGTTACCAGCCTCGGGCCTCATAGCTGGGTGCTTAGCTCCGCTAGGGTCACGGGTCTTCCCTCCTGGGTCTCAGAGGGGACAATTGATGGGACTCCATTGACATCTGTGTCCCCCCGCACATACTCAGAACAGTACCACAGCCTGGAAGGACAAGCTGCCCTGCTGCCTTCCTGTAGAGGAGGCATTCGGTGACCAAAGGAGTGGCATTTTAGAGAATTGACTCTCGCGAAGTTTCCGTTAGAGAGGCTGTGAACTATTAATGGGAAGTGAGAGAACAGTGTAGTCTAAGCACACTGGGTAATAGTGAGTTTTGACCCCTCTGTAATAAAATGACAACGCAGTACATCCATCCAGGTGACAGAGCCATTTAGCTGCTGATGGCTAATTCCTTCCCCATCAGGTGGACAGTCCTTGCCTCCTGGGTCACGTCTTAGGGTCGGGGGGGTGGGGGTGGGGATCCTACGGTGTGAACTGGGAGGGTGTTCCAGCAAAGGGTGCCCCCAAACCCAGTCGTCCCCACAGGAAACTGCTGGGTATCCCCGTGATTCCTCTATTATAATCTCTTCTATCCGTACACACACTCGATGAGGGACGTATTACTGTCCATTTTGCAGATAAGCAGACAGGCTTCGGTGAAATGGTTTGTGCCGTCCCCTAGCTGGCAGAACTGGAATGCAAATTCAGGTGTAAATTTCTTGTGTAAATTTTGCACTAGCATCTGCTAGTGGTGAGATTCCAGCCGGACTGAGAGCATCCTAGTCTCTTCTGACAGAGGCGCATGTGCTGGCGGTGATGTCACGGGTTCAGGGACTTCGTTCATTGGCTCCCAGGCTGGGGATGGAGGGTCACGAAGTAGTTCCTTGAAGACACTCACTCCTACAGGCTCTTTCTCAGCCTGCGGCCCTGTCACGTGATCTTTGGTGGCTGCGCTCCAAGGGGATGGCCCATCCAGCACCCGGGGTGGAGGGTGGCTTCACGATTTCTCGACCTCCTCTCTTCAGGGAGCCTTCTGTGCCGACTCAGCCGCTGCCGCTCTCTAGAACCTGGGCAGCCCTTACTGTGTCCTGCACCTCATTGCAAACTGCAAACCCCTTGGCCTCAGTCGTTCTGACCCCAGCGCTCTGGTGGCCTTGCTCCCACCGCACCCCTCCGTCTGCCCCTCAGGCTCCCGGGGCCTCCGGCCTGGCCACTGTCCCGGCTGGGTGTGCGGTCGCTAAACTCTCACCAACAGGCCAGCGCCTGTCCTGCTGTCAAGTCCCAGCCCCAGTCCTCCCCTTTCCTTTCTCGCTTCTCACCTGGGGTTGGGAGATGGAGGAAATTATGAAGCTGTGCATACTGCCACCACGCATTTGGGGTTTCTTGGGAAAAGTTGGAATTAAAGTTGAAATAGACATTTGTGTGATTTTCAAGAAAACTATAAGTGTCATCTTCAACTACATGTGTGCGTTCAAAATTGCCTCCCTCTCCTCCCTTCCTCTCCCCCTCTCCCCCTCTCCCCCTCTGTCTACCCCCCAACCTTGGAGCACAGCCCATGTCCTTCCCACTCAGCTAGGTTTCTCACTGGCGCTGTGTGTCACCCATTTCCTGCTTCCACCCCACGAGGCCGACCTGGGCTCTTGTTAGTCAGGTGTGGGGAGCGGCCTCTTGGATCGGTGCTGGTGAGCTGACCTCGCAGCTCCTGTCTGTCTAGCTGCCCACAGTCACCTTCACGTTGCTCCAACATGCGACAGAGGCCCATTTTCTACAGGTGTTTTCAGGCTCCGGCCCCTGCGATGGTCTATGGACACCAGTCCACCTTCTCTGTTCTCTTGTCAGGAGCCGGGTGTGGGCCGAGCCCTGCCTGATCGGTGCTGCCAAGGAGGAGTACGACGGGGTGATAGAAGAATTCCTGGCGACGGGAGAGAAGCTTTTTGGGCCATACGTGTGGGGAAGGTGTGTTCTCCCGGCTGGCCATGCCCTGCCTCCTGTCTGTCCCCTGTCTCCTGGTGTCCTCCTGTCCCCAGCCCCAGAGGGGAAGGGCTCTGCCAGGCCGCATGCACTCTTGCGGGGGAGGGGACCTTGAGGGAAGACTAGGGAAGTGGTGACAGCGGCCTCGTGCTGTAGCTCTCCTGGTCGCTGGAGGCAGCTCCCACCTCGTGTTTCCCTCGAAATCCTCAGACTGTAGTCCCCTCAGAGAGGCAACTCTGCTGGGTCTCTGTGACCCCAAGTTGGCCACTGGTGAGCTCAGGTGCTTGGAGGGAGAATGAGGGCAGAAGGTTTGGAGAGCAAGCCTGGGGAGGGGGAGTCCTGGCGAGTTGCCTGGGGACCCAGGAGCCTGGTGTCATCTCTGCACCTGCCGGCATCACGTCATTTGCAGCCTGTCGGTGGCTGCATCTCAGCATCTGGGAGGAGGCTGAGAAAGAAGGTCCTGGCTGGGAAGGGAGGCGGGTCTGCCCTGGGAGCCCAGGCCTCCCGTGACCTCCCGCTTCCCGGCAGGTATGACCTGCTCTTCATGCCGCCATCCTTCCCGTTTGGAGGAATGGAGAACCCTTGTCTGACCTTTGTCACCCCCTGCCTGCTGGCGGGAGACCGCTCGCTGGCCGATGTCATCATCCATGAGATCTCCCACAGTTGGTTTGGGAACCTGGTCACCAATGCCAACTGGGGCGAATTCTGGCTCAATGAGGGGTTCACCATGTACGCCCAGAGAAGGATCTCCACAGTCCTGTTTGGTGAGCCAGCCCCCGTGTGGTGGCACTGGGGGGTGGGGTGGGTGGCACCGGAGGCGGTGGTGCGTGTGGGGGAGGGTCTCAAAAGGGCGTGGCCTGAATGACCCTCCGGAGCTGAGCCCCCCACCCACACACGCACCTAGGCTGCAGCCGCACTCCTGCTGTTCTCCCGACAGCCGGGCAACCCTGCAGGACAGTGGCCGGTTGTCCCCTGGCAGTGAGGTCGTTACTAGTCAGTCAGATGAGTACAGTCACCACCTATACTCACACCAGCTTTGTACGAGGCCCGGTGGGAAACGCATCCTTTAACAGCTTTGCAGCGGCCCAGTGAACCACGTGTGTGTGTGAGTCCACTGTGACTGAGCACAGACACGTGCCCGAGCCACGCAGCCGGAGAGGGCGGACCCTCCAGCTGGGCCCAGGTGTGCGTTTAAAATACTTGCCCAGTGCTGTCTCATTATTGAAGACCCGCTGTGTATCAGGTGCTTTCAGAAATACATTTATTATTTCTCTGACCAAATTCTATTTTGGTGTTTATGGAAAAGCTCACCAAGAAATATGCATCCATTGTCTCATCGTTCAGAGACAGTCAGTGTGTTGGGAGCTCAGCAGCTCACCAGAGTCAGAACTCACGAGCACAGGGGCAGCTGGTTCAAACCCCTGGACCCCTTCCCACATTTTTAGGGACAGAAGGAGACGTAGACACCTGTAGAAAAATGTTGGGTGATAGGTGCTCTTGTCCCATGGGAGCAGTTCAGATGAAAATAATCTGTTCATAAAAGATGAAATTACTACCACTGAATGTGTTACTCTCAATAAAAATGTGTGGATAGGGAAAGGTCACTGTGAGAGGACCAGTGTGACTCCACGTCTCCCGGTCTGGGAGAGACCCACAGCCTGAGCTGTCCAGGCCCTGGGAGGCCCAGGGAGCTGGGGCGCAGGCCCGTTCTGTCCTGGGGTCCCCAGGAGGGCTGGGCAGTGAGCGCAGGGATTGCTCTTTCTTCTTGTGGCCACCAGGGGGCAGCACGCCTGCCCCAACAAGCCGGCCGGCTTGATGTGCTGACGGGTCTTGGGGCCTCTGGTTCCCTCTGCCCAGGAGCTGCCTACACCTGCTTGGAAGCTGCCACGGGTCGGGCCCTTCTCCGTAAGCACATGGACATCGCCGGTGAGGAGAACCCGCTCAACAGGCTGCGTGTGGTGATTGAGCCAGGTGCGGAGGCCCTGCCTGACACCCCCACCCGACCCTCCGCTGGGGAATGTAGGGAACTGACCTGGGGACAGATGGAGCCCCCAGATGGAGCTCAGCCATCCCGGCTCACGGCACGTGGGCGCTCTGTCCGGTCTGTGCATCCTCGGTGACTTCACGCTGCATTTGTGCAGATTTGCCCGTCACCTTACAGGGCTCTTTGCGTTCCATTCTGTCCTCAAGCCAGACCGTGGGTTTGTAGAGGATTTGACTGAGTACCATTGAGCTGAGTGACTTGTCCAAGCTCACGTGCTTTTGCGTTCTAGCATTTCTCTTTGGTGCCACACGTGACTAATCTCAGCCCTTGTGTGCAGTTGAAGATAACGGTCCTCGGTGGCACTATGAGAATGAATGTCTCGTAGACTCGTGATTCGTTTATTTTAGGCTAGAACCACTCGCTGTTCTGTGAGGGGAGGGGACTGCAGGTGGTGACCAGGGGGCTGGAAAGGCATTGAGCCCTGTGCTCCAGCCTAGGTGTCCATAGAACCCACCTGGGAGCCTGGAAGGCTGTTTTCCGTGTCCTTCCAGATGGGTAACAGCCCTCGGAGGCCTCCCCCAAGGTGGGAGCCAGGGTGGGTCTGGAGTCCAGCCTTCTGTCCTCAGGGAGGCTGGCTCTGACCTCTTCCAGTCACTCGCGGAGCCTGGAGCTCCAGCAGAGCCACTAAGGTGACAGGTCGCACATGCTCAGGTCTGCCGCCCTCTGCCAGGTGTGGACCCTGATGATACCTACAATGAGACGCCCTACGAGAAAGGCTTCTGCTTTGTCTCCTACCTGGCCCACTTGGTGGGTGACCTGGACCAGTTTGACAAGTTCCTCAAGGTACCGTCCACTCCACGGTTGGGGAGAAGAAAGACGCGCTCAGTGTGGCTGGGCCAGAGCATGCGGGCAGAGGCGGGCGGAGGGTGGAGGCCCGAAGGACGCTGTCCTCCCTCGGGAGCCAGAGCAGCTGCGGTGACGTCCCCCCTCACAGGCCTACGTCGATGAGTTTAAGTTCCAGAGCATCTTAGCCGAGGACCTTCTGGACTTCTACCTGGAGTATTTCCCGGAGCTGAAGGCACGGCGTGTGGACGCCATTCCAGGTGAGCAGAGGGGCCGGCCCACAGGCTTGCGGGAGGTCGTGGACAATCTCCTCTCGTCTACACCTGGGCAGACGGGGGTGGGGGACGCCGGGTCAGAGTCACCTGGCAGGTGCTCTGGGGGTCGGCCCAGGCCGCAGAGTGGTGTCTCTCCCTCCTCTTGCCTCCTCTTCTCCTGTGTGTTTCCTTACCGCTCCTCGTTTTCCTCGCCCCTGGGCCACGTGGTCAGACCCTTGGCTTGGCCCAGAGCTGCCCACGCGAAGCTCACCGAGCCAGGAGCTCGGGATTGCCTGGGGTGGCCTTCTGAGTGGGGCGGGTCCGAGTGCCACCTGAGGCCCGATGCCTAAGCATGGAGGCACCCCTCACAGATGACGCAGCCGTCAGATACCCCCGTGTGCTGTGAACTTAGAGGCACCTCGCGGGTTGGCAGAGGAGGCAGCCTCCTCTGACAGCTGGATTGCCCTGGCTGGCAGAGCACCCACTCTGGTCAGAGGCCCACCTGTGAAGGCCATGAGCCTCTGTAGCTAATAATTAATAATTACTGAGTGGTTGCTATGCAGCTGGCAGCGTGCTGAGCTCCTGATGTGTATTTGTTTGTTTAATCCTCACTGCTGCCAATGAGGGCAGGGCCTCTCCCCATCATATGTAAAACGAGGTGCAGAGAGGGGAGCTGACATGTCAGGGCCTCTGGCTCGACGGCTGAGCTGGGATCGACCCCAGGGGCCTGGCCCAGAGCACCAGCCATGGACGTCAGGGAGACGTGCAGGGTACCCGTCCGCTTGGTTCGGTCAGCAAACCACACTTTCACAGTAGAAAAGGGGCAGTTCCGTCTGTGGCAGTGTCTGGGCATGAGGTGACGGGAGCGGTGCTGTGAGCAGCCAGAGCTGGGTGCAAAGGCAGGCGGCCTGAGGCCTGGGGAGTCACGTGGTCGAGTTGCCCGGGAGGCTGCACAGGGTCTGACAGTATCTTCTCTCCAGGCTTCGAGTTTGATCGTTGGCTGAACACCCCTGGCTGGCCGCCCTACCTCCCTGACCTGTCCCCTGGGGACTCCCTCATGAAACCTGCCGAAGAGCTGGCCCAGCTGTGGGCGACAGAGGAGCTGGACAAAAAGGCCATTGAGGCTGTGTCCATCTCTACCTGGAAGACCTACCAGCTGGTTTACTTCCTAGATAAAATCCTGCAGAAATCCCCTCTGCCCCCCGGTAAGAACAAGTAGGTTATGTCTTCGCCCTAGTAAATCACGGCCCCTTGTTCAGGGCTCTCTGTCGGGCCAGAGGGAGACTCAGGAAAGTTGTGATACTTGCTCCCGGGTGACTGCCAGGTGTCAGAGGAGGGCAGCAGGGGGACGCAGTGCTTGTCGGGCAGTGTGTCAACAGAAGGATACAGGTCACACGCGCGAGAGCCCCGGGGCCCGGAGTAGGGAGCCATTGTCGTGCATCCAGGCTCTGCTGGTCATCCGTCTAAGCTCTCGCCTGTGTTACGTCCCAGTCCTGGTGACCCTGGAGTAGGGGCTGTGATTATGTGGCCCCGGCGGCCGAGGCCTCCATGTGCTCTGCCTGTTTGCTGCTCTGCCAGAAGTGGCTCCACTGGGGGTGTCCCGTGAAAGCTGAGATGACGTAGGCTGGAGCAAAGTGGGGCCAGGCCATCAGGGATACATGTGCTATAATCCAGGAGTGAAACAGGGTGATCGCCCACAGTCTGTGATACTGTGGGGACATTTGGTGGAAGAGACTCAGAAATTAAGGCAACTGTGAGAAGAGGACGTTCTTCCAATTTTGGAGCATTGAGCGGGCGGGGTGAGGAGTGAGGTGGGCAGTTGGGACCCCCCCGAAGCCACTCCCAGTGCCTGAGGGCCGTCATACGTCTTAGGCCGGGACCCAAGGCTCTGCTGCTGAAGTCATGGCTAACCCTGCCTGCACTCGGCCTGCTGGGGGGTCACTCGGGTCGGTACCTCGGTGTCTAATCACACGCTGTGCACCTGGAGCTACCGTAACACTGTCAACTGTGACCGAAAAAGTAAAACGATACAAAAGATACCCCGTTTCTCTTTCCCAGGGAACGTGAAGAAACTGGGAGACACGTACCCGACAATCTCCCAGGCACGCAACGCGGAGCTGCGGCTGCGATGGGGCCAGATCGTCCTGAAGAACGACCACCAGGAGGAGTTCTGGAAAGTGAGGGACTTCCTGCAGAGTCAGGTGGGTGCCCGCGTGCGCCCGGTGGGCCTGTGGGCGAGGGGAGCCTGCCCGCGCGGGTGAGGCCTGATGCAGAGCCGGGGGAGCGAGTCTTGGCAGGGAGGCCAGAGGTCAAGGGGATGAGTGACCGTGAGGCTGTAGGTTCCCACTCCCCGGGGAGCCTGTGACTTGGGCAGGTTCCTGCGCCAGCTGCGTGTCGTCACCCGGCAGATCCGCCCTGCGGGGAAGCATTGGGGCAACTCGGATGCTGGTGCTCAGAGCCCCTGAGCCCTCGGGAGGCTGCTCAGCGCCTGGGCTTCCGGGACTGGCCAAGTGGCTGACGGCAGCATGCCCATTGTGCGTGCGGGTTGCCTTCTGTTGCCAGTGTCAGGCCTCAATGCTCCTCAGCTCCGTGCGCTGAGCCTGGCGTCTGCCGTCCGCTGGCTGCCGACCACTGGCAGCTCCCGAGAGTCTGGGTCCCGCTTGTTTTGCTGAGTGTAGCTGTCCCATGCTGTCCTGTGTCGGGGGCACCGATGTCGCCCTGCCTGGATCCTGGGCCCCGAGGCCATGCCAGAGCGAGGGCGCTCTTGTCTGGGAAGCCCTTGTCCCAGCCCCGGGGCACCTGACAGGACTGCTGGGACCCGCCCTGGGGCAGGGGCTAGACAGACCCGGGGCCGGGCTGTGGCGGCCACGCGCATGTGTTTCTTGCAGGGAAAGCAGAAGTATACGCTCCCGCTATACCATGCGATGATGGGTGGCAGCGAGGTGGCCCGGACCCTTGCCAAGGAGACCTTCGCGGCCACTGCCCCCCAGCTGCACAGCAATGTCGTCCACTACGTGCAGCAGGTCTTGGCGCCGAAGGGCACCTAGGGGCACCTGGGGGCACCTAGGGGCACCTGGGGGCACCTGGGGGCACCTGGAGGCACCTGGGCCGTGGTGGCCCTGCCTCTTCCCACGGACCGCAGCTTTCAGAATCATTGTCCCCAGTTCCCATTTCCCAGGCACGGCCCTGAGTTTATGTCCCTCGGGACAGTCTTCTCCGGGCTTGACATCTGTGACTCATGGGGATGTCACTGGACCTGAGTCCTGAGACCAGAGACCACCCCCTGGCTCAGTGCAGACCCTGGCTCACATGGGCCCCCTGCCCCCTGAGCGTCGGCCTGGAACAGAGAGCCTTCTGTTTTTGCTGGTTCCTGTGTCGTAGGCAAAGGGCTGCATTCTGGATGTTCTTTTTTTCCAGTTTAACCTTTATTTTAATAAATATTTTTGAGTGAAAAGTGTTTAAGTTGGAGTTGTAGATTGAGTGACTATGAAATTCCTTTTCTCAGGTGTCCCCTTTATGTGCAGGTGTCTGAGACACTCACTGGGGGAGACCTCATCCTTGGGTAGCTCCCAGGCTGTAGGAGATGGGGGCACCACAATGCATGTGAGAAGCACAGCAGCATGGCTGTAGTGCAGCTGTTCAGGAAAAACATGCAAACGAATGGCAGCCCAGCCCTCCCTCTGGCAGGTACGCCCCACCTACAGTGTCACTTCGTCCTCCCTCCCCCCTGCGGCGTCCTCCCCGTCCTCCCCCCCCCCCCTGCGGCGTCCTCCCCGTCCTCTCTCCCACCTGCACCACCCGCCGCGTCCTCCCCTCCACTCTGGGCCTCGCAGGCCTTGTGGGCTCGCCTGCCTCCCAGCCTGGATAACTTCCTGTTGTGATGCTGTACTAGTCAGAGCCGGTCTGACTTCTGGTTTCCTCGTTTGCAGTGGTACCTACGCAGTCAGCAGCTTAGGTTTGGATTATGGGATAAGGGAAGGTTGCAGGGAAATACTTGGATACTTGTAAGTTGCCTTTCTGAAGTACAGGCCCCCGAGCCAGTCTGTGGCTCTCCCTTGGCTTGGGGTGCTCGTGCAGGTCTCCCCGCCCTGCACAGAGCCCAGCACTTACTTATGAGTAGACTTGTTCTCAGCGAAATCAAGCTGCGGCTGGCAGGCTGCGAGTGCGTCTTTCCCCACGGAGAGGGGACTGTGGGTCTCAAGAGAGGGTCTTGGGGCCCAGGATTGTACGGGCTGTCGGCCACAAGCCTTTCCAGGGCTGTCCCTAGCAGGATGTCCCAGGCAAGGATGATTTTACGGCCATCCAGACGCCTCCCTGCTCCCCACTTGCGGTCCAGCTTAGCGGCTCTGAGACCAGTGGCCTCTCCTTGTTGGCACAAGAACCTACAGCATGAAGGAGCCCCTAATAACGGTCACTCTGGGGCTTTCCTGTGACAACCCCTGTGACCCGTGGATTTTCCGCGTCCTCACCAACTTGTTCACCTGCCCCCTCGTTCACCTTGGTGGCCACCCAACCGTTCTGCTGGCCGTCGCTGTCCTTTCTGAGGGCTGGGACGCATGCCCGTGTGTGAGAAGAGGCTTTGCCCTGCCATGGGGAGGGCACTGCCCAGCCTCCACTGCACAGCCCCCTGACCACCCCACCCTCCAAGGCACTGAGCTCAAAGCTCAGGCTTTTGCAGCACCTGCCAGAGCACCGGCCACTGGTGACAGGACCACTTGGGGGGTGAGTGAGCCTCCAGCCTGAGGAACCCGTCAGCTCAGACCCACGTCTCCCATGAGGGCAAGGGGGCCGCTGTCCTTCCTCTCGGCCTCTCTGGTCCTCCGGCCCCACCCTCGGCAGCCTTACCCTGCTGCACTCGGGGCCTGAGCCTGTGAGCAGCCCTGGGCTGGGAGCCGGTTCTCCCACATTCCAGGCGGAGTGACTGGGCAGAGGGTGTGCCTGCCTCAGGCTCCTTGGGGGAGGCCCCTGGGGGGCTGGGGAAAATCCTGGGAGCCCTCCTGCCCCCCAATAGAGGGGCCCTGGGCCTTAGCCGTCCCCTGGGTCCCTGCAGTTTGAGAGACAAGGAGGGTGAGAAGCAGGTTCACCAGGCTGCACTGAGTCCTCGGGCTGCGGGGTTAAGGGGAGGGCAGCCCTGAGGGCAAGTGCCCTGTTCTCTGAGTAAGCCCTTCACCCCTGAGCTGGGCAGTGAACCCCCGGGACAGCGATACTCAGAGCCCACGTCATAGAGAAGGAGCCAGGTCTGAAGGAGATCTTTGCGATCATAAGGTCCAAACAACCTTATGCTTGTTTTTACAGATGGGGAAACTGAGGCACAGAATCCCGTAGCTGGGGAAACAGCGGAAAGCCAGGCTCCCGCCTCCGTCCTGCCACCCCGTGCTGCCCCCACTCAGGGCCTCAGTGGGGTTTGTAGGACGCGGTCCCTCGAGAGCAGCCCACATGAGGGCCTCACACTGCCCTGGGGACAGCATGGCCGGCCGTGGAGCTGCTCGGAGGCCCCTGAAGCCGGGGACACGTGACATAGAGCAGCGGCACCAGTCGGTGGGCTTGAATCTAGGCCCTGCCACTTAACGTGCCCCATGCAGCCTGGGCTCCGTGTATGAAAAGGGGACGACCTTCCCTGCCTTACAGGGTTGTGTGAGGATGAAAGGGGACTGTGCTGAAAGTGCCTGTGAAAACGGGAAATCACATGAAGCGGCCCCTTTTCTTGTTTGAGTGACAAGGGTAGTCAGGCTCTGACCACTAGGGGGTGGCAGACGGTGCTAGTGACGGGCCGGGAGAGGAGATGAGGTGGGAGACCAGACAGAGGCATCCACAGAGCCCTGCAGGAGGCCCCGGAGAGGCATGAGCAGGCAGGGCCAGGTCTCCACACGCGGCTGCAGCAGCGCTGATGCTTGGTGGGGGCCGAGCAGGACGAGAGGGCCAAGGCCTTGGCAGCAAAGCAGGTGCCAGTGAGCAGGCCTCAGTCTGGGGACACGGGCCCTGGGCGAGGCTGGCAGGCCTGTCCCCACCCAACAGCCCATGGACTCTGCCTGGGGAGCCTTTCAGCCTGAGTTCTGGGGTGTGGGGCCCCGAAGGTCTCCGGGCCTTCTCTCCCTACTGGGCCCTTTGTCCTCAGATCTCCGGACGCTTGGGGCTAGCAGCCTCTGCGACCCAGGTCTCCCCCCCCCCCCCCCCCCCCCCCCCCCGCCAGCCGCTCCCTGCCTCCCAGGCTTGCCCCCCACCCTCTGGAGGAATTTCCTGAGCCTGAGGGTGGCCGAAAGTACAGCGCTCTCCTCGCAGCGAGCCGCCCACCACCCGCCCAGGCCTGTGCCCTGTGCCCAACCCCAGAGGGTGCGGGATGACCGTCTGACAATCATTAAACCAGCCGGGCTTGATTTCCCAGCACGCCAGCGAGGACCTGGGCCAAGTGGCACAAAATATGCAAATCACCTGGGGCCAGGCGCCCAGTCTAAAGGCCAGGAAATCCCCTGGGTCCAATGAGCCACCAGCTCAGGTTACCGGCGGGCGGGCGGTGTAAAGGCCTGGCGGGGAGGGGCTCCACGCGGCTATTTAGGCAGGCAGGCGTGGAGCCGCCGCGCTACCTGGCCAGCCACCTGGATCTCCCGCCTGCCTGCCGGCCCTTGCCCGCCTGCCTGCCACTTCGGTAGGTCCCCACCTGTCATATTCCCCAGCCTGGGCCTGGGGACAAAGGGGCTTTGCAGTCCTGACCTGCCCCCTGCGTCTCTGCAGTGTGGAGTCCCCAGCAGGAGGGGCGGTGACAGGGCGGACCTGAGAGTCCGAGAGCAGAGGGACCATCCCTGGGAGGAGCGGGTGGACATGACGGCCCAGCCCACACCAGGGCCCGGCCTGAGGTGGGGGCCCAGCAGGGAGCCTGTGCCCCCAGCAGCTCTGAGGTCTTGGCTCTTGTGGAAGATGGGGTGTCTGGAGAGATGGGGACCTTCGTGTCCCCAGGCTTGGCTGGAACAGTCACTGGGGACGCGCAGCCCGTCCCTCACCAGCCTATGTCTCCCCAGGCAGCCTCATGGCCGCCACCTGTGAGATCAGCAACGTCTTTAGCAACTACTTCAGTGCCATGTACAGCCCTGAGGATCCCTCTCTGGCCTCTGCTCCCCCCGCTGCCACCTTCGGGGCCGATGACCTGGGGCGGTCCCTGAGCAGCCCCCACATGCCGCTGGAGGGCGCAGGTGCGTCTGGTGGGGGTGGGGGTGCGGGTAGGGGTGGGGGGCAGAAGGCCCCCTAGGAGCCTGTTAGGTGTACTAGGTGGACGGGTCAGGCAGGGAGTCGGGGGCCGGGGCCGGGGCACTGGGAAGAGGCTGAGCCGCGGGTAAGGCAGGTGAACGCCGCCCGGGAGGGCTCTTGAGCACAGAGCTGGGCCGGGAAGGCTGAGCTGCCGCTGTGCTGGTCCCTTGCAGAAAAGGCCAGCTGGTTGGGCGAGCAGCCCCAGTGCTGGTCAAAGGCCCAGGTGCTGGACTGGATCAGCTACCAGGTGGAGAAGAACAAGTTCGACGCGAGCACCATCGACTTCTCGCGCTGCGACATGGATGGGGCCACGCTCTGCAGCTGCACCCCCGAGGAGCTGCGTCTGGTCTTTGGGCCTCTGGGGGACCAGCTCTACTCGCAGCTGTGGGACCACTGTGAGTCCAGGCCCTGGGCCCCCGGGGTCACCCGCTCAGTTAGGGAGGCTGGTGCAGGGCTTGGCCCCGTGTCCTGAGCCCAGGTCAGCAAGGCTGTGGGAGGGACCAGCCAGCGAGAGCCCCTGAGGGTGAGCCTGGTGGGAGGGCCGCCAGCCTGGGCGCTGACCCCTCCCTCCATCCTCATCAGCTTCCAGCTTTCCTGATGAACTCAGCTGGATCATTGACCTCCTAGAGAAGGACAGCATGTACTTCCAGGAGACCCTGGGGGACCCAGGCCCCTCTGGTGAGAACCGCCTCCCCCACTGGCTTTGTCTCCCCAGCTAGGAAGGTCAGCAGGTCGTCACACCTCTGGTGGCCTCAGCTGTCCGTGCGCGGTCCTCTGAGCCCCGTCTGAACCCTCACATCCTCTTCCCAGACCACGGAAGCCCCTTCGGCCAGGAGATGTTGGACGACAGCCAGCAGGCCAGCCCCTGCCGCCCCGGCAGCTACAGTACAGGGGCCCTGTCCCCCGGCAGCTCCGACGTCTCCATCACAGGTGAGGGGCTTCGCCTGAGACGCAGCCTTCCTTCCCCCAAATGTCCCTGAGACCCTGGGGCCCAGGCCTGGAACCCGTGCCCAGCAGATGGTACAGGCTGCGGGGGGACTCACTCAGCCCACCTCCCCTAGGGACGGGCGCCTCTCAGAGCTCCCACCCCTCAGACTCCGGTGGCAGTGACGTGGACCTCGACCCAACGGACAGCAAGCTCTTCTCCAGGGGTGAGTGGAGGCCGTCCCAGTGGGCGGTGCCGGGGCCAGCCCTTCCCCCGGCCCCACGCTCCTGACCTTCCGCTCCCTCCATAGACGGCTTTCCGGACTACAAGAAGGGGGACCCCAAGCACGGGAAGCGGAAACGGGGCCGGCCCCGGAAGCTGACCAGAGAGTCCCGGGAGAGTCTGGAGAGCAAGAGGAGCAAACACGGTGAGCCCTGGCCCCTGCACCCACTCCCTTCCTATGGCCACGCACAGGCCAAGGCTGTGTGGCATTGGCCACCAACCAGCTGCAGAGCCTGGCATGGGAGTGCCGGAAAGGCGGGGACACTGAGCTGCTGGAGGACGTCCCCTCTGCGTTTGCCCCCATCCTGCCTGCTGGAGGGGTGCCCTGGGTGGTGTGAGGATGCAGCTGCTGGGAGTGGGGAGGGCTCCGACCGAGGATGGGGCCTGGTTGCTGGACCCGCAGCCCACAGACGGCTTCTGTGCCGTCGGCTGGTGGCCCCGGGAGCTCGCCCCGAGGCGCCTCCCCCACACACAGTCCCCTCGCTTGCAAGCACGCTGGGCCTGGCTGTTTCCTTCCTGTCACCAGGGGCTTATTGCTCCCAGGAAGCCGTCCCCTCGTCCCCCAGGCTGGAGCCGGTCTGGGGTCCCATACTTGCCGAGCCGGTGAGCTGTTGGTGTGCTTGCTATTTAACTGTGGCCATAGCACAGCGTGTCCCAGGCACTGTCACGTCCCAACCAGGCTTCGGTCAGTCTTGGAGCAGGAGCACGTCTGTGCTGGGTGAGAGCCGGGCCTCCCGGACTCCCCGTCGGGACAGCACCCGGCATTCGTGGGCGTGTGCTGGCACGTGGCCAGGCCACTGCTGACACCTGTGGTCTTGCAGCCCCCAGGGGCACCCACCTGTGGGAGTTCATCCGAGACATTCTCATCCACCCGGAGCTCAACGAGGGCCTCATGAAGTGGGAGGACCGGCGAGAAGGCGTGTTCAAGTTCCTGCGCTCCGAGGCCGTGGCCCAGCTGTGGGGCCAGAAGAAGAAGAACAGCAGCATGACCTACGAGAAGCTGAGCAGGGCCATGAGGTGAGCGGCCCGCCCGCGTCCCAGCGGGAGCCAGGGACAGCTGTCCGCGCTCCCACCTGTGCGTCCTGCAGCGTGAGCACCACAGCAGGTCTGCCCGTTGCGTGGAGCGTGTGGTGGCACGGAGGGAGCCGAGGCTGGCACAGAGCAGCACAGGGAAGTGTGACAGCATCTCTGCGTGACCCACGGGGCACGCCGTGCAGAGAGCGTTTGTTGGCCAGGCCCATGCCGCCCCCTCCCGAGGCAATCAGGTTGCTTGTCTCTGGACCTCAGTTCCCCCCAGATCACCACTAAGCCCTGAAATCGAGCAGTTTCATGACAAGCCCAGGGCAGACGGTGCCCCAGTCACAGGTTAGGCCTGAGCGCTGCCTCCTTGCAGGTGGGACGAGAGGAGTTTCAGAAAGCGGGTCAGGCTCAGGTTGGTGGGGACAGGCCACCTGCGGACGGGTCGTGGGGCCGGGAGGGGACATGGGCGGCGGCTGGACGCCAGTGACCGCCCGTGTTGGTGCAGGTATTACTACAAGCGGGAGATCCTGGAGCGGGTGGACGGCCGGAGGCTCGTCTACAAGTTTGGCAAGAACTCCAGCGGCTGGAAGGAGGAGGAGGTTGCGGGGGGTCGGAACTGAGGGTCCCAGTGGACCCGGGAAAGTGCATGGACTTGAGACCAGCAGCCCCTCCGGGACGACGGCCGGCGAGCTCCCGCGGTGCTGCGGGGGAGGCTGAGGCTCCCGCTGTCCCCGGCCGGCTGCTCGTGGAGTTACAAGCCCAGGGTTTGAAGTGACTTTTCCGCCAATGGTGCCGTGCGCGTCGCTCCCTTACCGGTGCCTCCCAAGGCCCCTCCAGACGTGGCTGCGGACACCGCCGTCCTCCTGTAGGCGCCTGGTTGGAGGCGAGGAGGCCTGAGGCCCAGGGTGCTGTGAGCGAGGAGACAGGACACCCTGCACCTTCTTTCCAGACTGGCTTGGACCCGCGGGCGGGGGTCAGGGTGCTCCCTAATTTATGTGTTATAAATACGTCAGATGTACATAGAAATCTATTTTTTCTAAGACAGCCCCCTCCCCACTCCTCTCCCTCCGAGTGCTGGTGGCCACACTGACCATTATCGGCTGGGCCCGCGAGGAGTGGGGGTGCCGGGACCCTCAGCCAGGGCCCCGGCTCCTTTCTTCTGACTGGAGGCACAGACCTCCAATAAAGTGCCCTCCGGGCTTTTTGTAACCTTCGTCTTAGCGGCCTGTGCACTGAAATGTGGGCAGCGGATTGGCTAAGGTCACGGGGCTGGGAGGCGGACCGAGCAGGGTTGGCCGGCCGGAGGGGAGGCTGAGGCCGGCTGCAGGGCAGGGTTCCTGGAGCCACGGCCTGGCTTTGTGCTGTGCTGTGCGGGCCAGGAGGACGTGAAGCTGTTGACGACCGCGGAGGCTTCCAGGGCCTGAGCTCAGCCGAGTCCCGACGGTGTGTGGTGACCTTGGCCACGCCGGCCCCTGTGGCTGCTTCCATGCTGCAAGGTGGCATTTGGACCTAAAGGTCTTTCAGAACCTAGAATTGCATGTCCGGCCTCGTGGACGAGATGCTTCTGCATTCCAGCCAAAGTGGCTCTACGCTGACTGTAACCCGAATCCCAGCTCTTGTCATCTGACAAGAAATCAGTTGTGACCTATGGAGGGAGAAAACAAGGCAAACAGAGATGAGCCTCCATGAGAAAGGGCAGGGAGGGACTGGCCGTCGGCAGCCTAGTCTGTGCCCGGCGCTCGGCCCCACGCGTCGCTCCCAGGGTGAGACAAGGGGGTCTGTCGTGCCCATTTTACAGATGCAGAAGGTGGGGTTCCACAGGCCAGTGACCGAGCCAAGGCCACTCAGGCTGTGTCTCGGTGCACCTGCCCCGGGGCTGGGGGCTGATGGCTTAATCCTCAGCAGGCCTGGGACTGTCACTCATCTGGAGCCTGTGAGAGGACATTTCTATGTGGGGTCTGCATGTAGGGTTCCTTATGAAGAATGGCTTACAGGGAAAGGTCCTTAAGTTTGAGCCCATCGAAACCCCGCTATATTTATAAGTTTAAAATGCTGGTTAGTGGTCTTAGAAATACGAGATTATTCACCAAAGGAGTGTGGGTTGGGATGGGCTCTTGGAAAACCATGTGCGTGGGAGTGGGGTTTGCTCTGGAGAAACGGGCAGTCAGAGGGCCGTGGGGAAGTTGGCTGGTGAGACCCTGGAAGCTCCTGGAACCATCTGGAAGGAGCTTGCCTCTGACATGTGAGCAGGTGGCCTCAGAGGTGACGGGTGACGTCACAGGCTTCTCCCCAGACAGACCTGGGGGCTGGCCCGCCAGGCACGTCCCCTCTGAGGCCCCTTCAGCAGCTTAGCCTAATAGTACCGTTTCTTGAGAATTCGCATGTGTTGGTGCCGTGTTGGTTTCTGCACCCACATTATTTCTGGGGCTTCTAGAGCAAGGTTTCACTGGTTGCAGAGTGAAGATTGGGCCTCGGACACCCAGGGCACAGCTGCTCCACCCGCCTCCCTCTTAGGGGGGCAGTGACACCCACACTGGAGGTGTTGGCGGGAAGTGGGGCCCAGCCCCTTCATCCTCTGCCAAAGGGAGGTGCCGCCAAGTGCCACCCTCTGACCTTCGTCCTGTTTCGGTTTACGAGGTGCTTCCCTCACCCCATTATCTCATGTGGCCGTACCACAGCCCATGTCCCTGATGGAGCTGGTGGCTGGTCCAAGGTCACCAGCCAGGTGAGGAGGGCACCAGAGCCCAGGACTCCCGCCTCCAGGTGGGAGCCCAGGTGACCGCTCTGTGAGGAGTCTGGGGGCACCTGGGCAGTGCTGGGGGCAGGAGGGGTCCTCTGCTCCCCCCAGAGATGTGTTTCTTACTCAAGTTTTCCCCCAGGGCCCTGCAGAGCCAGGAAGAGTCCTGGGCTGGCCCTTCTCGCCCTCCCAGGCACCCTCTCTGTTGGTGTCAGCCCCCCTTACTCCCGACTCTCACCAGCGGGGCCCCTGCAGGCTCCCACCTAGCGTCCCCGGGGGCCTCCGCCTGGGCGTGGCCCAGAGCTGCTGGTCACCTCTTATCTGCTTCCATGGGATTGGGTGTGCTGCTGGGCAGGTCAGAGGGAGGTCACCCCTCCCGAGTTTGGGTGTGCCTGCCTGCCGGCCTTCCCGGATTCTCCCACAGCCCACCCCCACCCACTTCAGGGGACACCTAGCTTCACCTGCCCTCCTGGGCGAGGTGGGTGGACTGACTACTTGTATTGAGGGTTTATTTCGATTTGCCCTTTTTTTCCAGTTACTTGTTTCCACAGCTCTCCCTCCCTGAGCGGGTTGTCAGAGTCTCTGGGCAGCGACGGGGTTACTCATCCCAGCCCCTGACACAGCGCCTGGCACAGAAAAGGTGCTCGATAAATATTTGTTAAACGGCCCTGTGACTCTCCCTGCCCCGGCCACCACCTCCCCCTCAGCATACACTTGCATACATGCTGTCACACGGTCACACGCACCCCTCAGTCACACAAACCCAGTGTCACACCAGTCACACACACGCACATACATACATGCAGTCACACACACGCAGTCACACAAACAAGTTACATACACACACAGAAACACACACACACACAGCCTCCCCACCGTGGGCTGCCCCCCCAGGCTCACGTGGCCTCAATCTCTATCTATACTGCCCATCTCCTCCCTGGGGACCCACCGACCCCTCCTTGAAGCACTTCCTGGCCCTCCTGGGCCCTTCTCCCACAGGTGGGCAGGCCTTGCCTCCCGGCAGGGCCCTAGTGCAGAGCCTGGGCTGCTGTGAAGTTGTAAAAGGTTCCAGAGCACAAACCAAGCCCGGGGCTCCTCCAGGCTCGGTCCTCTGGACGAGGGCACAGGTTGCCCACCTGAGCAGCCAACCCTGCTGCCTGCAGCCCCCGGGCCTTTCAGAGCCGACCCCCCCACACCCACACACCTTCTCCTGCAGGTGTGTCCTCAGCAGTCACCAAAACAGGAATAAGTTGCCAACTTTTTGAAATCAGGACAATTCTCAGAGAATAACTTGGAGGTGTGGCTTCTCTTCAGAAATCAGAAAATCTGGCAGAGCTGGTGAGTCTGGAGCCCAGCCAGTGCCTTCCACTAGGGGGGTGGGACGAGGCCAGAGCCCCCGGCATGAGGGAAGGTCCAACAGTCTCACGTTCACACCATTTGCGCCCAGGTCAGTGCAGGCCATTATCACAGGCCCTTGTGCACCCGACTGTTGGTGACGGCTTCAGCCAGAGGCCCAGAGGCCAGTGCCGCCCAGCAGCCCTGTCCCTTGCAGACACCCCTCTCCTGCTGAGGGACAACCTGTTCAGCTCTGCAATGGCTCTTCCCATGTTTCTTTGCAGGAAGAACAGGCCTAAATTAGTCCTGTAGCATCTACCCGTGATTTGTGGAATGGAGCACCGGGTCTGGGTGAACTAGTCCCATTGTGTACACCAGGAAACAGGCACAGAGAAGGAAGGTGACTTGCTCAAAGTCACACAGCATGCCGCCTTAATAAGCACCTATTAGGTGCCAAGCCATGTGCCAAGTCAGTGCTTACGCATGCATTCGTTCTCTGTGAGCGTTCACTGAGTGTGCCTGGCTTCATGCCGAGCACAGGGGACCCAGGAGGGGGAGGACACCGAGTGTAGGGAGTCAAGGCTGGAGCCTAAGAAGACCCTCAGACGTCTCCGCAAACCTGCCAAGAATTGTGCGAGGTAGGATGTGCTTGCACTGCGCAGGAGCCGGAGAAAGCAGCCCCGGTGCTCAGCCGCCGAGGACACCTGGACCTGGAAGCTGGCTCCCGGACTCTCTTTCCTGCTCCCCACAATTGACTCTGCTCTGAGGGGCTGAGCCGTGCAAGTGTCCCTCTGCTGCTCAAGTGCCTGAAATCACCACCAGCCTCCAGGTAAGACAGGTGACTCCGACAGCTGAGGCCTCTGGGAGGATGGGGAGCAAGCGGGTTTCCACTGATGAGCTGTTCAGAGGGCTGTCAGGAGTGTCCTGTCCTCATCTTGCCGTGCACTTCCCCTCCCCTTGCTTTCTCCCCCCTCCCCCTCCTGCTACGTGCTGGGCTGGGCTGGGACAGCAGCAGTAGCAATTAGCCTAGCTCAGCCACCCGTTACTGGAACCTTCGTGTCAACTCTGGAGCTGATCCAAGAAACCACGCCCAGGGCCCCACATGACAGTCTCACCTGCCCACCTCCACACCTGCCAGCCTCAGTGACCCAGGCAGCAACACAAGGGGAAAGTCCCATCATTCTTCAGTCCATTCTCATCTACCCATGTGTTTGCCAGGCATGCTGGGACTTAGAGTCCTGAGATGGCAAATGCCTGATCTCTGGCCGGTTTCTAACCACAAGGGAAAGCTGCAGGCTGGGCAAAGGCTGGGGTTCGGGAAAGTAGAATCAGTATGAAGAATGCAGATGGAAGCATCCACTCTCTTCCCCAGAGTTGTTTGAAAAGCGAGCAGCTCCAGGCCGCAGGAGATATACTACCTTTTGTAATCAAACTGGCAAAAAAAGGAGAAGAATGCTCCTGATGTCCAGAGCCGGTGAGGAGGGGAAGAGACACAGGCCAGCCTAAAGCTCTGCTCAAGTGTGAGCCTCTAGTGGCCCATCGGTGACTCCTCCTTAGGAGCCCAAGAACTGTTTTCAGTGCTGTGCCTCATTTCCGGCAACTTACCCTCCAGATATACTTTTTTGTTGGTGCAAGGATGACCATTGCAACACTTTTCAAAAGATGATAAAATAGTGGAAACAAAAAAAGCAGGACACTTTATTGAGAAGTTCTTCTGTGCCAGATGCCATGAGTATTTTACAGGTGCAAACTAAATCGTCACAACTCTCTGATGTAGTGGGTTGGCCTCATCCCCATTTTACGGGTGAGAAAACCACGGCACAGAGGACTTAGGCCAGGTTAGTCAAGGCAGTAAGTGAAATGAGCACTCAACGCCAGGCAATTTGAAATGTGCCAGTTGGCAACCCAACAACTCAGCTTCAAGGAATCTCTTTTCAGCAAATAATCAGATACATGTGCAAAGATGTATCTGCAAGGAGACTCATGGTGTCTTGATAATAACCAAGATGTCCAAGGAGAGGGGATTTGTTAAATAAATCATCTCACACGCACCATGAGTACTGTGGAATCACTAGGAAATGATACGCGAGTATTTAATGAGGTGGAATGTTGTTGGTGACATGCTGTTAGGTGAAGAAGGCTGGCTGTAGAGCAGCATGTTTGTGTGTCTCAGTTTGGGTTTTCAAATGTAGAGATGACCAAAGGTGTCCATATGCACTGGAAACAGCCTGGGAAGAAATACATCGGCTTGATAGCAAAGGTTACCTTTGGATGGTGGGGTGACACAAGATTTTTGTTTGTTTGTTGCCATGCCTGTCTGTATTGCCTGAATTTTCTGTTACAATAAGCCTGTATTGCTCTTAAAACAAACAAAAACAACAAAAGGCTTTTTCTATTTTGAAAAATAAACATTAGTAATTCAAAGCAAGTGAAGCAAACGACACGTCTGCTGTTCGGGATACGTCAGCTGCGGCGTGACTCATGTCCATATAATCTGGAATACTACGCACCCACTAAAAATGACTCACGGAAGCACAGTCGGTGTGCCAGGCACTAGTGACACAAAGGAAGCGGGACCAGGATTCTCCCCTCGTGAGGTCATCTGGGTGAGCAGACACTGACCACGCTTGGGGGTCAACAATGCGATGAAAGTATTGACAAAGCGATTCTGAAACCAAAGAGCAGTGTGCGGCCCCTGGGACCCGTGTGGGGGGTTCTGGGAAAATGAGTGGGGACTCACAGGGCACAGAGATGGGGTCATCCAGGCAGAAAGAACGTCGTGTGAGCGTGTGAAAAGGTAAAGATGCCTGAAAAGGCCCCGTTTGCACAGAGTGGTAAGAAACCAGCTGGGTTGGAACACAGCGTTCCAGACGCGGTGTTAGAAACTGGGCTGAGAGGCTCACAGGCCATGAATGCTTCGTTTGGTAGCCCCTGGGGGTTAAGGTGTCGGTGACGGGGTGACAGAGTTCTAAGTGTTCTGGAAGCATCCTGCTGAGGCCACTGCACAGGGAAGTGAACGGGATGCTAGCCACCGGCCAGAAGGCGGCATGGTTCCCTGGAAGGACAGCCCTAGCCACCATCTGGCTGCACCTGGGTGGGAGGCCGAGGGTGAGGCCACCGAGCTGAGGACCATGGAGGATAATAATAAAAAGTGACGTTGTGTGAACGTCACTGGTGCCGCAGAAGAAAACGGACAGACAGCCCTGGGGGTGTGATGCTGCTGAGGCCTGCTTAGGGAGCGGGTGGCGGGGAGAAGCTGAGAGCACAGAGGAGACACGGCAATCTCAAGGGTCTTAGAGAGACTGTGAGACGAGCCGGTGGTCCCGGAGAGCCATCTGTGAGGCGTCCAGAGAAGTGAGCACGGTTAGAAGCTGGAGGAGGGGACTTTGTCATTTAGAGATGGAGCTTTGGTAACAGAAAACATGCCTCATGAGTAAATGAATGTAGCCACCTCATATTTCATGAAGAAATCAGTGGCCATTAAATATCACCTTTGACCCCTACCTGGCGACCTCTGGCAAGGCTGAGGACCTTGAGCTCCAGTTGAGAGGTAAAAGGGTGGCATCTTGCCTGGATGTGAATCAGCTCATCGCGGGCCTTGCTCTCTGAGAACTGACAGGGATGAGGGTGCAAGGAATTGGTTTGGAAGGGCAGAGGTAGGGGAGGGTGTGGGGTGCCAGGCTGGGGACAGGAACGAGGGAAGACGGTTGGGGCACAGACAGGGTGGCCTGTGCTCATAGCACTGGGGTCCTGTCAGGCTTTGCTGTGGGATCCGGGGGCAGGTGCTTCTGTCTCCATAAAACATGGCTGAAACGCAGTGCTAGGTGCATGACAAGCCACCCCAGTTGCTCAGAGGGGTCCCCCTTGCTCCCCATGCTCAGCGCCCACCCTAAGCAGCTCCTCCTAATGACTCAGGTCCTTGGGACATGGGGCAGCCAGTAGCTGGCTCCCACTGGTTTCATTGATGAATCTGGGTCAGCAACAGTTCAAAGTCCCTACCCAGCCAGACAGGTGGGAGAACATGGCCCCAGGAGGCTTGGCATGGGCCCAGGGCACTTTGTGGGGGTGGACCCATCAGTCGGCTGCCCATCGGGCACTTACAGAGGGGACGCCAGCCCCCTGCCAAGGACTCTAGGAGTGCAAAGTCTCCCAGGAGAGCTGAGTGACGCCCGCTGGTCCCCTTCCACTCGACCTTTCCATCTGCCTCGCTGCTGCTCCCGGAGCTCCCAGCGGGATTCCTGCAGCCCCCCACCCAGTGCTGGGCTCGTCCTGAGAAGCCGTGCTGAGTGACAGACAGACGGCTGCTCTTCTAGCCGCTCGGTTCCCAGTCTCCAGTCACCTCGTGCCACGGCCTCATCGGCAGACCCCCTCCACTACGATTTGCTCTCACGTTTTCCTTTTAAATACGCTCCCCTTTACATGACCAGTGAAGTAAGCCAGACAGAAAGGGGCAGATTCTGACGCTGCCACCCACAGAGGTCCCTGGAGTAATGGAGAGTAGAGGGTGAGGCCGGGGTGCAGGAGGCCTGGTGGCTGGTGTTTAATGGGTCGGACTTCGGTTTGGGAAGATGAGAGGGGCGTGGTCACAGGACAGCATGAACGTGCTGAGTGCCACCCAAGTGTGTGCTTCAAAGCGGTGAGAACAGTAACTTTTATTCTATGTACATTGTATCACAATTAAAAAATGTTAAACTAATGGCTAACATTTAACTAATAAGGTGCTAGTGATATATACGGTACATAATAAGGTAGTAATATCTATCTCCATAGCCTAGCAGGCAGAGCGGTCCGGGCTGAGCCTCGGCGCTGTGTGACATCCTCTGCTGTCACTAGAGTCCACACGGAGCCCCTCAGAGGCCCTGACAAGAGACCGGCTGTCCTCCCGTCCGTGCCCCTGAAGCTGGCCCCTGGGGCCTGTGTGGCCTCTTTGCTGGGCCCCGAGCTGTTTCTGGAGGTTCACTGTGAAGCTCCCACGCTGTCCTCAGGTGTTGACTCAATACTCTCCTCTCAGGTAGGAGGCCATCCTGAGACGCCCCGCTCCCCTGTCAGCTCCCATCACCACCTAACGCACGGCACACTGATTGATGTATGTACATTAATGCCCTTCGTCCCTTGGGCAGGCAGGGGTCTTGGGTCACTGGGGACTCGGACACCGGAGGAGTGCCTGGCGGGTGCATCATCGGTAAATACCCGCAGAATGCCGCGTGAGGTCCTGCACTCGTCGCCTCCTGAAGGCCCTGGCCCTGAGAGGCGGGCAGCCGTGCTCCTGCTCCCCGGCTCCCAGCTGCTCGTGGCTGATGCCCTTCACATGTCCTCAGCCTTCCAGCCTCCACATCCTCTCGCGTCCCCCAAACGGAAAACGAAACCTAACCTGCCTCCTCAACTCTGAGCGGCCGTGTGGCGTGCTCTGGCCAATGGCTGACTAGCGGTGTCTGGGCCTCAGCGAGCTGGCAGGGCCTCACGTAGAGTGGAGACCACAGCGGCCTGGGCAGCCCCGCGAGAATCATGGGGGGTAAATGGGCAGCTCGCGGCCCTGTGTGCCACACCTGTGGGGGCAGGTGCCGGCGCCCGGTGCCAGCCCCTGGGGTGTGAGGTAAGCAGTCTGGGGTTGAGTGAGGTGCCAACAAGAGCCGCTGCCTTTGTCCTCCACCTGCCCCTTGTCCTCTGTTTACATCCTTCTTTCCCGTAAGGGAGTTGGGCGCTGGTCCCTGCTGGCTCCCAGCCAGAAGCACCTGTAGGACAGGTCGGGCAGAGCCTTGGGGGTGGGGCGCAGGTGACTGGGGCCTGGGGATCTAGTTCAGCTCCTTCCATGGCAGCACTGGTGCCAGGCACTCACCCTCTCGAGAGTGCAAGATGCCTCCAGGGGCTCACTGCCCAGGGAGGCCAGGGAGTGACGTCCAAGTCCCCAGGGGCAGGAGGCCAAGACTTTCCTTCCTCAGCGGGCATTTCCTAGAAGGAGACCGAGGTGTAGGCAGAGAGAAGAAAGCTGGCAGTAGGATCCACGCTTGAGCCACTGGCCCCCTTGACCAGTTAGTTACCACCCACAGCACGGTGGCTGGACTCGTCCTGCCTTATAGCCAGGGGGCTCTGTCCCTCCCTGAGCTTTGAGAGGGGCGGAGGTGTCAAGGGAGGCCCATTGGGTGGAAAGTCAGGAGGCAGAGGCTCTCACCCTAAAGAAGAGCCACTTGTGTCCAGCCGCAGGGTCTGCAGCCCCCAGGTGTGTTCCAGGCAGATCCAGGTCGGCCCAGGGCCTTGGCTGGGTGTGACCCAGTGGGAGACCTTTCTTCCTCCAGTGGGATTAACCACCAAGTTCACGTGACACGTGTTCTCCGCCCGGCCTCTTCTGTGCTCTGACTGCCTGCCACGCACACCTGGTGGGCGCCCCGGCAGCTCCCCCGAGCCCCACGTGAGCCCCTGTCTCCTTCCAGTGTCCACACACAGCAGGAGCAGGGCTCCACGCATTCGCAGGGAGGGCTGTCAGGATGGAGGGGGTGTGGAAAGAGCCGGCGACACCCCTTACATCAGAGTTCCCGTGATTCTTTGGGGTGTTAGGATGGCCTGGAGGGTCTCAAACCTGACCCCCGGTGTCCTCATCACCACAGTCCTGTCCAGACCCTAGCACAGCATGAGCCCAGATTCCCGAGGGCGTGTTTTCTTCTCAAGATAGTTTGAGGGTGACTGTGTGTCTGTGTGTCTGTCTGTGTGTGTGTCTGTGTGCACAGAGAAATTTGATGGACACTCACCAATAGGTTATCACTTGTTATCTCTAGGGGTGTAATTTCAGATGATTTTTCATTACTTCTTTTTACCTTTTTTGGCACCATTTGAATTGTATAATAACCATGTACTGCTTTTAAAAAAATAACAGCTGTACTTAGGTTTAATTCACTTGCCATAACATTCGCCCTTTAAAGTGTGCAGGCCAGTGCTTTTCGGTGTATTCACAGAGCTGTGCAACCACCCCCACTATGTCATTCCAGAACCTTCCTGTCACCCCAAAAGAAGCCCACACCCATTAGCAGTCCATCCCCATTCCTCCCCGACAGCCCCGTGGATCTGCCTGTTCTGGGCGCTTCACACAACAGAACTGGACAGCCCGTGGCCTTTTGTGACTGGCTTCATGTTCTCAGGGTTCCCCGTGTAGCAGCATGCCTCACTCCTTTTTGTTATTTCAACACGTGATGTTTCAACCGTGTGTCACCGTCTCCAATACGTCCCAGAAACCTGGGAGGCATGGAGTTCAGTGTAAGTGTGGGACAATATGTAAACGGTTTGCATTGCTTCTTTCTCAGAAACGTTTCCACTGAGCAGCTCTCGTTTGAAGATACAATGTGACCGTGACAGAGAAGGTATGTGCCCTGGGGACCTTGGGGCAGGTAACAGCCGAGTCAAGAAGGACCCTGAGTCGTTCCGCGTGAAGGTACGTGCTCTGATGATGGGGTGACGGGCCACATGCTGGAGGCACAATCCGAAAGGCTCTCTTTTGTGCAGGGTGTTGGAGGGAGGCCTCTCCCAGCACGTGATATGTGAGCGAGGACCCGTCTAGGGAACACGTGACCTCTGGGAACAGGAAGCAGGAGCTGGGCCTGGAGACGGACAAGGGGGTACTTTGGAGGGACAGAACTGCTGCGTGCTGAAGCCAGCAGTGCCCGGGGACCCAGGTGAGACAGAGGAGGCACAGGAGCTGCCAGCAAATATGTGAAGAGCAGGCTGTCATCTGAGGGCTCGGTGGGACCCCACTTGACAGTGGCTCTCAGCGCTCACTGGGGCCGTGTGGAGGGCGTGGGGCGCAGGGTGGGAGGTGGTGAGGGAGGGGCTGTGTGTGGTGTATTTTGCTGGTGGATTATGTGAGAATGAGAGGGCATGATGGTGTCGGGGGCTCGCTCAGAGGCTGGTAAGGCAGCAGTAGGTGCAGGCCCCGAAGACCAATGGCCGCTGGGATTGCCGCCATTTCTGAAACCCTTTTCCCAGGCCTGGGGGGTAGGTGAGGGAAGGGCTGGGCTGGACGGAGGCTGTCTTAGGTGCACAGAGCAAGTACCGACAAGCCCAGAGTGGCCTGAGGAGGCACCACGCAGTGGACCCTGGCGAAGGGAAGGGCACCTGCCCTAGCTCCTGGTACCTATGCCAACCAGGCCACCGCATGCTCTAACTGCTCTGAGACCTCAGACCTGGCCTGCTGTGTTCATCCTGCACCCGCTTCCTGGGGGATGGGAGGCCCTCCCACCCAGACCCGTCCTGGTAACCTTGGACACAGCGGTGTAACCTGAGCTGGTCCGCTGGTGTGTGGGCGGCTGTGGTGTGTGGGCCTGGGGCCAGAGGACAGGGCAGAACGTCTGCTCCGGTGGCTGGTGGCTGGCCGAGCTGGGTGACAGCACTCTGCTAATAGGCTCGAGTCAAGAACCCTGCAAAGCCCTCAGCTGGGTGGTCATCGTGGCTGCCGCAGCACCCAGGGCAGCTGTACCTGTGGAGGACCGGCTGGCCACGCTGGGCCTGGCCTGCTCAGGGTCGTCCTAGGAGACAAACTCCCCAGGAGGGCAGATTGGCGAGATTAGAGTGGGTGGCCTGGGGGCCCCACTGGAAACATATCCTGGGGAAATGAAGGCAGGTGTGGAGCTAGTAAAACTGCCCTTTCTGGTTTCGTTCCCCACGGCCCTTTATCTGGAGGGCCAGGCCCTGCTGACCCCACAAGGGGCTTTGGGAGGGCCGGGCAGGAAGCTGCAGGAGACCAAGGCGGGTGCATCCCTGAGTGTCTGGTCAGTGGCGTGGGGCCTGGGCAGGCCCGAGTGGGAGCCCCTGATGAATCTGGCCACCACTGGGCGACAGGTTTGCATGACTCGACGAACACCTGTGGGGCACTGAAGCATTCATAGGACCAGGCAGAGTCAGGCAGCTTCTGTCCTTGTGGCCTAGACTCCGGTGACACGAGGCGTGGGCTCAGATTCCTGCACAGCAGCCCTCCGCCCTTCGCTTCCTCTCCTTTCTCCCTTGTCCCTCCTTCTATCCTGCCATCCAGCCATCAGAGCCCTCGCCACGCCACTTCTCATTGTGGGCTGAAGTGCCAGCCTCAGCCACCCGCAGTACTCAGGGACTGTGCTCTGAGCACTGTTGGGCACTCAGCACTCAGCACTGTGACTGGCACCGAGTAGCTGCTCAGTCAGTCTGTTGGATGAATGAATAAATGCATGGCTGGCTGTCATCCAGCACAGGCTGCGACAGGCGCCGTGGAGAGGGCTGGGTCTCTGGTGCTCACTGCGAAGCCTCAGCGTCTCCGGCACAGTGTTTGCTCTGTAACAATCATTTGAAACGTGAACAAGCCAGCGCAGAGTGAATGAATGACCAGAGCTCTGGGGGCTTTGAGTCAGGAAACAATGGGTTCTTCCGGGGCGAGGGACACAGAACAGAGGGCTGGCTGGCCCCCGAGAAGGCTCCCATGGCAGGTGGCCCAACGGATGCGGTGCAGACTTATTGGTGGTCAGAGCCCCTTGAAGAGCATCTAGGGATGTGGGGGCCCCCGGCGGCGGTGTCCCTGTCACAGTGGCTTGTGGAACTGAGGTCACCAGGACAAAAGCTTCAAATGCTTGAAGTGAGGAAGCACCAAATCTGCCACAGCCAAGAGGAGCCTAGGAGCTGAGACGACTCCACGCCATGCGGCCCCTGGCTGGGGTCCTGGGACAGAAGGGGACACTGGGGAAAGACCGACTTAATAATCCTGTCATTGCTGGATGACTGTGACCCGTGTGCCATGCGGGTGTCAGACGCTGGTAAAGACACTGCATGTGGGGTGCATGGTGGCGGGGCCCAGGTGGCCCCCACGTCCCCGGTGCCACGTTGATCATTGTGACTTGAAGTTGTCTGAGAAGCAGCAGGTGCAGGAAGGACTCGTTGGCCCACTGTTGTCCCCTTGGATGCAGGACGAAAACCTCCTGTGAAAGAAAGCCGCCCGCCTTGCCGGGGGTGGCGGGGGAGACTCAGCCTTGTCACCAGAGTTAAAGAATTCAGGGCCCAAAATCCTAATCAAACAGACCTTGTCATTTTTTACTAATTTACTACCCAAAATTGGGGCACCCACACCCAGTAAATACGGGGGGTGGTCTGGAGTTCTGGCCACAGTCCCACAGGGGACGACCACGAGGTGACACTCACGCCAAACTCCCCGCCAGCCCCTGAGGCCTTCATGCCGCTAGCCTGGCCCTGTCACCACCCTGCATCTATGGGAACCATCTGCGACCCCGCCTGGGACTCAGCATGCTCTCAGGAGACCCGCCCTATGTCACATCCATTCATGGCTGCCAACAGCCGTCAGAAGCTCTGCTGAGCGGACCCCATGGGGCACATGTGCCCCATGCCAGAGGTCACCTCAGCCCCCTCCGGGGGCTTTGCCTCAAGACGAGGGGCATGGAGGTTCCCAGGAGCCCCTGGGTGTGAAGCCTGGAGCTCAGCAGACACCCTGGGTTGGGGTCTTAGCTGGTAGTTGAAGGGGTATGCATGGCAGGGCCCCCAGGGGATGGGCTGGGACAGGGATGTGAGGGCCCAGAAGGAAGAAGGGATGCCTGCGCGGGACGGTCTGCTCCAGCTGGGCTGGGGCACACGGCCTCCCGGGTCAGGTGGGCTGGCTTCCAGGGGAAGGCAGGGTCCCAGGTCTCGGCAAGGCCCACGTGGAGCCCCCACACGGCACACCGAACCTGCCATTAGTTCCTGTGCCATCACCGTCTGGGTGACTCGACCTCGCTGGCGTATGCCTTCATCCAGTCACCTGTAAACGGTGCCATCCACCTGTAAAACAGGTCATTCCACCTCTGAGGATCAAATGAGGTCAAGCTCGGGCCCTCACACCACGCCCACCCGGAAGAGCCAGTGCCAGCGTCACCATCACCACACGGAACCTGGGCCGTCCTGGTCTCTGCCCGTGGCTCCCCTGTGACTGCTCACAGCGGTCCCCCAGCTTGGACAGTAAATGATACAGTCGCCCACCTGGGCCAGAGGAGCCTGGCTGGCCTGCAACCCCAGTGCACACGCGCCCCAGCAGCCTCGAGGCCCCTCGACACTGTCACCACTCTGGCCAGCCAGCCTTCCGTTTGCCCTTCTTACTCCTCAGTTTTATAAACCCAAAAACATTGTCTTCGCTTTGGATGTCCTTGTTGTCTGCCGCGCCCGGGCATCTTGCCTTCCGAGGACAGGGCCTCTGAGGTGTGAAACAGCAGGTCAGCCCTGGCTCGATGGACGCCAGTCTCAGCTGACTGTGCCCTCCCTCCCCCTGGTGGGTCTGTGCCGTCCTTGCCCACAGTTCCCAGGTGGAGGTGGAAGCTAAGGGCGCCCTAGCCGTCACTAAATGGTGCAGCTGGGCTTTGGGGCTGGACTTGCCTGAGGTCCCTGGAGGAAGCACTGGCTGCAGAGCGTGTGGTGGGGGGCAGGGCAGGGAGCGGTGAGAGGGGAAGGTTCAGACAGGCGTCAGGCACGGCAAGCACTGAGTGAGTGCTTCTGCTCTGCCAGGTGGGGGGCACCAACCCAAAAGAGACCCAGTGCCAGCCCTCAAGGAGCGCGGCCTGGGTGGAGATGTCCAATGACCATGTCACTGCAGAACCTGGAAGCCAAACTCCTCACAGTGGGAGGTAACGGACGGCACCATTAGCTCACCATGTATAAAACAAACATATTGATTAGGAGACGGCCCTGTGCCAGGCCCAGTGCCAGCTCTTGACCGCTGCCAGGAGGTAGAGGGGCACCCGAGGCAGAGGGGACAGCCTGCCCCGTGGAGTGGAGACCTGGGCTTGGAGCACCAGGCCGGGCCCCTGGCCCAGAAACGGGTTTGCATCTCACCCTGTGGCTGGAGGCTGGCCCAGCCTTTGCGGTACGATGACCCTTTTTTCACAAACACTTGAAAACTTCTGAGGACCCTCATCTGCTGGGAGTTTGGCGTTCATGGTCTTCGTACTGAGGAAATGCGTGTGCACTTGTGGGCTCTCTCCAGGTGCCCGTGTCCTCCCTGCACGTCTGTGTCTGTCCCCTTGGAGGGCCCTTCCCCACCCCCAACAGCCAGAGGGTCTTCCAGCCTGCACATCTGCTGCTGTCGGCCCTTCCTTAAGCCTTTGACAACTTTCCTGTGTTGCTAGGGTCAAGTCCAAGCTCTGTGACCCAGCTCAGCGGCCATGTGTGATCTGAGTCCACGGCTCCCGCCTCACCTGAGCCTGGCACCTCGTCCCCGTGCTCCAGTCACACAGGCCTGTACTTACTGTGGGTGACGGCTCACTGTCCCTAATTCTGCCTCTGCCTCTGCTTCTCTTCCCCACTGGTGTCTGCTTTAAGGTGTGATGGTACCAGGAAGTAGGGGGTCTAGCCAACTTTGACAGATGTCCCCGGAAGTTTCTAGGACCCCAAGTTTATACACATCCCTACAGTGAATGCAGGGGAGACAGTGGGGAGGGCAGTTGGCACGAGTCCCTCTGGGCCTGCGATGCTGTGCCCCTGCCCTGTCCCCAAGGTGCCGGGCATCTGGCCCCCTGCTCCTGTCTCAGGGCTTTGGGCCAAGTGTCACCTGGTGCGAGGTGGGTGAGGCCGTGTCAGCACCGGCCTCCTGGACTCGCCTTGAGCTCCGTGGGGAGTCTGGGTGCTGGGGGTGGTGAGGAGGCTGAACCCCAGGCCTGGCCATGCTGCAGATGCCTCATCTCCCCCTTGGGCATTGGCTGCAAAGTCCTGAGGGTGACGTGCTCCTGGGCAGGGGAGAGTGACTTCCCAGGGCAGGGTGGGAAGTCACTCTCCTTCTCCCTGGCAAGCTTCTCTCCCTCCCTGAAGGGTGTCACAGCCGAGAATATTCTCAGAGGAGGCCTGACGAGGGGCCAAGGGGGTTTAGCACCTGTCCCTTAAGAGCTTAGTGAGCCCGTGGACCCCTGGGCTAAATTAAGTTGTTTAGCTCTGCCCCTCCCCGAGGTGGCTCGATAGAGGTTCAGCCTGTCCCTGTCTCTCTTCCCTGTGATGAGGGGCTGTGGGAGGCTGGGAGACTGGGCCGTGGGGAGTGAAGGGAGGGCAGACACAGTCGCCTTCCCCACGCGAGGCTGCAGACCTGGCACTGGGCTCCTAGCAGCCTGGAAAGCTGTTATTCTAGAACCTGATAAGTACCTGGGCTGGGCCAAGATAAGAGGCAGCTGTTTGAAGTCCAGGGAGATACAGCTCTAGAGAAAGCTGATAAGAGCGGTGGGATGCACTGGGCAAGCCCACCAGTCTCACTGCTGTCAGGAACTCTGCCCCCAAGTCAGGTTTCCAGCACAGCAAGGAGCCTGTGTCACGGTCCCCTGAAAGGCAGCCTGTGTCCCTCCCGAGCTCCCTCGGGGCCTTGACTCTGGTCCTGTAGCTTGGCTCTCGGCAGCTGGCATTGCAGTTTAGCCTTGTTCCTCTGCTTTCATCCCAAACGCATTCACTCACGGACTGACTCCTCGACCCTGCTTCCTCCCTCTGTCTGCACGGCCCAGGCCACACCATGGCCCAGGCTGGGGCTCAGTTCTTACATGGTGTGCTGCTGGCCACCTGGTCGGCTGTCCCTGGCCACCCTGTGGGTCCCTCGTGTATCTCATCTGGGAGTCGCCAATGCCCGACCCGTGGCCAGCCAGGGGCAGAGGTGTGGAGCTCCTGCCCACGCCGGCCTGGCTGCGGGCCCCTCCGTCCCATTCCAGTTCTCCCGCGTGTTGTTCGGGCGTGTTTCTGATGGAATCCCAGGGCGCAGGCTGCGTGTTTGTTCACATCCCCATGTTAGCCCTTATCTAGTCCATCTCTGATTGATTGTAAGCTTCCTCAGGGGAGGAACTGGGTCTCCCAGGCATTTTAATGAATGTTCACCTTGGAGAAGGTCATGAGCCTCAGTGGGTGGCTGCCAGCAGGGAGACAAGTCACACAGAGGACAGAGAGGGGTCCGTCCGCCTTTGTGGCCAGGGGTTGGGACGTTGTACCCACTAAATCTGCAGAGCTCGCCCCTCTCTGAGCCTCAGTTTCCCTGTCTGTGAGATGATGTGGACGGACCTAGGTGGGCGGTCTTTGCGTTATTTTGAAATACTGACAGAATCTACAATCTCCCTGGAATCACAAAAGCACGGTTGTGATTGGGCGAGTGCGGTCACAAGCCCTGGGCTTGTCCCTCAGGCTCCTTCCAGTTCTGATCATGTGGTTTCTGTGCTCTGATTGTAACACGGGCCCAGGAGGCACCAACCTTGAGGGAGGACTGATTTCCAGCCCCACATGACCTAGGACTTGTTTTTGTTGGGTTTCTAAAAAAGGCGTGTGAGATCCACTCATGGAGGCTGTGTGTCCTGGGCCTGCAGCCCCGGATGCGTGGGGGGGTGGAGAAGGGAAGGCCCCTGGAGGCCAGCCCCCCATTGTTCCCACGTGGGAGGTGGGGGGAAGTGGGGAGGGCCACAGGTGAGGTGCAGCACAGAGAGGCAGTGGGAGGAGGCAGGGGGCTGGAGCTGGTGACAGGCAGAGGCTGTGGGCAGACCTCCCCCTGTGGCAGAGCAAATGGGGAGAAGAGGCCCCTGGGACCTGAGGGGCTGCCCCCCCACCTTGACTGAGGATCTGGGTGGGGGGCTGGCCCTGGGCCAAGCCAGGCACCACCCTCTCTCACCTGGTGCGTCTCTGCACGTTCACACCCAGTGCCGCGCTGGCAGGCCTGTAAACTGAGCCCTGGGTGCCAGGAGAGGAGACCCACCCTGTCCTCCTTGGCCCCCCAGCTCCCTTCCCCTCCAAAGCTCCCACGGCCCAGCAGGGAAGAAAGGGTGTTCTCAGTGGGCTCTGGGCAAGTAGGATTAGGGCCGATGACAGCTGTCAGCAGCTGGAGGACAGCTCTGTACCCCCAGCACCCACTGCTGTGCCCTTTGATCCTGCCTCTCAGAGCCTCATTACCAGACGCAGCCCATGTTTCCATAAAGGGGAGAACAATTGTTTCCAACCCAGACAAAGGGCTCTTTGTGCAGCCTGGGGACCGCCTGGCAGGGAGCCTCTGCGCCAGGAAGGGCAGCCCTGCCCCTGGTGTGGGTAGGGGCAAGGCAGTGCTGGGAGAGGCAGCTGGCGGCTCCCCCAAGCCTGCCCCTGGTGGGCAAAGGGCACTAGTGACATCCCGCTGCCCGCCCAAGGGGCACGCTGGGCCCAGAGGGTGCAAGTGCGCCCCTTTCTGACTCACTCCAAATGCAAGCAGTCTTTACCCGTATGAGGCTGTATGGGGGTTCAGGGGCCCCCCTCTGTTTAGGGGAAGGGCTGGCTCCTTGTTGTCAGGTCCCACACCTGAGTGAAAGAGTACCAGGGTAAGGAGTGAGGGATTTGGGGTGCAGAGTATCTGGGGGTTGGGAGGCTTGGAGAACACTGGAAGTAGGAAAGACGGGGGCACCAATGCAGCCGTCTGTCCAGTGAGGGGTGGCCTGCCGCCATCACCTGCTCTCGTGGCTGCCTGGGCCTGGATGCAGAACACCCTCAGATTTTGCAAAACAAATCAGTTCCCAGGAGACAGCGGAGCTTTGCTCCCCTTCCAGAGCAAGGGAGGGCAGCCCGGATTGGTGGAGCTTCTGCCCGACCCAGTGCCCGCCCCCCCTCGCCCACCTCCTCTCTCCCCACCATCTTCTGTCTCCATGTGACTGCCCAGGTGGGTCCTGACTCTGGAGTGCCCTCCAGGTCGGGGCAGCTCTAGGGCAGGGAGCTGGGCTCAGCCGGAGGAATCCAGGAGACGCACATCCAGGGGCTGGGGCTGAGCCTTGCGGAGACCAGAATGGCTCATTTTGGGGGGCAATACCAGCAGAAAGTGCTAGATGCACCCTCCCACCCCCGCAACATTACTAGCATAACCTCCCTATAACACAGGCTTACTTCAATGGTCACCTCGGTGGGGACTGGCCACCTTGACACTGGCGTGACGGCCTTTTGAGGGGGGAAAGCACCTCAGGTCAGAATGTGCTGGCAGTTGGAGGTCTGGGCTACAGCAGTCCCCTCACTGCAAGGGGTCCTGACAAAACAACAGTCAGGATCAGAGGAAGTGGCAGAAGTTTCCAGGAGCCCACAGTGAAGAGTTGGAGGGTCGTGTCAGGTCAAGGCTTTTATGTGTGAGACTAAAGTCACACGTAGAGGGGCAGGGAGTTTCTGTTAGAGGATACAATCTCCAGGGCTTGTCTGGGGCGTGGGGGTAGGGCGGGGAGGCTGGCAGGTCTGTGGTCCTGAAAATCAGTGACCAGACTGCACGATGGACACAGAGGAGGGAGAGAGAAACTCCAGGTGACCCAGGAGAGGCCAAAGCCTGGGCCTGCAGGTGTCAGACCAGTGCCTGCTCATGGAGCCGGCTGTGTTGACTTTGGCAGCCCCACCCAAGCCTCCTCCCTCCCCAGAAGGGCCTGAAACTGGTGGCAGGCTGCTGCCCTGGCAGAGGGAGCTAGGGGCCGTGCGGGGGAGGGCCTGCTTGAGTCAGGGAGGGGGCACCAGGCCGGCCCTTGTTCAGCAGGGCCAGTCTCCGAGGTGCCCGCGAGGCCCCTCCCGTCCAGAGTTGCCACCTCTCCCCTCAGTCACTCCCCTGCCTCCTGCTGGTTACTGGGCCTCATTCTTTATGGGGCTCTGCACTGGGTCTGTCATCCTCCATTACTAAGTGATTTCAAAGACTGTGGACAAGCCCCATCCAATCCCCTTACCTCTTTGGTCCTTGACTCAACTCCGGAGACATCCCCTCCACGACAGGGCAGCTGCCTGTTTCCATGAGCAGATCTGCCTGGGAACCCTCTTGCCCTCACATCTTGAACTGCCCACACTCCCCTTCCCCCCACAGCTTCTTCGAGGCTTCCTTCCTTCCTTCCTTCCTTCCTTCCTTCCTTCCTTCCTTCCTTCCTTCCTTCCTTCCTTCCTTTCTCTCTTTCTTTCTTTCTTTCTCTCTCTCTTTCTCTTTCTTTCTTTCTTTCTTATCTTTTTTTTTTAAATACATTTTATTGGGGGACAGTGTGTTTCTCCAGGGCCCATCAGCTCCAAGTCGTTGTCCTTCAATCTCGTTGTAGAAGACGCAGCTCAGCTCCAAGTCCAGTTGCCGTTTTTAATCTTTAGTTGCAGGGGGTGCAGCCCACCATCCCATGTGGGAATTGAATGAACCGGCAACTTTGTTGTTGAGAGCTCGCGCTCTAACCAACTGAGCCATCTGACCAACGGCCGCCCCAGAGGCTTTATTTCTGACACATAATTTTGAAACTTCCGGTCCCCTGGTGCCCCATCTGTCCCTCTGTCTATCAGCCACTTGCTGCTTTGTCCCCTCCATACCCAGTTTATGCCTCTGAGCCTGTCATTCCAGCACTTTGCCCGTTGGTTACCACTTTGCTAACGTCATTGGGGTTCTTAGCTGTGGACAGTGGGATTCACTGTATTTTAAGCAAAAGGGTTTTTTTTTTTTGATGGATAAAGAAAGCTCTCAGATGTTGGGGGGTGGGCAACAAGAGTCTAGGCTCAGCGTCCAGGAAAGAACCCCAGACATATGCCAAGTGACGCCTCCTCTGTCCTGCGGGGAAGCCATGTCCCACAGGGGCCGACCCTGCGCCCGGCCGCCCCAGCCAGGGTGGCCTGTCCAGAGCGTCCTCCGCATGCTGGGGAAGGGGCAGTGCCCTGCGTCTGGGCCGTAAAGGCTCTGTCGCTCCACTTTTACGAGCACGCCTTATTTTGTAGTCAGAACCGAGGTTCACCATCTGGACCACTGCCAGCGTCCTCTCGGACCAACATGACTCCCGTGGCGTAGGCCATCGGCACCTCGCACCTGGCTGCCATACTGGCCCACTCGCGGGCTTTCGGCCTTATGCCTGCTCCTGCTCCCCAGCCCCTGTGATCTGTTCTCCGTTCTGCCACAGACTCATCTTCCTGAAGTACAAGTCAACACTCGTACCCACAGTCCTCTGTGGCTTTTCGTTGCCCTCAGGATAAAGCCTTGAGAGGCCCCTCACGCCTGACTGTATATCACTTGGGTCCTCTTCCTCCCACCCACCATCTCGGCTCCTCTGTGGGCTTGCCCAACCACTCCTCATGTGTCTAGGCTTTTGCGATTATATTTCCTCTACTGTGAAAACTCATTTCTCTGTCTTTGCCTGATTAACTCTTACCCTATGTCTAGGTGGCACCTCTTCCAGAAAGCATTCCCTGATCACATTCTGCCCTCCCGGATTAAATGCACATAAAAATAAAAACATTAACATCAAGTAAATGTCAATATTTTTATGCCTTTTCTCCTGTTCATCTGTTTTTTTGTTAGTTTAATTCACCCACCCCAGTCACTGAACCTAAGAGGGTAGAGAAAAAGTGTTTCCTCCTCTACACTGTCATGAGTAGCAGCAGACGCCGCCACCACCTCCTGCCCAGTGAAGCAGCAAGTCCCGCTGAGAAGAGCCCCCAAGATTTAAATCCTTTATCGGAAAGACCTCCAAGCATCAACGAGGGTTACCCTACATAAACAGTAAGCACGTGTCTGAGCTTTATTTAATCCACTACTCAGTGCAAAGCTGGGTCAGGGAGGGTGCAGGAAACCATACCGTAAGTTGGTGGGAAAAGAATGTTGGGATAACTGCCGTCGGGCACAGACGTGCTCGTGTGCCATCAAACAGTCAGCCTGCAGCCGTGGCTCTGTCTTCCCTTCCAGATAAAAAGTATTTGCAGCTCATCACCTTCCCACACGTTAATGCCTGAACTTACGGAGCCCACGGGGCCTACTCAGCGGTGACAGCAAGTTGAACAGCGCGCTCTCTCTCCAGTGGCCAGTGGGCCTGGCTGCCAGTCAACGCTCTCAGACGAACCTGAAGGACCAGGGGTCACTTTTGGCCTTATTTCCAAAATTGGGGTAATTTTTTTAAGCAGGCCTGCCAAAATACTCAAGGTTTACAAACATCTTCGAGGTGCACGTCTCTCCCCGCCTACACTGGCCTCCTCCCCTCGGCCTGGCTGACCCTCAGCCCGAGGTCAGAGGCTCGGCACCTGGTTTGGGCACCTCCGGCTCCAGCAGTGCTCCTGGCTCCCCTCCATCCCAGCATCCTCTCTGGCTGCCAGCACAGCTTCCCTTGGCCTCCAGGTGAGTGTGGCTTCCGCTGTGGAACGTTCCACCTCTGACCCCAGAGCGCAGCCCAGCGCTTGGCTCCCCACAGGCTTCTGAATGTTTGCTGAACAAATTGCATGAGGTGCTGGGTCCCTCCAGGCTCAATGAGTCTCTCGCAGGGACTGGTTGCTAAGGTTACCCAGTCACTCTCTGAGCTGAGAGCTTTGGACACAGAGGCAGCTCTCCACCTGCTCCAGGCTCCTAAGCAAGTGTGTGTGTGTGTGTGTGTGTGTGTGTGTGTGTGTGTGTGTGTGTGTGTCTGTGGTCCAGGGACCCTGGCTGGTGTCAGGGTGACAGCTGCCTATATTGGAGGGGGGTCTGGGGACGGGCTGGGAGCTCAGTGTCTCCAGGGGACTCTCGCAGATCTGGGAACACAGAGCTTCACTGTCTGATGATTTCCTCCTGGCCTATAGCGCCTACTACACACATCTGTGTATCCTCACTGCCTTTATTCTTTGCTTCCTTCGCTAAATAAGTCCCGGAGGCCCCTAAGTGTCCAGGGAGAGGACTTTGCTTGTGGGGGTACTTCCGGACCTCTCTTCTCACCTGGGCCTTCCCACGCCCCTTACAACGCAGGCCCAGGCTGGGGCTCAGCTTTCCACCCACATCCCACAGCGCAGCTGGGAAAATGAATGAGGGGCTGGGAAGACTGGCCTTCCTGTGCGGGGTTCTCAGGCCCAGGGTGACCATGAAATTCATCCTTCAAACCCAGACTCTCTGGTGGGTGAAAGGGGCTCTAATGACTGGACGACAGCGTAACCTCCACTGTTCTGGGCAGCCCGGGACGTGTCGTGGTCCAGGTCCTTTCAGGGGCAGAGCCCAGAGCAGCGGGTCAGCCAGGGAGCCCGTTGTTAAACTCACATCACAAAGGTTTCCAGCAGGAGGCCGCTGGCTGAGCGAGCTTACAGTGAGTGGGGGAGATGACAGCGTGTCACGGGCGGGAGCAGGATGCTAGGACAGCACTGAGAGAACACAGGGAGCAGGAAGCAGATGGTCTCTGGGAGCAGTAGGGGCGCCTCCCTGCTCTGAGATGCTGTTGGTCAGGTTGGCTCTCAGGGGCTTCAAAGGAGGCGTAGAAACTCACTGCAGCGGCATCTGGAGTGAGCAGCAAAGTGATTGTCAGGAAGAGCAGCCGTGTGGGGACACAGAGGGCGGGGCCCTGGCCCTGGAGCAAGTAGCAGGCGCCCGCCGGCCCTGGCCTCACACTCACCACCACCCTCGTTCCATCCGTGAGCCATCATGGGCAGAGGGGCTCAGAAAGTTTAGTGAATCAACGAAAGGCAGGGACTCTACACTGTTCTGTGATGTGCACACAGGCTTGGGACGGGGCCTGATTAACATTGGTGCCCTCTCCTAAATATTCGCACTTAACCCCCCAAGAATGGAGCCCTTATTGCGACACGCTATCCACAGGGCATCTCGTTAAATCTTCACGACAGCCCTGTCAGTGGGTGCCCTCACCCCGATTTATAGATGAGGCTCAGTGAGGCCAGAAACCTGCCCAGGTGTCAGCTGACCAGGGACAAGCTCAGATTTGCCAGGACGACCCGAAAGTCTGCATTCTGGGAATTCCACCCCCAACCACAGCAGCAGGCAGTCAGGGGAGGCTTGGGTTGATGTCCATCACATGGCCCCGAGCTGACTCAGCCACCATGGGGGCAGCGCCAGGTCCCCGTGTCGGGGGGGAGGTGGCAGCAGGGAAGTCTCAGAGTCTGTGTCACCCTGCAGGGGCTCTGCTGTCTCCCGCAGGCGGGGCGGGCCCTGCTGGGTCCCTTGGCAGCTGGATGCTGGGTAGTGTTGTCGTTCTGTTCCCCAGTGCCTGCCGTGCAGGCCCAGACCCATGATGTCACACCACTGGGCAGGGCTTCCAGGCACTGGTAGTCCCACTGACGTCAGAGAGGATGAGAGGCCGCACGTCCCCGTCCCCAGGCAGCGCTGGGGCTTGACTTGACTGCATTTTTAGCAATGGTTGTGATTACAGATCTTTTCTCAACAGGCAGGGCAGGACAGGGCAGGGCAAGACTGGCTCTGGGATTGCAGCCCACAGCTCAGGAGTCCCGAGACCACTAATATGCTGTGTGTCTACAGGTAAGCCACTTGTGCTCTCTGGGACATCTGTGGGGCACAGCCTCCTAACTCAATGAAATGAAGAGGCTGGAGGCGAGATTTCCACCAACCATTCAGCAGTCCCGGAAAGGGGTGTGGGGCCAGCTCAGCCTGTGCTGGGGCCCAGGTCTCTCTTCCCCCTCCTCCCTGTCTTGTTTCCTCCCTGGTGGCCATGCAGTGAGAATGTGAGTCACCAGCACCCAGTTTCAGCCCCGCCCCTGCCCCAGGCCTCCTGTTGTCTGTTCCCAGGAGCAGGTGCACCTGGTCATGTCACCTGCGGGAGGGAGAGATATGAGGCTCCAGGCCTGGGGATATAGGGTGCTAGGGCCCCACCCTCCACAAGCGGCCCGAGGCCAGGACGGCTGTGTTGGGGCTCCCCGGCAAGGGATTTTGGGGGCACGCGAAAGCTCCGGATGGGCCTAGCCCACCCTGCCCCCAGTCTCTACCTCTCCCTGGAGGCCCAGCTACTTGGTCTCCAGCTATCCGCCTCTAATCTCCACCTGGGAGTGGGGAGCGGTCATCTGTGGTTTCAGTCACTCACCAGCTACTCGAATGGCAGTCATGGCCCCACCCTCAGCCTGAGGCCGCTGGGCAGAGCTTAGCTAGCCCCAGGTGAACACGGTACCCTGAAGGGGTTGGGGGCGACCAGAGTTGCTTCCCACATTGAGGTGGTGTGGAGGGCTGCCCGGCCCCACAAACCCTGTGTAAGAAGAGGGGATGGGATGTGTGAGGGGCTGGGGGGGGTGAGTTTTGCATCCTGGCTGGGCCACCACCTTCCTTTGTGACCTTGGGCACGTCCATTGCTGTCTTGGTGCCGCAGTACCCCCATCTGGGCAGGGCAGGGGTTCAGATGGATGACCCTGGCAATCTGGTCATCCAGGTGGGTTTCTCCGCCTCACTTATGCTCCCACATCTCTCTGAAGGAAAAGACAGGCCCTGCTGGCTGCCATGGAACAAAGCAAGAGTTGGCTGTTGCTGCGTGAGGTGGCCCAAGGAAGCCTGGGCACTCTCCCCAGATCCCCAAGGGGCTGGCCTTCCCCAGGCCTAGCTCCAGACCACAGAGCCAATGGCAAAGCCGGGCAGGTGGAAAATTCCCTCTGGCGTTCTTCCCAGGCACCCTGGGTGTGGCCGTGCCAGCCTGGGCGGGCAGGAGCTGGGTCCAGAGTACAGACAGACAGACTGGCAGCCGCAGGATGCTGCCCAGGGCCTGCCAAGCTCTCCCCACTTACGTGACCCCACTGCCCAGACACAAAAATTACGTCCTGCTGGGGGCGGGGACAGGTGGGGGTGCGGGGAGGAGGAAACGCTTGGTAGTCAGTTGAAAGCTTGGAGCTTCTCAGAAGTTGCAGCCCTGAGTCACATGATCGTGCCAGCTGCTCCAGGCTCCCAGCTGAGTGGTCTCGGGGGCACGCGTTGAAGGCTGGGGGCTGCAGCTGTCCCAGTGGCCAGGCAGAAAGTGGACTGTGTTGTAGGGGCAGGTGGCTCTCTGGCCGCTCGTGTGGTCTCCTCCTTGTGACCTTGGGCAGAGAGTGTCCCCATCAAGGCCTTGCTTTGTCCAGCTGGGATGCAGGACAAGCGTCTGGGCCGCACCCTCCTGGAAGGGCTTGAAGCCGGGCCCATGCAGCCCAGGTAAAGCCAGCAGCTCTGTGCGCAGCTGCAGCCCGAGACCAGGAGGCAGAACCCATCCCACGGCCCACGTGTCCGGGTCCCTTGTGTGTGAAAGGCCAGAGCAGAGGGTCCCAGGCACCTGCCTTTCCTTTGTCAGGCCAGACCCTCAGAAACTGGCTGAGTTACCATGGCAACTCTTCCCTGCCCATCTCCCTGGAGACCTTTCGCAGAGTGTGGAGTCGGTTTCTAGAATGTTTACCTACAAACACTTTGGTGTTGCTAGTCAGTTCAGATGGGTCTTTTGGGACCAAGGAAACCCCTCTGTGGCTTTGCAAGGTCATAGTCAGCTGCCAGCGGGGGGCTCCTCAGATCACCCTCATGTGAGGACGTCGGACGTGGGGGGGCTGAGGTGTCAGCGTGCAGTGAGGTCAGGTGAACCCAGGCACGGCTGGGAAAGCCGCCCAAAGGGCACGTCCCACTGACCCAGAGTCAGCAGCCTACCAGTGCCAGTGCTGGCCAGGGAGCGCTGCCCATCTGGGCTGACAGGGAGGAGGCCCTAAAGATAAGGCAGGCCATGAACCCAATGGCAGGGCAGCCGGTTAGCTCTGCGCCAGGAGCCCAACCGCCGTGACTCACTGACAGCCATGCAGGAGGCCTGGCCCCGTACCTTTTCCAGCCTGACACACCTGCGAGCTGCTAGCCATCTGCTGCTCCCCACCCCTGCGCCAACCATCCTAGAAAGAGATGGAGGTCTCTCGGTGTTGAGCAGAGACCACAGCTGCCCAGATGGCGTGTGTGCTCCTTCCCACCTCAGCCGTGGTCACCGCCACCTCCACTGTCTTCCACGCCAGGTCACAGATCCAGAGGGTTGCAAGGACCTGGCTATGTGTCTCCAGGGGCCAGTGCCCGCTTTCTGTGAACCGATAAGCCAACCCTGTATAGGCCAAACATTTCCCTCATCCTCTGCAGAAATGAGAAACAAAAGCAAACCAACAAAAACAGCAACTAGGTGGGTGGTCTGTGGAAGTTCCTCTGGGATGGTCCCCTCACGAAGCCCCATGTGACAGATGTCCCCGCCCGCGAGGGGCTCTCCATGCTCTGGAAGGCCCCGGGCTCGCTATTGCTGCTGTTGGAAGGGCCCATCCTGCAGGGTGTCCTGGGTGGGTGCACCCCAGCTGGTAGTGGCGGGTCAGGCGTGCCCAGGGAGACCTGGTCCTTCCCACCTTCGCCTGGAGCCTGCCTGAGGGCTGGACTGAGTCAGCAGTCACTGTTAGTTCAGAGGTGCTGGGGCTCAGGGCTGCACGCCAGAGGGACCTGGTACAGGGAGAGAGGGACCATCTAAATCGGCTTCAGTGTCCCCCGGGGAGTCAGAAGAAATCCACACCCACATTTCAAGCCCTCCAGGTGGGGTGCTCCTGCTACAGTACCGAGCCCCTGGGCGTGGCCTTGACAGAAACCCGCCACGCCCGCTGCCTGCGGCGCTGCCCTGCTGAGAACAGAAACAGTGCATATGCAAGAAGTGTACACTCTGTCAGGAGCTGTGCCAGGGCCTGGGGAGCCAGGGGACGTCGGCAGTACAACCCAGGCAGCCGGAGGTGGCAGGGGCCTCGCCTGGGCCCAAGTGCTTGTCTTTACCCAAGACCTTGGGCAGCGGGTGGCCCTGCCAGTTCCAGGGACCTGGGCCGCTTTTCCAGGCGAGACCGGCCCACCAGGGCGGGGCCTCTGTGTCTATCTTTAGCCTCCTTTGCATTCAGGGACATTTCCTCCGTCTTCCCACAGGGGGAGCTCGCCAGGGACCTTTCCTCTCCGACACACTCGCGGCCTTTTCTCCACCCAGCCTGGGGCAGTGACTAAGGGGGACACAGATACACGTCTCACCCCTGGATAGTGAGAGGAAAATGGGGAATGCACTCCTGGGTCCCCCAGGTTCCCTGGGGTCTTGGCCACATGGCCCATCGTCCCCAGCAGTCTGAGTCAGGGCCACACCGCCGGTGTCTGGAGACTCCAGGGGGCTTCGTGGGCACAAGGTCCCCCTGAGGAGTGCTGCCAGGGGGTCAGGGGTGAGGCCAGTGTAACAGGGAGGGTACCTTAGGGACGGAGGAAGGGAGCTGAGCGTTGCTAACCCCCACCGGTGTCAGAACAGCCGCTTGGCTGGCTACCTGATTCACTGTCCACCAGCTCTGAGGTGTGCTGTGTCCTCGCTTGCCATCGTGAGCACTGAGGCCACACAGCTAGGCAGTGAGGGGACAGCATGCGTGGGAATGAGTACTGTGTCCAGTAGCCGTTCAACCGAGAGCCAACCCTCCTCCCTGCTTCGCATTCTTTTGTGCTGAGGTCTGGCTGGCAGCTTCGTTCAGGACGTCAGGGCAAGAAAGCAGAAAGGACACAGCCAGGGCACCTGGCAATGAGTAATCTCTGTGTGTTGGCGTGCTCCCTGAGGTTTGGGGTGCGAGAGGGGAGCAGGCGGCTGGTGCTACCACCTGAGGGCAGGGGGCTCAGGGCTCAGGGACCAGCCAGCTTGGGCAGGGCCCTGGAACTGCTCCACGTCGAGAGCTTCACCTCCCAGACTGTCACCCCCTACACAGAAACTCTGTTGGTTTCCCTACTTTCTCCGACTACTGTAGTGCCAGCCTGGGGACTGGCTCTCCCACCCACCCCAGGGCTTCAGAACCAGGCCCCAGAGTCCAGGACCCTCCAGCCCACCCCACCCCCCTGCTTCCCGAGGATGACAGCCCAGTAGAGGTTTCTGGAACAGGCCAGTGTGTCAGGGACTCCACACCTCATGCCTAAGGTCATCTGGGGAGGGGCAGACAGGAAAGGATGGGGACGGCCCTCTGTAGCTTTCCCAGCTCCTGCAGCCTTCCCCAGCCCTGCCCGGCTCTTCCGCAGCCTGGCTTGTGACTCGGGGCCGGGCGCCCTCAGGGGCCAGGCGCCCTCCTCCCCCTGGGTGACGCTCCAGCCCACAAGCAGGCCGGCTTTTCTGGAATTATCCTGCCTGCCCACCAATCACCCGCCTTCCTGCCTGGAACTTTTGCCCCTCCTCCCTCCTGCCAGCTGGCTCCCTCACTTCCACGCAGACTCCGTGCCAGAAGAAATCCCTTCTAAGACTTCTCTAGGAAGCCTTTGACTCCTCCAAGACCATCCGCTGCCTGTCGCTGGGGCCAGGCCTGCTCCTCATGGAGTTGGTTTTACGTTTGCTGACCGCATCTCACACCTGGGTCAGGAAACCCAGAGCCAATGGGTGGGTTTCCCCGGAGTCACATTTCTAATAAAGGAGCAACGCCCACATCAGTATAGCCGTCTAAACCAGGAATGGCTGCCTCGCGTGGTAGTGAGCTGCCCGTCAGTGGACGGGTGCACACAGGCTGCTCATTCGTTAGTAGCACGCGCCTCTGCCCATTAAGTAGGTGTCTGGCACATAATAGGTGCTCAGTAAACATTTGTTAAACAAACTACAATGAGGCTTCCTCCACTCCTACAGTGTGTTTGTCTCATATAAATGAAGGATTTTCTTCTGATGGGGCCAACCAGTTGGGTCCTGAAAGCTATGCTAGTATTGAAAGGGTGCTGGCTGGGGAACGCTAACCCAGAGGGCAGTCTCCAGGTGAGCAGGAGAGGCCCTCGTCACACCCCAGAGAGAGAGTGTCCCCTGGGACCCTTGATGGGGGCGCCTTGATATCTGGAAGGCAGGTGGCACCGTGCAGACCAGATTGTGGGGTTCCTTGTAACACACCAGTGTGGCACCATAGGCTTTCCCGTGTCTGAACACTCCAGCCTAACCTCAGCTGTGCCGTAGGAGTGAGGAAGGTGTGATATGTGTTTGTAACTCAGCGCTCTCAGGGAGCCGGCTGCCATGGCTGGGAGACCGACAGTGAGAGACGCTCAGGAGAGGGAATGGAGGGGACGCTGTGAGTCTTGGGTTACTTACCCACCCCCCACTGAAGGGATTTGGGGGTCACGGACCAGGTAGGATTTGGAGAGCAATTCTGTGCCTCTTCTTACCATTTATTTGTCCTTTTTTCCTTAAACATGTGCATCAAGCATTTACTAACACCAGGCACTGAGGACACAGCCGGGAAGGCGGGCCCTGCTCAGCAGAGTTCGGTGAGTACATGGTCTGGGAGCCTCTGGGCCCGTGTCCCCTCCCTCTGTCCGCTCCTGTAAGCTGCCCCCCAAGGCTTTGCCCCCCCCAACCACCACCACCAAACTCCTGCCTGCATCCAAAATCCCCAGGAGAGTTTGCCGGGTAACATGGCCGCCCCCCACCCCGTTCTGACTGGGCAGGGAGCAGTGGGGCCTGGGAGCCCACACTGCAGATGGGTTTCCTACCGTCGCTCATCCAGGGACTGCAAGTGAGGACCATTGACGTAGCTGATGGCAGACGTCCTACCTTAAAGCTGCCACGTCCCCTCATTCACGATGACCACACCCCACGTGGCAGTGTCCTTGCGACCCCTCTGCTCCAGGATCAGACTTACTTTTACCAAGGGGACGGGAAGGCCCAGAGGCCCCATGGCGTCCTGGCCCCTGTTTTCTGGTGTGGCGTCCCCACAGGCACAGCCATGCCATCTGGGGTTCAGCCTCAGGGGCTGCTTCCTTCACTCGAATGGGAGCTCCAGGAGGGCAGAGGTCGTGCCCGCGTGGCCCGCTGTCTCCCGAATGTCTGAGACAATGCCTGGCATGGAGCAGGTGTTCAGCCAGTGTTTGTAAAATGAATGAATGGCATCGCATGGCTAGCTACCAGCAAGCTGGCACCAGATCCCAGATCCCCAGGTCCAGTGCCCTCGGCCTGTCCTCCAGAGCAGGGTCAAGCGCCCTTTGACCCAGGAGCCCAGAGCGTGGAGAGCTGGCACAGAGGAAGTGCTGGCTTGAGTGCCTCATGTCCCCTAGCCCTAGTCTGGTGCCATCTGCAGGCCCGAGGGATGTCCCTGTCCAGGCAGGAGACAGGCGTGTCCCAGAATATGCCGCTTGCCTCTCGATGCTTCAGTTTCCAAGTGTGTAAGTGATGGCAGTGCCGGCCTCACAAGTGCTGGTCAGAATGAAATGGGTCCCTGCAGCCAGTCACTCACACTTGAATAGTGCTTTCTGTGCCAAGGGTGCCCTGGTGACAGGGTCACCTGCTCTCCAGATCCCCAGGTGAGCTCAGCCCATTGTAGGGACAAGCCTGTCGTTACCTCCATGGTGCAGATGAGGAAATGGAGGCACAAAGAGTCTGGCAGGCACTTGAGCAAAGTCACACACACACAGCCCGTGAGGGCTCAGCCACCGAGGGGGAAGCCCAGATGGTCTGGTACCAGAGTCAGCTCTTAGCGGGCGCGTGGCATCACCCGGCGGAGGGTTCATTGTGTCCTCCTGGCTGGCACCTGCACCTCCCCCCAGAGGCCGTCACCTGCTTCAGTGCTGGGGACAGCCCCAGTCTCTGTCCCACCCGTTAGCACCCAAGTACCTGTTCTGCAGCCAGCTGTGGGGACATTCCCAGGGAGAAGGAGGGGAATTCCTGGGATCTCGGACAGACAGTCCCATGGGCGGGAGAGGATGGCTTTCTGCTCAACGTCCTTCCAAACTGGGGACCTGCCTCAAGCTTGGTCCAGAGAGAGGGCTCTTCCTGAAGCAGAAGGGGACAGGAGGACATTTCAGAGACCCCTGCGGGGTGCCCTCAGGAGAGGTGGAGTGGCATGGTGGGCACACACCCATGGTCCTTGGTGTTCCTCAGGCCGCCCCTCAGCTGGGCACAGAGGCCTGGGCAGCCGGATGGGTGGGGACAGCTGCATGAGGTGGCCTGAAAGCCTGTCACTGAATGTCTGCTTCCACCTAGTGGCCTCTGACGTTCCAACCACCCCGTGGAACCGAGGAGGCTCAGGCAACAGCACAGCAGTGCCCTCTCAGGGGACAGTGTTCACTGAGCCCCAGCTCCGTGCGAGGGACACTGGTGTGATGCAGGCATGTTCGTGAGTGCAGAGGAGGAGCCGAGGGGGACACGTGACTGTGCCTCTCTGAGCCTGGGGTGGCCGTGTGGAGGTCATAGCAGGAGGTCACACAGGGCCTGGCCCTTGGTGAGGGCTCAGTCAGTGGGGACCGTGATCACTCTGTTTACCCAGACGGCCACACCTCAAGGTGGAAGCTGGTGCATTTTGGTGACAGCCGCCTAAGTGCCATGGAGTTTGGTGGTGAGCAGGATTGGACTGAGCCTGGGGGTCGGTTCTGTGGGGGGATTAGGGACACACCACCTGCTGCTCAGGATGAGGCCGAGTGGGCTCACATCCCCCATGGTCCTTTCTGCACCCCTTCCCGAGGACACGGGACGTGGGGGGGCGTGTCCTGGCCTCTCCCCTGCGTGGGGGCCAGCACGCTGGTGGCAATGAAGGGGACCGTCGAGTCCTCGGCTGGTCTGACTTCTGGATGGTCCTTGTAGCTTCCCTGTGACACTCTGGGCCCCAGACAAGCCCAGTCCTGCGGCCACCTGGGTCTCCCATCTCCACAAAAGGAAGCCAGAAAGAGAAAATGTTAAAGGGCCCCAAGCGCTTCCCTTCCCTTGTCAGAGGGTGTGCGAGTCTCTTCATTTTCTACTCTTTTCTTGGGACTCATATGTCACACGGCGTGTCGGGCAGGACAGTGGCTTTCCCGGCCAGGAAGTCTCCTAGGACACTCACTGCTGTGGGCTGGACGTTGGGAACACAGCAGGCACTCAGGAAGTATGTGGTCTCGCACGTGTCATCCACCCTGTGCCTGGATCAGAATGTCTTCCCGACTTTTCATCGTTGCTGCTTTCCCAGGGGACTGTGTGCGGTCAGGCCAGCAGACGGACACGTGCCAGCTGACAGCAGAGTCAAGTGAGAGGGCCCTGGACTCAGGTGAGCTCCTGGCCTCGCTCGGCAGCCTCGGGTCTCTAACCCCACAGGGCTGCTGGGAGGCGTAAAGGGGCCTAGGAAATGCTCAGGGATGACAGTGATGGCCGCTGTCTGGCTTCCAGCGCTGGGGCCACGTTGGGACTGTCTCCTGAGGTGGGTCCTCAGTGCTGGTCCTGTGGGACGCCAGGGGGGCCATGTTCCGTCTGGCTCAGTGGCCAGAGCAGGTGGCTTCTGAGGCCCCGGGGCCTGACGTGCTGTTGTCTTGGGGGCCTGAGGAGGAGTGTTCTGGAGGCAGCACAGAAAGCTCTGTGTCCAGCAGAGGGCCCTGCCCAGCCTGTGGCCGGCGGGGAGGGAGGGAGCGGCTTGAGGCCACTGGAGCAGGCTGGCGAAGCCAGACGCCTGACTGGGGGCGGACCAAGCGGCCAGCTGCCTCTCTTGAGTCCACCGGGCACTGGGTTCCCGGCCCTTACCTGCTTTCCGTGGGGCAGCTGCCTCCTGCTCGCCCGGCCATGTGGTGGCTGTGGCCTCTGGCCGTCTCTCTTGCTGTGGTGTCCCCTGTGGGGATGAGCAGAGTCTCTGGGGGCGCCCCCCTGCGCCCCGGCAGGCACAGAGCCGAGGCCCCCGAGCAGCATAGCCGGCCCAAGAGAGGCGCCCAGGACGAGCAGGAGAAGGGGCTGCAGCAGCACGTGCCTGAGGAGTGGGCAGAGCGCCCCCCGCCCCTGCACCCCGCTGGTCTGCCGCCCACCAAGCCCTTGGCCACCAGCCCCCACCCAGAGGTGGATGGGGGAAGCCCGGGCAGCGGGTCAGAGCCCTGGGGCAACCTGACGGGGACGCCGGGGCAGAGGCTGAAGATGGAGAACCCCCTGTACCCGGTGACTGAGGGCTCCTACGGTGCCTATGCCACCCTGCTGCTGGCCCTGGTGGTGTTCGCCGTGGGCATCGTGGGCAACCTGGCCGTCATGTGTGTCGTGTGGCACAGCTATCACCTGAAGAGTGCCTGGAACTCCATCCTCGCCAGCCTGGCCCTCTGGGACTTCCTGGTCCTCTTCTTCTGCCTCCCTGTCGTCATCTTCAATGAGATCACCAAGCAGAGGTTGCTGGGGGACATCTCATGCCGGGCTGTGCCCTTCGTGGAGGTGAGTGTGAGTCCTAGTGGGCAGCAGAGGTGGGTGTGAGGGCGGGCCAGGCCCCAGGCGCCTGGAGTGCTGTCCTGCTTCCTCTCCTCCAAACTGGGCAAGGGCACGAGTGGTGTGGCGTTGCTTCCCGGTAGCTCCCGGCTGAAGTTGGCCGGCCAGGGGCTGAGGGCAGGAGTGCGGGGCCCTGGGTCCCGGCTCCGCCTGGCTTCTCAGTGCGGGCAGCTCAGGGTCGGTCTCGCCCCCTTCGCCTGTGCCCTGTGCTCTCTGCTGCCTGCCTTAACCCTGCGCCATCTTTCCACCAAGGAAACTGCTCTGCCCTTCGTGTCTCCTTCTCCGTCCCGTACCCACTGCCGCCCAGCACTCACAGCCCCTTCTTTACCCTCAATATCCTGCCCCCAAATGCAGTGTATGCAGGGACACCCCCACTCCTACAGCCCGCAGCTCACTCAGCGTCCACTCCCCGTGCACGCGAGGGCCTTCCTCACTGACCGCGTCACGCTGCCGCTGCGCCAGGCCCTGCTAAGTCCTGCGGGGAAGGGAAGCCCTGGTCTTGTGCTGGAGCTGGGGGAGGGGCTCTCATGCCAGTCGAGTCACTGACACCGGGTGTCACTGGGCGTCTCACATCTCCCCAGTTTCCTGACCTCCCAACCAGGGAGGTGGACCGGACGGTCCTTCCCACTGGCCTCGTCTGCAGCCTGCAAGTGTCCCCCTGGCCTCAGCTCCGGGAACTGCCAGGTTAAGACCAGCGAGCGCATGGGTGCTGGTGGGCGTGTGGGTCACAGAGACGGCTGCAAAAGTACACTGATACACGCATGTGCGACACATAGCAGGGCCACATGCCTGTAAGGAGCACACGGAAAGTGGCCTGTGAGCCTTGGCCAGGTGGGGTGTAGTCACGAGGCCCCAGCCCACTGAGGTCTCCCTGCGAAGGCTGAGTGATGGTGTGTGACCTGGCACGTGCCTGGGAGGAGGGTGGGCCAGGCCTGGGCATGGGGCCGCTGGGGCTCTTCCCAGTTCTGTGCCCTCCCTGTGCATTAGCGGGGACTTTGTATTTGGAGAGTCTCTGAGGCTCAGCGGCTGGCACAGCCCTTGCCTGTCCTTCCCAACCCCGGGAGCCCCCCGGAGCGGCCCCAAGGCCTCAGACCTGAAAGCAGACCCTCCAGGGGATGGCCTTTGAATCGTAGCCATGGTCCCTGCTCAGTACTCAGGTGAGCGGTGACAGCTTGCGCACCGGACTTTGGAACCAAGCAGACAGAGTAGCGCAGGCCCTGCCCCACCAGCTGAGTGACCTTGTAAGTTACTTTTCCTGTGCAAACCCCAATTTCCTCATCTGTAAATTGGGGGTGATAACATAATAATCATAGCTATGTGAATGCATTCTTGAAGGAGGAAGTGGCACTTAGAAGTAAGTAGCTCCCCGTGCAGTGGTCCTTACGGGGAGCAGGCTAAGCGGGAGGGGAGCAGGGCGACACATGTTTGCATGTGGCTGCCTGGCCAGTCAGCGAAAGCCCGGCCCGGCCTGACTGTGGGTCTCAGCACGCCGGGACAAAGGCTCTGGCGTGGACTCTCCTGGGCCGCCGGCCACACTTCCTGGGAGGGACAGAGGTCATCCAGGAGCTGGCAGAGCCCCACCCCCAGGCTGGGTGATGGGGCGGGAGTCAAGGGACAAAGCCCAGGGCCCCTGAGCCATTTATGGGGGTCTTAGGGATAGCGGGGTGTTCTGTGAGATGCAGGAGAGCTGGTGTTTCTGTCCAAGCCCGAGGATGCTCCTGCAGGGCCAGGGGCATCTCACCAAGGACATGCAGGGACACAACTAATAAGGGGGGATTGTGTCCCCAGCTGGAGAGGAAAGAGGGTGGACAGAAGGGGGATCTGAGCACAGTCCCTGTGTGGTCGCAGCTCTTCTCTCTTTATTCTCTCTGGCACTTTCTCCCCACTGTCCTGGCAGCTTCCTCTGGGTTCACAGGGCGGCTTCCCTGTGGGCTCAGTGACAGCTCGCAGGGAGGGTGGGCCCAGGCCGCTTCCCCACACAGCCAGGCCTGGGCTTCCCCACAGAGGGCGAGCGTGTGCGTGCGTGTAAGCTGTGTCCCTGAGACCACTCACTCTGCACAGGACGGGGGCAGGAATGGGAGCACCTGCAAAGACCAGAACTTCCGAGTCTGTCTTGAATGCCTAGAGCCGCTTCCCAAGTCTCAGGGAGCCCTGTGGGGCCCACAGTCCCCCCGCCGAGAGGCCCCGAGTGGTGGGAAGTCAGGGCCCTGCTGCGAGTGGCCCTCACCTCTGCCACCCCCAGGTCACTGGTCCTGCCCGAGGACACTCTTCTTGTGAAGGGGGTCCCTTGGGAGGACCTGATGACACAGGAAGCGCCTGGCTCACCGCCCAACCCCAGCAGCCAGGCGTCTTCCGCCGCTGGTCTGACCACGGCTTCCCCTCCCCCGGGTCTCGCCCAGGTCTCCTCCTTGGGGGTCACGACCTTCAGCCTCTGCGCCCTGAGCATCGACTGCTTCCACGTGGCCACCAGCACGCTGCCCAAGCTGCGGCCCATCGAGCGGTGCCAATCCATCCTGGCCAAGCTGGCTGTCATCTGGGTGGGCTCCATGACACTGGCCGTCCCCGAGCTCCTGCTGTGGCAGCTGGCACGGGAGCCGGGCCCCAGCACGGGCACCGTGGACTCGTGCATCATGAAGCCCTCGGCCAGCCTGCCTGAGTCCCTCTACTCGCTGGTGATGACCTACCAGAATGCACGCATGTGGTGGTTCTTCGGCTGCTACTTCTGCCTGCCCATCCTCTTCACGGTCACCTGCCAGCTGGTGACGTGGCGCGTGCGTGGCCACCCGGGGAGGGAGCCGCCGTGCCGGGCGGGCAAGCACCAGCAGGGTGAGAGGCAGCTCAACAGCAGCGTGGTGGGGCTGACCGTGGTCTATGCCCTCTGCACCCTCCCGGAGAACGTGTGCAACGTGGTCCTGGCCTACCTGTCTCCCGGGCTGACCCGCCAGACGCTGGGCCTCCTGGGCCTCATCCAGCAGTTCTCTGTCTTCTCCAAGGGGGCCGTCACCCCCGTGCTGCTGCTGTGCGTGTGCAGGCCGCTGGGCCAGGCCTTCCTGGACTGTTGCTGCTGCTGCTGCGAGGCCTGTGGGCGGGGGGCGGCCACCGGCGCCGACAGCAAGCTCAAGACGGAGATGTCGTCGTCCATCTACTTCCACAAGCCCAGGGAGTCGCCCCCGCTCCTGCCCCTGGGCACGCCGTGCTAAGGCCAGGCCCCACGGGAGGCCTGGGACATGGCAAGTGGGGCAGCGAGCGGGGCCTCCCCAGCCCTCCCCGTGTTTCTGTCCCCATAGGTCTGGCGAGTGGACGGGTCCAAGCCCCAACCCCAGCAGGGCCTCCCTGTCCTCTCGCTGGTGGGCGGCAAAGCTTCTAGGTCCTTAGAACTGCCCAGAAACTGTCCCAGCAGCTGGGAAGCAGAACTCGTGCAGGTCCCGGCCGCGCTGCTGCCTCTGCCTGGAGCCCGAGCACACTTTAGTTGTGTCCTGTGTAGGCCTGGTCTTCCTGCCCCCACCCACCCTGGAAAGGGGCTCCCTGGACTCTTCCTTCTCCTGGTGCCGTCTTTCCCAGGGCTCTCTCCCCCTTTCCCCCTCTGACGGACCCTGGGTTGTCTTCTCCGACCCCCATGTTAGGTGCACCCCCCCATAGAAGGCCTTTTTTGTAAAACAATAAACTAGGTGGAACTACCCCTGTGCCCACTGGACTTACTTGGGCCACATCCTGGCAGGGCCCACGTGCACCTGGGCCTTCCCAGGTCGGTGGTGCCACTGCCTGTCCCCTGCCGACTCCCACCCTGCCCCCCACAGCTCCTCCCGCTGGTCCTGCCCTGGGTGTCCCACCACCTCCCACCCCCTTTCCGGTCTCCCTCTGGGTCGCTTCCAAAAGCTTCCTTAGCCCTGTGTGGGCCTAGAGAACTGGCGCGATGTCCATCAGAAGGGACACTCAGCCTGGGCCACCAGCCGCCCCTTCCCCATAAGCCCAGCTTTCTGCCTAACCACCCAGCCTGTCTGCACCATGGCTCTGGGGCCCACCCAGGACAGCTGCATGGGGCCCGGCTGGTGAGGGGCAGATGCCAGGGCCCTGGGCATCACTCTCCTCTGTCCACCCCCACTCTCCCCTCCTCCCCCGTGGCCTCAGCCTGCCCTATACCCAAACCTCCTCCCACCTCTCCCAGGATCTTAACAGCCTTGTTCTCACTCCCTGGAACTCACCCCCAGGCTGGTGATGCCAAGGGGGGGGGGACACGCTGTTGCCAGGTGATGGCTGCCCGGGCGGGCCCTCTGCTGGGGAGGGACACCCACCCATTTCTCAGCAGATGTGTTGCCACAGTGACTGCAGCCCCAGCTTTCTCTGTAGAAACTTAAATGGGGGGCAGGTTTGACAGGGGTCCAAAAGCTGGCTTGCAACGTTTTTACCCCCTGCCACCTCGGTACCACCCCCACCCACACCCCCAGTCCTGGATGCACCAGGAGCTTCCTATGGGATGGAGGAAGGGGGGCCGGGGTACGCTGAGGTGAAGCTTGGGATCTGGGGACAGCTGAGGCTGGAGGGTTGAGCGCCGGGCACAGGGACGCCTGAGCTTCCTGTTTGGGGGCCTCTTCCACAAAGGACACCCTCTGCCTCTCCCTCCTGCTGGCTGGCAGCTCAGAGCTGAAGGGGGGAGGTGGGGGCCCCCAGGCCCTGCCCCCACGGCCGCCCCCGGCCTGCCAGGCTGAATGGCATACAGAACCCATCAGCAGGCCAGCAGGCCTTGGGAAAGAGCCAGTGTCCCTCCAGCCTGGGCCAGTCGGGGAACAATGCGGTGTTTGTTGCTTAGAGGTCCCAGGCTTGGGGTGGGGGGCAGGTTGGCACAGTGGTGGATGATGGACTGGAGCCGGGAACTGCCACTCAGTCCCCCTCAGGGCAGACTTCAGGAGACCCTGATGCCAGCTGGGAGGGGACAACCCACCGAGCCCCCTCAGCTCACACTTTGCAGTGACAATCGCCTCACTTCTGTCCAGCCGGACACGTCACTGAAAGTCTCGTCTTGGCTTTGCCATCTGCAGGGAGGAATGACACCTCCTGCCCAAGGACTAGCCACTAAATAGGACAAGACACATAAAGCACCTGGCACCTCTCCTTCCCTCCAGGTAGGAGTTTGATTCTCCAGGACTACAGAGGCCTGGTGGGGTGGCCTTAACTCAGTCTGTTCCCTGGGCAACACTGACAAGTCCTCTCTGTATGCAGGCCTTAGGGCGGCATGGCGCTTGCCTGCTGGTAACCAGCTCAGTAGGTCTAATCGCAAACCTCGCTCCTCACTTGGAGGACACTGCAAAGGCAGGTAAACACAGAAACAGCCCGTCCTGCTCCCCGGGTGAGCGAGAGGCTCCAGGCAGAGCCAATGCCTGCAGCCAGAGAGCAGGGGCAGCCAGGCCCCAGCTCCAAGCTCACCAGGGGACACGTTTTAAGGGAATCTTAGGACGGCACCCCCAAACCATTGAGCTCCATCTGCCCATGGTTTTCCCTATCTCCTCTGGCAACGGTTCCGTCCTCCCAGGCAGGCAGGCGTCTCTCTGACGACTGGCAGACGCCTCCAGGAGGAAGCCCTGGGCAGCAGGGAGGGCTGAGGAAGCTCAGACCCAACAGGGCAGGCCCAGGCCCGCCCTGGCCATTCTGGAGGGAGGGAGAAGCGTGGTGTGTTCTGCGGGGCCTGATCCATTTCCTGGTTGAGGGGAGGCTGGGGGAGGTGGGGCTGACTGTAAAACTGGGTCAAGATGGCCTCGGATTTGGGTGAGCAGGGCCGGCAGCTGTGGGCAGCGAGGGGAAGACCAGCTCCGAAGGTGGGAAGAGGGCTGGACCTGGGCAGGGCAGTGAAGGTACTGCCCTGCCCAGGAAAGCAGCAACACCCCAGGAGAGAGGCCTCCAGGCTCTGCCCTGAGGACAGTTCCCCGGCTCCAGGTGGGTGGTGGGGACACAGAGCTGGCTCCCCCCAACTCTGGCTGCAGGTGAGGTCCCGCTCTGGCTCTAAGGAAACAGGTAGGGACAGCCCCTCCTGCCATGATGACCCGGCCCCCAGCAGCTCCTGAGATGGACCCCTTGGCTCCACTTGGCAACTGCAAGCCCAGCTGAGGCCACATGAAGGCCCAATGAGGACAGGAGGTGGCGAGGGCCGGGCACACGTGCAGAGGCCGTTCTGAGAGGTGCCATTGTGAGCCCGTGTGGGCGCGTGCCTGCCTCTCTGTGGCTGTTTGTGGCCCTGGGCCTGCCAGTCATTCCATGCCATCTATGGAAAAGTTACTGGCACCACACGCCACCCCCAGCACAAAATTGCGAATTTATTCTTGTTGTTAGGAGGCAAAAAAATGTACAGTTACAAGAATCATTTTCCAAACAGAGGTTAGATATGAGCTGAAAAGTGTAAAAAAGGAAGAGGGACATCACTTTACAAATCATTAAATTAAACAAATAAACAAACACGAAACCCAAAGAGTCACCCCCCACCCCCCCACGCCAAGTTCTCTCCTTGTGCAACTCTGCAAAATGAGAACAGAAAAAGGTGCCCGTGGAGTGGGGCCTGGGAGGGGGAGGGGCTGCGGGCGCTTGGCGCTGGCCCCCCCCAGGGCACGGTGGTCTCTGGCAGCTGGCTGTGCCTGGGGGCCCTACGGAGGCTGGGGGCAGAGAGGGGCGCCTCTGGGGGCTCCTGCAGCCTGTGACATGCAAGCAGGGACAGCCAGACCGGGAAGTGGGAATGCACAGGACATGGGCCGGCCACCAGTGCCCAGGCTGGGGCCTGCCCCATGTGCCAGCCCCCACCTTTCCTGATCGGGGCCTGCCCCAAGCCGGCCTGCACAGCTTTCCCCTCCCAGATCCTGACTCACCCCTGCAGCATCAAATGGTTGATTTTAGTCTTTGCTTAAATTAAAAAAATTAAAATATATATACATATATATACTATACACACAGGACAATAACAGAAGTGTTGAAAAGGGAAGGGGACAGGAGTGAGGGGAGGGCAGGGGCTGGGGGCCAGGGTTGTGGGGAGGGAAGGAAGCAGGGCAGGGTGAAGGGACAGGTGAGAAGGGAAGGGCGAGAGGTTAGGGGACCTGAAGGGGGGCGATTTATTTTACAATAAAAACAGGAGTTCAAACCTCAGCAGAACAGGCCTCTGGGATCCCCAGAGGGCCCCACCCCACACCAGTGATGAGGGGTGGGCTTTGGGGGACAGTGGGGTGGACGGGGAGCTCGGCTTCAGGATCAGATGGCGGGTCCCTGGTCCGAGGGGGTGGGCCGCAGTCTCAGCTTCTCCGTGACTTCGAGTGTTGAATAAGCCACTGCAGTGTGATATCTGCATGGGGACAAGAGAGGTGACAGGGCTTCCGGGGTTCGACCCACTGGGGAGGTCCAGACACACCTGAGGCAGTGATGTCAGCCCAGGGCCCCCCAAATTGCAGCCAGGATCAACCCTGGGGCATCGGGCTCCAAACAGCCCGAGGCAGGTGGCAGGGGCGTCTGGGTGCTGAGAGGCGGAAGGGGGCAGGGAATCACAGGCCCAAGGCGGGGCGATCCCACAGCCAGGCAGGGGCCCAGCGGGGGTGGTGCTCGAGCCTGGCCTCCCCCAGGGGAACCACAGTGCTCTGGGTTTAGAGCACTGTCCTGGAGTGACAGCTGTGGGAGCCGCTGCCCCAAACACCCAGAGGGCCCGTCCCCTCCACCCATGCCCGCGATATGCTAGAACACAGCAGCTCCCCCAGACCCACGCACCAATGTTGTCCTTTTCTTTGCAGGAGATGGAGTAGCAGCAGATCTCTCGGTCCTGGATGGCAGACAGGTTCCTGGGGGAAAACCAGAATGCAATGTGTCGGGGCCCTGGGGCGAGGGCACCAGGTGAGCAATGCTCTGGGAAGGTGGGCGCTGCTGCCCCCGTGTGGCAAACACTAGTGCTGCAGCGAGCCGGCTGGCTCTGGAGCCTGGGGGATTTAGGGAGCAGGGAGGAGGGGCAGAGGGCGCCCACTCACATTTTCTCAATCAGCTCCTTCTCATCCAGTGCTCCCGGGAGGTCCCGCTTGTTACCCAGCACTAGCACCTACAGAGGACGAGGCACAAGGACCAGGTCCAGGGCGGCCCCCCCACCCGTGGCGCCCCCCCACGCCCCCACTCCTCGGTGCCTCACAGGGATCCCCTGCAGCTGGGGCTTGTCCAGCAGGTTGTGCAGCTCATTCTTGGAGGCCTCAATCTTCTCCTGGTCAGCGGCGTCCACCATGTACCTGGGGAAGGTGGGGCGGGGCATCGTGCTGACCAAGCTGTGGCCTGGTCACCTCTCCCAGGCAGGGACTCCAGGAACGTTCTCTGCACTGATGGCAGTGACATGTGCTGGGGCTGCCAGGCCTGAGTATCCCGTCCTCCAAAGTGGGCTCTGGAGAAGCCCTCCCTTGGCCCCCGAGTTGGGCCCTCGGGGATTCCCTCCCACGGTGACCCTGTGACGGTTGAGTGAAAAAGCAAAGGAAGGTCCGGAAGGTTTCCTTCCATGACGTCTTGTAGAAATCAGTTTAAACACAATGAAAACTAAACAATCTTTCGTTAGGGCGTGCACATGTGGGTAAAATTATTTTTAAAAAGTGAGGGAATGACCATGTAAACACACAGAATGCAGGCCAGTGGTGGCGCTGGGTTGGGGGACCCAGGGAGACAGTGGGGACAGCACAGGGATGCCCGCCGGTTGACGCTCTGGCCCCGGACTGGCTGTGGGCGCCCAGAGTGTTTATCAGACGGGAAACAAGCACCACAGAGTGAGGAGTGGCTGAGGACTCATGAGCAGCCAGGCCGAGGAGCCCCTGTGGCACTTACACGATGGCACTCACTCCCCGGCAGTAGCGCTCCCACATGCTGCGGAAACGGGGCTGTCCCCCGATGTCCCAGAGCTGAGCAAGAGAGGGTGAGGCGGGGTCAGCAGCAGCAGGCCACCACGTACTCCACTGCCGCCACCCCGCCCAGGTCCCCTGCGCCCACCCTCTTCCTCTCTCCAAGCCCCTCTGACTACCTGGGACCCAAGCCTCTGCTTCCCTTCAGCTTCTCCTCCCAGGGCCTCAGGTGCCCTCCCACCATTCCTTTGCACCCCCCAACACACACACCACACGCATGCACGCACACACACAGGAGGGTGCGTGGGCATGGCCTGCTGCAGCTCCTGTGCCGCCCGCCCCCCGGGTCCCCAGCGCTCACTCACCTTGATGGTCACATTCCCCTTGGTGATCTTCCGCATGTTGAACCCCACAGTTGGGATCATGTCCTCATTGAACTGTCCTGACTGGAGGGAGAGTCAGAATCAGAAAAGGGCAAACCCCACAGACGGCAAGGCTGCGGGATGCCAGAGACCAGGCCACCGGCCCCAGGGAGGGGGCATGGGCCGACCCAGGGGCGGCGTATCAGCCCCACCTGGAGATCACCTGTGAAACAAGAGGCCCACCAGTCTCTGGACACCCTTCTCAAGTCTACTCAGTCCCCTCGGGACAGAAGCCCCAGTGCGGGACCTGGTCCCTGGTGGAGAGGAACCTGTACCTCCCAGCAGACCTGAACGGGCCGCGGGACAGTCAGGGGTCTCAAGGGAAGCAGACCTGTTTCCAACAAGACGGAAATATTCAAGCCCAAAACTTGGGGCATCAGCCACCCCCAAAATGCAAGACACACCATGGTGGTGCTTATTTACACCCCATTCCTGTGGGGGTGGGTGTCTGTTGACTCTGTGTATCCCCCTGGACGAGAGCTTCTGGGGGGAGGGACCCGTTCTATATTAAGAACATTAGTAAATGTTGAATAATTAGGAGTTGGCTGTCATTCTATTTCCCAGAACCCATTTTCAAATTCTAACAGTTTTTGTTTCTCCCTCTGAATTGTCTCCAAGACCTCTAGATTGTTCTAAAGAAGCCACCAGCCACCCCTATGACCGGACCAAACCCCCTCCAGGGTCATCTCCACGTTCTGCTGGCTCCCCCAGATGCAGGCTGGAGGCAATGGGACAGATTTAACCTTGAACAAGGGGTGACGACCTTGTTCCTTTACAGGGCCACTTTCTTCTGCCGGGTGGTGGGTCACGCAAAGAGGTCAGTGCTCTGACCACCAGCAAGGTGTGGATGATGGTTTCTTCTTCAGAGCCTGTGAGCCTGACTGAAGACCCCTGGGTCCCATCTAAAGGATGACGCCTTGACTTGCTTTTGTCTGCAGGACCCACCCAGCTCATCAACCAGATCCTGCTCAGGACAACGGAGAGAAGGCCCCCAACCTGGGCCCACACAGGCTTGGGGGCCCCTGAGCCCCTGACACTCACAGTCGTGTGCACACACTTCCGTGTGCATGTTTTCTGGGGAAAGCGCCTCTGAGTTTATCAGACATCAAAAGGGTCTGAAAGCCCCTGACAGTCGGGATCACTGAGTAAAAGGGGGTGCCCTGAAAGAGCCCCAGGTCCTACAGTCCCCCAGCTCCCAGCAGGGTGCTGTGGCGTGGGTACCGGCTGGACTAACATCCACTCCATCCCCATTCCGGCCGGTGAAGACAGTCAGGAACGAAGCCCAGTTACTGCTTATCTCTTGTCATGGGGGAGCGGTTTCCTTCGATGAAATGGCAGGAAGGGTTTTGGATTTGGAGACTGGCAAATAAGGGTTCCAAATGCTTGGACATGGTGGCCATACAGCATGAGAACCCATCACTGCTCTCTAACAGCTAGAAGACCCAGCCTGGCAGAAGGTGATCGTGGGCGAAGGGGGTGCCAGGAGGACCCTCAGGGAGCCGGGCTTCTGCTCCAGCATCTCCAGCTCTGCGGGGAGTCGGAGCTCATCTGGAACCTGTTAAAACTCCATTTCCCTGCTCACACCTCCTGGTGTCACAAGCTCCTCACTGACGATCAGAAGTCCCTCCTTATCCACAGTTTTACTTTCTGCAGTTTCAGGTACCTGCGGCCAACCAAGGCCAAAAATATTGAACGGAAAATTCCGGAAACCAACAATTTCGTAAGCCATTCTGAGTATCATGATGAAATCTCATGCCATCCTACTCCGTCCCACCTGGGATGTGAACGATCCCTTTGTCCAGCGTCTCCATGCTGTACGTACAGGACAATAAGACACATAACTTTATTACAGTCTATTGTCATAATCGTTCTATTTTATTATTGGTTATTGTTGCTAACCTCTTACTCTGCCTAATTAACAAGTTAAACTTTATCACAGGCACGTATGTATGTACAGGGAAAAACATAGTCTACATACGGCCTCGGTTTCAAGCACCCACTGGGGGTCTTGGAATGTATCCCCGTGGATAAATAGGGGTGATGACTGTCACCCTAAAGTCAGCTGGTTCAACCTCTTGTCTCTGACTTGAATCCCGTTTGGCCCCTTCCACCTTGGGGCAGCTCCGACTCTCCCAAAGTTCTCTAGAATGAGTCAAACAGCCACCCTCCTGTAACTCCTACCCATTCCTACGTCTCCCCTCGGGTGCCCCAAGACTAGTTGTTCCTCATGACAACTCCCCCATGACAACTGTCCACACTTGTAAATATTTGAGAATGGCCTTCTCGGCTCCCTTAGGCAAAATATCTACTTTCTAGCATCACATATTTCAGAACTCAAAAGATGAGTTTATGGTCTTAGAAGCATCGTAAAGTCTCACTATAATTTTTTTCTGGCTCACATCAGTCTGCTCTATCAACTCAGTTTCTATTTACAGTCGGACCTCACATAGTGAATACAAAAACAGGGTGGAGGAAAGGCTGGGGAAACAGACCAAAAACAGAGGAAACGGAGGTGGGAGAGTCAGTGCCGGGCACAGGAACAGAACTCAGGGTCCCCGCTTGGCTCCGTCTGTCTCTACAGTGGTTATGCACGGAGCAGGGCACGGCAAGGCACCTGGAGGACCTGAGAACCTGGAGTGACCCTGACACTGCAGCCATGGGGTGGCTTTTCTTGGGAAGCGTCATTAAAGGGACATTTGCTTGCACTTTTAGGATGTGTGAATTGAAGGGCAAATTTCACATCAAAAGGGCAGACGAATGGGCCAGGGAGGGGGACATGGGTCGGGGAGGGGGACTCTCCCAGGACATCACAGGCACTCTTGACCCAGTGCAGTCTGTAATTCGGCTTCTGTTCCTGACCTGCTGTAGTGTCCTAGTCTCTGGATGTGACGCTGGCCTAGAAGAGATCCCCTACAAGGAAGCGGAGTCACCAGGGCACCGTGGGACGGAGTCCAGGAGCACGGCTACCAGTGAGAACCCATGGGGATCAGAGGGGACACCTAGACTCAGCCAGAAGGGTGGCAGAGACTTGTTTCTCCTCTCGGCCTGACCCCGCAGAGTTCTCCCGTATCTAAATGCATCCCACTTGCAGCTCAGGATGCAGGCACTGGGCCCTCACAGAGCACAGAGCCCAGGTCAATGGCAAGTCTTAGCCGTGGTCTCTGGCCGGGCCCAGGGCCGCGTGGACAGGGGCCCGGGTGCATGTTGGCTCAGAGACCATCGCACCACAAAACCCAGTGTGGGCTGAAGGGGCAGAGGTCATCTGCAGAGCATGTCTGAGAAAGGAAGCCATGCCCAACTGTGTGACGGGAGCTCCCTGGCCCTTCAGCCTTCCCTCTGCCCTCCCCGTCTCAGGCAGTGTTCCTCTGGGACACTGGGCAACAGTGCAGGCAGGTGGGCACCGAGGCTGGTGGGCCACACTTCTTTGCTGACCTATCTCATCAGCATTTTTGGCCAGTCTCTGGCCAATCCACAATTCTCAGAAACCCCAGTTTAGGGAGAGAGGGACCAGGTCCCTGGACAACCCCAGGCCTGCCCCAGCCTTCCTGAACCCTCCAAGCCCAGTCCAGCCAGGCTGGGAAATGCAGGCCGCAGCCATTACCGCAGCCTCAGCTCCCACACCGTAGAGCTCATCTTCCCCCACCCCCTTTTTTTTGAGGAGGAGACTTTAACTCCTTCCCCACCACTGCCCTGGCTCTGAAAGTCTCCCACTGGCCCACCTGCGTCCTGACTACGGAAAGCCCGCAGAGCCACTGTCTCCCATGTCCCCAGACTGGGCAGTGCCCCTCGCACTCATCCTCTGGTCCCGAGCGCCTCCTCCTGCAACTTCTGAGCCTGGAGGAGACTCCAAACTCCTTTCTGATGCCAGCCTCCCCGACCCCTGCAGCCGCTTTGGTAGAGGAGGGGTTCCAGGAGGAGCCTGGGCCGGAGCCAAGGGCCTCAGCTGATTCCGCTACTCCCAGGGGACGCAACCCCTCCCCCTCAATAGCGCCGGGGCTTCCTCTTCCGGCAAGAAGGGGTTAAGGCCTCAGGGTGGGGCTGGACTGACCCAGGCCCCCTCCCTTAGCCCCTGGGCCGGCCGCGGTGCCGCGACCCTCCGCACTAGGGCTGGCAGGCCCGGCACTTTCGCTCCGTCATGCCCCCTTGCGCGGGGGCGGAGGGGGCTGGTCGCCGCGGGCATAGGATCCCTCCGGCCTCGTGACCCCTTGGGGCTGCAGGTCCCGGGTACCAGCCCTGTCTCCTGGTCCCCCGCCCCAGCCGTGCCACCCCGGCGGGGCAGGAGACCCGGTCGCGCGCCCGCGGGTCTCCACGGGCCGCGCTAGGCCCCAGGGCCCGGCCTCTCCTCCCCGCGGCGCCCGGCCGGGCCAGGCGGCGACCCGGTTCCCCGGAGAGCGGCGGGCGGGGACAGGACGCCCCCAGGCCCCGTCCCCGCCCCGCGCCCCGCGCCCCGCGCCCCGTACCGCGATCACGTTGACGAAGGTGGTCTTGCCGGAGTACTGCAGCCCCACCAGCGTGAGCTCCATCTCCTCCTTCCAGAACAGGGCCTTGAACCAGTCCAGCAGCTTGTTGAACAAAGCGATCATGGTCGCTGCGCTCGCGCTCGGCCGGAGCGGCCTCGGTGCGCGGGGTCCGCCGGGCTGCGCGGGGCTTAGGCGCGGGACGACTCGCGGCAGGATCCGCTCGCCGCTGGGTGTGGCTTCGGCGCCTCCTCCGCCGCCGCCCCCCGCGCGCCCGGAGCCGAGCCGGGGCCGCGTCCTGCTCGCGCCCGAGCGCGCGCGCCTCCCGCCGGAGCCGGGCCGGGCAGGGTGCGCGGAGGGCCCGCGGGCTCGGGACCGGGCCCGAGCGGCTGCCGGCGTCCGGGGTTCTTGGGGAGAGAGGTCTGGGTGTATTTCTCCCGGTCCCCGGCTGCCGCGCCCGACTGCACGCGCTTCCTTCTTAAAGGGTGTGGGCCCGAGGTGGGTGAGATGCCCGTGAAGCAGGACGAGAGGGTGGCTCAGACGGGAGGACCTCTGAGAGAGGGAGGAGACGGAGGCTTTGTTCCCCGAATCCCTCTGCCCGTGAGGATCTCGGCGCGGAGGCCCCCGCCCCCCAACGTACCTAACGGAGGGGAACACCGCGTTGGGCGTTTCCATACCCATCTTTTGTTCACAATTTACCTGAACCACCTGTTTAGGAGACTCTGACTCAAAGTGAAATAGTTGTTTCAGGTTGATGCTGATTTTTACTAATGTCACCATGATACTAAACAGAAAAAATCCTGGGCGTGGGGTGGGGTGTGGGGTCCAGTGAGGAAGCTCTGTGGCAAATGGAAAAGTTGGTCTGATTGGTAAATACCAAAGTTTTCTTGGAGGACTGATGGTGGGAGGCATAGTCCCCCCACCTCAGAGGACCCAAACTGAACCCTGGGGCTGGGGGTGCCCGGACAGCCCCAGGCTTCAGGGCAGTCCCCAACTTATGCTGGGCGCTCCCTAGTACTTGGTTGTCAAATGTACATAAACTATCAGTGCCAACTGTGTCTGTCACACCCACCCAGACGACCCCAGTGACCACACAGTTGCCAGAGTGGAGAATGCCAGCCTTGGCCCCAGAGCATTCTGGGTACTGACCATTGTTTTTCCGGTCTCTGCCCTTGTAGCCCTGTCTACCTCCTAAGGTGCAGCCTGCCCTGGGACCTAAATTGACTCAGTTTCACTTTGTTTCACGTGTCCCGGAAGGGCTGGGAAAGTGCACATGCGTGGTTAGAGCTGCTCCTTGCCTGTGGTTTCTTGCTCTCTCTGTTGCTAAAAAGAGGCTCCAGAGGCCTGAGAAGACAGAGGAGAGGTGAAAGGAATCAGCCATGCAAGAATCTTTATTTTCCCACTCGGTGTCTTTTGCAGAGCTCTGCCTTCTACATTCTGGAACAGGGTGGGGGCCTGTGGGGGCCCAGGGTGGGGGAGCCTGTGGGCCACCGCCATCTGTGCAGCTGCTTCCATCTGGCTATGTCTGAGCTCCAGGCAAGACCTCTCAGGCCAGTGTCACGGGGAGACAGGTGGTTCAGGGGAGACAGGTGTGGGCAAGCCCCTTCCTGGGACTGTAGGGAGGGCAGTTCCTGAGTCAGGAAGGAGACGACCTCCATCTCAGTCTCAGCTGTGTGTGTCCTTCAGAGCGAGGTCTGGCATGAGGAGCCCCTGGTGGCCTCTGGGACCGGTCCCGTGGGGCTCCATGGAGACCTGGCATCAGCAAATGCAGACCTCAGGGGCTGAGTGCCTGGGAGACGGTGCCTCCTGGGCCATGGGCAGCCCGTCAGGTTCAAAGCCAAAGGCTTTCCTGCCTTCCTGGGAGGTGCAGGTCAGTGCTGCATGGAGCCGGTGCCCTGGAGGTGCTGCTGTGGAGACGGTGAGGGGATGCAGTTCTCCAGCTGGACCAGCAGGGGCCGGTCACTCTGAGCCCAGGTCTGCGTGGAGGGCTTGCACTGAGACTGCTCGTGGGGACAACATGCTCTCCTGCATCCTCTGCAAGTGCAGGTGGGGCTGGTCGTCTGAGACCAGGTGGGCTCTGTCTCCTTGCCTTCCTTTCGTGCTTCCTAGGTGCCCAGGGGATCTTCTGAAAGGACAGACAATGCAGGCCTCCCTAGGGAATAGCTGGGGTGAGGCGTCGGCAGCTACAGAGGCAGAGCAGCCCGCTGCGCCTCTGATGGGTCCCCACTTTCCCTCTTCCAGAGACTTCAGCTGTCAGGCCTGGTCACCTGTGCCCCTTGGACACGTGCGGGCTCGGGGGGAATGTAGGTCCTTGTTCTCTGGGGGCATCCAGCCCTCACATGTGGGGTGAGGAAGCAGTCAGTGATAGGAAAATGACCAACGTCAGGCCAGACTTTTCCCAGCTCTGGTGTCTGGCATGTTCCTGGGCAGATGCAGGCGGGGACGGTCCTGGGATCACCCTCTTGCCAGCTCAAGAAGGTGGTACAGCTGGGACAGTTTCTAGAACTTCTCTGATTGTTTTCCTTTTAATGGCAGCAAAGCAGGTGGTGTCCGTGTCATACACGCAGAGGCTGAAGCTCACAGGACACCTGGGCATCTCTCAGATCTGCTGAAACGCAAGCTCTGGTCCTGAAGTTCAGAGAGACAAGTGAGGTTGGCCCTGGTGTCCCGTCGGGGCCACTAGAGGAAGCAGAGGCTTGGCCAGTGGTGAAGACCTGCAGCCTGGCCTTGGTCCTTGCTGGTGAGTATCTTGTGACCGCACACAGTCATTTCCCCTTGTGCGTCCTGGGTCCCCAGGCTGCAAGGCCTGCTTTCCCCAGACCCACTTTCCCAGGCCTGGGGAAGGCGCCAGGCGTCAGGGGCTGGGTTGCCCTGGCAGCTGGGCCGCATACAGGGCCAGGGTGTGGTGGAGAAACTGGTACTGTTCCGTGGTCTGGATCATGCCCCCCCTGCAGGACAAGCACACGCCATGAGTCCCAAGGGTGACCCTGACTTCCCATCACACTGATTCCTCTTCTCTGCTTCCTACTCTGTCTTCTGCCCCTCAGACCTTCCCCACCAGGGGCTGAGCCTGGGGTGGGCCACGCGAGGAGGATGGTCCTGTGGGACCAGCAGCTCCTGGGGCAGACAGGCCCCTGACCCTCAGGCCGGGCCAGGAACATTCCTGAGCCCCAAGATTTCCTCTTCCCAGTGATCTTAAAAGTAAAAATAATAACCCCATACATGTGTACAGTAGGTTCTCACGTTCCCAAACCACGTTCACACACATTCACTCATGGCAGGCCTCTGCAGAAGGGGTCATTACTTCTCTCTAGACAGACAAATGGGGCCTAGAGAAATACAGTGGTTGCTCGGTGAGCTGCAAATCAGCATTTGCTCCCTGGTCCTCTGTCTCTAAATGCAGTGACCTTTGTGCATCCCTTGTATCTAGATACTTGTATCCCTAGTATCACTAGTATCTAGAACCAACCGTACGCCATGCCCCCACCTTTCCCCTGAGTAGGGACTTGGGAAACAGCAAGACAAAAACAAAAGCGCACTGACGGCAAGGCCGAGCCCACAGAGAGGTCCGTTTCACTCCAGGCCCCCACGCTAAGGCTCACGCACAGATTCTTTCCTGGGGGCTATCGCCAGAGAAACAGCTCTGTAAGCAGAAGGAACGCCTTCCTTTCTCACAGGAAGTGCCTATAAGCGCTCTGACCCCGCGACGTGCGGGTGCCACTCACGGTCTTGCTGACACCCACGGACCCACCTGTCCAGCCGCAATTGGCATACTATGCCCAGTATGTCCACTTCCCCTCGGGCCTTCAGCTGTTGACAGCCTATCCGGGTGGCGATGAAGCAGCCGGTCCGGCCAATCCCTGCACTGGGTGTAGGCGGGGAGCAGTGGGAAGTCACAGGGGTGTGGGGAATGTGGGTCTAGGGAGCAAACTCCAGCGAAGGCAGCAGGGACTGAGCCTACTCCACTTGGGGGCTGGAGAAAGGTGGCAACACCTGTGCCGCTCGTAGCTGGCACCGGACGAGTGCCGTTTCTCACTGGCTTCGCTCTAACCTGTGCCTCGTCGCCCTGGGGTCCCTGTGTGGGTTTCGATGAGCTCTCTTCTTAGCAGTCAACAGCGGTTTCTAAGTGACAGTGCCCACGCTGGACTGGCTGGCCCCCGAGCCCGCCTCATCTGACCATGACTTCTGTCCAGTGCAGACTTTTTAAGCTCCTGACATTCAGCCTGTTCCCACCACTGGTCCTTCCCACAGTTCTCTCTCCATCACTCCATCTGTCCATCATTTTAAAACCTTCTCAGCCCCTTCTTAGCAAGTCACCCTGTGTGAACCCCTGACAGAAGCCACTCACCACCTCCCAGCCTGAGGTCCACGGGCCGCTGTGTGTGGGGTCATGAGCCCCTCTGTCTGGACTTCCTGCCTCTGTTTCCCCCACCCCCAGACGGTGTCCTTGTTTCAGGCTTATCCCCTGCACGCCCCCTACTCCATCCCAACCCACTTTTTACGCTGTAGCTAAAGCAAATCCAAGTTTCTCAGCTGCTATGAGGGCCCCTGGTCACCGGGCGATCCCGCCTCACCTGTCCTCACTGTCCCCTTACGACCTCCAGGCCCCCAGCCTTTAGCTACTCCCAGCAGTGTGTCAATTTGAACATCTGTCTCCAGGCCTTTGCACATGCTGTGCCACCTTCCTGGGACACTTCCCCAACCCCTTGTCACCTTTCAGGGTTCAGCTTAGCTTAGATGTCCCCTCTCCTGGAAAACTTTCTCTGGCCAAAGTGGGCAACTTGGTCCTGTGACCCCGTGTGGCCAGTGCCATCTGTCACTGCACTGTGTGCTGCTTGTCTTATCTGTGCACCTGTCAGGGCAGAGTCCCCCGTCCTGTTCACAGTGTCCCCTTAGCCTCTCACACGTCCTGACGGCGGCAGGGTCTCATTCAGCCTTGTTGAATGACTGTTGATCCCCTGCCCCAGCAGACCTCCGTCTTCCTGACACTCTGTTGCCTCCCTGGGTTGTGCCTGGATGTCCACCCACACACTAGGGAGCTGCACGAAGGAGGAACTAACGGAGCGCTGGCTGAAGTGAGAGGCTCCTGTCGGTGAGAAGTGGGCCTGCCCAGGAGAGACCCACAGGAGGCAAGGGGACCCGGCCCATCGGCCGCATGGAGGGTGGGCCGCCATACCTGCAGTGGACCACAATGGGCCCGGTGCTGGCAGCTGCCTCTGGGCTCTCGTCCACCTCAGCCATGAGGCGCAGCAGCGGCCCGGCCGACTCTGGGGTCTGGTGGTCAGGCCAGGCCGAGAAGAGGATGTGCTTCACCGGCCGGCACTCGTCCTGATGCTGGCATGGGGACAGGCGTGAAAGCCGGGTCAGGTGCGGCACTGCCAGACTTCTTCGCTGGCACCAGGGGAGGCCAAGGCTGGAATGGTCCCAGGGGGCTGGTCACAGTCCCCGAGCCGTAGGCCCAGCCATTTTCCTGCTCATCACCCTCTCCTCCCAAGTGCTGGTGGGAGCGCTGTCCGGGACAGGGGCAAGTCCTGGCTCGGCCTCCAACTAGCTCGTGACTTTGGGCGGGTGCCTTACCTGGAGAATGGGACACTGACAGCGTTGGTTCACTTCCCAGGAGGCTGGGAGGGCGACGAGTGGATAGAGCAGCGCTTTGCCAGCCACCGAAGCCCTTCTAAGCACGTTGCGTGTGCTGTGTCCAGCTCTTTGGATTTGGACCCCCTGAGGCTGCTTCCTCAGGACTCCAGGCCCCAGCCCTGCTCCCCAGGCCCTTCCTGCCGGCTCCCACCTGTCTGTCAGCTCTGCCCCGTTAGTCGGGAGGCCCTGACAGGCACCCAGTCTCTCAGCCCTGTGCCGCAGCACTTCTTTCAGATGTGGGTTCAAGGAGGTTTAGATGAGTGAACCTTGGCTCCCAGGGGAGGTCGTCCCCGAGTCCCGGAGAGGCTGGGGGTGGCCCAGCTTCCCTGGGCACCTGTCCTGTACCTGGATGGTGAGCTGCCGCACCGTGTATTCTGGGAGCTCCTTCTCTTCTTGGACGCAGACCCGGAAAGGCCCATAGGTGTCCTCTTCTGTGGGCCAGTAGTGGACACATTTCTAGGAGGGAGGGAGCTGGGAGTCAGGGGGAGGGCACATCAGCTGGAGCAGAAAGGGATGGGCCCCTCCTCACCTCCCACCCCACTTGGGGGCTCTCCTGGGCTGACACCTGCAGCTGAAATGCTCATCCCAGCCCACCTTCTGGCTGGAGAGCCTCCCTGGGGTACATTGCGGGGATCTTTGCTGAGAGGGGCGAGCTGGGCCTGGCTGTAGGTGTTCTCAGCTCCCAGGGGAATTCTAAGCTGCCCTGAGTTGTAGGTGTGTGAGTGGGGGGTGTGGGGGGGTGAGGTGTGCAGCCCTCTGCATCACCAAGGACTGTGGCTCTCCCTCCTACCTCCTTGCCCTCGCGGAGAGGAGTGAGCATCACAATGAGTGACACGTCTTCCTGCCACACCATCTCCCAGAAGTCTGACACCGTATTGGGCATGGGCCCCTGAGTGGCAATGTAGGTCTTCTCCTGCCCATCGTAGCCCTGCAGAGGCGGTGCACAGGAGAAGGGGTGGGGACACGGTGACAGACAGCTCTGGGAAGCCCCAGACTCTGCAGAGCCTAGGATCAGGCTGAAGCCCGTGAGCGTGCACATGCAGACACACACGTGCACGTGCAGACACACACATGTAGACACATGCAGGCACACGTGCACACACAGACACACACCGGAAGCCACATGGTGCAGAGGACGTGGGTTCTGGAGTGAGGACCGCCTGGGTTCAATCCCTTTCGGCTGCTGACTAGCTGTGCCACCTGCTTCCGTGAGCCTCAGCTTCCTCATCTGTAAATTGGGCACAATCTCTGTCTTGCAGGAGTGTATTGCAGGTTAAAATCAAAGTACACTGAGAGTCTGGTGCATATCAGGTCCTCTTTAAATGCTGTCTCCTTCCTCCCTGCTGCTTTCTCCTAGCATGTCATCAGAAACTACTATTCAATATTTGTTGAATGAATGTTTCTTTTACATATTACTTTGATGTATTTAGTAGCAAGATGAGGCACACTCTTGTCAGCCCTCTTTTCTCCCCTTCAGAACCCTCAGCCTCTTGCCTGAAGATGGTGGTGAACTCCAGACCTCTGTTCACCTGGTTTCTGCGGTCAGGTGGGGGATGGCGTTCTCAAGGGTCCCTGCCTGACCCTTTCCACCTGTCTGTGCCTCACCGCTGACCTACCCGCTTCGGCCCCTAGAGGGCGCTGCTTTCACATCCGGTATTTGGGGCCTGAGCCGTGGGAGGCAGAGCAGAGCTTGGCTCCCGCGTGATGTCCACAAAGGAGGGGCTGCATGTCGGGCAGGTAAGGTGGGCAGGTAAGGCGGGCAGGTGGGGGTGGGGGTGGGGAGAGACAGACGGGCACAGGGGCAGCGAGGAGTGCCCATTTGTGGGGGCACCTCCCCTGCAGGCCTCAGGTGCCATTAGCCTTTCAGGTGCTTCAAGCCACGGCTTGAAATTGTCCTCGACATGCCCGCTGCCTCCCTATTTCTAGGTTGTCAGGGATGAGGCAATAGGGTGGGTTCATGAGACCTGGGAGTCCCTTCATTTCAGCCCATTTTCTAGGGGGTGTCGGCCTGCTCAGGCTCCAAGCCAGCCTGGCAGGACAGAGCAGCAGTGGGGAAGCCACCTGCCCCGCTAGGAGCCGCTCCTGCGGACCCCTCCCCCCACGGCCGCCACTCACTCGGATGTAGTTGGCGTTGATGTAGTCTCCATCCTCCTGGCTCTGTGCTCGGCCGAGACAGACGCGGCTCTGGGGGTCTAGGAGGTAGAATCAGCAGAGACCAGAGGTCAAACGGTGAGCCTCCCTCTGGCCACCGCGCGTGGAGCCCCCTCGGCCACCGCGCGTTTCTGTGCTCATCAGAGCACCTGTGTGCAGCTGAGGCTTGTTTTCTGTGTAGACAGAAGGGAGCCACAGCGTGCTTTGACCAGGAGAGGGGCCTGACCCAGCCACTCGGGAAGGTGAACCAGTGTGGGGGGCATGGGCTGCCCAGGAGAGGGGCGGGCAGCAGAGACCTGACGGAGGGCACTGTGACCTCTGGGCCTTGAGCCAGCACAGGTAGGAGAGCATGGGAAGCCTCGTGGCAGGAAAGGAAGACGGGCCGCTGAAGAGGATGCTTTTCAGGGGGCAAACACGGGATCCGACAAGTGACATGCCTAACGTCACACAGTGATGAAGTGTGTGCCCGCCTGTCCTCCGGATCCAGTCCACTCAGGACGAGGAAGTTACTCATGAGAAAGGGAGCGGGCACCACTCTCCCAGTACCCTGGGTGCCAGGAAGCTCAGGCAGAGGGACCTTCCCGCTGTGGTGGCTGCGGGACTGGTTACAATTAGGACACGGGAGGGCTGTCCCCGCCCCACTGCCGAGAGAGCCAACAGCCCCACCACGCCCACGCCCACACTGGCACAGCCTGGGCGCAGCGGGACAGGATGGGCAGGGGCCCTGAGCTGAGGCTTCAGGACGATGTTGCTGAGGTGGGTCGGCCCCATAAGGCTCCTCTGAGGGGGGAGGAGGAGGGAGGAGCTTCCCCATGGGCCACCTGCTCACGGGCCTCAGGCTGCCTCTGTGCCCACATCTGTCAGGCTTGCAACCCCGTGACATCCCTGTCCATCCTTATCAGTGTTCCCTTGCCAGCCACTGCCCTGCCTCCATGCCAGATTTTCAAAGCCCCTCTCTGGGGACCACAGCGGTGCTGCCTCTTTCCCTACAGACCTTTGCTAGGTGTTTCCCACACGTGAGGAGGAGCAGGAAGCAGGTTTGGTGGCACTAGCTGTGTGACCTTGGGCAACGTATGCAACTTCTCTGCACCTCAGTTTCCTCATTTGTAAAATGGGGATAATAACCCCACAGTCCCCATGTCATGTGTCCTTTCAGGAAATGCGTCCCTGCGAGCACTGGAGCAGTGCCGTGACTCTGGCTCAGTCCCCACCGGTGCTCAGGCCCCACCGCCCAGTGTGTGGTGTTGAGATTTGTCTGCAAGGGGAGAGGCCCAAGTGCGGCCACTCTTCCCTGGCTGGGCCGTGTGTCTTGCCTTCGATGTTCTCCAAGCCCCAGGGGCAGTGCCACCTCCCTTGCCCCCTTGCCGTGGCCCTTACTTGGCAGGATGGTCTTGTATCGGTCCTTGGATGCGTGGCCAGGAATGTCCAGCTCTTCGGGGTTCACGAAGTTTGAGGGGATCTTCTGGCAAGGCAGGACACACGTGAACAGCCGAGGCCCCTCCAGCCCCCTTTGCCCCTCCACCCTTTTCTGGCAGAGCCAGGCCCTGGCTGTCTGGTCCCTCCTGGAGTGAGCATGTGGGTCTGGATGGAGGGAGGGCAGAAGAGGAGCACCGGCCAGTGTCCTCCCTTGAGCTCTGCCCATAGGGCCCAGGGTGCACCGGTGCCAGCTGGCTGCCTCTGCATCAGGGGGGCAGAGTGAACCCCAGCTCTTACCAAGAATTCCTCTTCCAGCTGCTTGGGGCTGGGTGGCTGGTGCTGCAGGGCCCAGCGGGTGAGGGGGCGTCCAGCTGTGCGCAGAAAGTGTAGGGTGACCTCCCGGGGTGTGTTCACTGAACAGATAGGCTCCACGGCCCCCAAGGACCGCACATCCAGCACCAAAGCAACGTTGGAGCCCCGCCTGCAGGCACACACAGCCAGGGCCTGGTGATGCCTGGTGACATTCGCTCTGCTTCTGGGGTACGTCTGAGGAGGCCTCTCTGGTCTTCCCCCAACTTGTGGCCCAGTGAATTTCCAGTGAATTCCCGGGTCCAGGCCCCTGCTGCTAGCCCTTCTCTCTTTGTCAGCCACAGCAGCACAGCATGGAACCCAGCTGCTCGCACCTGCTGGCCCCCTCTTCCCATTCCCGACCTGGACCCCCAGAGCTTGGCCCCCTTTTCCAGGGACCCCTCCACTCAACCTGGGGCTTAGGGAGCATGGGCAAGGTTGCCATGGGACTTTGCACCCCAGACATGTAGGGCATGCAAATGCCATGCAAATCAGCACGTTGGGTTTCCCTTCCAGACTGGAATCAACACCTGAGGGCCCTGTGGACGCAGCTGTCAGGGCTGGAGGGGCCAGGGAGGGGACACAGGACAGGGCTCAGGGCTGGAAGGCCCCACCCCCAGGAAAGAGCTCACCTCTCCTGCAGACGGACGTGCCTCTTGGCTGGCGCTTTGGCCGGCGGAGGCTGGGTCATGGCTGTCCCCAAAGACCAGGCTGGCAGCTGTGCTCTGGAACGCCCCCCACAGGCCTGGACCATGCTGGGCCCAGGGGAGGCTCACGCAGCCATGAGGCTCGCCTGAAAGAGACGGCCGCTCTGCTGCTGACCTCTGGCCTGCCAGGTGGGACGAGGCTCCCAAGCCCAGGCCGCCTTCTGCCCTCTGGCTCATTTTCACTGGGGGGACTTCTGTTCCCCACAAAGTGGAATTGTTTTGACCACAGGAAGGACAGGGTTTCCACGGGGTGGGGGGGTCCGGGGGGCCGGCAGTCCAGGTCCGAGGAAGGTCAAGATGAAGTAGAGAGTGTGGGTGAAGGTAGGACAGAATCCAAAAAGAGCAGACAGGTGGGGAGGGGCTGCCAGAGCCCAAAGTTCACAGGGCTCTAAGCTGGGGACCCAGGTGAGAGAAGGCGAGGGAGGAAATGTGAAGTGGGTGTTCCGAGTAGAAGGGGGGGCGAGACACCACCTGCGAGCCCAGCCAGTCGGCCTTCTTGGAGTGAGAAGCTTGAGGCTTGGGGCAGCCATGGAGCCAGGTGGGGACCCAGACGGGGACCCAGGCGTGCTGGTTGCTGGCCCCTAGCAGGATTCTGTCCTAACTGCTGCCAGGCCCCTTCCAAGTTCATCCTGGCTTCTGGTCTCTGTCCAAGGAGGTAGACTGGGGGTGCGTCTTCCCCCTCTGCCCCACCCCCATCTCCTGCTCCCTAACCGTCACAGGAAATGGCCTCACCAAGCCCTTGAGCGGCAGCGCATGGAGAGGCCACAGCTGGGGGCACGAGAGGGGCAGGGAGGTGGTGGGGCCATCTCCTCCTGGGGACAGTCCCCATCTACCAGAGCCAGGGTCACCGCTTCTGAGGCATGTTGGGGGGATGTTCAGGTCCCTACGGCCACAGGGGCCAAGGTGAGGGGACAGAGAGGCCCTTGCAGAGGTGGGTGGTAGGAAGGGGCTCTCGCACCAGGAGGGCTCCTTCTCTCTGCTCTCCTGGCAGCTCCCTGGGCCCCCTGCTCTGGCCCTCGGGGACGTCAACTAGACCTGCACCCATTTCTCATCCGGGCACTGTGGCCCCCAATGCACCTCCTCAGAGACACGTCCTGTCTCCCCAGAGGTCTCACCACCCCAGGGCCACAGGACCTGTCTTCCCCCCATCCAGCACTTACCGAAGCTGCTGTGCCCCCCAGGCTGCCTCTTGCCAGATGTCTGTCTGTCGGTCTGTCTTTGAGGCTGAGGAGGCTCCAGGAAGCCAGCTTCCTCCCTCCGCCCCTCCTTGCAGCCACCCACGCACGCCCAGATGCACGCTGCCCTCTTGCCACCACCAGGGGTCAGGTGCCTCCTGCCGGCGCCCTCCAAGGGAGGGCGGCAGGCAGTGTCACAGCTCCGCTGCCATGGGCCCCAGGCCCTGCTCCTGGGGATGGACGACAGCTGACATTCCTGACCACCCCAGGTCCCCCAGGTCCAAACCGTCTTGCTTTCTGTGGTGCTTGTCTGGTCTTTACCACGTCCAGCCTCTGCCTGCTAGCTGCCAGAGCTCAGCTGACCCCTAGCTCCATGCTGCCCCCCACACAGAACCCAGGCTTCTGCTGTGCAAGCTGACCTTGGCCAGAGACTGCTGTCTGCCTGTCTGGTCTGCCTCAGAGCCCTCGCCCCAGAAGCGTTTGCCCCTTCCAGCCTTGGGAGCTCAGGGTCGGGCACAGGCTGCGCCTTTGCAGAGCAGAAGAGGAGGCAGGCACCGCTGCACAGTGAGAAGGAAAGGCCCAGGCCAGGCCAGACGGGTCATCCCCAGGCCCTGGGCCGCACCCCAGCTCCCAGCTGCCTCTGGTCCGACCTGGGCCAGCCACCTGGGAAGGGCGTAGCAGAGAGTTTGTAGGAGGACCTGGGGGGCTTTCCCGGGCCCCAGCCCCCTCCAGGCCTCCCGGAACCCAGACACCCACTCAGAATTCTTACAGATAGTGGGGCGTCTTGGCTCTCACACCAGGGCACTCCCATGTCTCCTTTGCTTCTGGGGCACCTGGATGCCTGGGGCCTGGGGAGTGGCCCTCAAGTCCAAGACTGCAGTGCCCCCCGCCCCAGCCTGGTCTCAGCAGGCCGCTGGCTGGCCAGCAGCCCAGCTGCTTCATGCTGCCTGTGCTGTGCCCCCTTTAGCTTGTAACGTTCCGAACACCCTTCCCTTCCTGGCCCCCAACACGCGCAATCCCGTCCTCTCTCTTCCTCCCACTTCTCTGATTCAGCCATCAAACAGTGACAGCAGGAAAGGAATGACGTTACAATAGGCACAGGGGTGGGCACACAGGAGGGGCGGTGGGGAGGGGTTGGCCTCTCGGCCCATGGGGGAGGGGGCTTGAGGGGAGCAGGGCAACCCTTTGGGGCCTGGCTGCCTCCTGGCACTGCCCTTGCTCTTGGCGTCAGGGGCCAGGACAGACCCTTCACGGAGCCCTGCATGGCCAGCTGGCCCTGGCTCCTTTGTCCCTGGTGTGTGCTCCTCGGGGCGGGGGGGGGGGGTGTTCCTGCGAGGAGGCGCTCAGAGCTGGGTAGTGGTACCAGGACACGGGAGGGGCAGGAGCCTGGGCGTCCCTGGACACCTGCGGGAAGTGACCTGGGGCTGGCCTCAGCCTTAGCCACACCCCATCTCAACCCAACAGTGTTTCCACTGGAAGATAGTGGGGGCCTTGGGGACCAAAGAGGGGGCAGGAGGGGACTGGAAAGAGAGCCACCCCCTCTGGGCCAAGCTGGTGATTGTTTTCAAGAACAGGAAGCGAGGGGACCACAAGGTGGGAGGAGGAAGCGGCCAAAGCCCCCCCACACACACACTTGTGGCCAGTGTCCCAGGTTGCCATGGCCTGAGCCCATTGGCTGTGAGAACCCTAACCCCGCAGCAACTTGAGGAGCTGAGGTCTCGGGCAGAGAGCAGGGAAACTGGGGGTCGGGAGGTGGAAAGGCCGTTGGGGGTGTGGGTGTGGCAAGATAGGGACTCAGTTCCCTTTGGGTGTGTCCTGCCTCCTGCCCTCCTCCTGCTCAGAAATGCCCGGACAGCCGGACACCCGGACAGCCGGACAGCCATGGAGGTGTGAGGTGTGACGTGGAGCTCACTGGAGGGGTGAGAGCACCGCCCACAAGCCTTCTGTGGGAAAACAGCCCCTCCCCAGCCTGGCCTAGGGCCTGGGACACCCCATCTGCTCTGCGTGGTCGGGACTCTGCCCCATCCAGGATGTGAGGTGGGGAGGGGGTGGCGGCCTAGAGGTCCCTGGAGGACTTTAGGACAGAAGAGAGCCCCTCCCTGTCTCCCAGGCCCAGAGCCAGCAGGAAGGACGACTGCTCCGCAATGCAGCCCTTTCTTCGCAGGGGCCCTCCTGTCCCCCCACCCCCATGTCCCAGGATGCCCATAGGTGCACGTGCATCCAGATAGACATGATGTCCTCACAGCTCACACGTGCACATGACTGTCCCCTGCACGGGGCCGTCCCTCCTGGTCTCAGGGACCCAGGCCCTCCTCCCTGGTCACCGTCCCAGGCTGTGGGAGGGACACCGGGAAACCTGGCTATCCATCTGCCCTGCACCTCTTCTGCCTGGCGGCTCTCCTCCCCCGGTGCGGGGGTGCCCGAGGCCTGGCTTCAGGCGGAAGAGGAGAGGGCTGGCAGAGAGCTGGCTGGGACAGCTGTGGCAGAGACCAGGCTGGCTCACCCTGGGAGCCAGGATGCCTGGGCCACCCCCACCCTCCTCGGCCTCCGGGCTGGCTCTCTCCAGAAGGACCAGTAAGGTGCTCTGAGACCCGGGGAGGGCCCAGAGGCTCTCTGGGGAGAGGATGTGGCTTTGTCTGTGGGAGTGGCTGTTGGGAGGCACAGCCTTTGTGGGACTTTTCTTGCTGAGTGGAGAGGCTCGGGCTGGGGAGGATGCTTTATGCCAGAGTCTTTCTACAGCACCTGCCTCGCCAGCTGCCCCAGGCTGGCGGGGGGCGGCAGGTGTGCTTCTGTGGCCAGGTGCCCCAGTGGACTCCCATGGGGCCGTGCTGTCCCCAGCAGGCCCTTTTATGGTGACTCTTGGGAAAGGTCTGAGACACTCCTTACCTAAAACTATGTCATGATACTTGTCCCTCCCTTTGATTCTGAATCAGGATGTTCCCACCGCATCCCCCCCCCCCCCCATCCCGCTGCGAGACTACTGGAGGTGCTCCTGGGGGAGGGGCGAGTGGGGAGGATATCCCCACCTCTTGGCCAGACTGAGACCTCCCTTTCACATGAGTTTGCCTAGGTGCTCTCCCCCCACCTCTTTTGAAAGAGCACACGTGTGGACGTGCACACAGCATCCACGTGCACATGGCACACACCTGCACACAGCCTGGGAAATCTGCTGGAGCCCCCAGGATCTTGCTTCCTCCCCACTCCTCTCTGGCTCCCCAGCCCCCACCTGGCAGCAGGTGCTGTGAAGACCACCAGGGCAGGGCTATGCACTAAGCAGGCAGGTACAGAGCTGGACACCAGACAGCAGCTATGGTAGCCTGTCTCAGGTCAGCTGGGCAGGGAGAACGGGCCTGCAGACACCAGCTCGGCCAGAGTCCGGGCCGCCCTCCCTCCCCTGAGTCTCCTCCCAGCCCCAAACCTCAGAGCTGCCCACTGGCCCCTGGACCCGGGCCCGGAAACTGAGCACTGCAGACTCAGCAGATTTCCCAAAGGGTTGCCCTGCTCCCCTCAAGCCCTCCCCGCCGCCCCTCCTTTGTGCCCACCCCTGTGCCTATTGTATTGGGGGCCTACTGTGTGCTTGTACGTGTGTGTGCACACAGGCATGTGTGTTTGTGTCACATCCACCCGTAGTGACAAGTGCTATAATAAGGGAAATAAGCATGGTGCTCAGGGCACATGGAAGGAGAAATTGAGCCTATCCGAGCAATCAAGGAAGGCTTCCTGGAGGAGGGGACATTTGCTCTCTTGCAGGATGAATAGAACTTGGATAGTGATGGAAGAGAAGGACAGTGTGTGCAGTGGGGCTGTCAGTGGTGGGGGATGAGACGGGAGGGGCAGACGGGCTGGATGCAGGGGCTGCCTGACTGTTAGGCTGAGGGCTTTGGATTTTGCTTGGTGAAGAGCACTGGCTGGGAGACTATTCCTGGCACGTCAGTGTCTTGTTATTTTCCTCTAGGATTTCCTTGCCCCTCCCAGGGGGTGGGGGGCTGGGGTGGTCCTTATGGGGTCTCTGAAGCCACCCCTCCTTGGAGTTCTTGCGGCACACAGGCATTCATGTGTTTGCACGCATACAGGCGTGCACATAATGTCCTCACTCCTGGAGATCAGACGAGGGCTATTTACTGCTGTGCTTGGTGGGGTCTGGGGGACCCAGGAGCCACCATTTCACACGTTCCTGCCCTCTGCCCCCACAGGGCTACACCCACTGGCAGGAATGCGCTGCCAGCAGGGGCCATCAAGAACATTCTGGAGGACTTCTGACGGCTGGTGTGGAAGCGGCAGGTCCACATGGTCGTCATGCTGACCATGGGCATGGAGAACTGGACGGTGAGCACGCCTGCAGTTTCCGGGAGTGGCCACCAGATGGCGTACATTCTTGCAGGAATGGCTCTGGCAGTCAGGTCCCCCAGGGCTGGTCAGGCAGGAGTGAGGCTTGTCAGGCCTGGAGATGGCTGAGGGTTTCAGGGAAAGGACCAGCTCCTCAAGGTCCCAGCTTGACTCGGTTTCCACTGGCTTCTGCTGCTTCTCACTGTGTCCGCTTGATCTTGCTGTAGGTAGAGAAGGGGTCAGGAGACAGATGAGGGGAGGACTGCCCAGGATGAGCACCAAACACGGGGCATTCTGCATCCTTTCCTGCAACAAGCCTGGTGGAAGGCAACCAGGGGCTCAGCCGTGGGGAGGCGTGGGGACACAGGGACAGTTCTGCAGGCGCCATCCAGGAAGCCACCAGGTGGCGCTGTGGACCACCATGCGCTCCGAGGGGTCCGGGCGGGAGACTCAGGAAACCCTTCTAATCAGGTAGGGCAGGCCGGAGGGGTCGTTGCCCCGTGTCTGTCCCCAGACGCAGTACGTCCATCTCTACGACTGTTTGAACAGCGCGCTGGCGGACGGCCTGCCCTGAGCGGTCACTGGCTGCACGCAGCATAGCACATCTCCGCTGGCTGGGCAGTGCCCAGGCAGAGTCGGAATAAACGACGTCGTCAAGCCCAAGGCCGAGTGTGTCCTTTCTGTCACCCTCCAAGGAGGAAACAAACGACCTTAAAGATTGTGGGACACGGGGGCCCAACGCCACGGCCTGGTGGGCAACTGTGAACCGGGCAGGGCCAGACTGGGCCGCTCGCCCCTGGGCCGCGGGAGGTTAGCGGCGGTGGCAGAGACCAAGAGGGTTGATGGAGCGTCTTGCGTGTGGCGGTAGGGCATGGCCGGCGTCAGTGTGCACTCTGGATGGACCGTGGCTCACACGCGCCGGCTGCAGCTCTGCGCTGCGCCTTGGCTTGGCGCGGGAGACACCAGAGAGAGCAAAAGGTCTAGTCTAAGAAGTGAATAGGGACTCGACCCCCGCTGTAGCCATCATCCGGCACCCCCTGGGCCCTGGGGTTCCAGCCTCAGGATGGTTGCGCTGCAGCTGCGGCTCTGGCCTCCAGGTGGCGCCAATCTGCTGCCTTTCGTGCTCTGACAGCAGCTGGGATGGTCCCTCAGCCCGGCCTCCTGGCTCCGTCCTGGGCGCAAAATCAAGGTGGTACCAGGGCCGGAGGTCGGCTGAGCCACATGCTACATACACTCAGTAGATGCAGTGCACCCCCGTTTCTTTAGTGGCAGGACACAGCCGCTCAGAGTAGGGGTCCGCCCCTTTTCCCACCATCCCCATCCCCGCTGGCAGGGGAGCCCTGCCCAGCCTGACCCTTCTGAGGACAACCCCTCACTTCCTTCCCTCCCCCAGGAGACAGGGTGCCGAGGACCGACCCTCCCCCCACCAGCAGTGTGACCCCTCTGGGGTCTCAGCTTCCTCCTGTGGTGGTGGAGAGGTTGGGGATCTAGAGGAACGGTTGGGGGCCTCTCTCACGTCCCATCCCGTGTGACACCATGGCTGTCCCCACACGAGGCCCTGGGACCTGGTTCCAAACAAGTGCAGGTCGCTCGCTGACAGGCTGGCTCTGCTCGCTGTCTTTGGGATCCTCGCTGCTTTTTTCTTTCCTGGGCGGAATCCCTGCCAGCTCGAAGGAAGGAGGGAAGGGGAGCGAGCCGCAGCGCAGACGTTTCCTTGACTCCTCCTCCGCCTGGGTCTCCCTCCCTTGCCAAGCCCAGCCTGTGAAGCGGAGTAACGACGCATTCGGCGATGCCTGCGCCACTCTGACTACACCGTCCCCGCGCCCCGCCGCTGCGCCCCAGCAGAGCCCGCGGGGAGGTCCCTGCGACGGCGCAGCGCCCGCCGCCACGATGCCCCGCGCGCCCGGGCTGTGCGCGCTGTGGCTGTGCGCCACGCTCTGCGTCTCCCCGAGCGCCCCCCAGCCCAGCCCGGGGCCCGCTGCCTGCCCGGCCCCCTGCCACTGCCAGGAGGACGGCGTCATGCTGTCCGCGGACTGTTCAGAGCTGGGACTCTCTGCTGTGCCCCGGGACCTGGCCCCCCTGACGGCTTACCTGTGAGTACTGGCCGCGTGCCCCTCCTGGCTGCCGGCCTGCGCCTGCTGGCCTCAGTCTGGGCCACCTGCCTTGTGGGTGCTGAGGCATGGGCGCCTGGGTCTCTCCCCGTCCACTGGACGGGCTGCCAGGGTCAGACTGAACGGCAGACAAGAGTGGCTGGGCTTCCCCACCTGGGAGCTCAGGCTCAGTAAGAGGTGGTCTCGGACCCTGAGCTGGACGGACCTGGCTTGGCAGCCCCTTCGCAGAGGGCCCCAGAGGGTGGCTGGAGGTGAAGCTGAGTGAAGTGGTGGAGGAGAGGGAAGGGGGCTTCAGCGGGTGGAAAAGTTGTCTGTTCCTCTGCTGTGGCAAGGACAGCAGAGCTGTCACACTGAGGCTGGGTGGCCTCTATGGGGGGTCCGAGAAGCTGGGAGAGGGGCCTTACCCACTCTTGTCTCTTCCAGAAGGGACCCTGTCAGCAGCATGTCCCTTGGCTGAGGCCTCCTGGCTCCTCTAGGGACCTCCCTGAAGTCATGTCCCAAGAGGCAGTGTGAACACACTAATTTGTGGGCAGACGCTAAGACTGAAAACAGGGAACCATTTTTAGAGTCTGAGTTGGGGTGAGATGGCACGTGAAGGGGATACTATTAGGGGCAGCTGTCCTGAGGATGGCTCAGAGGAGCTTCCCCTCCAAGCCTGAGGGGTGGAGACAGGGGGAGGGATGTGAGAACACACTCCAGATGACCCACCCCCACTCCCACTCCTGTTCTGGGGAAAGGAAGGGTCCCCAGCTCAGCCCTGCCCAGACTCCATCACCTTTTCTTAGAGGAGAGCAGGTGGGAAAGCCTGGGCCATCTGTTGCAGGGGTAGGGGCCTGCAGCTTTCTGGTTTTGTGGCTCCAGCACCTGGGAGCTCTGAGGAAGGGCGAGTTGGGATGGTTTTCACAGGAGTCCAGCAAGTGTTTGTTGAACCACATGGCACTAGGGCGCTCAATGCTGGGGCCGTCCTGGCTGGGTGTGGAGGTCCTGAATTGCTACACTTCACGGGGCTCCCCTCCCAGTCTCTCTGCCCTTTGTGGGATGCCCTTTGTGGGGTGTCCTCTTCCACTCCAAGAGGCACAGGCTGGGGGCCGGGGGAGGGAGTGGAGGGAGAAAGTAGTGTCCACATTCCAGGAGGGGACATTGACTCCTTCCTGGTCCAGGGGGTGAAGGCAGGGGCGACACCATGAGCTGAGCTGGGGATGGTGGTGGTGGGAGCCCTGCAGCTGGCAGGAAGGGTGCTCTGGCCCTGCTAGAGCCAGGGCAGTGTCACTCTCATCCATGTATATGTATATTGGGGGCATATGCCCTTGTTTCATTTAAAGACAGGGTTCTCTGTGGCTAGAAAGTGTGGAAACGGGGGTGGGGGTGGGCAGAAGAAAGATCTCTTTCCTGTGTTGAGGGGACAGGGGATGCAGTGCCTTCCAGAGGCCGGTTGGTCCTCCTCTGTCCGCAGCACCTGTCCCGTCAAGCGGACCCTTTTCTGGAAGGGCTTGGGAAAGGAGGGCACAGCTCCACTGTTGGGATCTGAGCCTCCCACCAGCCATGCTGATGGAAGATGTCCCCACCATCTTGCCACAGTTCCCTCGAGCTGTGAAAGCTGCATTTGGGTTCAGTGGAGGTGAGATGTTTGAGCCGGTCTGGCGTCTCCCTGGGGGTTGAGAAAGCCCGTCTCTCCCAAGACACAGATCGTGCTTCTGAGAGTGGAAGAGGGAAGGAGACAGAGACAAGGCAGGGGGATTTAGCTCTGGATTACGGGAGGGAGGTGAGAGAGAGCCCTGCCCCTGGCCTTGGGCTGGAATGTCCCCTCTGGATGGTGGGTGAAGGGTCTCTGCGGGAGTGGCTGGGTGGCAGGGCTCCGACAAGGGGCCTTCTCTACCTTTAGGAGCTGCGTGGTCACAAACACGCTGAGGGTGGAGTGGCAGTGAGTTGTCACTGAGAAGAGCCTAGGCACGGAGGTCCTGGGGTCCCTGTCCCTTCCTGGCAACGTTAGGAAGTGGCCAGTCTGGCCTTGACCCCGGTAGTCAGGCTCCTGCCAAGGACGGTGCAGATTCAATCCGATGACGTGGCCACAGTGCCTCTGTGTCCAGGCCTCCCAAACCTGAGTGCCTGCCTCATCCTGCCACCTCCTGAGACTCTGAACTCCTCCGAGCCTCAGCGTCTTCCTTTGTTCGCGGAAGGAGTAGGTGCCTGGAGGATTAAATGACATCAGACATGTATATAAAGCCCAGTGCCTGGCACACAGAGTGACACACAAAGAGTGACTGTCATCGTCAAGCCTCCTGATGGGTGTTCGGTGGAGGTGAAGCTCCCAGGAGGAAACTGAGCCCAGGGGTGGCTGTCGATCCCCAGGGAATGGTCTGCGGCAGGGGGAGCGAAGTGTGTGCTGCGAGCCGGCTGTGAGGCGCTGGTCTTGGTCAATGCCTGGCCGTTCTGGGGACTTGGGGTCCAACCAGCTGGTGAAAACGGGGATGGGGTGGGAGGGGCGTGGACACTTAGGTCTTCCTGACACCGAGTCAAGAAGGTGAAAGGTAAGATTGAAACACTTGATGCACAGGAAATGGCAGGCCAGAGAGGGAGCTATGCATGGAACAAACCACAGGACCACCAAGGCACCAGGGCCCCACAAGACACCTGTGGGTCTCTGGCCCCGGTGAGATATCCATCACACCTGCTTCCCGCAGGGAGCTGCGAGTCGGTCCTTGCAGTCAGTGCCTTCCATGGAGAGCACACTCCAACCTCCCTCTTCGTGGTTCCAGGGGGGACCCAGAGGTCTCTTTCTGTCCAACTGCCATTCTGTGCTCCGACCTCAAGGCCAAAACAATGACAACTTGGATCCCTGTTTGATCAAGGTTGGGAGGGCAGATTTCAAATACCCATAATCCTCCTGAACTGTCCTCTCGGTGAGACTCCTGGAGACTCCCTGGGGGTCGGATGTTCTCCCTGGAAGGGCCTGTTCTGGGAACCCATCTCCTTTGGCCCCCCGAGTTGAGCAGTGTCAGGAAGTGGACGGTGGGAGATAAGCTGTGTTGGGTGGCTGGTCGGAAAAGACCTGAGGCTCATTTGCTGATATCCCTAAGCACCATTCCCATCACCCACGGGCCGAGGTGGGACTCAGGTGGGGCCAGGTGGTGCCACTCCATTCCACCCAGCCAGACCACTCTTGGTGCTGGGGACAGCAGAGGAGTCAAGATCATGGGGTGGCCACAGCAGGGCAGGGCTTGGTTTACCCTCACGAGGTGTGTGAACCGGGCCAGTTGATCAGCACTGTGTGACTGAGTCTCCGCATTATAAAAGGAGCTAGTACCCACCTCCCAGGGTTTTGCTGTGGATCCACTGAGGGGATGTTTGTGAAGGTTGTGGTGTAGTGTCTGGAGGGGCTCAGTCAGTGTCAGCCAGTGTTGATAATAGGTGACCAGGGCCAAGAAGTGTTGTCAGTCATGGAAGTCTTCCTGGAGGAGGAAGTCCTAGGGGTGGTCCTGGGAGGACAGGAGGGGCATTGTTCTGTGAAAGGCGTGGAATAGGGGTGTGTGTGTGTTGGGGGCTGTGAGAGGGGAGAGTGGCTGACAAGGAGACAGGATGGGTTATACTTGGAATGCAGGTGTGGGGTAAAGTGGGGGACCAAATGACGGCAGACCCCAGCCTGCACCCCTGTTCCATGAAGAAACAGAGACACGTGTGGCCTCAGTGCAGAATGTGTCCGGTGGGTCAATGTGCCAGGCCTCCTTTTTCACCTCCAACGCCACCCTTCCTGGGCCAGGCCTCCGTTTCACTATCTAATGGATTCTAACAGCCTGAGCTGCACTCCCCCCCGACCCCCGAAACTTGGGGTCTGTGAGGCTAACCCTCGGTCCCTCAGTTGCTGTGCTGCAAGTCCCAAACTTTTCTGGACCTCAGTGTCTACACGTTTTGTTGAAAAGCAAGAGCATGGGAGAGGCAGGGAGAAGCCTGGTTCCCTGGCAGGAAGAACTGCTGGGTGGCAGGCAGTGGGGGAGGGACAGAGGGAAGGGAGGCAATGGGACAGCACCCAGACCAGTGCAGAGAAGAGAAGGGCGAAGGGAGACTGATTCCAGGAAACAGGGTCCTCTGGGAGCCTCCTGTGCCAGCTCACTCCAAGTGGAGCCTGGGGGGGCGGGCCCATCAGAGGGCAGACCTGGGGGGTCACTGGAGGAGGGTGAGTGTGTGGGGGAGCCAACACCCCAGTTCAAAGGAAAGGCAGGAAGCAGCCCTAGGCAAGAGAAAAAGGAAATGTCTGGGCTCTGGCAGCAGCGGGCATGGGGTGTGGCCGGGTGGGGCGGCTGGCGGAGGACAGGAAAGCCTGGCTCAGAGCAGAGTTGGCCCCCGGCCCACCCCCACTCCCCCCGCCCCCGCCTCCCCCATTCCCTGGGCTCTCAACCCTGATGGCCCCACACGAGCCTGCCGCTTCCTGCCCTGACCCACACCCACCAGGTAGAAGTGCCCCGCGGGGAGGCTCTGCCCGCCAAGGACGGTCAGGACCGGCTCTGCAGTCCAGTGCCCGGTACTCCAGTTGCAGCCCCAGGTTTCTGAGCTGTGTGTCTGTCTCTGCACGAGTCGCTTAACCTCTCCCGAGTTTCCATTGCTTCTCTTGAAACCGGAACCATGAGCGGTGCCACCCTGGAGGGGCAAGGGGAGGAGCAAGTGAGACACAGACAGCAAAGCACGGCGCCCTTCATACCACCCCTGCTTGTAAAGGTTGAGGGTTAACACTGTTCTCAACACGTTTACGAGTGAGCTACTTGTGACTGGGTGGGATTTCGGGCGCCAGCACTGCTGTCCAGTCCAGAGCTTCATCAGATGGCCCTCCCTCCCTCCCTCCGTCCGTCCCTCTGTCCCTCCTTCATCCCTTCTTACTACTAGAGCTTGTCCCACTGACCTTCGGCTCCTGGGCTCTTGGCCAGGATGGAGGAAGTGCCACCGCCAGGGATGCCTGGAGCAGATGGGCCTGGCCTGGTGCCTCATGGGACACTCTTCAAAGAGGAAAAGCCTAGGCTTCTGGGTCCCTCCTGTCTGGGGAGTCCAGCTCCCCCCAGAAAGGAATTCCGGAGTTCTGTGGCGTTAGCGTCTCCCCCGGCAGCCTGAGGAAAGCAGGTGTGACGGGCGCTCAGGTCTGCTGTCCATGGCTGCCCAGGGACGTGCCCGGAGCTCATCCCTAATGGGCTGTGTGACTATTGGGACAGACCCAAGGACAAGTAGTCCTGCTGGGGCTTTGGGCACCGTGGGAGGCGCAGGAGACGGGCTGGGGGGGATTTCCAGCCCTCACCCCATGTTGGAAATGACAACTTCTTTTAGCCAAACTGAAATGGAGTCAGTGATTCCGGGGCTTTCAGAACTGTGGAAGCCCCTTTGTGCTAACTGGTCCCTTGGTAAAACAGGGGTGGTCCCCAATTTCTAATGACAATTCGGGTCTGTCCTCCTGCCCTTCAGACATGGGAACAGCTCTTAGGAGGAGAAACACCCAGGAGGCCAAGCTTGGGCAATGAGCACAGAGTTATTTTGGAAACAGCGAATGGACATGGTGGCGGAGCTCAGGGGCTGGTACCGTGCCTCCCCTCCCCCCCCCAGCCACCAGCCATGCCAGTGCGGGCCTCGGGCATGTTGGCAGTGGGCGGGTGGGGGCTGGGCCCCCCGCTCAGTGACAGGGCACCTCCAGCACTGAGGCCACCTTTGTCCCCTCCCCAGCCTTCTCTTCCTGCCGCAGTCTTCTCTCTCCCCCAGAGACCCACCCAGAGGGCCTGTATCTTGCATTCTCCCCAGCCCTAGGGTCTGGGGTCTCCTCTGAGTAAGTGCAAGATGTGCATTTGGAGCCTGGGGCCAGCTCACAGTGAGGACACCTTCCTGCTCGGAGTTCTCACGCCCTGGACTGTGACCCTTCCTCCAGGAAGACTAGATGGTTGGGAAGGCCCATTTTGGAGACTGACAGCCGGGGCGTCATTAGGCTAGTGAGTCTGCCTGAGCCAACACTGCTGAGAAACGAACACGTGCATTGCATTTACTTGAGCACCTAACCTACATCATCTCAGGTAAACCCTGTGAGGGTGCTAGTGTTACCCCATCTTTCAGATGAGGAAACTGAGGCTTTTAGATGTGAAGGAGCTGGCCTAAGGCCACTAGTCAGTAACCACTGTACTATACTGCCTCTCGGAGGCAGAGCTGGGGTGCTGAGCTCCAGGGCTTGGGCAAGACTGCAGGCATGTTAAACGCCCAGGCTGAGCAGCCCCTCACACTTGTTTCCCATTTCCCATCTTTCTGGGGAAGAATCAGTGGTTTTCCCCATCCCTCTCCCATCTGCCAGCTCAGCTGTGGTCTCTGGGAGCCTATCTGTGGGGGCTGCTTGAAGGGAAGGTGTTGGTCCTCAGTGAGGTGCTGTGCCAGGGGAGTCGGGACAAGCTGGCTGTGTCCCCGGAGGGTCAGCAGTGAGGAGACAAGACTGGCTGGGCGGGGGGGGGGGGAGTCCTGGGGAAGGAGGCGAGGCCCGAGTCCAGACAGGGAGCGGCAGGAAGGCCTGTAGGAGACAAAGCACAAGCCCACATGCTGGGGCTTCTGTTACTCACAGGGCAGCCTTTTTGCTGCCCTTCTTGAGGCATGCTGCCCCAAAGCAGGGCTTTCCGCCTTTGTCTCCTGAGGGCACAGATGCTGGGTGTTCAGCAGCCACCTCCAGGCAGCATCTCCTCGGGGCAGAAGAGACTGGGCACAGCTGGAAGTACAGCTGTCAGGAGCTCAGGTGTGCCTCCTTGCTGGCCAGCGTTCAGGTCTCCAGCACTGACCAGCCGGGTGGCCAGTGTGTTTCTTTATGGCTCTTAGCCCGTTTCCTTAGCTGCAAAGTGGGCGTAAATCTAGTAAGCTCTCTGGACGGCGTGTGCCACGTGGCACCTGCGTGCCCAGAGCGCAAGTTTTGGGGCCACCCCATCTAGGTCAGGTCCTGCTCTGCCTTCTACCAATCTTGGGGGAGGGCACTTAAAAAACATTTTCTTTAAATGTTCAATTACAGTTGCCCTACAATATTACATTAGTTTCAGGTGTGTAACATAGAGGATTTCCTCTTTGGGGCCTTGCTTTCTTCACCTGTGAAATGGGGGTGATAATAGGACTTGTTATTATCCATCTGGTCTACCGGTGGGAGAAGCACTTGAAAGGAGAAACTGAGGCAGGCGCAACGCGGCCCTGCCTCCTGTCTGTGCATCTCGGCCACCTGACCGACCTGCGTCCTGTCTGTCCCGGGCTCAGCTCTGTTGCTCCAGGCTCAGCGCTGGGGGAGGACGCCCCTGCAGCCTGGGAGCGTCCTGAAGGCAGGGCCTGTGCACTGGCCTCTGTTCTCAGGCCCCCATCACCTGCCCTTCACCCCCCACGCACGCGCACGCACCTGCACACGTAGGCACGCACGCTCCCACCACCTGACTCTCCCGCAGCGGCGCCGCTCGGGCCCAGGCCATAGGAGGTACAGGACCAGAGTCCCTCCCGCCTGCAGCTCCGGGTAAGGAGCGCCCAGGGGTGGGGGTGCTGAGTGTCCAGGGTCTGCAGGAGGGAGTCGGGGCAGGAAGGGCTGTAAACGAACCCCAGCCTTTGTGCTACTGGGAGGCCGTGGAGACAGGAAAGCAGGGGGCTGTTATCTGGGACAAGGCGGGAGCCGGACTGCGGACATCGGGGTGGGACCCAGCTCACCTCCCAGACCGGCCTGGACGCCAGCTAGCCCCGGTGGGCGGCGCGGTGACCTCGTCGGTCCCTCGTTTTGAGCTGCGTGATGATGGGCCAGGCGCCTCCAGGGCGCTTGGGAGACGGCCACCTGTGCTTCGCACAGGCCCGCGCTTAGAAGGGCCCAGCGCCAGGTGCATGTGCTGCTGTCACCATCTTACGTTTCTCCATCATTTTTTAAGGAGGGCCCCGTTTTCAGTCTGCACTGTGCCCTGCCCTTACCATTGGAGCCTCGTGTTTCTGCTGAGAATGAGGATTTCTCGACCTGCCCCCATAACAAGTGGCCACAAGTTCGAATGAGACCACTTCCCTGGAGGTGCCCGTGGTTCCTTCTGTCCCACAATCACGATGGCCGAGCCGAGGGCAGGAGGGGTGGGGGGGGTCGTCTTCTCAGGGACCCTCTGGTTAGAGGAGGCCGCCTCTGTCCAGTCCCCATGCACCGGAGTGGCCCTGGGGCTGGATGGGGGAGACTGGGCCTCACTGGGCTGGGCGTGGCCTCTGCGGGACACGGGTTCTGGATGCCTGTGCAGACTTGGTCTCGGAGTCCTCACACTTTGTGGGCAAGCCCCTTGCATGATGGGAGGGAGGGCATGTCCGCATCCTGTGTGTGTGTGTGTGTGTGTGTGTGTGTGTGTGTGGCTCCTTGCCGGTGTTTCTAGGACAGTGAGTGAAACGTGCACAAGCTCTGGGGCCACCCATTTAGGTCAGATCCTGCTCTGCCTTCTACCAATCTTGGGGAGGGCTGACTTAAACATTTTCTTTAAATTTTCAATTACAGTTGCCCTACAATATTATGTTAGTTTCAGGTGTGTAACATAGAGGATTTCCTCTTTTGTGCCTTGGTTTTCTCGCCTGTGAAATGGGCGTGATAATGATGCCCATAGGGGCTGCTGTGAGGCCTGAACCAGTTGACACACATGGAAAGTGCTTAGAGGGGTATCTGACACACAGTAACCCCTCGATTGGTGTGAGCCGTTATTATGTGTCGATTCAGCTGACAAGCACTGGTTGAGTGTACACAGAGCCCAGGCCCAGGTGATGCTAAGCACTGGTATTTTAGTATGGACTCTCTGTAACAAACACAGCCCTGGTGGTTGGAGCTTGGGGCGACAAAGACAAAAACAAGCTGTGGGAGCCCCCACCCCCCAGATGTTTTCACCCCCTGCAGAGCTGCTGCTTGGCCCCCTTCCCCCTCTCCCACTGCCTGCTGTAGTGGAGCAGGGACTGCAGAGTCCTCTGGAAGAATGGAGGGGGAGGTCCGTAAATCTCCTCCAGTTCTGTCAGAAAGCCCCTGACCCCACCCATCTGGGCTTTAGGTTTGCATTCAGTGGAAATGGGACCAGGAGACCTTGGCCAGAATTCGGTCTCTGCCACCAGCTTGCTGACTGACCTTGGACGAGCCCTCTGACCTCTTTGGCCTATTTCCTGTGGGTTGGTAGCCCCATCCCAGGATGTGCTGAGACAAATGATTGTGTGTAAATTGGTATGCAGAGGGCTACGATGAGGGAGGTTTGCAGTGTCACTCAGTGAGACTTGAGATCCCAGGGCTTGGGACAAGCCATGGCCATCACTAGCACCTCCCGGGCTGCGTGCCCAGCCAGAACAAGGCCCCCCATTAACTATGTGCAGCCAGCGGAAAGAGGAATGCCCACCCCCCGCCAGCGACGCTGTGCCACCCCCAAGCCTCGCCTCACTGCTGGCTGTCCTGCTGTGAATGCAGGAGCCTGGGGTGTCCCCCCCTCTGCAGGCCCTGCCTCTACCTGCCAGGAAATATTAGCCTTACTGTCTAGGTTGGCATGGGGGTGCAAAGGCACCGTGTTGTGGGGCCTGGGGACCTGCTAGGGATGGGACTTGGGGTCATAAATACCTGGGGCAACCCCAGGCCCCCTGGCGTGCCCAGTGCTGTTGGACAGCTTTGGGGCCTCTAGGGGCTGGGAATGGAGAGCATAGTAAGAAGCGAAGGCTTGCAAGGTCAGAAGCTTGGCCTGGGGGCCTCCTGACGTCTTGCTGTGCCTAACCTTCACAGGAACCCCCACATAGACCGAGTTGCCCATCGGCACCCCGCCACCTGCTTTAGTATTTGGCCCCCCAGGAATGTGCTCATGGAGACGTTCTTCCTTGTTTCCCTCCTTCCCGCTGCAGGGACCTTCCTATCTTGGTCAGAGGGGAGAGAGCCCCTGGCTACCCCTGTTTCGTTAGCCTGTGGGCAGGTAGGCTGGGTTTCATATCCTTTTCTCCCTGAGGAAGTGAACCTGGCCAGTAGAGGCGACCGTGGAGGCTAGACGTGGTGGTGCTGTGGGGTCCACAGTGGGTCTTGGTGGGCCTGCCTGCCCCCTGTCCCGCGGGAATCCCCATGTCACTGCAGCCTTCCTGTCCCCAGTACTCTGGGCTGCAGCTAGCCCAAACGATGCCTTTGTGAGAATTAGAAAAAGGCACCCCTTCGGGGCAGTCTTTGGAGGAAGCCAGGAAAGCTCCACCTTGATGTGGGACACAAGGGCTGCCTGAGATGTCCCTTCCTCCAGGAAGCCTTCCCAGATTGCCTAACCCTGGGAGAGGCCCTGCCCCAAGGTTACCCCCTGGGTTGTAAGTCATGTTTACTTGTCTGTTTCCTAAACCAGGCTAGGAGCCCCACAGATCAGGGCCCCAGCGCCAGTCCTCCCCTGGTGTCCTCAGTGCTGGCATAAACCCCTGGCACATAGGTGCTCAAAAATATTGGTAGAATGAATGAAGAAATGAAAGAATAAACAAATGGGTGGCCAGAAGTGGGAGGTGCCAAGCAGAAGGGGCCCAGGCTGGAGCAGAGGTGCTTATCTGAGAGAGAGGCCGGGGTGGGGACAGCTCCCTTCACACCCAGGGGTCCACCGCAGGCCCCAGGTGTGGCATGTGACCCAGACAGCTGTGGTGAGGAAGGAGTCATGCTGGGGAGCCCTGACGCTGCCAATCAGCCTGCTCGCCAGGCCTGGATTCATTAGAGTGAGACGTCTGTTCTGTAAACCCCTCTACAAGGAGTGTTTGCTTTTCCTTTTCAGTCTCTTTAATGTTTTTTTTTTTTTTTTTAAGAGAACTTCTTTTGAAAATTTCCACCCAGTTTCCTACAGGCCTGCCCTAGGCCTGGACGGACAGAGCTCTAGTGACTCGAAGCTGTTGGTTCCCAAATAGCCACTGTGTCTGGCATTGGCCTGTCCTCTGAAGGTCCAGGATGAGTAAGGCCGGCGTCTGTTAGGAGACTGGCTCAAGTTGTGGGTCAGAAAGCGTCCGGCCTGCAAGTGCTGCCTGGAGACACGCACAGCCTGGCGTGGGAGCACTCGCGGTGGGCGCCATGGGGAGCCGGTGGCCACTCGAGAACCCTGTGGTAGTCCAGGGCGCGGGGACTGGTGGCCAGGGGACTCTGGGAGGGAAGTCTGGGGACACCAAAGCCCTTAGCCACGCCTGCAAATCTCAGCAAATGACTATTGAGCGCCTACTGTGTGCCAGAGCCTGTGCGAGGTGTGGAATAGAGAACGACATCCAGTTCCAGTCGGATGTCGTTCCAGTTTCGAGCCGTGAGCTGCCATGGGAGGCTGGAGGGCAGCCCTCCCCAGCCTGCGGTCCCCGGAAGCCTTTCGGATTGCATCTCTCTCTCTTTGACTAACTCCACTGAAGTCCAATGTACATCGCGGAAGAGAGGACCACCGCAAGTGCACGAGCTGGACACACTTGCATGACCAGCACCCAGACCAAGAAACAGTGTCAGCAGCCTCCTCATCCCCACCCGCCAGGCCTGCTTCCAGGCACTGCCCACCCCCCAGGTCACCAGACAGGTGTGTGCCTCTGCTCTGCTCTCTGTACCCCAGGGGGGCACGTGTTGTGCCTGGCTTCTTCCCGCGCCGTGTTTGAGATCTGCCTGCGGCTGTAGCCTTTCCACCCATTGCCGCACACGGCACGACCAGCCCCTTCTCCTGCAGACACCACCCGACATGTCCCCTTGGGGCTGCTACGGCCAGTGCTGCTGCCCTGAGCAGTTTGTATGGTTGCATGGTGAGCAGCTGGCTGTGTTTCTGGTGGTTATAAACCCCGGAGTGGAATTGCTGGATCCTAGAAAATCTAGGAGCAGTCTCAGTGTGAGAATGCATTTCCTAGGTGACGTGTGATGGGTCACTGGCTTGGTCTGTGGCGTCAGGGAGGCCAGTGATGGAGGGGTGAGGAGGGAGGGAGGACAGGGGGAGCCCAGGGTTATAGCAAAACCCTCTGACGACTCACTGTAGTTTGCAGTGGCTCCTATAGCATTAGTGGCTTACAACATTAGCGGTGGGTTGTCTCGTGGTTTTGGAGGCCAGAGCCCAGGACCAGGGGTCAGCAGGGCGGGCTCGCTCCACAGGCTCCACTGCACGTGGCTTCTAACTCCTGGTGGCGGCCGGCCCCTTGGCTTGTGGCCACATCATGCTAATCTCTCCCTCCTTCTCCACCTCACAGGGTGTGTGTTTGTCTGTGTGTCTCTTCTAAGGGCACTGTCATTGCATTTAGGGTCCCGCCGAATAATCCAAGATGCTCTCCTTATTTCCAGATCTGTCACTTATTATACCTGCAAAGACCCTTTTCCCAAGTAGGTCCCCGTCACAGGTTCTAGGGCATAGGACTTGAACATACATGTTCGTGGGGTCACACATCAGCCTCCTGCACTGTCCCCCACTGTCATCCAAGGCACCCCAGCTCAGTTCCACCCTTTGCATAGCTCGCAGGACACTTTCTGGTGGCTAACCTCTCCCTCTTGACGATCACAGGCCAGGCTTCCTCCAGGAAGCCCTCCCTGACTGTCTCCTTATCCTCAGACGCTGACATTCCTCCAGCCTGACTGTCAAGGCTCCTGTCCAGCTGGGTGTGTGGTTCTGAATCTTCCTCTGTGCAGGGAGTGTCTCCTCTGCTGTGTTCAGCGGGGCTCTGCACACCCGAGTACTAGGAGCAGGGAACGGAGGCTGACGGCACCTTTCCAGGAGTTCCAGACCAGGCACCATGCCCAGAACTGGCCCAGTGGCCAGCCTTTCCCCTCGTCCTTTGTCCCCTGAGACACCGCCACCGCAGAGGGAACCTGGCTATGACCTTGTCCCAGGGCCTCTGTGGCTGGTAGTCCTGGTTACATACCAACAGGGAGGGAGGGAGGAGCCTGGGGGAGGAGGGAGCCCAGCCCTTTGCTCTCCTTGGAGGAGGCTGGGGAGACAGAATGCCTTTGGCTGGGGGACCGCGCCAGAGCTCAGAAGATCAAAGGATGCGAAGATCAGGGCTGGGGCAGGTGCAGTCACTTGGGGCACCAGAGAGAAGCAGCAGCTGGTGCCTCCTAAGGGCAGGGCTGACCCAGAATGCCCTCCCTCCCTCCTGCTCTCCCTCCCTCAGCCTCCCCACCCGCTCTGTGTGCGACTCTGCCATGCTGCTCCTCTCCGGAGATGGGCTCTGGGGGCTGGATGCAGGGGAGGGGAGGGATGCTAACTGGCATTCATGCCACGTGGTGGGCACAGCTGTACCCCCTACACACGAGGCATCTCCAGGTAACCCTTACAATTCCCTTACGAGGAACTATTATATAACATCTTATAGATGGAGAAACTGAGGCCCAGAGAGGACAAGGGACTTACCCACTATCAAACAACTGGTGGGTGGAAGGGCTGAGACACACTGGCAGGGTGACACCGGGATCCGTGAGCAGCAGCCTGGTGGAAGGCCCGGGACATGGCTCAGCCCAGCTGCAGCAGCACAGAGCGAGGCTAGACATCAGGAAAGACTTCCTGCTGGGAGGGGTGCAGACTTAGAGCCAGGATCTAGTCTGCACAAGTCCAACTGCCAAATAGGTCCGGAGGTTGCTGGGGCAACACCCAGATGAAAGGAAGGAGGTGGCAGAACGGGAGAGGGTCAGCACGGAGTGTCTTGGGGACCAGGCGTGGGGGCCTCAGCCGACGGTGCTGGGAGAAACAGCTGGTCTGTGTGGGTACAGCAGGACCCCCTGGGCCATGAGTGCGCAGGGTGGCACACAGGTGGGATAGGCAGGGGGCCGAGGGACCCCGAGGCTGATGTGACAGCTGGGGTTCCCAGGCCGCCCTACTCCCGCTGGAGCTGTGACAGCCGCCTCACCCCCATGTCCTTCAGCCTTGGTGCCCAAGGGGGCGTCGTGGGGACTGAGCCGTTCAGGAACTCGTGAGTGCAGCTGCAGTTCAACAGAATGCTCTGTCACTTAGGAAGTGTGTCGCTCGGCCTGGACTAACGTGATGTTTCCCTGTCTCTGTCTCCATTTAAAGTGGGCACATCTCATGCTTCCCTCCCTCACTGGCCTGAGAAAAGGGTTGAATTAATGCGCCTGAGGATGTACAAGAGCTCTGTCACCTGCCAGGGACGTGCAGGCGGAGGACAGGGTGTGGTGGCGAGGATGGTCCGGGCGGCTTGCTGAGCCCCCTGTGAAGGGGCCGACAGCCTTCAACATGTGTCTGCCCCACAGGCATCGCTCCTAATGTGACCTGACCTCCCAGCATCTGCTCTTTCCCACTGGCCTTGGGTGCGACTGGGACCCGGCCCCCTTCAGAGAACTGTCTGGCTGGGGCGGGTGGGAGGCGGTGGTCTCCACAGCGTGTGGTGTTGGGTAGTGGGGTGCTGGGAGGGGACGGGAGGCTGGCGTCCTGCTGGGAGAGGAAAGCTTCCGTGCAGAAGTGGGGCAGCTCGGAGCAGAGGGACCCTTCTTGGGGTTTCCGCCCAGACATAGCCTGGCCCTTCATCCGGTGGAATGAAGGCATCGGGACCAGGAGCTGCAGCTCAGCGAACAGCTCAGGGCTGTGGTCTGTGCACAAAGGGGACGCCGCCTCCCCCCCACCCCCTCCTGCTCCGCACCCCACCCAGCCTCTCCCAGGGGTTTTCCAGTCTGAGGGGAGGTCTGAGCTGACGGGATGTCACAGCCCTTCTCTGCAAGGTGCTTCAAATCCCACAGGACCCCAGAGCCATGGCTGCACCCCTGCACACACAGGCATGGTGCCCCTGAAGACAGAGCTAGAGTCAGAGAGAAGGGCTGGGGAAGACGCTGGTGAGTCGGAAGAGACGGAGCTCGGCAGGTGAGGCGGGCAGGTCCCTAGTGGCACGGTCATGGCCGTGCCCTCTGAGGGCTTGTCCTCATCCCCCGGGGCAGGTGTGTCTCCTGCACCTCTTCAGTCCCTCTGGGGCTGTCTGTGGGGTGCCCACCCCACCACAGCTGTGCTGGAGTTGTGTGTGTGTGTGTGTGTGTGTGTGTGTGTGTGTGTGTGTGTCAGGGACAGAGGATGGGGGGCTGTGGAGGAGCCCATCTGGGGAGACAGCACGTGAATGAGCTGAGACGAGGAGGCGGCAGTTTGCAGTCAAGGGCAGTGCCGTGTGGCTGGCTGCCTTTGTGGCCGAGCACTCAGATGGAGTCAGAGGCCTCATGAGTGGTCTGAGGGAGCCCCAGCCCCAGCATTTGTCACTCAGGCTCTGTCATTTGTCCCTACTGATGGGGTCCTTTGAGGGCAGGGAGCACACATTATTGGGCTTTGCAGCTTTGTGACCTGGCACAATGCCTGGTATGTAGTAGGTGCTCCTGTTAATGCTGGTTGAACGGCACATGCCTGGATGATGAAAGGAAGGGCTGGAGGCTTCCTGTAGGAGGAGGCACTTGAGCTGGGCCTCTGTGAATGGGAGTGTTGGCTCGTGGTTCTCACAGGTCACGTCGGCTGGTTCCTTACCATGCGCTGGGCACTAGCTAAGCCCTTTACCAGTGAGGAAGCTAAGGCACAGAGAGGTGACGTAACTTTCCCAAAGTCACACAGCAACACAGTGGCAGAGCCGGGAGCCAGACACAGGTCGTGTGAATGTGGAGGCTGCAGTGTGTCCAGGGGACCTGCTCGTGATGATGGAGGTGCTAGCAGCGTCGTAGCCATGAGCCATGGTGGCTGTTGAGCCCTGGAGTGTGGCTGGTGCACCCAAGCAGCTGACTGAATTTGAGTGAATTTACATGGAAATGGTCCCGTGTGGGCAGGCAATGGTCTCTGTTGTGCAGCACAGGTCTGGGGTGTTGCAGAGAGAAGGGGACCATGGTCTGTCCTGTGGCTTCAGAAGCTTGCTCTTCATAATGCCAGAGGCCAGGGTCCCTTCAGCGTCTCCGCCTGTGGGCGGCACTTGGGGCCTTGGGGGAGAAGCATGTCCACTGCAACCCCTGAGCCATGCTTTGCTCTCGAGAGCCGTCGCCTGGTCTGGGCCGGGCAGATGGACAGCAGCGCCGGCACCACTGCCCATGACCCCCAGCTCTCTGTCTGGGACCCAGGGGCGCAGCGCCCACCTCAGCTGAGCCACGCTGTCACCAGAGCCACAGGTGCCCCCAAGGGTGAGATGGGGCTGGCCCCTCACGAGAGGATCACAGTGGTGGCAGGGTCGGGGCAGCCCCAGAACTCAGTCTCCAGCTTGGGTGCGTGTCCCCTCTCACTCTTTCCAGCACCCACAAGCTTGCTGCTGCTGTCACGTCCCCCATTCAGTAAGAGGAAGGTAGGGCCATAGGATTTGGCTGAAGTGGGTTCCCATGGCCCCAAACCACAATTTCCCAGGTCTGACACCTTTGAGTGGGCGGGGCCTCTCCTGGGCCCCTCCCCCCTTGGCCTTATTTCTAGGCCATCAGAGTTGGGGGGCCCACTTCACACAGATGAACCATTGTGACGAGATGAGTGATGTCCCCTGACTTCAACCCAGGGCTAGAAAATTCCCTGCTTTTCTTTTCTCGCCCAACTTTTAAGAGTGTGTCTTTCCCTTGCCTTTCTCGCTGCCCCCCTCAACCCCCCACAGGAATGACTTGGCTCACCACCCCACCCCCATTTCAGCCTGACTCACACAGGCCTCGCCTTTGCTCAGCAACTAGGGGGACCTTTGGTCCCCTCACACATGACCCCCAAATCCAGGTGCCCGCCCGTCTTCCTCCAAGCCTCTTACTTGCATCCCCTGTGGCCCCAGGCAGGCTGGAGACATCCTGGTTCCAGATGAGCAAGCCACTGTGACTAAGTCAGCAAGGCCGTTTCATTGAGAAACACAGCACTTATGATGGAGGCTCTGGGAAGCGAGAGAAGGGACTGAGCTGCGTGCACGAGCCGCTGACACTTCCCATCCCATACGCTCCCTTCTTTGGAAATGTGTGACACTTGCGGAAATCCAAGAGAACTTTGTGTCAGCTGCTGTGTTTGGAGCCTCTCAGGAGCCAGCTCTGATAGATGGCATCTGGGGCGCCCCTGGACGGAGGTGATTGTGGGTGGGCAGGGCAGTGTCCGGGCTCTGGGGGACCTGACTGCAGCACCCCCTCTGCTGTTGACAGGCTGGGTGACCTGAGGCAACCCTGCTGGTGTCTAGATCAGGTGCCCTCTGTTCCGGGGTGTTTGGGTGGTCACAGATGGTCACTGAGGACCCCCAGGCTGCAGGGCAGGAGGGTCCTGCTTAGGGAGAGCTCTCGTTCCCGGGGTGACATTGCTGCCCTCTGGTGCTGACCGACCACTGTGGGCTCACTTCCCGGGACCCTACCCCGCCCGCCTGCCCCAGCTGCCTTCCCTTCTACGCTTCCCCTTCTGAGCCTCTGTTATCCTCTCCCACCTGGACACACAGGGAGGAACTGAGTGGGGTGGTGGCTGCAGAAGCAGCTGCTGAATCGCAGAGCCTGTTCAGCTGTGGGCTGGTGGTGTTACTTCGTCTGGGTCCGCAGCCGCAGCACGCACCCAGCACCCAGCCGGGGTCAGACCTGAACCCATCACCTGAGGCTGGACAGGACCTTGGCGCTGGCCTAATTGAACCAGGTCCCTGATTCCAGGTGCTGGTTCTTTCTTCTGTATGCTGCCACCTGTCTCTCTTGGTGACAGAGGAACTGCACAGGTGTGGCAGCGGGCCTGTCTGCCTGCCCTTGCTGGCAGGTGAGACCCCCGTTGGGCTCTTTTTGTGCTGGCCTGTCCTGCTCCCTGCGGACCGTGCGCTGTCTCCCAATGTGGCAGGAAGGAAAGGTTAGGCAGCCCTAGGCCTCGTGGAGAGGAGACCCAGGACAAACGTGAGGTCTGCTTTCATCCTGCAGAGCAGGACCCTGCGCTCACTTTCTCCAGAGGATGCCAGACTAAGGGAAGGGTGAGCGCTGGGAGCAGCTGCCCCACTGACTCTGCACCGGCTTGGAGCTCAGTGCCTGCTGGGCTCTGCAGACCCTGTGTCCTTAAGGCAGCAGTGGGAGGAACTCAGATGAGACAACAGGAAGAACTTCCCTCGTGAGGGCTGTCAGCGCGGGAACGGAAGCGGGGCGGCCTGTGGTCTGTGTGCATCACTACTTGCACACGTTTCGGTGTTTACTGCATGCCCCTACTTGCCAGGCCCCTGCTAGGACCGGGGGAATCGGACTAGGATTCAGTCCTTGCCGTGGAGAAGGTCACGTCACGTGGGCCATTCTGTTCTAATCATTATAGTTCAGTTGGAGGCGTGTACCGTGAATTATGAGCACTGTGTTGGGTTTACATTTATTAACTCCTGTAATTCTCGCAACAACCCTATGAGGCTAGTGCTATTGCCCCCATTTCACAGATGGAAGAACGGAGGCTTGGCGACACCAGGTGATGTGACCAGGCGGCATAGCTCTTAGCACTGAGCTGGATGATATAAAGAAGCACAGTGCTGGGCAGAGGGCAAGAGGGAGCGTGCACACGGGAGGCCCCATGGGGGAGGTGGCCGGGAGTGGACCCATGCACGGGAGCTCGTCTCCAGGTCACTATCCGACTGCCCTTTACCTGGCTGCAGAGATGGGCAACTTGAGCCCACGCAGAGCCATTGCACAGGGGGCCTGCTTCCTGGACCTCTGCTCCAGCCAGGTGGGGACAGTCCTCCCAGAGCAGCCCAGCAGAAGCCAGGGGCTGCACCTTCCGCTGTCTCTTCCTCCCATAGGAAAAGCGCACACAAAACAAATTCCCCCCGGCCCTTGGGTACCAGCCAAATCGCCATGGGCGAGAGTCTCCTGTTACCCCACCCCCTCCAGTTACCCCAGCATTCCCCTCTTATCACACCTGCTGCTGGTCTCCATGGCGACACCACCACACCCAGCATCCTGGGTGGTCTGGTCGCCTCACAGGGTGAAGCTCTGAGAACATTTTCCTGATGTGCAGCCAGAAATTCCCACTTCCCATGCCCAGGGCTACCCGCTCTTCTCTGCCCTCCCTCCTCTCCTGCCTGCCTCATCCCAGGACCCCCTAGACCCTCCTCCCCCCTTGGCTGTGTCCACTGAGAGGACGCAGGGCTGCTGGGAAGAAGACTTTTAAGGGGCGGCAACCCATCCTCTCAACCCTGCTGTTCAGTTGGGAAAAGCAGTTTGCAGGGTGCAGTGCAAATGGAAGTGGGTGCCTCTTGTGCAAAACGTCTGAAGAATTTCAGACCAACAGCAGCATTTTGAGCTGCCAAGTGTGGTCTCTGCAACTGCAAGGGCGCATGCCCGTGAAGCCAGTCCTGGACCAGTGGTGTGTGTGTGTGCGTGTGCATGTGTGTATGTGTGTATCTCTGTCGATGTGTACGTGTATGTATGCAAGTGTGCATGTGTGTACATGTGTGTGTCTGTGCATGCATGTGTACGTGTGTGTGCACGTGTGCTGGTAGTGGTCACAGGGTGACGGTGGGGCAGAGTGAGTTCAGGCTTCGGGCATGTGATTCAGTCACAAGCTGGGCCCCAGAACAGCGTCACCAAGCACCCTGTGCTCCTTCCTGGGCCAGGACATAGACCCAGAGACGGTCACAGCCACGAGGTTTTCAGCCAAAGGGTGAGAGCTGGCTGAGGCCACTCGTGTCTCCCAGAGCTCCTGACTGTGACGTGTGGGTGCTTTGAGAGCGTCTGTGACTTACAGCAGCCCAGCTCTCTGAATGCACATGTACAGATACATGACACGCACATCCAAGAGCTCGTGTGTCCCAACACCTGCTGCCTTGTAAGTAGTCGGCAGTCGGTACCATCAGGCCGGTGCCACCACAGACAGACCCAGGCAGCCTGGGACAGGGGGCCTCTCGTCCCGGGTCTGTGCTGTGCTCTCTGGTTGCACAGGGGCAGCTGCTCTCCCAGGACAGTCCCCCTCCCTGAGGCCGCTTCCCCACAGCAGCTCTTCCCACTCCCAGGGCCTGTGGCATCAGCTCGGAGGAGCTCAGCTTGGAAGGTTCCTCTCCCAGCTCTGCGCTCCCCTGCCTTCCCTCTCCTTGGCACCAGCCTCACCCCTTTTCCTTTGTGAGAGGGCCAGGCCTGAGTGGGGCTCCCCCACCCGGACCACCTGAAATCCACCCCACTGAACAGCGCAGCTGGGCTGTGCCGTCTTGGGGCAGGATGTGGGGGTGTTGTGGCCCCTCCTCCCCAGGGGAGAACAATGAGGCCGCTAGTCAGGCTGGTGGGGCAGAGGGGGTGGGGGCATGGAGCCACATCAGAGCCTCTGCGGTGCGGCCCCTGGAGGGACAGCTGAGTGATGGGGCCTGAGTCACACACCCCGGCTCCTGTGGAGGCACGTTCAGAAATGCTCAGGGTAAACATTGAGAGGTAATTGCTTCTGCAGCACCTCGAGGGTGAGCCAGGCCCAGGACTTGCTGGGGGGCGGGGGGGTGTGGCCAGTCAGCCGCGGTTGCAGTGGCTTCCTGGGCCACCTCAGTGCTCTGTGCGTCCTGCTTCTGCACCTGGTGCCAGAGCCGGGCTCCTGGGCCTGCGGACCCCTGCAGACAAGCCCTGGTTAGAGTCCTTTGACGAGCTCTCTGGTGCTGCTCCCTAACAGTGGCCACCAGCACCCAGGACAGCCTGCTGCCGACCCACACACGGGGTGGGCAGGGTGGGAACCGTGGGCCACCAGCAGCCCACGCTCCCTGCCTGGTTTCGTGGCTCTGCCCGGCATGCAGTGCCGTCCTTCCTTTGTGTCTGCCTCGGAGCTTTATCAACCATGAGACATGTGAGACTAAACAGTCTTTATGTAGATTGGAACTGGACTTGCACGCACAGCCCACACACCTTTCGGGGTGCATACATGGAGCACGCATTTCTTGGGGGGAATGGAGACGCTGAATTTGAGGGTGAAAGCACCGTCCTCGAGAAGAGAGAAAGCCCCAGGGTGGCGGTGCCCAGTGGCATGACGGTCTGCTCTGGGCCCACCTGTGTGCCCCAGGGAGGGGGCTGGCAGAGGCCAGGAGCCCCTGTTGGCAGCTTGAGCAGGATGGGACCCGACTGTGACAGGTACACACTGAGTGGCTGCTCGCCAGGCACAAACAGAAGAACATGGTAACACAGGGTGGGACCCACCAACCAAGGACCTGCCCCCTGCCCACCCACCCCAGGCCTGTTGGGCTGGGAGGTCACCGAGGGTCAGCTGGAAGGGGGGACGCAGTACTGTGCACGTACTGTTAGCGAGGTGGTCTGTAAGCATCTGTAAGCATCGCTCACTAATCCTTCCGAGGACCCGAGGACTTGGGCCAATTCACCCCACTTTTATGGGCCAGGAAGCCGAGGGTCCCAGGGGTAAGAGCCCAGGGTCGCAGGCATGAGAAGAGGCTTGATCTCAGACCCTTCATTTTCTTCATTTTCTTACGTAAAGTGGGGTGACAATAGGCCCTGCCTTGGGGTGTTATGAGCACTGACGGGGTCATTTGGGTAAAGACTAGCCAGTGCCCCGCACAGAGTAGGCCCCTGGCGAGTGTCAGCTGTTGTCACTGTGAGAACTTGGGGTGCAGGGCACCTCAGAGGGTGGTGCCTGAGAAAGCAGCTCTGGGCAACGTGGGAGGGCCAGGTCTCCGTCCCAGCACCCGGGATCCGGCGTTTTCTCCAGGGCCCCGGAGGCCACGGCCTCTTTGGAGACTGAGGGAAAGAAGCCGCCAGGGAGGTGACTGGCAGGGGCTCGGAGGGCAGCACCATCCCCCAGCTCTGGGATTGGCTGGAGGGACGCTCACAGGGCTGAGTGGCAGGAAGCTCTGCGCCTCAGTTTTCCCACTGGTGCCTAAAGTGCCATCTGTATGAAACAGCCCCTTGCCTCCTGCTCTGAAATTCCCTGGACTTTTCTCTAGTTCGTCCCTGTGCTGGGAGTTCAGCTTCATTCTCTGTCCTAATCAGAGCTGGCCCCGGGCAGGCCACGAAGGAAGGAAGAGCCGAGGGAACAATGTGACCGGCTGGTCCCACCAGGCTGGCTGTCAGTGGGGACATGGGTGGGTGTGGGGAGCTGGGCAGGCTGCATGGGGCTGACAGGCCGCTCACAGGCCCCTTGGTCTGTCTATGCAGAGACCTCAGCATGAACAACCTCACGGAGCTGCGGCCCGGCCTCTTCCACCACCTGCGCTTCCTGGAGGAGCTGTGAGTAGATGCCTCGCGGGCTGGGACCAGGGGTCCCTCGGGGTGTTCGGGGCACCTGGCCCAGGTGAGGACCCCAGGGTGGCAGTGTGGGGCTGCTGGCACAGGATCCCCAAAGTCGGCCTTTCCTTCCTCCCTGAGCTCCCTGTTTCTGTCAATAGCCACAAGCCTCCCTGCGGGTCCCCTTTGACCTGCTCTCACCCTGTGTCTAGCACCTGCCACTCCAAGTCCTGGCGGCTCTTTCTGGAGTGTCCTTCCTCCATCCCCACTGCTGCAGCCCCGAGACTTTCCCTCACACCTGGGGTCACGCCAGCCCCCAGCTCACGCCCCCACCCCTTCCAAGGTGCACCCCACCAGCTTCAGAGGCTCCTGTGGCTCCCACAGCCTGGCGGCCACCTCCAGGGGCCTCGTCACCTGACCACACCCACCTGGCCAGCGCTGGCCTCCACTCCCGGTTTCCCCTCCTGCATTTGAGCAGATTCCCCTCCCCACTGGCAGGCCCTCCTTTCTCTCTACCTCTCAGCAACTGTCCCAGCATGGGGGTATGCTGTGGGGCCACCGTGTACCCCCTACCCCATCTCTGCACCAGCAGAGACCCTGCAGCTCTAGTAAGGTTTGGTTTGACTGCACTAACTGTGGCTCCAGGCCCTGAAAACATTCACAGTCCATATCCACCCAGGACCCACCCCCCTGACAGGTGTTCCCAGAGCACCATTGGCGGGGGGCTGCACTTAGGATCCCATCTACCCCGGGGCCACTGCTGGGTTTGCCAGACCAGCTTTTCTGGCCCCTCCTGTGAAAGGCAAGTTCAAGTTCTGGGGAAAACAAGATGGGAGACCTGCTTGCTGCCCTCAGGGAGCCTCCAGGTGAGGCCGAAAGGCCAGGTGGGCAGGTGACAGGCGAGTGTGGCAGCTTGATGTGGACACCAGGGCATCTGTGTAAGGACTGGTCAAGGGTGGGGCCCGCACTGGGCAGGGAAGCCCGGTCTCAAAGGAAGTGACAGCGTGAGAGGCACCAGAGGGGTCTTCTAAGGTGGTGACACAGTTTGGGTGGGAATGAAAAGCGGGACAGAGGCTGTGGAGCTGCGGGCGGTGACGCAGGGGCACCACCGGAGTTTTAAGTCTGATCCTCCATCTTCCGTTCCCTGAGTGGCTGGGCCTGTTTCGAAGGCCCCTCTAAGGGACCCGAGTGCAGAGGGGGACCCACCTACAGGACCCGAGCTTGGGACCTCAAATACGGTCATGCCCTTTCCACGTGGTCTGTAAAAAGAATAGGTGTCATGTCAAGAGACTCTTCATAGAGAGAGATTTCAAAGCAGTAGTTTCTGAGGATGGTCAGAGTGGTCCCTGCATCACAGGCGTCTCAGGACTGACATATGTGACAGTGACAGGGGCTTCGGGGACTCCAGGGGCCTTCCGAGTTGTCCACCAGTAAGCTCTGCACATTTGGCTCTAGCATGGCACATGTTTTGTCGCATTTGCTCCTTTTAGGGTTGGTGACCCTGTGACACATGTGGAAATGCTTAGTCAGACCCAGGTCCTGACCCTCCTGGGTCCCTGAGGTTAGCTGTGGAGTCTGGGCCATGGGGACACAGACACCCGTCTGTGTGGAACCCTCCCCAGGGGACGGGGTACCAGGTTCACACGGGAGGCATATAGAGCAGACATGACCGAGAAGTTAGTCAGATCTGGAGACACCAGGCCCTGCCACCACCGAGCTCTGACAAGGGGAAGTGACTTGCCCTGTCGAACCGAACCACAGTTTCCTCCTCTGAAACTTGGGGTGATGATAGGCACCCCAAGGTGATAATGAGAATGGAGTGAGGTGATGGGTGTGAAGTATGGAAATACATTGCAGCTCGAAGTTCCTGGTAGTTGTCACCAGCATCCCAAGACAGCCAAGCAGGGGACCCTCGGTGGGTTCCCTGCCATCGTCACCACACCTTTGCTCTGGTTTGCAGGCGTCTCTCTGGGAACCATCTGTCACACATCCCAGGACAAGCATTCTCTGGTCTCTACAACCTGAAAATCCTGTAAGTATGACTTTCCACAGAGATGCAACCTGGAGAACTGGGGGCAGAGTGAGTCCTGATCTGTCACCTGCTCGCGTGCCACTCCTTTCCCTGTACTGCCCCTCTAGTTGTCCATTTCTTTCTGTACCCCATGTCTACAACACCCTGCGTGACTGGTGGACGCACGTTTCAGCTGCCGCCTGGCGCAGCCCCAGGGAGGCAGACCGTCCCCTCCTTGGTGGTTTGAGCAGTGATATCAGCACAGGTGTCCACGGCACTGAGCTGTTACAGACCCAAGTGCTGTCCTCTTGGATGGGGGTGGGGGCGGGGGAAGACTGCACAGGAGCGATCCACGCGGGTCCACGCGGGCTTCTCTTCTTGGGCCCCACCCTGGTCTCTGGCTGTAGCCCTGAGCCCCCATTGTCACTGTAAGCTCACCTCCTCCATCAGGTCTCAGGTTTCTCTGTCCCGGCTCCTTTCACCTTCCCCTTGAAGGAGAAGGAAAGTGAGAATTGCAGAGTACCTTATGTTACGTCACCTGCGCTCCCCCAGGCTTTGAGCTGGTGGCCCATGGGAGGGAAGGCGGAGCTAAGGCACTGTCTCCTGCCCCCAAGAATGTCCCCCCCCAAGGCCCCAGTCTGTCCTGATGAGTGTGGGAGGGGGAGGGGCAGTGCGTGCACAGGGTCTGCGAGTTGCTGGGAAAGTCTCTTCGGGGGAGACGTGTCACCATGGGGACTGGTTTGAAAAAAAAGAGGATTGTGGGGCTGATCCTGGAGCAGTAGTGTGAGTGTGTGGGTCATCCCTAACGTGGGGAGCCGTCCCCAGCTTTGCTATCCCCTCAGCCACGACTTGACCTCAGGTGTTCTCTGTACAGTTGAGCAGGTTGTCTACTGCACAAGACCATCTGGCTGAGGGGTGAGGACAGGCTGAAATCCAGTCCTATGTCTGGCTTGTGGCTACACTCACCTAGCAAGGAATGTCTTTTTCTAGTTCACTCAAAGTTGTTTATGGGCTGGCGGTGCCCTTGGCCTACGAGCCTCGAGTGCCCGGTGAGTGAGGAGTCCACAGCTGAGCGTGTTGGTCTCTGGACCTCTGCCCTGAGCTCCCTGGGGATCTGCCTGTGTTCTCTCGCCTGGGGAGCTCCTGTCCTGTCCAGCCTGTCTTCCTGTCTCCTTCCTCTGTGGGGCAGACCTTCCTCCTGGTTCTCCCTCCTGGGTCTTCCCTGGGTCTCCACTGCCCCAGGGGGTGGGGATGGGGTGGGGCGCATCCTGAACCAGGCCTGCTTGGTGGTGTGTCTGTGCCCGGTGCAGGCTCAGACCTGCAGTCTGGATTAGAGAGCGGGCTGTGTGCTGGGCCTTCAGATGTGAGGCTCACGTCCGTTCCTAAGACTCAGGCTTAGAGACGAGCCTCTTTCTTTCTTGCCTGCATTCGGCAGGCAGTGAATCAAAGCCTTGGAGAAACCGCAGGCCCCGCCCCTTCTGCAGATGGCCCTGGGCTCACCCAGTCGGGTGGCGGAAGAGGCTGCTGGGGGGCGCTGAGGACAGCCAGACTGTCCACTGCCCCTGGACCCCATCCTGGAAGACGAGCTGCCATTCGTGTCAGCCCCTTGCCTGTGGGGCTTCTCTGTGGCAGCTCCGAGCGCGCTCCCACCCGCATCTGGGCCCCAGTGCCCCAAAGTCTGATGTCAGGTTCTCTTGCTGCAGTGCCCTTCCTTGCAGTGCCCTTCTTTAGTCCCCTGTAAGAAAGACTGAGCAGCAAAGCCCACCGCAGGTGACCGTCACCTTGGCTGCTGCCAGTCTGGGACTCTGTCTGAGCTGCGTCTTCCTTTCTCGGAGGCTGGCTGTCCCTACAGGACACTCTGCCTGCCTCCTTCCCTCCCAGAGGCAGAGGACAGGAAGGGGATTCCCTGTCTGTCCTGTCCTAAGGGCCTGTGGCAGGGCCCCTCCCTCCGTCCTCCCCCCCAGCCCCATGCCTGACCTGGAGCTGTTACTCTGCGACCCTCCCCTCCCCGGTGGGTTCTCCAAGTCTGAACCCCCCAGGCTCTGGCCAGGCTAGATCTACTCAGCCCTCCTGACTCTTCTCGACACTGTAGGGAAAATGTCGTGTGGAGCTGTGCCCGCCCAGATAAGTGTGTGAGAGTGAGTTAGTGTGAGTGTGCGTGTGTATGAGTGAATGTGTGTATGTGTGAGTGTCTGAGTACACATGCATGTGAGTATGTGAGTGTGAAAGTGTGTGAGTGAGTGTGTGTGAGTGTGTATCTCAAGGGGAAGATAGGATCTAGCCCCATATACCTTCTTTAAGCTGCCCCGGGCCCTGTACACCTCGTCCCACACCTGTGTGCCCTCCCGCTCCTCAATCCTGGGCCCAGGTCCAGAGGCTACAGGCAGATGGTTCTGATGGCAGCTACTACCCACATCTTCCCCCTGCATCTTCCCCCTGCACCAGCCACAGCCTTCATCAGGTGACGTGTCTTAGGGGACTCCCTGTGCTTTGTGGTGCCTGGGGTCAGCAATGACCCTGTTTCTCCTTGCTGCCTGCTCTCTGACCCTCCTATCTGCACGTGGAGTTTTCCAGGTGCCCCGAGAAGCTCCAGGACTCCTGGTCCTGGGGCCAGGCCTGCTGAGCGGCCATGCCCACTGGCTGGCATGTTCCTTCTTTGAGGAACTGTGTGACATTGGGCCCTCAGAACAGTGCTGCCACGCTGACCTGGGGTGTGGCACATGGTTTCTATAGCCCCGGACTCCGTCAGTCCTATTTGCCTGGGGCCCTGCCACCCGAGGGGGCCTTGCCCTCACCCCATCCACCCTGCCCCAAAGAAACCCCAGCCTCTCAGGTGCACAGGCAGAGAAATGAGGCCTGGGGAGGAAACCCGCGTTTCCCCACATCCTTCCTGACCAAACGCCAACAGAATCGCGAGTTCTGACTTCTGACCCTCACTGCCGCCCACATGTCTCTGCTGCTTCTTCTCCATAGTCCTCTTTAGCTCTGCCTCCCCCTCTGAGACGCCTCCCTGCCCCGTGCACAGACCACACAACCTGGACAGCCTCTGAAGCCCCACTAACGGCCGGAGGCTGGGCCAGGACTCTGGGCTCTGAGGCTGGACTTGGGGTGGGGGGTGCACGGGAGGAGCCCCAGCCCCACATGCCTGGGGTCCTGCAAGCCCCTCCTCTCCTTACAGGATGCTGCAGAACAACCACCTGGGAGGCATCCCCGCCGAAGCGCTGTGGGAGCTGCCGAGCCTGCAGTCTCTGTGAGTCACAGCCCAGCCCCCCGCCTGCCGTCCCTCCTCTCTGTGCCCCCCTTTCTCCTCCACGGTCCAGACAGCTCCTGGCTTCAGTTTCTTCGGGGTTTTGTTGCCGTCAGAGTGTGTATATGCACACTCATGTGTTATCCGGGAAGCAAGCCTCTGCGCCCCCGAGGACTGTGGGAATAGGACCTCCCTGGGTGGGGCCACCAGGGCAGTGGTCCTGGGGTGTCTGGCTCTACTACGGAGCCTGGGGTGGTGGGGGTGGGGACTGCCACCCCAAGAAGTGTCAGGAAGGGCTTTCTCCTCCACATAGGCTGCTATGGCCCCCAGGGTTTTGGGGTGTAGGCCATTTCCCTTGTTGCTGGGGGTGGGGGAGCTGTGTCTGGGACTCCCTGGCCACCAGGGACACAGCCGTCCTCCAAGGGGCCCTGCACTTCCTCTGCTGCCCACTAGGGGCATGGTGGACACAAGACAGAGCTGAGGGAGGGAGCTGCCTGGGGCTGCAGTGTGGCTGACAGTGGCAGCCACCCTGGGCCAGGTGCTGGGTTGGCTCCCACAGTGCCCCTCGCCAGGCCTGGGATGCAGTAGGTGCCTCAGACATGCCTGCCGAGCCAACTGCATTTTCAGATACTTCTACACCTCATGGGGCAGCATATAGTGGGGGGAACCAAAGGTGGGAGCCAGTGGGGGAACTGAGGTGCGGTTGGCGAGCAGGTGTCGGCACATGGGCCCCTCACCTGCATGAAGAAGCATGTGAGCTTCTTCACACTTCGTGTGAGGCTAAGTCGGGTCTAGCATGCTGGGGGCTGCACGGAGCGGGTGGGCTCTGCAGGCAGCTCCCTGAGTTCTGAAGGGCTGCCGCTCCTGTGAGGGGACAGCTGGACAGTCAGCTTCTGGGTGGACAGGGTGGGGACACAGCCCTCCCTCCCCTCCCACGCTCAGAGGTGCATGAGCTGATCTGCCTCTGCAGTCGAGGGCAGCCCTGGACGGAGCCCAGGCTCAGCCTGACTGCTGGGCCATGTACCCTCTTGGGCCTCAGTTTCTCCCCTTCAAATTGGGGATGACTGCGTCCCTTGCCTGTCTCACAGGGTTGTCATGATGATCAGATGTAGCAAATGTGAGAGGAACTTGAAAAGGAGGTGTCCGCACTGTGGTGCGGTGTGATGGTGCTGGTGTGACGTGGTCCCTTTAACTGGCCACGGACCCATCCTTTTGCACGTATGCTGGAGGCTTTGCTCGGGAGGCAGAGCCTGGCTCGCATTGGGAGGATTGGAAAGTGTCAGTCTGGTGAAGAGGCAGGGAACAGCATGCTAGGCAGAGGGAACAGCACATGCAAAGACACAGAGTAAGAAGGAACCAAGTGCATTGTAGAGAATTTGCAAGGACGCGGGCACGCTTGGCAGGACTGTGTCAGAAATGTATTCTCTGATGGTCCGGAGGCCAGAGGTCTGAAATCAAGGTGTCGCAGGCCTCAGGCCTCCTTCCCTGCCCCTTCCAGCTCTGGCGGCCAGCATTCCTCGTGGCCGGTCGTTCCAGCTCTGCTTTCCACCTTCACGTGGCTTCCCCTCCCTGTGTCTGTACCTCTGAGAAGGCTGCTTGTCATCCAGGCAACCCTGCTGCTCTCACCTCTGGAGCCAACACTTAGTGACATCTGCAAAGACCCTTCTTCCGAATAAGACCCTATTCAAGTTCTGGGAGTTAACATGTGGACGTATATTTTGGGGGGCCACCATCCAACCCACAAGAAGGGGTCAGATGGACAGCAGAGGAGAGTGCGTAGGGTGAGAAGCTGAGAGCTGAGACGGAGCCCAGAGCTGCAGGAGGAGGGACCAAGAGCCCCTAGGTCCAGGCGGCCCTGGTGTAGGCTCCATTCTGGAGAGACCCCCAGGTGCCCCTCAGGTCCTCAGGTGATCCATGAATACCGTCAGCACCACCCAACTCTCCTGCCAGCCAGAGAGGCTGCGAGCCCCAGCCGTGCTGTGGGGCCTGGCCACGGGGTCCCCAGGGACACGCGAGGTGGCAGATGGCCACCCTGGCACAGCTATTTTGGGCCCCGTGATTATATGCTACTGTATTTGGACCTCCCCAGGCTTCCTGGAGTTGATTACTACGTGTGTCTGGGGCAGAGACGGCTCCTGCTCCGAGTGGGTGGCTGGGGGGACACGGGCAGCCCCTGCACATGATGAAGGTCTGAACATGGGTCATTTGGCTCCTGGAGGCACCAGGACAGTGTCTGTGGTGGGCTGGGGAGGCTCCTGCAGCCGTAAATGCTAGTGTGGGGTAGAGCCGGCCTAAGCTGGGCCACCCAGTGGCAGCGTGGTGCCTCACCCCCCGGGAGCACCTCAGCCCAGACTCGTGGGTCTCCTCAGCCTCCTGAGTCCTCTGAGCCCTGGAGATCTTGCAGACCTGGCTCTGAGAGACTTGACAGAGGCTGGAGCCCCTCCAGGGGTGGGGCTGTAGGGCCTGAGAACTCAGATGTGGTCATGTGACATGGGACCCAGGCAGAGCTAGGAAGTAGGGGACCCCCTCCCCCCAGTTCCTCCCTCCTGTGTTAAGGCTCCATCTTGGGCAGCTGGCACCAGTGCAGAGTTCTGAGTGTGCCAGAGGGAGGAGGAGACCCAACTACTGGTGTCTATGTTTCCCTGCATCCATCCATCTTCTGTCCTTCCCTCCCTTCCTCCCTCCCTCCGTCATCCATCCACACATCCATCCACCCATCATCCATCCATCCATCCATCCTTCCATCCATCAACCATCATCCATCATCCATCTATCCATCCATCCACCCATCATCCATCCATCAACCATCATCCATCATCCATCATCCATCCATCCACCCATCATCCATCCATCATCCATCCATCCATCCATCCATCCATCCATCATCCATCCATCATCCATCCATCCATCATCCATCCATCCATCCATCCATCCATCCATCCATCCATCCATCCATCATCCATCCATCATCCATCCACCCATCATCCATCCATCCATCCATCCATCATCCATCCATCCATCCATCCATCCATCCATCATCCATCCATCCATCCATCTATCCATCCATCCATCCATCATCCACCCATCATCCATCCATCCATCCACCCATCATCCATCCATCCATCCATCCATCCATCATCCATCCACCCATCATCCATCCATCCATCCATCCATCCATCATCCATCCACCCATCATCCATCCATCCATCCATCCATCATCCATCCACCCATCATCCATCCATCCATCCATCCATCCATCCATCCATCCATCCATCATCCACCCATCATCCATCCATCCATCCATCCATCCATCCATCCATCATCCATCCATCCATCATCCATCCATCATCCATCCATCCATCCATCCATCCATCCATCCATCCATCCATCTATCATCCATCCATCCATCATCCATCCATCCATCATTCATCCACCCATCATCCATCCACCCATCATCCATCCATCCATCCATCCATCCATCCATCCATCCAATATCAGTTTGTTCCTCCAAGCTCTGCTGAGAGCCTGAAATACTTGGCAGACAAGTTACTGAGAAGAGTTGTCAAACAAGGTCCCTGCCTTCCAGCAGCTTGAGGCCAGTGTAGCAATATCACACATGCCCTGATTCCCATTTTCACTCCTCCCTTGTACACACTATGGACTTGAGTTTCTGAGACAGGAAAGTCAGTGCAGGTGAACATGCTGTAAGGTTACTGCAGAAAAGCTAAAAAGGAGCTGCCTGGGGCGATGGAGCCCAGGGGAGCCCGTGAGTGCAGGGAGAATCCCACTGCTGACTGTGGTGCCAGGCTCGTGCTTAGCAGACACCACCTTTATTCTGTGTAGCTGATCTCTAGGGGGGGTCCATGTTCCTCATCTTACAGGTGAGGAAATGAAGGTCTGGGGGCTGATCCCAGAACCAGCGGGTGGTCTGTGTGAATTCTGAGCCCAGGCATGCTCTTCACATGACTCCTGAGTGTGTCGAGGGCAGCTGTGAGGGGCCCAGCCAGGCTCCCAGGCTGCTGGCGTCGCCGCCCGGGAAGTGTACAGAGTGCAGTCCCCAGGCCCCTTCTTAGGCCAGCTGAGCCAGAGTCCTGAGGGCTGAGGCCCAGGAATCTGCGTTTGGAAAAACGTCTTCTCAGGTGGCACCTGATGCAGAGCTAGACAAGGGAACCGCTGCTGTGGGCCCTGCTGCCCCAGGCACGGCTCATGGGCCAGCGGCCTCGGTCCCAGACATGGCCCATGGGCAGTGTGGACCTTCCAGCCACATTCCAGCTCTAGTGATGTAGCATCTGTGTTTGAACAGGACCCCAACCCCCCCTTCTGGGCAGTTACTGCATTCGTGTGTAATTAAAATGTGCGGATCACTGGCCTTTTGTCCAGGAACCTCTGCCTCTCCCAGCCTCAGTTAGGATGGGTAGCCATCATTATCACCTGTCCCAAGGCCCTAAAGACTTTCTGTGCAGTCCTAAAACTGTCCGCTCCTTTGTCCCCCTGCCATCACTTGCACACAGGGGGAGTGTCAGGTTCGGCTTGGTTTGGTTATGGACCTGCCCAGGGGCAGTGAGATGCCAATGACCTCTTAGGGGATGCAGCTAGAGACACACGGTTAGACTTTGGGAAGGACTTCCCTGCTGTTGGTTACCACCAGGAACGGAAGGGCTCAAACGCTTTCTTCTGAAGACCTTAGACTCACCCACTGTCCTCCTCCTGCCTGACCATCTCCTGCTGATCTACCCTCACTTTCTGGGAGCCGACATCTTTTCAGAATTCTGTCCCCGTGCTGCCTTAGGGGAGCCCGGAGAGGCGGTGGGAGCTGGCTAGAGTCACAGCCAGGCAGGGGCAGAGACAACCTGTGTGCCTGCACCCCCTTCTGCTGGCCGCACCCCTGCCATTGGCAGCCTCCCTGCCTCACTGCCGCCCTGGGGAGAGAAGACTGGTCAGGAGCCGGGAAAGTGTGATCTTGTGCGAATCCATGAGTAATTTTCCACCCGTTTATGAGCCTTTGGAGCCCTGGTGGCTGCCAGCTGCTTGCTGGAGTGTGGAAATCCACACAGCGGCCGGAAAAGGTGGCCAGCGCACCGGGCTCCCGCTCTGGCCACCGGCGAGGTGGTGTGGGTGGAGGCCGCCCACCCCAGACCACAGGACCTCAGAATACCAGCTGGATGGCGCCGTGGGGTCACCCAGTCCGACGGCCTTGGCTCCAGGTGAGGAAACCAGGCAGCAGAGAGGGGAGTGACTTTCACATTGTCACCCAGCAAGGCAGGGGAAAAGTTTCTGCCAGCTGGAGCCCAGGCCAGGCCCACAGACGCCCCTTCCCTCTGAAAGGGGGTGATCTGTTTATGAGCCTCTGTGACCTCTTTAGGTGGCTCAAAGATCAGTTGTTCTGGAATGTCACCCATCTGGGAGACGCTCGCCAGGGTGGCTTTTCTCCCCTCACCAGCCCTGACACTTGCTTGTGGACTTAGAGCCAAGTCTGCCCCATGTCTACCCTTAAAACAGCTGCAGCCAGCCTGCTCTGGACTCGGTGCACCTTGGATGGGGGCTGGGGGTGAGCAGGCAGGAGGGGCCACGGCGTTTGGAGGGTGAGCCTCTCTGGGTGGCATGCTTGAAAGTATGCAGAGCCTTGAGGGGCTCGGCAGCCCTCGGAACGGAGGTCACTGCGTCCCCCCACAAAGCCATCTTTTCTACCCCAGCTCTCACCTTCCCGTGTCTCCTGGAAGAAGTTGACTTCTTCTGGAGGGTGGTTCTCGTGTCCCTTCTTGATCGCCTTGTGCGTGGGGAGGGCAGCACCTTTCTGGGGCTGGAGACCATAGAGGACCATAGCAGAGGGGCCCGTGGCCTCATGCCACGTGTGTGGGCACTCCCACCCGCCTCTAATGCAGGCTCTCCCGTGCCCAGCCTGGGAGCCCTGACGCAGGTACCAGCTCAGTTGGACTCTGGCAGCCCGGACAGTCTGTCTCTTCTCAGATGAGACAGTGGTGTGGGGCTGCACGGTCTTCCTCTGCAAATAGCTGCTGCTTTTCTTCTCTGCTGTTCTCTAGATAGAGGATTGTGAATCGTGTAAGCTTTCTGCGCCTTGGTCTTGTGAGCTGTAGACTGGGGGGTGACAGCAATTGTTATGGAGACTCATGAGACATGGCTGGGGGGTTAGCGGCGTGCCACGTATGTCCCAAGTGCACAATAAACGGTGGTCCTCTTATTAGGATTGTTGTCGGACTGACCTCCAGAATTGTCACCCAGTGTCATCCCCCTTAGTGAAGGGACTGAGGCGAGGTGATTCAGGAGTTCAGAGAGACCGTGGCTATGGGAGCTGAGCCAGGTGGGCGCTGGGGCTGTGGCTGTGGTCCTTCTTCCTGCGGCACTGGCCCTGACAGGTGTGGATGCCTCTGACCGCAGGAGTGGAGCTTAGGTCAGGCATGCAGCTCGCGTTCAGAGTGCACGTGCTGGAACGGCAGGCACACAGAGGGAAGGGCAGCAGCTAACCCTGCCGCACCAGCAGTGCCAGCCATGCTGGCCATTCCCGGCCCTGAGCGTCAGGCTGCCCGTGTGAATCTGGGTCCGTCCAGCGTGTCACTGGGGTCGCTGTTCTTTGTAGGTGCAAGTTTGAGAACCTAGTCTCTCTTCTTTCTTTTCTTTTTTTGGGGTCTGGGTTTTATAGATTTATTTTCAAAGGGCAAAACATGCAGACGATTTAAATGCGAGTCCAACCGAGCGCTCTGTGCGTGTCAGTGACGATGCCAAACGCGGCCCCACTTCCAGTCGCTCGCCAGGACCACCTGCATCTCCTCTCAGAGACGTAAAGGGGTCCGACGCCTTACTTGTGCCCATCCTCCTTGTCTGCAGAGCCGTCCCCAATGTCCAGCGGACGGGGGCGCTTTTCCACGTCTGTGCCACTTCAAACCCAACTCCCTCCTCCGTGGCCGTGACAGTCTCTGCTCGGTGCAGACGCAGCCCAGGCCTTTTGTGAAACAGGAATTTATGGAGCGTTCTTGGGGGTCAATCTTTTCATAGTTTCAAGGCGTAGAGGATGCTGTCCTTGGTCTCTGTGACATCAGAGGGGGCGTCGCTGTGCTGGTGGCACAGCCGCAAAACAACCTGGAACCCAGGGCCCGGGCAGGAAGGGACGCCGCAGTGAACAGGAAATGACTGAGCACAGGCATGGCTGTGGACACCCTTCACAGGCTTTTAGGGCTTTAGAGAACCCCCGTCATCTGACCCTACGTGTGGCCACTAGGACACACGGAGTGGCCAGCGGGCAGTCTCAGATCCTCTGAGGCGAGAGGCGGGCCCCATGATGGGTGGGATCCCGCCTGGCAGGAAGATCCCAGGTCTGTGGAAGAGAGAGCAGTGTCTGGGTTTTGCAGAATGACAGGCGGACTGGTGGAGACCAGAGGACAGCTTTTGTAGGAGGGGAGGTGCCTGAGCACATGGGCCGTGGAGGTGTGACGCTGGCTCAGATGGGCAGCTGGTTTGCTGCAGACCCAGCGCCCCCAGCGTGCGGCACCATCTGCCAGCGTGTAGGAAGCAGGTCTGCAGAGAGAGTGCGGCCTGCAGTGGCCAGCTGAGGACCATCCACGGGCAGTGGACCCACAGTGGTGTTTTCACGCCGACAAACCTGTGTCTCCGAGAGAGCACAGGGAGCCTGGCTGACCCAGCAGTGAGGCCACTAAGATGGCGGCAGGATGGAGCCTGGACCACAGCAAGAGTCGGGGCCTGGAGAGCAGGGAAAGGCGGCAGGAAGCAGTGAGTCCCCTGTGCTCCTCCCAAACCCTTCCCTCCCCAGCGCCCTCCCCGGCTGGCCTCCCTCCTCTCCACTCTCAGAGCCTGGGACTTAATTACACACTGACGCAATTTGTTTTTTTTTTAAAAAACATGTTTATTTTTGTTCTGACTCATTGTAGAAAATTTAGAAAATACAAAAAATGAAAAGAAGAAAATAAAAATCACCCACGATTCTACCACCCAGACACAACGCTCATTAACATTTCTGGGTGTTGCCCTGTGAACCACACTCTCAGAAACACATGCATCCTTTACGATACGTTGGATTGGGGTCTGGTTTTTCGTCCCTTCAGAAGTTTCCTAATGCAGCGTAATCATTTCAGTTTTATGTATAACCTGGTAACATGGCTTTCGGTACATTTACAAACCTGTGCAGCCGTACCCCCTGTCTACTCCCGGGTCGTCTCAGCACCGCAGGAGAAAGCAGTCGCCATCAGCCCTCGCTCCCAGCCCCTTCCCCGGCCCTGACAAGCTCGTCTACTTCCTGCCTCTGGATTTGCCTGTTCTGGACACTTCACACAAACGGAATCACACTACATGTAGCTTTTTGTGTCCGCTCCTTTGCCCTTAGCATGTTTTCAGGGCCCATCACGTATGTGTTCACACATGCTTCAGCCCTTCATTTCTCTGTGTCGCTCAGGAATCGTCCACTGGGCAGCTGGGCGCATTTTGTGTGCCCACTTACAACGGACGTCAGGTGCTTCCGCTGTTTGTACTGCTGTGCACTCACGTAGACCCAGGTGGGCAGTTCTCTTGGGTGTATCTCTGCGAATGGCACTGCTGGCAATGGTCTTCCTGTGGGACTGGCAAACTTCTCCCAAGTGTCCGCATGGGCTACAACCTGCCGGCATGCTGGGCGGGGCAGGGCCTGGACCCGGCAGTCAGGACGTGAGTGTGGGGGCCAGCGCCGTGTACCCTTTGGTCAGGAGGCTCCTGGAGGACAGGAGTTTCCAGGAGAGCTTTGGAGAAGCTCATTTCAAACAACGCCAACCTACACGAAGTACAGAGAGGAACAAGCCGTGGGCTCTGGGGCAGGAAGAGGGCCAGAGAGGAGTGTTTCCGGGAGGACAGGGGCACGGGGGCCCTTCCGAGAAATGGGACTGAGAATCGTTCCAGGGTGGGAAACTTGAAGCCCAAGCCAAAGGGTTTGGAGTTGGCCAGAAGCTACAGATGACTGAGCAGGAGAGAGACAAGATCACAGCAGGGGAGGGGTCTCTGGTCTGTGTGAGTGGCAGATGAGGGGTGGGTGGATGGGCGCAGGGAGGCTGGGGAGAAGAGGGTTAACACCACGGGGCTGTGACCCCCCAGGTCTTACTCTGGTCCACAGGGAGCCTCGGAGACCCTGGAAGTGAGGGAGGAGAAAATGGCTTGTGGGAAGACTGGACCGTGTGTTGGGGAAGGTGAACTGATAGGGACCTTTGCTCCTTCCAAGGTCCCCTTAGAAGTGTCACCTGTGGCTTCGTTTTCCCTGGTACCTCTTACTAAGCGTCTGCTGGGATGGCTTTTCAGTGTCTTGCAAACCCTGGGATGCTGCTGTTCCCTAAGCCTCTGGCATCACTGCCCCCTCTCTGGAGAGGCAAGTTGGGAAAACCCCCGTCTGTGTCTTCATCCAGCAACCACAGCCGCTCTTTGCCAAGGGCGGCCGTCCAGGCACCGAGTAACCACAGGACCGGCCCTTACACACATCTCAGACAGCCCAGGAAGGACCCAGAGCCCGCTGGATGTTAGGAATCTGATGGCTGGAGGCTGGGGAGGGGGTGGATGAGATGGCTTTTTGTGGTCCCCACCCCAGGATTCCGGGATTGTCACCCACAAAGCTGGCCTCTGCCCAGATCCGAAGGGCTGTGTCTTCAGGGGAAGCGCGTAAGGGCTGCACACACAGTCTCTTCTCTGCCTCCCTCCTGGAAGGCGGGCAGTTTTGTGTATGCTCAGGTACCTCCTTTGATGTCCTCACAGGAAGCGCTTTCTGTACCTGCCAGGGCCATGCTCATCCATCAGCTCCTGACAGGTGGAGGGAGGGTGGTCTGGCAGCCGGAGAACCAGTTGGAATCACCTTCATTTTAATATTCCACCTTTGATCTAGTGTAGTGAAAGGCTGACAGTGAGAGGGGAAGCATCTTCCTAGGTGACATAATGCAGACCTCCCCGTGTATGGGGGGAGGGATGTGCTATAGCTCTCACCTGCCCCTCCCCCTCAGCCACAGTGAGCACAGGTCAGCTGGAGGCTCCACCCACCTTCACACCCTGCAGGGGACTTTGGGGTCTCTAAGCTTCTTGTGGCCTCTGTCCCCATCTCTGTCACCATGGGACCCCTCCCCCCTGCCAGGGTGCTCAGGTCTGCCTTCCAAGTGGGTAGAGCCATGACGAGGACCCAAGGGAGGGGACCCCAATGTTGGGTTCTGCCAAGGAAGCTCTAGGAAACTGAGCTCTTCACAAGACCTTGGCCAGCGATGTGGGTGGAGCAGCGTTCCCCTTTGTGGGGTCCCTGGCAGGCTGTCCCTGTGGCTCTGTCTGTGGAGCAGAGGCTGAGAGATACCTTCTCCCAAGTGGACACACGCGGGAGAGACGTGGACCCTGGGCTGAGAGCCACGTTTGCCGTGTCTCCACTGTGACCTGGATGGTCACCCCTTTGCTCCTTGTTGAGTGGGTCCTTCAATGCTCGTTTCTGGGGCTGGTCTCACAGGCAGTGCTCTGAGCAGGGCTGGAAGCCCCATAATTCCATCAGCAGGAAAGCTCGGGTCCCACTGTGGGCACGTTTCAGAGGACAAGGAGGCAGCCCTCAGGGCCTTCAGTCCGACCAGGAGAAAAGCTGGCAAAGCGAGAGCTTGGTAAAGCTGTTCAAAGGTCCAAGGTTGGATTTAACCTCATTGACCCAGCTGACACTAGGTGGTGAGGGACATGCCAGGTGACCTTGTACCTGGGGCATCAGGGGCATCATGGAGCCACAGGGGGCTTCCCAGGACACAGCCTGAGGGGGCCTTGGGGTTGTCGTGAGTGACAGACGAGGGACCTCAGTCCTGGGCTGGAGCTGCTTGAGTCAGCGTGGTCCCTAGTGGCCGAGCCCTCTGTCAGGCTGGGCCACCCGCTGGGTTCCCACAACCCTGCACACAGGGGAGCTGGTGCGGGAGGCTGGGGCCCCGCCGCCTGTGGGAGGCCCAGGCACCTCCTCCTGCTCTGCAGGTGCCAGCCTGCTCCCTGTGGTCTCCCTTCCCTGGCAGGTTGGTTGGGGCTGTTGGTCCCCCCCAGGCAATCAACAGCGCCCACCTGTGGTATTTCCCCACAGAGGAACCGTTTCCATGGTGCTGCTTTCCTTCCTTTTTCCACCTTGAGTCCCCCCGCCCTCCTCCCACCTGCTCTCTACCCCACCAGGGCCGGGAGCTCCCACCTCCTCTTTCCTCCCTTCCTTCCCCACATCCACCAGAGTCATGCATGCGCTGCGCTGGGGGGGCTGTGGATTTGAGGTGAAAAGTGGCCTGGGGTTTGGCCAGGGCAGCCAGTCGGTAACGGGGCGCCAAATGAATGGTTCTCAGCCTCAGGTACCTGCCCCACCCCCTTCTCACTGTTCTCACGGTTTGGAGTGGGGACAGTGGCCTGGCCCGCAGCTTGGAAAATTTCTGAGCTCGGAGCAGAACCGGCTTGGGGGAGCGTGAGGCCCGGGCCGTTAGTGACATGGGGCCTCAGATTGGAAGGTCTCATGATCTGCTGTCACCACCTTGAAATCCTCAGTCATTTGTGAGCAGAGCTTTCCATTCATGTTTTGTGTTGTGCTCCGCAAATTACATAGCGGGTGCTTCTCGGAGAGCCTGCGTGGACAGCAGCTTCCAGGAGAGGGAGGCAGCCCGGCTGGGGCGCGAGTGGGGGCAGAGAGGCCCATCACCTGGGCACTGTTCACGGGCTGGCAGGGGCCCCGCTCTGAACTTCCAGCATCCAGAGTGGCACCTTGGCCCTCGTTTCACAGCCTGACGGGCTGGGAGGGAAAGGGCACCGCAGAGCCGGGACTGGCTGGACATACTTCCCAGGAACAGGGACCACGGGGTGGCAGGGGCCCTGGAAAGCCCACCTCGCTCTGGCTGGATGAGGAGCAGCATTCCTCCCCTTGGTCCCCAGCCCACCTCAGGCCCACCTGTCCTCACGGGTTCTCTCTGCTCCTGTGACCACCATGTCTCTCACATCACGTGACTCATCTGGAGCGAGGCCTCCAGTCATGCCTGACCGAGGGGAGCAGACCAGGACACCTGCCCCCTCCCTGCTGGCCTCCTGGTCCTCCCCTGGGACACACTGGGAGCAGGTACATGGACCAGGGCCTGAGCTTGGGGCTTCACACGCGGGGCCCCTGTTAAGTGAGTTCCTCGTGACATCCGTGGGCAGCTGGTGGTGGACTAGGAGCCCTGAATCTGTCCCTCTTGTTTGGCTAAGACCTAGCAGCATATAAGATGGATTAGACAGATTCCAGAAAGCATCCACTAGGTCAGTCTGCTGCTCTGTGGGCTGGAGGGACCCTGGACCCAAACAGAAATGTGCTCCCCGCAGCTTGGAGGTGTCACGTCAGAGCAGCCAGGCTGGGAGGAAGGAGGAAGGTGGCCCTGAGTTTGCATCCCAGCCCTGCCACTCCCTCTGCATGTTTCTCTTGACCCCCCCTTATTTAGGAGTGAGGCTGGCCGGCCCCTTCAGGCTCTGACACCGTGTTCAGAGTTTACACTCTTGTTCTTCTGGATCTTTGTCAGTGAGCAGCTTCCTGCCCTCCCACCTGAATCTCTTCTGCTGCTGCTGCTCCCTCATCTCGCTTCAGTCAGGTGGGACCAGGCACCCATCTTCCCAGCTCTCTGGGACGTCTATGGCCAGGCGACCTTCAGGCCGCCTGCCCCTGGGGACTTGCAGGGAAGGGGCCTGGCCCCTCCGTCTGCTCTCTCTGCCTCAGCCTCAGCCCTGCGCTGGGGTGTGGGGAGCAGTTTGACACTAGAGAGGTTCAGCGGGTTCCCCAGGGCCCAGGCAAGCCCCAGCCGGCCTGTGAGGTCCCTGCTAACCTGCTGTGTTACTGCGGGTAAGGATGGCGCTCGGAGCCCAGGCCCACGTGGGGAGAGGGCCGCTGGGGCATTGACTTTATTCCAGGGCTTAATTGGTATAATTGCTCTCTTCTTCCTGCCAAACCAGAGTCTGTCTGGGTGGCTCTCCCACCTGCGGATGGGAGCTGCTCAGAAAGGTCTTTGAGTCCCAAGTAGGGATTCTGCTGGCTGCTCGTGTTGCCTACAGCTCCCCTCCCACCCGCCCTAGAGGACCAGGGACCCCAGGGCAGCCTGAACCCTGACTCAAGGAGATGGGGGGAGAGCAGCCCATCCTGCCAGGAGCTGGGCAGGAAGAGAGTGGCAGGAGCTTCTAGAGCCAGGCTGCTGACCCTCGGGGTCCTCAAGGTTCAGGGGTTTGTGGGGTAAGCAGGGGATGTCCCTCGGAGGGGAGCGGGAGGAGGTAGAAGCCGGTGCTGCTCCATTTCACTGGGGAGCCACCTCGAGGGGACGTCTGGTCCTCACGGCCGAGATCACCTGAGGACCGGTGTTCGCCAGGTGCCCAGCTCCTCCCATGGGTCTCCGGGCCTGCAGGGTGGCCTCCCTGTTAGAAGGACAGGGAGTCTGGGTGAAAGGCCCTGATCTGTGCATTTGCCCACATTTAATCTCAAAACCGCGTCTGGGTAGGCGGACGGTCACCCCACACAGCTGAGGAAAGCCACCCGAAAGGCTAAGTGAGGATGTGTGACGAGATCGGCCTGATGGCTAAGCCCACACCCCCTCCACGCTCACTGGAGCCCCTGGGGTAGCACTGCGTTTAAAAAACAAAAAGCAGCATGAGCTACGAATACTAGAGGGGGCCGACTTACTCTAAAAAGTGATTCCTTGTTTATCTGAAATTCAAATTTAACTGGGCATCGTTCCAAATATTGCACGGGACGTACTTACAGTAACAATTATTTGTTATTTCCCCAGAATTCCAGTTTAAATGGGCACCATGTGTTATGGGCTGAATCCGGCAGTGCTACCCCGGTCCTCGTGGAAGCCGGGGCTCCCCACTCACCCCGCGTGTACCTGGCCTGGCGACGCTGGCCCTGTGATCACCAGCTGCACCCCCCCACCCCCCCACCCTGCTGTTGGGCAACCCTGTCCCCAGGCCTCAGGGACAGGCTGCGAGCAACTCCCCCTGGCACTTACTTACTTCTCTGCCCTGCTTTCCTGGCTGCCCCACAGGAGCCCCCCCCCCGCCCCCCGCCCGTGTGCTGCCCCCACGCTGCACTGTGGCTGTCAGCCTGGCTTTGCCGCTGGGTTGGAGGCTCTGGGACGAGGGGCAGGGAGCTCTCACTTTCCAGACCTGTCTGTGCCAGGAGACATCAGGGCGTTCTTTACAAGCAGGTGCCCACCCCTCTGAACCACTCGCACTCTGCTGGGGAGGACCTTCCCAGCTCCAGGCCAGCTGGCCACAGTCAGACTACTGGGGACCACGACTGCAGTGACGGGCCTCGCCAGTAGAGGGCGCTCACAGGAGGGTTTATGGTCCCACCAGGTCAGGTTTGCTGTGGGTGGGAGGTGTTTCCTGACTGCGCTTTCAGGTGTGTCCCGGTCAGTTCACTGTTGGCCTGTCCACCTTTGGCCCCCTTACTAGTGAGCTGGGGACATTCCCCAGTGGCACTTTTGGCAAGAAGGGCACTGGCGAAACGGCTTAAGGCTGAGACGGAAGCTGGGCTGGGCCCTCTGTAAGTGGCTGTGTTGTGGGAACGAGAGAAAGTCACCTCTTCCCCTCCCCCAGCCCAGTCACATCAGTTCTTCTCTGGGTTCAGATTATGGAGTCTTGGGGCCTCTGGGGATGAGGGTTGGGGTGTCCATGATTCAGCTGCCACGCGGGGGGAGAACCACGTCTCGGGGCAGAGCCTCTTTTGGGAGTAAAGTCCAGGCGTAAATCTCTGGCCACAGGCCTTGCCCTTCTCTCGGAGTTACTGAACCTTCTGGTCCCTGTGGAACCAGCCGCATAGGGTGATGAGGTTTCAGCCCGCATCCCAGACGGGAACACATTGATGAGGGACATTGGCTTGGGCACATCTTTAAGGGTAAGATGGGCAGATTCCGGTTTTGTGGGCTGCCAAGATCTTCTGGACCCCCCATCAGAAGTTCTCCTGTCACCACAGAACCTCTGGCGGCACAGGCAGGGCCACCCCTCTGTTCTGAGAAATAGTGTATCAAGGACTCCGGTGGTGGCAGGCAGGCTCCCACAGGCCCCCAACTGAGCAAGAAGCCCCAGGGCTTTGGCAGGATCCCATCAAATTCCTGGGTCCTGGAGGGGACAGGGAGCAGGCGTCACTGGGGTTGGGTGACACGGCCACTGCCTCTTCGAGAGCCTCTCCTATGGTTAGGGGAGGGGAACTCGCTCTGTCAGCCGTGGGACATGTCCCTTCCATGGCCTTGGAGTGGACCTGGGTGGGGAGACATGGGAGCCTGGGGGTTGGGGTGCTGTGATCTATGCATGTGGGCTCAGCCCTGGGTCTGAGGGGGGGTTGGTGCCATCATAGGAACATATGGCGTAAAGGATCAAGAACTGGGATGGGGCGAAACCTGGGAACTTGCAGGGGTGTGACACAGGGTCAGTGGTGGCCTGGTTGCTCTTGAAGCCTGTTGGGGTCCTGGCTGCCCCACCCAATCCAGCTCCAAGCCTCGGTCTGTGTCCTGCCTGCACTGACCCTCTCCATCCTCTTTCCCACCAGGCGCCTGGATGCCAACCTCATCTCCCTGGTCCCGGAGAGGAGCTTCGAGGGGCTGTCCTGCCTCCGCCACCTGTGGCTGGACGACAATGCCCTCACCGAGGTCCCCGTCAGGGCCCTCAACAACCTGCCTGCTCTGCAGGCCGTGACCCTGGCACTCAATCACATCCGCCGTGTCCCTGATTTCGCCTTCCAGAATCTCACCAGCCTGGTTGTGCTGTGAGTATGCTCTGCCCTGCCCCCACGGGTCCTGCTGGGGTCCATGGCCTTCCCCTTCTCTCGGAGTTACTGAACCTCAGGTCTCAGTTTCCCCTTTGTAAAATGAGGCGTCTCGCGCCCTGTTGACCCCATGGGGTTGTCATGAAGCCAGTGACGTGAGGGCTATCGACGTGCTCTAATGTCGATAAAGGACAGAGCGCCGTAACCAGAGAGCAGGACTGAAGATGCCCTCCTCACCACGCAAACACGAGGACGCCTTCTAGTGGGAATGGAAGCCAGAATGCCTTACATGCTTTGCACCACATCTGAGAACCAGGTGGTGCTGTTGTATGCGCGGGCACGGTAGGGGGAGGGTAAATTCACCTGTCTCCGGGGTCTGGAGAGGCACACAAAAGGCGTCACTGGTAATTACCGGGGAGATAGCATCCCTGGCAGGAATTGGGGCCTGGGGTTAACTCTGCCCCGTTCTCAGTGGGAACTTTAGAGGCAAATTAGCTTCGAGCTAATTGCTGTGAGTGATTGGTAAGTTCATGGGGTAATTACTCAGGGCTTGGAGGTCATGTGTAATTGCTTTGGGTTCCACACTGATTGCTGCCAGAGCGTGTGTTGGTGACTGCTCATTGCCCCCCGTGCTCTTGGAAAGCTGGTGTGATTTTCTAAACCAGGGGATGGATGACGCTTAGCTCCATTTGAGAGATGAAAAAGCAGGTACCAATTTGTTTGTCTACTGTGTTGCCCCGAAAATAAGACCTAGTCAGCTAGGTCTTATTTTCGGGAAAAAGGTAATTCTGTGCTGGGACACTGGAGATCCTGAGTGAACATCTGTATGGACCACGTCCTGCTACCAGGATGACCGCCCGTCCCTGGGCCTTCTGGGAGCTGGTGGGTACTTACGGGGGTGCAGCGAGCTGGTGTTTGATACCCCTGTGACATCCCGAGGCAGTGGGCTCAGGTCTGCCGGAAAATGAGGGACTCGTGATGGGTCCCCTGTGAATGACTAGCAGCAGCATTTACAGAGCCTATGTGGGACACGGCTGCTGCCCTCAAGGGGCGACAGGCTGTGGGAAAAGCAGAAGACATACGAGAAGGAAGCTGATGAGTCCTGGAACTTGGGCCAAGTTGGCCTGGAGATGGCAGACTCACAGACGTGTGGGAGGTCCTGGGGAAGGTGGGCTGGGTCCTGGCCTGGAAGGTGGTGAGGAACGAGGCAGGCCCACAGGTGTCAGTACAGGCCCTCGGGGGAGGCAGCGGTGCAAACCGGCCAGCCTGGCAGGAGCAGTGTGTGGGAGCAAAGCCCGGAAACGTGAGTTGGGGCCTTAGTGCCAGAGCACAGTGTGGCTTCATCTGCCAGTGGGGCAGGGGAGCGGAGGTCCGAGCAAAGGTGCAGGGGTGTTTCATGGTCAATTGGGAGGAGGGGTGGGAATAGGGAGACTGACGACAGAGAGGTCAGTCGGCAGGCTCTCGTGAATCAACCAGGTCTGGCTTGGGGAGGTGGCCGAGGGCCGGGGGAGGCATGACGGTGAGGGACGTCTGCAAGGCTAAGCGACTTGATCCCCAGGTTCTCGGATGGTGGAAAGAATCTGAAGCTTCTCTGGGACCCAGGGAGCTGGAAGCTGAGCTGTGGCAGCTCAGGGAGGGCGCTGCCCCCAGACATGAGGACGGGCGAGGGGCCAGGAGAGAAAGCCCACCATGCAGGAGGGAAGCCGTGGAGGACAGCTGGCCCCTGGCCTCTGTCCTTCACCTGCCTGCAGCTCCCAGGGCTGCAGAGGAGAGGCTTCCGGTGGCAGCAGGTGACCTGTGAGAGGGGGCGGAGCGGGAAGGCTGTGTAGGGATGGTGGGGTGAGCGGCTGAAGGCCCGGGAGGCAGATCAGGACACCTGGGGGTGATGGGAGGCAAGGGGACACCCCAGTGGGGGGCAGGGAGAAGGGGCTGCTGCTGGCACCCTACTGGCGTCACGCTGCTGTGACAGCGTGCATTCCCTTCCTGTCACTGCCGTGGCACTGATGGGACCCCGAGGCAGCACTTGATTGGTCAGCAGTGGTGTCACGTGTGTAAATGCTGTCCCTTCATGTGGACGACAAGCACCACCACCCTGCCCCAGGCGGCTGCCAGAGGTGCGCAGGACCCCGGTTCAATGGGTGGTTTCAGGGGGTCAGAGGCCGGGGGCTGGGATTTTGGAAAGCTGAGACAGTGTGGTCCAGAGAGGCTGCAAAGGGAGGAGGGGTGGAAAATGGAGAGAGTCCAACAGGAAGCAGGCAGAAGTGACAGTTTGGGGACTGGGTTAGAGGCACGGAGGAGATGGAAATATTAACCTCTTGGTGAGGGGTCCCGGTTTCTTCCCGGTTCCCAGGAGGGACAGACCCTCTGAGCGCGACGGGAGGACACAGGACCCAGAACCCTCCCGGCCCCCAGCCTGGCCTCTGCCCCTTTCTGCCTGAAGACGTCTTTTAATCCTGGAACTTTAATAGCTGCACTAGATCATGTCAGCGTGTAGAATAGGCCGCGTCCCACTTTCTGGAACAATGGATGCTTTTGAGCTGCACATTCCACTCTTGCCTCATCGTAGAGAATTTTCTTTTGTAGTCTGTCTTTGAATGCTGCTCTGTCTCGTTTCGGATTCCCTGCCTCAGAGCGAGCAGCTGCCCTGTGCTGAATCACCTGAAGGCCGTCTGCAGCCATTGGGGCCTGGTCCTACCTTCTCGTCTCCGTCCGCCAAGCCCTCCGTGATTACCTCAGACTTTCTCTCTGACTCCAGTTCTCGGCAGAGTCTATGCGGCTGTTTCAAATTTATTGACGAGTTTTTTAATAATGTCGTTGTGGTCCCCAGTCTATATTGCCATTTTTTCTTTCATTTAAAAAATGTTGTCTTTGAAGTATTGCTTCATGGATGGTCTCGTAGCAGAAAGCCATTGTGACGGTTTCTTTCTGTTCCTCATTCATGACTTACATTTTCTCCAAGCTCAGACCTTTGCATCCTCGTGTCCCCTCTCCCTCGGTTTCCCTCTTGGGCTTGGATTGCTGTCCACTCATTCTAGCTGCGTCATCGCTGGGCCCCATTGGTGTCCACACGCCCGCCCCCCGCCCGGTGCAGAGCTCCAGTTTGTGGGTGGCCTTGCAGGTCAGTTGGGTCTCCTCGCCTGGCTGAGCCCTGGTGTGGGGAGGTGGGCGCTTGCAGTGCTGTCCGGTCTCCATCAGACCACGGGCTCTGCTCCAGCCAGCCCGGCTCAGTGTGTGGTACCCACCGGAGCCACACCTTCTACCCAGGATCTCTCTGGGCTTCTGGCCATGTTGTGTCCTCAGTCAGCGAGGAGCCTGGAGCTGGGCTTGCTTTCCCCTCTCACCTGTCCCCTGGGCAGCCAGGTGGGGAGGGCGCAAAGGATGTTCATGGAGCTGCTTCTCTTTAGATTTGGGGTTTTAGGGTGAATTCTCCAGCTTTTGTTTTCGTGCCAGTTCTTTGGCACCAGTTTTGCAGTTTGTTTACATTAAGTGAGGTCTCTGCCCCTTGCTTTGTTGCAACTGGTAATATTTGGGGTGAGGGCAGGGGTCTTGTTTTTGCTGTTTCACTCATTTCATTAGCAATTAGCAGAAGAACCAAGAGCAGAAGTCTCTTATTTTCAATTAGCTATTTTTACGCCGGAAGTCTCTCCCGAACTGGTGTGCCTCTCCCAGCCTGTATACACCCTGGCCAAGCCCCGCTCCCTTCTGCACCTGGGTCCTCACTGTCCCCTGCCTGGAATGCCCTTCCCGTGCTTGTTCAGATCACCGCCTCCACAAAGCCCGCCCTGACTGCTCTGGCCTCACCAGTCCCCACTTCGGAGCTTGTCTGCAGCTCCCTGCAGCTGTGACAGAAAGCTTAGCCCTTAATTATATGTTGTCTGCAGTGGTTGGCTGTTGGCTCCCAGAAGTGCGTCTGGACACTGAGTCAGGCCAGCGGTGTCCTGGGGAGCAGGACCTCAGACTGGAGCGCCCCCTCACCCTCAGCCTCTGCGGACAGCAGACCTTGTCTGAGAACTTAGTAGGAGACAAGTTAGCTGGGGCCTGCGCATTCCTCTCCCCTTTGCCTTCAATCGCAGTCCAAACGGTGCAGCCCGTGGTCAGCCCAGCGTTGGAGACTGACTTCCGAGGTCGGTCTCGGCCAATCATCTTGTCCCTGGAGACAGCGCTGGACCACTGGGGTCACTCTGCCTGCTTCTTCCTCCACCTTCCTACTTACGCCCCCACCCTGGCCCAGGGCTGTGGCACCTGTGTGACGTGTCCCTCCTTCCCACACAGGCATCTTCATAACAACCGCATCCAGCATCTGGGGACCCACAGCTTCGAGGGGCTGCGCAATCTGGAGACACTGTGAGTGGCGGGTTGTGGCAGGAAAGCCTGACGTCGGAGGGAGGGTGGCATGAAAGCCTGGCATCGGGGGCGGGGGTGGCAGGGGCAAGGCCAGCAGGACTGGATGCTGGGGTCTGGCTCTGGGCCTGCTCACCAGGCAACCATCCCTGCCACTTCCTCTGGCCTGTTGCCAGAATGAATGCCTTTCCTCTCTGGTGGAAGGTGCCCTCTTGGGGTTCAGGGTGGCCCAGAAAGGGGGAACCTAGGATCCCTGCCAGCAGAGCCCACCAGGAGAATGACATTTGTAAGTAGAAATAGGAACAGCAAGGAGCAGCTGGAAGAACGGGATGGGACGGCAGGCTTGGGAGTGCGGCTGGGCTGGCTCAGGGCAGTGTGACATCTGTGTGGCAGTGGCTGCTGACAGAGGGAAAACAATACCACAGAGCAGTGCTGGGCCTGTTTGCCAGTTGACCTCACCAGCTAAATGATTAATGGGGGGTGGCCCCCTCGGCGCTCCCGCCTGACTATAAAAAGCACCCTAAACTTTGACTCTTAAAAAGCTGTATTGTCCGTACATCATTGTGCTGGGATTCTGGTCAGGTCAGAAAGCACTTGCGCCTCTCATCGCTCCCTCCGGAGCACTGCCAACCCCTGCAGAGCAGGCCCCGGGGCCCCGTTTGAGCAGAGAACTGCACCGACCATGCCAGCTGGGGTCCCTTGGCTCCCAGGAGGGGGGCTGCATGGCCACCTGGTGCCAGCCGGGAAGGCAGTGCTGGGGAGTGAAGGACCCAGGGCGTGAGGTTGGGGAAGGGCTGGCTGTGCCAGGGGCATGGTCACTTCTCTCGCCCCCAACACACAGCAGAGCGACCCTCCTGAGGTGACAGAGCAGCAGAGGGGAGGTGCCGGGGGCAAGCTTTGGCCCGTGGAGGCCATGCGCTGGGCAAAACCATTTGGTGCATGTAGTGTCTGCGTTTGTGCTTGTGGGGGGCAATGGGGGCCGACGCCCCTCCCCTCCGCGTCCCATGGGCAGGACAGCCAGGAGCTTGCTGTTCTCTCAGGCTCAGCCAAAGCAGGAGAAATGGCCAAGCTGGGTCCAGCTGTCCCTTCCGCTGACCGCATGCCCAACCTGGAGTCAGGAGAGTGGGAACCGACATGCACCCTGAGCCCCCTCTGCGTCTCCAGAACAATCTAGCCTTTTGGTCAACAGCTAGAGAACTGATGTCTGGGGAAGTCACTCCCTGCTGGGGCCGAGCAGGCCCAGGCCAGTTGGTCTGTGAGCTGAGAAAACAGACCTGAGTTCCTGCTCACTGCCCTGCTGCCTTCGTCGTCTGGGTCAAGGGGGACTGTGCAAGGTGTTTGGAGAGCCCTGAGGGAAGCTGGTGCCCCCACAGCCACCTCTTGGGGATGCAGAGCTTTGGGCAAATGCAGAGCAGGAGGGAGTCTGAGGTTCCCTGCCCCAGGATGTGGGGCGTTCTCCCACTGGGCAGGGCAGTCCGTGGGGGCATATGTGCTGGGTATGCACGGCCCCTCTGAGAGCCAGCCAGCAGTGATTTCTTCACTCTGGGGCTGCCTGCTGCTTTCTCAAAGGGCCACGGGAGGCCTGCGTGGGCACCCGGTCCACTGGTGCTGGCTAGAGCTCAGAGCCTGCCACCTGGCGCCCACTGCATCTCTCGTCTTTGGGGGCGCAGGGCCTGCCACTCACATCCCTGCACCCACTGTACAGATGGGGCAGCCAAGGTGGGGACGCGAGCAGTCCCCCCAGTGGGCGCTGTGCAGGCAAGTAGCCTGTGACAGAGCCTTACACGGCCTGGGGCCATGGGCCTCTGTGAGTCTGCGTCCTAATCTGCAATGTCATCTGAGTAATGCTGTGTGGGTGACAGGAGAGCTGTCGGGACTCTGTCCTGCTTCGCCTTCTGGGTCCATCCTCCCCACCCTCCAGGGCCCAGTTCCTCCAGTTTTTGACCTGCAGTTAAAAGGGGAGAGTGCGCTTTTTGTCCTCTGTCCTTGAGCACTTGAGGGACAGCCAGGTGTGGGGGAGGGGCCGGGAGCTTGAAAGGACAAAGAGTCAGACCTTTAATTGTTGCGTAATTGGCGCGCTTTGTAGCCGCCTTATTACTCTCCCCCCTCGGGCATAACTCTCTGCCACTTACACCTCTCTCATCTCGCTGCAGAGGGAAGATCAAACCACCCGCTGTGGTTTGGCTCCAGGGACGGGCTCCTCTCAGCAGGCAGGAGGGGAGCTGCACCCAGCCCTTCCACCTGGGGAAGGGGGCCGGCCGTGCACGTGGGCCACACAGCAGACTGTGCACGCACAATGCACATGCCTGCAGCTCTGGCCTGCAGGCGCTCAGACCCCAGCACAGCACAGACACCGCTGCTCTGCCCTGGGAGCTGGGGCCCGCCCCGGCTCTGCCTGTGCTCACCACTGGGCCAGAGAAGTGGCCGCAGCTCTGAGCCTCATTCACCTGCCAGGTGGGCGGCACCGAGGCACAGGGCTTAGCAGATAGGCATGTGCCCTGCGCTCTTTTGCTAGAGAGCCAGGCAAATCCAAGTGGGGGGCAGGGCCTGGGGCAGGCGCTGCTGTACCCTCTCCTGCTGAGCAGAGGCAGCAGCGTGCAGACGCAGGGCCCCCAGCAGCAGGAAGCCTGGCGCGCATTGTGGGGCTGGGGACCCGCTCCCACTTCTCCTGGAGGCCTTGCCAAGAAAGCCCAGCAGGAGGCGGATAGCACAGACTGCAGCCTGCAGGCACGCTTCCCTCCTGCCCCTGCCCCACAAGGAATCAAAGGTGTGCTGGCCCCCAGCCTGTGAGGTGTTATTTCCTCCACTTTCCAGATCAGGCCAAATCCAGACGTGTGGGGCAAATTGCCCGTTTCTAGAACTGGTAGGTGATGGTAAGCCGCTGGCCCCTGCCGCCTGCCTCCTACATTGCTCCTGCAAGGTCAGGTCCATCACAGGACTCCCCAGGTGTCTAGGCTGACAAGTAGGAGGAGGCAGGACCAAGGATAGTCCTGGGAAGGTTGTCCCAGGAGGCCCTCAGGTCAGCGATTGGTGGCGCTTGGAGGCCAGGCGGCTCTTCTGAGGCCACAGCTCATGGTCCTTGGACCCCAGCTTTACTCTCCAGTAAAATCTGTGCTAAAAAAAAAAGAAAAAGAAAAGAAAACGATGCCGAGCAAAGCAGGTGCTCCCTGAGGGGCCCACCCCCAAGCCTTAGATCCATATCTCAGCCAGAACTTGGGGCACGTGGGAACAGGGCTCCTTCCCTCAGGCCTCAGCGAGGCGCTTTGGGCCTCCTGGTAACTGGGAGCCCCTGTGCGGGCTGGGCCTTCCCTTAGGAGGGAGCCTGGGGCCGAGGTGTGGACAGCACCTCCGGACAGCAGTCAGCAGGGATGGAGGGGCCAGCAGGGGTTCAGAGGCTTCTGCCCCAGAGTCCAGAGGGAGCAGCGGCCCTCTGACCACTTTGCCCTCTGACCTTCCACCCTGCTGAGCACCCACATGAGACAGTGAAAAGGGCTTTTGTTCTCAAAGGCTGTCGCATCTCACGTGTCCCCTCTCCCCAGCGCCTGTTGAGGAAGATAAGGCAGGAGCTGTGTGCCCTTGAGTCGCAGGTGGGGAAACTGAGGCAGAGAGTGGCCACCGTGCCCGAGGTCATCCAGTTAATGAACAGCCGACTAGGTCGCGGCCTCGGCCTCTGGCCAGTGTCCGCCGGTCCCACCACGGCCTTCCAGGACCCCGCCTCCCAGGGCTGCAGCACTCTTCCTTCACAGCCCTTAATCGGCTCCCATTTGTGGGTTTATTAGCTGCAAATGTGTGGGGTTTTGTGGCTGATCCAGGAATTCATTGTTCCGTATAAAACGTTTTCTTTCTGGCTTTTCCCGCAGAACCACTAATGATTTCTATCAGGCAGAAGATTGAGTTGCCCAGTGAGCTTGTCCTGCGTCTGTGACCAGGGCAAGTTGCTAATCGTTCCTCCCAGCACAACCTTCCCTTTCCCACTGCCCGGCACTGGGGAAGCCAAAGCCACCCTTCTTGTCCCCTGCTGGCAGTGGGCTGAAGCTTCCCCTCTGAGCCTGCGGGTCCCCACAGTGCCCCCCTGCTGGTCTGGAATGGAGCGGCCAGAGCTTGGGGCGGGGGAACCACTGGCGGCCATGGTGGGGCCGCGGCTGGGAGACTAACAAGCTCGGGTATGTTGGTGAGAATCAATAATTGCCACTCTCTCTTACCTGTTTCTTTAGAGTCACTCATGCCATAAGTATTTATTGAGCTTCTAGAATGTGCCGCGCCGCCATCATAAGCCCTGGGGAAACACTTGGGAACAGGAGGGTGTCGTGCTATCGCAGAGGCTCCAGGGTTCTCGGCCAGGCGTCCTGGATAATCTGATCTCCAACTCCCCACCCCGTCCATCCTTACTGCAATCACCCACACCTGTCCCTTGAGCCCCAGACTTAAGTGTCCACGCAGGGGTCCTGTCACAGCCTGTGAGATGGCACCGCTGTCCCCTGCCCTCTAACTCGGAGGGATGCCCTGGGCGTGTGCTGAACCCCCGGGATCATCCGGCATCCCCTTCCCACAAGCTCTGTGGCTGAGAACCCCAGGCCCCGACTTTACACCAATGAAGTGAGGTCACTAGGACAGGTCATCCGGCCACATTCTGCTCTGACCAGCAGCACCCCAAAGCCTTCAGGTCCCCAGGGCTTCCAAGTGAGGGACGTGCTGCCCGCAGGGACTGCCCACATCTGGAGGACTGGGTCCTGCTGTGAGTGTCACATCTTAAGAGTGACCAGGGCTTCTCTGGGGAGGGTGGTGAGAAGATGAAATGTCTCCAAACCTTGATTCGGAGAATGTGGGAGCAGCCTTAGCGGAACACGGCGATTGTCTCGGGAAGGCAGATTGCACGCGTCTTACAGTCTTGCAGCCGCCGAGGGGAGGCCTGAGGGAATAAGACAGGTGGCCCCCCAGCTCAGGACGAGGAAGGGCTCCCTGACCAAGCAGCAGCCCTGGGCACCCCTGCTGGTGCTGCTGGCGGCAAGTGGCCCGTCACCTCTCAGCCCCGTCCGAGCCCCGACTTCTCGGATCCCCGGTGCTTCATTAGGGAACAAGTCCTCTCAGAACCAGGGACCAGCCACTCCCACTGAAACCTACCGTGCTGGCTTCAGGTGTCTCCTGAGTTTTCTGGCGCGGACGAGAGTGTGGGTGGAGGGCGGCCGAGCTGGAGCATGTCTGTGTCTCTCCATAGAAACTGATGACAGTTTTACTAATTGCAGCGTTTATTAATGGGTGGCTTTTTGTGCCGGTTGTTTAGAAGGTAAAACGATGCTGTCAGTCATACAGTTTGCGTCGTTCCTGGCTTGCCATGTCGTCTGCCCCAAACACTCCTGATTCCAGATGGAGGCCGAGTCTGCAGGGCCTTTGGGGACGAGGTGGCTGGGTTTCCAGTCTGTGGGAGGCGTGTGTGTTCTGTGTCTCACGCTGGGGAGCGGGCTCACCCCCAGTCCTCCGTGTGACCTTGTCTGTGACCCGGGAGTAAACACTGACGTCAGCCTTGAGACTAGTGTAGAGGAAGCCAGTGTGTGCCATCAGCCCTTCCATATTGCTGTGAGGAGAACAAAACCACCTCGCGTGTCCACGGGGCTGGTGTGTAGTGACCGGAAGTCTGACGTCCAGCGCAAGACAGGGGAAAGGCGTCTGCTCTGGATGAGGCAGACGGAGCAGCCTTTGGGACTGGGTGGCCTGGATAACCGGGAAGGAAGCACATTGAGCATTTCCTGACCTGCTTCCCTGCCATCCTGGGTACACAGAGGATGGGCGCTTTCTACCCTAAAATGGTGACACACACAGACACCAGCCTCCGATCATGACCATTTGGCTTGGTCACGCTTGTCGGCGCCCAAAGGAACTGCCAGGTTTCTTTCCCCAACCCTCTCCGTATCTCCTCTTCCTACGCTCCCTAAAACTCCCATCGGGAGCCGCTGTGGCGTGTGTGGAAAGGGTGTTAATCGGAGCCAGCAGGCCTGATGCGAGTCAAGGCTCTGAGACTTGCAGCCATTTGCCCCTGTGTCCGAGCCTCAGTTTCCTTGCTGACGGGAAGGCGGGGCTGGACAAGAGGACATAAAATCCTGCCGACTCCTGCCGCAGGGAGGCTCCCCAGTGGTCTCAGCAGTTGGCTGTTGTCACTCAGCCGATGGGAAGAGGAAAGTGGGGTGGTCCTGGAAGGGAGGCAGGTGGGTGTGGGCCCCGGGACAGCTCTGGGCTTCACCCTCTCAGCTGTTTTTCCCAATGGCCGTGTCTGCCACCAGCTTGGTTGGATTTGGCTGGAAACAGCTGAGCTCACCAAGGGGAGGATGAGCTGTGGACGGCTGCAGCTTGCAGACAAGCCTCCAGCTGGAGTTGGGGACGGCTTCTGTTTAACCTTGGCCCTTCCCCGTCTGCTCCTGGCTCTCCGGAACGGCAGATGGGACCATGACCTCCTCTCGGGCTTCTGGCTGATTCTGGGCTGTTAGACGATAGACTGGGAGGACAGGTGTGGGCTTTCCAGCTGCAGCCAAAGGCATCGCAAACCACCCTGCAAGGGAAGGGCCAGGCTGAAGGGGCCTGGGGCAGGGGCTTCCCAGCAACGCCTGGAGTCTGCATGTCAACCTCTAACCCAGGGGCCAGCCATGCTGCAGCACCCTCTGCAGGCCTTCAGCCTGGACAATGCCCCTCACACACGTGGCCCTGTGCCCGGCCTCGGGAGACCCAAGAGGGAACCCACAGGCTTCCGGATGACAGCAAGCTTCCTCTCGCGGGGGAGACGGTTTGCACGCAGATAGCTCTGGCCGGCAGCCATGCCAGCCCGCACATGCCTAGCGGCTCAACTGGGATCAGCTGACTGCCTCTGTCTGTGCCTCAGTTTGTCAGCTGCAAAAGGAAGGTAGTAACAGCACCTGCCTGAGCTGATAGATGTAAGTCACTAAGCACCGTGGCTGGTACATGGTAATGACTGCTGTCTCCACCATCGTCTTTACCAGCCGCAGGCTGAGCACACTTCTGGAGAGAAGTCCAGAAAAATGCTGAGAGTGACTGAGCCGCTCTGGCTCAGGGAGGGGGCTGGACTCATGCAGAAAGCAACGTTTGAGCTGGACTTCCAAGGTGACGAGGATTTCAACAGCTGAGGCTGTGGGCAGGGGCCGTCCCAGGCCACGGACAGGAGTGACACAGGAAATGCATGAGGGTATGAAGACACGCGGAGGGTGCAATGGCAGACGGAGCTGCAAGGTCGTGTTGGGCGTTGGAATTGGTGCGTGTGTGTGTGTGTGTGTGTGTGTGTGTGTATGTGTGTACCGCGGAGCCGCCTCAGACTTTCAGGAGGAGAGTGGCAGTCAGCTGTGCATTTAAAAAGCTGCTGCTCTGACAGAAGGGAGCCGCTGAGTGTGGGCGCCAGACTCAGAGCGGCAGGCTGGGATGCCGGTCAGCTCCGGAGGCCGAAAGGCTGGACCACGTGTGATAGGTCAGACACGGCAGATATTTCTGGATCACACAGTGGTCCAGGGAGTGTGTTTCTTCTCGGCAGGTGGCCCCCCTCCACGTAGTGACTCAGGGACCCACCCGGCTTCTTGGGACCTGGGACCCTGCTTTGGCAGGTCACTGGTGGAAGGGTGGAGAGACCGTGGAGGAGACACGCTGACTGTGTTATGAATTCTGTGGCCTGTGCCACTGCTGCCCACCTTGCGTGGGAGAAGTCGGGTCACACGGCCCCCCTGCTGCAAGGGAGGCTGGGACACGGCAGTTCTCGTGTTGCTGTGGGACAGCGCTGTGCCACAGGGCTTTCTGCACCATGCAGACGTTTGACACCTGTGCTGCTCGTGTGGTGGCCACTGCCATCTGGTGACACTGAAGCTGAGCTTTAGACTTGATTAACTTGCAGTCGATTTAAATTTCAATCACCACACATGGTTAGTGGCTACAGTAGGCGCAGTCCTTGGAAAAGGAGAGGGGCTTTTGGCGGACGGAGAGTGGTCCTGCCTCAGCGTTTAGTAACTGGGTGTGGCTCTCCTCAGCTGTGAAACGGGTACAATAGTGGTGTCCACCTCGTGAGGCTGTTGTGAGGATGATAAGAACGTTCAGACAAAGCCCTTTATGCCTGGACGTAGACAGCTGTCCGCCGAGGTTAGCCTGTGGTGACTGCAGACCGTGAAGAGCGTGCACAGCGGCCCCGGGACACCCCGCAGCCTGCATAGCCACACTTCTCTCTGCTGGACGCCCTGTCCTTCCCTTGTCAGCCTTGCGAAGCTTCGCCCTGCAGTCAAGACTGTTCAAACGCCTCATGTCCAAGCAGGCCTCTGATGTCGTCTCCGAACGTCCCGCTCCAGGCCGAGGCCTCTCGTCCAGTTGTCTCGTGCACTTGTCTGGACAGACGTGTTTCTTGTCCTTCCTGCCCTTCTGCTCCATCCTGCAGAGTTCTGTGCGCTGTGGGCAGCACACGTCCGTAGCCCTGAACTGAGCCCTGAGCCTCGGGGGCAGGGAGCGGTGCCCGACCTGATCCCTGGGCAGGTAGCACCGCGAGCACCTGTACAGCACCAGACGAAGGGGGCCTTGGTGGGAACCCGGCTGCTGAGTCTCACAGATGCCCAAGCAGGAAGGTGGGGCCACCTCGTGGCCTGTGGTTGGCCGAATTCTTTTTGACATTTGCACAGTTTTCATTGCCCCCCATCGCTCTGCAAAAATAGCCTTTCAGTGCACATGCCTTTGCCACGCGTCTTCCCCCACTGTCTGTTAGGCCCCTCCTGGCACAGTTCCTGACCAGAAACGGTCAAAGCGGCTGGAACCACTCAGTCTAGTCGCCTGGACGTGGGTCTAGCGACACTTGAAGGGCTCAGTGACAACAGAGTCACAGGGGACTCGTCTCGTGGTGTCTGTGGCCCTTGGCAAGCCTGGCAGTGCCCCTCACGATTGTCTGGGGCCTTTTCCACATCAACCTCAAAATCTAAATGTTTCCCGAAATACCGTAGATTCCTTAAGAGTCCATTAATGTTTTCATTGGTGTATCTAGAACTTTCCATTCATGTATTCATTAACGAGTAGCTGTTGAGCTAAGCTCTGTGCCAGAATGGGAAATGGACAAATGTCCTTTTCAAGAACTTACATCCTAGTTGGGTGGGAAGAAAGTAAAGTAACAAATGTATGTCAGATGTCAGTATATTTTTTGGGAAAGCAGGGTACCTCGTCTCTATGGCTTCACAACCGCTCACCCCAAAGTTAGCGGTTGAAAATGACCATTTATGTTTCCTCAGACACCTGTGCATCGACTGGGCTCACCTAAGTGTCCCCAGGCCACTCAGAGGCTGTAGTTGCCTGGGGACCCGCTGGGGCTCCGGGGTCCTGGAGGGTGTCTCTCGCACGTGTCTGGGCCTTGGGCTGGCGGCTAGTCCTCTCCACATGCTGCCTTTATCAGGAGACAGGCTTCCTGCCAGGGTGCTGAGTCTTATTTTCGGGGAAACACGGTAGTCACGCAATAGTAAGACATTTAGACGAAGACGCTTGTGGTTCCTTATGGGAAATCCAGTTCTGCTTGGGCCGCAGTAGAGAAACCCCAGATGGGCTGAGCCAAGTTCAAAGGGGACGCGATCTGGCCACTGAGAGCAGAGGGTGAGTCCTCCGTGCGACCTGGGACCAGGGGCTGTCCGTGCACTCACCCTGCTCCTCCAGCCTGTTTTCTGGGCGCCTCCTGTTGCCCCTGACTCCCCCGCTTCTGACTACAGTGCCTCAGGGACATGTCCTGGCCTTGGCCTGTGCGCAGCCCATTGGGGTGCTGAGGTTTGTCACTTGGAGGGAAAGTGTCTGATTCACTGCAGGGTGGGGCAGGGTGGGGCGGGGGGGCTTACGCTGTAATCACCTGGACCCCCATGAATCTGAGCACAGTGGGTGACTGGTGGGGGGGGGGTATCTGGCTCACCGGCTGCCAGACCTTGTCACTGCTCTTCTGGCCTTTGGCTTCCTGCCTCTACCTGTGGACTATTAAGTGTGGCGACCCTGTCACGTAGAGGAACCTGTCATTATCTCCATGTTTCCCGCCCTGGCACTGGACCACCCTCTCACGGAAGTTGTCAGGGCAGGGGTGGCTTTAAAAGGCTGAGAAGGTAGGCTGCGGTCATTCTGGGGGGCTCAAGAGGAGCATGGTAGCTGAGCCCCTCGAGTGCCAGAGCTGGGACGTGCACAGGAACTGAGGGGCACCAAGACCCCCCCCATCAGGCCCATTTCCGTGTGGGCCTAACTTGTTGGCTGCGAAGTGAAACAAAGGCCAACTTTAAAAGTATGATGTTGACAGCTATCCTGAGGGAGCCATCACATGACAGCAGGACACCTGCAAATCCCCTGGGGCCTTTTCTCTCTTCCCAATGTGTCTTTATTGCCTCTCTCAGGATATCAGCACCCCCTCTTTGGGTGGGCTCCCTTCCACTGAGACTCTTTTTTGTCACAAGCAGTTCTAAATCTTTTCTAAAGAAAATCAAATTTGCTCTTGGTCTCTTCCGTGTCCCCTCCTCCTCTTTATTCTGTGGTTACCGCAGAGGTCGCGAAGGAGGCCCCTGGCAGGGACCAAAGCTGCAGCCACACACGGTAGTTCTGCTGGGGCGGCTGTCTGTGCACAGATGTCTTCCCACCCAGGTGCAGACTTGTCTGTAGGACAAGTCCCTGGACCTCGGGCAACTGGGGATGAATCGTTCATTTAGAAAAGGTAGTGACAAATTACGCCCGAACGGTTGTGCAGACTTCACTTCCCACCTTCCGCCTGGTAGTGTCCTGCCTCCCACACCCCACCCACCTGCGTTGCTACCACTTGTAAAATCACCGCCATGTTTTCTGATTATACATGTGATACATGTTTGTTATAAAAAGAAAAATTGGAAAATGCTGAAAAGGTTAAGAGAAAATACAGATGAGCTGTCACGCCACCACCAAGGTAAGAGGCGCTGTTCATTTTCTTAGAAGGTGACAGCAGAGGCCGCAGATAGCTCAGGTAGTCACCTGAGGAAGCTTCCAGAATCCTGACAGCTGGTGACAAGGGGTCAAAGATGCCCCCTTCTCCCCTCTGCCCTCCCCCACCTCTGGTGTCCCCAAAAGCTAAAGATATTTCCTCAGCCAGCCCCTTGTCCCTGAAGGGTCGACTCAGAGCAGCTCCACTTGTCAGGACGGCCGGGAGTTGGTGGCCTGGGAATATCTGAGACGCCCAAAATGCACGTCCCGGCGTGGACAGCTGGGTCCAGTATTGGAAAGCCACCTGTGCGGCCGACGACCGGCCACACTCGCGTCCCTCAGGCCCCGACCTGCCTGCTGCCGCCTGTGATGCCCTGTCTGCCTGCCTTGCAGAGATCTGAACCACAACGAGCTGCGGGAGTTCCCGGCTGCCATCCGGACCCTGGCACGGCTGCAGGAGCTGTAAGTGTCCCCTGCCCCCGCCCCGGGCCTCCCATCCTCCGAGGCCAGGTCAAGTCTGCGTGGTCACAGTCCTGTTAGCATGGCTTCGAGCTTTTTCAAGGGTGTCAGCAGCGGAAAAAGCCCTGAGCCCTTCCGGCCTGGAAGACACATGGCAAACGCCACGTCCTGTGAGTCCAGGCCTCGCATCGCCCGTATTGGTTGGGGCAAATGAGGGACTGGGGGCTGGCCTACGGGTCACCCCCAGCACTGGTGCTACCAGGGGGTGAGAAGCTGACTCCAGCTTCACTGAGCTCCCACTGTGCTGAGCACACATGGGAGTAAGACAGGCACGGGCCACCCTCAGGGTCCTTCAGACCCGCTGAGGACACAGTAACACAGTAAAGCAGGGACCAGGCCCAGGCCCTTAGAGGCGGCATGTAACTCTGGTCTTAAATTGTATAGTAACGGCTAAAACAGTCGTGACGCGGAGTAGCTGTGACTAATGCATGCTGACATTGGCATTTGGGAAGACGGGATTTCGGTGGCAGTGATGGGAGGAGGGAGGCATTTCAGACAGAAGAACAGTGCAGGGAAAGACCAGACAGGCAGACCATGACCACGGGGTGGGGGCCCGAGGGAGGCGGCCTCGCTGGGGGGACGAGGTTTGTGAGCGGAGCCCTGGCTCTCGAACAGTGTCTTCACTCAGAGCAGCCCTGCACTCATCCGGAAGTTGGAAGGTGTGAAGGCCGGACACACATAGCAGATAAGGACGAGCTGAGGGACGGGCCTGAGGGGTGCGCATCTGTCTGTCTCTGTGTCTCTGCATCTATGGAGACAAAACTGCTTGGGGACAGCACCTAAATCTGCAGAGTGTCACTCAGCATAGTCCCAGACGCCAGGTTCAGGAACATGAACTAGCAACTTAACAAAGGGACGGCTGAGTGACTAGTAGCCTGGGGGCGGCCTGGCTGGAGGGGTGGAGGTGAGTGGGGGTGAGGGTGAGAGTGTGAGGTGGAGAAGGGGTGAGGACAAGAGGCGAGGAAGACCCAGAGAGCCAGCAGTGGCCGTGGACGCGAGGACGGCTGCTTCTCAGCCCAGCGCTTCCTGTTAAAAGTCCTCCCCAGCTCCCCTGGGCTTGTGCTTCCAGAGCTGCAGATACCGGCTGGGCTGGGCCACGCTCCTCGGCTCCCCAGTGCCAACCCGGCAGCATCCCAGCTCTGCCCCTTAGTTTCAGGGGCCCCTGGGAGCTGTGTCTTTCCCACCACCACCTTCTCCTCCTCCCACACCCCCTCAGCTTCCTCCTCGGGGATTCTCCAGGGCTCCTCCCTCCCCCACGAGTGACTAAGGAGAGGCTGCCCCTCCTGGGAGCTGACTTGCTGTGGGGCTTCCTGAGGGCCCCCGCCTGTCACATGGGCCAGGGGACCGGTGGCTGCTTTCTTGGACAAGAAAAGTCAGAGGCAGGGCTGAAGCTGGAGTCTGCGGGCAGTGTCCCGGTCTCACGTCCTTCCCAGTCAGTGCCGGACAGTTGGTCCCCTGTCCCCTTCTGCATGTTTCTCCTGGGTGCTCACTGACTCCTGGCTTGTGTTGCAGGGGCTTCCATAACAACAACATCAAGGCCATCCCAGAAAAGGCCTTCATGGGGAACCCTCTGCTGCAAACAGTGTGAGCCCCGCTCCTCTGGGCCGTGTTTGGGGAGGGGCCGGTGGAGGGGTGCCCCTGAAAGGGCTGAGTGGCTGACCTCGGTGCCGGGTCTCTCTTCCAGACACTTTTACGATAACCCCATCCAGTCAGTGGGAAGGTCAGCGTTCCAGTGTCTGCCTAAGCTCCACACACTGTGAGTTGGCACCGAGGCTCTGCCCCGAAGGCATGTGCCTGAACCTGGTGGCTTCAGGGTCTCCCTCCCCACGTGGCCTCTTCCCGGACCCCAGATGGGTGCCGGGGGCCCTGGTCCCTGAGCGCCTGTGGGAAACAGACTGGGCCAGAGTGGCGGTTCTCCAGCGGCCTGGGCATGGGGGGCCCCCAGCCCTTTGCTGCCCCATGTTTACTGCTTTGTTTCCTGCCTCCCATTCGTTTAATTCCCGGCTGAAATCCCACTTCTTCCCAAAAGCTTTCATGCTGTCCTCGACACAGGGCGCCATCGTGACGTCACCAGCATCTTTAAAGCTCACGCTTCAGCTCCGTGTTTGTTGTTGCAACGCTCTTCCCCCGGCGCTGCAAGCAGGCTGTCTGTACATTTTCTAGACGCATCTGAGCCCAGGCCCCACGCTGCCTGCTTGGGGTCCGACAGCACGTTTTCTGTGCTGCTGATGTGTGCATGTCCTCACAGGACGGGGTGGTGGGGACGGGAAAGCCACCAGTCTGAGGCGGCCAAGAAGAAGCTGTCCAGAGCTCTGGTGAAGCGCCAGCGGATGATAATTTAGGGGAGACCCCGTCCTGGGCTGAGAGCAAACCCAGCAGCCCAGGGCCTTCTCAGGAGCACCTGAGCTGTCACCTCTGACACAGAGGCGCCCCCTCACCTGCCCCCGGTTTCTTGCCTGTTTTTTTTTTTTGCAAACTGGGGCCAGAATGCTGAGGCTGCCGGTTCCATCTGGGCTGGTGGCTGCTCAGCAAAGCCTGCAGCGGGTCTGAGAGCTGGGGTGACTGAGGGGACGTGGGGCACTTCCCTAGAGGGCCAGGGGTTGGATGTGCACGTGCTCTGACCCCAGCCTTCAAGCTGTTGGCTGTTTCCAGATCCCTGAATGGAGCCACAGACATCCAGGAGTTTCCCGACCTCAAGGGCACGACCAGCCTGGAGACGCTGTGAGTGGTTCTGTCCCCCCACTTCTCACCAGGGGCTCTCTGTCTGCTTCCTGAGGCTTCCTGGTGCTTTGCTTGCCCCTTATGTGGCCCAGAGGTCCCCTGGCTCTGCCCCAGGGGCCATGGCCACTGCTAGATGTGGCACTGCCACTGGTGGTTGGGGGTGAGGAGACTGGTCTTCCATCTTCACTGTACTTGGATTTTTCATGGGTGACTTCAGAGTTCCCAAGCCCAGGCATGGGCGCCGAGGACCCATGCTGGGGGAAGGGCTATGGAAAGCGGTCTCCTGTGCCTTTCAGGAGCTTGGTTTCAGCACAGATGCCCTCATGGCTGCTCTTCTTACCCCCTGTGCAGCGGGTGCAGGGCTGTCAGAGCACAGGAGGCCGCAAGACAGTTTAAGAGAATGAACGGAGCAAGCGAGCACCCCCCTGTCTGGCCCACATCACGTGGCTCATTCGTGATGTGGCCCAATGCTCCTCTGTGCCTCTGTGCCCTCCCCTAGATTCGCTAGCATCTGGAAAGTTTTCCATGAGGGCAGGAACAGTTCCCCAAGGACGACCTTGGCCTTGGGTCTTTCCTGGGACACCCTGTCCCTGAGCCAAGCCCCCCTCCAGCCTACCCCATCTGTCCTTCCCTTCTTTCCCACGCCTCCCCCTCCCCCGGAGAGCCCACTGCAAGCTCGGGTGTCCTGGCTCCACCACAGGCTTTTTCCAAGCCCCTCCCTCCCCGTGGCTGCCCGTCCTCTCTAAGGAGAGCAGGGAAGATTCTAGCCCCTGTGCTATCAGCCCAGTGTTGCTGGAGTCAGTTATGAGACAGGGTGGAGACACAGTGGGGGGTGGCGAGTGGGGCTGGGCACTCAGTGTCCCTGTGTCCCCCTCTGTCTGCTCCCACTCGCTGCCCTGTACCTCCCATCACCTCCTGCCAGCTCTGTGTCTGTTCCCTGCAGGACGCTGACGCGTGCCGGCATCCGGATGCTGCCAGCAGGGATGTGCCAGCAGCTGCCCCGGCTCCGGGTCCTGTGAGTGGCTCACGCGCCCTGTCCAGGCCCGCTGTGCCCATGCACCATGGGCTGCAAAGGCGCCTCCTGCTTCTGTCCCACTAGGTCACCTCTCTCCCTGGAGTGGGACAGCTTGAGCTGCTGCTCAGAGCCGGCCTGGGATGGGGGTGGGGGCTGTCCTCTCTTGTTCAAGGCAAAAGGACAGTGGTCTTGGGAGCCAGGCCTGGGTTTGCCCCTTTCCAGCAGTGTGAATGTGGACTCAGTCTGTAACACCTCAGAGCTCTGATTGCAAACGGGGGTAAATTTGCCAGGGCTGAAAAATACATGTAGAGCACATAGTCGGTGCGCAATAAGGGGTGTGATTACTCTAGTTTACACAAGAAAATTAACCCTCTGGAGCCGTGGAGCTTTTAAGTGTCCCCTCCTGACTCCAGCTGAATCAGCCTCCCCCAGGACGCAGTCCTCCTTCCCCCCAGAAGGACAGGGACCTGGCTCCCGCTCGTGGAAGGGCTGGACTGCGTGTCTGAGACGTGGGCTCCCTCCCCAGCCCTCCCTCCACTGACTGGCAGTGTGTCCTTGGGCCGGTCCTGTCCCCTCCCTGTGCCTCAGTTTCTTCCTCTGTCAGGTGAAGGGGTTGTGTCCAATGCTCTGTAAAGGCACCAGCACTGCTCTTCCTTCCTGCCAACTCTACACATGGTGACGATAGGTGGTGGTCACGGGCTGGCACGACTGGCTTGCTCAGTGCCTCTGCGTGTCCCCTGCACTGCCTTCTGCCTCTCATTTCCCGTTCCCTTCCCCCCAGGACCCTTGGGGTCCCTCTGGCCTTCATATGGATGAGGCAGCCCCACAAGTGGTCAGCCCCCCCCAGGCCCATGGGAGGCTGCAGACCAGTCTGACTGAGGAGGTGGACCCGTGTGAGGTGTCAGCAGCCACGTCCCCAGGGAAGCAGGGCCCTGCCAGAGCTGCTCCTCTGGCCCCGCCTTACCCTGGCCCTGGCCTGTGTCCCCAGGGAACTGTCTCATAACCACATCGAGGAGCTGCCCGGTCTGCACAGGTGTCAGAAGCTGGAGGAGATGTGAGTCTGGGGTCGGGAGAGGTGAAGGCATGCGGCCGGCTCTGGGCAGGCCTGAGGGGAGGGGCTCCGCATGCTGACCCCCGGTCTCTGAGGGCCGGGAACTCAGCAGAGCCCTGCCTGATATGGGCCCGGGAGCCAGTGCCCCAAAGGGGTCTCAAGGTGGCAGTAGGAAAGCGGTGGTGGTGAGAGCCGGCTGAGGGGCAGGGCCACGGTGGGCCTGGTGCCTGGTGGGCTGGACCAGCAAGGGAAGTGTCAGGGCACTGGACGTGCCTGCGTTTCCAAGCACATGCTCTCATTTTCCACAGCCCACCAACACTCACACAGAAGAGACCTGGGATTCTAATCTGACAGGGAAAGGGGTTGCTCACAACGTCTCTAAGCTCTCCTCACCCAGCCCTGCTTTCTCAGGCTGGCCGTGTCTCCTGACGCTGCTGTGTCTGCCCCTGCTTCTCGGCAGCGTGATGCCTTCTGGGGCCAGGGCATGGGAGTGTCAGGGTCTGTCACGTTTGTCTAGATGCCCAAGGGAGCCCAAGGGAGGAGGGTCTCCAACGCGCTGAGGCCCCGGGGCCGTCGCCTTCAAACAACCAGTCCACTGAGCTCTGCTGCCCCCTGGGACCTGTCACGGCTGTCCAAGGGCTGGGTGGGCTCTGCTGCTGGACCCGGGTCTGGAGGACCCACAGGGCAAGACCAGCTTGGCGGGGAGCCAGGCACAGCGGGAGCGCGGGAAACTGACTCCCTTCTGGGCCACAGGGATGGGTTTGTGGCTTTGTCTCCTGACCCACTTACCCGAGGCAACCGGGTGCTCTGTGCCCCCTTCAGTTCTGATGACTTCCGCGGGCTGGGAGAAGGGCAGGGCTCTCCTTTCTCCTGCCCAGGCTCTGGGGGGTGTGGAATGGAGACAGGGCCTATCGGTCACCCACCTCTCTTGCCCTAGCGGCCTGCAGCATAACCGCATCTGGGAAGTGGGAGCTGATACCTTCAGCCAGCTGAGCTCCCTGCGGACCCTGTGAGTACCGCAGCCAGGGGGTGGGTGGGGGGCTTGGGAGGCTCAGACCCATCACTCATGTCCCTGCCATGCACACAGCCTTCTGCTCCACCTCCCTGCCCCCAGCACACAGAAGAGCGGTGCCTCCCCGTGCACAGGGCTTCTCACACCACGTCCCTGGTGGGTACCCAGGGGGCCGTGAGGCTCTGAAGCCAGGCTGCCACATCCCTTTTTCTGGGGCCACAGCCAGGTCGGGAGGCAGGCAGCAGGTACCTTCCCCAGAGGGCAGGAGGTACTGCTACTGGGGGCAGCTCACACAGGGAATAAGTAAAGGAAAACCAGGAGGGGAGCAATGAGTCCTCCATTGTCACTGTCCCCTCCTGTCACATCCTCTCTGCCCCTAGGGACCTGAGCTGGAACGCCATCCGGTCCATCCACCCAGAGGCCTTCGTGACCCTGCGCTCCCTCATCAAGCTGTGAGTGCCCACTGACCCCGTCCTGAATACTGCAGACCAGTTGGGGCTATGGGCTGGCGGTGGGCAGGAGGGCCCACCCTGGAGTGGGGACCTACAGAGATATCTGACCACACATCCAGGGACATGGCTCGAGCTTCATCAATCATCCTGACAGTCTGTTTGACAGACTGTGGGGCCTGATAAACACAGAGCCGGCCTCCCACAAGCTCTGGGACATCATCTGCTGATGTTCTGCGTTGCTGACGCTCTTGCACCCCCGGCAGAGGTGGGAGCCATGGCCCCGCCGAGCATTCTCCAGAGAGCTGCCAGTCTGCAGGCAGCAGGCACTACAGGCCCCTAAATTACACGGGACGTAAGCCGGAAGCATCTCATGCTGGCTGCATGGCCGTGATATCAGAGCTGCAAGGGGCCCTGACGGACTGCCACACTGTGGCCCAGGTTAATCACTGCCCCAGGGGAGCTGCCTGCCTGCTGCCTGTGTCCTAAAGGCGTGTCCCCTAGATGGGTCCTTTTCTGATTAACATGAAGACCCCATGGCCTAGCCCCCGCCTGGTCTCAGAGATCCCCCAGGGCCGCCCCTCACTTCACAGGGTGGCCCCCAAGGGCCAGGAAGCTCCTGCAGGGTCCCACATTCCTCTCCAGTCTGCTGCTCTCCGGGCTCCGGGCCGCAGCCTGTGAAACTCTCCCTCCGTCTTCCTTCTTCTGTTTGCTTTGCTCCTGCCAGATAGGTGGAGTGGGTATTTTTATCCGTTTGAAAGATGAGGACACAAACTCAGGCAGATTTGTGACCCCGTGACTCACGGGTGGTGACAGTGCCAGCTTTCCTGCCTTCCAGGTTGTTTCCACAGCACAGCCTGTGGTCACAGTGTTTGGTTTGGAGCCCTCGCTCCTCTGGATCTTGGGGAGGGGAGAGGCCACGCATGGCCTCACGTCTGGCTCGGAAACAATGGATGACCGTGTCGCTGACTGCGGCTGGCCAGCCGGCTCTGTCCAACCCCAGCTCTGGGCTCCCGTAGCCTCAGAGAGGCAGGGGATGGGGCGACGACAGGCAGGTGCCCGAGGGGGCAGGCAGGGCCTCCGGGGTGGGACTCGGCCCTGGCACAGGCGCTGTGGCTGAGCGGCTCACCTCGTGGTGTAGCACCACCTACGACGGCCCCAGGTGGACGGTCGGTACTGCTGTTTGCCGAGCGAGTGAGTCATGGGCGCTGCCTCCAGTGACCGGCTGCCTCCAGCACTTATTTCTCGCTGCGGGAGCTTTGTCCTCCACTCGTGTCCACCTGCTCCGTCCCAGGCACCCTGGCCGCACCCTCCGTGCAGCCCAGACCCCCAGTAACCCTGACCGTGTCCTGTCCTAGGGACCTGACAGACAACCAGCTGACCACACTGCCCCTGGCCGGGCTCGGGGGCCTCATGCATCTCAAGCTCAGAGGAAACCTGGCTCTGTCTCAGGCCTTCTCCAAGGACAGTTTCCCCAAACTGAGGTGAGGGCCTGGCCTTCTCCCAGGGCAGCTGGGAGGAATGGAGGGACCAGAGACAGCCACAGGAAAAGCCTGGTGGCTGGCAGCGTAGGGTTTGGCCACGACTGAGTGGGAAGGGCTTGTTTGTCCCCTTCTCAGTCCCAAGTACCAGCCCCAGGGGACACTGAGACCTCCTGTGAGGGCAGAAGTAGGATGTGGGAAGGCCCCTTGGCCTCTCCTCCTTGCCCCATTCTGTGCACCCAAATGGCCCATCCTCCCTTGGGTAGCATCTGGGCCCCTGGGATCAGAGGAGTGGCAGACAGGCTGCCCGACCAGCCCCTGGTGCTAATGATAGCCCGGCCTCCTGTGTGGCTTGAGTCTCAGCCGCTACAAACTAATGACACGCTTGGACGCATCCTCCCTCCCCTTCGGAGGGCAGTGGACCCAGCTGTGATGTGTCCCGGGCTGGGGGGCAGGAGGCAGGTCTTCCTGAGGGCAAGGGTACAGGTCGCTAGGAGGGTCCCTGTCTCCTAAACAGAGAGGCCGAGGTGCTGGCTGGGAGGGGCCGGAGCACCTGAGAGCAGCTCCCCAATCGGAGCCGGCTCAGGGAAGAAAGTTTAGCTCCCGGCTCCGTTCTCAAGATGATCAAGGAGACTGGAATGTTCTCGGAGCCGCACACAGAGCCAGGAGGCCACCTGCACAGGGTCGGGGCACTTTGGGGTCGCAGGGCAGGCGCTGGGTGCCGGTGCCTGCCTGGGCTGACACCCGAAACATTCCTGAGGCAGCTGTCACTCCCCCGCCCCAGGACCCTGGAGGTGCCGTATGCCTACCAGTGCTGTGCCTACGGCGTCTGCGCCAGCTTCTTCAAGGGCTCTGGGCAGTGGCAGGCAGAGGACGAGGAGGCCCCGAAGAGGTCCCTGGGCCTTCTGGCCGGAAGAGCCGAGAACCACTGTGAGTGATGGGGGCCCTGGGTGGGGGGGTGGGAGGAGGCCTGGGGGACCCTGAGCGAGACCCCCAGGGAGGACCACTGGTGACCTGGAGGACATGGACCGTGAACCTCGTCTCTCCGAGGCCATCCTGAGGTGCTTGGGAGAAAGTAAAGACGGTGACAGTGACAGAATAATATCTCGGATTGGCCGAGCCCCTCACAGTTCACGAGGCGGTCCAAGGCCGCCTCTCACAGGACCCTGCGGCCCTGGGGATCCCGCGTCCTCCCACGTGGCTTCAACTTCAAGCATTTTCTAGTCAAGCTGGCCAAGTGGGATCGAACAGAGTCAACTGAGTCCAACCTGCTGCCAAAGACAAGCCCCCGCTGTGTCCTAGAGCCAAGGGTCAGCAGCGCAGGGAGTGTCACTGCCTTCCAGTCTCGGGGTGACACTTCAGAGGCCACCAGGGCAAGCGGTGCCATCACAGCACAAGCTGTCGGGCCACACTGTGTTTCTGGAAGAGTTGGGGTAAACGGCAAAAAGGCAGCCGGGGTCCTGAGGGACCGTCCTGAGCCTCAGTTTCCTTATATTCCATGTCTGCCAGGAGGCTTAAAGACTGTCCTGAGAGCGGGGTCTCGGGAAGGGGTGACGTCCAGGACACAGTGTTGGGCAGCCTCGAGGACGTGCCCTGCAGCCGGGCTGACTCTGGGCCATACATGGCTGTCCCCTGGACGTCCCGGACGTCTGCCATACACTCCCTCTGGGGCTGGAGGCAGGGATGGAAACTTTGCTTCCTCAAGGTGAAACTTTCCACCAGGCTTAGGTCTGGACAAGCGTGGGCTGCCTGCCGCCCGAACAGGAGCTGGGGCAGGGCCCCCATTTCCTGTGGGAGCTAATGAGCCTGGAGAAGGAGAGCCAGGAGCTGCGGCTGCGGCTGCAGCCAGATCCGACTTCCTCCCGTGTGAAGGGTGCTCACACCTTGGCTGTGACTCCCCAGCCTCAGACGGAGCCGGCTTTCAGCCCTGCATTTCATTCACGCATTTTGATTTCACAGTATGGCTGAGCTCCATCCTGGAGAGCAGGGGCGGCAGGAAGGGAAAGTGGAGAGAAGGGAGGAAATGCCAGGGCGCACGGCGGCCTCCACCCACCCGACTCGGGGCCAGGGGCAGCTCCTGGCCATCCTGCCTCCAGGGCACACTCCTGCTGAGGCGTTGAGCCTTTAAGTGGGGAGGGAGAGTCTGTGCTGGAAACAACCCACATGAGCCAAGCACACAAAAAGTGGGACAGATGGTCACCTAGAAAGGACCTGGAGGACGGGGAAGAGCCACAAGGTGCTGGCTGTGAAACCTGACGTTGTGCGGGAGTTTCATCTTTATAAGTTATAAAATGTTTAGATTACCATTTCAAAATTCTTACAGAATTGGTGGGCCCAGAGATGTCCTACCACCCCTGCTGGAGCTAGAGTTCCTAGGCTCTTGTTTAAGGAACATTGTAACAGCGACTAAGGAAACATTCCATTTGTTTCAAACATGTTGCAGAATTTCTTGAACAATGTATTTACCTTTCTAATCCTATTTTCTCCGACTGACAGAACCACAGAGCCAGACTTAGAATCCGAAGGATGGTTCAAGATGATCTTGAACTAGGGGCAGATGTTCCCTTTGTCACATTAGGGACTGTCTGCTTCACTGTCTCCAGTGACAGCTCATGCCCACCTCATGCATCTGGAAAGCTCCCCAATCCTCGCCCCACCCCCCAAAATCCATGCTGCCCTGGGAAAGCATTGTGGTTAAACATTGGGCTGATGGGCAGACGAGGCTGGGTGTGCATTCTGCCCTGTCGCTCACTGGCGCTGGGACCTGGCCAAGCTGCTCCCTTTCCGTGAGCCTTTTTCCTCATTTGCTCACAATGTCATGCTGTGAAGGTGGCTAAGCCCTGACGACAGGAGTCATAGCTCTTCCTGTGTCACGACAACCCTTGTTTGTGCCCACAGGGCTATCGTGTGCACCCCTGACAAGGCACCGGCCAGCACACGACAGACATTGGGTCCCAAGTCTTGGTCGGACAACTGTCCTTGTGGAAGTCTGTGCCAGTAAAAACTGGAATGTCTCCCTTTGGATCCTAATTTGCCACCTTTCACGATCCATCACTTTTCCTAGCCCCACCCTCTGGGCCGACATAGCACATGGGCAAGTGTCTGACAGGCCCTCAGTGTTTTGGGGACAGCCAGTGCGTCCCCATTCACTCTCAGCCCCCTGACTAAACACACCACAGCTGCTGGATTGGCTGGCTCACTCACTCACTGTCCCTGGGTCACCTCCTCGGAACGCGCTCCAGTTCACTGCCCCGTCTTCAGATGTCCTTAACGCATAGTGTCCCCACCTGGATGGGGAGTGACCGTGGTGGACTGGCTGGTGATTAATAGCTCCTGTCATCCAGGCCGCCTCCGCCCAGGCAGCACGCGTGGACCCAGGCTGCGTGGAGAGGACACAGCCGAGTTACAGGAAGAACACGTCTCGGAAGACACGTTTGCTGTAAAGAGCCGCAGTGCAGATGACCCACATGTGGGTCACAGGGAGTCACCCAGCATTCACACCAAGGGCAGGAGCCATGTGCAGGGCCGCTAGGGGTCCTGTGCTGAGCCCAGTGACTCAGGGTGACTTCAGAGAAACTGGAGCATGACTGACACCCAGCTCGGGGCCCTGAGCCACTTTCTGCTCTCCCCTTTCAGATGACCTGGACCTGGACGAGCTCCAGCTGGAGATGGAGGACACAAAGCCACACCCCAGTGTCCAGTGCAGCCCTACTCCAGGTGAGGAGGCATCTTGAGGGGTGGGGGTGGGGACGCAGGTTCAGCCTGGCATGTTTGTAGCCATGCTTCCGGCACTTTCTTTGTCCCAGACCCACCTCCTTGGGGATCAGCCTCCTCGCATGGTCCCTGGGGAAGGAGCTGGAGTTCTCTCCCACGGTGGCTGCTTAGAGGAGGGGGGTCAAAGCAGCCTTTACGAGTCAGCCAGTTAGAGGTTATACATCCAGGAGGAACTGTCTGGAGAGAAGCGGGGAAGAGTGTGCTGAGCCCACTGCTCATCTGGCGTGAGGGGGCTTCTGAGCGCCCCGCGGTCTCAGCCCCATAGACTCCTGGCAGTGGAGCCCTGAAACGCATCTTTCCGCCCCTCTCTTCCACCCAGGAATACTGCAGTGTCTCTTTCAGAAACTCCAGGAGGGGAAATCCCCTGTGCCCCTGGGTACTCCTTAGGCAGTGTCTAAGCCTCACCGCCAAGGAACTCCTTGGACTGTAAGAAAGGAAGGAAATCCTCCTCCTCTTTCCTCCTCCGTGGTGCTAGCCAACGTGAGGTGTCAAAAGGGACGAACTCACTTTTCTCGGGTGTGAAAGGCTAAGAGGCCAGGATGGGCGCTGTGCAGAGTGAGCGGGAAGCAGTGGACAGTGGGCTTCACCGTGTGACCCCACCTCCGTTTCCCACTTTCCCGGCTCTCTCTGGCTCGGGCCCTTGGCCTTCACCCCTGGCCCCCCCGTCTGCGCATCACCGCCCCACACCTGCCCCCGCGCTTGGTGGCTGCAGCGCGCCCTCTAGCGGCCGCCCTGGGCAAGCGCGCCAACGCAGGAGGCCCCGGGCGCTGTTTTTTCTGACTTGGAAACAAACCCACGCGCTTCACGCTGCGCAGAAATTTCAGCTCTGAAAACCAACAATCAGCCAAAACGAGGTAAATGAGGAGGACGTTCAAAAAGACAAAGTCCAACTTGAACTTGCCTTTAAAACGGTCCATGCAATGGCCAAATTAGGGTACCTGCGTATGGTGGAGTGTTTATTAACAGCCACTGGAAACAGGTTTTGGAGGAATATAAGGATTTCGGAAAGAGTGCCTGACAGCATTTTAACTTTAAAAGAGAATGACAAGTCAAACCCCAGTTTAGTTAAAAATAAATAAATAAATAAATATATATATACATACATATATATTTTAATGGAAGGGAACACACCAAAATGATGAGTTGTCTGTGAAAAGTGAGATCATACATAGTTTTAATTCTTCCATGTTACAGTTTCCACAATTTTCTATGATTACCACCTGTTACTTGGTGATCAGAAAAAATATGTATTTAAAGCATAGCTACCCAGGAAAGCCTCTCCAATTCCCAAGCTGCATTGCAGAACAGGAGTCTGACACTGAAAGAAATAAATAACAGTCCCAAGTTACAAGGTGGTTTGAGGACAGAACCCGGGCGACAGAAGGAAACACCAGGATCTCAGCATCTCATGCAGGGCCAGACGGAAAAACCCCAGAAGTCATTGGATTTGGATTTATTTACTGATTTGCCTCCCAGATACTGACTGTCACTGAATGGTAAACGTGGCCTGTGTCCCTGTCACAGAGCCAGGGAGAGCCAGCCTGTCCAATATACCTGGTCAGGGCCCATCCACGGGGGGCCTCAGTGGACCCCGGCAGCCCCTCCACTTCCGGGTCTCGACTCTGGCTGCAGCTGGTGCTGACGCCTTGGTACTGGCCTGTCCCTCCTTCCTTCCAAATGCTGCCCCTTTGCCAAGACTGCTTTGCCTCACGTTTCCTCACTACCCGGCTGGCATTGCGCGGGCGTGAACGGGGGTGCTCATGTGTTTCTGTTTTCTGAGGGTGTCAGGTTAGCGTTCCCTCTGTTGGCAGCTCTGGCCGAGAAGAGTTTTGTGCAACCCCGTGGTCCTTCCCCTGACCCCACTGGTCAGCCTCCCTCGGACGCCGTCTCTGAGGGCACAGGCTCCCTGGCCTTGTCCCTGGGACCGTGTCCGGCATGATGTCTGTCCTCTCCCCCCAGGCCCTTTCAAGCCCTGCCAGCACCTGTTTGAGAGCTGGGCCATCCGCCTGGCCGTGTGGGCCATCGTGCTGCTGTCCACGCTGTGTAATGGGCTGGTGCTTCTCAGCGTGTTTGCCGCCGGGCCTGGCCCCCTGCCCCCCGTCAAGTTTGTGGTGGGTGCCATCGCAGGCGCCAACACTGTGACCGGCATCTCCTGTGGCCTCCTAGCATCCGTGGACGCCTTGACCTTCGGCCAGTTTGCTGACTACGGGGCCCGCTGGGAGACGGGGCTGGGGTGCCGGGCCACGGGCTTCCTGGCTGTGCTGGGCTCCGAGGCCTCGGTGCTGCTGCTGGCTCTGGCCGCCGTGCAGTGCAGTGTCTCGGCGTCCTGTGTCCAGGCCTACGGCAAGGCCCCCTCCCTGGGCAGCGTGCGAGCAGGGGCCCTGGGCTGCCTGGCGCTGGCCGGGCTGGCCGCGGCCCTGCCCCTGGCCTCGGTGGGGGAATACGGGGCCTCCCCACTCTGCCTGCCCTACACCCCGCCCGAGGGCCAGCCGGCGGCCCTGGCCTTCGCCGTGGGCCTGGTGATGATGAACTCGTCCTGCTTCCTGGTCGTGGCCGGCGCTTACATCAAACTGTTCTGCGGCCTGCCGCGGGGCGAGCTGGGGGCTGGCTGGGACCGGGCCCTGGTGCGGCACGTGGCCGGGCTCGTGCTTGCCGACGGGCTCCTCTACTGCCCCGTGGCCTTCCTCAGCTTCGCCTCGGTGCTCGGCCTCTTCCCCGTCACCCCCGAGGCCGTCAAGTCCGTGCTCCTGGTGGTGCTGCCCCTGCCGGCCGGCCTCAACCCCCTGCTCTACCTGTTCTTCAGCCCCCACTCCCGGGAGGACCTGCGGCGGCTGTGCGTGGGGGCCCCGGGGCCCCTGGCCCGCGCGGCTGCCAGCGAGCTGGAGAAGAGCTCCTGCGACTCCACACAGGCCCTGGTGGCCTTATCCGATGTGGATCTCATTCTGGAAGCTTCTGAAACTGGGCAGCCCCCTGGACTGGACACCTATGGCTTTCCTGCAGTGACCCTCATCTGTCAGCAGCCAGGGGCCCCCAGGCTGGAGGGCGGCCACTCTGTGGAACCAGAGGGGACCCACTTTGGGAACCCACAACCTTTCATGGATGGAGAACTACTGCCGAGGGCGGAGGGAGCCGCTACAGCCCATGGGGGCCTGTCCACCAGTAGGAGCGTCCAGCCCCGGGGCTCAGCCCTCGCCTCACACTTATAAACGTCCCTCCCCGTTCTTCGCTTCTCTCTCCCCTCCATGAATGATGGCTGCTTGTCAAACGAATTTAACCCAAACTCAGCAGCTGGCCCGTAACAGGGTGGCCCAGGCCCGTCTGCGCTGGTCTCCGCTCTCCGTGGCCATCACCAGGGTGCTTCCAGCCTGGTTTCCTCTGGGCCTCTTCCCGGTCATGTCTGAAGCTGTGGGCCAGAGGTCTGCAAATCTGCCTGAGATGGTGACAGGCAGTGGGGACTGAGCATGTGCAGGCGCAGGGAATGACGGGCAGCAGCACCGACAAGAGGACCGGCCGCCACGGGCATTTGGGCATCTGCCCCCTGACTCCTGGTGGCACGACATGTGTTGGTGTCCATTAGCCCTGAGATGTGCTGTGCCAAAAGGCTGCATATTAAAATGAGTTTGGGACGATATGACACACCACGGCCATTTCTTACAGAATCAAGTGCATTGTCGTGTAGGGAAGGCTCTGAGTGTTCCTGCAGCAGTAAAATTGTTGGCCTGTGTTTAACCCACTTCCCCAAATTATTTAACGACAGGTTTTGTTTGCCTGTTTGGTTTCCGTGGAATATCTCAGAACGTGTCCCAGAGTTCCCGCTCCCACACCGGCCTCATCTCTGTACTGCCTGGAACTGCCCAGTGACCCCACAGTGTGGCACCCGTCCTTGAAGGCCCTGAGCCCAGCTTGAGCTGGGTAAAGTGGGTGAGTCATCAACCAGAAGAGACTGCACACTCTGCTGCCCTTCCCTGGGAAGGTGGGGACGAGCCTGTCCTGGTGGGACCAGCCTCGGCCCCTGGTGCCAGGGCAGGGAGCAAGGGGTCCCACATATGCCCCCTTTGCCCCCCAAGCCCAGGTGCTGGAGACACTTCTGCCCTCGGTAAGAGAGGGGCTCCCAGCTCCTGGCAGATGTGCACAGGCGAGCCTGTGGCTGGCTGTCTGGCTTCCCTCTGGCCCTGACTTGCGTTCCTGTTTCTCCCTCACATGCCACATCTCGCCAAAGCCTAAATGTTGGAACCGCTGCTGCTGTTGTGAGGTGGGATGCTGGACTCAGACAGGTCTCGTTTGGGCCCAGAGTAGCAGCTTGTGGCCTTGACGTAACCACTCTGCTTCATCATCAGTGAAACAGGGGTGATGGCAGTGCCTAAACTCTGCAGGTTCTGGAAACCCCCGGAAGGGAGTTGTCATGTAAAGAGCCTCGCTTGGTGCCTGGCGCATGAGTACCTGGGAAATGTTAGCTGTTCTTGTTATTACTCACCAGCTCCACACAGGCGGCCGTCTGGGGGCCAGCTCAGCTTGAGGAGGAAACGGAAGGGTCCTGGGAGCTACTCCTGAGAGGAAGGCAGGCCCCTGGGCGGGGAGCCTGGCAGCAAGGCTGTGGTTCATGGGGACGTTGCTGAGCTATGAAGGGACGGCAGGCCGTGAGGGAGGACCCCCCCCCCGTCACCTTCTGAGGTCAGTGGGGGAAAGCAGAATGCTCCCCAGAAAGGACCCCTGCACCACCTGACCCTGTCCAGGAGGTTCCTCAAACATAACTCCCAGGTCTGGACAGAACCAGAGGAAGTCGCCTCTGCTGGGAGGTTTGGGGAAAGATGCCTCCGCAGGCCATCTTGGAAGCACCGACTTGCAACGTCCTGGTTGAAGGATGAAGCAATGGAAGGAAGGGGTCGTGGTCTAGTAGGGTGGGTCACCTGTCAGCCCTGATAGAAACTGAGAGTGGGAGGGTGGGCTGGGCGCTCTCAGGGGCCCTTGGCAGGAGCCAGAGGCGACTTGCCAAGGAGCAAGGAGAACGTGGGGTGGGTTGTTTCTGGGCAGACTGCGTCTGGGCTCATCCCCCAGCCGGCCCTGGCCTCACCAGGCAGCCCTGGGCAGGACTCCGAGTGGCCCTGCCGGCACCAGCCGGGGGACAGGTTCTGAAGCCACAGCCCCACCCGCTCCCAGTGCTGCGTCCCTCAGGCTGCCCCAACCTAAACAAGACAACCTGGGAAGGGGCCGCCTGCTGAGGGAAAAATACACACTTGGCTGGAAAGGGAGCTTTATTTGTATGTGTTGAATTCCCACCGCAGCTGAGGGATAAATAGCTGGCCCAGCCTCGCTCAGAGACTGCCCACGAGGTGGGTGGCAAAATCTGTTCTGATTTAGATCGCTTTGGGGGAGCAGTGGGGAGGGGCAGGGCTGCAGGAGCGGGGAGCGTGGAATCTGCAGAGTTTATGTGACCAGTCACGTATGTCATCTCTCTCTAATTAGGGGTTGGAGCTGAGGCGGGGCTCAGCTCGCCTGTCCTGGAACGGAGCCGAGTGGCGAGCGGGCACGGGGCAGGGCAGGCCCCACCCCTGTCCCCTGCTATAACTCAGGGACACCAGCCCTGTGCTGGGTTTCGGGTGCGTCACTCAGCAGTGCTCACACAGCCGTCTGTTAGCTGTGTCATCACCCGCGTGTTATGGGATGAGCCTGGGGTGGCACACAGTCGGCGACCCTGAGTCCATGCTGTCAGCCCTGCCACCATTCCTCAGGCTGGGAGTAGGGACCCGGGCTCTTCTCAGCCCTCCTCTCACTTGCGTTCTCTAGCAGGAGTCCTCGCACTTGTTGAGTCAGGTGGACAGATGGCTCCGAGTAACTTGCACTTAGAGTCCCTGCAGTTGGACGCTTTTTCAGATGGCTGCCGTGCTGAGTGACGTCCATCCTGCCTGTGGGCCAGGGTGCCTGGGGCTCCGCTCGCCTCAGAAGGCACGGGACCCTCCGGGCCAGCTGATTTGAGCTGAGATTGTCGGTCAGTATAGGAGGCAGGGGGACGGCATATGTGCAAGTGCTGAGGCAGCAAAGCTGCGTGTGTTCAGGAGCCCGCGTCGGTCCGTGTGCCTGTGGTGTGGCGTTGGGTGGCAGGGGCAGGGGCAGAGGCAGGGGCTGGCCCAGGTCCTGAGGGCCAGGGCAGGAGACCGGACTTGTTTTTCTAATTGTAAAAGGAAGCGGCTTGGAGGATTTTAAGGAGGGAAGTCAAATCTGGCTTTTGTATCATCAAAAGATGATTCTTGCTGCTGTGAGATGCGTGGACGGTAGAGGGTCAAGGCTGGGAGCAAGGAGACAAGATAATGGGTGCGACTAATGCAAGTGCCGGATGATGGCGGCTGGAACTCGTTAGAGCTGGAGGCGGGGATGGGCAGCTGGGGATGGACTGGTTGTGCAGGGCTTTGTCCTGCAGGAGGCGCTGTGTCCGTCCCGCGGTGCCGGAGCCCATCTCCCTTCACATCCGGGCTTCACCCCAGGCAGCACATGGCATTTCCTGGCCAGCGACCGGTTTCAGGATGGTCCAGTCGCAGGGACTTTCGTTTATGACCGGCTGGACGTAAGTAAGGAGGCGCATAGCTGGCTGGCGCTGCTGGCCACTGCGGGAGGGGGCAAGTGTCAGGGGCCAGCAGCCTGGGCGAAAGGTGTCACTCTGGATGGCAGAGTCTGCGGCCACCAGCACAGATGCTCACCCTGCCCCTTGCGACCACCCCCGTCTGACTTGGGGTATCATTCACAACTGGCCCCAGCTGGCCACTAATGGGGTCTGGGAACCCCAAATTGGGCTTCACTGTGCATGGGTACAGGAGACAAGCCCGGGCTTCAAAGAGAGCAGTGACTGACTGGAGAACTGGGTTCAAGAATGCGGGAGAAGCTGGGAATGTGCTCCGTCTGTCACTAATGGGCTGTACAAAATTCACGTTCTTGTCTTCTGGGCCTGAGCCCCAGACACACGTTCCGTGGCTGCTGCGGACTGAGGGCCAAGGGAACTCACTCATGGCAAGTGGACTATTGTGACGCGTGCTCCGTGCACGGTTCCCCTGTGGGGTCACAGCACCACTGGACACTGATAGGACTTCAGTCCTAACAGCTGCCCTCTGGGAACTCTCACTCAGCATGGCACCCTCTTTCCACTTCAACTAGTTTCTGTCACCTAACAGGGTAACAGAGGCAAGTCCAAGTGTCTGATAAAATCACGAGGATTCAAGTTTGGCACCTAGTTGTTCAGAGTAGGACTTGCCAGGAAATGAAGCGAGGGACGGAAAGGGAATGTAAAAATCCCTCCTTAAATTTGTAAGATTGTTGCTTAATCCCAGGTCTGATTTTCTCACCACTGTTCTAAAACACTAGCACAATACTTGGTACACAGTAGGTGTTCAATAAATATTTTTGAACAAAAGAAAGTTATACCACAGTAATTCTGACGAGCTGTGTAACTCAAAAAGTGAAAGCTGCAGAAAAGTTAACCAAAGGGTACATTACCTTATTCCCACGTTGTATATGACTGCTGAAAACCTAGGAAGGCCTGGTGCTAACTGAATTGTTTCTAACAGCTCTTTGCATCTGTGTCAAACACCCAGGGTCCCTGGGGATGTCAGTAAGTTGGCAAAACAAAGGGCAACAATTCCAACTGTTTACCATTCTCATTGTGTAGCTCTCCGGCCCGTTTGCTCCCAGACACACATGCAGGATAAACACGTACTCAACATTAAATGATTATTTATTTTTCAGGTTTAAAAGGTTTCAAAATACGTATGTCAAGCTAATTAAAACAAACTACGCTTCGAGAATCCATGTGGAGCAGAATGGATAAATACACAAGGTCTGCTTCACACGATACAACAGTGATAATGTCATCAGAGAAAACACTCGAGAAAGGCAGGCCGACTAGACCATCTTGGCAGAGATGCATCAGCTAAGTCGGCCCGGCCGCACAGCCAGACCCTCAGCACCAGGCCGGAATCTCTTCTCAGGGCTTCCTGGCTGCCCAGCCTTCCTTTTCTGGGTCGTGCTGTGCACTTCTGAGTCGCTGGCCTCTGGCAGGTCACCAGGTGTCTCCTGCTCGTCAGCCTGTAGGGTGAACACGGGGGCACAGCAATGCCAGGGCGGACAACCAGGGGCTTCCCGGCCCTTCTGTGCTGCTTCCTGTACACACCATTCCCTCCAGCAGCAGCTTCTCAACTTTTCGTATATTTTCATTTTGTATTTCCTTCCACAGTGACACTAACTCTACTTAATCTGAAAGATGTCCTAACTCAGCAAGAACCAGAATGTGCTCATCTGTGTCCCTGCCATTTGTATTTTATTAAATGAGGAAACTGCCAACGTAAACTGGGGAAGCTTTTCCTTCGCCCTCCTCCATGATGGTCCCCTAAGAAAACCCAGCTTCCCCTCCCTCCTGGACCTCTCCCCCCTCGCCGATTCCTGCAAAGTCCCTTCTCAGTGTTAATAAGACATCAGAAGAAGGATCCGAGTCGCCTCTCATCCATGATGCCCACAGGATGTAAAAAAGTTAACCAGCTGCCGCCTGCCCTCTAGTGTTGCCAGCAGGTGACAACTGCTGGGAAAATGTGTTGGTTGAGCTACGAGGCTATTTTCCTGAATAATCACTTAGAAGCTTCCAACAGGAGAAAAAGATCAACTCGCCATCCTAGAGTACAGTACACATTTGGCAAATCTAATAAACACCAATACACATCTAGATACAGACCCACTTAATGGGCTGACAGCAGCAGCAAGATCAGAGCTGTACAAACATCATACCTTCTGTTTCTGTCTTGCATGCTTCTCTGTCCACTGCCTGGCATTCCTGAGGAAGACTGGCTTATTGTATTTAAATTCTGAGGACTGACACAGACAAAAGAAAAAGCGTCAGCGGAGAGAACAGGGGCCTGCAGTAGCAGGTGCCAGCTTCTCCCGTGCCTCCCAAACGGAGAACAGAAGCATCGAAAAAGCAGGCTGTGTGCCGAGAGTAGACGCAACAAGAACACCTACTATGTCAGCCATGAGCGGGTCATCGGGGTTGGGCTCCGACATGAGCAGCTGAATGGACGTCAGGACAGTTGCAATGCTGAGGGATGGTCTCCAGGCACCCTGTGAGCGCGCACACACACAAACACACACACACACACGACTAAGAACGTGGCCCTCCAAGCCAAGCTGTCCCAACAAGCACCACTGATGGCTGCGGTCAAGCCCCGTACCCACCACTCACTTTTGGCGGCAATTTGAGAATATCCAGACAAATCCTTCCAGCAGAGTCGATGTTCGGATGATAGATAGGAGTCAGGAAGCGGATCTGAGGAGGTTCAAATGGGTACCTTTGAAAGCACAGGGCAACAGAGAAACTTTATTAAAAGACTGCTTCTTAACACATTATAAACAGCTTCCTGGAAAACAGCCTTTGAGAGGTAAAACTGTTCTGCCCCCAAGTGTATCATGGAAATCTATAAACATCAAAAAGTTGAAATGACAGCATTAAAAACACTGATATCCCTGTATGACGTGGACCCAGCCAGCCCACCCGCTAAGTACTTCTACATTAAGTCATGATAGGACTCATATGAAAATCCAGGACCTTCAACTGTGACATTTAACACTCTTCCAATAACTGCGTCTTACCCTGTACTCTTAGAATCTAATTCACACTAACCTCTCAGGAATGATAACTTCCAGCTTGAACACACCTTTTTCATAAGGTGTGTTGGCCCCACCTAATATTTCTTAAAAGAAAAAGAAAGAAAAAGTTAAGAGGTGATTGGATGACCTGAATTACACCACAGGGTCTTCCAGAGAAGCTGGGTCTAGGGCAATAATTCTCTCTCAGGGCTTTAACCAGGCCTCATACCATGAACCCCAAAAGGTGAGGGTGTCAAGCCAAGGATATACAGGAGATCAAACAGAAGTTGGAACATGAGGGCCATGGATCGAACACGGCCTGCACATCTGCTTTGTCTGGACTGCGGATTCTAAGCACTTCGTGTCCTGTCCAGCCTCACAGATATGAGATAAATGCTGCTTCGGAGCGGAAGCCCAAATCTTGGCTACACATCAGCAGAAGGTGTAGCGTAAGGCCAAAGTACCACCAAGCCAACCTTGTATAAATGCAAACTAATTCAGGGGAGGCTGGTGGGCAGGCTGCCCTCGCACTGTTGCCCACTTCACAGGAATGTACAGATCCCAGCGCCATCACCTACGCGCACGCAGATCGCCCATCTGGTCCCTGTCTTGCCAGCATGTGATGCCTGGCGGTGGCTCCGTGGCTAATAGGTCCAGCTCTCTCTTCAGACGTGATGCTCTCTGCATGATCCCCAAGTAACAGGAACCCCACACCGTTCACTAGGCCACACTAAAAGCTGGCTGTACTCTAGGGAGAAAAGGGACAACCATGAAATAGCACAGGTGACAGGGGTTTTTAGCACATGGCTTCAATTAAATGAAGGACAGAGATTCCTCATCCCAACCCTGTTCTGAGAAGGGAGTCTGAGTCTTTTCCATTCCTTCTTGTTATCTATTTAAGCAAACAAATTTTAAAAATAAAGTATAAAAGATGCAAAAAGTCCTACGAACAAGAAGACTAGCTATTTTATATCAAGGTCTGTTTCCACTGATAAACTATAAACTCCTGAGGCAGAGCCTGGGTCTAACTTTGCTCACGCAGCATCCTCAGCACGGCTGGCACAGAAAGGGATGGACAACTACCAGCTGCGGGAGGAAGCCTATGTGTGCTTGGCAAGGACAGTGACACGGACAGAGCCACGACTCTGAGACATTTATAAGCTAATGCTGAAGTGTCTGAGGTGGATGTAAATGTAACTGATTTGTAACCAAAACCTTAACAATGCAAATGATCTACTTGGGTGGTGAGGCTGCGGTTGGTGACTACACAGCCAACCCACAATCCTCACTGATTTCTTCCCTTCTAATCCTTCTCCTGCCTATAGCTTCCAGGACCAAGTAGAACAGAAGAGCTGTCGCGTACGGAAAGATGCCCAACATCTAAGTCACTAGGGGAAATGCTAATCAAAACCACAAAGAGCCAGAACGTCACACCGCCAGGATAACTATAATCAAAAAGATGGTATCCACTGTTGGAGGATGTGGAGAAACTGGAATCTCCATACGTTACCAGGGATGCAAACTGATGCAGCTGCTTTGGAGAACAGCCTGCCGGCGCCGTCCAGTGTTTAACACAGACGACCTTGGGACCCTGCAGTTCTCCTAGGTTTACACTCAAGAGAGCTGGAAACACACGCCTGTGCACAAATCTGTACACAAATGTTTTTAGCAGCATTATTCATAACAGCTAAAAAATGGAAACAACCCAAATGCCTGTCAGCTAACGAAAACACAAAATGTGGATTTAAGAACTATATAAATGACTTCAAATCTTGCATTTCTAGCATCAGGAAGAATCTGAGTCACTTACATTTCCAAATTATACTTTACGATATTTTGAGGGAAAATTCTACAGTATATTTGAGGATTCAAAAAGATCTCAAGATACAGCCCTACTAAATGTCAAAGATGCATGATACTGTATCTATAATTAATAACTTTTATTAGACAGAAAGCTCTTAAATGGCAAAGTTCCCATTTTCTTTCTTTATTGCTTAAGTGACTGTTGAGCTTAATAAATGATTTCAAATAAAGGGTGAGAGATCAAGTGGGCATGTTAGGAAAAAAGGTCACCTTTTCAAGCTAGGCCTTCCATGGCCACGTGGTCTTGGCATGGTCCCTGCCATTTCAGGATCTGGTTCTGTTTTGTAGCCTAAAAACTCAGTTTGGCAGCAAGCCTCAAGTCCATACGGCTCGTATGTACTAGTTCATGCCAAGGTCACTGACAAAGGCTTAAACATTAATTAAAAGGTCAATTTATTACTCTGTGAAACGACAG